>NC_044400.1:29296342-30571342 GCF_006542625.1 Nomascus leucogenys
GGTGTGAGGAACAGTTCCAGGTTCAATTTTCTGCATATGGATATCCTGTTCTCCCAGCACCATTGATGAAACAGGGAATCCTTTCCCTATTGCTTGTTTTTGTCAGGTTTGTCAAAGATGAGATGGTTGTCGATGTGCAGTCTTGTTTCTGAGCTCTCTATTCTCTTCCGTTGGTGCATGTGTCTCTTTTTGCACCAGTACAATGCTGTTTTGGTTATTGCAGCCTTATAGTATAGCTTGAAGTCTGGTAGCATGATGCCTCCATCTTTGTTCTTTTTGCTAAGTATTGTATTGGCTATATGAGCTCTTTTTTGGTCACATATGAATTTTAAAATATTTTTTTTTCTAATTTTGTGAAAAATCTCAATGGTAGTTTAATGGAAATAATTTTTGCACAGGGATTTTTTATTCTGAGACTTTGCTGAAGTTTATATCAACTTAAGAAGCTTTAGGGCTGAGACAATGGGGTTTTCTAGATATAAGATTACATCATCTTCAAACAGTTTGACTTTCTCTTTTCCTGTTTGGATGCCCTTTATTTCTTTCTCTTGCCTGATTGCCCTGATCAAGACTTCCAGTACTATGTTGAAGAGGAGTGGTGAGAGAGGGCATCCTTGTCTTGTGCTGGTTTTCAAGGGGAATGCCTCCAGCTTTCACCCACTCATTGTGATGTTTAGCTTGGCTTTTGGATTCTACCAACTCAGCCATCCTCTTATCACTCTGATGACCTTTTCTCATACTAACTTATAAGCAATAACTGATGTTCCTAAATTTTAACATTGTGATGTAAAAGATTCGTCTTTACACCCTACTTCTTCACTAACTATATATCATTTTGGGGATTTCATACAGTCTTCATATCTCATATACAGATCCTTGTTTTAAATCCATCGCAGACCTTCTCTAAAACTCTAGAACCATACACACAACTGGCTATTTATCTCTCCACTTGAAAGTTTATTAGTTACCTCAAAAATAATGTTAAATTTTTGTTTGATTAAAAGGTAAATAGGTAAATGTATATAAAATACGATTGTATAGTTCAATAAATTTCTAAAAGCACAATTGTTTATTAGCATCACAGTGGCCCACCATTTGGTCTTTGCTAATAAGTACCACCCCCACAAGTTATCAATCCAGTAAACCTTATATAAATGAAATCATGCAGTATATATTCTTTTGTGTCTGTTTTGTCATAATATTATTTGTGCAATGCATTCATAATGTTGTAAATTGTCACATTGCTGTATAATATTTTATTGCACAAATATAATTTATTACTGATTATTATTTAGTCTGCTTCTAAGTTTTTGGTGTTATAAATGGTGCTGCTATGAAATTTCTTGTACATGTGTTTTAGAGAAATTTATATACCCCCTCTTTGGCAAAGATCTCAGAGTAGAATTCTTGGGTTTGTGTATATGTTATTTTATTGTAGTAGATTCAGCTAGACAATTTTTCAATGCGGCAACAATTTATACTCTCATCATAAATTTATGAGAGTAAATCTCGAATGTAATATATTCCAAACCAAACTTCTTTTGTCTCCCACAAACCAGTTTCTTATTAAATCATCTGCCATTTAAGTAGGTGGCAAATTATCTTCCTATTTTGATCATGTGTAAAAACAAACTTAACAACACCTTTAACTCCTCATTTTCTTTGCTACTATATTTGCAATCCATCAGTAAGTTCTTAAGACATCTTTTAAAAAATAGTATGTATATATATAAATATTTACATGTTATATTACCATATTGATGTTTATATGAATATTTAAATGTATATATGTATAACTTATGTTTATATTATAAATAGACAGTGTCTCTTTGTCTAGGCTGCCTTTATCTCTTGCTTGCATATTAATTGCCTCCATACTTCCATTCCATCCTTTACAGTTGATTGGCCACTGAACAGCCAATTATCTGGAACAGTGCTTGGTATAGAGTAGGTGCTGAGTATGCAGTATAATTGTTGAATAAATAAGTGGACTTGCCCATTAATAAATAATTTTCAAAGTATAGTAATAACCCAACATATATTTAAGAATTGAAAAGTACATAAAACATTATTTGGTCCCAATTCTCTTGTTCAAACTGAAATTCACAGGGGAGCTGTTTAAAGATGTCAAGCAGTATAGAGATATTCATCTGTGTAGAATAACCAAAAGATTTTGTAGAGGCCTAAAACATTTGTGTTTCTAAAAGTTATTATTTATATAATCCAATTAAAAAGTAATAATATAAATGTTCTGATTAACTACATTAAATATGTTTAACATGATTCCATATGTTCAAATATTCCTTAATTATCTAGGGTTGGCATTAGACATAAGAATGATTGCTCCAAACTATGACAATGTAAATTCTAAAACATTTTACTTAGTCTGGTTCAATACCGGGTTATAGATGACCAGAGATTTCTGAAATAATATGGATGTGGCAATTACATATTCTTTAAACATTCTTGATGTGGCATATTAGCATACATGAGTTTTTAAATATTCAGTTTAGTTGTGGTATCAATTAGCCAAATCTTTAGAGATTAAAATGTTATTTTTGTTGGGTTGTTGTTAAGAAATATCCATGCTAAGGACTCACTCAATACAAGTTAGAAATAAAGTTATTTAAAAGAAGCAAGAAAACTTTTCCTTTAACATTCCTCCTTCATTGATTGTCTAATGCAGAAAAGTGCTTAATTAGCAATGAATTTCTTTACTTCTTATCAAATACACATTAAAACATGATGACGTTAAATTCTATTCTGGGCTCCAGTGTCAATCAGAGATATAGGACAATCCTGGCCTATGGTTGTAAGAAAAGAACATTGAGAGTAAATTTAGGATATCATGGAGACAAGAATATTTCGAAGAAGAGAGAGACAGATGGCTCAGAAGTCCAGCTTTTATACCTTCCCTGTAGGTAGTGTGATGCCATGTAATTCAGAGTGCTCATTGGGTGTGCGGAAATGACTCATACTTAACCTTGCCTTCATCATTTCCTAACACTTTGACTTTGAGCAAGTTACATCATCTCTGTAGACTCAAATTCTTTATGTGTAGACTAGGGATAATGATCATTATTTTTTGCTAGGATTAAATAGGTAATGTATTAAAGCTTTGGTTACACTGGTTATGCTGAATAGATACTAGCTTTTCTGCCTTTCCCCTACTGTTGTCCTTGGAAACAAGTCCCTTGGTATGCTTCTGAGATTTTTTGTAGGTGGTGGTTGTTGTTCCAAACTCAGGATATTCTGTGTCAAGTAATACAGCCTTACTATGTTATTTCTCCTCTCTCCTGACATTTCAAAAAAAGTGCTGAAAGACATTGGAGTGATGCTTAACATGAAAGTTACTTTGGACTCTAAAGATGAAAGATCTGATTGAGATTCCAGGTACAGCTCACCAGTTGGGTGCAAGTGGACAGATCTGAACGTATTAACCAACTGCTGCTGAATTTCAAAACATCCACAATCTATTGAACCTTCAACCACCTTTGCAAATGTATTTTCACTTAACTTTTTAACATTATAGGTAATTTAAAGAAAAAAATTAGTTAAGTAGTTTGAGTTCATTTATATTACATTATCAAATGACAGTTTTCTAAGCACTTTAAGCCATTTTGAGTTCTTCCAATATGTTTAAAAGCTTTAAAGAAAAAAATGTATGTTTTATATTTACAGAAAAGGGGAGGACATATGTTAATAAAAGAGAATTACCCTCAGACACTCAGTTCTTAAAATACATTTGCAATGGTTCCTTTACAGTGGATCAAATGTAAAATTTGACCCTGCTGCAAAGTTAAATGCATACCTGTTTTTCCAGGATGCAAAACAAAATATTGTATTCTTTAAAAAAATTATTATAAGCACAAAAAGAAAATTTGAACTAGGAAAGTGAGGAGATTCCTTTAGGTAAGGAGTTTAGAAAAGGGCAAAATCTATATAAATTTAAAAACATTGAATGTAATGGTGGGAAGATTAACAACATTCACTGACTACTGAGGGTTTCCATGAGCCAGTCACAAGTGCTGAAGGCCTGAGCCCTTGCCCTCAGACTCCAAAACCCCTCCATGACTCAGATGCAAAAAAAAAAGTAGTCCTTGCCCTATCTTTTTCTTCTTTTTTCTTTCTTCCTTTATTACTTGCTTTTTACTTTGAGATTATTTTTTCTTCAGTTCATAAATTGGAACAAATGCATTAAGAAAAGCAAACACTGAGCATTTTCGTATAAGATGCATTCATGTTCCATGGAACCTGTTATCACATGGTGATTATGTCGGCTCCTCTTAAAACAGGGGCCCAGGGATGAGAGGGCCATAGTCCCCCATCATCCCCCACAGCCCATTCCAAAGTCATTCTCAAAGCCCATACAGTCAAAATTAAAATAATGTGCTTTTAATAAAACAAAGTTTCAAGACAAATCTTGTAGCCCTTCTGTCAACAAGACTGTTGCCCTTAAGTCATTCTAAACTAAAACCTGTAGCACCAGCACTAAGGCCCCAGTGTGTCACATCACAGGCGTCAGGTAAACTTTGACACGAGAAGTTAAATGGATGAGGTGAGTTTAACTGCAGCCAGTCGCTGGCAGCTGAGCACATTTGAGAGAATCATGGCTGCCCAGAGGATAGTCTTTCACTCAGCCATATCCTGGTCTTTATTTTTCCAAAGAGACATCACTGTAGAGATATATTACACATTATATATCTATAATTAGAGCTATATTATACATTATGTATTTTAGATATGCAATTCTAACAAGTCTAGCTGGAGTTGTCTGTGTACTTAATCTTAACTCCTGCCTAGGACTGGAAAACTTGATCCATTAGATGCAGGATGCTCTCATAAATACAGCATCTTAGGCAATGAAGCTCTTCTATGCTCCAGTGAAAATTTGGGCTTAGAGCTCTTAAATTGATGACTCTGAATCAATTTTCCCTTAGGCAGAGGTTTCTTTATAATGGCTGATGTTAAGTATACTCTGATATAATTAGATGTTGAACACCTCTAAATACTTCTGTACTTAGGCAGAATATGTTCAGTTAGTTGTCTTTTTGCAAATAAATATATTTCTGTATTTCTTTCTGCATATATGAATACACACATATATGAAACTATATATTATATATATTATTTGTTTTTTGTTTGTTTGGCAGATTTTGGCTTATTAGAAATTTGAGACTCGTTGTAGGAAGAATGATGTCTTCTCAAAAATGGCTATATCCTTATCCCTGGAAATGGTGAATATATTATGTTGTTTGGGGTTGGAGGGGTGAAAGTTGCAGATAAAGTTATGATTGCTAATCTGCTGATCTTAAAATAAAGGGAATAGCCTAGATTATCTAGGTGGGCCCAATGTAATCACAAAGGTATTTTTAAGGTATATAAACTGTTCTATTTTAAAGACACATGCACACATATGTTCGCTGCAGCACTCACAATAACAAAGACCTGAAATCAACCTAAATGCTCATCAGTGATAGACTGAATAAATAAAACGTGGTATATATACACCATGGAATACTATACAGCTATAAAAAGAATGGGATCATACCCTTTGCAGGGACATGGGTAGAGCTAGAGGCCATTATCCTTAGCGAACTAACACAGGAGCAGAAAACCAAATACTGTATATTTTCAATTGTAAGTGGGAGCTAAATGATGAGAACACATGGACACATAGCTTGGAACAATATACCTTGGGGCCTATCAGAGGGTGGAGGGTGGCAGGAGGGAGAAGATTGGGAAAAATAACTAGTGGGTACTATGTTTCATACCTGAGTCATGAAATAATCAGCACAACAAAGCCCCATGACACACTTTTACCTATGTAACGAACCCACACATGTAACCCTGAATTTAAAATAAAAGTTTTCTTTAAAAAAAGACAGAAAAGAAATGGCCGGGCGCAGTGGCTCACGCCTGTAATCCCAGCACTTTGGGAGGCTGAGGCGGGCGGATCACGAGGTCAGGAGATCGAGACCATCCTGCCTAACATGGTGAAACCCCGTCTCTACTAAAAATACAAAAAAATTAGCCAGGCGTGGTGGTGGGCGCCTGTAGTCCCATCGGGAGGCTGAGGCAGGAGAATGGCGGGAACCCGGGAGGCGGAGCTTGCAGTGAGTGGAGATCATGCCACCGCACTCCGGCCTGGGCGACAGAGGGAGACTCCGTCTCAAAAAAAAAAAAAAAAAAAAAAAAAAAAGACAGAAAAGGGAGAAGGAACAATCTGTGTCCAAGCAATGCTGTGTGGGGGGAAAAAAAAACAAACCCTTTTCCATCCCTTGCTGGTCTTGAGATGGGAGCGGCACAGGCAAGGAATGTGGGCGGCCTCCAGGAGCTGGAAGAAGCCAGTTTCAATTCTTTCCTAGAGCTTCCAGGATGAAATGACACCCTGCTGACAAAGCTGATTTCAGCCCAGTATGATCCATTTTAGACATTTGGTCTCTAGTACTGTAAGATAATATATCTGTGTTGCTTTAAGGCACTACATTTGTGGTAATTTGTTACAGCAGCACTAAAAAACCAACAGAAGTTTCATTTAATTAAATATGTTCACATTCTGCTATGTATACAACTAAGTACGTTTGTAAAAAAAAAAAATATAGGAAATAATTAGCAATATTTCAGGGAAGAAAGAAATCAGGCCAGGTGCGGTGGCTCACACGTAATCCCAGCATTTTGGGAGACCGAGGCAGGCAGGATCATTTGAGGTCAGGAGTTTGAGACCAGCCTGACCAACACGGTGAAACCCTGGCTCTACTAAAAATACAAAAAAATTAGCAGGATATGGTGGTGTGCACCTGTAGTCCCAGCTACTCAGTAGACTGAGGCAGGAGAATTGCTTGAGCCTGGGAAGCGGAAGGTGGAGGTTGCAGTGAGCCAAGATTGCACCAGCCAGCCTGGGTGACAGAGCTAGACTGTCTCAAAAAAAAAAAAAAAAAACTAAGTCATTCTTATCAAGGGTTGGTTAGAGCCAAGAGGTTCACATGGTGCTACCTAAGCCAAGCTGGGGTAGGGGCATTCCAGGAAGAGGAGACAGCATCTGCCAAGTTCTGGAGACCACCGGTGAGCTCCCCACTCACCTTCAGTACAAATGGCATTGGGGTTTTAGGTTGTCTTGGTTTTGTTTTTATGCTTGGCTGTGTTATTAAATGCTGTTTCTCTTCAATTTTGTGAATATTGTGGCCAAAATTTTGCCTCAGTTTCTGAAGTTTTGATAAGCCTCTCAGGACCTGCTATATCTCAGGAACAGACTCTGAGGGTTCTTTGTCTTTCTTATTCTAACATGGTTGTCTTTATATGGATGGACTTGGCATGAGCCACAGCACATGACAAGCTTAATACCAATTACCAAGAACCTGGATTACTAACCAGGAACATTTACTTTGTGCCTTATAGAACCTTCAATCTCCCTTGGTCCAAGGGTGACATCATTATCTGACTCCAAATGCTGGTTTCCTTGACCTTTTACTTTTCCTAGTTCTGCTGACCTTGTTCACTTCCTGCACAGTGACTCTCACTTTGTACCCAGAGCCACACTTTGATCTCCTTCTCTGTGTCCAGGCCTTTGTCTCCTTGCCTAGGATCCTGTCCCTGCATTCCCTCTGCTTTCCTCTCACTGCCATCGTCATCCATGGTAGAACTTCACTGTCAGTTGATTTATTTGGCCACTTCAAGAATCAACATGTCATATTCATTCTTACTCTTCAGGGGCACATCCAAAGCCGGCAGATTCAGAAAACTTTTTAACAGGATCGCCTTGATCCCCTAAAAAGGAATTGGGCTGCAAGTCACAAAAACTTCTGCTGAGAGTTCCTAAAATAAGTTTCATCAGATTTGCTCCCTTGATATGAAATCTTTTCTCTTGCAAGTCTTTCATTAGAAAGTTAATATCCTACAGAAGTTGGGTAGCAAACCAGCCAAATTAATCTCTATGATCGTTATCATATACATGATATACATTACACACACACAATACACATTATATACATAAACACACACACACACATATTGAGGAGTTAGGGTTTGTAGTGAGTTTATTTTGATGAGAAGTGTGGACAGGGAATCCTGAAATACATGTTTCTTTCCAAAATGTGAAGCATCTTATGAGAGGATGGTAAAGGTAATTAATTCTCTAATTGTTTAACGTTGGAAAATACATTAATCAGCGGGAGGAGAGATGTCAAATACTGAGGTAGAAGGAGCTCAAACAAAACTTGGATCTTCTTAAAACTTTGCCTCAAATAAGCCCTGTGAAATACGTATCGATTACTAATTGAAGCCAGTAAGTATTAAAAGCATCTTAGTATTTTCTATTCAAAGCAGCAAACCTTTGTTTCTTCTGTATCACTGTCTTAAACAATAATGTAAACCGATTGCACAAAAATAAATAACTATGCTTTGGATAGTTTAGATTACATTTTGATTCTGTCATCCTCAGCTTTGCCTGTGATTGCTTTTTTGAGTGTGGCTTCAGCAAATCCATCTTTTCAATATTTTATTTCTTTCCATTTAAAGCATTGTAGCAAGTACTTTTGAGGCAGATCTTCCCTGTGTAGTATCTCTACTCAGGTCATTGTGTTCCGTGTGGAAGAAATTTGAAAAGTTAAAAAAGAAAAAAATTTAGCCCAAACCTGAAGAGTGGTAGTTAATGTAGTTAATGTGGGCCTTTGCAAATGTACTAGAAAAATTAAATATGTTGTCCTCAAATTAGCAATAATTTACTTAAGATTTGTACATTCAAAGAAGACTGAAATATCTCCATACTTTGTGACTAACACCCAACATAAACGAAGATTAAGCAACCTCTATTACATGAGACAGTTGTCTTGAATGCGTTCACTTTCATTTGTACATTTTCCCCTAATGTCCTATGTCCCATCTTTTTCTGAACTTTAGGTGTGTGTTGTTGTTCTCAATATTGTAATCAATTATTGGAACTGATAATAGTGTGGTTTATCTGTCTTATATAGCTTTCTCCCGGAGGATGATGGACCTATAAATATTAATTAAAAACAGCCAAGTTATGCTACAGTTTGTAGATTAAAAAAATCAGAAAGTACTCCATTGTTTCTCCAGTTTGGGGATGATACTTGAAAACATATGGCTGAATATTTAATCTCCCTATAATAGATAACTTCCAAGTCTATGAATCATGATTCCCTTTATGTTCATAGCCTTTCTCCCACTCCAAAATCCGTTATAACCCTTCTACTGAAGGAAAAGAACAGACCAAAGAGAAAAGATGAATTTGTCACTGTTTTCAGTGCCTTTTGTTGTCAGTTGTTTGTTACTGTTCAAGAAGATGTTGTCATTGGAAGACTCATAGACGTACTGGAATAAGCCTGCTCACAGCTTCAATGTTTACATCTCCATCCAAAAAGCCGAGTCCAAATTCTTAGTTCCAACTCCACATTCTCATATGAACTCATGAGCTCATGAATTCGTAAACTCATATGAACTCTCAATGGTCCAGTGCCCATTGCCAGTCTAGGCATCCATGCCCACAGAGTGGGGAAATCCAAACCACCAGCAAGGCTGATAAAGCTCCCTTTTGAAATCTCTTGAATGAACTCAATGGTGTCCTCATAAAAGTTTGGTAGGTGCATTCAATGTTTTGTTGAAATGATTTTATCAAGGTCACATTGCTAAATTGTAGCTCTGGAACCACAGAATCTTTTTTTTTTTTTTTTTTTTTTTTTTTGGTTTTGGTTTTTTTGACTAGCTGCTTTCAGGAATCCATCCTTAATGTGAAAGTTTCTTCCCTTTACTTGTAGACTCTCACACATGTTCGTTCTCCTCTATGATTACTTTCAATGCTTTTTTTTTTCCTCCCTATGTCTAGCCCTGGAGCTAAAACTCCTGGCAAAACAAAGACACATTTTCCCATTCCTTGACAATTTTCTTTTACTCTTGCATGTAGCCTCTCATACCTCTGCCAGAGACTGCTTCCCTGGAAGCTCAGCCAAAGCCATGAACATCCTGAAGCAGAGTATCAAGAAGTCACCTAAAAGCAATTCAGTCATTGATAATGTGATTCCTCAATTGTGTCCAGATATAACTCAATTGCGCTAGAACCTGTATCAGTCTATGCAAATGAAAATCATTCGGTTTCAATTAGTTCTCTCAAAACAGGGTAGTTCTCTCAAAACTGAGTATCAAAATGTACAAAGCATCAGCAGTCAGATTGCTAAAAACATGCCACAGTACTTTTATACTACAGGATTTGCCCTAATATGCAAAGTTGCTGGCTGGCTGGAATTTCTTTTAAATTCCAATCTGAACAGTGAACATATATATACAGAAAATAATTTACTTCCTGGGATTAAAGGCTTTGGAGGGGTGTGGAAGGGTCATTTTCCCCACTGGTTCTTATGCTGTTTCACATGCAGTATATAGTAGGAGCTAGAGAATCTTCAGATAACAGGAAGACAGAATTATGAAAACTATCGCAAGGACAAAAAACCAAACACCGCATGTTCTCACTCATAGGTGGGAATTGAACAATGAGAACTCATGGACACAGGAAGGGGAACATCACACTCCGGGGACTGTTGTGGGGTGAGGGGAGGGGGGAGGGACAGCATTAGGAGATATACCTAATGCTAAATGACGAGTTAATGGGTGCAGGAAATCAACATGGCACATGGATACATATGTAACAAACCTGCACATTGTGCACATGTACCCTAAAACCTAAAGTATAATAGAGAAAAGAAAAAAAAAAGAAAAAAAAAAGATGCATCATGAAACAAATGTTGTTTTGTTTCTATCTGTTTTTAGATTGTCTTTTCACAAATGTTCAGATTTAAAAAAAAGTTCCAAGACTAATAGAAAGAATTATCATATATCCTTTACCCAAATTCTCCAAATGTTAAAGTTAACATATTTCTATATTTGCTATATCATGGCCCCCCCTTCCAGATAGTTAGATCAATATGTGAATATATAGGTAGCTATGTCTATGTTAATCTATATTATCTATCTGCTACCTTCTGTCATCTATTCATCTATCCATCTATCTAATCATCTATCTATCTCTCTCTTTTGCTTATGAGACTAAGTGGCATATATAATTCTGTTTTACTCCTGAATACTTAGGAGTGTATTTCCTAAAATTAGGGCATTCATCCTCTTACATAAAAATAGAACACTATTAAAATCCAGAAGTAAGCACTGACAGAAGAGCGTTATCTAACCTGCAGACTTTATTTGAATTTCATCAACTGTCCCAATATTGTGTGTTATAAGCCAAGGCGATCCCAATTACTGTGTTGCACTTAATTGTCATGTCTCTTCAGCATCTTTCAATCTGGAGAATTTCTCAGTCTGTTTTTGACTATTTTGACATTGACTTTTTTAAATTTTATTTTATTTTATTTTAAGTTCTGGGATACGCATGCAGGATGTGCAGGTTTGTTACACAGGTAAACGTGTGCCATGGTGGTTTGCTGCACCTATCAATCCATCACCTAGGTATTAAGCTCCTCATGCATTAGTCATTTATCCTAATGCTCTCCCTTTCTCTGACCCTTCAACAGGACCCAGTGTGTGTTGTTCTCCTCCCTGTGTCCATGTGTTCTCATAGTTCAGCTCCCACTATAAGTGAGAAAATGCGGTGTTTGGTTTTCTGTTCCTGTGTTAATTTGCTGAGGATAATAGCTTCCATCTCCATGCATGTCCTTGCAAAGGACGTAATCTTGTTCCTTTTATAGCTGCATAGTATTCCATGGTGTATGTGTACTATATTTTATTTATCCAGGATATTGACATTTTTGATAGATACAAGACATTTTTATTTAAAAAAATTTCCGACTTGGAGTTTCTCTGATATTTTATTGACATTAGACTATGGGTATGAATTTTGGCAGGAATATCACGGACTTGCTGTTGATTCTCCTCATTGCATTTCATGAGGAGGCACATTGCAATGTTGACTTAACCAATATTGGTGATCTTAACTTTGATCACCTTGGTAAGATGGCTTCTGTCAGGTTTAACTTCTGTGAAGTTTCTATTTCTCTCTTTGCAATTAGTAAGTAATTTGTAAGATGACACTATGAGACTAGGCAAATATTCTTTTTAAATTTTTACCCCCTTGCTTTTTAAAAAAAATTTATTCATCCAATTTATTTATTTATTAAGTAGCTATTAGGTACATCAGAAATTATAAACTTAGATAGCTA
The DNA here is from genome assembly GCF_006542625.1 of Nomascus leucogenys. Lineage (NCBI taxonomy): Eukaryota > Metazoa > Chordata > Mammalia > Primates > Hylobatidae > Nomascus > Nomascus leucogenys. Next base: position 29,308,528 of record NC_044400.1, read on the forward strand.
GACAGACAGATAGGTGACAGAAGCTAGGTAGAGAGATAACATAGATTAATCTACACATATATACCTATACCTTCCTGTGTGTGAAGTGTAGGAAGCAGTTAACTAATGGAAGTCTTAGATTTTCCTTTCAAATGTTCTTCACATTTTAAAAAAAAAATACTGGCCAAACCAGATTCCCTTTAGAATACATCTGGCCCACTGCTTTCTATCAATGCATGCAAATGTCCTTTTTGAGGTAGCAGATGTAGTCTCTTTCTTTTGAATTCCAGTCTGACCAATCAACATATATATACAGAAAATAATTTACTCATTCAGTCACCCGTTCATTCAATAACCTTTAAAGTGACAACTATATTTCCAAGTGCTTGTATGAAGTAGAACACCAGGACAGTAAGATTCAGAGGTTACCCTCATATATGTTGAAATATGAATCCTTCTCTCATCTTTCCACCTACCCAATCAGAATTACTTTTCTCTTTATCAGAGTTCCCACATAGTTTTCTGTCTTGCATGTATTTCTTATTAATGTTTAAAATTGTAAGATAAAAATAATGTAAACTGTGTCATCTTGACCATTTTTAAATGTGCAGTTCAGAAGTATTAAATAGATTCATAATGTTGTGAAATCATCGTTGCCATGTATCTCCATAACCTTTTTCATCTTGTAAAACTGAAACTCTTTGTCTTTAAACAAGAGCTCTCCATTCTCTGACTCCTATCCCCTAGCAACTACCCTTCTACTCCCTAGGAATTTGACTACTCTAAGTATCCCTGTGTCCCAACAATTGTACCAGAGATACAACAGCGAATAAATAAAATATTTGACAATTTTTTGAGAGCAGTTAAGCAATATTCTCTATCATAAATAGGTATAACCTTCAACACAAGAATTTGAACAGAAGAATTTAACCAAAGCATCTCAAGTTAATTATAAAAAGTTGCCTGGTACAGTAATATTTTTAATAGAAAAAATAAAATAAAATTAGCTTAACATTTACCCACAGTAGAGAATAATTTAACTACCTTATGCTAAAAATACAATGACAGAATATTCTATAGATGGCAATAAGAATTAGGTAGATTTTATTAAAGAACGAAAAAATAGAAGCGTGCACTGGACTACTATTATATAATACAAATGTGCATGTGTGTATCTGCCATGTATTTATTACTTTTATCAAGAGTTTATAATATGAAACTATTAACTATAATTCAGGAAATTAGATGCATGAGTCTAAGCTGGCAAAGTGTCTTACTATAACTTTTACAATATTTAAAGTTTTAAACATTTTGATGCATTTTTATTATTTAAAAGTCTAAGAGATGAAAATATAAAGATTAATATTTTCTAACTAAAATGCTGTGCATGATTTTACCTTATGCTCTCCTTATTAGGAGCTGTGTGATCAGTTCCTTATAGAATTTGACATGAGATAAAACAAGGGAAGGAATCTATGCAAACCTGTCTTCCATTTTAAATCTGTTAAAGTATCCAATCCATGTGAGAGAGAAACCATTCTACCACTATTGGAAACAAAGAGGGGCTTGATAAAGATGTGTATAGAGGCATGGAATGAGAGTAGAGAAAGGGAAATTAGAAGCTCACTTCCCTAACAGCCACCATTCACCAAACTCAGGTGAGACTTCCCAGGGGTTTTTCTTAGCTCTGCCTCCATTCACACAGTTTCCTTATTTCCCTTTTCATTAACATTTTCTGAATTAGATTAGACTCTACAAAGAAAGATAAGCAAAACATACCAGAAGGAAGAAATTCTAAAATTTAACTCCATGAAACTTTTTTAAAATTTTTGATCTGGATACAGAAATTTAAATTCAAATATATAATTAAACCATTAGCAGACAAAATCTAGGATTTATATCTTTCAATTGAATAAGGAGGTGAGGGTAAGGCATGATTGATAAAACTAGAAGTAAAGAAAAAAATGCAAGGAAAAAACATAATCAACAGAGAAAATAGAAAAAGACAGAAAAAAACAACCCTTACATATGAGTATTTCATAATCCTATGAGGAAACTGATGTGTGTGTGTGTGTTTGTGTGTGTGTGTGTATGAAAGGATCTTGTAAAAATCTAGCTCAATCACTTTTATAAATATAGATGTAAAAACGTGAAATAAAATATTACCAAATCTAATCCAGCAAGTCATGATCAATTACGGTGTCATAAGGGAATGCAATTTCTTCTAAAAGCATGAAATTTATTAATGTAATTCATAATGTTAATGTATTAAAGTAGAAAAAGAAACATAAACTGGATCAGTATTTCTCAACAGGGACACTGATTGCAGTTGAACATGATATTGCTATGCATGGAAGTACCATTGGTATTTCTGCTACTTTCCAGTAAATTCCTGTAATAGTCAACAGTAACTGCAACAATAAAAAACACCTCTTCCCTCTTTCACACCATATTCAAATGCTTTCTATGGGAGACTAATACTACATCTGGTTGAACATTATAAGTCCAGCCAGATAGAAGCTGAAAAGCTTTTGTAAGATCTAATATCTATACTTTTTTTCAAGTATTGATAAACCAGGAACTGTTCAGTTTGTCTATAGGAGAACAATAGCAAGTATCATTTTACAAGATGAAATGGTGAAAATGTGCTGCATTGAAGTCAGAAAGAAGAAAAAGAAGACTAATTTGACAACTAATATTCAACATTGTTGGAAATTCATGTCTATGTGAGTGTAAGTATTGGGAAAAAAGTAAAACAAACATGAATGATAGTGGATGTGATTGTCTCCCTGGCAAATCAAAGAGACATATATGAATTAAAAATAAATAATTATATGTGTGTGTGCAAGCGTGTGTGTGTGATCTAAGCAGTGAACGAAGCCAATAGAATACATAGATAAATACATAAGATTGTCTATACATCAGCAGTAATTTAAAATGGAATAAAAAGGAAAGCCCCAAATACAGTAGCAAATACGAATACATTTAATATGAAAAAGCAAACAATAATTTGGAAGACCTGTATGAAGGAAATACTAAACTTTACTCATGGACATAAAGAAAATTGGATTAAATTGAGAAATATTCTGTGTTCTTGGATTCTCTCCCAAATTAATCAACAATTTTAAGCAGAACTGTCAGAGATAGGAACTTAGTGTGTGGTAAAACTGGCATTTCAATTCATTGGTGATAGGATATATAATTAAATGAAAATTTTTAAGTCAAATTCTTAGTGGATTTTCATTATTTACTTTACAGTTTGACAAAATAATTCTAAATTTTACAAAGAAGTACAGTCCCTGGAGAATAGACATAATATTTTTGAAAGAAAACAAGTAATCAGTATTTGCCTTAGAAAATGCTAAGTTATATTACAAAGGTACATTAATTATAGCAGTATGGTATTAATATAGAGGAAAGAACAGATTATAAAATTCAGAAACATTAAACTAAAAAGAAGCACTTAGAATATAATAAACATGTCATTTCAAATTACTGGAGGAAAGATATGTTGTTTAAAAATAAGAAAGGAAATCAGAATATCAAAGAGATATCTGCACTCCCATGTTTAGTGAAACATTATTTAGAATAACCAAGATTTGGAAGCAACCTAAAGTATCCTCCAATTGACAAATGAATAAAGACAATGTACACAATGGAGTACTATTTAGCCATAAAAAATATGAGATTCTGTGATTTGCGACAACATGGGTGTAAATGGAGTTTATTATGCTGTAAAATAAGCCAGAAACAGAAAGATAAACTTCCAGTGTTCTCATTTATTTGTGGTATCTAAAAATTAAAACAATTGAAATCATGGAGATAGAGAGGAGAACGATGGTTACCAGAGGCTGGGAAGGGGAGGACAGGAAAGAGAAAGAAATAGCAATGGTAATGGGTAGAAAAATATAATCAGATAGAATGAATGTGATCTAGTATTTGATAGCACAACAGGGGCACTATGATCAACAATAGTTTATTGTACATTTTAAAATAGGAAAGCATAATTAAAATGTAACAACACAAAAAAGGGTAAAATGCTTGAGTTGATGGATACCCCATTTATCATGATGTGATTATTATGCATTGTACACTTGCATCAAAATATCTCATATACCCCATAAGTATATACACCTACTATGTACGCACAGAAATTAAAAATAAAAAAAATTAAAGTAAAAATAGATTTAGGTCAATATTTTAAAATTTTGATTCTTTTGTTTTGATGTGTAAATACTTTATAATTTTCACCAAAATAACTTGTGGGAGGCTTATATTTGAAAGTATAAATAATGTTCCAAATCTACTGGAGTAGAATTTAGAAAGGAAATACACACAGACACATGCATGTGTGCACGTATATATTCCTAGTACTGGAGAAGTTTTAAGATTCACAGTAAAGTAAAATGTGCAAAGGGAAAGACTGATAGACCTAGCTACTTAAAAATGTAATGTTTCTTAATGGTAAGTACAGGCAACAAATTAAAGACCAAAAACTGAACTAACAAAAGTAATGTATGATTCAGATATGACAGCAAAGGATTAATATTGCTAATATTTAGAATTTTTTAAAAGATCAATAAGGAAATAAAATGACATTTTTAGAAAAATGGGCTAGCATATTAATGGACAAAAGTTTAATGTATAAAAAAGACATGTGAGAAGATATTCATCCTCACCAGCAAAGAAATGCAAGTAAATGCCAAAATGCCTTGCTCTGCCTATGAGAGTAGGAAATATAAATAAGTATATACACACATGCACCTGTACATACTTGTACTAATTGGCAATGATAAAAGTAATAAAAACAAAATTTCATTTGCTTCTTTTTTTTTTTTATTAATGAACAGTTCTATTGTAAGCCTTTGTCCAGAAATGTGATCTCTGTTAGAGGATTCTAAGGAAACACTAGGAGAAATAGAGAGGATATAAACAAGAATGCTTATTGCAGCACTGTCTTAAAAAGAAAAAAATAAGGGAAACGAAATTCTGTGTCTCCGTCTCTGTCTGAAAACACACATACACATAAGATTGTTTAATCACTTAATATTCATACAAAAATGTTATACCATCATTAAAATAACTGAATACTTTATTTCCTAACATTATGCAATGTCCATGACATATTGTTATAAGCAAAAGCTGTAATATGAATATAATTGCATCCAATTTTTATAAAAATGTATGCATAGTAACAATTTTGAAAACCACAGCACATGCCCACATTAATGTTTAGTATCTCTGGACTTTGAGATTATGGGTATTTTTATTTTCTTTTTAATAATATTCTATATTTTAAGTCTTTGAAATGAAAACACATTACTTTTATAATTATTAAATAATAAATTATCGATAATTCTAATTGTTTTTCTAATTAGAAGAAACAATAAAGCTATTTCCCTAAGCTTCTACAAATATGTAATATGCCTAGTTTGAAGATTTTTTCAGTTTTTTACATTTATATAATGAGTTCTGTTTTTCTCTTTTTGTTCAGGCTGGCTAGAAGCTCAGAAGCTATTGTCATTTTCTAGCAAAAAGATTATTTTAGTCCTCATATTTTTATTTCTTCTCTTTTCTAATGTAATATCTTTTTACACTTCAAAACTTACAATTTTCATCATTATTCCAATTACTTTCTTTTTAATATTTTCATTATAAGTCAACTCAAATTCTACTTGAAAGGAGTCAGAATATCAGGACATAGATAAGGAATGTAATAAAAAATGATGTCCTATTTCATGTCTATTGTTTCATGATTGAGTTTCACCTTCTTTCTACCCCCTGCAACCCCCCCAAAAAAGGAATTAGGGTTGTGTTAGACGGGAAGCTAAGAGAGAAAGCTTTTTTGTCTGATCACAGACAAGTTTAAGTATTTACTAGCAGTGCACTGGTGCTTCAGAGATTAAGTTCTCAAAAAGTGATAACATACAAAGAAATCAATAATAAAATATTCTGTGAGGGAATGTAAATTCTTAAAATTTCAAAACAGTGATATTCTCTCTCCAAGTATTCCTCTTACCCCTTTTTGATAATGTCTATTTTCCTCAACCTAATCATACTATACACTTTGTATTTAAAATGTTTTGACTTAGTTTTTTTAACATACTAAAAATTCCTACAAGATAGGCATTATTATATCTATTTTTCATGCTAAGAAAGAGAGACTAAGGCAGGTCAAGTGACTTGCCCAAGATCAAATAGCAAGTAAAATTAGCAGAACTTGGTTTTGATCTCAGTTTTCTTAAAAATTTTGACTATACTCCTACTTGTCATCTATCAAGATGCATCAGCTGCATTGTCAGTGAGAAAGATTTAAGGATTCTAAAGTTGCTCACGCTGCATGGTTTCAGCTAAATTTCCAGTTCCTAAAGGGATTACAATGTATGTAGCATTATTAGTTCATCTTTGTAATCTAAGCTGACTTAAAATTTTAAATGGCTTGATGTAGTGCTGTACTCAAAAGAAAAGTGCTTCTTTTAGCCTGCCTTCTTGTATTTATATATCAGAATAAATTTCTGTTAGAAATTTATTTTATCTTTATTCATTGGAATTTGTTAAGATTAGTTAACAAGAAATTCATTGCTACTAAACTTCTTGGTGACATTTGCATATGTTGAGTCATTTACGAGGTCTACTTATTTTGAACATACTGATGAGGAGGTTCTCTCCAAAAATTTATTTAGGTGGAATATGGACTTTGAAGTCATGGATAACTGGGCTAATATTCTATTTCAAACAATTGCTAGCTTTGTTACTGTGGACAAATTCCATGTTCTTTTCAAACCTCAGTTTCCTCATCTATGAAATAGAGCAATTCCCGCCTCTCAAGGCTGTTGTATGGAACTAATGACACAATGGAAAGGAAGCACGTAATCTAGTATTTGTCACACTGTGTGTACAGAACAAATATTAGTCTAAAAATTGAAGTAAGCTGTAGAAGCATAATAGTAATATTTTTGTCTGCGTCAATTATATCTGTTCTAATGATTTATCATAGACACTGTCTCTGCTATGGAATATGATGAGAAAGTTGATGATCCTATAGGTCAGGGTTCCACCTGGAAACGAATGTCACACTTAATATCAGCATTCAAAGAGAGTTTCATAAAGGGATTATTTACAAAAGTGTGCACAGCAGTAAGAAAAACACACAATGGATGGTGAAGTATCTCTTGATTGCACACAGTCACTACTGTCCTAAGGTCTGAAGGGATAATAACTGCAGCTGGAAGAGACAGCTCTCCAGCAGAAGCTGTGGCTCTGGTGGATCATTGAAAAATTGGTTTAACATGGAGGAAAGCAAGGATGATCACTTTCTTCATTTGTCCTGTGATCTGAATGAACCCAATTGGATGTAACATGGCAAGATAGTTAGGTTCTGTATGTCCGTAGAAGACAACTTCGTGGACACTGAACAAGAGTGAGAAATGAGTCTTAGGAGTCAAGACTTAATATGACTTAAGCAAAAATAAGATATCATATATTAGAATTTGAAAGGAGAAAAAAAGTTGCTCACATGTCGTTCTCTGTGCGGTATTACCCATGGAAGCCTTTGAGTCAAACGAGCAAAAGATTATAAGTTAAACATTAAGTCAAATGAAAACATATGTTATTTGAAAAATTAAAGATGAATAATAACAGTGATGAGAATGAAGAAGAAAAGAGGATGGGGAGAATAGAGAATTAGAAATGGTCAGTGAATGGGCAAAAGAAGAAAGAGAAAAAGAAAGATCATGGCCATGGTCTCTAGAAGAACTAAAAAGGGTTAGATTTGGGGTGGAGTTTTTACTTCAAAAAAAGTTGGGGTTACTACCAACATAATTTTTGATCTACCTCTTTGAAGTGTGTCTTTCACTCAACAACCCCATTTCTAACTCCCGTCTATCAATCTTTGAACAGTGGCTTAATAGTTTGTATCCCAATGACCTCTATGCTGATATATATTTTTTTTTGAAACAGAGTCTCACTTTGTCATCCATATTGGAGGGCAGTGGTGCAATCTCGGCTTATTGCAGCCTTCTCCTTCTGGGTTCAAGCAATTCTCATGCCTCAGCTTCCCAAGTAGGTGGGACAACAGGCGCACACCACCATGCACAGCTAATTTTTGTATTTTTGGTTGAGATGATGTTTCACTATTTTGGCTAGGCTGGTCTTGAACTCCTGAGCTCAGGTGATCCACACTCCTCAGCCTCCCAAAATGCTGGAATTAGAGGGGTGAATCCCTGCTCCCAGCCTGATCATTCTGTTTCACATTGCACTCCTGATCTCAATACCCTGTTTATTTTTTCCATCATCTGTTAACATGCCATATAATTTGCTTCTTTGTAATAGATATTATGAACAGTCTATCAACCCATGTAAAACTAAGCTCTAAAGGGCCAAAAATGTGTTTGTTTTATTCATCCAAGTATCTTAAAAGTCGAATACAGTGCTGGGCATAGATTAGCTGTGTTGCTGTATAGCAGCACAACTCTGGCAAGTTCTCTTCAACATATCTAGCCCTTTTGCAAACTGATTAGTTTATTTTCCCTGCATCAGAGTCTCCATAAGAAAGAATGATGCCCCTTCCTTGTACAGGCTTGGCATATTGTGAACTATGTGACCAGATATAAATGGATTCTTATGCTGCTTAGACATTTATGACTTAGGGTAAGACATGAAGCATCTTTAGCCATTTGAAAAGTGTTAAGTATTAATTCTTTATTTCTCAGCCTGAGAAAGCCACCAAGTACCATGTAGGTACCAAATAAGTCATTCCAATTATTTTTTTAATTGCCTTCTACTTACATCTATGCTCTTGCTTCTAAATGGATCACGGATCCAAAGAACCATGAAATATTTTGTGCCTTAATGGAGCAAGCATCAGTACCATCCCTGGAGGCAACCTGTAACTGGGAAATTTTTCTCTCAGCATTGCAACTCTGGTGTTTGAAAACTTTGGCAAAGGATCAGACATGCAGCCCTGGGCTTAGATACTTATCCAAAATTACCTCCTGAACATTCCGAAATTTTCTAATTGCTAATTGCCAATCAAGGGCTGTTTTGTAAGGCTTGATTCCTACCTTACTCCCTCTAATGTTAGCAGACTTTTAATTTAAACCCAGAAATGAAAACTAGTCTCAATTTTGATATGAGATCAGACTTTAAAAGTTTCCACTTCATTACTTTAATGCATGTGTACACACAGACACACACACATATGAGAAACCAGTTTGGGTAAGGGTCATAGCACCCATTTTATTAATATTAATTCCTTAGCAGATGCCAATCTTTAAATTAATGTTGGTTTTATAATATTCTTTATGTAAAATAAACAAATAAAAAGAAGTACAATTAACGTTTTTTGAAGTTATAAGTCAGGAGAAATTGAAGTTTCTGGGTCCAAGTATAAAAAGATTAACAACCACACTATGTATCAACCCAATATAAAAAAAACCACAGCATTGACTTTAAATAAACCATCCAAGAGATGGTGAACTTCCTTAAATGGCAAGAAATATATAGTTTCTCATTTCTATTCTAGACTCAAATCTTTAAATATTTTTTAAATAGCTGCTGTCTGTAGGAAAAGAGCAGTTAAACCAAGGTTTTAAACTTCCTTCAACAATCATAAATACATTTAACTAAAAGACTTGTTGTTATTATATCAAATGTGTCTTGGAATGGGTAATATTTACCTTTTCTGTATCACTACCTCAATTATTTCTATCTCCGATCAGTTATACAATGTATCTATGTTCGTGTGTGTGTGTGTGTGTGTGTGTGTGTGTGTGTGTGTGTGCACAGAAGCAGCTTTGTGCAATATAATGTCTAATGTAACTACTTTAATTAGTGTTTTTAAGTGCCACACATCACTCAGATCTTCCCAGGCTCGGGGTAGTATGGAATGTTCCAGCCTTGACTACTTGGTTTCTTACCTGTGGTGGAACTAGAAACAGACAAACAAGTCAGTGTATTCAGTTTGGATTGATTAATTTTATTTATGTCAATGAAAAGATGTGGCAGACAAACCAAGGAAATTGCTAAAAAGAGAAGGATTGGAATAACTAATAGCTGCCCATAGGGATGACTATCCGGCTGCCTCAAAGATAGCATCCCTTATCACAGGCACTGAGAGTGAGGCTAGTCTTCAGTGCATAAGTCTAGTACTGTACAAATAAGTGAGTTAAATGGTTCCTTTACTAACACAGACTCCATCTCCACCTGCTCCCTGGTCACCTCTCTTTCTGGTCATTAGCAGATAGAAAAATGTTAGATCCTGGGCCTGTTTATCTAACCTTTTGGTTTGGAGGCCAGGAAATCAACAAAGATGAGAGAAGACAATGTCATTTAGGGCAGTTTTCATGTCTAGTCTTCTTTCCTGCTGAAAGATTTAGATAAGATGGGGATTAAATATAACTCATGCCCTTTAGATGGTGGCACTTTCATCTACAAGAGCATTTGAAAATTTAATGCTAACAAATGCTAAAAACAGGCATTTCCGTTCACAGCATGACAGGAAGCATCATTATGTTATGGTTTATTGGGGAAAGGGAACCTTTTGGTAGATAAAAGAGAAGGGTTCTCCTAACCTCTTCCTACAATGTTGTTAGGTGTTATTTTAGTTTATATATTGTAATAACAGCTATAATCTCGTTAAAATTTCTGTTTTCAAGATATAAAATCAATGATGTTTTACAAAAGTTTAATAGTGGCATTTATTAAAAGGATCATAGGTTATCTTATGGAACCTGAAGGTACGATATGATGCCAGGGTTGCTCCAGAATTCTTCATGGCTCTTTGTTTCTCATGGTCCAGACACTGTACAATTTTTGTCAGAGGACCTTCCCTGAAAACTGTTCTGGAATTAATACATAAAGAGGTCCACAGCCAGGTGTGGTGGCTCACACCTGTAATCCCAGCACTTTGGGAGGCCTAGGTGGCTGGATCACTTGAGGTCAGGAGTTCAAGACCAGCCTGACCAACATGGAGAAACCCTGTCTCTACTAGAAATACAAAATTAGCTGGGTGTGGTGGTGCATGCCTGTAATCCCGGCTACTTGGGAGGCTGAGGCAGGAGAATCACTTGAACCTGGGAGGCCAAGCTTGCAGTGAGCTGAGATTGTGCCATTACACTCGAGTCTGGGTAGCAAGAGTGAAATTCCATCTCAAAAAAAAAAAAAAAAAAAGATGTCCTCCCCTGCACATATGCCCACTCAGTTGTCTATCATGCCATCTATGTTGTTTTCTACACAATGCTTATTAATATCAGTGCATGCTTGCTTACCATCATCTGCCTCAGTGGCTCCTAAGATAACAAAAATCTTACAAGCAAAAGGGCTCTTTCTTGCTCAAAATTGTTTCTGTAGCAGCCAAAAATGTGTCTTGTGCATAATGTATACTCATAAATATCTGTTGAGTGATTAACAATAACTGAAACCAAAACTGAAAAAAAAATTGAATGTTAGCAACTATCTCTTAGTTTACCTTGAAAGTTGCTCTTTCTTGTACTCTTGTGTCTTCCTTACTCTCTTAATGTTTTCCCACTTTCACTTTGGCAGCTAATATTTAGCATTCTTCTTTTCCCCTTGACCTCATTCACATGATCTCTTGTCTTTTTTTTATATATATACATGTCAACAGTATTTATTGCTCTTTGCAAGTGAGTTTTCTCTACTTTCTCCATGTCGTGGTAGAAAACAGCTTTCCTCATAGAATCTTAGTTCATAACTTCTCCAGAAAGAATGTAGACTAAATTGGGCTCTATAGGTCTTTATTATAAATTTCTGAAAGAGAAATTTTGATAGACCCAGCTGGATATTCCACATTTGATCAAATCTGTTCAAATGTGTTCAGAAATGCTGTATAAGATACAACAGAAGCTGCTGAGCATTTCCAATGCTGAGAGGTGAAGAATCTCACAAAGAAGCTACTGTGAGTTCAAGAGGCAATTCAAAACAGTGCCTGGTACATGAATGGATTTCATCCTAATTTTGCAGAAGAAAAACCTAAGACTTAAAAGCTAGCTAAAGACAAAGCAAGTTGCAGAAACCATTAGTCATCAAGTGCCAGAGACAATTTCTAAAGTCAGGATGTTTGATTCAAGACGTCTACACTTAATCATCTTGGTCTGATTATGTTATTAAACTATCCACAGGAAATTGAAAACCTTGTGAATATGATAAGCTACCCTTCTCTTGGTTAGTTATGTTATGTGACAAAGGTGAAAGGATTTTACAAATGCGATGAAAATACTTAATCATTTGACTTTGAAGTAATCAAAGAAAGATCCTGAGTGGGCCTGACCTGGACATAATCAGAGGAACACTGAAATAAGGTCCTAGAAGCCTAAGAAAATTTACAGCTGTCTTGAAAGAAACTACCCTATGATTTTTACAGTCATGAGGAATCGAATCTGCCAAAAATGATGCGATCTTAAAAATGGGCCCTACACTTCAGATGAGACCACAGCCCAGGCTGATAGCTTGATGTGAGACCCTGAGTAGAGGATTTGGATAAACTGTGTCCAGATTCCTGAGCCAAAGAAACTGTGAGATAATGAACATTTGTAGTTTTAAACTACTAATCTGTGATAATTTGTTATGCAGCAATAAACAATGAATAAACATTAAGTAAAGATAATGCAATCATTAGGAAAATTACACAGGTGCGAAGTTCTTTTTTTCTCTTTCTTTTTCCTTCTTTCTTTCTCTCTTTCTTCCTTCCTTCCTTCCTTCCTTCCTTCCTTTCTTTCTATTTTATTGTGGTAAGAACACCACATGAAATCTACCTTCTGATATATTTATTTTAACTATGGCATTTTGAGCATGTCTTTTCTACCCTTTGAGCTTAATTTTTCTTACCTACAAAAATGAAAGACTTGGGCTTAATTTGTTCTTGTTTCTTTTTCCAGCTATCTGCTTGCAACATGATATATCTGATAAGAGAAGCTTCAAATATTGAATATTGGGGAAAGATGGAACTGTAAAAAGCATTTTCTTCCAACATCCTAAAACTCACAAGGATATGCCTTTTCTCCTCCTCAGAGCTGCCTTTGCTTTGCTGCTTCTGTTTATATGCCCCACCTTAAAACAAATCTCCACAAATACATTGAGTAAATGGTTAATGCTGGGTTGGAAGGCCCCATCATGAGGCTTTACAACTAGGCCGGAGATGCAGTACTTCCCTTTGGGTAAGGTAACTGTTTCTATTAATAACCTAAAAGAGCCCATTATAGAAGTCAAACTAGAATCAATTAAAATGAATAATATACTCAAAACACCTGGGGAGAATGATCCTAATTGCAAGAACAGTAAACTTGAGAATAAAATACCATGAGAACTCATTTTCAATTAAATTATATTGAATGGGGTTCAAACACAGAATGTTTGTATAATTACTAACTAAATTACTATTATCTTAATGTTGAGATTAAATATTCTCCCCTCGCCTTTGATTTCCCTCTTTTCCTGGATTCTGGTGCATACTGAAGCACGAACTGCTAACAAGGGCATTTGGTAGTAAGACTTACATCAGAAAAAGAGGATGTTACTCTCTTAACATGATTATGCCATAAGGAGATAAATACTGACAGTGCAAATCTCTGATTTACTGGTGGAAACCACACCTACAGTAAAGCAACATATTCCTATTTAAATTTTAGTGATATTATTCTGATTGCAGTGTAAAGATTAACAGTGAGCAGTGGAAAGGCCTAAAGGGAGATCAGTTAAGAGAATTTTTAAAAGGCCTTAATGAAGATGATGGTGAAATAAACTGAATTAAAACAATAGCACTGGGGGTGGAGAAAAGCATATAAATCAAAAGGCACTAGAGAGATCAAAATGACAGGATTTGTGATTGATTAGCAAAGGGGGATAATAGGAAAAAAAATCAAGGTGATACTTAGATTTCTGTCTTGAAAAAAAGAAAACAAAGACAAAACACCTCAGGAAGGGAGGTGGAGAGTTGGCCTGTATTTTTTAATTTATTTTGGAATTTGATTGCTTGTGGAACTTCTCAAATTAAGCTACTAAAGAATTAAAGTCTGCATCTAAAACTCAGGAGGTAGGTCTGAGTGGAAGGATATTTGAAAAGCATCAGCACTATCGCAAGGACAAAAAACCAAACACCACATGTTCTCACTCATAGGTGAGAATTGAACAATGAGAACACATGGACACAGGAAGGGGAACATCACACACCGGGGCCTGGTGTGGGGTGGGGGAGGGGGGAGGGATAGCATTAGGAGGTATACCTAATGTTAAGTGATGAGTTGATGGGTGCAGCACACCAACATGGCACGTGTATACATATGTAACTAACGTGCACGTTGCGCACATGTACCCTAAAATTTAAGTATAATAATAAAAAAAAGAAATTAAGGAAGTTGGTTCAGTTCCCCAGTGAGAATGGGTTATTAGAACAGTGCCTTTTCAAGAGAAGGGAGAGATTCAAGGAGAAAGGAAGTGTTGACAGTTTCAAGTACCGCTGAGGGATTTAGAAGAGTGAGAACATTATTGCACTTGGCATTAGGTTTTTGTGCAGGTTTCACTGTTATGTTGCTATAATAAATAAGCATTATTTTCCATCACTGCCTCTTAAATTTACATGGCAGAGCTGTCTACTTCTGATCAAATTTGTTGTCTCTTCTTTGTGGTTATAACTAGATAACATTCTCAAGTGTCCCTTCTAGTTAGCTGAAGTTATGTGACTGAGTTCTGACAAAAATAAAACAAAGTTTTAGTCAAAATTTGCAAAAACTGTTTATTTATGACTTTGTGGTGTAAAGGAATCCCTCTGCCATCACATTCATTTCAACAGAGGTTCAAAGATGATTGAAAGGAAAGTGAGGTTGATATTTTAGCTCAGGTCACTATAGCAAACACCATATACTGCATGACTTAAAGAAAAGACATTTATTTCTCAAAGTCTGGAGACTGGAAAAGCCAAGATCAAGGATGCAAAAGATCTGGTACATGATGAGGGCTCTCTTCTGGATTCCCACACAGCTGCTGTTGCCTGGGTGCTCACATGGCCTTGCCCATGAGCAGGCACATGGATAGAGAAAAGGCAGCAAGCTCTCAGGTGTTCCCATCATGAGCACTGTACCCTTATGACTTAATTACCTCCCAAAGACTCCAGCTCATCTAACACATCACAGTGGAGTTAGGGTTTTAACAAATGAATTTTGGGAGGACACAAATACTTCATAGTGTAGAGTAAAAAGAATAAAACAGTGAGGCAATTTCTGAATGGCAAGCATGCTATTAGTGTGGAATTCGGAAGCCACCTGGCACCTGTTCTCAGACTCCCAGCCTTCACAAGGTAAGAAATAAGTTTCTGTTATTATGAGCCGCTCAGTTTAGGGTACTTTGTTATAGAAGGAGAACAAGGTGGTAAGGTGGTATAGAGATTCCGATGTTACCTCAGGATTTTCCATACCACCTTCTTCTCTTTCAGTCTACACAACTTATTTTTGAGGAAATTCATTCACCTGTATACTATTAATTGTTATATGTACAGTAGCCTCCACTTTTCCTTGAGGAATACATTCCAAAACCCCAGCAGATGCCTGAAACCACAAATAATACGAAACTTAATTAGGCTAAATTGGAAAATGTTTCTATTTATTTTTTCCACTCACAAATTTAGTGCCTTTTTCATCTTAATTAAGCACTCATCACACAGTGAGGCTATGGCTTCTGCAGTTTGAGGGGAAATGGCAACACAAGCAAGAATTTCTTTTTCCTTTTTCACAACTTCACAGATAGAAGATTTGTTCTCACCTTGGATCTTAGCAATCTTTGTATGTGTTCTTTGTTCCTAACTAGGTGGAGAACTTTCACTTTTTCACTTACAAGAAGCACTTTATGGCTTTTCTTTGGCATATCCACATTGCCAGCACCACCACCATTGCACTTTGAGGCCATTGTTAAGTAAAATAAGGGTGACTTGGTCACAAGGACTGCACAACAGTGGATCTGATAACCAAGAGAGCTACTAAGTCACTAATGGGCAGATAGTGTCTATAGCATGGATACACTGGACAAAGGGACAATTTACATCTTGGGCACAAGATTTCATCACCCTTCTCAAATTCATTATTTCTGAAATTTTCCATTTAATATTTTTTGACTGAGGTTGACTCCAAGTAACTGAAACCTTACAAAGTGAAACCTTGGATATGGTGGAACTACTGTACAATGATAGAATCTAAATCTAAACTCATATTGCCCTACTGAACTTCAGATAAATGTATGGAAACGCTTACTGCACATCACTATTTAGAACTTCCTGAGATATATCAAAAATATGCTAAAAAAACTTATAACCCTTCACTACTATCATCATCACACACACATGCAACCACACTACTGTTCTTTCTATTGTGTATTCTCCAAGGAAACCACATCACTATTTCTTATTGAAGGCAAAACAATTATAACTTTGGCATAACTTTTATTTAATCCCTTGAAATGGAACAGCTATTCCATTCCAAGTCATGCTAATATTATTATCTAAATATTTTTCGTACACACCCACTCTCTCCACCCCTATTCTGACCTCAGACTTACTATTCTGTGGTCTATAGAGCTGTGACTCAAGGCTATCAGTGGATCTAATTTTTATTCAGATAGTGCTAAGTTCACTTTGGTCCTCTGGAAGTCTGTGGTGGTCTCTGACATTATCTCAGAGCCTGGCCATACTACTAGAATTGCAGTCAGATTTGATGAGGCTCTCATATAAGCAAGGTGGGCTGAAGGACAGAGGCCAGTTGGAACTGATAAATGCCCTTAGGAACCTGGTGCCAAGAGATTCTTAATGAAGTGTTTTGGGATGAGGAAATGTTTGATAACCATAACATCATAATTAGTGATCTCAAAATGGAAGAAAACAATGAATATAAAAATTTGCTGATGGCAATAAATAAATGGAGAAGTGTTGGACATGCTATTATGAGTCTAATATTTATAAAAGATTTACATGATTAGGCAAAATTTTAGAAAGTGATTTAACTCTCCAATTTGCAATGGAATACATTTCTGAGAGGCAGGCTAGACAGTAACAGGATGTAATGCAAATCTCTAAGGCAAGACATTTAAAAGAATAAATGAATTATTTAATTTGATATTTCCCCACTAATTATCACACTATTTATTTTTATTTTTTTCAGAACAGTTGATGAAAATAATGGTGGCTCAAAAAGTTGAATTAAAGTCATAGTTACTTTATGGTAAAAATGGTACTATGTTTTGATAGCTTAATTAGTGCTCTAGTATTATCTCAAATAATAACTAATCTGGAGAAGCCAATGCAGAAAAACCAACAGCACAGTATTTATCATCATTTTCCTCATATTTGTATTGCCTTTTATATAGAGCACTACACTTCATACTGTACGTTTTGTGTTTCAGAGATAAAGTCCATTTTCCTGGACTTCTAAGGTAAAATGAATTTTCTGGTTATCAGGAGAGAAATATAGGAATGTAATAGACAGAATAATGTTTTCCCTTCACCAAAGATGACCATGTCTTAATCCTCAGAACCTGTGAACATGTTAAGTCACATAGAAAATGGGACTTCGCAGATTTGAGTAAGGTTACAGACCTTGAAACAGTAAGATTATCCTGGATGCTCCAAGTGGGCCCATTAAAATCACATGGGCCCATGAAAGAAGACATATTCCTCAGGTTGCAGACACAGCAGAAGGGGAGTGGGAGAAGGATTTAGCTCACCTTTCCTGGGGGCCACAAACCCAAAAAATGTGGGTGGCCTCTAGAAATAGTACAACCACGAGGTGATAGCCAGCTCTGAAAGGAAGTTAAATTCTGCCAACAACCTGAAAAAAACCAGGAAGCAGATTCTCTTCCAGTCTGCAGTAAGGAAGGCAGCTCTGTGTATGCCTTCATTTCAGCCTGGGGAGGAGGAAGATGAGCCAAGCTGTGTGTGCACTGCTGATCCACAGAAATGTGAGATAATAAATAGGTTCTACATTTCATCACTAAGTCGCGGCAATTTGTTATTACAATGATATGCAACAAATACATTGAACCAACTAAAGGTGTTGATTAATGGAAATTTGTATTAGTCTGTTTTCATGCTGCTAACAAAGACATACCAGAGACCGGGTAATTTATACAGGAAAAAGGCTTAATGGACTTACAGTTCCACATGGTTGAGGAGGCCTCACAATCATGGCAGAAGGCAAAGAAGAGCAAGACTCATCTTTTATGGATGGCAGCAGGCAAAAAAAGAGCTTGTGCAGGGAAACTCCCCCTTGTCAAACCTTCAAATCTCATAAGATTTATTCACTATCATGAGAACAGGATGGAAAAGACCTGCCCCTATGATTCAATTACCTCCCACTGGGTTCCTCCCACAACAGGTGGAAATTTAAGATGAGATTTGGGTGGGGACAGAGCCAAACCATATCATTCCACCCTGACCGTTCCCAAATTTCATGTCCCCAGATTTCAAAACAAATCATGCCATCCCGATAGTCCCACCAAGTCTTAACTCATTCCAGCATTAACTTAGAAGTCCAACTCCAAAGTCTCATCTGAGACAAGGCAAGTCACTTCTTCTTATGAGCCTATAAAATCAAAAGCAAATTACTTCCTAGATACAATGGGGGTACAGACATTGGGTAAATACAGCCATTTCAAGTTAGAAAAATTGGCCAAAACAAAGGGGCTACAGACCCCATGCAAGTCCAAAATCTAACAGGGCGGTCAAATCTTAAAGCTCCAAAATGATCTCCTTTGACTCCAGTTCTCACATCCAGGTCACACTGATGTAAGAGGTGGGTTCTTGGGCAGCTCCACCCTTATGGCTTTGCAGGGTACAGCCTCTCTCCTGTCTGCTTTCACGGGCTGATGGTGAGGGTCTGTGGCTTTTTTAGATGCACATTGCAAGCTGTCAGTGGATCTACTATTCTGGGGTCTGAAGGACAGTGCCCTTCTTCTTACAACTCTGCTTGATGGCACCCCAGTAGGGACCCTGTATGGGGGCTCTGGCCCCACCTTTCCCTTTCTCATTGCCCTAGCAGAGGTATTCCATGAGAGCCCCACCCTTGAAGCAAACTGCTGCCTGGACATCCAGGCATTTCCACACATTCTCTGAAATCCAGGCTGAGGTTCCCAAACTCCAGTTCTTGACTTCTGTGCACTGTCAGGCTCAACACCATGTGGAAGCTGCCAAGGTTTGAGACTTGCATCCCCTGAAGGCATGACCAGGATCTACATTGTCCCCTTTCAGCCATGGCTGGAGCAGCTGGGACATAGGGCAAGCCCCTAGGCTGCACACAGCACAGGGAGCCTCGGCCCAGCCCACAAAACCACTTTTTCCTCCTAAGCATCCAGGCCTGTGATGAGAGGGGCTGCCATGAAGACCTCTGACATGCCCTGGAGACATTTTCACCATTGTCTTGGGAATTAATATTTGGCTCCTTGTTACTTATGCAAATTGCTATAGCCAGCTTGAATTTCTCCCCAGAAAATGGGATTTTATTTTCTATTGTCAGCCTGCAAATTTTCCAAACTTTTATACTCTGCTTCCCTTGTAAAACTGAATGCCTTTAACAGCACCCAAGTCACATCTTGAATGCTTTGCTGCTTCGAAATTTCTTCCACCAGATACTCTAAATCACCTCTCTCAAGTTCAAATTTTGCAGATCGCTAGGGAAGGAGCAAAATGCTGCCAGTCTCTTTGCTAAATCATAACTAGAGTCACCTTTGATCCAATTCCCAACAAGTTTCTTATTTCTATCTGAGACCACCTTGTCCTGGACTTTATTATCCATATTACTACCAGCATATTGGGCAAAGCCATTCAACAAGTCTCTAGGGAGTTCCAAACTTGCCCACATTTTCCTGTCTTCTTCTGAGCCCTCCAAACTGTTCCAACTTCTGCCTGTTATCCAGTTCCAAAGTTGCTTCCACATTTTCAGATATCTTTTCAGCAGCACCCCTGGTACCAATTTACTGTATTAGTCTGTTTTCACAATGCTAATAAAGACATACCAGAGACTGGGTAATGTATACAGGAAAAAGGTTTAATGGACTTACAGTTCCACATGGCTGGGGAGGCCTCACAATCATAGTGGAAGGCAAGAGGAGCAAGTCACATCTTACATGGATGGCAGCAGGCAAAAAAAAAAAAAAAAAGACCTCATGCAGGGAAACTCCCCCTTATAAAACAGTCAGATCTCATAATATTTATTCGCTGTCATGAGAACAGCATGGGAAAGACCTGCCCCCATGATTCCATTACCTCCCACCAAGTTCTTCCTGCAACAGGTGGGAATTTAAGATGAGATTTTGGTGGGGACACAGCCAAACCATATCAAAACTTGAATGTACAAATGCCACTTATTCATTTAGTTATAGGCTAGAACCCTATAGAGGCTAAAAAGAATGTAGAACCATTGGTTGTTTCCCTTAAAATGAGATATTACTCAAAGTTGTTCCTGTGCAATTTTCTGTTCTATCATTTATAAATGTTGATCAAATACTTTTTTAAAAAGTAGATAATTTTAATAACAAAAGTAGTATGTGCCTTGAAAAAGATGCAATACAGAAGTTTGCACATTTAAAGTCAAAGTTGTTCCATCATCTGTACTTCTAATATATTGAGTAAGTAGTGATAATTTATCCCAGATATGCTTCTGTATATTTATCTTCCTAGTTTTTTTATTCATTTTTAGTAGATAATACATCATAATAGTTAAATACTCAGACAAATATATGAGAAAATCTGTTCCATGTCTATCCCTATGAAACCAGGTCTTCCTTACCCAAAATGGATAATCACAGTTTTGTATTTCTGTATTCATCTAAAGATTTTAATGTATCTACAAATACTAATATATATTTGTTTTTATACTTTTTACTTATTTTTAAGATGCTATGCACCTCATTCTGTACTTTGCTTTTTTATAACTTAAAAACATATTTTGAAAATTTTTCATATCATTACATAAAGCTCCTAATTCAAGCAACATGATTGCATAATGACTACATTAAGAAGAAATTCTGGGCACAGGGCAAATTACAAATGTACATAAACATACTCCCTTTCACTAATAACTATTTCATCTAGAAAATGGGTAGAGGAAGTAGGAAAGAGCTATCATGTAAAACAGTTCCAATAAAGCCCACAAGAGTAATGTAGGCACTAAACAGTGTAGAAAATATTGGTAGAAGAAGGTCACTTTCAAATAGGAAGTTTTTATGTGTGTTCACAATTGAAACAAGTAGTTTATGGTGGCTAGGGCCGGACCAGCCTAGAGATGGCCAGACTATCTCCAGGGAGATGGCAAGGGCTGGACCAACCTCATGGTCAGAAAGTGTAGCATTATGGGGGAAAAAAGCAAATATAAAAATGGCCACATAAGGTAATAAAGATTGGCATATGAAGGTGTTTGAAGGTATTGGCTCCTTCATGATTGCCCTATGAAGGGAACTGAAGTGAAAACAGACCCAGTGTCAAATTCTGGCTCTCCCACCTGTGGCCTTATTACTGGGTCACCTAGGAGAGGAAGGAGTTTATGTTTGAAATAATCAGTGAAAGCCTTTCTGGAAAGATGCCTAGTAGGGAATTAAATGGGGTGTGATGATGTAAGTTATGCAAGTCCCCTGTGCTACAGACTGAATGTTTGCATCTCCATAAAATTCATATGTTGAAGCCCTAACTCCCAATGCGATGGTGTTTGGAGGTGGAGCCTTTGGGAGGTGATTACATTTAGATGAAGTCATGAGAGGAGGGCCGTCATGATGGGATTAGCACCACTATAAGATGAGACAGGAAGACCAGAGCTCTCATTCTGCCTGTACCATGTGAAGGCACAGTAAGAAGAGTAGCATCTGCAAGCCAGAGAGTGAGCCCTCGCCAGGGATCAAATCAGACAGCATCTTCCCATTGGATGGCCCAGCCTCCAGAACTGTGAGAAATAAATGTGTTATTTAAGCTACTCCGTCCGTGGTATTTTGTTATAGCAGCCCCCACTGCAAATGTGATGACATGGAATAAAAAGGTAGGTATGGCTGGGGTATAGGGAGCAGGAAGTAGAGTGAAATGAGGGGAGACTGGGGAAGAGAAGAGCCACAACTCATGCGGATTGTGTTCACCAGGATAAGGGGTGTGTATTTAAGAATACAGGACATGCGGCCGGGCGCGGTGGCTCACGCCTGTAATCCCAGCACTTTGGGAGCATGTCTCTACTAAAGATACAAAAATTAGCCAGGCATGGTGGTGCGCATCTGTAATCCCAGCTACTTGGGAGGCTGAGGCAGGAGAATTGCGTGAACTCAGGAGGCGGAGATTGCAGTGAGCAGAGATCACGCCATTGCACTCCAGCCTGGGCAACAGGGTGACACTCCGTCTCAAAGAAAAGAATACAGGACATGGAAATCTATTAGAATGTCTTAGACTAAACATACTGTATATAAAGAAATTAGTACTGTTTCTGCCTCATGGTTAGTGTCAAAATGATGACTATTATTCTTATTTATCCTAGATAGTAAGGTTGGCATACGCATCTTTTTAATAAATTATTTCCACAGGACCTTGATAAGTTAGGATAGATTATAAGGTATGTCATGGTACATGGGACCAAAATTAATACTGGATTAATATACAACCCTACTAATAGAGAATCAGAATGGCCTTCGTCAGTTCAAAATGCAATGATAAAAATACAGTAGACTGGCTGGCTTAAACAAAAAACATCTTTCCTCATGATTCTGGAGGCCAGTTAGTCCAAGATCAAGGCATCAGCAGATTTGGTGTCTGGTGAGGGCCCTCCTCTTGGTTCCTAGACAGCATCTTCTGATCTCTTAGATCAGAAGACATCTCTTGATCTCCTTATCAGGTCACCAATCCCATTGTGGGGCTCCCCTGTCATGACCTCATCCAAGTCCAATTACCTTCAAAAGATCTCACCTTCAAACCCTATCACATTGTGGCCTCAAAATTTTAATTTGGGGGAAACACAAACATTCAGTCCATAGCATAAATGTAATGTCATATCTTGGATGGGATACTATAATTTTTTTAAAAGTCCATTGTAAATACTAAGGCAAATTGAATGAAGTATGGACCTAATTAATTAAATGTGTCAAAATGTATTAATAGTTACAAATTTTCTATACTAATGTAAAATGTTAATAATAGTGGAAACTGGCTAATAGCTAGATCTTCACTTTTTTTGTAAATCTGTAAAGGAAAGCCTATATATAAGAAAAAAAGTAGAGTCCAGAATGACTTAACTTTTATGTCCTGAGCAACAAGACAAGTGCAGTTGTCATTTAGTAAAATGGAAAGAGTTGGGGGAGGAGACCTGGTGTTCTACAAAGTGGTATGACTTGCTTCTCCCTTCTTCCCAGACATTTATCCACTCCATCCTCAAGACACAGAGACAGAGGACTTATTGTCACATGAGTACCCAAGGGTACAACAGTCAGGTTTAAGAAAGTTTGAGTTTCTTGGGATGACTTCTTGGAAGAAGTGGTGACTGAGGAATGCATTGAAGATGGGAAGTATTTGTAAACATAGAGAGGATTAAACACTTCATTGCAAGGAACTTCATTCCTACCTTTGTAATCCCACATTTTTATTGTGCATATTTCCTTGCCTCTTTAGTTGGTATGTCTTCCCATTTAGTAGAGTTGTTTTGATTAACTTTTGCCCTTTATTCACGTTCATTTACTCTTTTTCTCAAAGCATGTTTATTATTAAGTAGTAGATAGCCCTTTGGGGACACATTAATTTTCTTAGGAATCCTTTCCCATGCTACACCGGTGTCCTTTATCTTCTCGTTCCATTTGGTTGCAGTCAGCACTTTTTCCTGTCTCATGAATGTCTCTGATGAATTGCATTGCTCTCACTGCTATTATTACAAATAGGAGATGCAACTCCCCACCATCTGTAATAACTGTGCTTACAGAGACACATTAGCTGCATTTGAAATTATAACTCCTTCATAATATTCTGAATAATTCTTTTGAAGCACAGGAATAGAAATAAACTGTGAGGTTGCTGATTCCCAGCTATGTTTTCTTCAGGCAGCACTGAACTAAATCTACTACAAATATGGAGGCTTGCACATATGTAACAATTACTCTTATCAATTTTTACCATTTTTAGGGATTAGTCATAGTGTCTCTCATGGCATCCCTTTTGGAATAACTGGAAAAGTCTATTTTTTTAATTTCCGTATTTTTCTACCCTATTGCCAATGGGAATCAGAAATGAATCAATTATCTTTGCCAATTTCATATATCATTAACAAATTTATCCTTTATCTTTTTCCAATTTAAAATCCAGTAGGTAGAACTATTTAGCAAATAGCAAACTATAGTTTGCTAACATAGGTGATAAAGTGTGAGAAAAAATGATTCAGGGAGTAAAAATGATCATGGTAAAGTCCAGTTGCTGTTTACCCTTAACTAGATTTTGTCTTCATTTCTAAAAAGATTTGACTGCTCATCTAAGTATCAAGTCAGGATTGTAAGGACCAGAGGGTGTACTCAAGTTACAGATCAGCTCAGGGTATTATATTTTGGATATGCCTAAAAATCAAGAACTGGCAAAATTTAATAAGCAAGAGATTTACAGCTGCCTCCTGACATATCCACGCTCAAATAGAAAAAACATTGCTTCCAGCTGAAGGGTTTTCCCACAGCCTCATCCAATGTGTTGTGGCTGACACCTGCTAACGAGGGGGATAAAATGGACATGCTGCCACAACCTATGGGTGTAAGGCACTGGCCATTCTTATCTGCTCAGTCAGAGGCCATATTTCTGTCTGTGGGTCATAAGTACTGCTGAAGTGGCAAGACCGCAGAGCTTGGCCCTACTGTACCATTGGCATAGGGGGGAACTGGAACAACATGTGTTGTAGAGAGCTGAGCGGGTGTGTTTGTGATCTTTACCAGTAGAGCTCAGGTGGCTGCAGATGTTATTTCACCACCCACTTCAGTCAAGGTACTTAACTGCAATCTCAAAGCTGCATCATCCCAACATAATCACGTAACCCATATAAAAAAAAGCCACATTACATGATGAGTTTGTATACTTAAAGTGACCTATCACGGCTATAAGATTAATGATAGCCACAAGGCTCACTTCTCACTCAAACATCTCACGGGGCCTACACTGTGTGTCACTTAGCAATGCGATGTAATGTGGTCTGGGGAATTCCCACCCTTGCCCAGGGATTACCTGATCTTTAGAATAATGAGACCTAAAAACACTGGTTTCCCCAGAGACAAGGCCACTTTGTGGAAATGAACCTTACACAAAGCTTATCCTTACAAGAATTGCTTAAACTTCTTTCATGAAAGAAATACCTGGTAACTGACCTGAACTGTGTACAGATAAAGAAAAGGGTAAGAATCCCCTGAACTCTGAGAACAGTCTCTGGATGGAGAATCTCTCAAGTAGGGGGGTTCATCTGACCCCTCTTTGTATCTGGCCTATGCCAGTAGCCATAGGCATAATGCATATGCTCCTGCTATCCATCTTGTACGAACATTAGCCATAGGCATCTAGCATATGCTCCTGCTATCTATCCTGTAAGAACACTGCCAGAATAAACTGTACAAGCATCACATGGTATCTAAGACTCATCATAGGTGGGAATTGGAGGAAGGGGGAAAGTTGCCCCTAGGGAAGCTGGTTAAGTAGGACCACTCTGGGGAAAGATAGGCTCGAGAGCATCTTTCGGTGGTTTTTCTCCCATTGCACTATCAACTGATCAGTAGAAATGAATCCAACAATAAAATAACTAAATGAATATATGTTTTAGTTATACAACTGGCTTGTTTGTAACACAAAGGATAATTGCTTGAGGGGATGGATAACTGAGTCTTCATGGCATATTACGCATTGCATGCCTGTATCACAACATCTCATCTACCTCATAAATACATACACTTACTATGTACCCAGAAAAATTAAAAATTAAAAAAAATATATTCTGAAAAGGAAATGCAATAGGTGATTCTAGGGACAGCACTGAAGTCCAGTATTAGCTGTTAAGTGAAACACATTTGAAGGACTCCCAGCGTATGTTTTATAAAAAATGTGAAGAAAGAAATTCTAAGTAAAAGAGGTGGAGGAATATGTATGTGCTACTAATTCCAATGCTACCTATCTTAGAGAGGGAAGTTGTAGAGCAATTTTAACCAGACCTTGCTGTAAGCCATTCAGCACATCTTTGGAATCGTTTTCTGTGGGCAATATCCAAGTACCTGCAAGATAGGACTGCATAATAAATAATACCAAAGGTAGCTAACATGCCTGTGTGAAAAAGTGAGAGCCTTTGCTACTTCATAAGCCAAAAGGGAGGGAGAAAATATTCCTCTCTTGAAGAAAGGCAACAGAGCTCATCCGATTACAAAAAAGGAGCTGTTAAGAGATACGAATCCATGCAAGGGGCCAAAACAGCCACAGAAGGTTAGTGCTGAACAATATACCTAAATATCCGTTGAAGCAAGAAACTTCAGGACAGAAACCCGAAGTTATTTCTGGAAATAGCAGAGAAGATTTGTTGGTGCTCAGAAATACTTGAGACCCAACTGAGGCATTCACAGTATAGGAATATGAGGCTGGCTTTGCACTCTACCATTTCATAACTGCGAGCCAATTATAGTTGGTTTCTACTCTTTCAGTTTGATTTTACGCCACAGGTTGATGTGAGTAGCAGAAGTATGGTCTATCTAAATAATTGAAGAGTTACTAAGTGGTCATCCTTGGGCTCGTCATTGATGAAGAATAAAAATGAAGCCCAAAGCTTTGTCACTTCATTATTCTTTATGTTCTTATTTTTAGGTTGTTGAATCATGAAGTGTTTGTGGGTAACTGAACCTAGTTTTAAATTCTGCCTTACTCGCTTTTTAGCTCAGTGGCCTAGTCAAACCCACCAAACCTTACAAATTTCACTAATCTGTGAAGTGGGAATAATATTTTATGACATCCATTGATATGGACTAAGTTTGTCCCCTTAAAATTCATATGTTAAAATCCTAACCTAGTGGGAAAGGGCAGTAGGAGGTGGAGCCTTTGGGAGGAGATTAGGTAATGTGGTCAGGGCCCACACGCTTGGCATTAGTGCCCTTACAAAAGAGACCCCAAGAAGTTTCCTTGCATCTTCCACTATGTAAGTTTACACTAAAAAGATTTGTCTACATACCAGGAAATGAGGCCCTCACAAGACACAGAATCTGCTGGTGCCTTGATCTCGGACTTCCTGGGCTCCTGATGATTCTGTTCTTTATAAACTACCCAGTCTACGATGTTTTGTTATAGCAGCTTGAATGGATTAATAACATTCAAATATGAAGGTCAATGATTTATTTAGTCCTTTATAGAATCTGATGATCAAGGTTAGTGTTTTCCTTAGTGAGGAGGGTAAAGCAGCAATGACCCCACAGGCCCAATTTTAGATTGACAGCCTCCTGTGTCTTCACAGCTCCCTGTGATTGCTCCTATCATGCTACATCTTCAGTATAGCATGTGCCTTCATGGATGCCTCCCCACTAGACTGTGAACTCCTAGAGAAAGTAAATGGTATCCTAGTCACCTTTGTATGTCTATTATCTGGCAGAGATCTTGGAAAATATAAGGACTAGGAAAATATGACACAAATAATTAAGTAAATTAGGTCATATACTATGACACTTTCAGTTAGGATGATGTTAAATAGTAGCATATAAAAATTACCATATTGTTTATATCCTAAATCTGAAATAACACAGATAGCCTCAAATAAAATTTCATCAAGAATAGCATGCATTTAAGGTAAGATTTGAAAGTATATTCAGTACAGCCAGTTTAGCTGCTGTTTGAAAATACGCACCCTGTGGGACTCTCAACTGAAGCTTATGTTGTTCACAAAGGCCAGTCTCCCTTAGAAGAACTTGAATTACAATTTGCATCCCCTCCTGTCCCCTACCCCCGGTATCACCCAAATCTCTGGCCAGCTTATCAGCTACCAGTTTCTGTCTGGCTTTTAGCCACTATGCTAGTTACTACAAATGAGCTTGTTCTTAAAGAGATCTTTTGCCAAAATTTGAATCACTTCTTTACACTTCCATTCTCTCAGGTATTCTGACCCTTTTGTGGCTTTCTCAGTTGTTTCAAACTCTAATTCTTGTCTCCAAAGCACTATAATTTCTACCAGCTTTGCTCAGCTTCTCAGTCTCTTCGAAGCTGCTTTCTTTCAGTTTTTCATCCTCTGGAACCCACATAACTGATTCATCTGCAAATGCCCTGAGGGGGAAAAATAGTGGAGCAGACTGGAAAACATATTATTGGGTATTTTTCTTTTTGCCAGCATCTTTGTTTTGAAATCCCTGGTAACTTTGATAGCTTTCCAATACCTAAAATCAGAGATTTTTAAAAATATACATGTTCTTCATTTTTCTGATTGTCAAAGACTAAATCTAGGCTTATTTTTTAGCAACATATTTTCTGCTGTTATCTAATAAGCGTCTAATCTATGGGTTCAAGTCCCTGTTTGGGGCTAATAAATCACCTGCAAATTTCAGTCCCACTTCTCACATGGGCTTTATCCTTTGTTTCCTCCTCACCTGCTCACTCAGTTCTCAATCTCTCAACCAAATGATGCGAAGTGGAAGGTTGAATGGGAAAGGCGTACACTGGTTCTCCTCAGTTGTCTGGTTGTTTAATCCAAATATTGAACATATTTTCAAGCCTCTAAGATCAGTTTTTCACAATTTATTCACCTGACCATGAAGCAAATGCAACATATATCAGAATTCGTTTTTTGATAACACTCTACTTCCATTGTCAATTGCTGTAGTATTCATGGAACATTACGGAAGCAACTACAACAGACAAATCCTGAATTTTCAATGGATTAATATTATAAAGGCTAAATTCTTGCTCACATCACATTCAAATGGGACTGGGAAGCTCCTCAGGGCTGCTCTCCATGCAGTGACTCAGGGATCAAGGCCACTTCCATCCTTGGTCACATCATGTGGAACCGAGGGTCTACCATATCCTGGTGGGAAAAGTGAAATCTCGAGGATCTTATGAGTTATTTAAAAAACTATCCCTGAAAGTGACTTATGCTACTTCCCTCTATAAACTTTTGGCCAGAATTAGTCACAGGACTTTAAATACATGCACGAGGCCTGGGAAATGAGGACAAACATTCTCTACTACAGGTTGTGCACTAAAATAGTCAATGACCACCAAGCCTGAAAAGAACATTCACTTTATATGGAGAAGTTCATTTAAACAAATAGATGGCTTAGAAATATTTTCTAACTTTACAATTTTACGTTTTCATTCACCTTTCTATTCTAGTTATCATGCAGTTTTACTGAAAGCCAGTAAAACAACTGATAATTTTAGAAATAATCTAAATTTACGGTTATTCATAGATTATTAAACTATTTTTATGTATCGTGTATATTAATGCAAAGCATTTAATTATGTCTAATGCAGTCCTTATAATTAAACACTTAATTTCTTCATATTTTAATATTACAGCCCTAGTATGAACAATTGTCAGAAAAGTAAAGCAGAAAACTCTTAATAAGTCTATTTATTTGATGAATATGTTCAAGGATTTATAAATGAGAATAGAATCATTTCATTCTGTAACATGATTAGTAAGAGTTGAAAAAGTTGGCATGATTAACATACATTTTTGAGCAAATAGTTAATTATTTAAACCAAATTATTAGAGACCAATTTGCTATCAATGCAACTGCAGAGATCAAATTGGTTTCAGAGCACAGAGCTTTCAGCCTCTAAATCAAGAGTGTGACCTTCATGCTTCCTGTGTTGCATCGACTCTGAAATACCAAAGCCCAGTTTCCATGTAATTTTAAAGTTATACCAAATTTATAATTATAGAGCATAATTGTGAGATTAACTTGATATTTCATCTGGTATGCATTC
This sequence comes from Nomascus leucogenys, assembly GCF_006542625.1. Classification (NCBI taxonomy): domain Eukaryota; kingdom Metazoa; phylum Chordata; class Mammalia; order Primates; family Hylobatidae; genus Nomascus; species Nomascus leucogenys. The sequence continues at coordinate 29,338,427 of NC_044400.1, forward strand.
ACTCTCTTTTCCTCCCCCTCATGTAGTGTTTCTTCTGCTTATTCAACCTGGGATTGTCAATTTAGTTCCTCACTGCTTTGTCTCTGGGGTGCATCTGTGTTGTACTTTCCTATTTGTGAGTTTCTGTCTAGGTCCCTCAATGGGGACATTCATGTTAAATCCTGTTCATAGATCTTTAGCCTCAAGAGCATATCCATATGACTTAATCCATGCATGTATTGTGTATGTATATATAAATTTATATATGCATCCAGGTAAACATATTCAAGAAATATGATGTAAATTGAAGATGAAGAAATTAATAAGTATTTTTATTCTTATGTGTTTAAACTTTTTTATATATTAGGGATGCTAATATTTTATGGCCACAGATGATGGATAGTGGTAGGATTGTGAGAGGAGGCAGAAATAATTTGGACATAGAATGAGTGATGTATCATATAAGTGGCAGAAACTGATATCTCTGGCTACCTTATTAAGATTAGATTGAAGGAAATGGCTGATAGGGATCAGAACTTAATTTAAATGCAGAAAAGCAAGAAGAAATTTACATAAAAGCTAAACCCTCCAACAGTGAATCTAAAAATGTATAAAACTTAAGAGACCCACGCTTCTCATTTGGGTGCTCATTGCTTTCATATTTTGCAGAGAAAGGGGGAAGCAAAAAGTTGAGAAAGAAGCATTTCATTTAGCTATTTTTTCCACCTAATCATCTTCTGTTGTCAAGCTATATCTTAATTATTTGGTGGCCTGAACCATCTCTAATTTCTCCTCACTAAAGTCGACAAGAATGAATTATAGTTTCGATGTAATTACTAAAGTGCATGCAATTTTATCCTCTACGTTTATATGACCTGAATTACATAACGTCAAAAGGGATTTGATAAAAATTTCACTTCGTGGTAAGCGTATATTTACTGTTATATCTATGTCATACATTTGAACAAATACATTAGAAAGGGACATTTGGCACAGGCTAAATTTCAGGAAGTCAGATTGAATGACGTTAAGAGAGAATATCAATCAGCTGGATATCACAGCACCTGAACACATGATCCTGTGTTTGAAAGGTAGCCTTTTTCTAAGGTCCCATTTTTATTGATCCTGATAGCTTTTGTGTCATGTCCATTAATTCCATCAAATCAAGGAGGAAGATTAGGGTCATAAAAAAGGAAGTAGTACCCAGTCCATTTGTCTAGGTTGGCAGTAGAGCCAAAAGGAGAAACAAGCTGGAGAAAAGTTGAACTGATTCTAAGCTTTGTATGAGCAAACCCTTAAGTGCTCTTTCTCTATACACAGAAGAGGCTACACCTGCTTCCTAAAACAACAACAACAGCAACAACAACAAATAATACCCATAAATAACATACAGTTCCTAGGATCATTGTTTAGGTATCAAAGAGTGACCTCCAAGTTTTATATGATACCCACGTTAAATAAATATTCCTTAGCAGACTTAGCAAGATTGTAAACACCTTTAATCAAGTGACTTTTATTAGTTACAGTAAATGACCCACCATTAAAGGAAGAAAAAAAAGAAACGAGACCCTAAAACAGAGTAATTTAAATAAGTTTATTCCTCTAACATGGCAATCTGGTTCATTAAAGATGACTGGTCACTTTTTCTTCATAAAGTTTACAGAGTCCCAAGTTATTTCCACCTTGCTGCTGCAACAATCTCTAGATCGTTGTATTCCACAGTGTGGCAAAAATTGACTGATTGCTGCATCTGCATTTTAGATCATGGGAAGGGGCAAAAATGTCAAAGTCTAAGAAGAGAGGCCTTTAAGTTGGAAATGGCTAAAAGGATGCTCATGTCCTAACATATGCAACTTTATTGTTCCAAATCTAATTGCATTGTCCTAAGTAGATGAAAGGTAAGTGGGAAAAGATAGTTACATGTATTAGAAAACTGAGAACACAGCTTCTTAGGGATACTAGCCTGCTGCCACAGGACTGCATCAGGACGTGACTTCCCTAATCCAACCTCTTCCATCTTTTCTAAATGCCTATCCCTTTATGAGACACGCATTCAGCACTAATGGCCTTGCTTTAACGGATTAACTCACAACTAACTATGGGTCAAATAGTTCCTATATGCCTATGTGTGTCCACTACCTGGAAGTCAGTAAGAGCTTTGATTTCTCTTTTCTTATCAAATCCAATAAATCTACAAAATAACTGCATAAGCTTGTAGCCACAAACTGACCACATTCCTCATAAAGTAAGAGTTTGCTTTGCTGTCCAACAATGGGCATGTAATAATATCAGGACCAAGGAGGATGTGGGTTTGAAAGCTGATTATAAATTTCCAGACTTTAGACACTGAGCTGTATTTCAAAATTCACAGTGTAATTGCCTTAAAATCAGAACTCTTGAGTAAAATAATAAACTAAGTGTTTAAAAAGATTAATGACAAATAAAAACTCTAAAACTACTCATGCAGCAAGTCGAATAGCTCAATCAGTAAGAAATTCTTGTCAGACACTTTGATGTGATCGTTTTTACCAAAAATATCTCTGTAAATTGCCATGTGATTAAACCAGAATCATTTATTTACAAATTCTAATTTTTAAGACATCGAGCATATGTTTTCCAGTCTACTTAATTTTCCTAAGTACTCTCTTGGACATTTTGGGATTAACAAGATCTTTCTTTCATTATATCTTATAGCCTTGAATAATTTGGCCATAGTAAAAATGATTAATGAGCCCAAATGGAGATTGTGTGCATACGTTGTATATGAGTACTTCCTATACAGGAGCTGTTCTTCACCCAAGATAAAGGTTTCCCCAAAGAACAGAGAGATTTTCTGCAGAGGTTACTTGAAAAGTCAAAGCAGCATTATTGAGCTTCTATCAAATTCTGCACAAGGATATACAGTTTATTAAGTATTGTATGAAAAATACCTCCACCAGTCCCTCCATACTCACATATGTCTTCTCAGCTGTCAGAAAAGTCTCTGGATTGCTTGCCAGTCTTTTTCTTATAGTCCCGGGGTAACCACAGCAGAAAAAATGATAAAATATTTGTGTCAGATACCTAAGCCAGCTCTGTCTCACAGCCTTGCATCCAAGTCAAGCCTATAAATCCTCTCTCTATAAACATCCCTAATTTGGCTTCTTCTTCCATGGGCCCACTCTCTCACTCAGCTGATGAGTCAGTCAACAATGCCAGGGAAATGATAGCTTTGAAAAATATAAGGAAGGGGAGCACTGTCATTTATCCCCCATAGAGTCTCACCTGTCCAAGTGCTTTCTGATTGCTGGCTGGTCCAGTGGAAACTCAAGGTAGAAGTAGGGAAATATCATGTGGGAGGAAAGACATAGTCAGGGTGGAGGAACAGGCTGGTCACTATAGGCATGACACCACTGGTCCTTCTTTACTTGATTTGCTTGTGAAGGATGCTTTAGGTTTAGAGTTTGGTTAATAATATAACTACAGAAATTTAGTTGGGACAAACAGTAGGCAGCTTGACAGTAAAAAAGTTTCCTTTAATAAGTCATATTCTGTTATTTTTTTCGCCCAATAATGTCTATCTATAAGATATGCACAGATAGATAAGATTATCTTTAATGCTGTCATGCCAAGTATTTCAATTATTTTCTCCTTTTAGCCACATGGTACAGTTGCACTCCTTTTGAAGTTAGTAAGCCAAACTTGACTTGCTTTGAGTGACGAGACAAAAGAAGCCAAGGTATAGACTGTTCTGGTACCCACAGTTTAAAAGAACCACTGTCCATGCTCCCCAGAAGGCTTTATTCCTTCCCCATTCAGTTTCCATAAACAAAGGGGAAACTGAACCCTTTCCTCATAAATCCCTCGTAGAGACATGCACCAGCCTGAATGATTTCCTTATTTATTCTCAGTGCCAACACATGCTCCTCCCCTCATCTCTGGGGTATTACATAATAAGTGACTCAAATAACAATTCAGTTGGATTTAAAACAAGCTCTGTTGATAAAAGTGAAAGGTGTTCACCTAAGCCAAAGTTTTTGTTTGTTTGTTTGTTTTTGTTTTTGAGACGGAGTCTGTCTCTGTCACACAGGCTGGAGTGCAGTGGTGCAATCTCAGCTCACTGCAACCTCCGCCTCCCAGGTTCCAGCAATTCTCCTGCTTCAGCCTCCCGAGTAGCTGGGATTACAAGCGCACGCCATCATGCTCAGCTAATGTTTGTATTTTTAGTGGACACGGGGTTTCACCATGTTGGCCAGGCTGGTCTTGAACTCCTGACCTCAAGTGATCCACCTGCCTTGGCCTCCCAAAGTTCTGGGACTACAGGCATGAGCCACTGTGCCTGGCCTAAGCCAAAGTTTCAAATGGTGCACATTCTCTAATAATGGTGCCCTGTGAATTAGTGTGTGATTATATGCAAACAGATGATCATGAAATAATTATAGAGAGTAGGCAATAAATGGCACAAACAGACAATATTGTAAGAAATCAGGAAGCAAGGGGGATTTAAGTGCTCACAGAAATGGCCTATGAACAAATAGTCTGTGAGTTTTTGAATGTGACTGTCATTGTAAAGAATTGGAAAGTGTCTTTTAGCATGCCTCTAACATGGTAACCATGTTGTTTATTTTATTTTATTTTATCCTTATTTTATTTATTTATATAAGAAAGAGCTGGTGGGGCATGGTGGATCACACCTGTAATCCCAGCACTTTGGGAGGCTGAGACAGGTAGATCATCTGAGGTCAGGAGTGCAAGACCAGCCTGGCCAACACAGTGAAATCCTGTCTCTACTAAAAATGTAAAAATTAACTGGGCATGGTGGTGTGCCCCTGTAATCCCAGCTACCCGGAGGCTGAGATGGGAGAATTGTTTGAACCTGCAAGGTGGAGGCTGCAATGAGGTGAGTTCGCGCCACTGCAGTCTAGCTTGGACATCAGAGTGAGACCTTGTCTAAAAAAAAAAAAAGAAAAAAAAAGCTGACAAGGTGTTTACCAGGTTTTCTAACTCTGAGATCAACTAGAGCTAATTAGGCTGGAGAGATCAAGAATATCTTCAGAGATGAAGGGCATCTACTTGCTTCTTGAATGATAGAAAGGCTGATTCAGGCAATCATGTTGCAGAATAAGTAAAATTGTAGAAGTTGGGAAGCACAAAAAAAATTAGCGATGAAATGATGATAGGTAGCACTGATTGAGTGCTTACTGCTTGTAAACAATAAAGGGACAGTTTTACATGGATAAAATCACTTAAGTTTCTCAATCTGGTGACGTAGGTTCTTTTTTTTTATTTTAGTATAATTGGTTTTCTTTGTAGTTTTTTTTTTTAATTTTTTTTTGCACACAAAACTAAACATTTTCTAAAAATACATACAAACAAAAAGATGCGTATCAAACATATTAGGAAGGTTGCACATGGGAAGTCGGGGAATAGAAATGGGGGGTGGGAATTAAAATAAATGAGAGAGGGACTTTATATGGATCAGTGATAATAACTCAATCCTCTATTTGACAAAGAAGAAGGAGAAGGAAGAGGAAGAAAAAGAAAGTGGGATAAAGGATCAGAAAGGGAGGAAAATAGAAAAAATTAGAGTATGACTCCAGGGTAGACCTGTTTTGTTGTCACTGAGTTGGTTGGTTGGTTTGTCTGTTGTATTTTTCATGTTTCGCCATGTTGGCCAGACTGGTCTCGAACTCCTAGCCTGAAGTGATCAACCCGCCTCGGCCCCCCAGAGTGCCGGGACCACAGGCGTGAGCCACCACATCCAGCCCCCACATTGCTTCTGGCCTCCGTGGTAGACCTCCCAGACGGGGTGGTCGGGCAGAGGCACTCCCCACATCCCAGACGGGGCGGCCGGGCAGAGGCGCTCCTCACTTCCCAGACGGGGCGGCCAGGCAGAGACGCTCCTCACTTCTTCCCAGATGGGGCGGCTGGGCAGAGGTGCTCCTCACTTCTTCCCAGACGGGGCGGCCGAGCAGAGGTGCTCCTCATTTCTTCCCAGACGGGGCGGCCGGGCAGAGGTGCTCCTCACTTCCCAGACAGGGCGACCGGGTAGACGCGTTGCTCATTTCTTCCCAGACGGGGCGGCCGGGCAGAGATGCTCCTCACTTCTTCCCAGACGGGGCGGCCGGGCAGAGGCGCTCCTAACTTCTTCCCAGACGGGGTGGCCGGGCAGAGGCGCTCCTCACTTCCCAGACGATGGGTGGCCGGGCAGAGGCGCTCCTCACTTCCCAGATCATGGGTGGCCGGGCAAAGGCGCTCCTCACTTCCCAGGCGATGGGTGGCCGGGCAGAGGCGCTCCTCACTTCCCGGATGACGTAGGTTCTTTACCCTCATTTTATAGCTGTGAAAACTCAGACAAAATGAGGTTAAGTAACTTGTCCAAAGTTGAAGGTGTAACTAAAATTTCCCACTTACCTACTCTGCTCTATTTCCTTTGACAAACTGAACTGAAGGGAAGGTCATTATAAGGGATGCTGTAGAAGTAAGAATGGAAAGCTAGAGTGAGGCCAGCTGCTGGAGGAGCCACACATGCCAGGCTAAGCAGTTCGAGCAAAATCGAAAGATATTAAATCTGCTTTCAAGATTCTTATTTTTTTTTGAGAGAGGTAAACATTAGCAAAGACTAAAATGACAGTGTGTAGCAAGAGATATATTGCACACAAGCATAGGTAAACACCTAGCACAGACAATACAAGTACAGGTCGTTTAACTTGAGCTTGAATTAAAAATAAAGGGACATCTTACCCAAGCCTTAGAAGATCTTACATTTTGAAATTTTGAATACATTATTCTATACAATAAATTGATTACAAAGGTGTGGGGAAACTTCTTTAAATTTCTCTATTTAAAGAAGCTATAGAATCTTCGCTTTAGTAGCATTTAGATGTTATTGTATCAGTATCCACTGGTATAAGGCTGGTTTGGCTAGGATGTATTAAATTGGGGTTTCACCCCTACCTAACTGGATTATCCCATTTCTGATCTTAAATGTTTCAGTCTATTTATTGGAAGAACTGTGTTTTATATCTAGCTGAAGAAAAACATAATTACACGCTATAGCAAATATGCAATCCTGTTTCCTGGTTGTTCAAATTTTCTGACCTTAAATACAAGAAAACTCTGTGGATTACCGAACAGAATATGCTTCTCGGCATTAGTAGTGTTCCATACAACCTACTAAAGATAACCTTTTATTGCATTTCTCATAAGGAGATTAGAGGGGATGGTGAACCATCTTCCTATAGCTTTTCTCTCTATTCTAAAAGCATACATTGCATCCCTGTGGAGATAGAAGAAAGGAAGACTCTCCAACGTTTGTTCCCTTTTGGTCATTTTCTTTTAGGGCAATCTCCTCTCACATCTGCATGCACCTGATCATGTGTGACTTATTCTTGCCGGAAGTTTGTGACTAGTTCTCAAATTGAGCTGCAAACGGTTCTTCTCTGCAGGACTACTCACTGACAGCCCTCTTGTAATAGGAAATGCGGTTGTTTTTCCCCTCTGTGGGTTTTTGTTGTAGTTGTTATCATTGGCTTTTTTTCCCCCAGTGGCATCTTGAAAAAAACAACAACAACAACAAAAACAACATTCAACCTCTAACTTATTGAATTTTGGAAACTCAAAATAGTATGGTGAGAAGATTTGTAATTATACCTATCTCTCAGGGCATAATGACTTAATTAATATACCCTTCATGAGATTTTGCTCTGTGGGAAGCACACAGCTGCACTAGCTGATGGAAATTAAGGTATCGTGAAGTGCAGAACTTGAGTGTTTTGATTGTGTGTGTGTTTTAAATGTTTAATAGAGACTTTTTCTTCCTTTTGGCTTAATTTGTGCACAGAAATCAGCTCCTCCCCTTCATCAGCCTGTAGATGATAAATGGTGAGGAGGACAAATGTATGGAAAGTTGAAGCTGTTCAAGTTGTTAATGACAAAATCAATCATAGATGGATATCCATGGCTCAAGGCTATTTCAAAACATTTATGCTATTTGTTCTATTTTGCACAATTATTCAACCTAAGAGTCTTCCCAAGATGGTTTGGAATTAGATTTTTATTTTCACTCTCACCACTTGCCTGGATTCTTTAGATATCTCATATTTCTGTATTTTTTCAGTATTTGAGAACTCATGTAAGTTTATGCCTTCTTCCTTTTAAAAATAAAAGTGACTTGGCCAGGAGCAGTGACTCACGCCTGTAATCCCAGCACTTTGGGAGGCCGAGGCGGGGGGATCATGAGGTCAATAGATCAAGACCATCCTGCCCAACATGGTAAAACCTCATCTCTACTACAAGTACAAAAAAAAAAAAAATTATCTGGGTGTGGTCACGCCCGCCTGTGGTCCCAGCTACTAGGGAGGCTGAGGCAGGAGAATCACTTGAACCTGGTAGGTGGAGGTTGCAGTGAGCCGAGATCATGCTGCTACACACCAGCCTGATAACAGAGTCAGTCTCCGTTGAAAAAAAAAAAAAGTGACTTTATCACATTATACTTGAAAATTCTTTTTGCTTATAAGAAACAATAACTGCCCTCTTTGATCCATTTGTACTCCCTCCCAGGAAAGCTCAAAAGTCAATGATAATTTTGAGGCCTTCAAGCACTTCCAATGCAGGGAAGCTGTGTTGAACTAGTCCTGCCTTGGCTAAGGCAGCATGGGCATGTTAAACATTCTAGAACTCTTTCTCTCTTTTTCTGTCTTTCTCATGCTTGTGGGAAACTGATACATACAAACTTTTAGAAAGAATAAACTGATATATGTATGAGTGATTTTGACTATCAAGTAAAATTTATGTGTTGTGAACCTGGGTAACAAGAAACCAGGAAAAGCCGAATCTAGTAAAAGAGAAAGAAGACTGATGAAATCAAAGGCCATTTAAACCAAAGGTCAGGTCAAGAGAAGTTAACAAACACAGTGAAGAAGAGGCTAAAAACAGAATTTTGTTGGCTTTTTGATGGTTGTTGTCATGGTGGATTTTTATAAGCTAAAGAAGGTCAAAAAATTCTGTTATTTCACTTTTTTTAAAATTTTATTATTATTATACTCTAAGTTTTAGGGTACACGTGCACAATGTGCAGGTTTGTTACATATGTATACATGTGCTGATGAGTTAATGGGTGCAGCACACCAACGTGGCACATGTATACATATGTTATTTCACTTTCATTATTTTTTCAACCAAGAGAATGATTGTGAACCTGTAGAACAAAATGGGCAAAAATGAAATCTAACCCAGCTTCATAAGGACCAGAAAGAGACACTTTCAGTGATTTAAATCTTAGGGTTCAGAAAATAATACCCCAAAATGGAGGCCTTAGAAGCAGTGTCAGAAGCAAAAGTTTTTCCCTGACCTTCTTCTGTCCAGTCTCTCAGTCCCATTCTCCCCTTAGACTAGCCATAAAAATTAGAATCTTTCTTTCCCAAGACGAGTCATAGAAATCATAACCCCTTTCCCGAAAGCCAGCCATAAGACCTAGAAATATTCCTCTAATTTTATCTCCATCTTTCCGAATACAAACTCACTGAGAAGAAATTATTTGACATACCTTGTTTGACTGTAGATCATAAGACCCCTATTCCCCCTATTCCAGAGAGGGCCCTGACCCACACCAAGAGAAAAGAATGCATGCTCAGACAGGCTAAGAAGAATCTAGACAGACAGGCCTTTTGGGGTTTCCCCACTCAGTCTGCTAGCATTAAATCATACCCATTTTGTTGAATCATGTTTCTACATAGCTGTACGTATTTTGTTGAACCTAAGCACAAAAAAGACAATTTCCTCTGTATCTTTGTGTTTTCATTCTAAAGACCCCCATGTACACACAGTAAATAAATTTTTATGCCTTGTTTCCAATTAATCTTCATTTTGCATGTTGCTTTTTCAGTGAATCTTCAGAGGAAAAAGAGGAACTCAGCCCTTGGCACTACATAAACAATGTAATGTCAAAAATCTATAGGAATCATATACAAAAGTCCGAAACAAAAACTACAGATACACCTAAGATTTTTCTGAAACATCTTGGGCCACTAGAGAGGCTCCAAGCATCTGAATATTCATCCACTGAGTCATAAAGTTTGCAAAAGAATAAATGTAAAGTCTAAGAATTAGCAAGTAATAAGTTTGACATTGAGATGAGGCATACACTTAGGACCCAGAAGGCTGGTGCTGAATTCCCAACTCTTAGCAGCTGTGTGAATGGGGTGGGGACACAGTGAACTGTGAACTCTCTGGTGGCACAGAGGACTTGCCTAAACGCTGTGCTAACAGGACTGACCAAACTTTACCCTGGCATCCCCCTACAATATGTCATGTTCCTAAAGGTATGCACAGCCCCCAGACTGAGTCTTTCTTCAATAAAATGCAATGCTGGCCACTGAAAAATATATTTTGTCCAAACCATTTGCCAAATGTCTTCCAGTAGTTTTTGACTGATGCCCTCTCCTATAAGTTTCCATTTCCCCTAGCCTTCTTTTTGTTCCCTTTAGCTCTCCAACCCGAATTTGTTTGCTTTTTTATCACTTCCCCATAGCCTCTTTATGGTCCCTCCTTGTTATTTCTTTAAAAATTTAAATCATCTTTGTCTTACTTGGAGTTAAGCTTAGTTTATACTGGAGTCTCTCTCCCTTACTGCAGTAATCTGTATAAAATCTATCTTGTCACCTTTACCAAGTGTTCATTGCTTTTTTTCTTGGACAGCTTTCCTTTATGCCTCAGTTTTTTGGTCTCTAAAATGGGGGTACTTACAATACCTTCCCTCAGGTTTGTCATGAAAATTAAATGGATAAATATTTGTAATGTACCATATGTGTTTATTGAATAAATACAGCACATTTATTGAATCAACACATATGACACATTAATTTTAAAATTTAATTTAAAAATTTAATTTAAAAAAATTTCAGCAAATTTATAGTAACCCTAACAATTTAGACGTTTAAACTTTACAATGATTTTTCTGTAAAGATTCCCCCATTCCAGATCCTAGACAATATTTCTGGACACACACTGGGCCAAAAGAGAACCCACTGCCTTGAAGGGAATGACCCAGTCTTGGCAAGATTCATCAGCTGCTGACTAAATGGCACTCAGGCCCTGGATAACCAGCAATGATACCCACGGAGTGTGCTATGGGCCTTGGGCTTCGAGACACACTAGCTTCAGGTGTGACTAGACATTGGTTTGTAGTGATCTTCTGGCTCCAGTCTACTACCCCAATGTCACAACTCAAGGTCAAATGTATTAACCATTCCTTTCAAATGCCCACTCTGATTTCCACCTGTGGTGCTCTTTTCTGCTCCTCTGTGACATGGCAGAATCATGTGCAGTTTTTGTGGTCTTGCTTATGTATCTTTCTCTATAAAATCTCGCCTTCCTTTTCTCTGTGGTACCAAACATTTTGATTATACCTCTGCCATAAAACTCAGTACAGTGTCTATGTACCTTTCCTCTTTGATGTCCTTGTATTTCAAGGGCATTTACATTTTTGCTGTCCAGTTTATGAAGTGTGTGTATACACATGATATTATTCAATTCTTGCAATTCCATGACATATTTTTATTTTATTTCCAATTTAATACGTACAGAAACAAAGTCTTGAATAGTAAATAATTGAATAAGTTCAATTTACTTGAAAATGGTGAGACCAAGACTTGTTCCCAGTTATTCTGTCCAATAGAAACTAGCTTTACTACTTTTTAGATGAGCCCTTATGGGCCAACTAATGAATTGTTTGGAGCCTATGTAAAATGGGATTGGCCAGTCACGGTGGCTCACGCCTGTAATCCCAGCACTTTGGGAGGCTGAGGGAGGTGGATCATCTGAGGTCAGGAGTTTAAGACCAGCCTGGCCAACATGGTGAAACCTCATCTCTACTAAAAAATACACACACACACACAAATTAGCTGAGTATAGTGGTGGGCATCTGTAATCCCAGCTACTCATGAGGGTGAGGCAGGAGAATTGCTTGAACCTGGGAGGCTGAGTTTAAAGTGAGCTGAAACCGTGCCATTGCACTCCAGCCTAGGCAACAAGAGTGAAATTCTGCCTCAAAAAAAATGGGTTTATGATATGCACTTCAGAAGGCTACTGTGACACCCCTAAACCATGGCATATATTAAATATATTAAAGAGATTTTGCTTCATAGAAGACTATTAACAAGTGCTTTCACCCTTCTTTGGGTCAGCAAAACTGATGGTGTCTTAAAGTCTCTACTAAAATAGCCTTTCAGAAGCAGCACAAAGTTCAAGTTAGAGGAAACAAAAAGTGGTTGCAAATTTCAATTAGAAATTGCCAATGTAGATACTGTATAACACATAGATTGGACATGCTTTCTTTAACCAAAGCATGGAGTTTTGTGATGCACTGAGTCGTACAATCATGAGATCCTTGAGTTTTCTCCTTTTCACCTTTTAAGAAAGAAAAAGTCCAGGCCTAAATGAGACTGCCTGTTATACTAAATAATCAGAAAAGCTTGGAATTATTCAGAGGGTGGTGCAAGATGACAGATTAGAAGCCTAAACTCTTTGTTCCCCCACCGGAACACCAAATTTTAACAACTATCTGCACAGAGAAAAGCACCATCACAAAAAAGAAAAAATCAGGTGAGCAATCAAAGTACCTGATTTTCAACTTAATATTATGAAAAGAGGCATTGAGGAGGGCAAGAAAGACAGTCTTGAACTACCAATGTCACCCTTACCCGTTCCCCTGTAGCAGCCATGCAGCAGGAGAACCTGTGTACTTTGGGGAGGGACAGCACAACAATTGGGAGACTTTACATTGAACTCAGTGCTGCCTTGTCAGAGCAGAGAAAAAATGCTGTGCTGGGATCAGTCAGAGACCTTGAACTTGGAGGAAGTATTTGGACTAGCCCTATAATGAGAGGAACTGCCCCTTCCAGAAGTCAGAGCTTGAATTTTTTGGTAAAACTTGGCACTGCAGGCCAAAGTGCTCTGGGGTCCTATTAGGTAAACTTGAAAGGCAGTCTGGGACACAAAGACCGAAGTTCCTAGCCAACTCCTAGTGCTAGGCTAGGCTTAGAGCCAGTGAACTAGGGTGGCATATGGTCTAAGGAGATACTAGCTGTCATGGCAAAGAGAGGGCTAGTGCCATCTCTTCCCCAAACTCAGGCAGTGAAGCTTTTAGCAATGAAAGTGACTCCTCACTTCTGCTTAAGAAGAGGAGAGCAAAGAGTAAAGAGGACTTTGTCTTGCATCTTGGGTATCGACTCAACCACAGTAGGACAGGGCACTGAGAAGAGCCATAAGGCCCCCATTCCAGGCCCTAGACAACATTTCTGGACACACACTGGGCCAAAAGAGAACCATTGCCTTGAAGGGAATCACCCAGTCCTGGCAAGATTCATCAGCTGCTGACTAAATGGCACTCAGGCCCTGGATAACCAGCAGTGATACCTAGGGAGTGTGCTATGGGCCTTGGGCTTTGAGACACACTAGCTACAGGTGTAACTGCACATTCCCAGCTGCAGTGGCTATGGTGAAAGACTTTTTTCTGTTTGAGAAAAGCAGAGGGAAAAGTAAAGTGGACTTTGTTTTCTACCCTAGGTACCAGTTAGATCATGGTGGGTTAGAGCAATAAGTAGGCCCTTGAGGTCCTCAAGCAAGTACAGACCTAGGTTCTTGGATAGCATTTCTGGACCTGCCCTTGGCCAGAGTAGAGCACAATGCCCTGAAGGGTGAGTCCCAGGCCTGGCAGCGTTCACCACAAACTGACAGAAGAGCTTTTGGTCTTTAAACAAACATCAGCAGTGGCCTGGCAGAACACTCTGTGGATTGGTGGTGATGGTGACCACTAGCAGACAGGCTCCTCTGCCTGTGCAAAGGGGAAGGAAAGTGGGAAGGACTTTGTATTCGGATTGGAGTGCCAGTTTAGGCACAGTGGAATAGAATATCAGGTATATTGCTAAGATTTTTTACTCCAATCCCTGCAACTCAAACAGCATCTCTGGATATGCTTGGATACTGGGGAATCTTGCCATCTTAAAGAAAAGGATTGTGGGCAAGACCCAGTGTTGTGCTGGTTTCAGGTCTCACACAGCACAGTCCCAGTTGTGATTGCCACAGTGGTGGTTACATCATCACATTTCCAGTTCCAGATGGCCCAGTAAAGAGAAAGCCTCCATATGATTAGGAGAAAGTAAGGGAAAAGAACAAAAATTTCTGCCTGATAATATAGAGAAATCTTCCCAATCTTATCTAAGACCACCAATCTGGCAAATCTATGAGTCTGCAGAAATTGCAGCATTATTGATTTTGGGGCCCAAGTTCCCTCAAACACTTGGAAAATCTTCCCAAGAAGAAAAGGCATAAACAAAGCAAAACTGAAGTCTACAATAAATAACCAACTCTTCAATGAGCAGACACTGAGGAACATCTATCAGCATCAACATCATCCAGGGAAACATGGCCTTACCAAATGAACTAAATAAGGCACCAGAAACTAATCCTGGAGAAACAGAGATATATGGATTTTCAGAGACAGAATTCAAAATAGTTGTTTCAATGAAACGCAGAGAAATTGAAGATAACACAGAGAAGGAATTCAGAATTCTATTAGACAAATTTAACAAAAAAATTGAAATAATTAAAAAGAATCAAGCAGAAATTCTAGATCTGAAAAATGCAACTGACATGCTAAAGAATGCATCACAGTCTCTTGATAGCATAATTGATCACACAGAAGAAAATTAGTGATTATGAAGATAGGCGATTTGAAAAACCACAGCCGGAAGAGACAAAAGAAAAAAAGAATAAAAATAATGTGAGAGGCTGAGGTGGGCAGATCATGAGATCAGGAGTTCGAGACCAGCCAGGCCAAATTCTCTACTAATAATACAAATATTAGCTGGGCGTGGTGGCTGGCGCCTGTAATCCCAGCTACTCGTGAGGCTCAGGCAGGAGAATTGTTTGAACCTAGGAGGCGTAATTTGCAGTGAGCCAAGATTGCACCATTGCACCCCATCCTAGGAGACAGGGCAAGATTCCATCTCAAAACAAACAAACAAAAACAATGAAGCACTACCTAGAGATCTAGAAAACAGCCTTAAAAGCGCAAGTCTAAGAGTTACTGGTCTTAAAGAGGAGGTAGAGAGATAGGAGTAGAAAATGTATTCAAAAAGATATCAGATAACTTCCTAAACCTAAAGAATGATATCAACATTCAAGTAAAAGGAGGTAGGACACAAAGATTTAATCCAAGGAAGACTACCTCAAGATATTTAATAATCAGAATTCAAAAGGTGAAGGATAAAGAAAGAATCCTAGAAGTAGAAAGAGAAAAGAAACAAATAACACACAATGGCATTCCAATATATCTGGCAAAAGACTTTTCAGTGGAAACCTTACAGGCAAGAAGTGAGTGGCATGACCTATTTAAAGTGCCTAAATAAAAGATTAAAAAACCTCTTATCTTAGCATAGCATATCTGATGAAAATATCCTTCAAACATGATGAAAAAATAAAGACTTTTTCAGACAAAGAAAAGCTGAGGGATTTAATCAACACCAGACCTGTCCTTTTGACTTTTCAAAGAAATGCTAAAGGGAGTCATTCAATCTAAATGAAAAAGACATTAATGAGCAAGAAGAAATCAACTGGAAGCACAAAACTCATTGATAACAGTAAACACACTGAATAACACAGAATAGTATAACACTGTGATTGTGGTGTGTAAGCTTCTCTTGACTTAGGTAAAAAGACTAAATAAGAAACCAATAAAAAATAATAACCACAACAACTCTTCTAGACATAAGCAGTACAGCAAAACATAAAAAGAAACCACAAAAAGTTAAAAAATGGGAGGATGAAATTAGTGGGTAGGGTTTTTATTAGTTATTTTTTAATGTTCATTATGCAATCAGTGTTTTCATCAGTTTAAAGTAATGGGCTATAAGATAGTGTTTGCACACCTCATGGTAACTTCAAATCAAAAAACATGGAACAAATAAACAAAAAATAAAACAAAAGAAATTAAACCATACCACCAGAGAAAATCATCTTCACTAAACAGAAGTTAGGAAGGAAGGAAAGAAGGAAGAGAAAAATCACAAGACAACCAGAAACCAAATAACAAAAGGGCAGGAGTCAGTCCTTACTTATCAGTAATAACATTAAATGTAAATGGACTAAACTCTTCAATCAAAACTCATGGAGTGGCTGAATGAATGAAAAAACAAGACCCAATGATTCATTGCCTGGAAGAAATATACTTCACCTATAAAGATACACATAAACCGAAAATGAAAAGATAGAAAAAGATATTTCATGTCAATAGAGACTTAAATAGAGCAATAGTAGCTATAATTACATCAGAGAAAATAGATTTCAACACAAAAACCACAAGAAGGGACAAAAAGCTTATTATATAATGATAAAGGGGTCATTTTAGCCATATGATATAATAATGGTAAATATATGCACCCAAACCTGGAGCACTCAGGTATATAGACCAAATATTATTAGACTTAAAGAAAGAGATAGACCAAATACAATAATATTTGGAGACTATTTATTACATTCAGCATTGGGCATATTTCCCAGACAGAAAATTGACAAAGAAACATCAGACTTAATCTACACTCTAGAACAATTATCGGGGAAACCAGCCCCCAATATTTCAATGTAGATTCTTTCTATTTTCCCTAAGTGTCAGCTAGTCTGAGAAATAAAGAGAAAGAGTACAAAGAGAGAAATTTTACAGCTGGGCCTCCAGGGGTGTCATCACATATTGGCAGGACCGTGAAAATGACTCCAAGCCACAAAACCAGCAAGTTTTTATTAGGGATTTTAAAAGGGGAGGGGTTGTACAAACAGGGAGTAGGTCACAAGGATCACATGCTTCAAAGGGCAATAAAGGTCACAAGGCAAGGCAAAATTAGAATTACTGATGAGGGTCTATGTCCTGCTGTGCATGCATTGTCTTGATAAACATCTTAACAGGTAACAGGGTTCGAGAGCAGAATGGTCTGACTAGAATTTACCAGGTTGGAATTTCCCAATCCTAGTAAGCCTGAGGGTACTGCAGGAGACCAGGGCATATTTCAGTCCTTATCTCAACCGCATAAGACAGACACTCCCAGAGTGGCCATCTATACACCTGCCCCCAGGAATAAATTCCTTCCCCAGGGTTACTTCTTGTTGGGAAAAGAATTCAGTGATATTTCTCCTACTTGCACGTCCATCTATAGGCTTTCTGCAAGAGAAAAATACAGCTCTATTCTGCCCGACCCCACAGGCAGTCAGACCTTGTGGTTATCTTCCTTTGTTCCCTGAAAATCACTGTTATTCTGTTCTTTTTCAGGGTGCACTGATTTCATATTGTTCAAACACACATGTTTTACAATCCATTTGTACAATAGTGGTCCTGAGGTGACGTACATTTTCAGTTTAAGAAGATAATGTGATTAAGAGAATAAAGTAAAGACAGGCATAAGAAATTACAAGAGTATTGATTGGGGAAGTGATAAATATCCATGAAATGTTCACAATTTATGTTCGGAGATTGCAGTAAAGACAGGTGTAAAAAATTATAAAAGTATTAATTTTGGGAACTGATAAATGTCCATGAAATCTTCACAATTTATGTTCTTCTGTCTTGGCTCCAGCTGGTCCCTCCATTCGGGGTCCCTGACTTCCTGCAACAAACAATGGACCTAATATATATTTACAGAGCATTTCATTGAAAAGCTACAGAATACATATTTTTCTCCCCAGCACATGGATCATTTTCAAGAAGAAGCCATTTATTAGGTCACAAAACAAGTCTTATAACATTTTAAAAAGTTGAAATATCAAGCATTTTCTCTGACCTTACGGAATAAAACTAAAAATCAATGATGAGGAATTTTGGAAAGGATATAAACATGTGGAAATTAAATAATATGGTCTTGAATGACCAGTGAGTCAATAAAAATATTAATAACAAAATTGAAAAATTTCCTGTAATAGATGAATAATGGAAGCACAACGTCCCAAAACCTATGGGATCCAGTGATTGCAGTACTAAATGGAAAAGTTAAAGCTACAAGTGCCTATGTCATAAATGAAAAACTTCAAATAAACAATCTAATGATGCATCTTAAAGAGCTAGAAAATCAAGAGTAAATTGATCTAAGACTTATTACCAAAAAATTAAAGATTAGAGTAGAAATGAATAAATTTGAAAAGGAGAAAAAATACAAAAGATCAATGAAGGAAAAATTAGTTTTTTAAAAAGCTAAACAAAATTGACAAACCTTTATCCAGTCTAAGGAAAAAAAGAATACCAAAACAAATAGAATCAAAGATAAAAAATGAGACATTAAAACTGCAGAAATCATACTGCAGAAATTCAAAGGATCATTAGTGTATAGTATGAGCAACTATATTCCAATAAGTTGGAAAAATCTAAAAGACATGGATAAATTCCTAGGCACATACAACCTACCAAGATTAAACCATGAAGAAATTCAAAACCTGAAGAGATGAATAAAAGGTAACAATATAGAAACCACAATAAAAAGTCTTCCAGTAAGAAAGACTGGAACCTGATGACTTTACTGCTGAATTCTACCAAACATTTAAAGAATAAATACCAATCTTACTCAAACTCTTCCAAAAAATAGAAGAGGGAATACTACCAAACCCATTTTATGAGGCCAGTGTTACCCTGATACCAAAAACAGATAAGAACACATCAAAAAAAAAAAAAAAAGAAAAATACAGGTCAATATCTCTGATGAATATTGATGCAAAAATTCTCAACAAAAGGCTAACAAACCAAATTCAATGAGAAAGACATAATTCATCATGACCAAGTGGGATTTATTTCAGGGATGCAAGGATGGTTGAACATAACCAAATCAATCAATGTTATATATCATATCAACAAAATGAAGGACAAAAACCATATGATAATTTCAATTAATGCTGAAAAAGCATTTGATAAAGCTCAACATCCCTTCATCATGAAAGCCCTCAAAAAACTGGTTATACAAAAAGCATACCTCAACATAAAAGAGCCATATATGACAAGCCCACAGCAAGTATTTTACTGAATGGGGAAGAAAATGAAAGTTTTTCCTCTTAGATTTGAAACAGAACAAGGTGGCTCACTTTCACTACTATTGTTACATTGTTATATTTCAACATAATACTGAAAATCTTAGCTAGAGCAATTGGACAAGCAAAAGAAAGGGCATCCAAATTGGAAATGAAGAAGTCAAATTATCCTTCTTTGAAAATGACAACTTGTATTTGTAAAAACCTAAAGAAACTATCAAAAAACTACTAGACTGATAAATTCAGTAAAGTTGCAAGGTTCAAAATTAACACAGAAAAACATTCAAATTGGGTTTGGTGTATACTGCCTGGGTGTTGGGTGCACCAAAACCTCACAAATCACCACCAAAGAACTTACTCATGTAACCAAATGCCACCTGTTCCCCAAAAACCTATGAAAATTTAAAAAAAAAACATAAAAAATCAGTAGCATTTCTATATGCCAATAGTGAACAATCTGAAAAAGAAATAAAAAAGTAATCCCATTTACAAGTCACAAATAAAATACCTAGGAATTAACCAAAGAAGTGAAAGATCTCCACAAAGAAAACTATAAAACACTGATGAAAGAAACTGAAGAGGACACAGAAACGAAACAATATTCCATGTTCATGGATTGAAAGAATTGGTATCATTATAATGTCTATACTATCCAAAGCAATCTACACATTCAGTGAAATTGCTATCGAAATACCAATGACATTCTTTAAAAAAATAGAAAAAAGCAATCCTGAAATATATATGGAATCACAGAAGATCAAGACTATTAAAAGATACCCTGAGAAAAAAGAACAAAACTGGTGGATCCACATTACCTGACTTCAAATAATGCTATACAGATATAGCAACCAAAGCATCATGGTACTGGCAGAAAAACAGACACATTGGGCCAATGAAATAGAATAGAAAACTCAGAAATAAATCCATACACCTAAGGTGAACTCATTTTCAACAAAGTGCCAAGAATATGCATTGGGGAAAACACAGTGTCTTCAATTAATGGTCCTGGGAAAACTGGACATCCATGTGTAGAAGTATGAAACTTGATCCCTATCTTGCCTTATACAAAAATTGAATCAAAATACATTAAAGATTTAAATCTAGGGCCTCAAACTATAAAACTACTACAAAAAATAATTGGAGAAACTTTCCAGGACATCGGTCTGGATAAAAATTATTGAATAATGCCCTACAAGCACAGGCAACTAAAGCAAAATTGGACAAATAGAATCCCATCAACTTTAAAGCTTCTGTACAGCAAAAGAAACAATTAACAAATTGAAAAGACAACCCATAGAATGAGAGAAATTATTTGCAAACTACCCATCTGATAAGGGATTAATTATCAGAATATATAAGGAGCTCAAACAACTGTGTGGGTAAAAACCTAGTAATCCTATTAAACATGGACAAGGGATTTGAATAGACATTTCTCAAAAGACATACAAATGGAAAACAGGCATATTAAAAAGTACTCAATATCGTTGATCAGTAGAGAAATGCAAACCAAAACTGCAATGAGATGTCAAAATGACTTATATCCAAAAAGTATGCAGCAACAAATCCTGGCGAGGATGTGAAGAAAAGGGAACTCTTGTTCATTATGGGTAGGACCGTAAATTAGTACAGCCCCTATGGAGAAAAGTTTGGAAGTTCCTGTGAAAACTAAAGCTAGAGCCACTGTATGATCCAGCAATCCCACTGGTGGTTATATATCCAAAAGAAAGGAAATTAATATATATCTGCACTCCCATGTGTGTTGCAGCACTGTTCACCATAGCCAAGATTTGGAAGCAACTAAGTGTCCATCAACAGATGAATGAATAAAGAAAATGTGGTACTTATACACAATGAAATATTATTCAGTCATAAAAAATAATGAGATTCTGTCATTTGCCACAACATGGATAGAATCGGAAGACTTTATGTTAAGTGAAATGTGCCAGGTACAGAAAGACAAACATTGTATGTCCTCACATATTTGAGAGATGTAAAAATGAAAACAATTGAACTCATTGACATAGAGAATAACAGGCTGGTTACCAGAGGCTGGAAAGGGTAGTGCAGGTTCAAAGGAGAGGTGGGAATGACTAATGGCTACAAATAATAACAACAATAATAATAAATATCTAGAAAGAACTAATAAGAACTAGTATTTAATAGTACAACAGGAGGGCTACAGTCAATAATAGCTTAACTGTACATTTAAAAATGACAAAATATTATTGAATTGCTTGTAACACAAATAATAATGCTAAAGGGGATGATACCCAATTTTCCATGATGTGATTATTAAGCCTGTATCAAAATATCTCACGTACCTCATAAATATATACACCTACTTATTTACCCACAAACTTTTTTAAAAAATTGGTAGTTAATTCAGCAATGAGAACCAATTTTTAGAAAATAAACTTAAGGAAAAAGGATTTTAATTTAGTCCAACATATGATAATAGCAGTAATTCTACCAACACTTATTTTAAGGTAAAATATGTTACAGTTTATGCTATAGTTTTTTATATTTGCGAATATATTTCATCATCACAATAATGTATATAGGTGGTTACTAACCATTTTCCCCACGATACAGTTTGCGCAACTTCCCCAATGCTAGCTAGCCAATAAGCGGCAGAATCTGAACATGGACCTAAGACTGTGCATCCAAAGAGCTGACTCTCAAAGCTCTCTATAGAGAAAAACATTTTAGCACTTACAGAGAAGTTCTGTAAGAGACATAAGATTAAAGTATTAAACCCAAAAATCATTTAGGTATTAGAGATGGGATGCATGTAAAAATTTCTAATTTTAATCTAGGAATTGCCTATACAAGTCAAAAAATAAATTTAAAAGTTAAAAAATTTCAGTTGATACTTCTGTAACCTCAGACACATCCAAGCCAGCCCCAGCCTACCTAGTGTACCAAGTTACAGAACTACAACAGATAAGTCAACTGTAAAACTGGTTTCTGAAATTTTGGAATCTCAATGCTCACAGAAGAGAATATATTACTAGACATCATTTGATAATTCATGTACTTTGCAAAAAAATCAATTTTCTTCTTCTTTTCAACTCCAATTTTCTGTATTTTGCAAACATCATACATTTCTCTGCAATTTCTGTTCAAAAATATTTCAAATAATCTGGAAACCTAAACAAAGAGAATTTTGCCCATTATAGTACAATTTTGATGGGTGGTCACATATAATGGAAAATAAATTTTCTTAATATTCACCCTAGATACACTGATGAACTCAGTATTTTTGCAACCAATAAATACATATCAAATTAAAGTTAGAATAAGTGTAGGGTGAATCATGTTTTTTATTTGTTGGATCAAAGAGGCAGAAGAGTGCAGTAGTTTCAAGCATAGCCTTTACAGTTACACAGACCTTAATCAGAAGGCTCCTCGAAGAACTCTGAAAATGAACTTGAGCATATCATTTTGTCTTTGCTTCAGCAGTGTCTTCATCTGTATATTTAAGGTACTGATGGACAGATTGCAGGACCTTTGTCAAGATTGAAACAGAACATAGTTACTATCTTTGACATTTACTACATTATAAGTATATTATTATATTATGACCTGAGCATAAAATACAAATATTCAAATTATAAGCACTAATTGATAAATGACAGCATCCCAGTTTATAGCACAACCCACAGTCTTTCATAAAGAATTTCATATTTGAAATGAGGAGGCATATACTTCACTTCTTTTAGTTTTAAAATTTATATAAGCAATAAGGTCTATTCATCACATCTACATAACAATTGCTCTTGTGGTACAGCACAGGTATATTGAGGAAGAAATGTAATAAAACAGATTTTCGAACTTTAGGAATAAAGGTGAAAACTTATTTGCTGTTAAAATGACCTAGTGTGAAGTTCAAGAAACTCTGGAGAATTGAGCCAACTCTGCAGATTAAATGACAAACCAGGATTCTGTTTCCCAACAGGGGATATGCCCTTGGTTTCAGTAGACTATGACTGAGTGTCCAAATGTCTGTGAGAGAGGGAATTTATAAATTGAAATAAGTTATCTTGGCACATGGCTTTGCAGATACATATTGACGAAAAAAGGATAGATGCTGGTTGGGTACCAAGACACTCTGTGAGATGGCAGCTCCCATGGTGATATCTACCATCTGCTGGACTGCAGCCCTCCAGGCTCTGGAACTTAGATTTGTCAGCAACCCCTGTTTGATGGGATTTTTAGATGCCAGTTCATGCTAACAAATCTCGTGAGACCAATGTTTAAGATTAACATGCCAACCAAAAAATTCACAATAAACAGAAACAGAACTGCAAAACATGCTGGCATATTGCATAAAAGACACCAAAACATTCGCTCTCTAGTGGAAGATTACATCTACAGGAAGATGAATGGTATTTGGTACTTCAATATCTGTTTACCACATTTCTTTATATATTCAAAACCCTAAATTCCAGCTATACACATGACCATCCAGATAACAGCTTTTGTGCAGCTTGACCATATACTAAATAAACATATATTGTGCAGTAGGCCATATTGTGCAGTTGGCCATGTATTAAAAATCTTACCGATATTTCTATGGAAGAACTTTATAAGTAACATCTGGGGAAAGAGTTATACAGTGCAATATTAGGTGGGCTAAACATGGAGTGATAGGAGAGAGAACATTCACATTCCTCTAGAGGATTTAAGTCACACAGTGAGACTGTCAAAAAAATACATTTGAAGAATTCTGTAATCCTACCACAAGGAGCTTCAATATTAGCCCTATGCTGTTTAGTCTGGGCTGATTTGATAACCAGAGAAATAAGCTTCTATCCTTTTAAGTTATTGATACTTTGCCCTTTGCTACAAATAGCCAAATAAATTCCCTAACTAATAACCATATTGGCATAATTTCAAGTTCTTGAGGTGATGAACCTCCGTCCAATTCATGTAATATCTGGACCAGTTGTAAGTGCAATGGAAGTAGAGAGGAGTTTGCAGTCAATGAGTTTTTGAGGAATTAAGGAGGTATGTATAAGAAAGGTTGGCAAGAGGGAGCCATGCTGAGCAAAGGACAAAGAGGAAATGAGCTTGGTATCTAGTGAGAATAGTGTGGAGCCTATTATGCCTGAAGCAATAAGGCTCATTTAGCAGACACTGTCATATAAATGAGGCTGGAACATGCTAATTATTAGCTAGAACATTTTATTTACTAAACTATTTTGCCTTATTTCATAATTCTGAAATACTTCCAGAAAGCATGTGCAATGAAGAAATTGAGAAATTGATTACAGATACAATGAAGAAATTGAGAAATTAATTACGGATCCTTATGACCTATTTCACTTATCTGTTTCCTTATTTATTTTGCCATACATGCCTGTAGGCCCATAGAGAAATCCAGTACTGTAAAGTAAATGGAAGCTTGCATTCAGAATGGTTCATCATTAGCAGTTTCTTTTTTCACTGAATGGAAGAGTTCAACATAAAATTAATTTTGTAAGCACACGTTCAGAAGAAGTTATTTGAAGAAACTTCTTTCTGCCATATGCACCTATACATCCAAAGAGATATCCAGCCCTGAATGGAATTTGCCTACAAAATAAATCCAGAGAGGGCATTTGGAGGCACAAAGGACAGTTACAGGAACATAAAATTAACTGCTCAGCTCTTTAAGCTCTTAAGAGGAAAACTGTTACATAAATCCCATCAAATAAAGCATGTATATGTGAGCTTCACACTAGAAGTTTGGAAATGATTCATAATTTCAGATAGCTTCATCCTGCCAATTGTCTGAAATAAAATTCTGTTTTCCCACTGATGATTAATCATATTCAAAAATAGGAGAGCTTAAAGCAATGGGTAAAAATAGGAAGATAAAATGAAGAACAAAAGGGTCATAGATAAAAATGTAATTTTTGTAGAAAGATTAGGTAACTTTCCCTCTTGTTTTTTTTTTTTTAAGCTATTCTCTAAATCAAAGCCATCTGGGTTAGAGGGACTTTGTTTTTTTCTGTCTGTGCCTTTTCTGTGGTTAATATATGTCCACCTAAATCTCTACTTAATCTGCTTATACACGACAGAGAATCATAAACCCAGAAAGAATCAATTCCTGAGAATCACTTCTCTTTCTCGTTGACTCATTGATTCAGGTTAGCTTCAAGATGATCTCCCAATGAAAATACTGCATCTGTTTTATAAACGTAGGGTTTCCTGTATTTGACGACTATTCAAAAGTATTTGATGAGGACTAAACATTTATTGAAGAATTCAAATATTTACTTTAATCAGATGACATCGTCTTGTCTTCTTTAATCCTTGTGAGATATTATTGCCATATTAAGTAATTTTCTGAAGATCTTGCAGTTGAAATGTGACAGTGCTAGACTACATGCTCAATGTTTCTGATCTCAAAGCCCATGTTCCCCAACTCTTGTAAGTCCATAGTTTAGGGGCCACATATTGCTACTTCTCCCCGTCTTGAAACAAGATCTGCAGTCACCTGTAGATTAGGGATATTTACATATTACTCCTCCCTCTCTCCCTACAAAAACATACATGTTCTCTCATCAGAGGTTATAGGCTCACAGTGGTGAGAGATACTGGCAGCCATTGGAGGGTTTTGAAGTTGAAAGATATTATCTAACCTTTAACAGGATCGTTTTGGCTGCTAGCTTGAGAAGAGACTTCAGGGAGACGAGCATAGAAACAGGAAGATGTATTAAGATTCAGTGTCTTATATACAGCAATAGAAACAGTGAGAAGTAATAAGAATCAAGATATATTTTGAAAGGAAGTAGACTTTCCTAAAGAATTGGACTTTTGGAATGAGAGAAAGAGAGTAGTAACAAAAAAGTTCAGCGTTCAGCCTGGGTAAGCAAAAGGCTGCTGTGAACTGAGATGGGGAAAGCTCCAGAAGGAGAAGTTGGTGGGTGCATGAGGGCCAATGTGAATTAGGGATTAGGTTTTGAGAATGTTCAGTTTGAGATATGATTTGCACATGCAAAGGGAAACATTGCATAGGAAGGTAGGTTTACAGCCTGAAGTTCATGAAAGTGGTCTAGGGTGAATATATAAATTGGAAGTTCATATATACAATAGTATTTAAAGCCACGGGGCCAAATGAGATCATTTAAGGTGTGAGTGTAGTTAAAAATTAGAAGAGAAGCAATGACTAAAATTTTAGGCAGATCAATATTGGGGTATTGTGGGGAAAAGGGCGAAGCATCAAAGGAGACAGCTGTGGGATATATCGTACAGAAAACTCAATCCAATAAAGTTTCACTTAAGATATTTTATATTGATTGGATCTACTTTTGACAAACATGTACTCTAAATAAACTTTATTTTGTCTGTGAGATAACACCTCTATACTCAATTATTCATTATTTCAGGCAACAAGTATTAAACATCTTCTCAATGCCAAGTGTTCTACGTACTGACAAAATCAAGACAAATTTTAAAAATCTCTACCTTCAAATAATTCAGTCCAAAGAAGAAAAATTGCATAACATAGGAAAAATTGCAATTAAAGTTGTCAGAGTATTACAAGAGTGATATAAACCAAGTGCTGTACTCCAGGACTTTCACCAAAAGTACTACTCCAACTTTTGCTGGTGGCAGGTGCAAGGAGGGAGGTTACGTTTGCAAATGTAAAAATGGGAGCTTATAATCACCCTTGGTGCTCTTTTTTTTCCTTAATTTAAAAGCCCTCTCTAAAGCTCTGATGGCCCAGCAACTCTCATATTTCATATGCAGGCATTTGACTTATAAGGAGCATCTAGTTCATATGGTAGAGTCCAGGAACACATCTTAACTTGTTTTTCTCCTAAAACCAAATGACCTTCAACCCCACTCAACCAACCCCTGCAGATGGACGTGGAATAATCTTAACTGACACTGAAAAATTTTGTAAGATGAAATATGAGGAAGCTTTTGCACTTCTGTACAATAATAGTGAAATGACAAACATATTATGAATAGCCTCTTACTTTAAAAAATACTGCGCAGCATATTGGGAGTCTTGAACATGAGGAAAATTACTCTGAAAGGCCCAACAAAGTTCCTTACTTTGATGCCTAAGTCTAGAGAGTGTGAGAGAGACAAAAATGCCTCTAACCACATCATATATCTCAGAGAGACACCGGACCAGCCTAAACGAGGCATCAAATGGAAGTGTCCTGTGTTTGAGCTGCATAGATAACGAGTGAAACAGAGTTAAATGACTACTGATCTCACCAACATGAGGAAACATAAGCAAAACACCAGCATACACAAACACACTGTGTCATACAGGCTTGCACAATTAGCCATTGAGACATATTATCTCAAAGAGATGAAGAAAACTGGGCACATGGCCTCTGCAATAGACTACGTATTGGAATCCATGAGAAAGCGAAACAACATAGAACAGTTCAAGCTGCCTGCCTCAAACTTATATCCCTAGCTCTTCCCTAAAATATTCTTCAGAAAATAGCTATCCTAGAAAACACATGTGTCATTCAAAGATGACTAAGAATCATAGGAGAATCAGAATGAAGTCTATGGCTACAAATTGCAGAAAAAGAGAAAGAAATGAGTTAAAAATATAAAATGAATATAGAATAATAGAAAAATCACATCATAAAGTAGATGTCAAAGACATTTCTATATGATATCAAATACATTAGGGAAACGTTAATATTTAAAAATAAAGTTTAATAATACAGCAATATAAAGGCAGATGTAAATAGCAGTTGATTCAATTCAGCAAATAATTAAATTTTAAAAATCACAGCACTGGTGTGAATATCCACCATACAAACAAAAAGAGAAAGTCATTGCTGAAAACAGAATTGTAAATATTAAACAAAATTGATAACATCTAGAAAAATAAATTGAAAAAAGGCAGTGTTCCAAATAACAAGAGAAAGAATGACAGAAATTTAAAAAGATTCTAATCCAACATATTTTTTATCCCAGAACTAGAAGAATGCAACAAATAGAACATAGAACTATGAAAAATATAGCAGAAGAAAACTTCTTGAAAAAAAGAATATCTGAATCTGTATATTGAAACATGTACCATATCTAGGAAAATTTGATAAGAACAGTTAACCTACAATGTATCCATTTGAGGCTGCAGAACTTTTTTTTTTTTAAAAAAACAACACTTTTTGTTAATCCAGGCAAAAAATGTATATATCAAATAATTTAGAGGAAGAAACAATTCAGGTGAGTTGTAGCCTGTCCAGCAATAACTAACTGTAGAAAACAGTGGAAGAAAGTCTGCAAACAATTCCTGGGAAAAAAGTGTGAGACAAAAATTTGATAACTAGAACATTGTTGTTCAGATACAAAAACACGATGAGCATTGTCCACACGTGCAAGAATGACCCAAAATAGAAGAGTCCAGGAAATAAAGTACCCATTATTCTTTCCTAAAAATAGCTTTTTTGAAATCTAGAAAATTATGGAGAAGTGTTTTAAAAATTAAATAGATTTAAACATATAATTGAAACAAAATAAAAACCTGTGGTAACCAGGATTATAAAATATAATTTATATTTTAAAAGATAGACCTAATATAAATTTGCTTATCTATGCATTTTTTATTCCACAGTTAATAATACTGCTTAAAAAAATCAAATGATGTTTATAGGAAGGAACAGTAGCTTATGCTGTAATCTTAGTAGTTTGTGAGGCCAAGGAGGGAGGATAACTAGCCTTGACAATATAGTGAGATCCCACAACTTTACAGAAAATATAAAAATTAGCTGGTCGTGGTGGCACATGCCTGTAGTCTCAATTACTTGGGGGGCTGAGGTGGAAGGATCACTTGAGCCCAGGATGTCAGGGATGCAGTGAGCGTGTGATTGTGCCATTGCACTCCAGCCTGGGCAACAGAGTGAGACACTGTCCCAAAAAAAAAAAAAAATATATATATATATATACACACACACACACACACACACACACACATATATATGTTTAAGCACGTTCTTAAAAGTTATACAATAATCGTCTAATAAAGAGGAAGATTATAAATCCTCCAAAGTATCAAAATATTACAAAATTTAAAAGTGAAAATAAGCCATAATGTAAACAAAAATACTTCAAATATAATAGAAACTAAGGCAAGATAATTAAACAAAGAGAATACAATTATACGATTATGCCTTTTGATAAAAGGACAGTATCAGGCAGTTGATGCAGATATCATATGGACCAAAGAGCCAAACATATTTACTATCTGACCCTTTACAAAAAAATGTTGGCCACTGATTTATTATATAAA
This sequence comes from Nomascus leucogenys, assembly GCF_006542625.1. Taxonomy (NCBI): domain Eukaryota; kingdom Metazoa; phylum Chordata; class Mammalia; order Primates; family Hylobatidae; genus Nomascus; species Nomascus leucogenys. The sequence goes on from NC_044400.1 coordinate 29,367,702, forward strand.
ATCATATTATGAATATTAAATATCTAAATGCTAGACATCATTCCTCATATATTATTGCATTAAAATGTATAAATAAAAACTCAATTTAAAGAATATAGTCGGCCGGGCGCAGTGGCTCACGCTTGTAATCCCAGCACTTTGGGAGGCCGAGGCGGGCGGATCACGAGGTCAGGAGATCGAGACCACGGTGAAACCCCGTCTCTACTAAAAATACAAAAAAATTAGCCGGGCATGGTGGCGGGCGCCTGTAGTCCCAGCTACTCGGAGAGGCTGAGGCAGGAGAATAGCGTGAACCCGGGAGGTGGAGCTTGCGGTGAGCCGAGATTGCGCCACTGCACTCCAGCCTGGGCGACAGAGCGAGACTCTGTCTCAAAAAAAAAAAAAAAAAAAAAATATAGTCAAAATACCACTCTATAATGATTAATAAGCTTAACTATATCCTTCTATGGTGTATCAAATATAAAATGTAAGGAAGCATGAAGCAGATCTAAATAACAAAGTAAATTTAACAGTTCAGTCTATAACAGGGTGTGGATACAGGCACATTATATAATGTTAGTGTATATTATATACAGATTCAATGAAGGGCGATCTAGCATTACCCATCAATAGCTACAATTCTATTTCTAAGAAATTGTCCTGAATGCATATTTTCACATGATGGAAAAATTTGTATTATCAGGATGTATTTTTGAGGCATTGCCCATAATAGCAATTACAAACAAATGAAAATTCAATAAATAACACAAATAAAACTGGAAATAACCTAAAAGTTAATAAATAATAGTGAATTAATTTTAAGATAGGTATGATGAAGCTATTAAAAACAGTAAGAATTTATAAGTTTTCAAGAAATATTAAGTGAAAAGTGTAAGCAAACAGAAAAATAAAATGAAAAAACACTCATATGTAAGTGTATGTAAGAAAATTTTCTTACAGATTATATAAAAATATAGATGAGTTTATATTTTAGAATTAAACATAGGAATTAGGGTTGTAAAGAGGATTTTTTTAGTTCATTTAAAAAAAGGTTTATTTTTTATAACAATAAAATATTTAACTTCTTAAAAAAGTGAATGTCTCAGTTAAATGGTAGTGGTACTGGGCTAGATTTCTATGGGTAGATTAATGTAGAATATATCAGAACCAAAAGACTGCCTATGCTTATTCATATACTCGCCCATGGACACACTCACCCATGACAAGAGTGGCTGCCATCAGGAACATTCGTATAAAGGAAATTAATCATCTACTTCCCTTGGAGAAGTTGTATGGACATAGCTGCAAGCTTCAATTTCCTACTTTGCTCCTGGGATCTCATGACCAAGAACCAGAACTACCTATTTGTATAATTTTGTAATATCTGAGAAATTCATGTCTGGTGACTGTAGGCTGCGGGCCTTCACTTTGCCTCCTTCTCCTTAATGAGATCTTCAACTTGGAGATCTCATTTCACACTTGTTTTCTCTCACTGCAGGTGATGTGGCACTCATCACATGCTCATATCCCTAAATGTAAACACATTGGCACCTACTGACTATTCTTACACAATATTTTCTGGGTACTGATTTAAATAAGGCTTTTATTTTTTTAATGTGTTATGAATTTTGTTTTTCTCCCAACTCTGTGATTCAGTTTTCTCTTTTTTTCTAATCTGAAGGGAATCTATAATAATTAGGCAAGCAAAACCTGTACTTAAAAGCTTGAAGAAGAAACTATTTTTGCAGTTCGTATTAAAAAACAAAACACACTTTGTATGCCGTACCTCGACATTTATAGAAACTCAACATTTAGAAATTCTAATTGTGATAGGTTTCCTGTATCTCTGCAGACTGGAATTCTGATAGTAAAAGACATAAAAGTGGGCCAGGTGAGATGCCTCAGATCTATAATCCTAGCACTTTGGGAGGCCAAGGTGGGTTGATCACTTGAGGTCAGGAGTTCAAGACCAGCCTGGCCAACATGGTGAAACCCCGTCTCTACTAAAAATATAAAAATTAGCCAGGTGTGGTGGCACGTGCTTGTAATCCCAGCTACTCCGGAGGCTGAGGCAGGAACCTGGGAGGCAAACATTGCAGTGAGCTGAGATCACACCACTGCACTCCAGCCAGGGTGATAGAGCAAGACTCCCTCTAAAAAAAAAAAAAAAAAAAGACAGACTAAATAATTTCAATCACCTATAAGCAACTAGAGCAACATGTGCAAGGTTAGAGCTGAAGAGAAGTCCAATATAAATCCACTCTCATTTGATAGATGAGGAGCTGATAATCAACACAATTGCCTTTCACGTGTTTAGGGTATTTTTTTCCATCTATATTCAAGATGCTGTAGAAACTGTACTCATCCTCCAGAGGGCGACCTCTTACTTATAACATCACAGCTTCCAAGACCAGGGTGGACTTTGAGTTAATGATGCCTACCAAGCTTTTATATCTAGAACACTTGGAATTACGACTCAAGTTTTGGTCAGCTGGTTAAGAGTTTTGGAGCAGTGAGTTACTATATCTGGAAATATGAAGTCAATTTACGAACATGTGCATCAAAGAGACAATTAGCTGGTCTGCAGAGAGAGAATAATGAAGTCGTTGTGCAGAAAGAAAAGGAGTGATTGTGCACCCTAGGAGAAGCATAGAAAATTCCTATGACTCTCTACTCCAATGCTGGTTGTCTCTGAATTTTTTATTTATAAGTGACAGAAAATGTAACCCAGACTTCTGAAGGTCAAAATAGAAATGACATATTCATGGAGTTAAAATATTAGGGTGTGTTTCTGGTGCAATTTGCTCTAGAACCCAGATGTTTTTCCAACATCATTTTTTTCCTTTCTCCAGTCTTTGATTTCACTTCCCTAAAATCTACTTCACTGGGAGACAATCTCATCCCGTGTGTGCCAAAATAGTTGCCAATATTTTTTTTGATGCTAAATCCAGGTTAAAGTAAAGAAGTAAAGGGAGAAAATTTCTTTTCCAGAAGTCCATTGAAATTCTCATTTTATCTTACCAATCGAAATTGAGTCCTTGAGCCCAAATTTTGCATCCAGGGTTGTTATGGACTGAATTGTGTCCCCACAAAATTCATATGTTGAAATTCAACCCAATAAATGACTGTATTTGGACCTTTAGGGAGGCAATAAATTTTGATCTTCCAAACAACTGTGATTACCTGTTCCAAAGAAATCACAAACAATACATCTACAGCTGAAATCATCATTTCCCCCAACAAACCTCTTCTCGTATATATCCCTATGAGTTCTTGTTTTGGCCTCTCTTTCAAGCCTGGAATCTGGAAACCATCTTTGAGATCCCTTTGAGGGCACATGATTCTACCCTCCATAATATGATTTGATTACATTCACATGTTTTTATCCTCTGACAGTGTATGAGGTGAGGGCCATCACCTATTTACCCTGTAAGGCTGTAAGACTGTGGTAGCTACTCTCAAAAACAGTCAGTATTAGGAAGACAGAGACATGTGACCATGTCATTTCCTTGCTGAAAATTCCTGGATGATTTTATGTTGCTTACTGAATGCAGGCAAGTTCCTTTACAATAGAGTCACTAACAGCCTTTTATCTTCTGATCCTACTCACTTCACATCCTATGCTCTATAGAACTGGTTATATGCCCTTAAACATATTTTTTTCTCAACTGACTTCAAGTGTGTCCTTCTGGAGGTTTCTTTGGCTACTGTCTCCAACAAGTCTGAATTAGTCAGGCCTCTGCTGTCTGCCGGACCCTATAACATCACATTCCTCATTGCATCACAATTTTCTTTTGCTATATTTGTATTTCCCACTGATTGTGTGGAAACCGTGAATGGTTTGGTTGTGGCTGTGATTATTAATATCTTAATTTTATTTTACTCTTCAGTACCCGCTACAGTAAATGGCACACTGTGGCGGCTCAGTAGGGAGAGCTTCTTCCTCCACCACATCCTCAGTCCATGACAGGGAAGTAGTAGCCGTGACTGTGGGAAATTTTGAAATTTAATGACCTGTGTGTCCTGCTGAGGAAGATGCATATCCTACTATGTATGTATCCATAGTCTATTGGTCAACCTTTCTACAGCCTGTCTTCACAGCTCTCCAGGTGAACTGTGGATACTAAATGTCTTGGTAAAGCTCAGACACCAATTTTTGAAGAGAAAGCACATGCTTACTCTTCTTAAGATCCAGTTATTGTAATGATGTAGGAAGCTTTGTGACACATGCAAATTGATGACTTCCAAAGTATAAAAAAAAGAAACCTGAATATGTGCATATTCAATTAGAGCAGCTTATTCTTGAGGCTAGCTTAGGAGAAAAGATAATCATCTGTAGACAAATGTGATTTTGCAGTGAATAAACCTCTTAAGATTAGAGAATTAAGACTGACATTAATTATATATGTCATTATTGTACTTAACTCCTTGGTTAGGAAGAAAAAGACATATATAATTATGACGAAAATTACTAGTATTTGTTCACATTACAGTTAGAAATCTTCTCTCTTACATCCTTGAGGAATACCATCTGGCTTGAAATGTTGGAACTTGCTAAATGCTCTCTAATAACAAAAGTAAACTGAATTGATTTGAAGAAGGTGATTTTTGTTGTTGTTATTGTTTGTTTGTTTTCCTGAAAGCATGACTAGAATTTCTATGTTTTGTAAAGGGGCACTTTTTTTTTTCTACTCTGTCTCTCTAGATTCTCTGAAAATACACATTCCACACATGTGGGATTTAATTGCCTGAATCACCTTTTTGCCTGACAATTTTTGTTTAATGTTCCTGACAGCTTGACAAATTTGACATTGACCCATTGATATACTGCAGTGATTCCAAAACATTCAAATAATTAGATGGGTAAAAGTTCAATGTCTCTTCCTTCAAAATTGGTTACGGTGATATGGCAAGGTAGAAGGGCACAGAATGAGGGAAGCCTTGGCTTCACTTGTGTGATACCATTAGCAAGCTCTGAATCTCCACATGGCTGAACTTTCTCCATAGCCAAAAAGAAATTAAAATGTCTTCCATTATTTCTCATGGATAATTATAAACTTCGGGAAATTAATACATTTCATGGAATACTCTGTTTTCTCCTCTGAGAATTTGCAACAGTCTCAAATATATCTTTATTCTGTATTTGTTTTATTTTATTTTATTATTTTGTGTTATTTATTTATTAATTTTTAGAGACAGGGTCGCACTCTGTCACCCAGGCTGGAGTGCAATGGTGTGATCATAGTTCACTGCAGCCTGGACCTGGGCTCAAGCCATCCTTGCGACTCAGCATCCCGAATAGCTGAAACCACATATGTGCCCCACCATGTTCAGCTACTATTATTATTATTTTTTTTAGAGAGATGGAATTTTACTATTTCATCCAGGCTGGTATTTTGTGATTATTTTATAAAAGTTGCCCATGTTTTTGCTATGAGCTTCACAGCAGTAGATGCACATTTGTGTTGCTTGTGTTGCAGCCTCAGTACCTAGCTCAGTGCTTGGCACACAGTGATAGCTCAGTAAATATTTGTTGAATATTTGAAAAACCATTAGACTTTTAATCAACAGCCATAGCTCAATACTTGGCTTCTTAAGTGAAGGGATAAAGTACCTTAACGTTTTCTGAGTACAAAAAATGGAAGGAAGCATGATTATGAACGTGCTCAACAGTTCTAGACAGTGCGATACACAAAAAATGTATGAATGAATGAATGAATGAATGAATGATTAAATATAAAATAATCATTCCTTACACTTTGTGCTCATTGCAGTAGTGTTTACATTCTGGAAACTCCTTGAGCTGAAACCACCAAGAAATGTTGAAACCAGAACTTATTTACATTTAGATTGTCGTACACTAATGTCCTTGCCATATTGGAATATCAGATTTTCTTAATAAACAGATCTTGAGAAGTTATGTAATTCAACTCTTTCTTTCAGAGACTGGATACCTGAAGTCTTACGTATGGAAAGACTTGTCATCACAAAGAAGTGATTGAACTGGGCCATTGTGTCTTAGGGAGTTAACAATCTTAAAGGCGATTCTCTGAGAGTATCAGTCAATTCATTTTTTTTTTTGAGACGGAGTCTTGCTCTGTCCCCCAGGCTGGAGTGCAGTGGAGCGATCTCGGCTCACTGCAAGCTCCGCCTCCCGGGTTCACGCCATTCTCCTGCCTCAGCCTCCCGGGTAGCTGGGGACTACAGGCGCCCGCCACCGCGCCCAGCTAATTTTTTGTATTTTTTTTAGTAGAGACGGGGTTTCACCGTGTTAGCCAGGATGGTCTCGATTTCCTGACCTCGTGATCCGCCCGCCTCGGCCTCCCAAAGTGCTGGGATTACAGACTTGAGCCACCGCGCCCGGCCGTCAATTCATTTTTTAAATAGCTCTATTGAGGTATAATTGATAGGCAATACATTGCTTATGTTTAATTTATATATTTTGATAAGTTTGGACATATGCATACACCTACAAAACCATTACCATAATCAAGATAATATCCATCACCTTCAAAAGCTTCCTTATGTCCCTTTGGCTTTGGTTTATTTGTTTAATTTCGTTTAGTTTAGTTTAGTGTTGTAGGAAGAACACTTAATATGATATTGCCCTCTCAACAAATTTTAGTGCGTAATACTGTATTTTTGGCTCCAAGAACTATGCTCTACAGCAAATCTCTAGAATGAAGTCATCTTGCATAACTAATACTTTAAACCAATTAAACAATAAGTTTCCATTTTGCTCTACTGCTGGTCCTTGGTAATCGCCATTCTATTATTTGCTTCTATGAGTCGATGACTTTAGTACTTAAAAATAATTATGTTTTAAAATAGAAGAAAAATGTTAGGCTAAAGTCTTATAGAAAGAAGCCAAACTACTAGAATAAATGATGTCTGCAAGATGAAAGAAAAGATATTAGCTTCTTTACTAATATGGGCTTTAATATGACACCTTAATCTTAAATACCTGCCACTTTTCTCCCATATTTCTTCAGAATAAAAATTAAGACATTCTACTCAGCCCCAAAGATCTTTATGCAAACCCCTGACCCCAGACCCAGCATACAGCTTTGAAAAATTTTATTTAGAACAGGGTAAAAAGTGCTGAGATTTTTAAATTAAAAGAGAAAATGTAAAGTTGATCTCTTCTTGATGTACTGTTCTAGAAATTCTAACAAGTTCGTGTAGCACAGCTATAGTCAGGATACAGAGCAGTCCCATCACCATAAAATCTTGCATGTTATTTCTTTTTCCATCACACCAACACTGGCAATACTGATGTGCTCTCTTTCACTGTAACCTGACTTCTTGCGAATCATAAATGACATCATACAGTACATAAGCTTTGAGACAGGCTTCTTTCACTCAGTATAATGCCATTGAAAATGTCTTTGAGATTCATCCAAGTTGTTCTGCATATCAAGGGTCTGTTCCTTTTTATTAGGGAGTAATATTCCATTCTGTGGATGCACCTTGGTTTGTTTATTCACTCATCTTTTGAAGGATAATGGGTTGTTTCCACTCTTGGTGATTGTGAAGAAAATTGTTATATACTTCATGCATAGATACTTCTGTGAACATAAATGTTCCTTTCTCTGGTGCAGAAATAAGCAAACTAAGGCTTTCAGACCAAACACAGTCCACTGCATGATTTGTAAATATACTTTACTGGAATGCAGCCATACTCATTTGTTTACATATTATCTATGGCTGTCTTTGAGCTACAGCTGAGTAGTTGCAATAAAGCCCTATGAACCTCAAAACCTGAAGCCTACATTATTTACTAGAGGCTATAAACTTTTCTGACTTCTGCTGTTATATACATGTCCAGGAGTGGGATTACTAGACACTATCATGAAGGGAGTGAACTGTAAGGTGGGCCTCAACAGTCTCTGTCTTTTGGTGTTCACCACTTTGTAATCCCCTTGAGTGTGGGAAGGACCTCTGATTTGCTTGTAACCAACAGAGTATGACAAAGATGCTGTGTCATTCCTGTAATCATAAGACTCTCCTTGATGACTTGACAAAGTAGGGAGCCATATCGTGAAAGCCCACCTGGTAAGGAACTGACCAGCAGACTCCAGCAGCTGTGGGAAGACTCTACTGATGACAGGCAAGAAGCCAGGCCTCTCAGACCTAGAGCTATAAAGAAACCTGAGTAAGCTTGGGATGAATTTATCCCCAATCAACCCACCAGGTAAGAATAAAGCCTGGGGGACACCTTGATTGTATCCTTGTGACCCTAAGCAAAAGATACAACTAAACTATCCCTGTGCACTTGACCCATAGACAGTGTGAGATAATGTGTATTATTTCAAGCAAATGAATTTGTAGTGATTTGGTATGTGTTAAGAGATAACTAATACATGTTCTAAATTTAATATAAATATTACAAGAGCCAGTAAAACTATTTTCCAAGATTTATTTACCATTTTGTGTTCTCACTAGTAATCTATGAACTTTTCTAGACATTAGTTGATGTTGTGTGTGTTTTAAGACACTAGTAGGTGGATCGAGATATGTAATTATGGTTATAATTTGAATTACCTTAGTGTCTAATGATGCTAAACATATTTTCATGTCCATATACTCTCTTGGTGACATAGGTTGGCTCTGTGTCCCCACCCAAATCTCATCTGGCATTGTAATCCCCATGTGTCCAGGGAGGGGCCTGGTGGGAGGTGACTGGATCATGGGGGTGGATTTCTCCCTTGCTGTCCTCATGATAGTGAGTATGTTCTCATGAGTTCTGGTCGCTTGATAACTGTATAGAGCTTTCCCCTTTTCTCTCTCTCTCTCCTACCACCATGTAAGATATGGTTTGCTTCCCCTTCACCTTCTGCCATGATTGTAAGTTTCCTGAGGCCTCCCCACCATGCAGAACTTTGAGTTAATTAAACATCCTTTCTTTACAAATTACCCACTCTCAGGTAGTATCCTTTATAGCAGTGTGAGAATGAACTAATATACTTGGTGAAATTGCTATTCAAATATTTTGTTCATTTTTTTAAAGTTGTGTTTTGTTTTCTTAATTGAATTTTGAGAGTTCTTTTTTTATTTATATATTTTTTTATTAATTTTTTTTGCATACAAAAACAATAAACATTTTCTAAAAATACATACAAACAAAAGGATGCGTATCAAACATATTAGGAAGGTTACACATGGGAAGTCGGGGAATAGAAATGGGGGGTGGGAGTTAAAATAAATGAAAGAGGGACTTTATATGGATCAGTGATAATAACTCAATCCTCTATTTGACAAAGAAGAGGGAGAAGGAAGAGGAAGAAAAAGAAAGTGGGATAAAGGATCAGAAAGGGAGGAAAATAGAAAAAATTAGAGTATGACTCCAGGGTAGACCTGTTTTGTTGTCACTGAGTTGGTTGGTTGGTTTGTCTGTTGTATTTTTCATGTTTCGCCAAGTTGGCCAGACTGGTCTCGAACTCCTAGCCCGAAGTGATCAACCCGCCTCGCCCCCCAGAGTGCCGGGACCACAGGCGTGAGCCACCACGTCCAGCCCCCACATTGCTTCTGGCCTCCGTGTTAGACCTCCCAGACGGAGTGGCCGGGCAGAGGCGCTTCTCACTTCTTCCCAGACACGGGGCGGCCGGGCAGAGGCGCTCCTCACTTCCCAGACGGGCGGCCAGGCAGAGACGCTCCTCACTTCTTCCCAGACGATAGGTGGCCGGGCAGAGGCGCTCCTCACTTCCAGACGGGGGCCAGCAGAGCGCTCATTCCCAGACATGGTGGCCGGGCAGAGGCGCTCCTCACTTCCCAGACGATGGGTGGCCAGGCAGAGGCGCTCCTCACTTCCCAGACGATGGGTGGCCGGGCAGAGGCGCTCCTCACTTCCCAGACGGGGCGGCTGGGCAGAGGCGCTCCTCACTTCCCAGAGGGGGCGGCCGGGCCGAGGCGCTACTCACTTCCCAGACGATGGGTGGCCGGGCAGAGGCGCTCCTCACTTCCCAGACGATGGGTGGCCGGGCAGAGAGTTCTTTATATATTATGGATACAAGTGTTTTATCAGGTGTGTGAATTGCAAGTATTTTTTTAGTTCATAGATTATTCTTTCCTTTTCTGAAGAGTGTGTTTTATAGAGAAAACATGTTAATATAATGAAGTACTAATTATATTTTGCATGTCTTGCTTTGGTGTTATGACTTTTTACCTAAACCCATATCTCAAAGGATTTCTCCAGTTTATTTTATGCTTTTTACTTTTTATATCAGTGGTAAATTTAGAGTTAGTATTTACATGAAGTTTGACAACTGCATCAGGTTTTTTTTTTAACATTTTTTCATATGGATGTTTAATTATTACAACTCCATTTGTTAAAATACTCCATAGGGCCCTTGACTTGTTTTTGCGCCTCTGTCAAAGTCAATTGGCCATATTTGCACAGACTTTTTCTAAAGTTCTTTGTTCAGTTTCTCAATCTGTATGCCTATCTTTTTGCAAATACCGTAATGTTTTGACTGTTGTACTTCTATAATAAGCCTTAAAATTATGTGTTATAATTGCTCCAACATTATACTTCTTTTTCAAAATTGTTTTAGCTATTCTATTTGCTTCACCTTTACATATAAATTTTAGAAACAGCTTGGCTATATTTACAACAAATTCTTCAACAATTCTGATAGGAGTTGTATTAAATCTATAGGTGCCTTTGAGCAAAGTTGACAGCTTTAAAAGTTTGAGTCTATCAACACATGAACATAGTATGTCCTCCAATTATTTAGGTCTTGTTTTGTTTGAATTCTTTTGTGGCTTTTAGCATAAAGCATCTGAACCCTTTTCAGATTTGTAGGTAAGTATAAATTTCAGCTTAAATTAAGAAAGTAGTATTTCTGCTGGGCACGGTGGCTCAAGCCTGTAATCCCAGCACTTCGGGAGGGCTGAGGCAGCTGGATCACAAAGTCAAGCATTCGAGACCAGCCTGGCCAACATGGTGAAACCCCATCTCTACTAAAAATACAAAACTTAGCCGGGCGTGGTGGTGCTCACCTGGAATCCCAGCGACTCAGGAGACTGAAGCAGGAGAACTGCTTGAACCCAGGAGGTGGAGTGTGCAGTAAGCCGAGAGTGGGCCACTGTATAGGCAACAGAGTGAGACTCTAGCTCAAAAAAAAAAAAAAAAAAAAAAAAAAAAAAAAAAAAGAAAGTAGTATTTCTGAATCTATTAAAAGTAGTACTATTTCTTTTTAAATTTCTAATTGCTTATTGCAAGTATATAAAAAATACAATAGCTTTTCTCACTATTGACTTTGAATCCAGTGATATATTGCTAAACTCACATCTCAGTTCTAAGAATGTCTTTGCAAGATTTCATAGGATATACTACATACCCAATCTTACTGTTTGCTAATAGTGGCAGTTTTGTTGTTGTACCAGTATGTAGGTGATTTATATCTTTTCCTTGAATTTTTGTACTAACAAGAACCTCTATTTAGTATAAAAATATTAAATGAGAGTGGTAAATGGGACACCTTTTCATTGTTCTCTGTCACAGTAAAGACAAAAGACGCTAGGCATCTGTGCTGTCTTTATTAACGTGTGGGTGCCAGATGCAATATTTAAATGTTATTTTCTAGTGCGGCAAATTTCACTAAGCAGCTAGAAATCTTCAATAACTCTCTCTGCCCTCCCCAGTCTCCTGGAGCCAGCTCAGGCCCAGAAAACTCTGCTAATTCAATATCTACCTTTGGAGTTGTTACAATGGTTTCTCTGAGCCCATCTTGGATGAGAGAGTTAAACACACTTGCTCTGTGTTAATGCAGCAACAAGGAAAGGGGGAAAGACCTAATTTGAGAACCTGATTTTATCCTTTACTCCTATAGGAGCTCCTTCTCTGTGGTGATAATATGAGGCAGTACAAGTGGAGTAGGCAATAATCTAGAGTCATTTTGATTGAGATTAAGAAGACCAGGATGCTTGACAAGCAAATGCAGTCAACAACCAGTAGCCTTTGTTCATATTCCAATTTTTTTCTAATTTGAATATTTTATTTATGCCAAGGTACTATGTTTGGTGCTTTAAAATATAGGTAATTTTATTTTTATCTTAGATCCATGAAGTTGTAGTCTTAGTTTCATCCTACAAGAAAGAAAACTGGAACCCAGAAAAATATGGAACTTGTCCAATACTATAATGCAAATAATAAGTTATGTGAAGATTTAAACCCTGATGTAATTGATTCTAAAGTCAAAGGAAAGCCAAGAATTCTTTTTAAGTGAAGAACAACAACAAAATCACTTCTTTAACATGCAAATGAAGTTTTGAGAGCATATGATCCTCTTAGCATTGGAGGAATATCTTAGATAAATTCAGCAAAATGCAATTATGTCAAAAGATAGAAATGTACATAAACATATAAATGGAGGGATATGATGAACCATAAATCAGAGAAGGGGAATAAATAGATTTTGGTCTGATAACATTTCACTCCCTTTGCTGCCAACCCTTGCGGCTTAACTGACCAAAAGTCACTATGAAAAAAATAAAATAAATACAAACTACCAAGAAACAACAAGAGCAACAATAAAGCAGGATATGTGAGGCTTCATGTTTGTACATCTGAGGAAGTGGTTAATGCTGCACATTACAAAGGGGAGCGAGACTGCAACATAAGGGGGCTGCCACACACGGTTAGCAAAGCAGAAGTCAGTGGGTGCATTGTAGTAGATGCTCTTTAATATAAATGCAAGAAAATGAGCACTGCACTTTTTTTTTCAGATTTTTGTTTTTCTGACACTCTGTGCCCTTATGCTGTCTGACTTGGCCATGGACAAGTTTTGTACCCCAGCTTTGGGTCTTTGCCTTCCTATGGATATAAACAACTAACTGTGGTTTGCCTGACTTGGCCACATTTTAGCTTTATGTGACAGGTTTGGCTCTTAGCCTCCATCTTTTACCTCTTCTCAGCAAGGATGCTTCATTTCAAATCTGGCACCCAGTTCCAAAAGAGATCCAGCTCATGTAAACTTTGCTGAGGAAGAGTTACTGTAATAGTAATTTTAAAATTCTTAGATTTTATTTCATTCTCAACTAATCCCTATAGGTAGGAAGAACAGATAGATTAGCTCAATCTTTTGTATGAAAAAATTATGGTGTAAAAAAGGACCAATGCTTATGGCTATTAAGTGGCTGAGACTGTACTCCAAATACCCAGATCACAACTATTTCCATGATTCAAGTCTGCCAAATGAAATTAGAATTGCCACTGCTAAATCATCCTCTTGGTGGATTTTGGAACTTCTTTGGAATAAGGAATTTATTTTTTAAAAATTCCAGGATTGCTGACACTGTTGGAAGCATCAGAAAATGATCATTGTACATTCAGAGTGAGCTTTTTCCTCCCCCAAACAACAAGTAATTCAATTATAATAACACTTTTAACAATAATGCAGTGCTTTGGGGTAAAATTGCTTTGCCATCATTAATTAATGCATTCCCTCAAGGACATGTGTCTTAGTGCCTCACTTTTCTTCGGTCTACCTATCTTTTGCAGCTTAGAGGAGATAACTCAGCAGAGCTGTTTCTCTTGGTACAAACAGCATGACTCAAAGCATGGGGTCAGGTTAACTCGTGTCTATATTTGCCACAAATGTCACAGACATTGTTGAATACATAATTTAGCTTGGCATTATTTATAAATCTATTTTCAGCAGCTTACTCTTAATTGGAAATTAAAAGTCAATAGGTAGATTAAGTTTAATTCTACTAAGATGTGAGCAGCTGCTTGCTCAGTCAGCTCCACCTGCAGAATTCCTGTGTCCCAGGCTAGGTACACATTAACAAAATCCACTTTATTTTTTCTTCTTGTCTTTATGTTGTGAGACATTGTAACATGGAGTCCTAGAAAAAAAATTGACTAAAACTGCAAAATGTTTCATCACTGTCCAACAAAATGACTGAGAAGACAAATTTTGGGGGAGCTTTCAGTTTACACTGAGATGTACATACAAAGATGATGCAGTCATTTGGGGAAGTAATAGAAAAAATATGCAACATCTTTTAAAAATGTTAAGTTAAATAGATGAAAATAAAGGGTTCTTGAGAACAAAGTAATGAATATAATCAAAATCTTATATAAAAACTGGAATGTTGACACTAATTGATTGATAATTTAGAATATTTATGAGAATGCACTTTGCTGATGTCTAATATTCATCAATTATCTAGTCTGTCCAAGACTGTGCTGGATACTACAAGGCTAGTGACTCCGAAAACCCACTGACCATTATAATCATGCATGCTTTTAGGTTTTTCTTTGTTTATTTATAAAATAGATGTTCCAACTCCTCCCAGCCCTAACAAGTCAGAACCTGGGTTGGGGCTGGTAGCAAAGAGAAAATTTATAAGTATAATAATCTTCTCAGGTGATTCTGAAGCCAATAATTTGGTCCTTGGAAATTTGTGCTGTATGGAAAAAAATCACCCTTCTTGGCTAACATCTGTTTTGCTGGTAACACAAATGCATCTTGTTAATCATTTAATGCATTGCATATAAGAATCTGTCCTAGGGGTAAGCAAGGTAAGATTTGTGGGCCAAACCTGACCCTGTCCCCTTGTTTTTCTATGCCTTGAGAGTTGAGATTTTTACATACGTATGTGTGTATTTACATGTTTGAACAAAATCAAAAGAATTACAATGTTCCATAACATGCAAGATCTATGTGAAATTCAAATGTCAGTATCTGTAAAAAAGTGTTATTGGAATACAATTATACCCATTTGTTTATACACTGTCAATGGCCATTTTCATGCCATGATAATTGAGTTACATATTTGCTACAGAGATTGTATGTGAACTGCAAAGCCTAAAACATTTAATATCCACCCATTTACAAGAGAGGTTTACTGACCTTTTATTCCCCAGTTTGAAAAGCAAGTTCAAAGCACATGGTTTGCCAAAGCAATTTAGTGAGACATAGGAAGTAAAAATGCATCCAAACTCCAGTATGGAATGTATTATCTCTCAGTAAAGGAAATCCGGATTCATTATCTTGTTTGCAGAAGTCCACAGTAAGAAAGACATCCTCCAGAATAGTGGTTTTCAATGTGTCACCATGAAACAACAGCATAAGCATTAATTGGGAAGATACTCAAAATGAAAATTCTGGGCCACCACCCTGGACCTATCAAATCAAATATTCCAAGATCCAGGTCCAGTAACCTCTATTTTAACAAGCCTTCTAGAGGATTCTCACACACATTTACAGTGCATGGAGACTACTTCTTGAGAATCACTGTGCTAAGGAACATTTAGGACAAATGGAAAAATAGTCATGAGCATGAATGTGGATAAAATCCGTTTACAACCAAATAGACCCATTGTTTTTGTCACTCCTTAATGCTGACAGAGTAAAGTAATTTTCCCACAAACAGACACAAAAAATAAGAAAAATAAAAGGAAATTATATTCTGTTTGGTGGAACACAAACTTAGGAAGTGCCTGAGCTGAGATTTTAGTGTAACCATGGCCTTAAATTTAACATTGACATGAGGCTCCTGATAGAGATCAAACACTGAGTGAAATTTAACATTTTTCTGATATTTGACATAAAAAGCCAATTTAAGGGAGGCGAACTATGCTTATTCCATGTGCAAAAGACAGGATATCATTAACCTAACAGCTCCTCTGCAACTATTCTCTTATCTCACATTCTCGAGAAATCTTAATCATTCACTGTGAAGATTCTCACTTCTTCAAAGCACATTTCTAACACGTCATCCTACCTTCTTTTCAGAAATGTAATCCTGAAAATGGCTCACAAGAGAAAATCTTGGAAGATAAGACCGTAACACTAAAAAGCTTCTCCAGATGCCTTAGGAACATCCCCAGGCAGTTACAGATAAAGTCCCTCCATAGGATTCTTGACTATGTTTAGTTTCTCATAGAAAAAAATAAAATAACAAAACACAAATATGTTTTCTAGTCTCAATGACAACCCTAGCAGCAGTGATGGTGATGTAGCTCTCATTTATTGCATATACTTTCTGTGCCATGCACTGTTTCAGAATCATCCCATAAAGTATCACAGTTCATCTTTACAGAAAGCTGGTGAGGTAGATATTAGCATCTACCTCTTAAAGGTTTTTGCTTTTAAGATATAGATTGGTTTTGAGCTCCTTGGTGAAAGAGAGAATTTGAAAAGATACTCAGAAGTGTAAAAGACTGGAAAAAATAAATTCTTCTTGGAACAAGAGATAAAAATGTGTCAAAACTGCCCCATCCCCAGTAGAGAACACAGTAGAACTTTTTTCCTGATCTCCCTCTTTACTTCCACCTCCCATCAAGGCCTGAAGCTTGAGAGGATCTAGCAACATATCCTTGGTGCAGACTTGATGGGCTTCCTCTCTCTATAGCAGCCTATGGGGACAAGCAAGATCCAAGGCAGAAATGCAGACCTGGGCAGAGTCAGCATGGTGAGGGGCAGCAGGCAGGAAGAAGCCAGCTGTCACTCTGGTGCCTCTGTGAATTCCAGGGAAGGTGGGGGACTGAGATCTTCCTCCTATTCGGTTGGGACCTCTACATTAGTGGATATGAGGGGGTTGGTCTCTCTTTTATTAGTATTTAAATTATTATTAGTATTCAAATTATTATTAATTTGAAATTTGAAGGTGATCCTGACATGGATTTTTGTCCTAGAATGTAGTAGTCGGAAGTGTACCAGGGTATAAATTTATGGTAGAATTTACTCTGCAGTAACAAGAACCAAAAGACACAGTCATCTCATGGGGTAGGAAGAAGACATATAACCCTATTCCCTGGCTAGGCTCAGCAGGCTGCAGAGTAGAATGGACATAGAAATATCGCTTTTATCACTGATTTTCACCATGAACATCAGGAAGCTTGAACCTGAGAGGAGCTAATGTGCTGGCTCAGGAAGAAAAAGCCAGCTCACCCTTCTTTCCATCTTGACCATGGACAGCTCATCATTTTCTCTACCAAGAAGACTTTCATGTGCCTATACTCTCTTTCTCCTTCTCTCTTACTCTCTTTTTATTTTTTTTCACCTCTGTCTCACACACACACTCAGAGGTGAACACTTGCATGCACACTAACATTTGGATCTACAAAGAGAATGCACTCATTCCTGAAATCGATCCAAATGTTTCACTGTTATTGAACTGCTTTGAACTCTACATGTATTATCAATGAAGACACTACTCTGTGCTTTGTATGTAAATAATCACACTTATTCTGCCTCCTGGTTCAGTAAATATTATAACCATTTTTTTTCAAATGAGGAAATTGAGTTCATAAAGTGAAAACAACTTGTTCAAAGTCAGACCCAGAGTTGACTTCAAATCTTTTGAGAGCTTCTGTGTGTCATTCACTCATTATCATGATTAAAAGTCTCCTGACTCTAGATGGAACTTTGAAATTGCTACTGAGATAAATGTTGCTCTCTTGTGCTATTTCCACTTGACTAAAAGCATTTAGATGGACTGCATTTCTCCAAGTGATTCTCAACCTGGTCCAGTTGTTTGAAATTCTAAAATAAAATCTTCCTTTGAGCAACCACAGATTCGAATTCACCATGAAAAGTCAAACAATTTTTCTTTTAAGACAATTGTCATTGAGCTTTTCACTGTATTATTGACTCTGATATGTCAAAGAAAGAAAGAAAGCACTCTTTGGAAACACACCAACGTTTGAATTCAATGTCTAGAGATTTCCTCCTCTCCAGGTCCTTTTTAATGATAGAGAATGAGTTCTTTTTGTCTAGGACCTCATCATTTCTGCCACAGAGTACTTTTTTGAAATAGCTATTTCATCAAAGAAACAATTGACAGAATAATTATTTAAATAAATACAATAAAATTCTGTTGATGTGTGACCCGAAGACGATACAATAGCAGAGTCACCATAGACAGGGTTACCCTTTTAGTGGAAAATTGTGAATCTAGAACATGGCCTTCCCCATGATTTTAACTTCAAAGTGAAGCTACTTTTTCCATTGTGCATTAATCTCTTAAGTTAATTTTAATGTTCTCAAGATGTAAATCTTTTACAACTTGGAGATGAACCAATATAAAATATTCATTGGTTCTGAATAGAACTGGACGATTTCAGCTGTGTCTCACAAGCTTTTACAATGGAAGATAATCTCCGTGAAGAATTTAGATGCCAGCCTGAGTTATGACTCTTGAAACAAAATGACCTCATGCATATTTAGATCCTGTATATTCATGGCTGTTTTTTTGTAGGAACATTTATTATCAGTTACAGTGGTTTTCAGCCAACAAATCAGCCCTAAATTTTGACTTACTAGACTCTGTACTGTCAGTTAAAATGTTAATCATGTTGAAGTCTTTTAGTTTGCAAGAGGTTTTAAATAGACAAGCCCTTTATCTGAATTGTATTATATACACTGACTCATTGCTGTTTTGGCCAAGAAATGCATCAGAAATAACATTGTTTTTTTTTTTCTTCATTAAAACAAAAAGAAAGTGTGTATTCAGGATGTGGTTTAATTTCAAAACTTAGGGCCAGAAATGTCTTCAGTAGTGAAAACCTCGAATCATCTTAAAGTCCTCCTTTTACTTAACCTCTCAGGTACCACCAGTCACCCAGAACTAGAGGCTCTAACTTCAAAACACCTTTAGAATCAGAATATTGTTTCCTCTGTCACTTTCTCACTTAACACTGTCATCTTCTATCTGATGTTGAAGCTTTGCAGGTGGTTTAGTTGCCCTAATATCATTGCTTCGTCCCCAGCACTACAATATTTTCTTTCTCAGACATGTTTGAAATGCGTCACCCTGCTACTAAACAAAGTGCAATGACTGACCACTGCCTACAATAAAGTAATACTCCTGAGTATGTCATTTAAAACTGCTCAAAATTGGCCCCAGATTATTTTTCTGGCATCATCTGTGCCACTCTTTCCAGCCCCACCCCCAGACACCCTATATTAGACCACTCTGAATCACTTACTCTTCCCCAAATATATTCTCCACACTGGTATCTCCTAGCTTTGGCTCATGTTGTTCCTTCTGTTCAAATTTCCTTTTCTCCATTTTTTTTCACAGTTGATATATTATGCTTGTTTCTAAACTTGGATAAAATATCAGCTCCTTTTTTAATCTGCACAGCTCCCACCCGCAGAGGCAGTTAATTTGCTCATTGTACTTTCATATTTCTGTCTAATTCCTAACCATGCACTTGGCATGTAGCTTGTTGTATTTGTCTGTCTCCTGAAGAGCAGCAATCAAATTTTATTTACCTTTACAAGTGCAGCAGCTGGCTCAGTGCCTGGCATGAATAGGTGTTCTTCGATTGTTTATGAAAGCAGATCTGGACAAAGATGGGGTAAATCTTCATAACATTAGACAAAAGATCATGGTCAAGAGTTGCAGTCATGTAGCCCTGCTATGTTTATGTTCTGGAATTCTATAAGCAACATCTGGATGTGGACTTGAGCTACTAATAAGGCTTATGTTGGCATATCCAAGGGGTTCTAGTAGATAGCACAAGTTTAGCAAATGGGTTTATAAATGCAGATAGAGGCCACATTGAAGATCACATGCAAGGGATCAGATTGACACCAAGAATATGCTAAAGGACAGCTGCTACTCTTGGAAACAAGAATAAGTATTTTACTTCAACACTCCAGATGTGCCAGGCACTTTATTGTATGCATCATTAGATTCATTGATGACAATGAGGAAGATAATAATAACAGTATAATAATGGCAAATAATTATTTATCATCCACATTCTAGAAAAAGTTGCAGTGATCTTAATACATTGTCATAATCATTCCCCCAAACACTTTTATGGATTAAATGTTTTCGTGCCCATTTTACAAATGAGGCACGTAAGGATCACAGACTTTACTGACTTAGTGTAAGATCACATAGCCATTGTTTTTCTAAATATCTTTAAAACCTCCAAAGTTGAACAATTTATCTGCATTTTATAAAAGGAAAACTGTCACAGCTCTGTCACAGAGTTCTGTTCCAGTAACAGAACTCTCAAACAGGATTGCATGATCACAGCCATTTCTCTTTCCTATGATAAACCTATTCAGGTGTTGGAGACTGCTCACTCTTAAGCAAACATCTCCAAAGAGACATAGAGCAGGTTGGGCACATTGGCTCACACCTGTAATCCCAGCACTGTGGGAGGTCAAGAGGGCAGACCATTTGAGGTCAGGAGTTCGAGACCAGCCTGGCCAACATGGTGAAACCCTGTCTCTACTAAAAATACAAAAAAATAGCTGGATGTGCTCGCTTGAACCCAGGAGGCAGAGGTTACAGTGAGCCAAGATCATGCCACTGCACTCCAGTTTGGCCGACAGAGCAAGGCTCTGTCTCAAAAAAAGAGACATAGAGCAAGTTGATTTTCACCAACACTCTTCGCCTGAAACTCCTTTTTCTAGCACAGTTCCTATTAATTTCTTTAGATGCAGCCTTGTTTCCTTTGGAGCTCTGAGAAATTACTAGTAGTATTTTTTTAAATAATTCCAAAAATTTGGGTTTATTTTAAAACTTTTAATTTTCCTAAAACGAAAAGTGTGCTCCTGAAACATGTCAGATGAAGACATTGCCTCAATATACAGCAAAGCAATAGTTGTCTAAATTGGTTTTAGGGTTCTACTATGATTACACAATCACTATCAATATTTCCCAATTATTATGAGTAAATGTTGAAAAAAGACGGATCTAAATGTTTTAAAAAGTGAGCCAAACTTTATATTTTGTTTTTCTACCTAACACCAAATCGTTTAATTAACTAGACCTGATCATTTATAACTTGTTTCTCTCCTTTTGGTCATGAGTTAGAAATACCCCAATAGACCTTAAACTGAGTCTGTGCTTTTTATAGGCCATCAAAATCCTTCTAGCTGGAAGTTACAAAATGTCAGCTATATTCTTGGGCAATACTCACAACCTGTTTCAATGGTCAGTCTGTTCAACAATAAAGAAAAAAAGCAGAAAAATGAGAAGATGGCAAAATAATGAGGGAAAGATAAACTTCACAAAACACAGAAATAGGACTTAACTATCTACTGGAACCAATTTCCTCATCTTAGCACGAGTATTTGCTCCCTCACATCCCCTTATAGAGCCCCTGTAAATCATGCGCTCTCCTTGTTGTTGACACTCTTCAAATGCCATATGTTGCTCTCTTTATTGTAACTTGCCTGGGGCTGTTATGACAAGTACAAGATACACGCAGAAAAGAAATGGAATAAGAATGCTTAAGGACAGTTCCCCCCAGCTATTGCTAGGTTATGGTAAACATGTTGATTTCTTCTGGTTTTACTTCATAAACTGGATCCTCCCAGCTTCGACTCAATTGTGTGTGTGTGTGTGTGTGTGTGTGTGTGATCATCAATGCCATTATCATCTAAAAGCCCTTACTGGGTATGTGCATATGAATGCAATTTGTTATTCAAAGCAATTTGTACAGCCGAGACCCATTTCCTTTGCATTCTAATGTTAGGAGGGAAGCTAAGGGCAGGACCCTGAATCTTCAAGCCACTATTACCTGTAAAAGAGAGAAAGATTTTGAGTTTGGTACATTTCAGGTAGACATAGGTCTCATTTTCTGGCCTTCTGATTGATAGATGAGGTGGTATGAAGTTGTACAAAGAAATATTTGTAATTTTACATAGAGGTTGGCATAGTTAAGTAAATTATGCAAATATTTATTGAGTATTCAATTCTAAGTCAGAACTATAGTTTCATTATAAATGGCTAAAAGAAACTTCTTTCCCTCAAAAATTACACATATGTAAAATGAAAAATGAACCCATGAAACACATAAATTAAACACTGTCTCACTTCTTATGGATAATATATGCTTAATCTGTTGTTTTACTCCATTTGTGCTGCTGTAACAAAATACCGGAGTGTGGTATTGTTACAGCAGCACAAATGGACAAAATTCATTTCCTTAGGGTTCTGGAGGCTGGGAAGTCCAACCTAAGTCACCAGCAGGTTTGGGGTCTGGCGAGGGCTGCTCTTTCTGCTTCTAAGATGGCTCCTTGTTGCTGCATCCTCCAAAAAGGGTGAACACCATGTGCTCACGTGGCAGTAGGGACTGAAGTGAATGAATCCACTTCCTCAAGCCCTTTTAGCAAGGCCTTAATCCCATCCACCATCAATACCACCCTCCTGACTTAAACTTAATCACCTCCTAAAGACTCCACTTCTTTTTTTTTTTTTTTTTTTTCTGAGACAGAGTCTCACTCTGTTGCACAGGCTGGAGTGCAGTGGTGCAATCTTGGCTCACTGCAACCGCCGACTCCCAGGTTCAAGTGATTCTTCTGCCTTAGCCTCCCAAGTAGCTGGGACTACAGGTGCCCACCACCATGCCTGGCTAATTTTTGTATTTTTAGTAGAGACGGGGTTTCACGATATTGGCGAGGCTGGTCTTGAACTCCTGACCTTGTGATCTGCCCACCTCAGCCTCCCAAAGTACTGGGATTACAGGTGTGAGCCACCACACCTGGCCAACTCTACTTCTTAATACTATCATTATAGCTATTACATCTCAACATGTAAATTTTGAGGAGCATTCAGACCACAGTTAAAAACTTAGGCTCAAATAGCTAATGTGAGATAGAATCATAATTTACCAAATATCTCCTGATTTTAAATTATATGCCCTCTTCATTATTTCTATGCAGTTGACAATTCAAAGTGATTAATGAATAAGTTCATAAAGCAGTAGAAGACTTCCCAAATAATGTTAAATTCAAAAGAAGAAGAAATCACAGAAAGACAAGAAATAAAAGAGAAGAGGCAGCCTCAAGTAATGATGATATAGGGCTTAGAATGATAAATTTGGAAAGGAAAATACCAGAGGATTCCAGATTAAGGAATCAGCCCACACAAACACACGTATAGGAAGGAGCAGGCTTCTTAAGAAAAAGGAGAAAAAAAGCGTGTGTATTTCTGATCTATTCTGTTTGAAGGAAAATGGTAATGACAAGAAAATATAATTTTTTTTGCCAAGTAACAAGAAATCCTTGAACACTGCTCTTCTTTACAGCTTGAAACTGTGCATTCTTGCGCCTGCAAAGATTATTGGGCAGAAAGAGGGTGCTGGAATTTCATATATCTTAAATCACTTTAGAATTGACTTTAGTGGCTTTCATTCTGCTTTCAACCATCTTCAAAATTAGAAAGTTTAACTCACAGCAATTATTTTCTCATCCACAGATGTAATCTCACATTTTATGGAACTTGAGTATCTGTCCAATTACCTAATAATATCCATATGACACAAATTCTGCACCTTGACTACCATAGTCTAAAATCTGACCACCTCCCACCCATCAAAGGACTACCTATTTTCTCTGTTTTAGCATTACGCAGCTGTTATCATGTTTTCTAAATGTTGCTATTAAAGAAAAATCCCAACTAAAATTTTATTAGACTTAACATTACTTTTGTGTAAAGTAAATATTGGGGCCCCGTTGAAATCATTTAATGGATCTTGTGGAAAATTACAGTTAAAGGGGTTGTTCTCTGGCGGGCAGGGGCAGGGGTCACAAGGTGCTCAGTGGGGAGTTTCCAAGACTCATTGTCCAGGAGAAGGAATTTCACAAGATAATGTCATAAGTTAAGGCAGGAATCGGCCAGTTTCACTTCTTTTGTGACTCTTCAGTTGCTTCAGGCCATCTGGATGTATAGCGCAGGCTTGGGCTCAGAGGCCTGACATTCCTGTCTTATTAGCATAAGCGTTGCCTTGAGCCATGGGGTTTGAGGCCCTTTGATGGCCTTTGCAGTGAATGACTCCAGCTTCCTTTGGAGGTAAAGCCACCTTGAGAAGAGTTTTCATTACAGAGGCATTAATGATGGCAGACCTTTTCATAGTGAGGAAACCTCTTTCAGCCCATATAACAGCATGGTGGTGCAGGATATGGAAGGCATATTTAAAATCAGTATAAATATTGACATGCAGTCCTTTTGCAGGAGTGAAGGCTCAAGTTAAGGCAATGAGTTTGGCTTGCTGAGAAGTAGTGGAGTCGGGCAGAGCAGTAGCTTTAATGATAGATATGGAAGATACTATAGCATAGCCTGCCTTTGCTGGTGAGTGGCAATTAGGCCTGGTGGGACTGCCATCAATAAACCAAGTGTGATCAGGGTGAGGAACAGGAAAGAAGGAAATAAGGGGAAATGGAGTGAATGTCTGGTGGATCAGAGCGATACAGTCATGGGGGTCAAGTGTGGTGTCAGGAATAATGTGGAGGCCAGCCTAAAACAGTAAGATCAAGTTGTTTGGACAGAAAGGCTACAGGGTGCAGTCCCAGTTCTTGTGTAAGAATTCTGACCACAAAGCCATGCACTTTGGCTGTGTGTAATGAAAAGGGTTGGGATGAGTTAGGGAGAGCTACTGTGGGAGCAGCTTCTAGGGCTGTTTTTAAGGAACGGAAAGAGGAGTGCGGAAAGGATCTAGGATCTATGGGGTCAGCTAGGTTTCCTTTTGTGAGTTTATACAGTGGTTTAGTCAGGATGGCAAAACCAGGTGTCCAAAGGCAAAAGCACTTAACCATGCCTAGGAAGGAAACGAATTGCTGCTTTGTAGAAGGGGTTGGGGTTGGGGAGATTAGGCAGACACCATCAGCAGGGAGAGCATGTGTGTTTTTATGAAGAATTATGTTGAGACAGGTAACAGATGAGGAAGAAATTTGGGCTTTGGAGGGGGACGTGCAATGTCCTTTTGAGAATAGATGTTGGAGGAGCAGGAAGGTGTCTTGTTGGGAATATTTGTAGGAGGGGCTATAAAGTAGAAGGTCATCAAAATATTGAATAAGATGAGAAGCAGATGGACTGAGAAAAAAGTAAATCATGAGAAAGGGCTTGGCTGAAGGTAATGGGAGCTGTCCCTGAAGCCTTATGGCAGTACAGCTCAGGAAAGTTGCTGAGGCTGATGGGTGTCAGGGTCAGTCCAGGTAGAAGCAAAGAAAGGCTGGGATGAGGGGTGCAGGGGAATAGTGAAAAAAGTGTCTTTAAGAGCAAGAACGGAATAGTGAGTTGTGCAGGGAGGTATTGAAGACAAAAGAGTGTACGGGTTGGGCACCACAGGGTAGATAGGCAAAACAATTTGATTGATAAGGTGCAGATCCTGAACCAACCTGTAAGACTGTCCGGTTTTTGGACAGGTAAAATGGGGGAATTGTAAGGAGAGTTTATAGGCTTTAGAAGCCCATGCTGTAGTAGCGAGTGATAACAGGCTTTAGTCTGTTTGAAGTCTGTTGTGGGATGGGATACTGGCATTGAGCAGGGTAAGGATGATTAGGTTTTAATGGGATGATAAGGGATGCATGATCGGTCACCAAGGAGGGAGTATAGGTATCCCATACTTGTGGATTAGGGTAGGAAGATACAAGGGGAGGATGCAAAGAAGGCTTTGAACTGGGGAAAAGGGCAGCAATGAGGTGTGGCTGTAGCCCAGGAATTGTCAGGGAAGAAGATAATTTGGTTAAAATGTCTTGACTTAATAAGGGAACTGGGCTTTGATACCAAAGTATTTTGTAAACTCAGGTACCACTTTCTCTTTAACCAATAAATCATTTTTCTCCACCAAAATGCTAATTAGCAGAGACATTTGAGGGACAGGACTGGCTGGATTTCCTAAGCCAAGTAAGAATTCCTAAGCCTAGCTAGGGAAGGTGACTGCACCTACCTTTAAACACGGAGCTTGTAACTCAGCTCACACACGACCAATCAGGTAGTAAAGAGGGCTCCCTGAAATACAAATTAGGCTAAAGCAGGAGGTAAAGAAGTAGTCAAATCATCTATCGCCTGAGAGCACAAGGGGAGGGACAATTATCAGGATATAAACCCAGATATTCAAGCAGGGAGTGGCAACCCCCTTTGGGTCCCCTCCCATGATATGGGAGCTCTGTTTTCACTCTATTAAATCTTGCAACTGCATACTCTTCTGGTCCATGTTTGCTATGGCTCCAGCTGAGTTTTCGCTCACCGTCCACCACAGCTGTTTGCCGCCGTCCCAGACCTGCCGCTGACTTCCACCCCTCCAGATCTGGCAGGGTGTCTGCTGTGCTCCTGATCCAGAGAGACACCCATTGCCACTCCTGATTGGTCTAAAGGCTTGCTATTGTTCATGCACGGCTAAGTGCCTGGGTTTTTCCTAATTGAGCTGAACACTAGTCGCTGGGTTCCATGGTTCTCTTCCATGACCCACAGCTTCTAATAGAGCTATAACACTCACCGGATGGCCCAAGGTTTTGTTCCTTGGAATCCATTAGGCCAAGAACCCCAGGTCAGACAACAAAAAGCTTGCTGCCATCTTGGGAGCAGCTGTCACATCTTGGGGACTCTTAAGAACAAAGACCCACCCATAACACATTGACAGTATGAATGATTTTTTTTTCTCTTTCCAGGCATGAAAGATATTGAAAAACTACGGGAGTAACAAATAGCCAAATTCTCCCCTCCAGAAAGAGAGAGAGCGAGAAGGACCAATAGCTATCACTTGTGAGCACTTCCTATTGGCCAGATGTTTTACCGTATTATCAATAAATTCTGCAAGGTAATAGGATTATCCCATTTTCTAATAAGCTATTAAAAAGCAGAAACCATATGTTATTTGACTTTAGAATCTCAGTGCTCCAGTGCCAGTACATATTGAAGCTCAAAAACGTATTTTCAATAAAGGAAAGAAGCAAGGAAGTGAGGATTAAACTCTGATTTTTTTATATTGCCCAAATTCCTATCTAAGGAGTCTGGGGAGTCATGCATACAAACCATAAATTCTCATCAGATAGGTTTTTTTTAACCCTATATATCATGACTTATTTTCCAGTCTGACTCTGGTATAACATGTATGTTATACATACATTCTTGGGTATGACAAAGAAGAAAGTAAAAGTATTTTATCCCAAAAGCATGTTTCTTTTCCACATTTTGAAATGGTCCTGAAAAGCTGTTCTTTGTGGGGGGACATATGCATCTGTAAAGTATCTCTATTGACATAGCTAGATCTTTTTCTTCCAGGCCCTCCCACTCCTGAAGAGATTTAAGTGAGAGTCTAGCACCTTTTAAAGATTTGAATAGGAAACATTTGTCATCTACTGTCTCTAAGAGCTGGGCAGCCAGTATAAGACTTTAAAAGAACCTCCCGGGTCTCCACAATCTTTTATCTTAACCCAAACATTTCCTTTCTATTGATCCCAGGTCTTTAGAGAAACTCAACCAATTGTCAATCAGAAAATGTTTACATTGACCCATAATCTGGAAGCCCCCCGGCTTTGAGTTGTCCAGCCTTTCTGAACCAAACTACTGTATTTCTTAAATGTATTTGATTGCTGTCTCGTGCCTCCCTAAAATATATAAAACCAAACTGCACTCCAACTACCTGGGACACATGTTCTCAGGACCTCCTGAGGGCTGTGTCATGGGCCATGGTCTCTCATATTTGGCTCAGAATAAATCTCTTAAAATATTTTACAGAGTTTGACTCCTTTTGTAGGAAAAAAAGAAGAAATGAAGAGAGTAAGGGAGAAAGAAGAATGAGCCATTAAATAACTGCCTCAAAGTCCTTAGGCTAGCAGTGAGCAGAGCAGATGTCCATAATCCGAACACTCATCCTTTAATCTTCAATGTCTTCTAACCATAGATACTGCCAACCAATCTTAAGTCATAGCTGGTCAACTAGAGCTAAGCATCATCCTTAACCAAACAAAACAAAACGGAAGTGTTTTCAACATAACGCATAACCAGTCTGTTCACTAGAAAATAGCTCCTTTTGCTGAGAGTAAGCCAAGTGAAAACACGGAATTATGAAGTCCTTGCAACCAATTCCTATTGCTTTGGCTCTGTGTAGTTATATTGATCTATTATTTTTTTACTGGATTCTGTGGAAATTAAAACTCAATTATTTAAAATGCAATGCATTTAAACAATGATAGTTGTTCTGCAGGACTTGTGGGGAGACAAATAACCTCCTGGGTGGTATTGATGGTTTCAAGTAGCAGACTCCCCTTAACATCAGCTGGCCATTTATCCTAAAGAAATATTTCCTGCAAGACAGTTATTGCTAGTATATGCTACTTAAAAAACATAAACACATGGATAATTCAGGGACTTGCTGGTATATGTATTGAATACTGAGAGCAAGCAACATATTGATGAACTCATCATAAAATTTGGTAATTAACATTGTTCAAATGACTCAAGAATCCTGGGAATGTGGCAACTTTTGCCGATAATAGAAAAGATATTTATTCTCTCCCTGTTTCCCACAACCACAGAGATAATCACAGGATTTCTCATTATAGTAAAACCATTTTATTATTCATTCCTTTCCTTGCTCATTTACTGATTTGTCTGTACTTTTTCATCATGGTTGCTTGTTTTTGTTTTTGTTTAGAGACAGTGTCTCACTCTGTTGCCCAGGCTGGAGTGCAGTGGTGTGATCATAGCTCATGGTATCCTTGAACTTCTGGGCTTAAGTGATCCTCCCGCCTCAGCTTCCCAAGTAGCTGGGACTATAGGTCCACTGTACCTGCCACTTATTTATTCCACTTAAAATTAGGCCACTGTACCTCCCTAATTAAAAAAATTTTTTTATAAGGATGAGGTCTCACTATGTTGCCAAGGCTGGTCTTGAACTTCGGGCCTCAAGTGATCCTTCCAAAGTGTGAGTTTACAGATGGCAGCCACAGCATCCAGCCATATGTGTGCTTTTAGCCCTTAACAATACATTTATTTTAAACAGCATGACCTATTTTTTTTTTAACTTAGGGATTCAAAGATGAAAACAGTGTAGTCACTTTCCTTAATTGACTCAATGTGGACAAAGAAGCAAAGACACAAATAAAAATATATGACACAATGTGGTAAATGTACAGATACACATATAAATAGAGTAGGAGAGGACCACAGAATAGGAACAGAAACACTGAACACAGCTGAACTCAGCTGGACTTCTATTGTGCAGAAGTGTGTAGTGTGTGTGTGTGAAGTGGAGTGAAGGAGGGGTAGTGGAGTGGATGGTTGAATGGCAAGACATTCTGTCAAGGCAGGCTTATTGGAGGTATGGATGTCTGGAAGAAGCCTTAAAATATGTGATAGACTTATGCAGACACAAGAGAGATGAGAAATAGCATCAGCAGGCCAGATAAAGCAAATCAAAGAAGGGGACAGGTGGTATTGTCCTTCCTTGGAAGTACTTCCTTTCAAGTACCTCATATTATAAGGAGTTCTGTACTGCTAGAACAGAAACATCAGAGTGAGAATTGGCCAAAGATAATTCTCGTTTGGTAAAACTGAATTCAATCACAGAAGATCTTTTCTACCATTTCTGGAGTTTTGAAATTCACCATGGTGTAACTGGGCAGCCCCTGAATCACTAGAGGCAGGGGAGTTGGCATGGCCATACTAAACTTATAGAAAACAGCTCCACAATAACTTCCCTATTGGTATTAACAAAATAAAAAATACATAATTTTTTAAAATCTGAAAAAAAACATTTGCCATGAACTCAATTGATGATAACAACTTACCTAAAATAATGCAAACTGTTTATAGTCCTTATTTATTTCACTTGAAGTGCATGTTCCTTTATTTTTCTGGGGACATAATAAGTTTAATACAAGATACTGCTCCAGGCCTCACAGGCCCAACAAGTACCATATAAAGGAAATATAACTGGACCGCCCAAGAAGCTATAGAGTTGTAGAAAGGCAAAATTGTCAACACTAAATAATATGGGAAATTCTCTTTTTTTCTCTTTTTAAGACACAGAAAATTATGCATTTCTATAAAAAATTCAAAAATTTAGCTGGGCATGGTGGCATGTGCCTGTGGTTCCAGCTAATTTGGAGGCTGAAGTGGGAGGATCCCCTGAGCCCATGAGGTCAAGGCTGCAGTGAGCTGTGTTCCTGTCACTGCACTCCAGCCTGGGTGACTGAGTGAGACGCTCTCTCAAAAAAAAAAAAAAAAAAAAAAAAAACAGAAAATTATAGACCGGACATTAAATTACTCAAATCATGAGGAATTGATCCTAAGAAAAGCACAGATTTTTTTTGTTTTGAAAGACATATAGGCTTAAATATATAAGCAGGACATATGTATTAGTCCGTTTTCATGCTACTGATAAAGATATACTTAAGACTGGGCAATTTACAAAAGAAAGATGTTTAATTGGAGTTATCATTCCATATGACTGGGAAGGCCTTACAATCATGGTGGAAGGTGAAAGGCAGATCTCAATAGAGGCAGACAACAGAAAAGTGTTTGTGCAGGAAACTCCCCCTTTTTAACCCATCAGATCTTGTGACACTCATTTGTTATCATGAGAATAGCATGGGAAAGACCTGCCCCATGATTCAATCATCTCCCACAGGGTCCCTCCTACAACACATGGGAATTATGGGAGCTACAAGATGAGATTTGGGTGGGGACACAGAGTCAAACCATATCAGCATAGGGATAAACCATGGTTATCTTTTAATTCTTCCTGTCCTAAGTAAGACAATCATATAACAGAATTGGACATATTTACAAAATGCTAGGATTACAGACATGAGCCACCATGCCCAGCCTGGTTTATACTTTTAACTGCCTAGTAATAATTACATTTTACTTTAGCCACCCAAATAAAGGACTAAGTTTCTTTACTCTTATTTTACCCTTCAGAAAACTGAGCCTTAGTGTATGGCAAATAAGAGCTCAAGTCCTGTGCACACAATACTTGAAAAACAAAGGCAACAGTGGCCTCTGTTGTTCTATCCTTCTTTACTGCTGACATCCTGATTGGTGATAGATCTGGATTATTTAAACTGTCCCCTAACTGGGATCTTTGTCTCTTTTGAACCAATTCTTTTGCTTACAGCCAGATTTTGTAAAGCAATGTGGTATACATTGTGCTTTGACTTTATCATATAATGTTTTTCTGGTTCATTTCTGGTGGTCTATCTGCTCATCCACCTTCTTTGCACTATCGTTTCATGGCTCCCATACTGATACATTTCTGTTTAGTATGTGAATTTGGGAATGTCTTTTATGCCTCACTCATTTGACGACAGTGAAGGAAAGAGGCCAAGGAAATGAACTGAGTTCATAGACTAATAGATGTTCCATTGTTTCTGAACCCTTGAGACCAAGAGTCAATTCTGTGAGCTTTGGTCTTCTGTGGGCCAGCAGGAAATCACTTGAGTAGAAATGATGCCTTTTATGCCACAGATCCTTTGGAGGCCATTTTATGTTTACTTCTTTTTAGCTAAAAAAAGGAATTCAACTGAAGAAGTGAGTGCTGTCCTTCATCCTAAAATTGTATTTTTACAAAAAATATAGTGTCCCTCTATTTCTTTTTTCAGCCAGTCCTTCCATGCTACTCTGCAGCCTCAATAGGAGTTCAGAATGCTTTGGAAATTTGTCCACTCACCTAGAACATGTTGATCTTAACAAAGAAATTCTAGTAAGAACAATAGCTTTTGGAAATCTTTGTGATCAATCCTTCTTTAGCATAGGTTTGTTCTCAGCTTCCTTACTTAGCCTGTGTTCACTACAACTGGCAGAATTTCATAGATTAAGGTTTGCAGTTGGACAATTTTTCATTTTTTATAGATGACATTTACTGTTTCTTGTTCTTTCTGTTTTGATTTGGTTTCAGAAAGACAAGTCTTACTTAGTTCTTTTGACTGGAAGTGCATAGTAAACTTTCTAAAACATAACCCTGATTTCTTTGCCTAAAATCTTTGTGTCTCTACTCTCTTCAGTGTATATCTAAATTTCTTAAGTTGGCCTTTAACATCCTTCATTACTTAACCCCTGCCAACTTTCCTGTTTCATTGATCAAAACTATCATATTTTTGACTTGAGATGGTCTGAATCATAACCATTCACAATTCCCTGCACATATGCAAATCTTGTTCACTTCAAGGACTCTGCCATCCATCTGGAAATTTCTTCAAAGGGAGATAAGACAATTTTAAGTTGCTGGTGTGTAGGTGGGATAATTATTTTAAATTATAATTTCTATTTATAATGGACCGAATGGTAAAATAACAGTTATATTTTTGTTTTCCAGGGAATTAGTTTTAAAAAACAGATTCATTACCATCTCAAAAAATTAATATTATAAAAACTAATCATGTCTATCTGCTCATCTTTTAGTAATGATAGATAGTAATGATAGTAATAGTAGAATGAACACTGATACTTAGAAATAACTGGTATAGAAATTATTCCATTTTTATTTGATTTTGTATTAATTAAAGTACCAGCAGGTACTCGATAATTAAACCTGCAAATTTTAGAAGTTTATTTCTCCTTTATGCAACAGTTCATTGCAGGTGTTTCTGAGTGGGGTGGCTTACCTCCATACGGTGATTCAGGGACCCCAGTTACCTCTATTTCATGGCTCTGGAATATTTTAGTGTCTCAGAGATCTCCACATGCAGATGGAAGATTAAAAAAAAAAGAGAGTGTAGAGAAAGCACCTACCCTTTTTTAAAACCCCAAGATTGTTACTGAAACACTAGGGGTTTGGTCTAGGTTCTGCTGCTTGCCGCATGGCAAGCCAATTACTGAGACAATGATTATTGTCAAGGAGGAAAACTTTAATATCATGCTGCAGCCAAGGAGATAGGTGGTAAGTCTCAAATCCATCTCCCTGACCAACTAAAATCAAGGGTTTAGATAGCAGAGAAGAATTGTAACAATGTGTAAGAAAACAGGAACTAGGAAGGGGTAAGGAAGCAATCATGATGGATGAGGGATCTGGCCTGTGGTGATCTGGTCAGTTTCAGTTATTTTATACTTTTTTTTTTGAGAGGCCAGAATGTTGTTTTCCTGAGGAAGAAACTAAGATAAAACAAATGTAAGTTTCAAGCTTTAAGACCAGAAGGGTCAATTCCTATGTTTATCCAAAAAAACTGTCTATGGGACTATTGGGTCGATTTCAAGGTTATACTATATACGTAACTTGAGCTATTTCTTTGGTGAGACCTAGTTACAAGGTCAAACCTGTATGCAAGGGGAGAGATGGAAAATTAATCTTGTGACTGAGAATCTTCTTCCCAGGGGGCAACTTCATGTCACAGAAGAGGAAGCATGAATGTTAACCATCTGTAGCATTGTTGCATTCTAGCTGGTATATTTTCTTTGAGTTAATCTTTCAATATATTTTTCTTTGAAAGTGTGTTTCCCAAAATTAATACTTTATCAATGTCAAATAATTCATCAAAGAAAAGAAATAATTATATGATTATAAGGAGGATCTGTTACTTTTGTAACCTGGCAAAACAAGGTGACAACATCTTTTTCTCTCAAGCCCAGTTAGAGTAGGCAGATCGTCCTTCAATCTTCAGGGATAGGGCTTAATTGGCATAAGTCGATCAATATATTCCATACTTTGGATAATTGCAATTGATCAAGAATGATAATATGCTCTATTTGGGGCCAATAAAAGTTTGAAAATTTTATTTGACTTCTGCAGATGATGGAAGTTTTTGGGTTTTTTTGTTTTGTTTTGTTTTGTTTTTTGAGACGGAGTCTCACCATGTCGCCCAGGCTGGAGTGCAGTGGCGCGACCTCGGCTCACTGCAAGCTCCGCCTCCCGGGTTCACGCCATTCTCCTGCCTCAGCCTCCCGAGTAGCTGGGACTACAGGTGCCCGCCACCGCGCCCGGCTAATTTTTTGTATTTTTAGTAGAGACGTGGTTTCACCATGTTAGCCAGGATGGTCTCGATCTCCTGACCTCATGATCCGCCTGTCTCAGCCTCCCAAAGTGCTGGGATTACAGGCGTGAGCCACCGCGCCCGGCCGTTTTTGGGTTTTTTGTTATTGTTGTTGTTGTTGATTTTGAAGCTGAGAAGACATATGGTATAGAACGATTGTCCATTTTCTCTGCCAGGAGATTTTATCTAAAATAAAAGGAGAGAAATTATCTAAAAGTAAAATCAGCACAAATAAGATGAGACCAAGAGACGCAGAGAGAGAAATTAGACTCTGTTTACATATTTTGGGCATTTGAATCAACCAGTCGTGACGTCTACCATTCAGATGTTTTTGTGAAAAAAAAAAAAATCTTACATTTTGCTGATGTATATTTTCATTCATTTTTTCTATCAATTGAAATACAAAGAATTCCGAGTGACACACATGCCAAATGAGTATTGGAGAATCTGGCAGATAATGGCTCTTCTTCTTAAATCTAATTGAGGAAAACAAATAAGTGACCTATAAAAGCCAAAAGAAACAGCCAAAACACTGAACATCCCAGATATGATTGCTAATGGACTTTCTTCATTATTGGTAAACATGTTTCCATCTGAGTAAAGATATTAAGTTGCCCAACATCCAATAAGAACAAAAACAAAACACTAATTTTAAAAATGAATTATAAGCTATTTGAATTTGAAAAGAGTGAAGGGAGAGTTTAAATATTGTCTTCTGGTGGCAGAAAAAGAGAGCTAAATAATACCTTGAAATTTCTTAAGCTATCCAAGTTTAGTCTAGAAAATAATTGCAGGTACACAATTAATTGGGACATGATTTTGCTGCCATTATGCAAGATATCAAGATATGAATTGTGTGTATTTGTATATATGTCTATTTTTATTCATTTTTCCTATTAATTAAAAATTGTGTGTGCATATAGATATGTATTTATTATATATTCTTTAAAAATATATATGTGTGTATATATATACACACACATATATAAAGAGAGAGAGCCTTCTATATTAGAAAATGATGTAAATATCAACATGCCACAATCTTTCTTGACTCATATTTGGTATGGATTAAAGGACGTAATAGACTATATGAAAATATTTTTATATACAGTTATGCATCACTTAACAACAGGAATGCATTACGAGAAGTGTGTCATTAGATGATTTCATCATTGTGCAAACATAAATAGAGTGTACTTACACAAATCTAGGTGGTATAGCCTACTACACACCTAGGCTGTGTGGTATAACCTATTGCCCCTAGGCTACAAACCTGTACAGCATATTACTGCACTGAATAGACAATTGTAACAAAATGTTTAAGTATTTGTGTATTTAAACATAACTAAACATACAAAAGGGACAAGAAACATAAGGTTTATAATTTTACAATACTACCATGATATATGTGGTTTCTCCTTGGCCAAAATGTCATTATGCATCACATGACTATACTATAAACTGTTAAACATATGACAAGTATTATTGGCATGGGTATAATTATGCAAGAAATTAAATGTTCACTACAATTCTAGTGGGAGAATAATAATAAAATCTTAAGTAGACTGGAAAAAAAGTTTTTAAAATAGCATTGAAAATAGACATCCAAATTCTTTAAAAATCAAAGTACATTACATGCAAATTAAAAGCTTTTAAAATTTGCTTAAGCCTATAAAGGACCTTCACCAAAAAGCATTATTTTGAAAAACACAGAATTGCAAATGAGAATTACATCATTAATATTATAATGTATTTATTTTTTCAAAAAGTCACCAAGCATTTATGCAAAACACTCAAAATTACATGACATAAAATCATGCAGAAGATATGGTGCTGCCTAATCACTGCAGGAATTAGAAAGCATTAAAAATGGAAAAAAGAACACTGATTAAGAGATGTATAAATATATTTAAACATACCGTAAAAGAGAACAGCAATAACAAATCTACTGCTTTTGTGTGATTCATATTACGTGCGAGACTATTCACTTATCTTTGTTTAGCACAGGCTTCACAGCTTCTTTTATTTCAAACCTTTCTGTGTGAGTAAGACAATTTGGCAAGCAATTTGAGAGGTGGTTATAACATATCCTACTAAATTGTCTTGTTTTTCCCCACAAAACACTTACATAGCACAAATACTTTGTCAGATCAATGGTAACATACTCTCTAAATGAAGGACTGAAGACCATTAATCAAATCTAATTCAAAGTGAATGGCTTAACTTTACTCCATTTGGAGATTAAATCTAAGCATTTAAATAGACACACCATAAAAATACATGGTTTACAATATTTTCCATCCATTCACTTTCTTTGTGACAGTAATATTGCCAAATTTGATGTTTTATTTTGTTCAAGATCTGTCTTACAAATTATTTTACCAGTATTTTATACACTTTAATCATAGAAAAACAATGTTAAAAACAGTTCTATAAAAAGTAAGAATTGAAATGTTGAGGCCTGAGGGAAGTGAGTCACAAACAAATTGAAGAGTCTGTTTGTGGCCTTAGGAATTTCCCAGGGTCTGGGCCTTCCATCTTCTTGCGAACCTCATGGTTCTCCCTGTCTCCCCCTTGCTTATAAGCCTCCCCTCACTCAGACGCAGACTATGAAGGAAAACTCTGGTTCAGAAATCTGCCATGACTTGAGCTCTGCATTTTTCTCTCTCCTGTCTAACTTGACGCCATTTACACTTGTCCTTCTCTCCTGTCCCATTTCATCAGTTTTTATGGATTTTCTGGTTTGCACTTGTCCTTCTCTCCTGTCCCATTTCATCAGTTTTTATGGATTTTCTGGTTTGCCATCCTTTTCTAGCTGCACTCTGTTGTTTAGCTGATGGAGAGACGACTGCCCCTCCATTCGCTAGCTGTTCCCTCTACTGCTGACCTTCTTGGTCATAGTCTTCTTCATGTAAACTCATCAACCAGGGCTGGTTGTTTGCTTAATTTTCCAGAGCTTGTTATAGGATTCTTGGCCACACACTCCTTTTATTTAAAATCTATAACCTGGAAATAGTTTCTAGGGTTAAACCTTCCCGCAAGAGTACACGAAAATCCTCACTTTCTACCAAAGATGAAAGGACACCTTCCAATTATTTCATCACATTAAAAGAAGGTGAAACTGCAAACAAACCTTTTATTTAAAAACAAAAATATAATTATAATATTTACCTTTATATTATGCAAGTACTTCTTATTTACCAAAAATGTGTTATGAACTTTCTAAATAATGTTGCTAATTGTTATTTAAAAAGTAATTGGCCTGAAATTAACCCCTGAGTTTAAATGTAAATACACTCTGGTAGATTACGGTGAGTAAAAAGACAGCACCCAAGGGCTTTAAACAGTTTCTATGTAGTAAGCAATATAAATTAAATTTAAACTTTGAGTAATTTTCCTTCATCTGAGATTGGGCCATGGTTGAAATAAATCTTTCAGTAACAGCAACAACAAAAATATATATCAAACAAGTACTTACCTCATTTTTCTTGGGGAAGACACGTGAAATAACACTGGATGCGTGCTGTTGATGAGTCCAGATAGGTCTGATAGGAAGCATGACTTTATAAATATTTTAGCTATCACAGCTAAGTCTTGTTCTACTTGCTTGGGATTTTCTTTTGTGTGATAGGTATACATAGTGTGCACTGTGACCAACACACTGCTGTAGGATCTTGAGATATTTTCGTGTTCTTGTTTGAGCAGTTACTCCTGGGAAATGAGAAGCTGAGATGAAAATGGCTGGAAAAGGCCATAAAAGACATGCGAGGATTATGACAAGTAGCTTTAAAGAGTTTGCCAAAATTTAACTTGGATGGGAATGTTAATGTCCTACACACGATATTATTTATGGAAGTAATAATGTCAAACTATAATATTTTGATGTCATTGTTATATTTAATCAGTGTGGGAGGACATGACTTGTTGATGAGGTTTTCCCTGGGGAAAGAAAAAATATGCTTCCAACATAAATATACTGAAATGATGCTTAATTTTGGAAGTGAGGTGAGAAATGAGGAAGCCAGACTTAGATTACATGGAGAAAAACCTTTTCTCTTAGAAATGTAAAGATAGTTGAATTCCTAGAGTATGGCTATTTTCAAAAGGCATTAACCACCCACAAAATGGGAATAACTCATCTAAAACAATTCCTGATGTTCTTTGCCCTTAAAACTTACTTGGGATCAGTGACAACTAATCCTTCCAATGGCTCAGTCCAATAGACTTGGAGCCGTCCAGATTCCTTTCCTTTACTCACATTGTACATCCGGTCTGTAGGCTCTTGTTATTCTATGGAGACACTAAATAAACAATTAGAAACTGACTAAAATAACTTTAATTATTTCACTGAAAATTAGTCAAACATCTACAGCATCCAAGAGAACACCACTCCAAAAAAAAAAAAAAGTCAGCTTAAAAACATATAAGAGATGTCACTGTGATTTGACTCACCCTTGTTTCCTCTCCTCCCTAGCACAATGTGTCACAGTTTTAGGGGACTGACAAGCTGGCCCTACTTCCCATCAATGAAGCACAGAAAGCCAAGCTGATCAAATTTGCAATTTCCACCTTGTGTAAAGGCTGACTAAGGAATTTGTCTCTGTGTCGCCTAACACAGATCTCAAAAGGCTAAAAGCCAGGAGAAGCAATGGGTCCAGGTTGTAAAAATGGACTACAGACTTGCAGATGCTTGGGAACAAGGTATTTCAGGTAGAGAAATATCATAGAATAGTAAGGCAGTAAGAAGAAGCAGGGGGCAGTATAAGAAGAAGCAGGCGGCAGTAAGAAGAAGCAGGGGGCAGTAAGAAGAAGCAGGGGGCAGTAAAAAGAAGCAGGGGCCAGGGGTGAGACTATTAGGGAAGTTAAGATATTGAACTGTTATTCAATATCTTGAACTGACTGTTAAGGAAGTTAAGGTATTGAAAAGCAACTGTGTATACCAGGGAATTGGAAAAAACAAAACACAAACAAAAAACAAACAAATCAGAAAACAGACACACACACGTCCAGGAAAGACACATGCCCAGAAAAGGCCAGAAAAGAGCTTAAGACTCCATGCTGCTTGATTAGAAAATGTCTTCCCATGCAAGAGCCAGTCTGCAAACATGGAGAAAGGTAAATGTCTCTTCAAATGCCTAATACTATGGTTTGAATATTTGTCCCCTCCAAAACTCATGCTAAAATTTAATTGCCAATAAAACAGTATTGAGAGATAGAGCCCTTAAGAGGCCACTGAGTCATGAGGGCTACTCTCTCATGGAGTATTCATTAAGGATTCAATGCTTTAATAAAGGGGCCTTCAGAAGTGGACTCTCCCTTTGCCCTTTTGCTTTCTGCATTGTGGTGACACAGTAAGAAGGTCCTCATAAGTTGGCAGTACCTTGATAATAAACTTTCCACCCTCCCAAACTGCAAGCCAAAAAATTGTGTTAATTATAAATTACTCAATCTGTGGTATTATAAGAGCACAAAATGGACTAAGACACCCAATTTGAAAAAAAATTACAAGGCACACACAAAAAAAGGAAAAATATGATCCACTTAAGGGAACAGATATATAAATACATCTTCAGAAAATGTTTCTGAAGAAACACCAACTTTAGGCTTACCAGAACAGACTTTAAAACAACTGTCTTAAATATGCTCAAAAAGCAAAAGAAAAACAAATAAATAACTAAAAGAAATCAGGAAAAAATATATGGGAACAAAATGAGCATATGAACAAATAGAAATTATTTTTAAAGTACCAAACAGAAATGCCTGAACTGAAAAATGTAATAACCGAATTGACATTTTTAGCCACATGGGTTCAACAGCAGATTTAAACCAGCAGATTAAATAATTAGGGAATTTAAAGACAGGCCATTTGAAATTATCAAGCCTGAGAGGTGAAAGGAAAAAAACAATAAAGAAAAGTGTGCAGACCCTAATATTTATGGGACACCACCAAGAAGACCAGTATACATTTTATGGAAATTCCAGAAGAAGAAATGTAAGAGAAGGGGTGGGAAAGCTTACTGAAAGTAATAATGGCTAAATACTTCCAAAATTTAGGGAAATAAATAAATACACAAATACAAGAAGCTCAAGTTCTAGGATAAAACCAAGGAGACACACTACAAGACTCATTATAATCAGATAGTTGAAAGCGAAAGACAAAGAGAATCCTGAAAGAAGCGAAGAAGTAACTCTTCGTGTACAAGGGATCCTCGATAAGATAATGAGCAGATTTCTCAATAGAAATGTTGCAGATCACAAGGCAATGGGTAATATATTTAAACTGCTGAAAGAAAACAAGCAAACAAACAAAAATGCTGTCAGCAGAGAATTTTATATTTACCAAAAATGTCCTTCCAAATGAAGAGAAATTGACATTCTCAGATTTTTTTTAAGCTGTTGATTACAAACAGACCTATCCTACACCAGGAGTGAAATCTAACGTATAAACTATGAATTTTGGGTGATTTTGATGTGTCAATATGGGCTAATCTGTTGTGACAAATGTACCACTCTGGCAAGAGATATTGATAATGAAGGAGGCGATACCTGTGTGTGCCTAGGGATATATGAGACATATTGTACCTTCCTCTTAATTTTCTTCTGAACCTAAAATTGCTCTAAATATAACATCTTTAAGAATTAAAAAAAAAAACAGAAAATGTTGATGAAGATGTGTCAAAATTTAAACTTTTGTGTACTGCTGGTCAGAATGTAAAATGGGGTAGCTGCTATAAAAAACACTGTTGTGGTTCATCAAAAAATTAAAAGTAAAATTACCACATGATCCAGCTTGACACCGTCTGAGTATATGTAAAAATAATTGAAAACAGCATCCCACACGTGTATTTGTATGACTGTTTCATAGAAGCATTACTAGTAGTAGGTGAAAGTTGGAAGCAACCTAAGTGTCCATTGAACGGATAAACAAAATGTAGTAAATATATACAATGGAACATTATTCCACATTAAAAAGCAAGTACATTCTGGCACACGTTACAACATGGATAAACCTTGAAGATATCATGATAACGAAATAAGGCAGACATTAAAAGACATAAACTGTATGATTCCACTTATATTAGGTACCTACTACTCAAGTTTATAGAGATGAAAAATAGAATTGTGGCTGCCAAGCGCTGGAGGAAGGGGATAAAGGCAAGTTATTGTTAATAAGTACGGTTTGACAAAATAAAAACAAAATGTTCTGAAAATAGATGGTGATGATGTTTGCACAACATGAATGTACTTCATGTTACTGAACTGTAGACTTAAAAATTGTTAAAAGGACCAATTTCGTGCTATGTATATTTTAGCACAATGTAGAAGAAAAAACCAGGCAACATCTTACCTCAAAGTCTTTGCATTGCCTGTTTCCTCTGTTCTTGTCCAAATTTATCAACACAATGAATTCTCTCAATGCTTCCTGTCTTTACTCAAGTGTAATGTCTCAATGAGTCCAACACCGAGCATTCCATTTAAAATAAGACTGTGCCTAGAAACTCTAAAGCTTCCTGAACCCAATATAGTTTTGATAGTACTGATGATGTTCTACCTGGCGATTTTAAAAAGTATCTTAATTCTATTATATTTTTTCTATTTCCCCAGTAGAATGTAAGCTTTGCAAGAGAATGGATTTTTATCTGTTTGCTTACTAATATGATTCCAGCAACCATGACACTGCCTGGCTTACAGTAGGTTCTCCACAACCTTAATCTTGAAAGTTGAATGGAGGTTGCTGTAGAATTAACTACATATTTAATGTCATGCCTGAGCCTTTTGATCCTAAAGATGTCAAATTTAGTTATAAGCTATATGTGGGTTTTACTTCCTTCCCGTTCTCACTGAGTCTTTATCAAATGGTACAACTTGATCTCAGCTGATATTGTGGTGAATTATCCAAATATCTATCCAAGCTTGAAAATAATATATGAAATAAACATGTACTGAGGGCAATTTAGGAACATCTAGAGGTAATCATACAAAGCCAACTAAAGGCTTCCAAAGAATCCCAAGAGAAAAAGATCAGTCTCCACAAAGAGATGGATGGTCAAGGTTTAAGCAGTACTTAGATTTCATTTATGGCCATCTTCAGCATGTACCCAGAAATACCTGGTGTTGTGGAAAACTGGATTTCCAGCAGTCAAGAAGAATGGGATCCTATAGACAGTGTTTTGTAATATTACCAGAAATCATACTCGAAAGTTGATGAAGGATAGAATTGTCCAAATAACCTCATAATGACGCAACTCTAAGATATATTAATAATTTTTTTTTTGAGATGGAGTTTCACTCTTGTCACCCAGGCTGGAGTGCAGTGGTGCAATTTCAGCTCACTGCAACCTCCACCTCTTGGGTTCAAGCAATTCTCCCGCCTCCGCCTCCTGAGTAGCTGGGATTATAGGTGCGTGCCACCATGCCAGGCTATTTTTTTTTTTTTGTATTTTTAGTAGAGACAGGGTTTCACCATGTTGGCCAGGCTGGTCTCAAACTGTTACCTCAGGTGATCTGCCCGCCTCAGCCTCCCAAAGTGCTGGGATTACAGGCACGAGCCACCATGCCTCATTTAATAAATTTTAATATTATAAGCAGGAAATTTTAAGCACAAAAAATGTCCCACTGGTTACTCAAATATGTCAAACTCCAAGACATCTGATTTTAGCATAAAATTCTCCAGTGCATAAATAAATTGCTGTCTTCTTTTAAAATTTTTAAATAAAGTGTAAAATTAATTATAAAGGTTAATTTTACTTTCAGGATAGCCAAAAATTAATGAGAAAACCTAAACAATTAAAACCTTCCTGGATGAATCAGATTATACCCTCTTCTGTACTATAAATGGAAATGTTGTAAAAAACAGTTAAGAAAAGAAAAATGTATATTAATAAATATGTAAAAGAAATTAAAAAGGGTACAGAATACAAGGTAACATATAATTCATGGTTTATATCTTTCAAAATGTATTATATTTTAATGAACAACTTTTGAATGTAGTCAAGTAATTTTTCTAAAGCATTTTTCTTAGAGATTGGAATAAAACGTTGGTGAAAATATCATCAAATATCTATTTCAGTTGTAGAACACAATACATCTGGGTATAACTTACTGGTTTACTTATTAAATTTCTCATCTTGTTCTGATGAGCAGAAAAGTGCTTTAATATAAATGCAGTTAAGTTTGTCATTTTATATCTACTCAGCTTAGTTCCCCAAATTTATTATTGGTATCGTCAAATTGCTCTTAGCAATTTCAAAGCATTTGAGGAAGAAAAACGTATCAAGTTGAAAAGGAAGTAAAACTTTCCTCAATATAATTAATGTCCATTTTTATTTTTATTGTCTGATCAATTATTTTAAAAGGTTACAAGATAATGCAATACAATTTGATTGATACACATGGCCAGTATCTCAGAACTTCAGGAGGTAAAACAAATTTCAATAAAAACAATTATAATAAATTTTACCAGAGGAAAAAAAGAACTTAGTTCAACTGAGATTTCCTACTGGGCTTAAAAAGGTATAAAATTAAAGGCAAGGAAAAAATCATTACAAGATATTTCTACAGGATACCCAAAAATGTGCTTAATTTACTTCATTTCTAGACTCATTTTCAAGCCAGTTACTTCACCTTGTGCTACACAAAACAACTATTTAATGTAAAGTTTTCTGGTGATTATCTAAATGGTTGCATATAAATGTGCCTTTTCTGGTTAAAGATTCACTCTATGCTCATGTATAAAAATAGTGGCCAAATATTAGCCTAATACTAATCCATGTGCTTGTTTACAGTTCTGCTCTTGTAAACAAGACTTTTCTGTCTTAATTAGAGACACTAGCCTTCATAGATACAATCATTATAAAAAAGCTATCTGAATTAGATTTTAAATATATTTTAAATATAGATATGTGGACTCTATGAATAATTGTATGTGATATATAAATAGTTTAAGTAAAATTCTCTTACAGTCAACCAAAACTGATTGAAGTAATGAAAGTTTTCCTGTTTTGATTGAAAATAAGAAAAAAAGGGGCGGGGAAAAGCTATGTACCATTAACTACAAAATGTAATAAATAAATAGTGGTTAAATACTCGCCCTACTTCTGGCCCTTTGCTAGGCCCTAGAAGTACACATGTCATCTTTTGTGTCAAGTATCAGTAACCAAAGTACCAGACAAAGTTTACTGCAGAAGTGAGTCTTGCTTGTTAAAGATGTCTTAGGAGTTAATCAACAGAGGCAAAGGGCAGCACTTAAGTGCAAGGGACACTGTTCCCAGTAAAGCCATTCAAAAGAGAAATAGCACAGCATACCCAGGAAACTAACAAAGTGTTATCAAATTGCTGCCAGTGAAGTGAAAGGAGAAAGATAAAGCAGGAAAGGGAGGAAGAAACCAGAGAATTAGAACTATACAAGGAGCTTGAATTATATTCGGTGGGTAATGCAGAGCCATTGAAAATTTTTACCAAGAAATTATATTATCAGACATAAAGAATTATAATTGTTTATGAAGCAAAACAACAACTAATGACCAAAATTTCTTAAATGGCCATTAGGAAATACTAAGAACATGCTTTCTTCTGTAATTTTATTTATTTTTTTTTTAATTTTTCACTTTTCATGTGTCTGTTGCTCTAATTACATAAATGGAATTGATAGCTGCCACTCAAAACATTGCATAGAAAAAACTCAACTGGACCTTAAAACCTGCATGGGAGAAACAGGCTCAAAGGCAGATTCAAACGCCATTTAACTGAGTATATATGAATTCAACCACTCATCTGTCCAACCTTACATAGATTATTTCATCCACTCATGCATCAATAATTTATTGAT
Source organism: Nomascus leucogenys (assembly GCF_006542625.1). Lineage (NCBI taxonomy): Eukaryota > Metazoa > Chordata > Mammalia > Primates > Hylobatidae > Nomascus > Nomascus leucogenys. The sequence continues at coordinate 29,412,183 of NC_044400.1, forward strand.
TGCTGAGTTCACTTGTAGTAACAAGCTCCTTCTCATCTCTAAGACCTGCATATGTTTTTCCTTTCCATAGTGCTTGATGGCATCCACGTTTCAAATGTAACAAGTCATTTCAAACTTACCTAGTATGTTTCTTGCTCTAGACCAGAGATTGGCCATGTATTTTTTCAAGAAGCCTTTTGGTTCCTTTGGGTGGAATATTATTTTATCTGTCTCAAGGGGTGCTTGTTGTTACTGGCTTGGTTGTTATTTTCAGACCTTGTCATTGAACAGAGCTAATAAATATATTTATTATTCTTTAAAGATAAAATACATCATAAATCTATAATGATATTTTCAAATATTACTATATCAAAATATATAAATATACTCAGTATGATTCAATTTATATAACAATAAAGAACATGCAAAGCTAAATAGTTTTATTTGTGGATGATTCATAAGATGGTAAGCCTATCAAACAAAGCAAAAATGTTTTTTCTATACCTGGCATAGTTAGCTTACCTCCATGCATGAAGAGGGTTGCGACCCTAAAGTGGTGCTCAGAGGCCACTGGGAGTTTGGGCAATGCTCTTTCCCTTTATGGAGGTAGTTACATAAAGTAGCTGTTAACTTTACAGCAATTTACTGAATTATAGATACGTTCATAAAATTTTCCATGTGCCTTAGGGTTCTCGGTGTAAAGTCAATTTTAAAAAGTTGCTGTGTCCTGCTCTTCCTAACTTTTCTCAAGCATCACTAATTTTTTTCCCAACATTTTTCCCCAACCATTTCAGTGCTATTTTTGAATATTTCATGCTTTAAAAATTTCATGCACAGCATCTGGAGCTTGTTGGAGGAATGACACCAAAGACTCCTAATAAATAAATATGCTTTGGCATGTTAGATTAACTTTACTAGAACTTTTTCTTTTCCTTCTCTCTGGCATGATTGGCCCACACATCAGAAATAAATAACTCCTTTTGCTTTCATTAAATAAATTATCAAGATTCTACCATCCCTGTCTCTGTATCTTAGTTTAAGTTCAATTTATTTTAGACTGAAAATATTTGCTGAGCACTTCACTGGTGCTCTGAAGTGTGCCACACACAGAGATGGCAGCATAGGGCACCTGCCCTTAAGGGAGTTTTGGTTATGATGAAGAACTACGTTGGGAAGCTAAATTGTTGGAAAGGCTTTTTCACTCAGTCTGCAGCCAGTTGAAAGGGAAATGCTACTTTTATTTATTCTTAGATTTGAAATTGTAAAAAAATCTGGTTCCAGATATATAGCTTACTTATCATTGACTAAAGGCTCTGGGAAGTGAAGGTAAGTATTATCGTTTAATTCACCTTAGTAGACTCGAGGATCATATCACTTTCATGATTTTTTTTTTTGTCTATTTGTTTTTGTTTTTGTTGTTGTTTTTAGAACTGGTAAAAGGTGGTGCTGGAATTTGATTTCTGGATGTAATTCTCTTACTGTACATACCATTTATTCCAAGATTTTATTCCAAATTTTTCTATTAGCCATACATGATGCACTAAACCTACTAATTATTACAAACATAATCCAATCCTATTTGTGAGCCAAGCCTTTGCCTGGATCTATTTGGTGTTTCAGAGCCTTCTGAATGTGAACTCACCTGTGGGAAGCCCAGGACACTGGAAAACTTAAGACTCTCACATATATAAATACAACCCAATACACTGGCCAGAGCTGAAAATATCACTTATTCACACAAATGAGCAGCTTTTACGGGCAATGCTGTTGCCATTAAAATGAGATAAAAGCAAAATGCAACCATTTTTGAGGCAATACAGTTTAGTTGAAAGAATCTTAGTTTGATCATTGGAAAATGTGGACTCTTATCCTGTTCTGGTGCTTGCGTGGGGTGGTGAGTAGGCAGTGAAACCTTGACAGCTTCCCATTGCTTTGCTTACCCAACTTCCTCCACATTTTGGACCTAGCCTCACTTTCTAGAATTTTAATAAATTACTTCAGTGTTTCCTCCCTCCTTTCCGTAACACCCATTCCTACTATCACCAAGCGCACATATCCTAGTCTTTCTGGATTTTGTACTGAGCAGGCCATGCACCCTTCTGGCTCAGGGCTAACATGCGGTCAACTCTGAGGAACTGTTCTTTGATTTCTCCCCTAGTCATCTAAGCAGTGTTTTAGTGTCTTTGTGGAGGTAGCACACAGACATGAGATAAACTAACCTAAATTCCCTAATGCAAATAACTTGCATGTTATGCGAGGACTCTCAATGAAATCAAACACAAATGGATCAAAGATAGTAGACAGTGAGGAAGTATCTGACTGCTGAGGTAGTGCTGGAGTAGGAAAACTTAAACTGTAATTGACAAATTGCTGGAGGCCTAATGTGGACAAGTCTGTGAGTTAATGACTCTGCATATGGGGTGTGGGAGGCCACATTTTATAATTTTTACTTCCTGGAGTTCTGCTAGGTTGTCATAGTGAAATCAGAGAAAAATTCCCTTATGCTTCCAGAAGGGATAAGGAAAAAGTGTCCAGTTTGAAATACACCAGAGCATTCTATTCTTAGTAAGGCTTTTCCTCAAGAGAAACTATTTTACTAATGCCTTCCCTACTGGGATGTTAAAAAAAAAATAAAAAAAGAAAGAAAATAAAAGAAAGCCTAAACAGCCTGTGGGAAAGAACAATACTCAACTTCAGCTCCTCCAGCCATCCTGTCCCACCAAAGGCTTAAAATAAAAGGAAAGGCATTTGTAAAGTTAACAGCCAAGGGGGCATAGGCTCACTATATAACTAATATCTAATCACAGTACCTCCCCACAAACCTCACCACTATATTACTAAAAGCATATTTGCCAGAGTTCCTTTGACACAGTACATCACGTCCAGCTTTCAAAAAAAATTGCAAGGCATATTATAGGAAAATTGAAAACAGGAGCCAGTTTGAAGAGACAAAGCAAGCCTCAGGACCAAACTCAGCTATGGCAGACATGTTGGCATTATTAGACAATGAATGTAAAATAACTATGATTAATATTCTAAAGGATCTAATGGAATAAGTAGACAGTATGCAAGAACAAGTGAGTAATGTAAGCAGAGAGATGGAAATTCTAAGAAAAATCCCAGGAGTACTGGAGATCAAAAACAGTGTGACAGAAATGAAGAATGAATGAGCCTGTTAGTAGATTGGACATGGCTAAAGAAATAATCTCTAAACTTTAAGATAAGCCAATAAAAATTTTCAAAAATGAAAAGTAAAGAAAAAAGATTGAAAAATAAACACTACAACAGACTATTCAAGAACTGTGGGCCAGCTACAAAAGATGTAACACGCATGTACTATTAAAAAAAAAAGAAAGAAAAAGAGGAAAGAGAGGAACCTAATAACTTTTTGAAGCAATAATGATGGAACATTTCTCTAAATCAATGTCAGACACCAAGCCACATATTCAGGAAGCTCAGAGAACACCAAGCAGGATAAATGCAAAATACAAACAAACAAACAAAAGGCCATACCTGGTCATATTATATTCCAACAACAGAATATAAAAGGTAAGAAAACAAATCTTGAAACAAGACACAGGCAAAAAACACCTTACCTAGAGAAGAGTAAACTTTAGTATTATATTCATCTCTTTTTCAGAAACCATGCAAGCAAAAGAGAGTGAAGTGAAATATTTAAAGTGTGGAGAAGGAAATCCCAACTACCTAGAATTCTGTATCCTGCAAAATTACCCATTAAAAGTGGACAATCAAGGACTTTCTTAGACAAATAAGCATTGAGGGAATTTGTTGTCTGTAGACCTGCCTTGCATGAAGTGTTAAGCAAAAAATAGCTCCTCAGAAAAAAAAGTAAATTGAAGTAGATTAGAAACTCAGGCCCATATAAAGAAAAGAAGAGCACTGGAGAAGAAATAAATGAAGGTAAATACAATCTTTCACCTTTCTTTCACCACTTTTATAAAAACAAATATATGTATATTTGTTGTATGTATGTAAAAAAGTGGAATGTGTGTCCAAAATGTGTGTATAATGTATGTATAAAAGTGGAGTAAATGACAACAGTGATGCAAGTGACAGGAGGAGAAAATTGGACAGTTGCACTAACTAGGAAGTAATACAGTGTTATTTGAAGAGGATGAATCAGCAAAGCACAGAGGAATTTTAGAGAAGTGAAATTATTCTGAATTGTACTATGATGCAGGTATATTTCATTATACACTTATTAAAACTCATAGAATGTAAAATCCCCAAAGTGAACCCTAATGCAAACTATGGTCTTTGGGTATTAACATGTCAATGTAGGTTCATCAACTGTCACAATTGTACCACTCTAGTGGGGGATGTTTATAGTGGGGCAGTGTGTGCATGTATGTGATAAAAGGACATAAGGAATAACCCAGTATCTTCCTCTCAGGTGTGTTATGAACCTAAAACTGCTCTATGAAAATATTCTATTTAAAAGAAAAATATCAAGGAAAATACACCACAGAGTTTTCTGGCTTCAGACAAGAAGTTAGAATAGGTGTAGCACTAGTGCTGGAGATTTGTGTAAGATGTAATCTAGTCTTATCAAATGAGATGTAATCAATGCTGAAATTTTTAATTGAGAATATTTATTTGTTATCCTTAGTAGTAATAGTAATAGCCTAATTTAGCCCTCTTGGAAGAAAGTAAATGTCCTAAAAGATAGTGTCTTAGATTGGTCTGACTCAAGCCCTACTGCTGATGGACAGGTCATCAGAGCAAATGACCATTCATTCATTCATTGAAGAATAATTTGTTTGATGCCTATGTAGCAGACATTTCTTTGGGAGTAAACTAGACACATGAACTTTTACTGTCTGAGGCTAAGCTATTTGATTTTAGACTAATTTTTTTCTCCCTCACTTTCAATTTCTATACCTATTGGATGCATGTGCTCACTTTGGACCTAGACTATATTTAAATTTTATCTGTGCTTTTTCTATGTGACTATATGTAAGTTAATTTGAGCTTTCTGAGCCTCAGTTTCCTCATCAGTATAATGGGTACAACATAACTTATTTCCTCAGGTTGTGTTGCAGTTTAAATTAAGATAGCTGACCATCGGTGTGTAGCACTCAAGCTAAAGTGGTTGCTACTGATTCATTCCTGCTGACTCTAGGGATCCTATGTGGACCACCAATGGGTGTTACTTAGGGTGTGGCTCTTCACTCCAGAGAAAGGTAGGGGCATGGGTGGTGGAGGTCAGGATTTATAAGGTCAGTGTTAACATAGGACTTCACTCTGTCTTGGACTGCACACCAGAAAGGCCACTCATAGGATGCACACATACAGAGCAGAGCTACTGCCCAAGGATGAGACAGGAGCCCAGTTCTCGTGAGGCAGACACACCAGTGCGATGGTGGTGGTGGAGTTGGTGGTCCAAGTTGTGGAGAAGCTGCAGGTGCCATGGCCACAAACATGTACCCTAAGAACCTATAGAAAAAATTGAAAGAACTCTCTACCTTGTCTATTGTAGTAGACATCCTTAAGGAGACTGGAGTTGAGATAATAGTGAATAGCTTCAGAAAAAATTACAAGCATTTTAGGAGATTTTCCAGAGATTCTGCATGGCAGTGGAAGAAGTTCTTGTGCAGTGAAACAGTAAACCTGATGAACTGGACTTGAAGAAGAGCAACTCCAGAAAGTGCCACAGGATTGCTCTTCAGAAGGAGGATGAAATGAAAACTGAAAAGCCTCCAGTCAGACAGCTGAGACCACAGACAGAAAAAACACAGAACACTCTCAGAGATTAAGAGATCTCCAAAGCATCTCAAAGTCAGAAGAAGAGAAATGAAAGAATGCGGTTTCACCAACCTTCATCAGCTTATCTTCAGACCAGGAATCTTCTGATTATGGCCATGTTCAGACTCCATCATCTATCAGTCCTCAACCGCTGTCTGTGGAATATTAGAGATTCCTGGAGGAGGACCCATTGTTCTACATCAGAAACCTGGAAAAGGCCACACTAATGCCCTTTAGGACAGATCCAGGGTCAGCCAAGAAGGGGCTGTGGGTCAAAGCAAGAAGCCAAACCTTTCCATAAGAAAAAGTACTTCATGAGTGCAAGACTAATGAGAAGTTCTGTGTTGATCAGTGAGAAATCACATGGGCCTTCTCCAAAGATGAAAACCAAAGGCCACCCTCAGAAGATGACACAAAATAGAAATGACCCTCTAGTGTCCCTTGTCTAGAAAGAGAAAGAAAGAGAGGACAGAAGCATCAAGACAGTTTTACCCCTCTTGGAGATTGCTTGGATAGATAGCCAGTGAGACTCCTACGTGAATTTGAGGAAGCAGATATGGATGATGAATTTGAGCAGCGCACCATGTGTATCTCAGCCATGACTAGTCTTAGAATAAAAATAAAAAGACCACGAAAAATTCAGACACTATACTTAGCAAAAAAAGGTGAAAGAATGATTCTAAAACCACTAGTAAAATTTGGATCAGTTCAGAAATTACCTAAGGTAAACAAAAATAAGTCAGAGAAGCTGCAGCAGTTTGAAGCTCATCCAGCCAAGCTGAAAAGGGTCCCCATACCAGTATGGCCTGACGTTCCATTTCTCAGGACACAGACTGATTGCCATTCACCTCCATCCACCTCCTTGACTCATGTCCTCCTTCCAACCAAAGTGAAAAGCACTCTCTTCACCCTGGGAAGAAGAAGAAGCTGGATCTACTGTACACAGAATTAATTCTAACCTTCAGGCATGTTCCGGTTCTAAATATCCCACTCCTCCAAAATGATGAGCATGCACCAGCCTTGCATCCAAACACTTAAAAGCATCAATTCAATCTTTGAAGTGGAATGAATCTCCTATTTTGTTCTAAAATCCATTTTGAACTGATGAGATGTATGCCTCGTCAGTTATATCACCTGCAGAAATACAATCATGTACCAGTTGAAGAAACAGATCAATTAATAAAAATTCACTGTCATCAAAACTTTAAACTTCCATGAAAGGCTGGAAGATCATGAGTTATCAGGAGATGTACTTGTGTTTCAGGATGCCTGATAGCAGAAGCTGTGAATGTTGATATGAATAGATATTCATTTCCACATGCCAGTTAGCCCAAGGGCTGACAAGGAAAAATTGACTCTGTCAACTCTGTGGCCAAACCACCTTACCATGTTTGAAGGGGGCAAGGGAAGTTTGGGACAGGAGGAGCAGCTGGTCAGCAAAAGTAGATTTTTGTGATATGTAATCAAGTATCAGGCTGGAAAAAGCCAATGTATGTTACCACTTGCAAGTGATAACCCATATCACACAGGAAGCAGTCACACTTCCTCCAACAGCATCAAATGCAGCAGTAGCTTTATCCTCATGCCTCAGAGACTGGTCTGTGCCTTCCTGAGCATCAGCAGTACCCACCTGGTGAAGGCAGTCAGCAGCATGTGAAAGAAGATTGCCCCGATGATGGCTAAGACAATTCGTGATTTCAAGAACAGATTCTCCCCATGACAAAATGGGGGCTTGCCTTGGAGATGGGATTTGCAAAGGAGAAATACAAGACAATGGGGGTTGGGGAATGGAACTTCCAAAGGAGAGTAGAGTCTTTTGCTTTGTGGATTCTTTTGGGTTCTGAATCCTGCATCTTTGACCCTGTATTCCATAACCAGTCTCCCTGCCTGGACAATGTGTCAGAATTCTGAAGAGGGGAAGCCTCAGTCTCACGAAGATTTTAAGGTCAATTATATTTTTGTTGTTAGCTGGCCTCTTTGTCAACAATAAGACATAGTTTTAATTAATAAATATCTCCAGACTGTATTTATACTAACAATATTAGACTGGGTATGGCTGTGCATGCCTGTAATCCCAGCTTCTTGGGAGGCTGAGGCAGGAGGATTCCTTTAGCCCAGGAGTTTGAGGCTGCAGTGAGCCATGATCATGTCACTGCACTTCAACCTGGGAAACAATGAGATTCTGACTCAAAAAAATTATTTATATATATATATATATGTTATATGTGTGTGTGTGTTTGCATATATGTATTAAACACACACGCAAAATCTATCTATATATATTTATCTATATATAGATATATATCTATATATTATGTATTAAATATATACATTCAACCTATATATAAATATATTTAAATCACATAGTGTCAATTGGAATGCAGGTCTATTTGACTAATAATGTTCTCTTAATCTCTGACTTGTCTGTCTTTTCAAACCAATCTCATTACGCTATTTGATAAACATATGTCTCACCCTTTCTGAGGACAAAGTCATGCATCATTCATCTTTGTATCCCTGATCTAGTTTCCAGTGAGTAATCAATAGATATCTGTTGAATGAGAATGTGTGTGTAAGTATATATGTGTGTGTGTGTGTGTCTGCAAATATATATAGAGAGAGTAATTTTTTTGTTTTGCTTTTTTTGCCTTTGTCATATCACTTTATGTCCTTTTTGTCTTTTATCTAACAAAAACATAAAGCCAGCCAATTCATACATAGGACCCCTTCCAGTTCATCTTCTATGATTAGCTTATAATTTAGAAGGCCGACACCTCTCGTTAATTTACACGTTCTGTTTTAAAAGACAATGAAACCAATAATATTGTACTTTTATTTTCTTTGTTGGTTTTCTTCTCAGTTTTCTTTGCTATTTCTGTAATTCCTTCTTCAAATATATGACTATGTAGAATCTATTATTATCAGAGTAAGACCCCTGGACCCAAAGGGAATTGCAGAGGTGAAGTTCCATAACTCAACAATAGCCTATGTAGAATAATAACGGAAGACAAACAGGATGGAATTTTTAAAATATTCTCAGCAGATGTCAACACCAGATGTGCCCCAATCACCACACCTACTACCTTGGCACTACTTAAGATTACCAGAATTCAGAAATGTAAGAAATGAAATAAATGAGAAATGAGGAGTACACTAAGTTAATTATAACTGGATTTCTGCTACCCTGGTAGAATAATAGCTGAATATAAAAATAAAATTGTGTTATATAGATGAATAAAGAAAGCAAGCTATATTCCTTGTATATCTGAGTTAGTGGAATGAGATTTATACCAGTTATAAATAGTTGCTGGCGACTTTATTGTGTCTTCCCTTGACAACCAGAAAATCAGTATTTATGGAGTCCCTGTGTTTAATGAGCATAGTATTAGTATAGTTTTCGTAACTGCAAAATGAAAAGCCACACTTTCTTTAAACCTGGAAATCTATTCAGGAAGACAGTTTACATACTAAGGAACAAACTTAGAAGTGTGCTTCTTCAGTCATAATTTTTCAAGGATATTGTGGAAAAGTGCTTCTTGGGTCCGAATTTACTTTTAATTAACAGTTTTCTTTAGCACCGTTGCTTTAAATGGCATTTCCCACTTATCACTTGTAAGTTCAGCAGCACACAAAATAAGCAATTTGTATGTATTCTTAAATACTTTTAAGGTCATGTCCCTTGTGCTATTCTGTTTGGAGAGCAACAGATATAATTTAGCTTATTTATAAAAAACAGAGGTTTTTAATTTTCTAAAGTTTCAAACCATTTATGTTGACAAGAAGTTAAAGTACCTTGATCAAGCCAGGCTAGAATAAAAACGTTGAGAATGTCCACATTTGGCCAGGCACGGTGGCTCATGACCGTAATCCCAGCACTTTGGGAGGCCAAGGCGGGCAGATCACCTGAAGTCAGCAGTTCGAGACCAGCCTGACTAACATGGAGAAACCCTGTCTCTATTAAAAATATAAAATTAGCTGAGGGTGGTGGCACATGCCTGTAATCCTAGAAACTCCAGAGGCTGAGACAGGAGAATTGCTTGAACCTGGGAGGCTGAGGTTGCAGTGAGCCGAGATTGTGCCATTGCACTCCAGCCTAGGCAATAAGAGCGAAACTCCATCTCAAAAAAAAAAAAAAGTCCGTATTTATAACTGGTAACCAACACGTGTTTGGAAATAGAAAATAATGTATATCTTAATAAGCCTGAAAAATAGTTGGAATGAAAAATGGCTACTGAATGAATAAAATAATTACATATTAATTAAAATGAGTTAATATTTAGGACACATATTTGAGAACTGAAGGATTGTGGAGGTTTAATAAATGGATTTTTTTCAGAATAATTCTTAGGCAAAAATGCAAATATTTTTTCACTTGCAAATGGTAACATACATTGTCTTCTTCCAGCCTGATACTTGATTATCTATCACAATAATTACTGGAGAGATCATAGAATGGAAGAAATTAGATGAAAAAGTGATATATAAAGAGCGTTTTGCATAGTGCTTGAACCTAGTAAGGATTATATGTTCTGACTATTGTTATTATCATTGCTGCTAATACTACTGACAATACTACATCCTCACATAAAGCAAAAATGTAAAAATATCAAGAATTTAAAGTTTAAAAATTCAAAATCTACTTCGAGTCTTTATTTGAATATGACATGATTATCTATGTAGCAAACCCCCAAAATCTACAAAATCCTCCTAAAACTCATACGTAGTATACCAGTGTCACAGAATATAAGATCAGTATATAAAAATTAACTGCTTTCCTATATACTAGGAATAAATTTTTGGAATTGGAATTTTTAGAAATACTATTTACTATAGTACCAAAAATGAAAATACTTGGAGATAAATCTATCTATCATCTATCTATCTATCTATCTATCTATCTATCTATCTATCTATCTATATATCTATCTATCTATCTCTATCTAATATACTGAAAACAACAGAATGCTAATGGAAGATCAAAGATGATTTAAAGAAATGAAGAAATATTGTGTTCTCATAGATGGGAAGACACAATATTGTTAGAATATTAATTCTTCTTAACTTGATCTATAGATTCAATGCAATCTCACTCATAATTGCAGCAAGACTTTTTTGTATGTTGACAAACTGGATTTTATAAGTTATATAGAAATATAAAACATCTACAATAGTCAACACAATACCAAAGGAGAACAACAGCATTGGAAGAATCACACCACCTTATTTCAAGACTTATTATAAAGCACAGTAATTCAGAAAATGTGGCATTAGTAAAATGTTAGACACATAGATTAATGGAACAGAATGAAAAGCCTAGAAATTAAACTCACACAAATGTAGTAAAATAAATTTTTACCCAGTCACAAGGCAACTGAACAGAAAAGGTTAGACTTTTTAACAAATGGTTATGGAACAATTGGAAGCTTACATGCAAAAACAATGAACTCAGACACAGAACTTATACCTGAATAAAAAAATCAACTCAAAGATTGATCATGGACTTGTATGTAAAATCCAAGGCTATAAAATTTCTAGAAAAAAATAGAAAAGAAATCAAATGGGTCCTCAGGTTTGTTGATACATTTATAGATACAAGAACAAAAGCACAAAATCCATAAAAGAAAGAGAGAGAAAAAAAGACAATTTGAAATTTATTAAAATGACAAATATCTGTTCTGTGAAAGACACTATTAACAGAATTAAAGCACAGACTGGGAGAAAATATTTGCAAAAGACATATATGATAAATAAAACTCGTATCTAAAACATAGAAATCTTGGAACTCAATAATAGATATTTTAGAAAGTCACTTAAAATAGACAAAATATCTGAAAAAAAGCTCACCAAAAAAGATATTTAGATTTAAACTAAGAATATGAAAATATGAACAGCATCATTTTTCATTAGAAAATTCAAATTAAAACAACCAATCGATAGCTCTAAAAACCTATTTAGAATGGCTAAAGTAAAAAAAAAAAACAACAAAAAAATCCCTGATACTTCAAATTGCTGGCAAAAATGAGAAGTAAGAGTAATTCTTACTCACTGATAGTGAGTTACTCTCCCTCATTGCCAGTGAATGTGCAAACTAGTACAGTCCTTTGGAAGAAAGTTTTAGAGTTTCTCACAAAGTTAAATGTAATTTTACCTTAGAAACCAGCAGCCATGCTCCTAGGAATGCACTCTAATGATCTGAAACATTTGTTCACACAAAAACCTGCACACAAATGTTTATAGCAATACAATTTGTAATAGACAAAAACTGGAAACAATGAAGATGCCATTCAGTCGTTGAGCAGATAAACTGTGGTATACCTATACAATGGAATACAGGGAATACAGTGATGAAAAACAATGTGCCATTAAGCAATGCAAATGCATGGATAAATTTTAAGTGCATATTGCTATGTGAAAGAATCCAGTCTGTAAAGTCTATATGATGTATAATTCCATTTACATGACATTCTATAAATGCCAAAACTGTAGAGAAAGTAAACAGATCAGTGTACGCATTTGGCAATGAAGAAGGTTTAGCTAAGTGAAACAGAGAATATTTTAGGATGGTAAGATTACTCCGTGTGATACTCAAATGATGTATACATGACACTAGGCATTTGTCAAAACTCACAGAATTTTACAGCAAAAAGATTGAAATCCAATGTACCCAGGTTAAGAACAACAATGTAAGAGTTTGAGAAATTCAAAGATAGAATAAAGACTGTTACAAATGTATGTGACTGTATTTTAAATGTATGAAGCAGTTTTACCATAGGGTGAGGGGAAAAAGTGTTGATAAAAATATCTTAGAAATGGAGTAAAATTTGTAATATTAAAGACAAAAGAACTGTACATAAGTACTGCTGTAGTTATTAAAGGTGTTTTCTACAAAAGCGTGTGTTAAAATTATAAAACCAATATACATATGTACAAGAAGTGAAAAATGTATAACAGCAGATGGCAGGAGCCTGTATTCTTGCTGTTGGAGCAGAAGATTACAGTAAGCAAGGGGAGAAGACTAGAATGATCTATATGGTAATTAATTAGGGTTGGTGACAATATAAACATGTTTAGCTTATTATAGAAACATACTAATACACATAGAAATATATATTTATAGATAATGTTCATAAACACCCATTATTACATGCTATATATATTCTCCCTCTATCAGCTAAGAGCCTAGAAGAAAAGACACTGCAGTAGCAATAAGCATAGCTAGTGCCCGGATCTTGGTTCCTAACATCATTCTGCAATAAAACAAGATCCTGAATACTTTGGAGAAACAGATGATTCTAGGGCTGAGGCCAGGAATAAACAAGATGAGCTTGGAGCATCTTGCAATACCACAAAGTAAGAAAGTGTTCAAAGAAACCATGATTATGGAACTTTGTCAAAGGGATACAGAAGTCAATTAAAGGAGCTTCCAATGACCAAAGCTATATAAATTAAAGCAATGAATAACACAAATAACTATCGGATTATGACACAGTATAAAATAAATATTTATGACTCCATATTGATATAAGTGATTGAGTAAATTAATAAATGAGGGAAAATAGACAAATCTTCCATATAGCACTCAATATAATTTATGTAGGTACTCTGTTCTTCAAAAGATGGGCCGGGCGCGGTGGCTCACGCTTGTAATCCCAGCACTTTGGGAGGCCAAGGCGGGCGGATCACTAGGTCAGGAGATCGAGACCACGGTGAAACCCTGTCTCTACTAAAAATACAAAAAAAATTAGCTGGGCGTGGTGGCGGGCGCCTGTAGTCTCAGCTGCCAGAGAGGCTGAGGCAGGAGAATGGCGTGACCCCGGGAGGCGGAGCTTGCAGTGAGCCGAGATTGCGCCACTGCACTCCAGCCTGGGCGACAGAGCGAGACTCCGTCTCAAAAATAAAAAAATAAAAAAAAAAAAGATGGAGCCTAACTGCCTAACTCCCAACCCCATAAGTGTAGGCTGCACATAGTGACTTCCATCTTCTTTTTTGTTTGTTTGTTTGTTTGCTGTGACAGGATCTCGGCTCACTGCAAGCTCTGCCTCCCAGGTTCATGCCATTCTCCTGCCTCAGCCTCCCGAGTAGCTGGGATTACAGGCACCCGCCACCACGCCTGACTAATTTTCTGTATTTTTAGTAGAGACAGGGTTTCACCTTGTTAACCAGGACGGTCGGTCTTGATCTTCTTACCTCGTAATCTGCTGGCCTCGGCCTCACAAAGTGCTGGGATTACAGGCATGAGTCACCGCTCCTGGCGTATAGTGACTTCCTTCTAAAGGCTATGGAAATGAGGAGAAAGAGTAACTTTATCATGAATAAATCTGACAAACAGTACCTCAACCAAGTGATCAAGTTCAATATAAATCATAATGTCATGTCAATAGTATGAGCCTTTATTAGAACGTGGTGAAAATAGCACTGTGGTTTTCCTCTCCCAAACCCCAAACCCTATTTTAATCGTTTTTAAAAAAATCAGACAGGCTGGGCGCAGTGGCTCACGTCTGTAATCCCAGCACTTTGGGAGGCCAAGGAGGGCGGATCACGAGGTCAAGAGATCAAGACCATCCTGGCCAAGATGGTGAAACCCCGTCTCTACTACAAATACAAAAAATTATTTGGGCGTGGTGGCGAGCGCCTGTAGTCCCAGCTACTTGGGAGACTGAGGCAGAAGAATTGCTTGAACCCGGAAGGTAGAGGTCGCAGTGAGCCAAGATTATGCCACTGCACTCCAGCCTGGGGGACAGAGCAAGATTCGGTCTCAAAAAAAAAAAAAAAAAAGTCAGACAAATTCCACGAGAGGGGCATCCTGTAAAATACCTGACCATTGCTCTTCAAGACTATTAATGTCATCAAAACTGAGGGACAACTGAGACACTTTTACAGCCAAAGAAAACCTAAGGAGTCATGATGACTAAATGGGATGTAGTATCCTCAATACAGTCCTGCAACAGAACAAGGATATTAAGTAAAAACCAAATAAATGTAAATGAAAATTTACTAATGAGTCAATATTAGTTTGTTAATTGTGGCAAATGTACTATGTAACGTGACAACTCCCTTCACAACTTTTATAAAAATATAAAACTATTCTTTAAAAAGTTTATGAAAAAGCTACTGGAAGTTTGAGTCATTTTTTAAAAACAAATTAACCAATTAATGCAAAAAAAGATAAAAGTGAGAATGTAAGGAAAGAAAATGCTATAAATGGATATATGTGGATCATATAATATGCCCAAAGTGCGTTGCTAAGCGTCTTGCACATATTATGGAATTTGCCAACTTTGTGTCTTATAACTTTACAAAAAGAACATTGTTATTTCCAAATTTTAAATTAATAAATTCAGTAAGAGAGATTGTATGACCTAATATGAAAATTGCAACAAATAATATTAAAAGTTTAAGCCCAGACTTGTTTGTTAGATTTTTTCATTATGTATATATAAACATGAAATTTGCCATTTCAACCAGTTTTTAGAGAATAATTTAGATATATTAATTACATTCTCAATGCTGTATATCCATCCCCCACTATTTCCAAAGCGTTTTTATCACTCCAAACAAAACTCTGTATTCACTCTCCTATCCCTCCAGAACTTGGTAATTTCTAATCTTTTTGTCTCTGTCAGTTTGCCTATTCTAGATATTTATTACATAAGTGAAACCATACTATGTATATTCTTTTTTGTGTGGCTTATCTTAGCGTAATGTTTTTAAGATTTATCCATGTTTTAACATGTATACAAATTTCATTTCTTATTACGGTTGAATAGTATATTATTGAATATATATTCCATTTTTTAAATTTTTTACCCATAATGTAAACTTGGTTTGCAATTTTATGTAAATTTAACTCTCAGCTTTTTGATTTATGCAAAAAAACAGTCTTTTGGGATTTAGAAATTTAGGGATTATGTTAAATATATATATACAAATTGATACTTTAGTTTTGACATCTTAATGCTATTAAGTATTCCTGCTTATGAATTAAGCAGGAATTAAGCTTATGAATTAATTGAATTCCTTCAATTAATATTAGGTCTTCTGAAATTTCTTTTAGCAATATTTCATTGTTTGCTGTACAACTATTTAGCTTTGTGGTTAAATGTATTCCTAGATATTTTATTCTATTATATTATATGCTATTGTAAATGAAATTGCTTTTTAATTTTGTTTTTTAGATTGTTCATTATGGGAGTATGGAAATACAACTTATTTTTATGTGTTGGTTATGTAATATTCAACTTTGCTGAATTCATTCAATCACTCAGTGGCTTCTTTTGTGGATTCCTCAGGATTTTCTATA
Organism: Nomascus leucogenys; assembly: GCF_006542625.1. NCBI lineage: Eukaryota > Metazoa > Chordata > Mammalia > Primates > Hylobatidae > Nomascus > Nomascus leucogenys. The sequence continues at coordinate 29,428,228 of NC_044400.1, forward strand.
AATAGGATTTGCCACTGTGAATAGAGAACTTCATTTCAATTTGGATTTTTGTATTTTATTCTCTTCTTGTAACTGCTCTAGGTAGAATATCCATTATAATGTTGAAGAGCAATCACAGAAGCAGGTATTCTTGTCTTGTTTCTGATTTAGGAGTAGAGACTGAATTCTTTGACCAATGAATATGATGTTAGTAATGCATTTTTTAAAAAGTACATTAGTGTATTTTATCATATTTTGGAAGTTCCAAAATATTGGTAGCTGTCTGAGTGTTGTCTATATCAACTGAGATGACAATTTTTTTCATTATTTCCATTAATGTTGCATCACACTGATTGACGTTCTGTGTTGAACCATCGTTGTTTTCTGGGATAATAAATTCCGCCTGGTCATGATGTATAATTCTGTTAAGATATTGTTGGATTAAGTTTGATATTACTTTGGAGAGAGACATTTGTACTTTTATATTTATAAGGGATATTATCTATAATATTCTTTCTCATCATATCTTTGGTTTCTGACTCATCAAAGGATTAAGGAACTGTGGCCTACTCTGCTGTTGTTTAGAAAAGTTTGAGAAGTATTGCCATTTATTCTACTTTGTTTTTTAAAATATAGTGTAGTAATAAAAAATTGAGGTATAGTAAGGTCAACAGATCAGAAGATATTTTCGATTGAAAAGATAATATGTTACAGTTCTGAAGAAGGATGCACAGAGAGGTATCAGGAGGCAGAGCAAGGTCAGGAGCCATGGGCAAGAGACTTTTTTGTGTTTTATACGAGAACAAGTAGGCAAAGCAAAGTAAGCAGGTTTAGGACTTGCTAATTTGAATAATTTCAGTGGGATCTGGGACATAGGGACTGTTCCTAGTTGTCTGATACCTGGCCGTGGGGTAATCAGGGCTGGTGGATAGTGGTCTGACATGTTTGGGACTGAAAAATTAAGTGTTAGGTGTGGGTTCTGTATTGGTTGTTTGGTATTTGAAAAGCATGCTTGCAGGTGAGTTGCTTACTATCTCAAGGAACCAGCTAACACTGGGAGGGGCAATTCCTCCAGGATCAGTAAAGCCCCAAATGTTAAAGCATCACAGTACAGAAAACAAAATGTTTGGTAGAATTCACCCATGAAGCCATCTGGTCCTGGGCTTTTCTTTTTTGGGAGGCTTTTTGGGAGACTTTTGATTACTGATTCAATCTCTCCATTGAGTCAAAAATAACTTTTTCTTGAGTCATTTGAGGCAATTTTGTGTGTTTCTAGAAATTTATCCATTTCATTTGGTTTTACAAATTTGTTGGTATACAGTTGTCCTTAAGTATTCTTGTGTAATTCTTTTTATATCTCTAAAGTCAGTACTAATGTTTGCTACTTTCATTTCTGATTAAATTACTTTCTCTCTTTTTTTTTTTTTTGGTCAGTATAGCTAAAGGTTTGTCAATTTCATTGATCTTTCTCAAAGAACCAACTTTGGCTTTTGTTGATTCTCTCTCTTATTTTTCTATTCTGTATTTTATTGATTTCCTCTCTAATCATTATTATTTCTTCCTTTATGCTAGGTTTCATTTGAGTATGTTCTTCTTTTTCTAGTTTCTTAGAAGGTGAAGTGGGTTTATTGATTTTGAATCATTCTTTTTTCAATGTAGCTGTTTGCTGCTATAAATTTCCTTGAGTACTACCTTCTTCATATCCCATATATTTTGATGTGTTCTATTTTTATTTCGATCATGCTTAAGTATTTTCTAAATTTCCCTCTGATTTCTCCCTTCATGCGTTTGTTGTTTAAGGCTATGCTATTTATTCATGCATTTGTTGTTTAAGGCTATGCTATTTATTTTACACATATTTGTGAATTATTTTCATCTTTTACTGATTTCTATCTCAATTCCATTCTAATCATCAAACATATCTTGGATGATTTTAATATTTTTAAATTGATTGAGACATCTTTTGAATCTTAATATATGGTTTATTTAGGAGAATAATCAACGTGGACTTGTGAAAGATATGTTGTCTGTTGCTGCATGAAGTGCTCTTCTTATGTCTGCTAGGTCTACTTTGTTTTTAGTATTTTTCAGTACTCATTTTAAAATTTATATTGTGTCTAGATGTCTAAACATTATTTAAGGAAATGTAGTAAAGTCTCCAGTTATTACAGCATCACTGTCTAGTAATAACCTTAATTCTGTCAATTTACTTCCCAGATTATGCGCTCTGTTGGTTGATGCAAATATGCTTATAATTGTTATATTGTTTAGATGAATTGAACCTCATATCAATATATAAGGCCTTTCTTTGTCTCCTGCAACAGTTTCAACTTAAGATCCAGTTTATTGTTAGTTTAGCCACCTCAACTTTCTTTTGTTTAATGTTTGTGTAGCATATCATTCTTCATCTTTTCTTTTGTATCTAAATGTGTCTTTGGATCTAAACTGAGTCTTCTGTAGACAACACACATATAGTTGGGCATCTGTCACTCTCTGTCCCTTCTAGAAATCGGGTTCTTCTATGTAACAGGCATGGAGAAACAACAGTGTGCTGCTTGTTGTTTGTTTGTTTGTTTGCTTTTAATGTTGAATCATATAGTAGCCCGTTTATTTAGTGACTTTCCTAAAATATTCGTGCAGAAAGTGTATGCCTTGTGATGTGTGATAGCTGAAGTCTCTGTCCCTTAGCTTGTGTTCAGCTAATGCTTTGACAGAAATTTCCTTGAAAATCAGGAAGAAAAAACAAACATAAAACCTCTCTCAATTTTTGAACATTGACTGTTGGATCACTCCTAACACTACTCAGCTTTTATTGAGTCTAGGAGAAAGCTTATCATCTCGGATTTTTGTGAGGATGCATCTTTCTTTGGGTATGAATGGTATGAATGTGGTTTTCTAAATTCCCAAATACGGGGGTATTTTTGAAAGTCTAAAATCTCCAGTGAATCTCTCTGAATTTTTATTCAGTGGCCTTAGGTAGCTTGCTGTATGTATTCATAAAGTATTTTGCACCCGGAATCTCTGGGTAATTATTTTACCTTGCAGCACTTTTTAGCTTCATTATAACTCACTTTACTTCATCGTAATTTGTTAGCTATTTTCTTTCTCTCGTCTTTCTTTCTTTCTTTCTCTCTCTCTTTCTCTTTCTTTCTTTCTCTATTTCTTTCTCTTTCTTTCTTTCCTTCCTTCCTTCCTTCCTTCCTTCCTTCCTTCCTTCCTTCCTTCCTTCCTTCCTTCTTTCTTTTCTTCCTGCTCCTCCTCCTCCTACTTCTTCTTCTTCTTTTTTTCTTTTTTTGACAGAGTCTCACTCTTCCACCCAGGCTGGAGGGCAGTGGCATGAATGTAACTCTGTGCAGTCTCAGCCTCCTTGGGCTCAAGTGATCCTCCCATCTAACTCTCCTGAGTAGCTGAGACAAAAGATATGTGCCATGATGCCCATATAACTTATTTTTTTTTCCACAAAGACAGAGTCTCACCATGTCATCCAGGCTGGTCTCAACCTCATAGCCTCAAGCTATTCTCCTGCCTTCACCTCCAAAAATGCTGGGATTACAGGTGTGAGACACTGCACCTAGCCTCATTGGCTATTTTTTCATATACCCTCATCTTACCAATATCATTTCTTTGTACTCTTCAGATTTCTTTGTACTGTGCTATAGCCATACATAATTTAATTCTGTTCCAGTAACTCACCATACATAAAACCTCTTGCTGTAGTACATGTGTTTCTTCTGTAAAGGAATGACTTACTCTTACACGAGCTATCTCCTACTGAACTCCATCTCCCAGCATGGACATTTCTAATACTCAGCTGCAGAACTCAAAGTCCTCACATGCATCTACAACTTGTTTACTAGCTTCACTCTCCTTTTACTGCTGCTGCATATCCATGTTCATTGTTCCTGCATACTCAGACCTCTGAGACTGCTGCTATGGGAGTTTGGCTCTTCCTACTACTTCTGGACTCAGAGAAAGTGTCACAGCCCAGGGTATTGGCTTTAATTTTCTAGCTCTTTCTAAAGGGTCCAGGTGATACAAACTAGAAGTTCAAGCTGTTAAACTCCTCATGGTGGTAAAACCTGGCCATAGGAGATAAGATATAGAATGGATCTGGCAGATAAATTTCTTCTCTGACATCCCTCAGAGAAATTGTTACACATATGCTGAGGTTCAGTGCACTATCTCTATGAAAGTGTCATAGACTGATGAAAAAACGGTGCTTTCCTGAGAAGTGTGCCTACCTCAGTACCACATCATCTTGTATTCATTTCCCTCCTTCCCTTTCTCATTCACTTTCCTTAGTTTTTTTTCTGTTGTTGTTTAATCTGGGATTATCTCTTTTCCATTTAATTCCTAGAATATACATTTTGGCTCAGTCTCTATTTTCATGGAAACTGAGGCACAGAGAGGTTAAGTAATTGGCAATGCTGTAATTTAGACCTAAGCTGTATGGTTCTACCATATGTGTGCCTAACCATTGGGATAGGATGCTTCAGAGTTCCTTTAATAAGTTCCCCATCACCTTGTATATTTTGTCATGTCCGTATATATAACCTATATAGTAGTTACTCAATATTTTCCAGGAGCTCCATGAAAGCAGGCCACAAGTATGCCTTGTTAAGTCTTGCATTACCAGGCCTAGCCCAATACCTGCCATATGCAAGTACTAAGCAAATATTAAGGTAATTCATTAAATAGTATGGAAATTACAGAAATGTTATCATATTGTTTTGCTGTCAGGCCCATATGCTATGCCTGTACCAGATTGAATGATAATGAACCGCCTGCCCAGGCCTAACTTCATGCCTTTTAGAATATGTAATATTTAATTTTTATTTAAAGGACTTGCTTACAGGGATATTATTCTTGTAAGTGAAAAATATATAAGGAGAATTATGGACAAAAGAACATCTATCACTGAAGGGTAGATGCTGAAGAGAATTGTGGCTACATATATTTAATTACCATTGGGAAAAATCAAAGAAGAACTTTATCTTAATGAACTTCATAATGTATACCATGGCATACTTTATGTACTTTGTGCTTATTTCATTTGTGACTGAAATGTCTGTGCCTATTCTCTCTGCCTAGTAAATGCCTAATCATTCTTTAAAGCCCTGATTAAAAGATACTTTCTCCAGAAGGCTTTATACGTCCATTTGCCCCATGAAGAATCCATTACTTCCACTTCTTTTCTTCCAGGACATTTTGTTCATTTCTCTATTTTATCAATTACAATATAGTTATAATTATATTTGTTGAGGTCTAATATTATTGGTCTCATAGAGGCTGATATTATTGTAGAATTAACAATGAATGTTGGAAAAGAATAGCATTCACAATGCTTAATTCTTCTTTTACTTGAGCTAGTGTATTTTTAAGTCAACAATCTGTGAGTAGTCATACACGTGTCCGATCACTTTTCTTTTATTTCTCACTTCCCCAATTAACTCAGGTAGCTTGGCTCATATATAGATTCTAAATGCCAGATTATAGTGTAAGAAGTTTGAAAAATGTAGGTTTAGAAATCTGCATATTAAAGGATTAGCTAAACACTTTAAGAAATTAGAGTTTTAAAAACTAAAGAAAAATGGCAAAGCTTGCTACCTGATAAAACGTACTTGTGTGTGTTGCGTCTGAAAAAAAAATCTCTCTTCCTTCACTTCAATACATATTTATTAACCTTGGGTCAAGTGGTTAAGATTCCATCCAGTACTATGGCATAGGGAGGTAGGAACCCAGGAAGAACCAGGTAGTCTGCCTGGGTTAAGGAAAGATAGCTGAAAATCTGGGAAAACTGAGGCAGCTAACATTTGCAAGATAGATGACCAGAAGAGAAGAAGTTGCACAGAGTCCTAAAAATCTGCAGAGGGTCCTCCTCAGGTATTCAGCACAGTGCTGATAAAAGCACTTATGTAAAGAAACTACCCATGTTTGAGAAAAGAAGCCCCCAAAAATGTTGGTGTAAACAGTACTTGGTCCTTATACAAGGCTGTGAATTGTGCCTGTTCCAACAGAAAAAAATGGAAAGCCTCATACATGATGGGAAATTGGGCAAAGTGTTCAGTGCCAGTCAGATAATCTCTAATTAACACATCCTAAAATCAAAACCTGGAAGGGTCAAACCATTACCTCATAACTGAACTGCATACTAGAGCAAATCTCTAGAATATTATCAAGAAACAAATATTCAACTGTCTAAAATTTATGATATGTGACATACATACAAAATTATCAGACATTGAAGAAGCTAGAAAATATGACCTCTGTTGAAGTGGAAAAAAAAGTCAATCGAAACTCTGACTGACTGATGTTAGAATTAGCATAAAAAAACACAAAAATAGTTACTGCATTAGTTCTGCATTTTGTGTGTTCAAAACATTAAGTAAAGATGTGAAAAATATTAAAAAGACCAAAACACACTTACAGAGACAAAAACTTTAATGTCCAAGTTGAAAAATACACTGTATGAGAATAAAGATTAAAAATTGCAAAAGGAAAGATTAATGAGTTCGAAAACATGATAATAGAAACTAAACAAAATGAAACACAGCAGGAGAAAAAGAATTTTTAAAAATAATTAAGGCTTCATAACTGTAGGATAACTTTAAGCAGCTTAATATACATAAATGGAATAGCAAAAGGGGTTGAAAGAAAAAAAAGGGTTTGAACATATAATGAGTACTTTTTTTTCTAAAGTTAACCAAAACTATTAACCTACATATCCAAAAATCTCAATGAACCCCAAGCATATAACATATGAAGGAAACTACACCAAAGTACACTGCAATCATATTGGTCAAAACTAACAAAAAAGAGAAAATATTAAAAACTAAAGAAAAGGCCAGGTGCGGTGGCTCACGCCTGTAATCCCAGCACTTTGGGAGGCTGAGGCGGGCGGATCACGAGGTCAGGAGATTGAGACCATCCTGGCTAACACAGTGAAACCCCGTCTCTACTAAAAATACAAAAAATTAGCTGGGTGAGGTGGCGGGTGCCTGTAATCCCAGCTACTCGGGAGGCTGAGGCAGGAGAATGGTGTGAATCCGGGAGGCGGAGCCTGCAGTGAGCCGAGATGGTGCCACTGCACTCCAGCCTGGGCGACAGCGAGACTCTGTCTCAAAAAAAAAAAAAAAAAAAAAAAAACTAAAGAAACAAGACACATTACATTCATAGGAAAAAGTGCAAATTTCTCATCACAGACAATGAAAGTGAGACAACAATGAATGAAGATTTTTAAAGTACTAAAAGAAATGTAAACTGTCTGCCTAGAATTTTATGGGTAGTCAAACCACCAGCAGTGACATAGAATACTTCAGCAATACCATCGAGTGACTTGACCTAACTTAATTTTGTAGAACACTCTACCCAAGAATAGCAAAATGCACATTCATCTCAAGTGCACATAAAACATTTATTAAGATACAGGATATTTTAAAACAAAAAGCCCAACTCTCAATAATTTTATAAAAATTTAAGTCATACAAAGTATGTTCTCTAACTGCAATGAAATAAAATTAGAAATACATAGAAAAGATTTCTGAAAAATCCCCAAGTATAGGAAACTAAGTAACAGATTGTAAAATATATGTAAGACAAAAAAAAACTAAATGAAAATTAAAATGTATTTTGAACTGATTAAAAATGAATGTACAAAATATCAAAAATTGCTGGTCACTACAGAAGTAATTCATAGGTGAATTGCACATCACTAAATGTTTATATTAGGAAAAAAAAAACAGTCTTGAGTCATTGTCCTCAGCTTCTACCTTGAAAACTAGCATAAGAAGCCTAATTATTCCAAAAGAAAGCAGATGAAAACAAACAATAAAGATTACAGTGGAAATTATTGAAACAAAATATCAAAAACATGTAGAGAAAATAAATGAAACAAAAAGCTAGGCCTTTGAGAAGATTAATAAAATTGAAGAGCCTTGAAGCTAGCTAATCGCAAAATAGGGAGATGACACAAATGATCAATAACAGGAAAGAAAAGGTGACATTGCTACAGATTCTAAAGAAAGGATATTAAAGAGATTATAGAAGGCCGGGCGCGGTGGCTCACGCTTGTAATCCCAGCACTTTGGGAGGCCGAGGCGGGCGGTTCACGAGGTCAGGAGATCCAGACCACAGTGAAACCCCGTCTCTACTAAAAATACAAAAAATTAGCCGGGCGTGGTGGCGGGTGCCTGTAGGTCCCAGCTACTCGGAGAGGCTGAGGCAGGAGAATGGCGTGAACCCGGGAGGCGGAGCTTGCAGTGAGCCGAAATCGCTCCACTACACTCCAGCCTGGGTGCCTGGGTGACAGAGCGAGACTCCATCCCCCAAAAAAAAAAAAAAAGATATTATAGAGCAGTTTATAAACAACTCTATGCAAACAAATATAAAAAATAAAATAGATTCCTTTAAAGACAAAACTACCAAACTCACTCAAGAAGAAATAAACTGAGCAGTCCTGTATTTGTTAAAGACGCAAAATATATATTTAAAATTGTTTCCACAAAGTAAACTAGTGAAGTGTGCCAACAATTAAGAAAGAAATAATATAGATTGTATAAAAACTGTTCCAAAAAGTTAGAGAGGAGAGAATGTTTCCATTTTAATTCCCTGAGAATAGAATCATCCTGTTGTCAAAACCAGCTAAAGAAAAATGGAGGCTAATACTCCTCCTGAACATAGATGCAAAAATTACAGAAAAAAAAAACAACAGCATAGAATTAGCAAATCAAATCCAATCACATTATTAAGGATAAGATATAATGACCATGTGTGATTTATTTCAAGAATGTAAGATTTGTTTAAAATTTCAAAATCAATGTATCGCAATATTAACACAAAAAAGATAAACAATATGATTACCCCAATAGATGCAGAAATAACATTTGACAAAACCCAACTTAGTTTCCTGATAAAGACATTCAGCAAATAGGAATAGGAGGGAACTTTGTCAGAAATTAATCATCGGAACACCCATGTGACTAATTCTTTAAACATTTGGAGGGAATACAATATACAAGGAAATTTCAGTGGCCAAACATAATTTCATATTACAACAAACTCTTTATCTGTTTCTTTTTTTTTTTTTTTTTTTTTTGAGACGGAGTCTCGCTCTCTCACCCAGGCTAGAGTGCAGTGGCACAATCTCAGCTCACTGCAAGCTCCACCTCCCGGGTTCAAGCCATTCTCCTGCCTCAGCCTCTCCAAGTAGCTGGGACTACAAGCGCCCACCACCACGCCCGGCTAATTTTTTGTATTTTTAGTAGAGACAGGGTTTCACCGCGGTCTCGATCTCCTGACCTCGTGATCCACCTGCCTCGGCCTCCCAAAGTGCTGGGATTACAGGCGTGAGCCACCGCACCCGGCCATCTGTTTCTTACATTCAGAGCTGGGTATGCTGAATCAGTCTCTCCCCTTCAACACACACTTTTGTCTCTCCTCTCTTTATTCTCCCTCCCTCTTTTCATTTACCCCAACTTCTGCCCACCTCCCTGCCCTTCTCTTGTCCATTTCCCTCATATATTTCAGCTTTTCCAGGGCCTTATTTTATTTTATTTTATTCTATTTTGAGATGGAGTCTCTCTCTTGTTGCCCAGGCTGGAGCGCAATGGTGCAATTTTGGCTCAATGCAGCCTCCACCTCCCAGGTTCAAGTGATTCTCCTGCCTCAGCCTCCCGAATAGCTGGGATTACAGGCACCTGCCATCATATCTGGCTGATTTTTGTAATTTTAGTAGAGATGGGGTTTTGCTGTTTTGGCCAGGCTGGTCTCCAACACCTGGCCTCAGGTGATCCTCCTGCCTTGGCCTCCCAAAGTGCTGGGATTACAGGACTGTTCATCTTATTATTAAATGGCCCAAATCTTCACCTTACTCCTAAGACTTACCTCTTTCCCTCTTGGGGGACAGTGGAATTTCAACTCCGAATCTGGCCACCTCATGCTTTTGGGTTTTTGGAGACCAGGTGGCTCTATTTTTTACTCATGCACTATGCCATGTGCACATTTCTTCTAGAGAATGTATGAATACAAATCTTGTTGCTGTACTGGAGATGATCAAGCTTCTCTGTTTCTGCCTGTGCCACCTCGTCCCTCTTCTCCCTAGCTCTGTAGGGGTGGGAATAAGTGAGTGTGCACAGTTAATGTGTGTGTTTGTCCATCTGTGTACTCAAACAGGAGTCGGCAGCAACCAATCAGATTAGATGGTCATGGCCTAGAATGAATGGCTGACCAATCAGAACAGCTGTTACTCTTATCCCAGAACATACCAGCTAAGTATTGGCTCTATAAATATCACTTATATGCATGGTCATTCATTGTCTAACTATATGTTCATTCATAATTCCATAATTCTGTTGTGTTTATATGAACTTAATTACCTATATAGGCTTTAATAACTTTTGTTGGAATAAAAAGTGCATAAAACCAAATTTACCATCTTAATAATATATGCATGTATAGGTTCAATAGCGTTAGGTACATCCACGTTGTTGTTTAACAAATCTTCAGAATTTTTCATCCTGTAAAACTAAAACCTTATACATTTAGATAACTCCCCAATTCCCCCTCCCCACAGACTTTTGTTTCTATGAGTTTAACTACTATAGAAAACTCATATAAATGAAATCAGATAATATTTGTCTTTTTGTGTTTGGCTTACTGCATTTAATGTAATGTCCTCAAGGTTCATCTATGTTGAAGCATGTGTCAGAATTTCCCTTCTTTGTAAGGCTGAATAATACCCCATTGTATGTAACATATTTTGTTCACCTATGTAGCTGTAGATGGATTTGCAGATTATTTCCACCTTCTGGCTATTGTGAATAGTGCTTCAGTGAATATGGATGTGCAAATTGCTCTTCCATATTCTTCTTCAATGCTTTTGGATATATATCCAGAAGTGGAATTGCCGGATAATGCGATAATTCTCTTTTTAATGTTTTGAGGCACTGCTATATTGTTTTCCATAATAGCTATGCCATTTTGCCTTCTTACCAAAAGTACACAAGCATTCCAATTTCTCCACATTCTAGCCAGCAATTGTTATTTTCTGGGTTTTTGGTTTTGCTTTTTAAATTTAACAGTAGCCCGCCTAGCCCTATAGTAACATGTAATATTTTGGTTTCATATTCTTAGCACAGTCTTGAACTCATAGTAAGCACTTAATTAAATCAACAACAACAAAAATCACTATTAGCAAATTACACTGGTGGAGGAAATATTCCTTTGCTGATAACTAATTTGGACAAAAAGATTGAAATATATAATATGCTTTTTATGAACACATTGGAGGTTCCATGCAGGACCACTAGTTCACATTATTTACACATGACCAAGAACTACACAGCAACTTCCTGATGTATTATTAATTCCTTGTGGATGCCTTCCTGCTTTTCTATGCTTATCCATAAATGCATGAGTGCTTAATTTAATCTGATGTCACTCCCCAAAGCTGGTGCAGAGCTGTACCATTCCTGCTGTCACGGTTAAGAAGGTCAAGTGTCATCGACAAAGGAGGCCTGAACATGAGGACATGCTTCTGGTTCAGACATAATTATAATGATATAGTCAAATTAATATTAAGTTTATGAAAGCTGTACTTTACAAATAATCTATTTATTATTTAAAGGCATCCCTGGGTTCTCTCAAGCCAGGACTGCTGCTCTGACAGAGTGGAGGCATGCCAGGAACAGAGAGCAGACAAATTGTTCAGCATGGTTTAATTTTTTATGCATGTTTTATACATAAGTAAATTGGAACATGGAGATTAGATCACACTCCAGCTGTTTCTTTTTAAACTGTCTTGTCCCTTCTAAGCTACTCCAAGACAATAATCAGCACTTTCTTCTCCCTGGAGTTATATATGAACACAGTGCCAAAGGGATATTAACCTGAGGCAAGTGGATGCATGTTTCCTCTCCAGGCAATGGTCACCATGGATGCCTCCTTTGGCTACTGACATCAAATTGCTTTTGAGCTTTTTCTTGAGGTTTTTTTTTTTTTGTCTTTTTTTTTTTGGGATGGAGTCTCGCTCTGTTGCCGAGGCTGGAGTGCAATGGCGAGATCTCAGTTCACTGCAAGCACCGCCTCCCAGGTTCAAGCAATTCTCTTCCTCAGCCTCCAGAGTAGTTGGGATTACAGGCTCCTGCCACCATGCCCAGCTAATTTTTGTATTTTTAGTAGAGACGGGATTTCACCATCTTGGCCAGGCTGGTCTTGAACTTCTGACCTCATGGTCCACCAGCCTCTAACCCCTGCTGGGGTTAGAGGTGTTTTTTATAAAAGTGAGAACCAGCAAGGTTAAACCAATTGCCAAAGGTTATCCAGCATGTTGCTGTGTGAGGTGCTATTAAACAAAGCAGTTTATTATCCTCTGCTCTTAATTAGGTCATACTAAATGTAATCAGAAATTATTTTCTCCAAGATAAACTTTTATTTCAATTCGCTAGCACAGAGCTTTTATCTTCCATGCACTTTCTCTGGATGAAATAAATGCTGAAAGAGATGAACATAGAAACAGATCCATCTCACTACAATAGCTATTTAAAGTTGTCTATGGAGAATAATGTCTATAGGCAAACAAAATAAGTCACCTAACAGGTATTCATTGATTGTTTTTTATATATAAGGTGCTGTTTAGGCAATCACAAAGATTAAAAAATATCATGCAAATTCATGGTCTGTATGCTGAAGGAGCATATTCACTGGCTATGGAAAGAAGATGCAAAACAATCCTAACTCCCCCACAAAACTCAAACGTCTTGTGTGACAAGTGCATCCCCAAAGGTACTGTCAATAAGGACCACCCTAAACAGTGCCTTGCTTTATCTAGCACTGAGAGCCTCCACTTCCTGAATGAAACCTCTGAACATGCTTCCTTCTCAAGTATCCCTTTCTTGTAAGGGATACTAACCCAGGGAAGATATGTGCATGACTGACTGTGGAGGGGCTTAAATGTGATGCAAACATTTGGACATTGTCATGTTTATGAAGTCAACCAGTGATGCATAAACTGAAAAAGAGTAGTGAATTGAGTTCCTTGGATAGATGAGGTTCAAGATGTTTTGACATGTTATCAAAATCCAATAAAGTGACTATGTTATATCAATAATGCAGAACATTGCATAATTTACAAGTGCTCATTAGGAGGCTGATGATCTCATTCCTTAAGAGGTTGAGGCAGCCACTCAGATACGTTTCTTCAATGTCTTTGGCAGCTATAATGGGAAGCTGGCATCTATATGACTTTTTTTCTGATTGAAATCTTAATAGACTTCTGTGTCTCCTACTTATGACTTACAAGCCACTTGGAGCACCCTCAATAAAAATACTCTAAAAACCAAATACCGCATGTTCTCACTCATAGGTGGGAAATGAACAATGAGAACACACGGACATAGGAAGGGGAACATCACACTCCGGGGACTGTTGTGGGGTGAGGGGAAGGAGGAGGGATAGCGTTAGGAGATATACCTAATGCTAAATGACGAGTTAATGGGTGCAGCACACCAACATGGCACATGTATACATATGTAACAAACTTGCACATTGTGCACATGTACCCTCAAACTTAAAGTATAATAATAATAATAATAATAAACTCTATAAATACAAAGGCCATATTTTTCTTTAGTTTTAAATGTTGTATTTCCCTCTATCCTTGTAAGTTGTGTTTTTACTCTAATCTTCGTAATTTATTAAGTGATTTCCTCTTTTAATATCATTTAATATTTCAAACATCTTTCCACAAATAATTGGGCCATTATATTACGGGATATGCAATGGTTCCCTAAATCATAGCTATTTCTCAAATAACTTGGCTCAATACGATTAGGAATCCTCTAAAAAACACCAATTATTGTATACCTTTAAATTGGAGTTGATAAGGGGGGAACTACCTTTGAATTATGTTCACTTGATTTAGAAATCTTCAAACAAATGTATCTATTCATCTATGAACATTTAAGTGGAATAATTTAAGAGACATAAAGTGCTCCATTATCTTCAGGATATTTGTTTCTTCATCTGGAGAATCAAATATTTGAGCCAATTAGAAGAAAATAAACAGCTACAAATGATATCAATACTAAACAAAACAAACTAACAATAACTGCTATAGAAAGTTTAAAGAGAGATTTGTGTGGACAAGAATAAAAAATTATAAATCACCAAATAATATACACAGATGATTTCATATACAACCTCCGAATTTTGTCAATCTTAAATAATGAGATAGTTAATTTTACCAAAGTTAATTACTATAATTACTGGGAAATTTTCTTCCTTTTTTTTTTTTTTTTTTTTTTTTTTTTTTGAGACAGAGTTCTGTCACCCAGGCTGGAGTGCAGTGGCACGATCTTGGCTCACTGCACCCTCTGCATCCTGGGTTCAAGTGATTCTCCTGCCTCAGCCTCCTGAGTAGCTGGGACTACAGGCACCCACCACGACGCTCGGCTAACTTTTGTATTCTTAGTAGAGGCGTGGTTTCACCATTTTGGCCAGGATGGTCTCGATCTTAAGCCACTGTGCCCAGCCATTACTGGGAAACTTTCTATGTGCTAGGCACTATGCTATATGGTAAGAAAAAAAATTAGGGATGACAGTTTGCTCTGGCAGATATGAGTTCAACCAAGGTAATTGCCATACAAACAAATATTGCTAAACTTAGAACAAAGTTAAAATAACAAAGTCATGACTCAAACATGAGGTGTTCAAATGGAGAGATTAATTGAGATTTGTTTGAGGTGATTAGGGGACAGAAATGTATGCTAATGGATGCATTTGCTAGGATTATATTGTGTAAGGGACAGGGTATAACAGGATTTATTTCACCTTTGAAAAACACAGTTACATTTGTTTTGTGTTGTCATTATAACAAATTACCACACATTTAGTGGCTTAAGGCAATACACATCGATTGTCTCACCATCTTGGAGAACAAAGGTCTGTTGGCAGGTGTCCATTTTGTTCTGAGGGCCCTAGAGGACAATTCATTTGTTTCCTTGCCTTTTCCGCCTGGATGCTTTGACTCATGGTTCCCTTCCTCCATCTTCAAAGCCACTTCAAAGCTTGACTTTTTCCTCCCCTCTCAGTTTTCTCTTACTACAGCTAGAAGAGTTTCTTTATTTTTAGGGATTGAAGAGATTAAATTGACCCCTCCTGGATAATTCATGGTAATCTCCTCATGTCAAGGTCTTAACTTTAATCACATATGACAAATCCCTTTTGCCAGGTAGGGTAACATATTCACAGGTTTCTGGGGTTAAGATGTGGACATCTTTGGGAGAACATTATTCTTCTTACTGGAGATAATTTAATGTGTGTAAAATTTGTGTTTTCTTTCTTTTTTTAATTAGCCAATTTTTTCCTGTTGACCAAGTGGGAAAAGCTTTTTGTTAGATACCAATAATAATAAATCTCTACTTTAAAGGAACATAGAGAGGAAGAGATAGAAATAAATATATATGCAGATACGCCTGTGTGTACAAAGGTGGCATGTGTTTAATTCATATGTATATAATCTTTATGTTGTCTTCTGTCTCCAACATTTTCTTTTCTTTTTTGAGACTTAATTTCACTCTTGTTGCCCAGGCTGGAGTGCAATGGTGCAATCTTGGCTCATTGCAACCTCCCCATCCCGGGTTCAAGCAATTGTCCTGTCTCAGCCTCCCTAGTAGCTGGGATTACAGGTGCCCACCACCACGCCTGGCTAATTTTTTGTACTTTTAGTAGAGATGGGGTTTTGCCATGTTGGCCAGGCTAGTCTCCAACTCTTGACTTCAGGTGATCCACCTGTCTTGGATGCCCAAAGTGCTGGGATTACAGGTGTGAGCCACCGCACCCACCCTAACATTTTCTAAATTGTCTAATATTGGGTTGTCTGCAGAAGAGATATTTGGTAAATACCTACTGATGAATAAAGTTTCATCTCTTTTTGCTATATATATATATTTTTAAATTTTTGAAGCTTTAGAAAGTGACCACCATGGGTGCTCAAACTGTAAGGAATATGTTGAGATGGTCCTATTTTATCAATAAAATCATAGACAAAGCATAAAACAAACAATTTCTTACACTATATTCATCACTCTCTCTAATCTTGAGCACCGATGGAAAATACAGGCACCAGTCTCCTGAGCCTAATTCGTCATATAGTTTAACCCAAATAAGGAAATTCTTCCCACGGTGCCCTGTCCTGTGGTGCCGACAACTGCATACTGATAGTGTTGCCTTATATCTCAACTCATTTCTGCACATATGGGTAATTCACGTGAGTCATGTTTGTAACAGCATTGACAACTAGACAGATTTTGCATTATAGCCTCACAAGCAAGAGAAAGGGAGGTAGCACTGCTTGAGTTATGGTGCTGTGCCAGGAAACAAAAACCAGCAGACCCTGTGGCCATAGTCATCAGCTCAAATAAATACTTATTGAATAGGGGTATAGTAAGCAGTAGTATTTGTTGACTAATGTATAAGGAACACACACAGACACACATATACACTGCATGCACTCCAGGTCTGTATCATAAGAAACGGTTGTCACTAGCCATATATGATAATTTGAACCTAAATTAAAATTAGTAAAATTAAATAAAAGTAATTCAGTTTCTTAGTCACTGCAGCCACATATTAGTGCTCATGAATCGTGTGTGGCCTGTACCTATTGTATTGGAAAGTTCAGGTACAAAATATTTCCATCCTGGTGGAAGCTTTTTTGTACAGAAGTGGTCTATATAAAAACATATACATGGCCGGGCATGGTGGCTCACACCTGTAATCCCAGCACTTTGGGAAGCTGATGTAGGCAGATCACCTGAGGTCAGGAGTTCGAGACCAGACTGGCCAACATGGTGAACCCCATCTCTACAAAAATACAAAATTTAGATGAGCATGATGGCAGGTGCCTGTAATCCTGGCTACTCAGGAGGCTGAGGCAGGAGAATCCCTTGAACCCTGGAGGCAGAGGTTTCAGTGAGCCGAAATTGTACCACTACACTCCAGCCTGGGCAACAGAGCAAGACTCCATCTCAAAAAACAAAACAAAACAACACCACCAACAGAACATATACAGAATATAGTCTAAATTTGAATTTTGCTCTATAATATAGCATACTGTCAATGTACTTCTAGTCAAGTACACTTCTCAGATGCAGGAAGAGACCATGATAATTTATCTTTTTTAGATTTCCAATACATTAATTAAGATAATGTTTGACCTGATTTATACATTTTACAATATTTGCATTTAACTACTAGAGGGTTTTTTCTGATAACATGTTTATTTCAAAATTTTCTTTATGTGTATTTGAAGAACAAATAAAGATATCATACTCATCATGGTTCTCCAGAGAAAAAGAACCAACAAAAACACATAAACATACACACACACGCACACACACACACAGATATTTATTATAAGGAATTGGCTTACATCATTATGGAGGCTGAGAAGTCCCACAATCTATCCAATCTGTAGTGTGCAAGCTAGAAACCCAGGAAAATTGTTCATGTAGTTCAAAAGCCTGAAAGAGAGTTGATGATACAGATTCCAGTCCATGTTTGAAGGTCTGAGAACCCTTCAGAAACACTGAAGGCAGAAGATTGATGCCCTAGTTCAAGCAGTTAGGCAGACAGCCAATTCATTCTTCTGTCACTTTTTTGTTCTATTCAGGCCCTCAAGGAATGGAATTATGCTGAATCACATGGGGGCAGCAATATGCTTTACTGAATCCACCAGTTCACATGCTAATCTCTCTTGGAAACCCTCATACACATCCAGAAATAATGTTTTAGCAAATATCTGGGCATCCTGTGATTCAGTCAAGTGGACACATACAATTAACTATCACATTTCCTGTCTGAATGGGAGGCCAGAGCCACATATAGCTTCCCTATTCTTTCTTTGCTAGTATGAACCACATTAACCCACTGGTTAATAAATATATAACTATGCAAATATATTGTTTAATCAATCAATATCATAGTTTTCAATAACTTTGAATTTTTAAAAATTATTACCTCTGTTTATATCTGTAGATTTGAAGGTTTAGAGTTTTTAATACATGCTTTAATCCATGTCTGAGAACACGTGCAACAATTTAAACCTCCACTAGTATTGCATGAATATGCCCATATTTATGCCTACTGGAGTTCATGTTTTGCCTAATCAATCTGATTTAAATTATGCTGTAATTTTAATGAATGTAATGTTAATCTGTATTATTGATTTTATTTCCTTGAGCAGCACTTTAAAATATGATAAAAATCTTCATGTTGTACAATCCAGAAAAGAAACAGGGATGAAAGGAGAAATTTTCAGGCAGAAAGAAGCCAATCAATCTTGAACTTCAGGGATTCAGCTGAAGAATGTTTCTTGCTAGAACTAGGAGTTGATCAGATAAATGTCAGGTACACATGCATGTGTTATGGTCATCCTGGAAGAGCAAGAAGGGGCTCCACCCAAAGTTCATTCAGCCTGATGACACCACACACACCAAGAGGCTATGATAAAGGTTTTGCTTACAGAATTGAGGCCTTAAGGAGAGAAGGGCAGGTCTCTCAAGCAGTTCAGAAGTATCTTGGGAGAGCAAGAAAGGCCTGGGTGTTCATTGCATTTAGTGTATGGGACAGTCCTCTGGTGCAGTCAAGAACTTGTATGGTTTTAATCGCCCACTGGCACCAAAGAAGGAAACACCAGCCTTTTTCATCGGCTTGCCCATTGAGGGGCACAAGGGGAAGAGGAGAGGGTGAGACTTTAAAGCTGCCAGCAATTAGATATCAAAAAGTGGGGTCACATTCCTCCTTACAGTATGTCTCTGTGTGTTTTAACCATCCTCAACTGCTATCTTATCTGTGTGTGTAATTCTATTCTGTGTATCTACAAGTAACTCAATTTTATGGAATTGCCTTGTTTGCTTTCAGCCTTTGTTTTCTATAGCTTCAGCAACAAGTCCTTGATTTGCTGTCTCCTTTCCTTTGTTCACAAGCATCTCTGCGATGCATAATCTGGGAATCTAAAAAATTTTGTTATGTTGAAAGTTTTTCTAAATCCCATTTCCCAAAAAACTTAATCAATAAAAGAAGTGTTTTGCCTTCAAAAAATAAGTCAATCACTTTCACGTGACTTGTGTTAAGACAGTTCCCAAATCCAGTTTCTAACTCCTAGTCCTTTAAATAGCAACCTTGTGAAGAAGAGGATGACAATGTCTACTGCAGGCAATCTTAGGTCTCCCATCTTGGGAGTCAGCATTCTAAGATAGTTTTCAAGATTCCCAGTCCATAACTTATGTGCCCTGTATTATTCCTGGGTTTGTGAATATAATTAAAGAGTCATGTCCATGATGAAGTTATGTTATACCACATAGTTGATGTCAAAAAAGGGAGAATCTAGATTGACGTGACCTAACCAGATGAGCCCTTAGCACTGAGGTCTAACTAAAGGAGATGCTCCATTGCTGGCTTTGAAGATGGAAAGGCTACCTTCACTGAGCCTACAAGTGTCTAAGGAAGTTATGGACAGCTCACTGGATCCTCATTAGTTTCTTCCTGCAGCTCAATCTCCTTTGACTTTTGACTCCAGTGACTAAGAATAGTGTTTATTGAGGGACCCTACTTTGTGCTATGCACTGTTCTTCAAATAGTCACAGTTGGAGACTGAGCTGTTGGCATAAGATTTCTGTCATGGTCAAAAATGTTCTCAAACTTCTCTGACGCCAGTCAAATAAAACCCATGAGCACAGCATCCTCTTTATTTTAGGTAAAACCTCATTGGTGACCCTAAATGATATGACTCAGCTGGTGATGTACAATATCTCTCAAGCTTGCCCCCTGAGACAGGGTTGGGATGGAGAAATTCGCCAGCGGAAGAAATCTGTCTGATCCTATGAAAGCTAAGATATCCAGAACAGCTTCAAGCATCTGGATATTTTAAAAGCTGGCCACACTCCTTAATTCAGTGGTTTTCAAATATGTGTTTCCTTGGATTAGTGAAAAATATTGATTTCATGTTTCAAGATTGGTTAAAAAGGTATGTGGTTTTATTAGCAAAGTTCTCTAAAGTGCTGAAAAAGCAAGAGAACCTACTACCAAAAAACATAAACTGGAAAGATAGCTAAAACTTTATTGTTTTAACCCATTTAACATATCTCTGATTATCTAAAGAATGTATGTACAACTGTACTCCTTTGTTATTTTATGTTTGTCGTGGATTTTCTTTGTCTAGGCTAACTTAATATCTGTGCCATCCTCCCCAGTCCAAACTCTCCTCTTGCCACGAAGTTCAGTATTTCTTAGGCCATCAGAGATAAAGAATTAAACAAACATATACTAAGCATCTACTGGCCGTCAAGTACTGTGCCTTCGTGCCTTTTTGCCTTTTGCATAGAAGGCCACATGTCAGTTCCAGTTAGGATTTTTTGAGGTAGGCACGAATTTTACCATTTTGGAGGGGAACAAACTGAGGATAAAAAAGGTAAATTACTTGCTCTAAAGTCACTACTCACTTCAATTATCCATGTTTCTTCATTACAAAATGTTAATTTTAAGAAGCTATGATAAGTTAACTGATGTTGCTCTGACTTCAATACATTTAAATAGTCTCAGTTTCCTACAGGAGGAAAAAAATTACCTGGATGGCCAGGTGTGGTGGTTCATGCCTGTAATCCCAGCACTTTAGGAGGCTGAGGTGGGCAGATCAGGAGATCCAGACCATCCTGGCTAACATGGTGAAACCCCATCTCTACTAAAAAAAATACAAAAATTTAGCTGGGCGTGTTGGCATGCGCCTGTAGTCCCAGCTACTCAGGAGGCTGAAGCAGGAGAATCACTTGAAACTGGGAGGTGGAGGTTGCAGTGAACCCAGATGGCACCACTACATTTCAGCCTGCGTGACAGAGCGAGTCTCCATCTCAAAAAAAAAAAAAAAAATTACCTGGATAATCCTGTCTCTTCATAACAATTGTGCCCCTGAATTGGGGTTGCCACACAAAATCCCACAAAAATAAAAACACCCTTATGATTATTCCAAACCATTCTCCTCCTAAATGAATTAAAATCTAAGAAGCACTGAAAGAGCATAGGAAGCCAATCTTGAGTTTATGTCCAGTACCTTTGAGAATAGAAAGAGGAGAAAGAAAATGAGATTGGTACCATTGGTCTCTCCAATTCAGGCAACATGGCTGAGGCACATAGAATTAGTGACAAGACACAACGCGAGACTCAAATCTCAGTCAAGCTGTTCGTGGAAGCAAGGTGAGGACAGAGTCTTTCTTGAATGTGGTAGAAATAGAGCCAGACTTAAGCAATATCTCCCTTAGTTAAGCATTGTTGATTTGTTAAATACGACTAAATGATCCCATGTAACAGCTTAAAACAACACAGAGAAATACAACCCTTTTTTTTCTTTCCTAAATTATTTTTGGAAATCACCAGGCCTCTTTTAAGAATACATTAAGCCAATCTTGTATTAATTACCAATTTTTTAAAAAATTGCAATTATTAGAAAAATGGAATTTTGCATTTTTCAAAGGTGTCTTCTGACCTTCAGAAACCTTTGTTCTTTAGTTAACTAATTATATGCAAATGAAAAATCAGTAAGCATATTTAAATGTAAATTTTACATCATTTTTCCCCTCACTTTTAAAGTAGTTCTAGTTCTTTCCTTGGTTTTGCGCCATGATATAAAAAATGTGATTTATTTATGTTTTCATTTCTTCAGTATATCTAAGATGTGAAAACAATTTGTGCCATCAGTAAAACATCATTTTAACAAATGACCCTAGAAAGCCTCACTACTTCCAACCACCTTCCTCTCCCTCTCCAGAGGAACCAGAGCACTGAGGTTCACACTGAAGAAGCTGGAGCACTTTGTGTCCTAACTAGAGTTGCTGTGAGCCCAATTCTTATCACGCTGTCACCACTTCACCGCCAAACCAGAGGCTTCCACCCATGACTCCCCTGAACTTGTCCAGTTTCTATGTCAGTTAAGCAGTTATAAGTAAAGTCAGCTATTTGATACCAATGTGGTGGACACAAAGGAACATGAGGACAAAAGGGGATGAGGGCAAATCCCTGCTGAACATGTGGTCTGTGCCCCATACTGCGCAAGGCATTTTGCATATTCCATGTCATTAAATACTCATAACTATGAAAACTAGCTCTCACTGTAGTCATTTTCAAGTGACAAATATTAGTATCACATTTGAAAAAAAAAAAGTCAAAAATCAAACAAGTAAAGAGATTTAAGTCCAGATGGTTTTTCTGAGTCCAAATCCCTTGAGGTGATATGATTTACCTTGTTATGTTTATTTGGTTTGTTTGTTTGTTTCATCTTCCTCCCACTGCCTTGCTTTCCCCCAAACATACACATATAAACAAAACCAGAAGGTTTTCTTGGCCTTTCCTTATATATAAATTCAACAAATACTATTCATGGGGTGTGACAGAAGGGCTTTGCCAAGGGCTCCTATAAAACAATACTTCCCCATTGTGTTTGTCAGCTTTTGAAATTTTCATCATTTGAATTCTTAAAGTATTATGGGTTTCACCTGTCCCACTACTCACATATTAATTTAATCCTCGTAAACATTCGTCTTATTTCAACTGTGCCTATGCCTGGTTCTAATGATAATCCTGCATTAGATAAATAAAAGTTATTATATGTGAATCACCTGAACCAAATACATAATTTTTATTCTAATACCAAGCCCATGCTGGTAAGTTGGATCACATGACATAGAACATCCAGGAACCTGTCTCACCTGTGATCTCCACAGGTGCTACAAGCCAACTGTGAGCAGCTCAGAGTCCTTCACCCATGCGTTCCTTCTGCTCCTGCCTAACCCTGCAAGACATCAGCCTCCTCTTTGCAATCACTCACCTGGCTCAGGCCTGATCATTCTGATGGGAGAGTAGAGGTATGAAATCATGAGAGAAGAGCTGATGTTTATGCCTCTTCAATCCATGATTCCGTCCATCTGTAAAAGATGATAAGTAATAACTGCTTTGCAGTGCTGTGAAAATTACACAGAAAACAGCTCTCTCAGTGCTCTATATGCATTCTTTGAGTTTAGTCATTGTATCATTTTTAGAGGGCAAATTTCATTTCATCTTAAAAATTGGCTGCCATTATCTCATAGGATGAATTAGTTAATTTCTGTCTAACCCCTCAGACAATGAGAGACAATTAAATAACAGACACATTATATAAATTTAAGTGCTTTAACAGTGCCTTGCACATAGCCAACATTACCCATACATATAATAAACTACCTAAGTATGTACCTATAATCCATCCATTAGCCTATTTTCTATGTATTTATGTATCCATTTATCTGTGAAGAGGGAAAAAAAAGTAAATCCATTTTATGTAAGTTGGTGTAAGTGATCTTTCAAGGACGAGATACAGACAGATATATAAAAACAAATAAAATAAGCCCTTTAGGGATTTGTATGTAAGAATTATACACAAAAAGGCTCAAAATATATGAAGTGCAGGCCAAATCTGACATGCAGTTGGAAGGCATTCTGTGTGCTCAGAAGAGGGAGAATTGCAGGCTAAGGAAATGAGGGAAGTCTTTGGGATATGGAACTTAAAAGATGAATAAGGGAGATTACTTCTGTTTGCCAGGCACTAAGGATGGATATAGATATTTTGTATGACTTATCTCACCAATTTTCACAGCACCACAAGGTGGATAGTACTTGTCATCACTGTAGAGATGAAAAAACTAAGACCAAGCTCACACAGCTGCTGTGAAGCAGAGCAGGCATCCTGGACTCACAGTCCTTTATTCTTCACAAGATGCTGCCTCTTCGAGGAAGAACAGAGACCTGGTTGGGGAAATGGCAAACTCAAAGATGTGTCTGGGAAAGGGGGAGGAAAAGACATTTTATTGAAGTAAAAGGTATGAGATAGTTTTGACTTTTATATTTATTTTAAGATAAAGGAAAAAAAAGAGAAAATGTAATCGTTATAGACTATAGCACAAATCAGCATTTTTGAAGTGTTTTGTACATAAATCAATAGCTAAAAGAGAAGACTGAAATGTTCCCACCACAAGGAAATAATAAACAATTAAGAAAATGGATATACCTATTCTCTAATTTGATCATTTCACAATGTATACATGTATCAAAATATCACCTTGTACCTCACAGATATATGCAATTTTTGTCAATTAAAAATAAAATGTTCAAAATGAAGAAAACAGAATAAGACAAAAGTGATGGAATGTTGCTTTCAAGATTGTTTTATAAAAGACTGATTTCTGTCTGGAACACTTTCTCTGGTCATCTAGCTTGCTAGCTCTAATGATGCTAACTGCTATACAGAGAGGCCCACTGGCAAGGATCTGAAGGCAGCCTTTGGTTAACGGTGAAAAAAATAAGGTCCTCAGCCCAACGACTCACAAGAAACGTCATCAGGCCACATAAGTAAGCCTGAATAAAGTCATTCTCAAATCAAGCCTTGAGATGAAACCACAGCTCCTGCCGACATCTTGCTCACAGTCTGTTGGACCCTGAAGCAGAGGGTCACAGCTCAGGTACATCCAGATTATAGGTATACAGAAAATGTGAGATAGCGAATGGTATTTCAAACCACTACATGTTAGCAATCATAGCAATAGAACCCTAGCACATCGTGCTATGGGAGTTTAAACTTTATCGTGTTTTTTTATGGGTACACGTACACACACACACACATACATACGCCTTAGCAATCTCATTACTTTTTTATGATTTGGACAGTCCAATGTACTGTCCAATTTAGGTACATATTTCCAAAATAAGACACGTTCTCAGGTGCTAAAATGAGTTGAATACCCTTAGAAATTAAAATGGAGCCTGGATACAAAATAACTCTCAAATCTCACAAGCATTAGGCATAAGAGAAGCTTATGAAAGAAATTGTAGTTCTACTAGAAAAAGAAATCCTGAAAATCAAGAAGATAACACCTTTCTTTTTACAATACAGAAGACAATCTTCTACAAAATTAAATGCACACTCACAACATATTTTCTTTATATTTTATTTTTTTTTTTTTGAGATAGGGTCTCACTCTGTTGCCCAGGCAGGAGTGCAGTGGTGCAGTCATGACTCACTGCAGCCTCAACTACCTGGACTAAAGAGATCCCCCTGCCTCAGCCTCCAAGTAGCTGAAACCACAGCTGCCTGCCACTATGCCCAGCTATTTTTTTTTTTTTTAAATTTGTAGAGGTGAGGTCTTACTATGTTGCCAAGGCTGGCCTTGAACCCCTGAGGTCAAGCAATCCTCCCACCTCAGCCTCCCAAAGTCCTGGAATTATAGGCATGAGCCACTGCATCCAGCCATATCTTTTAATGACAACATTGCAGGGTTAATTCAATTTTTCCTGGAATGATTTAATGTCATTTATTGTTATTGTCCTCACCTACAGGCAGTGGCAGTATCTAGTTTTCCCTCTCAAGATGTTCAGGGGATAATATTCAGTATCTTTAATCAGTAAGATTCAAGGGCCGTCAACTCGGCATCTCTGTAAAGACATAAAAATAACAAGAGAAACAATAGAAAATAGGCAACACAAAGGAAAGCTGAAGGTGTCAGTGAAACTTTTCTAATACAATACACTTTAAAGAAATATGTACTTTAACAATCCTATTGGATTTTTTATTGTTAACTGAAATTATAAGTTGAAGTAAAGCTGAGAAATGGAACTTTAACCCAAATAAAGCATGGCTATCTAGCCGGTTGATTCAAGGGGCCCAATCTACTGATTTCTTCTCAGAACATGAGGCAAAGGCCATGCAGTGTTCGAGGTGAGAAGTTTCCAACTGTGCAGTAATTGCTAGTAGCAGCACAATAAACAAATGTTCTTACCAAAAGGCAGATAGACTGAAATTGCTAGAGCCAGGACAATAAATGCATAGAGAAATGAGTTAAAGAAATGCATTCTAATTGAATGCGTTGTACAACTTATCACCACAGACCAAAGCTAATACTTAATATAATTCACAGAAAGCAGGAGAACATGCAATAATCTGACACTTGCAATTGCATAAACAGCATACAATTAAATGCAGTGGAAGTATAAAGTAATGAGACTGTTGAGGTGTATATGTGTGTATGTTCAAGTGTATGCTTGTACAAAAATGTAGCAGGAATTAGAACTTTAAATGAGTGCTGTTTCTTTTCCTTTGGAAAAAAAATCATGTATATTGCAGTGATATCATACATGTCTTAGTTTAGTAATTATGAATATTTTTACTTAAGGATCCCTCAGAGGCAGTTGCTGAGGCACACCCTAAGATAAAATGTTCACGGGGCGGGGGTGGGGTTGGGGCAGGTAACCTAACTAATCTTCGCAGATTGCCTAAAATAAGGAAAACATGATGGGGTCAGATAATCTGGAAAGTGAGTACTCCACATATGGAAGACACCTCCACTTAGCCCAGGCTAAGTGATGCCATGAGGGCCCTCTATTACCAGACTCTTATTTTTCAAGGGAAGTTAGAAATCTTTATTTAATATAAATTTTCCTGATTTTTAGGTTAGTAATTAATCCAAGTATAGAATTATTTTGCAGACTAAAATGCTTAAGGAAAACAAAACACATCTATGGTTTAGATTCAGCCCAAGATGACTGCTGTATAATCAGTCCATGAATTCCAATGGCAACTCAACACTCAACTCAATACAACTCAACACTGCTTGATTGAAAGCATAGGAAGATATACACAATGGAAAAAAATCAAGGATAAGGCTACAGTAATAGAATTAGGTGTAACTATTTTATTAGTTAGAGTCTTCCAGAGAAAGAGAACCAATAGTGTGTAAGATATGAGAGAGATTTATTTTAGGGAATTGGTTCATGCATTTATGAGCCTTCAAATTCTGCAGAATAGGGAAGCAGGCTGCAAACCCAGGGAAAAATCAAAGTTGTAGTTCAGGTCCAAGGGCCTTCTTTTGGCAGAATGTCTTCTCCCCTGATGAAATCAGTCTCCATTCTGTTAAGGCCTTCTACTGGTGGGATGAGGCCCATCCACATCATAGAGGGTGATCTGCTTTACTCAGTCTATCAATTTAAATGTTAATCTCATCCAAAACATGCTCATGGAAACATTCAGAATACTGTTCTGGCCACTGTGGTCCAGGTGATTTGACACATAAAACCAACTATCACAACCCCAAATACAACAAGATCACTGTGTCAAGCTTCCCAAGAGACTACTGGAATAAATAACCTATTCTTCGTTCTGTTGTTTGGATAGAAACCTCTAGTGAAATTAAAGTTTGCTTGTTTGCAAGTGACTGCTTCCAAAAGAAAATAAATACTTCTATGAAATCAAAAGCAAATTATAATTCTATTGTTTTTGTTTTAGAGAATCTTCAAAATAAATAAAGATCTTTAAAATGATCCTATTGTTTCTGTTCTAGAGAAATATTGCTTATTTGCAGAATTGTTAATCAAGTAGACAAGAGAGGAAAATTTTAATACCACTCAAAGCATCATAGAATTAAATCATTAAGCAATTTTGTATTGGGGATTTTAGAATTATGTATAGCTATTCATCTTTTTATTTATCTTTTATATAAGATTTGAGCCTGATTTTTAAAAGACACAATCAATAAAATATATAAATACTAAAAATATATTCTAGAACAGATACATAACTTTAAAACACCAATTTGAACACAACATGATGAAAGTAAAATGTTGGCATGCAAGTTATAAAGAATCACAGAGCTTTTAAAGATATTTTGTTCTAAACTTCCTGGAAGCCAATGCTAGAAAGGTAATGTGAAAAGGTATTTAGTTTCATTGTGGCTAAGGAGACTGACTCAGTGACTCACTAGCTAAACAATTTGTTTGTTCCTAGATAAGAACATGAGTGCATAACACATAAACTCCAGGATAATGATAGGTACTACTGTAGGACCTAAGCATTCCTGACTCTTCCATTTAGTAACTATTTAAGGATCACCATTAACATTTACTTATTTGAAATGTTACTCCGTTTCTTTGAAAATAGAATTTCTTTGTCCCCAGGATATGAATCAAGCCAGCATACAATACCTGATGTTCATGCCTCATAGAAATTCAAACAAGTCTACAAATACATCTGTCCAAGTTTATCCATGTTGTAGAATGTACTAGAATTTCATTCCTTTTTAAGGCTAAATAATATTCTATTGTATCTAAGATACCACTTTGCTTATCTATTTAACTGTTGATAGATATTTAGGTTGTTTCTACCTGTGGGCTATTGTGAATAATGCTGATGTGAACATTGGCGTACAAATATCTGTTTATTTGTTTTCAATTTTTGGGTATACGATGAGAAATGAAATTGCTGGATCATATGATAATCTTATGTTAAAATCTTTGAGGAATCACCAAGCTGTTTTTCATAGCAGTTGCACCAGTTTAAATTCCCACAATAAAGAAAACAAGAAGGTCAGTTTTTCCACAATTTTCGCAAACACTTTTTTTTAAATAGTAGTTATCCTAATGTTTTTAAAATGGTACTTCAGTTTGGTTTTGATTTGCATTTTTTTAATGATTCAAGGTATTGGACATCTTTTCATGTGCTTATTAGCCATATATGTTTTACTTGGAGAAATATCTACTCAAACCCATTGCTCATTTTTGATTTGCTTGTTCTGTTTGTTGTTGTTGTGTTGTAGAGACTCTTTATATATTTTTGTATATTATCCCTTACTAAATCTATAATGTGAAAATATTTTCTCATTTTGTGGATTTTTTTAACTCTTCCGATAGTGTCTTTTGGCAAACAAAAATAATAATTTTAATGAAGTCCAGTTTATCTACTTTTTGTTGCCTGTGAGTTTGGTGTTTACCCAAGAAATCATCAGTTATTCCAATGACATCTAGCTTTTACCAAGTTTTCTTCTAAGAATTTTGTCATTTTAGTTGTTACTTTCATGTCTTTGATTTTATGTGTTAATTTTTTATATGGTATAAAATGAGTTAACCTTCATTCTTTTTTATATGGATATCTAGTTTTCCTAGCTCTGTTAGAATAACTATCCTTCTTCATTCAATAGTCTTCGAACCATTGTTCAAAATCTTTTGACCATTTATGCAAACGTTTATTTTGTGGCTTTCTTTCTATTTAATTGGCCAAAATGTCTGCTGTTATGACAGTACCATATTGTTTTGATTACTATAGCTTTTAAATAGATTTTAAAGTTGAGAAGCATGGGTCCTCCATCTTGATCCTTCCTTTTCAAAATTGTTTTTGCTATAAGGGTTTGCTTGAGATTCCAAATACATTTTAGGATTCTTTTTCTATTTCTGCTAAAGCACCATTGTGGTTTTGATAGAGATTGCATTGAACTGTAGAAAGCTTTGGACGGTATTGTTATATTATCAATATAAAGTCTTCCAATCCATAAACATGAAATTTGTCTCCATTTATTATGTCTTCTGAGAATTCTTTCAGTAAAGTTTTGTAGTTTTCAGTGCGCATTTCTTTTGCCACTTTTCTTTTGCTTATCATTATTCTTGATTTTATTGTAAGTACATTTTTTCTTTATTTGCTTTTTGATAGCTTCTTGTTAGTGTATAGAAACACAACTGATTTTTGTGTATTGATTCTGTATCTCATAACTGGGGAATTTATTTATTGATTCTAATAAATGTGTGTGTACATATTTTTTAGAGTTTTTTGCATATAAGATTATGTCATCTGTGAACAGGAATATTTTGACATCTTCTTTTCCAATATGGATATATTTTATCTCTTTTTCTTGCCTCACTGCTATTTCAAAGACTTTTCAGTGCTATGCTGAGAAGTGGGAAATGTGTGCACCCTTGTCTTGCTCCTGTTCATAATGGGGGAGATCTTTCATCTCTCAGCATTTACTATGATATTAGCTGTCGGTTTTTCATGTATTGACTTTATCATAGTGAGTAGTTAACTTGCTTTTAGTGTATTTGGTATTTTTATCATGAAAGGGTGTTGAGTTTTTCAGAATACATTTTTGGCGTCTATAGAGATAATCATTTTCCCTTTGTTCTAATAATGTGGTTTATTATATCAATTAATTTTCATATCTTAAAACTTGTTTACAATCCGAGAATAAATTCCACCTGCTCATGGTATACAATCTTTTTAGTATGTTGTCAAATTTGCCAGTATTTTCTTGAAGATTTTTGTACCAGTACTCACAGAGGATAGTGATCTATAGTTTTTTCTACTTTTAGCAATTCTTTCTGATTTTGGTATAGGGTAATGTTGGTCTCAGCAAATATGTTAGGAAGAATTTCCTCTTCTTCAATTTTTTGAGTGCTTAAGAAGCACTGTCGTTAGTTCTTTTATGTGTTTGGTAACATTTACCATTGAAGCATCTGGTGGAGGGCTTTCTTTTTTGGGAGATTTTCAATGACTGCTTCAATCTGCTTACTAATTAAAGGTCTATTCAGGTTTTCTACTAATCATAATTCAGTCTTGGGAGACAGTGTGTTTCTAGAAAGCTGTTAATTTCATCTAGGTTATCCAAATTGTTGGCATACAGTTGTTCATAGTATTAATTTATTTATGTAAAGTCTGAAGTAGTATCCAAAATTTTATGTTTGATTTATTAATTTGAATCTCCCTCTTTTACTCTAAACAATCTAACTAATGATTTGTCAATTTTCGTGATCTTTTCCAGTAAACAAATTTTGGCTTTATCTGATTGAATCTATTGTCTTTCTAGTCTATTTATCTCTGTACAAATATTTATTATTTCCTTCCTTATGCTAGTTTAGTTTTAATTTGTTCTTTATCTAGTTCTTTAAGGTGCAGTTGGATTCTTGATTTGACAGTTTTTTTAAATGTACATTTTTACAGCTATATCTTTTCCTCTTAGCACTGCTTTCACTGCATTCCGTAAGTTTTGGTATGTCATGTTTTTATTTTTATTTTCCCAACAGTACTTCCTAATTGCACTTGTGATTTCTGTTTTGACTCATTGGTTGTTTGTGTTGTTTAGTTTCCATTTATTTGTGTATTTTTCAGTTTTCTTTCTATTATTCATTTTTAGTTTCATCCCATTGTGATTGAAAAAATACTTTCCATGTTTTTAATATTTATAAATTTATTAAGACTTGTCTTGTGGCTAAAAACACAATCTATTCTGAGGAATGTTTTATATTCACTTGAGAAAAATATGTATTCTGCTGGTACTGGGTCAAGTTTTCTATATATCTGTGTTAGGCCCAGTGAGTTTAAAGTGTTGTCTAAGTCTCCTATTGTAAATCTTTCTAGATGTTCTATTCATTATTAAAATTGAAGATTTGAAGTTTCCAGCTATTAAGTCTATTTCTCCTTTCAATTATAGTAACATCTGTTTAATATACTTTGAGACTGTTATATGTGGTAAATATATGTTTATAATTGTTATGTCTTCCTGCTTAATTGACTCTCCTATTAATATAGAATGTGCTTTTTAAAACTGTTGTGTAACAGTTTTTAAAGTCCATTTTGTCTGAAATTATTATAGTATAGTCATCCCTGATTTGCATGAAATAAGTTTTGATTACTATTTGCATGAAATATGTTTTCTCATATTTTCACTTTCAATCTATTTGTCTATTTAATACTAAAGTGAGACACTCATAGAAGGTAGTATACAGCTGGACTCTGTGTTTTTATTAATACTGCACACCTCTGTCTTATAACTGAAGAATTTAATCCATTTCCATTTAATGTAATTACCAACAAAGAAGAATTATTTCTGCCATTTGTTGTTTTCTGTATATTCTTTAGTCTTTTTTGCTCCTCATTTCCTTCATTATATCTGCTTTTGTATTTAGTTGAGATTTTGGAGTGACACATTTTGTTTATCTTTTTTTGTTTTGTATACTCTATAGAATTTTTCTGATTAACATAGAGATTTAATACAATAAGAAGTTATAAGAATGTATTTTTAATCAATCACAACTTAACTCCAATTATATACAAAAATTCTACTCCTATATGTTTATATCCCTTTTTATATCATTTATGTCAAAAATTATATCTTTATACATTTATGCCCAATAACATAGATTTATAATTGTTTTTATATGTTTATATATTAAATTACATAGAAAGTTTTAAGTTGAAATAAGAAGAAAAATTATAATGATATTTGGTTTAATATTTGCCATGTATTTAAATTTACCAAATAACTTTGTGTATGAATTCAAATTACTGTCTGGCATTCCCGCATTTCAACTTAGAGGAATTCCTTTAGTCTTTCCCGTAGGTTAAATCTAGTGGTGGCAAACTATCCCAGTTTTTGTTTTCTAGAGATGTCTTAATGTTTTCCTCATTTTTGAAGGACATCTTTGCCAGATACAAATTTTTTATTTTCTCTAGCACTTTAAATATATAATTGCACTGCCTTCTGGCTTCTAAGGCTGTTGAGAAATTTGCTGGTAATCTAATAATTCCTCTTATGAGTGAGTTGCTGCTCTCTTGTTACTTTCAGGATTCTCTTTGCCTTTGGCTTTTTATAATGGGTTGATTAAATACATCCCAGTGTTGACTCTCTCTTTATCCTCCTTGAAGTTTGATGAACTTCTCAGATTTGAAGATTCAAGTCTTTCTTCAAATTGCAGAAGTTTTAGCTATTATTTCCTAAAATAGTCTTTCAACACCTCCTTCTCTTTTCAAGATTTCTTAAGTGTGTAGCTAGTCTGCTTAATGGCATCCCACAAGTCTTGTAGGCTCTGTTCTTGTTTCTTCAGTCATTTCTCTTTTTTTTAAACTCATACTCATTATTTATTTTTTTCTTTCTTCAGGTTCACTATTTTTTTCTTCTGCCTGTTTAAATTTTTCATTAAACCCTCTAGTGAATATTTCACTTCAATTGTTATATTTTTCTGGTCGAGATTTCCCTTATGATTTTTTTCCCTAATTTCTACCTCTTTGTTGTATTCTCATTTTGTTCATATATTATTTTTCTGATTTTCTTAGTTCTTTGCACATACTTTTCCCGTAACCCTTTTAGAATATTTAAGACAAATAACTTAAAATATTTGTCTATTAACTTTAATATCTGGGCATTGTTAAGAGTGGTTTGAATTTACTTATTTTGTTCCATTGTATTAGCTATGCTTTTCTCTTCTTTGTATGACTTACAAACTCTCTTGAAACGTGAGCATTTAAGTATTACAATGTAGTATTTCTGGAAATCATATTCTCCTCTTTTGTAAAGGTTTTATGTATGTATGCATGCATGCATGTCTGTATGTATTTTTTTTTATAAAAGACTGTAGCATTTCTTTTGTTTTGAGACTTTTCCAAACTTCCTTTTGCAAAGACTATGACTTGTTGAATGTGATATCTGAAGCCTCTCTTCTTGTAGCTTGTGTTCAGCTAGTGTTCGGTCAGAGGTTTTCAGGAATCCTAGGAATTAAAACAAAGCAAAACAAAAAATAAGCCTAGAAAAATAAAGGATAGCAATCATTCTCATTCTGTGCTGGGACACTCCAACAACACTTAGATAGGTTTTATCTGGGCCTAGGATTCAACAAAAGGTGAAAGCTTAAGTTCTCAGTAGTTTATGTGGCTGCTTTTTAATGTCTAAATTTCCAAAAGAGTTTCATTCTAGTTTCTCCTCTAGGCCTAAGATGTCCTATGGCATACATCTCCGCCTGGAATCATTTGTCCCCAGCATCTGTATCACCTTGTAGCTTTTGTGAACAGTGCCTGCTGTTTTTCCTGGTTGAGTTAGGCAAACGGAGATCATCATTTTGCTTCAGTACTTTAGATATCCTCCAGCCTGATTAGAACACATTTACACAATCATTTGCAAATAAGACCTGTTCTGTTTCCTCTGATTCAAGGGGAACATAGTAGCCAGCTGCTACTGCTCATGACTAAAATTGCTGCCACGCTAAGCAGGATGTAGAGCAAGGGTGAGTAAAAATACCACAACACTTTATGACTGTTTTGTAAACAGCTTTGTCTTGACTGAAAATTTACTTGGATGATATAAACCTTTGGCTATTTTCTAGACCTCTTACAAAGCTGGTTCAGTTAGTTTCTGGTAGTTTATTCAGGGGAGAAACGGCAGCTTAGTGCTCCAAGTCTTGGGGAGCTCTGTGCTTCTAGTCTGCCATTTTGCTGGTATCACTTCCCTTACATCTATTTTTAAAACATTTTTCTAAAAGGCTTGTTTGGATTAGTGGATGATAACATGTCAAAATTATTGTTTTTTAATTGCCAGTACCACTCCACATGTTCCATAACTTTACCAAGGAGGTATATTTTTTATTTTGTAAGCATTTTGTTTCTTGAATGTGCCACTTTAGATATTGAAGGTTTTGAATTTGGGTAAGTTTTATAGGGTAAATATATTAGCCATTCTTATTATATTTTCTTAGATATTTAGAAAACATTTACAAGTGAGGGAACTCATATTGTCTGAAATTTATAATATAAAAAATAGAAAATAATCAATGGCTGATTATAATGTAGGATATATTTGTTATCCTGAGATTCTAATAATTTCAGGAAATACTTCCAGACTACCTTATATAAATTTTCAAGTTTTCTTTTTTCCATCCTGGAGAATGTTAAACTTTGGTTTTGTCTCCCTGTTCTAATTTCCCCCATTCTTCTACTGAAAAATGTAAAATGTATTTCTAAAAAGTGTTAGTGCATTTGTATGCTTATTGTTTTCTCCTCTCCATTCATTACAAATGCATGGATTATTTTTAGGCAAGCAGCATAGGCTATTGCCGAGGTTGATAAATCATATTGCTCAGTAGCACTGGGCAAGATTTGCTGCCTAGCTTACTGACCTCCCAATTGTATCACTTTTTCTGATATCCTGAGTTAGGAGATTTTAAATCTTGCAATCCCAACCTTTTCATTCATTAAGATATTGCTCATTCAATTTTATATTAACTTTCCATAGTGTTTATATTCCCTGCCAGTTGTATAAACAAAGAGGATGTTTTGGAGACCTTGAGGAGTTTGAAATTATTAACAATTTAAAAAATTTCCTGGATCAGACAAATTTGGAAAAAAGGAAGAACAAAGAAAAGAATGCTTTTAACATGTTAGCGGTAGTCAGACCCACAGCCTGTACAAACCAAGGGTTTCAGGCATAGGGACATAGAGTATATGTCTGATCAGAAATAAATGTTCTCACGGTATGATTCTTATAATTATCTAAATAACATAAGTGTTCGATGACTTATTCTTATTTGTTTCATGTGTCTCTTACTGGCTTTCCCTCTCCTTCAGCAGCTTGTCTTTTTCTACCACCACCATCAAATCCTAAAAACCTAGACTTTGAACAAATCCAACAAAAGAGTCTCATATCACTTACTGAAGACATGACAAAATACTAGACTCCTAATATGAGTTTCACAAATATTAATTTTGAATTTAAGTAAAGATAGGTAGGAATTAATGGGAAACTGAAAATTATAATAGACTTTTCTTCAATAATGTTATATTAATACTTAACATCCACATTTTCAAAAAATTTGTATTTCATAACAGATTTTGATGTGCATTACATAATTTTCATCCCCATAACAGCTCTGTGTAGTATATGCTGCTAATGTTTTTAATTATAATTATTATGCATGGTTAAGGTTAGTGAATTCCTGTGTTGGACCAGTGTTTAGCAGGTCATAAGTTTCAGAGCCAGTCCTCAAACCATATCTTCTAACTCTAAGTCTATATTTTTAAAGAAAAATCAGCATAGGTACCTGATAGATGATATTAGATAGACAATATGAGATGGAAATCTTGCTCACAGAATACTGGCAGTAACTGTATCTGCAATAATTAATAACTTCTATAAGAAATGCCATTCTATGCCTCTGTTATCATTTATGGGTTTTGAGTATAAAAGATTTTGGCCATAAGAAAATAATAAATACATAAATATTAAAGGACAGCGGGATGAATAAGATAAAGAAATAAACTTTAATCTTTTAATCAAAATTTAGAAATTTTGTAATTAAGATGGCCATCATTTCTGACAGAATATGAAAATGAGCTTTTTAATGAGATAAATGGCAAGATAGATAACAATGTGATATCCAATTTGAAGTGGCAGTAGATTTTGTAAGCTACTTTGGAAAGTGAAAAACTTATTGTAACAACTTATTTTTTTCTGTGAATGACAAAGCTACAGTAACATAAAAGAAAGGCACTATCTAAGTAAAACAAAGTAAAATATTTAGTAGACATAGTCCATTGCCCTCCATGAAATATGTATATGCAGAACAAGATTTCCTAGTTGACTCTTGAAGGCTTATTTGTAGAGTATGCTATTTTTAATGCTCTTATTTCATCTCTTACAATTTGGAACTTGCTATACAGGTCAAAATGGCAACATTGTGTGCTTGAGTTTTTCTCTTTATTACCACCTCAAAAGATAATAAACTGGAGTTTATGATTATTATATCTATCAGCCCTTTACTTAAAAATTTTCCTTGTGGAAAGAAAAAGAATAATCACAATTATATTTCTACAAAAATGTGTACATATTTATCTTAAAGCTTATGAAACAATACTGGCAATATGCATACATGAGACAGCTCTGATCTCTTAAGATGCAATTCTTCCTTGTCTGTTTACTGTTTAAATAGATTTGTTAGTTTCATTTGCAGTTTCAAAAACTTGCAGACCCTTCACAGTTATATCTGACACTTCCACATTTAGAGTGTAACATGTTAAGAATATTTATTCATTCTGGATTAAATAAAAATGTGGTAAAATATGATAAATCTTGTTAAAACTTTATCCATCCCCACGAGGGCACATAACCTCATTTGATGCGCTTAATGGTTTATCATTAATATTCTACCTACCTTGAAATAACAATTAGCAGTTACCAGAAAATGATTATTATAAATTGTTAACAAATATTTTATATGTATACTTTATCCTTTTCCACAAATTTTGTAACAAATTCGTCTCCACAAAACAACTCTATAGGAAATAGAAAAAGTATCTCAATTTCCATTTGATACATACAGAAACTGAGGCTATGAAAAGCAGCCAGGCTTGTGGTAAATCTAATAAAATACATCCTGATA
Organism: Nomascus leucogenys; assembly: GCF_006542625.1. Classification (NCBI taxonomy): domain Eukaryota; kingdom Metazoa; phylum Chordata; class Mammalia; order Primates; family Hylobatidae; genus Nomascus; species Nomascus leucogenys. Next base: position 29,465,242 of record NC_044400.1, read on the forward strand.
CATAGTTCAATGTATGGCAAGTAGCTTATATGCAATCTATTAGAATGGTGAAGGAGGGCCAGGCACGGTGGCTCACACCTGTAATCCCAGCACTTTAGGAGGCCAAGGCGGGTGAATCACCTGAGATCAGGAGTTCAAGACCAGCCTGCCAAACATGGTAAAACCCTGTCTTTACTAAAATTACAAAAGTTAGCTGGGCGTGCTGGCAGGCACCTGTAATCCCAGCTACTCGGGAGGCTGAGCCAGGAGGATCACTTGAACCGGGAGGTGGAGGTTGCGGTGAGCTGAGATCGCACTACTGTACTCCAGCATGGGTGACAGAGCAAGACTCCATCTCAAATAATAATAATAATAATAATAATAATAATAATAATAGTGGTGAAGGATGTGGAAGAGAGTGAGGAGGAGAAAAAGAAAAGTACTGATAGTACCAACACTGGAAAGGATGAAGAGATGATGAAAATTAATTGGAACCATCATTTCCTGGTGAGAATGCAAAATATTACAGCCAATCTAGAAACAGATGAAGTTTTTTATAATGTTTGACATACATTTACCATATAACTCAACAAACCCACTCTTGGGTATTTACCCAAGAGAAATGGCAGCTTACATTCACACAAAAACCCGTACACGAATGCTTATAGTAACTCTATTCATACTCATACCAAACTAGAAATAACCTACATGGCTTTCAATGGTAAACTGGATTGCATCTATCCAATGGAATACTAAGGAATAGAATAAGAATTAAGAATGAACTACAGTATTGAGATATACAGCAACTTAGTTGAACCTCAGGGACATTATGATGAATGGGAGTCAGTTTCAAAAGTTACATGCTGTATCCTTTCCATTATATGATTTTCTCAAAAAGACAATACTAGTGTGATGGAAAAAAGATCAGTATTTTTTGAAAGTTATGAATGGAAGACATAACTATTAAGGGATTATCAGAAGGAGTTTTTTAAGACCGATGGTACTGTTTTGGTTCTGATTGTCATGGGGCTACATGAATCTATGAGTGTGTTGAAATTCATCAAAATCTTACTTTTTTGATTTACAAAAAAGTTTTACTGGAAGGCAATTTAAAAACTAAAATTTAAAAATAAATATTAAAAAAATAAAAGCTACATATAGAAGGTATAGGTCAAAGTAAATTTAAGTGATTTTCTAGTACTCTTTGACAGAGTAAATAGCATCTACAAGACAAACATTAAAAATTTTTGGTTAAATTTGAGATTTAAAAAATGGTAAATGAAGATAATACAATGAAATGTCTAGAGTATTGTTTTTAAGCACAGCCATGTTCCCTATCTTATGTGACCCCGAAGTGTATGTTTTCTGTTTAGATGGCTGTCAAAATAGGTGTTATATCCTCAAAATAGTCTACATTTAAAGGGATTGTCTCTTTACTTTTTTATCAGAATTGACAAGTTTTCAGGGAATTTTATATTGTCATTGATTGGTAGGGGAAAAACTAAAACTAATTTTCTCGAAGATGGTTGAAAATAAGAATACGGACTGATTAAAGAGGAATTAAGTTCTGTTCTTATTTCTAGGATTCCGAAATTCACAGCAGTTGCCCATAAATATTGAAGGCAGATTCTTGAATTCCTCAGGGGTTTCAATTCACACTTTTATATTGCTTCTGATTAACATGCTAATGAAGAGTGAACTAATTCAATAGTAATATGTTAACATTCAGAAAGCAAGCTGATAATATTCTGTAGATAATTCGGATTTCGTTTATGCTGTTTCTTTTCTATCAGATTATTTTGGATCATCAAATTCAGATAGAAGTTGTTTTATTTATGGCTTTTAAATTATAGTTTTTAAACAGAAATAATTAGAGTAAAGAAGATCTGCATAATAGTATCGGGAACTCAGTAACATAGATATTGAATGAATAGTTTTTCTAATAAATGATAGAGAAAAAGACCTGTGGTTGGGTGTGGTGGCTCACACCTGGGCGGGCAGATTGCTTGAGCCCAGGAGTTCAAGACTAGCCTGGGCAACATAGCAAGGCCCCATTTCAACAAAAAAAGAAAAATACATATATATATAAAATCAGCCAGATATGGTGGTGCACACCTGTAGCCCCAGCTGCTCAAGAGGGTGAGGTGAGAGGATCACTTGAGCCCGGGAGGCAGAGGTTGCAGTGAGCCATGATTGTGCCACTACACTGTAGCCTGGGTGACAGAGCGAGACTCTGTCTCAACAATAACAGCAAAAACAAATGAAGAAAAATTCTCCCTCAACATCCCCCCTCAAATCTCTTTGGATTTAACAGCTTTATTGAGATATTTTATATATATATATATGTGTGTGTGTGTGTGTGTGTGTATATATATGTATACATATAATTTTCCTATTAAAATTTTAAGTATGAAATTCAATGGATTATAGCATATTTATAGATTTATGCCACCATCACTACAATCTAATTTTAGAACATTTTCATCACTACAAAAGTAATATCACACCCATTTGCAGTTACTCTCCATTCTCCACTCTGAACCCCACTTTTAGGCAATCGTTAAATAACTTTCCATCTCTATAGATTGGTCTATTGTGGACATTTCATAAAAATTGAATCACACAATGCATGACCTATTATGACTAGTTATTTCACTTATTGTCATGTTTTTGAAGTGTATACATGTTATAAAATGTATCGGTTCTTGTTTATGGCTTAAGGATATTCTAGGTCTGAACGTATGACATTTTGTTTATACATTGATTGGTTAATGGACATTTGGGTTGTCTTCACATTTTTTCTATTTTGTTTTTTTTATAACTTTTTTTATTTATATTTTTGGAGATGGAGTCTCGCTCTGTCACCCAGGCTGGAGTGCAGTGGCACGATCTCAGCCCACTGCAACCTCTGCCTCCCAGGTTTAAGTGATTTCCCTGCCTCAGCCTCCCAAGTAGCTGGGATTACAGGTGCCTGCCACCACGTCTGGCTAATTTTTGTATTTTTAGTAGAAACGGAGTTTCGCCATGTTGGCCAGGCTGGTCAAACTCCTGACCTTGAGATCCGCCCTCCTCAGCCTCCCAAAGTGCTGGGATTACAGGCGTGAGCCACCACGCCCAGCCACATTTTGTCAATTTTGAATTATGCTATGAAATTCACTTACACATCTTTGTGTGAACCTATGTTTTCACTCTCTTGGGTAGATACCTAGGAGTGAAATTTCTGAGTCTTATTGCAACTCTGTTGAACAGTTTAGAAAAATGTCAAACTATTTCCCAATGTGGATATATCATTTTACATATCCACTAGAAAATGATAAGACTTACAATTTTTCTATATCTTGTCAACACATTATTTTCTATTTATTATTGTAGCCATTTACTGGGTCTAAAGTAGTATCTCATTGTGGTTTTGATTTGCACTTTGTTAGTGATGGATCCTGTTGAAAATCATTTCATGTGCTTATTGGTTATTTATGTATGGCAATCCTATGCCCATTTTAAAATTAGGTGATACATTTTTATATTTTGGGAGTGTAGGTGTTCTTTATATATTCTGGATTTAAGTTGCCTATTACATAAATGAATTTTATATATTTTCTCTAGGTCTGTGAATTGAGTTTTGACTTCCTCAGTGCTGTGCTCCCAGGAGCAAAGAAGTTTTTAATTTTGATAATCAAAAAATAACTTCAGATGCGTGCAGAAAATGTACACTACCAGGGCCATGTAAATAATAGCATTTATTGCTAGTTCATAGTATGTTGAATCACAGAAACCAATGTCTCTTCTTTAACATGGAATATACACTGACTTAAAGTAGTGCACCTTCACACAATGTTGGATTGCTGCTGCTAAGGAAATGGTAGTGATAACATTTTAGTCTTCCTTTCTGGTAGTTCTAGTTTGTGCTTACAAGGCTCTGAGTTTATCTTACTGTGATTCCTGAAATCAGGAGATGGCTAGGAAAGATATAAAAATATTGACAACTCTTCAAGGACTCCAGTTCTGCCTTTCTGAGGCACATGAGAAGATTGCATTTCCACATTCTTTCCAAGTTTTGCCCATGTAATGTCAGCAGAAGGACAACAGTATTTCAACACTAATTGTTGACAAGGATCACCATTTCCCTCTCTTTTTTTCCATGGAGACAGGCAATGTTCCAGAGAGGGACTGCCCCAGGATCCTGGGTTGTAGAATAAAGACAGCATAGAACAGAGAACCCTGGTTATTTTCAGAGGGTGTGGTACATGAATATGAAATAACCCTTTGTTGTTTCAAAAAACTAAAGTGCCATGGCTGTTTGTTTCTGCAGCATAACCCAGCTTCCTTAACATGGCAATCACAAAGTTTACTAAGTATATGTGTCTTATGGTCATAGATCATCTATTTCTTAAAATTATATTTTGCACGTAACATACTGTATTATTATAGATTATAGTAGTTTGGCAGTTACTAAAATCCATAATCCTTTGTTGGGATCTACAACCATTTCTGTCTGAATTCAAAGCCTCTACTCATCCCACAAAATTCTGCTTTCTGGACTTGTAAGTACTTGTGAAAAATATTGGAATACTCAGAATTGGAAATTTAAATAGTACTAAGTTTGGTTTTATCTTCCGTTACCTCCTAAAATAATACTTCTGTACAAAATTTATAATTAATTTGAATCCACAGATTTACAAAATTGAATTTTACAATCAATAGTACAGTCATGACCCTATATCCAGAAAACAAACAAAACCAAGAAAATGAAATAAAAATTATTTGTTGTCTCTTTCTTGGAGAGAAAAATATATTTATATTTATTAGAAAAAAGTCTTATTTTAGTTGTCCTTTATAAAAAATATGGATTTATTTATAAAATCTATATACATTGAATAAGAAATATAATAATCATAGCCTACTATAACCTACAATCTCAGAGACTTGACATTATGAAAGTTTGTGCAGCTCTGGCTCCTTGCATCAAAGGATATATATTTGAAAACAATTTATACACAGAAACTATTTGACAGGACTTAACAAAGTAAATTTTACAAAAAACAAAAACAATCAAAAACCACATAAAGATCTTTCTTACATGTGAATTGCATATTGGACTTCTGAATGCAAGGCTGCTGCTGCTTTTTTTTTTTGGCATCTCACCATTTGTGTTCGTAAAGCTCTTCTGTAGCTCCCTTATTTCCGTTTATTTGCTAACACCTTACTTCCCTAACTAGTGAGGGGACAAGCAACATCACTGACACAGTCATCAGTGTATCCTGCAAAGAACATAGATCAGTAACTGGCATCACATACATAATAAAGATAAGCTTTGGTATAACGCATTTTCGTTTTTGGTTGGGAACTGATATATTGTGGAAAGAACATGGACTTAGTAATCAGGAAGAACGGGGTTTGAAAACCGGCCCTGCCACGTATTGATGTGTCACTGTAGGGAGAGTTGTGTAAGCTGTTTCTTAATCTGTAAAATGGGGATACTAGCATTTGGTATAATAGGCTGTTTTGAGGATTAAAACAAATGATGTTTTAAAGTGGCCAGCATATCTGCCATTCAGTAATTGGGATTTTATATTTTACAAATGAAAGAACAAAGCTCAGAGAAGTAAAGGTCATGCAACTTGTTATTGCAAAGTCAGGAGACTTAATTTCTAATCTTCTTTACAACATTATGCCTTGCTGTTCAATTCATGTAACCCTGCACCCTTTCCTCAAGGGAAAGCCAATCTCTTTTACCCTGCAAATTCAAGTTTATGCATAGTGTGACCTACAGAACCCTTATTTTAAGATGTCAGTTAGATAACACATTCGGTTACAAGATTTAATTAATATCTTAGGTCCAAGAATTTGTAGTTTGAATTATGCTTCATTGTCATAATGTGATCATATGATCCAAATATGGTCCATATGGTTTAAGACATGGAGCTTTTTTTTTTTTTTTTTTTTTTTTGAGACGGAGTCTTGCTCTGTGCCCCAGGCTGGAGTGCAGTGGCGCGATCTCGGCTCACTGCAAGCTCCGCCTCCCGGGTTCACACCATTCTCCTGCCTCAGCCTCCCGAGTAGCTAGCTTTTAACAGTGAAAGATGATGAAGCAAATACTAAACCAGTTAAAATACCTGGACAAGAGCAAAACTGAACGGTCCCAAGGAAGCTAGGACATATAATTATCCTATTTACAGGATAATTATAATAAAATCGAAGTGGCAGCCCTAGAAATAGGTTAATTACCTCAACTTTAAGTAAATCTAATAATATCTAATTTGAGTGGAAAATGAGAAAAAGAGACATTAATGAGTTATTAACTAGTAGTTAAGATCATTATTACGGTATTTGTGAAACTTCGCAGCTAAAATATCTGAAAATATGGCCGACTATCGCAATACAAGAACAATGTTTGTGTCAACTGCTCAGAAACAAATGGGCAAGCTCTTTTCTCACATTGTACAAATGAAGCCTGCAATGTATTTTAAACATACGGAGGTGTATTTTCTGACATCAGCATCTGAGAAGAGTGCATGTGTGAGTTGGGGAGACCCCCTTGTTTTTAACAGATTAGCAAAAAAATTCATCTTAGTCCCCAATTTCCTTCAAGTTTCCAATGCTTACAATGGATTTATAAAATGACTGCATTTCTCATTATTTCTTTATAGTTAAAAGAAAAGCACACCTATGCTTATTAATGTTTGGTTTTTACAGGGCATATGTGCTCCTGTGCTCAATAGCATGCCCAGATTTGCATTGAGGATGAGTTTTCTGGACCTTTTCTAGTAACATGTAGTTATTATTGACTTTGTGATGGCCTAAAAACAAAAACAAAAACACTTTAATCTAAAATATCATCTCAAAATTATATTAACAAGTTTAATTAATGAACAGAGGCATAGCCACCATTGTGCATTATATATAATTTTATGGATAATAAATTGATAGAGTATTTCTCTGCATCACCTCCATGATGAGGACTATCTGAATTCTGCCTTATTCACTGTTGCCAAGACCTGGATCTTAAGAAACATTCGTATATTTGTTGAATGTGGAAACAATGAACAAATGAAAGTTTGGAATGGTTTTAGTGGCAAATTCTTTCCCTTTCTTGCAGATAGAACTTAGACAGGCAGCTGCTTAAGGGTCAGGCGTTACATGTGGTTCACTTTTCTGACAATCTGCTAAACAAGTTTTTATTCCCTTCTTATCAGTGCATCCTGTGCCAGTACAAACCTATTTCTTGGGTCCTTGGGCATAATGTACTACAGTTGACACTCATCAGTTAAGCAAAAATATTAATATTATATACTGGGTAAATGCTCAAATATTAGTATTATACATATGTTAAATATTATAAAGTCAGTATTTTAATCTCCATTTCACACATGATCATACTGCAACTCAGAAATATTAAGTGACTTGCTAAGGTCATGTGTAAAGTTATAATATGCAGAAATTGTATTTCTCTCATTCAAAGTTTATGCTCTTTTCACAAGGTCACTTTGTTTTCTCTAGGAAAAAGCAAGCCTTCAATTGGGGTGCTGGAAGCTTTGAAAAGTTAATGTTAAACTGAAGCAACTAAAACATCTAGAGATTGACGGATCTTCCCACCTGATCCTCACCTTGTTAATGAAAGCACACAATTTGGAAGGTCTAAACAAGATTATTGGAAAAATACAATACTCACATATCTAATTTTGGAAAGTAAACTTTATAACTCTTTTGTAGTCAGGCATTGGCAATGTGTTTATAGCCTCAGCAGCCTCAACAGCTACAATAATTTTAAGTATTATTAAGTTTTACCCTGTAGAAAAGTCAGTTCATTTTCAACAATGTTTCAGTGAAATTAAGTGGCAGATTACTTTGTTTAATCAGAGTTTTTTGTTAATGTTTCTGTTTTATAATGTTGAATACATTTCTAAGGGAGCCACTATGTCACACACACACACACACACACACACACACACAGAATAAGAAAGAAATAGAATGGTTCCACCCTGATATTCTTGAGCTCTAGTTTCTTGCTGAGCTTGGAAGTATTACTTTTCAACATCTTAACGTTCTTTTGGTTTCTGCAAAGATCTATATTCTTTATTTGTTAAGTGCCTAAGAACATTTGTTTATTTAAAGGGAGTCTTAAAGGATTAGATATGAAATGTTTGCCTGGTTTAGAGAAACATGGATCTTTTCAAATAAGTAGATATGCCACCAGCAAAAAACACATTGAAAAATAAAATGTTCACCGTGTCCAGTATTTTTTTAGTAACTCTAAATTTATTTATAGAATTTGACTTTCTAATCATTGTCAGTGTACCTGTTTTATGGCAAGCAAGGGCACCCAGAGGGAGAATTCATTTTAATCAAATTTAAAATTTCAGGAATAGCCATGTAAACAAAACAGCCAGCCCGTTACATTGTAGACATTGGGTAGACAGATGATTACACTGCTAAGCTGTTTTACCTTGAAACTAACTCTCAGTGGTTGAAATGTTGATTTATTTCCTACAAACTGCATTTTTTTCACTGTAGAATAATTCTTAAGAATCTAGAAACTTTGGAATAAAATCTGAATACTTAACAAAATTATTTTTACATTATTGAATGACCTATACCATTTGTCCAACAATGGACTTTACAATAACATTTCAAGTAAGACCTAAACGTATCAATGCAAATAAAAATTAAATGGTATTAAAACAAAGAGGGTTGGCCAGGCACGGTGGCTCATGCCTGTAATGCCAGCACTTTGGGAGGCTGAGGCAGGCGGATCACGAGGTCAGGAGATCAAGACCATCCTGGCCAACATGGTGAAACCCCATCTCTACTAAAAATACAAAAATTAGCCAGGCATAGTGACATGCGCCTGTAATCCCAGCTACTCGGGAGGCTGAGGCAGGAGAATCACTTGAACCCGGGAGGCAGAGGTTGCAGTGAGCCAAGATCGTGCCACTGCACTCCAACCTGGCAACAGAGTGAGACACTATCTCAAAAAAATAAATAAATAAATAAAATAAAGAGGGTAAAGACAATAAATACACATATTCACTTACATACACGTGGGTTTATGAGATCAAGACAAAAACCCAGTGGATTATACTGGTCTATAGTAAAGTATAGATTGGTTTGATCAGGAACCTGCAAATGAAATCCCTCACAATCTTTTCTACTTCAACCTCATTTTGAAATAATTGGCACCAGACACCTATGTTGTGGACATACTTACAATTCCTTAATTTAATTTTTTTGCCTGTTTGCTCATATAGGTCCTGCTTCTGTATCTTTCGGCTTGTCCTGAAACTTCACAACACCTATTTATAAATAACCAAAATTCCTCTATGATTTTCTGTTTCACCTAGGGTAATAAATATAGGCATGTATAAACAAGGTATGAGACATATGGAATTAAGAGCAGAAAAAAAGGACAATCTTTTCAGTAAATGGTGTTGGAACCATTAGGTATAATATAAAACAAATAAAAATTGATTCCTACCTCATATCATTACCCAAATCAATTTTAGGTAGACTGTAGGTCTAAATTTAAAAAGCAAAACAATAAATTTTTTAAACAAGAGCACAAAAAGCATGAATCATAAAAAAAAAAGCAGACAGCCTTCCATGAATGAATGGATGAAGGTAGTCAATTTTGAATGGATTGACTATCCTGAAGGGCAAAACATGATAACACTTAAATGTTAATTAATTTAGTTATGTGTTTCTAGTACCAGATATAAAGCTGAGGCTGTGACTTTTGTGTTAGATGTTGTTGCTGTGGTTACATTTCCAATAAGCTTTCCTGAAAGGGCAAAGGGAAGAAACTTACTGAATGCCTGAGAGGGCAATTATATAAGAGAGTTGTCTATTGGAAGTGAGGCCATAAGCAGGGGGAGGCAGCAAAATCAGTAAACACGGGAAAAAAGGATCCAAATCTCACTTACTACCTATGACCTGCTCTGCTACGTTCTACTCTGCTGTCCCTCCAAGTAGTTAAATCCAACCAGAAGTTAAACAGCAAGGGAGCTTTTGTTGTATTCCATATAAATCAGTTTCTCAAGACAAAGAGCAGCATGATCAAAGATAGAGAGTGGATCTAGAACAATATGGGAGTGTAAAGTGACAAGAATAGCCAATACATTCATGAAGAAGATTGAGGAGGAAGAATTTGTTCTATCAAATATAAAGATTTCTCATAAGGCTACATTAATTAAGACAAAACGGCACTGGCACAAGTTAGACAACTAGGCCAATGAAACAGAATAAAGAGACTAGAAACAGACTTATACCTAAGTAGACACATAACGATGTAGATGCCTTTGCAGAACAGTGAAAATAGCAATCAAAGGAGAGAAAGAGAAAAGAAAGAAAAGAAAAAAGATACTGAGGCAACCAGATTTGTATGGGCGAAATATGAAACTTAGACTGACCTCACACATTCCCCAAATTTAATTTGAGGTGGATTGTAGAACTACCTATAAAAGCCAAAACAATAGCAATTTCTAAAATAGGATACAAAAAGTATGGATCATAACTTATGAGAATCTAGATATTACTTTTACATCAAATTTAAGGAATCCTGTCTATTCAAAAAGACCATGACGTGAAGTTCAATATATACGTCAGAAAGACTAAAAAGACAAAGTTTATATACAAAATGTATAAAGCATGTCTATACATCAAGAAAAAAATGTAATGAAATACGGTCAATATACTTAAAAAGGTACTTTACAAAAGTGGATATCAAAGTTTACAAGTAATATATGAAAAAAGTACTTAATTAGGAGCAAGGACAATTCATCCATAGGAACAGAGAGAATATAGATTTTATAGATCCAGATTCATATTGGTGTCTATATGTAGGGAAGAGGTATCTTGGTTACCTTCTTATTGCTTCTATTTTCTCACTGAAATAAGGAATAAGGTCAATGACTAATAGTGAAGATACTGAGAGGAGGTTCTGGGGGACTTAAAAGAAAGCAATAATTAAATAGTCATCTGAAAGGCTGGAAACTATAGTAGATCAGGACAATGGAGTCAGAATGAAGAGACCATTTGATGGTAGTTAGCGAGAGCTTAAGATAAAATCATTTAGAATCACCATGAGTTTTTCTTCAGATGCATTCAGATGATCATGTGGAACACTAAGATTTGAACTAGATTTTAACCAGAATTGAAATTCTGTGAATGGAAGAAGACTAGACAGGAGGTAATGTGGTAGGAAAGAGACTGTAATAGCTGACCATAAGTTTAAACTATTAAGAAGGGAAGTGGGGGGAAATGAAGTGGGGCTAGATTGTGAAGAACAGTGAAACCACCAAGAATCTGCACAGTGTTAGTTGGAGAAAGTCCCAGCCATCCAGGAGTTAGAATCTTAATGAACCTTGATATTTAAATAAATGTGGAGTACTGACTGGCAGTCTCCTGTCAATTCAACACTGAGTGTTTTTTTGTTTTGTTTTGTTTTGTTTTTTAGAAGAAAAGGGGGTAGAGTGATTTAGATTCAGTGCAAATATTAAGAAGGGCACCTGCTCTTTCACTAGGCCAGCAGTAGAAGAAGTAAGAAAGAGAGAACAGTGAAGTTTTGCGAGGGCTAAAGAGATGTGGTGTCTTCAAGAGAAGGAAGTATGAAGGAGAGCGAGAAGATGAAGGAATATTTAAAGAAGTGAATGAAGAAATACAAATACACTGTTTCTACTCTCTGGAAAGAATGCTATCACAAAAGGCTAAGTGAGAGTGACTTAGGGAAGTTAGCAGTGAGATGACAGGTGGTGGTCAGATTCAGGATAGCCAAAAGGATTTTCTTGCACATTGAAAGTGGCCTATGAATAAAAGAGAATAATCACAGATGACTCTGTATACTTGGGCCAGAGATCTGAATTATTATTGTCTTCGACTGGGATAGGGCAGGCTGGGGAAAGGACAGTATATTGAGAGAAACAGTTGAAATTTGAGTATATGAATTTTTAGGCTCCTATTAAACAAAGGGCTGGTGAGATGAAAAATAGATGGACAAGGTCAAGAAAGCAGTTGATAGGATCAGCATATACCCAGAGTGTATTTTTACCTTACTTTTAATGTGAAATATACTTACCAGAAAGTACATAAAATATATATGTAAATTTAAACTGATATCCATAAAGCAAACACCAATTTACATCTAGATGAAGAAATAGAACATTGCCAGAACCCTGGAATCTCTTCACCCAATATGCCTTTATCTAAACATAAAACCCTCCCTCAAATCCAACTGAGGAAATTACAATCCTGAAATAAAATGTGGTACTAAGTTTTTTGTTTGCTTCATGTTTATATCTGTAAATGCATTCCTAACCAATACAAGTTCGTTTTGCTTGCTTTTGAGATGTACTTAAATGGAATCACTATGTGTAGGCAATTTCAACTTGCTTCCTTTTGCTCAACGTTAGTTTGTGGACCTTATCCATGCTGTTGTATATAGCTTTAGTTCATTATTTTCCTCTATGTACTATTTCACAATTTATTTATTCAGTGTGGATAGGCATTTGACAGATGATATATATGACTTTTTGTGTTGATTTTACAAGCAATGTTTCCAAGAACATTATTTTATGAGTATTTTGCTGCCCATATATTTAGTTATCATGAGGCTTAAAATTTGGAATTACTGAGTCACAATGTTGCGTGACTTTTCCTTAGTTCTGCTAAAGACAGGGTTCTTGTCACAGGGCCACCAAAATGTAAGCTCACAGATGATTTGAAGGGTGATCTAGGGCAGGGTTTTATTGGGTGAAAAAGAAGAAAAGGGGAAACAGAGACTCTTAGAGAAGCAAGAGAGTGTGCTTCCTGCCCATGGGCTTCCGGCCTCACAGATTGAATTCCAGGTTCCACCCAGGAAGAGAAGGGGCCAGGTTCCTCCTGGCTGAGAACAGAGCGAACTTCTGTGGCTCCACCCCAGTGTGCACTCCTCTCAATGCACAGGTCATTTGGAGGCTCTGCCAGGGAGCCCTTCCCACCTGACTGTCTCAATAAGTCAAGAGATTATCTTCAAGATCACTAAGCAGTCAAATTTCATTCTCTGTTTTTTTTTTTTTTTTTTTTTTTTACTAGCTTGCACTCCCAATAGTGTATGAGAATTTCCTTTGCTATGAAAATTTAATTATTGCAAATTTGGTGTATCTTATTGTGGTTTTATTTTACTTCCTTTGGGGCAGATATTCTTTGAAGCTAATGAAGTTTGAGTTTCCATGCTCAATGGAAATGCTTCATGTTGATGACCATCACTGTTATGTATGGATTAGGTGATTGCTAGCAGTCTATTTGTAAGAAATGACTTCCAGGAATATTTTGTACTGATTTACCCCATACGACATCATGTAGACGCTGGGTCATTATGAGGACACTGGGTCAAAGGTTTTACCATGTGTATGTACTAAACAGCTGACAGTGGGTGTTACATATGTTTTAAAGTGTATAAAGAATAATTTCAGAAAAAGTTAACTGAAGATTAAAAACAGAAATAATAGAATGTTGAATATAAACAAAACAATAAAATAATGAATATCGGTGTTTAAATCAATATTCATATATTTTTCTGATATCAAAAAGCACATTGTAACACCAATTTTTGTGCAGATTATACCAAAAGTGATGATTCATTAAGAGATAGCTTTGAGACCATCTTTAATTTAACCAGTACACTCAAATAAATAAAAGAGTTGAATTCTCAGTAGAAGTAATAAATAAGCCTTTTGGTTACTTGATTAAATAATTAATAAAAATATTGAATCATATAAACATTGAGAAAAAATAACTATCTTGCGAATTTGACTTGGGATATTGACATCAGAAAATATTTTATAGTACACTACCCTGAGGGCATCAATTAGCAACTGGTAGAAGAAAATTTTCCTCAGCAAGTGCATTTAAGATCTCGTTAAGACTTATAGCTGATGTATCAAACAAACTTAATAGAGATCTCTCAATTAGGACATAATATTAACAGTAACAATTATGAAACTGAAAGAAATGGTTTCAAACTATCAACTAAAATGCTTATCAATAATGCCACAGAAAACATAGAATAGTCTTTATAACCTACAGAAAAATATTTCAAAATCCATGTCATATGAAGAGTCTATCAAAAGCATGTAGCCAAAACACGTAGAAAAAAATAATATACAATTTGTGTGTCAGGCAGTTAGTTCATACACACACACACACACACACACACACTGTATTGGTACAAGACTGGGTAATTTATAAAGGAAAGAGGTTTAATGGACTCAGTTCCACATGGATGGGTAGGCCTCAGGAAACTGACAATCATGGCAGAAGGGAAAGGTACTTCTTACATGGTGGCAGGTGAGAGAGTGAGAAAGGGCATGGAAAATTGTCTTGTAAAACCATCAGATCTCAAGAACTCACTCACTCTCATGAGAACGGCATGGGGGAAACCACTCCCATGATCCAGTCACCCCCAACCAGGTCCCTCCTTCAACACCTAGAGATTAAAATTCAAAATGAGATTTGAGTGGGGACAAAAATCTTAAGCATATCATGTATGTATTTTTTTCTGGTTTTGAATATAACTTATGACATTTATCATCTTTTTGAAATTGTGCCTAATTTCTTATGCAGAAGTTTATTTTTTACAGATTCCATAAAATAAAATTCAGTCTCCTAAAATTCTAACCATTTTCCTTTCTACATAATTCCTCATTTACTGTGTTTGGCCTCCTTTCAATACAGCCTTTGGCCATTTTTACCTCTTGCTTTTGAAATGCTGTACATGTCCTTTGCCCACTTCCTCTATTAAAATATCTATCTTATACTTATTGATTTCTTTATATTCTTTATATAATGAATTCTAGTCTGTCATTATATCAATATACACACATACATATATATTTATATACATATGTAGAATATTGTGAATTGACTACTTTTTACTCTGTTTAGGATGTTCTTTCATTAATAGAACTTTTTAGTTTTTTTTTTTCTAGATCGATCACTGTTAGTTTATAAAAATTCTACTGATGTTGTGTGTTGATTTGTATCCTGCAATTTCACTGAATAAGTTTATTAACTAAGAAATTTTTGTGGAGTCTTTGGGCACTTCTAAATATAATAATCTTATATCACCTGCAAAAAAAAACGAGAGAGAGAGAGAGAATAATTTGACTTATTCCTTTCCAGCTTGGATGCCCTTTATTTCTTCTTCTGGCCTAATTTTTCTGTCTACGACTTCTGGTATTATGTTGAATAGAGTTGATGAAAGTGGGCATCCTTGTCTTGTTTCAGACCTTAGAGGAAAGGTTTACAACTTTTTACCATTTCATATAATATTACCTGAGGTTTTCTCAGATATGATCTTTATTGTATTGAGGTACATAGTTTCTATACCTAATTTGTTGAGAGCTTTTGTTATGAAAGAATGTTGAATTTTGAAAAGTGCTTTCTCTGCTTCTATTGACATGATCATAAGTTTTTATCCTTCATTCTGTTAATGTGATGTATCACATTTGTTAATTTGCATATGTTAAGCCGACCTTATATTTCTGGAATAAATCTCACTTGATAATAAGCGAATGATCTTTTTAATGTGTTGTTGAATTCATTTTACTCATATTTATTTTGAGAATTTTTGCATTTATGTTTTCTTTTCTTCTTGTATCCTTGTCTAATTTTGATAGCAGGATAATATTGGACTTGGTGGTTTCTTCAGATTTGCATTTTCTATTTTTTCATAAGTCCATCATGGTAGGTTGTATGCGTCCAGGAATTTATCCATTTCTTCTAGGTTTTCCAATTTTTCAGAAGGTAATTGTTCATAATATTCTATTATGATTTTTTGTATTTCTGTGGTAAGAGTTTTAATATTACCTTTTTCTTCCTTGATTTCATTTGAGGCATTTCTGTTTTTTTCATCTTCTAACTAAAGGTTTTTTCAATTTTGTTTATTTTTTTAAACTAACTCTTGTTAATATTTTGTACTGCTTTTTAGTCTCGATTTCATTTATTTGTTCTCTGATCTTTACAATTTCTTTTCTTTTATTAATTTTGTATTTAATCTGCTTTTATTTTTGTAGTTCCTTGAGTAATGATGCTAAATATTTTATTTGTGATCTTTCTACTTTTTTGATATAGGTGTTTATTGCTATACCTTTCCTCTTACAACTTTTTTTGCTGTACTCTATAGGTTTGGTTGGTATATTGTATTTTCATCTGTGTTTGTCTCTAGAAACTTTTGAATTTCTTTTTTAATTTCTTTATTGAACCATGGGTTTTCAGTAGGATGTTGTTTAATTTCCATGTATTGTAAAATTTCTGAAGTTTCTTCTGTTACTGATTTCTAATTTTATACCATTGAGGTCAGAAAATACTTGATATAATCTTTATGTCCTTGACTCTGTAAAGACTTTTTTTTGGCTTAGTATATAATCTATCCTGGCTAATGTACTATGTTAGTTGAGAAGAATGTGTATTCTACAGCTGTTGGATAGATTGTTCTGTAAATGTCAATTAGACCCATTTGGTGCAGAGGGCAGTTTAAGTTTGATGTTTCTTTGTTGATTTCCTGTCTAGGTGATCTGTCCGTTGTTAAAAATGGGGTGTTGGAGTCCCCTATTATCATTATATTGAGGTTCATCACTCCCTTTAATAACATTTGCTTTATATAGTTAGCTGTTCTTGTGTTGTATGGATATCTATTTACAAATGTTATATTATCTTGCTGAATAAATCCACTTATCTTTATGCAGTGAGTTTCTTTGTCTCTTTTTACAGTTTTTGACCCAAAATCTATTTTATTTCATATAAATCTAGCTACTGCTGCTCACTTTTGGTCCTTGTTTTCATGGAATACCTTTTCCATCTCTTCACTTTCAGTCTGTGGGGTGCTTACCAGTGAAGTGATTCTCTTGTAGAGAGAATATACTACATATAATTGTAGAGAGAATATACTATATGTACTTCCTGTGTATATAGGCAGCATATAATTGGGTTTCATTTTTTTCAGGAGGGCTTGGTTTTTTTTTGCCCATCCAGCCAGTTTACATCTTTTGACTGGATAATTTAATCCACTTACATTTAAGGTTATTATTGATAGGTAAGGACTTACTACTGCCATTTTGCTAGTTGTTTCCGGGGATTTTTTAAATAGATCTTTTGGTCTTTTCTTCCTCTCTAATTGTTTATCATTGTTTAGCTTTGCGGTTTGGTATTTTTCCGTGTTGCTAAACTTTTATTCCTTTCTCTTTCTCATCATTGTATATGCTGCAATTTCTTTCTTTGTAGTTACTGACAAGCTAACATAAAGAAACCTGTAGTTATAATAGACTTATGTAATCCAGTAATAACTTAATTTTGGTTAAATGAAAATATTTTAGACTTTTATCCTTTCCTTATAATTTATATTTGTTATTCTAAATTTACATCTTTATATATAGTGTGTTTCTTAGCAACTGATTGTAGCTCTAATCATTTTTGACCATTCTGACTTGTAACCTCTATGGTAGAGGTTTGAAAGATTTACATAGCACTATTATGGTACTGAAGTATCCTGTCTGATTATAAGCTTAGCTCTACTAGCGGATTTTTTACTTTCACATGTTTTCATTACAGGAATTATCATCCTGAGAATTAGCTGCTGATAAGTATTCTTACAGCCTAAAAATATTCTGATAGTCTAATATTCTTATAGTCTTTTCTTATATGTGACTTGACACTTTTGCTACTTTAAGAATTGTCTCCTTATCTTTGACTTTTGACTGTTTGATTATAATGTGCCTACATCAGGACCTTTGTGAGTTGTGTGTATTCATGGATCTTTGAGCATCCTTGATCTGGTTGCTCATATTCACCCAACAATTGTCTCTTCAGCAAGACCTTTATCAAATATATGATTAACAAATATTTTCTCCCATTTTTTAGATCTTGTTACAAAAAAAAATCCTGCGGACCAAACAGGTCCTCAGTCCACTTTGGGTAGCTGCCTGGAGCAGCTTTTGTAGTCAAAGAGGTTTTTGTTTGTTTCTTTGTTTGTTTTCTGTAGACGAATCCTAGGATGTCTGTTGGGTATGGCACATTGACTTTGGCTTTGGTGAATGTAGCAGTATAACCTACATGCAGTTTCTTCACCTATAATACACAACAGCAATGTCTGTGAATGCCTCATTGGCCTAGATTACAGGAGTAATTGTGTCAGTGGCATAGTCTTATTGGGTATAAGGTGCCAGTATGGTTCTCAAGCTGAAGGTGTCCATGCATGGCAGTTCAGATGGCTCTAGAGTGGGCTTGGTGCAGACCACTGGGCTAGTTCTCCAGCTGGGCTTGCACATGCATGGCAGTTCATCTGGCTGAGGGGCAGTCTTGCCAAGATAGAGTTACTGGGCTGATTTTCAGGAGGGGGATGCTTGCTCATGGTGGTTCAGCCAGTCCAGGGTTGGCCTCAACACTGTGAAGAACCACTTGTTCCTGTGGGCATAGTATTGTGTGGGCTCAGGCACCAGAGTCACAGACATTTATCTGAGCTTAGGCTCCAGGAAGTCAGTGTCATGACACTGCAACCACCTGTGTGAGCATGATGAAATAATGGTGAGCACTCAGGGATGAAGAGACACAATGGCAACTGGCCCCCAGAGCAGGGAGCCCTCTAGCAGTGACTCTGGTTTCAAGATGATACCATGATGTAGCTGCTTTGTTCCACAAAGGGTAGTGGGGTGCATAATGTGGGCTTTACTCTGGAGCAATGCACCCATGTCAACTTCAGGCAGGTCCCCAAAGTGGGCTGAGGGCCTGTGAGTTCTGCAAGATTTTTTTGTAACAAAATCTGAAAGTGAGAGAAAATATTTGTTAATCATATATTTAATAAAGGTCTTGCTGAACGTTTTTGTCCCCTCAAATTCCATATGTTAAACTGTTAAAGTCTCAATCTCCGACCCCAGTAGTATTTGGAAGTAGGATCTTTAGGAGGTAATTAGGTTTAGATGAAGTCAGGAGGGTGAAACTCTGTTGGTGGGATCAGCACCCTTACAAGAAAAGAAATAAATCAGAGCCCTCTCTCTCTTTATCATGTAAGGATAGAGCAAGAAAGCGATTGTCTGTAATCAAAGGGAACCCTTACCGGATACCAAATCTGCCAGCACTTTGATCTTGGACCTTCCAATACTGGAACTGAGAAAAATATCGCTTGTTTAAGCTGACCAGTGTATGGTATTTTGTTATAGCAGCCCAACAGGCTAAGGTAGTTCTAGTATCCAGAATATGTAAAGAACTCTTACAGTCTAACATAAAAAGGACAAATAATAATTGACAACGACTTGAATATATGTGTTTCCAAATGCAAATAGCCCAAATGTACATAAAAAGATGACAAATATCATTGATGTATTTTCCTTCCTTCCTTCTTTTTCTCTTTTCTTCATTCCTCTCTGCCTTCTTTCCTTCCATTTATCTTCCTTTTTTTCTTTCTTCCCTCCCATTCTTCTTTCTTTCCTGTCTTTCTTCCCTCCTTTCTTCCTTCTCTTCTTTCCTCCTTCCTTTCTTCTCCTCTGTTCTCTTTCTTTTTCCTTTTTTTCTTCCTTCCTTCCTTTTTCCTTTTTTCTTCCTTCTTTCCTTGCTTCCTTCCTTTTCCTTTTTTTCCCTTCCTTCCTGACTTCTGTTTCCTTCTTTCTTTCCTTAATATTTTCTTTGTTTTTGGTGGGAATTGAGGTTTTTTTTTTTTTGAACAACCACTCTTTCATAAGTCAGGCCTTATGAAAGTGTAGTCTCCAGGACTAAAAAAATCACACAGAGCTTAAATTCATGAAACAAAATATAGGGATTACCAGGAAAGAAAGTAGAACTGCAACTGGGATGCACATAGAGAAAGATGAGGGTGAGTCGTTGATCAAAGCCAACAAATATAAAAGTGAAAGTTTAAAGCACAACCACTTTCTGAGACTTTAATGAAATGACAAGGATGTAATGCTTGAGTTCATTGAATTGAATTAAAAATCCAATAGTCAAGTTCCATAGTGCAGGCAAATTATGCATATAACGTTTATATATTTGTTTAACATCTCCCCAGGGTCTATGATATGAGATCAGACTTCTGTGAGGCCAGGTGCAAAAACTGGTAAAAGTCATACAGTTCACCAAAACATGGAAAAGAGCCATTAAAAAAGTGTAATTACCTTACATTGTCCACAATATTATCTTTAGTTATACATCATTGTTCAAGAAGAAGGAAAGAGGACTAAGGGAGTTCTACCATCAGCTATGAAAAGAAAGCAATTTAGTCATAATTTATTTTGTTGTTATCAACTGATGTCATGCAAAAGAAATAAATAAATCAAAACTATAATTTTTGAAATTACGTTTATCCAAACTGATTCTTAAAGAAAAATAATTCAATATTTCTCCAAAGTCTGCCAACTGTGTTACCAACTTGTTCATTTTTGTTTCAAAACTGAATTAGATAAGCTTTGTAATAAAAAAAGTTTTTTGTTTGTTTGTTTTGAAACGGAGTTTGGTTCTGTCACCCAGGCTGGAGTGCAGTGACACAATCTTGGCTCCTGCAACCTCCACCTCCCAGGTTCAAGCGATTCTCCTGCCTCAGCCTCCTGAGTAGCTGGATTACAGGCACCTGCCACCACATCCGGCTAATTTTTGTATTTTTAGTAGAGATAGGGTTTCACCATATTGGCCAGGCTGGTCTCCAACTCCTGACCTCAGGTGATCTGCCCGCCTTGGCCTCCCAAAGTGCTCAGATAACAGGTTTGAGCCATCACTCCTGGCCTTAATGAAAAGTTTTAAATTTATGTTTCTGCATTTATCAGTTTCATAAATGGAATGGCAGTTGCTGACTACCCTTCATAAAAGATGAGGAAATTGGCACATTTACAATTCTTCCCACTTGTTCTACCCCCACACCTCCTGGTTTTATGGGCATCAAATGAGATTTTTTTGCCCAAAGCATTAATTGTTAAACTATTTTTATGTCTTATGACTATTATTTTAAGAACTGTAACATTTACACTGTGTATTATATGACAGTTGTATAAACTTGATTTCATTTTTAAATGAAAAAATGTCTGTAAATTCTTTCACATGCAAATTTCTAAGTTTTCTTTGAACGTAATTTATTTTTTAATCACAGCTTGAAGTGCATATTTGTTAGTTTAGTTTTGTTTTCTTCACGACAAACAGTTTTAATAAAGAAATTACTTTTTTTTCACAGCTGAGGTGTCTTTGCCTTGAATTTGCATGTCTACAACAGCTTACCTATATATTGATATCTAAATTCAACACAGATTTCTTTTCAAAGTCAAAGACTGTATTCTAGCTTATTCTGGAATATAAATACGATGTTGTTGAGTGGAAGTTTGAGAGTATCCTAATTTTTTTTACTTTAATAATTTGGTTCATTATTACATGTTTGTAGGATTTTTTTTTAACTGTGCTTAAAATTAAATACTCAGCAACATAACCCCATGCCTGTTACCTCCATCTATCTTGGGGACGTACTAGACTATGTTTATCTACAAATCCCTTTAGCATAGAAATTTATTTCTCTAATTTCATTTTATAAAATTATCCTTTTTGTAATTATGTTCTCTGTTTGAGAAGCTCCAAATTTATAAATTGTTTGTCTTCCTTGGAGCACTTCACTATTTTCAATGCCATATACTTTTTTTAGTCTACATTTTTAAATTTTAACTTTTATCTATTGATTCATTGCATTAATATTTTAATTATTTTTCTTTAGAGAGTAAAATAGTTTCTGCTTAAAATTATGTTATTTTCTAGAGCTGATTTTTTTTCTAACTATATTCATCTCTAAAAATTCACTTAGTATTTTTTTCTTTTCTTTTTAAAAAGAATTTTCACAGGTCCTATGGTTTATTGGTTTACACTATTTGTTTATCTTTGAGTAGAAACATTTCTATTCAAGTCTCCTTTTTTTCTCTGAAAAGATTCTTCTTGATTCCTTTGTTTACCGTTGCATCATGTCAATAATTCCTTTGGAAACACAACTATAGTACAAGGCCATGAATTTCTAAATTATATAGTGCAATGCTGTCAGGTACAACAAATAAAGCCCAACATTTCAACAGATCAACACAGAAGAAGTTTGTTTCCTGGTAACATAACAATCCAATGTGGGCGTTCCTGGTCTAAGGTCATTAAGGGACCTAGACTCCTTCCATCTTATAGCCATCCTGTTCCCGAAGGCTGTATAGTTTATTCATCCTTTATTCAGATGGATAAAAAGAGGAAGTAGAGATTCAGCTGCTGCTAAAAATGCCCTGTCCTAGAGTGACACTCATTAAATTCCTTAACACTTTATTGACAAAATTAGTCCCATAATGACACCTAGAAATGAGGGTGGGGTGGGGGGCTGGTAAGTGTGATGTCTGCCTGGACAACTTCTTTACATCTATTTCTCTATGTAATAGGAGGGAGAGAGCACGTGTTGATGAACAGCTACCATTTTGTCATATTCTGTCCCTCTGACAGAATTATCAGTGAAGATCCTTCTCACATATAATACCTATTTAACCCTCTCTAAGGAAGACAACTCAAAGCCCCATCTAGTCACAACATCCAGCTCCGGGTGTATGCTGTCTGGGTGATGTGCAGTCTCCCCTTTCAGTTCTGGGAGTGGTTGGTTGTGGCCTTGACAAGTCACTCCTCCACCACAGTGGTGGAAAGAAGACAAAGTAAGTGCAATGCAAGTTCCCATTCAGAAAAGGGAAGCATAGGAAACATAAGCATCATGTATCCAGCATAATACCTGCTGGACAGGTGACATGAAGAGCCTTTGTCTTGGCAATGCTGAGCGATGGGGGATCCTTGTTTAGATGCTGGCTCTGCTTCCTGGGAACAACTACCTTGTCCAGCGCTCTCCATATGGCCTCTGCCTTGCCTTCATGGATATGCTGCCTTGTTTCTCCCCCAGCCATCTCTGTGGTGGCCCCTAGAAAATATGCATTTATTGGACAATATACTGCTCACTCCTTATGCCAGCTAATAAGAAATTGTTTCTCAGGTGACTCCTGCCCTTCTATTTCCTGTCTGTGATACTGATCTTGGAACTACACAAACCAAATTTCTGTTTTGCCAGCTGAGCCTTTGTTATTCTCTGCCAATAGTGACATTAAAGATAAGTTGTTAGGAAAAAGGAGAGAGAAGAGACTTCCTCTTTACTGTCTGCATGCCACACTAATGATTTTTCACCACAGCTACAGTAGTTCCTTCCTATATGACAGCTGAATCTAGTTTGGGCTTTGTCTAATACTTGCAGAATTAGCTAACTTGCACATCCCTCAGAGGCACAAGCACCAGCTGAGCAGCTCCTCAGGGTCACAGGTCTGGGTTTTATTGCTCAACAAATCCCCTTCACAAAACTTCTGAGATTAAAAAAAATTCAAACTCTTTCCTTTGCTTCTCTATCTCTAGTGATAGTAGCTGCTCCCTGAAGTGACTATCTGAGATATCTTGGTCCTAATCTCTTTTAAATCCTTTAAGTTAGCCAGTTAACAACTTTATACTTGATTAGTCATTCTTTACATATTCTCTAGTAAAATAACTCCTGTGATTTTCATTTCTTGCCTGGGCCCTACCTAATACAGACAATTTGTGCCGGAAGAGGTAGTAGGAAAAATAACCTCTACAATGGGGTTTGGAAACATAGGTTGGGTTCCATTCCTGTATTTACACACAACGTTGACTCTTTAATAAAGGGTTATGGGATTCTGCTAATCCATGGAATATCACAGCACTATGATTAACCAAACTTTCATCTGTGGTTGAATGCAATAAAGTCTAACTATTGAAGGTAACTTGGGTAATCAAGGGGCTGCTACTATTGACTCATGGCAGTTGTGACGAATGCAACGCTGGTGCAGGGTCAGTTCTCATAATTACTCTGGAGCATCTTCAGAAAGGGAGTAACAAGCTCAGGTCACTAACATGCTGGCTCAAGTCACAGAGAACCAGAGTTCTTCTAAGAAAACCCTACACATGACCTTATTTCTTGTGGCCACAGACATAATTTTGCTGAAAATCAAAACCAAAATTGAATTGTGTGGGTTATAGAATCATGATGTATCCTGAATTCACAACCTCACCAACCTTTCGTGTAGAAGTTAGAACATTCCTAAAACTTGGAATAGGATCACCTGGTTGGATTCATGTGATGCAAGGAATCTTGGAATCTTAAGTCATTCAGTTTTCCTTGCATATAGAGAGAGCATTCCCCTTTCAAGTCTGAGAAGATTAGCCCTCCAGTTCTTGAGCATCCTGTAATAAATTTATATAGGCCAGTTGCTTTATATTTAGATATTAATTTTCCCAAAGATACCACCTTAACAACACTTTATTGCCACTGGACCAACAACAAGGGTCAGATGTAAGGATATTGCAGGGGTCAAGTACAAACTCTGATCTAGTAGAAGGCAATGTATATACCTAAAGTATTGCAAGCCATTATTAACTTAAATGAGAAGGAACCCAAGGAATATGTATGCAATGCATTCAAAGGGTGTTAGATGGAGGAGGCAGATCTCAACAGGTTACAGTCTGTTGATAGTATAATAATGCCAGCAGCTAGGAATTATGTCTATTTTATTGACGTGAATGCACTTACTAAGGACTCTGGAAATGGCTCAAACATTTTAGTTGGTTAATTGACTGAAACTTATACTTAAAAATGACTGATAGTTAATGCAGTTCCAATGTCAGAACTTCCTTTGCAAAACACAGAAAAAGAAAACAAACAGCTATTGGAGACAGAAACGTTGGAACGTGTTGATCACATGCATCCTCTACTTCATTCCCCAAGACAGCCCAGAGACCACTCCATTCACTAAGGCATTGAAAAATCCTTTAGTGAAAGGACCATCAATGTTCTTGGAAAGCTCTGTAGTGTTGTCTTGTCTTGGCCTGGGGTTACTATGTCAAAGGGCACTAGTAAACTTATCAATTTCAATGGGAATGACAAGATCTCAGAGTAGCAGGTCCCAATTGACAGTGTTTAGCTATTAAAGACATGGCCAATGCATTTATCTTAATGGTTAGCAGAAATGAAGTAGTTGTCAGAATGTTTTGAAGAGCAGGGTGACCAGCAGTAGCTACTTTTATGACAGCAATCCTAGGAATTAGTTAGATGAATATTTCCTGATATAAGAGGAGAATTCCAGTCTGTTGTCCAGAAATGTGGATTGAGTCATGCAACAGAGAATCATACCTTCTCACTCTATTTTCAAACCTAAGCCACTTTGCAGATCAGAGCCTCTTGATTATAGAGAGGCCAATTCCGTTCTCTTTTTATCTGTGTCATTGTAAATCATCCTCCAATTCTTTCTCTGAGGAGCCTGTGGCCAATTACTTGAGTGACCATGCCTAAGGAAAAAGAACTATGTAGATCTTCTGGAGATTGCTGGGCAATGGTTCTATGTCACTACTCCCTGGGTACTGGAACCTGGCTATTGCGATCCACAAATTACAATGGAGCTTATGATAGAATTTTAACCCAAGTTTAAGTAAAACAAGTGTAGTAGGTTTGCAGATCCCTTCTGTGGTTCTTTCCCCAGTTTCTGAATGCATACCTAGAGTACTCATTCTTAAAAAAAAAAAAAAAGGCAGAATGTCCACATTAAATCATAGGATTTTTACACTGGGAACATGTTCTCTCCAACAATCTATTTCTGTCAGGAGCAATGTAGGCGTTTGATCTAGTTGCATCCAATCTATTCAAAGTCTGAGGAACCAAGGTGAAAATTACAACTTAGACCTAAGCTAAGGTCTCAACCCTTTTCTTTTCTCCCCTACCTCATAGGCCTTAACTAATAGGTCACATAGGTTATGTAAAAGAAATGGGCCGTAATGAGAAGGCAATACTCTTAATCTGACTTGCTATTTAAGTTATAGCAGGCAAATATTTTACTAAATATTTTACCCTTTTATTAAAACAGACTTCCAAATTTAACATCTGTGATACTTTTCTCCTTGCTGGAGGAGAAGGTATGAGGAGCAATAACTTTGACTGGGGCATAGGCCTCTACCACCTGGGTATCCTGGCTATTCTTGCAATGCCTGGGTCAAGAGCTGGTAAAAGTGTGGTATCCGGAAGATGGAGAATGCTGTGGCCTACAGAAACCTAGAACTGGGGGCTATTCAGTGGAGAAAGTATGCCCTATAGCGGCCGAGTATGTGAGTTACTGTAGAGCAATGAAGTGAAAGCCCTTCTCTCCTTCAGTGTTTCTCTTGTACTTTCTACCCAGAAGATTGACATTGCACAACTGGTAGGAAAAATATTTTCAGGACCTAGCTTTATCGTGACAAAAAAAGCCAAAAATAGTGAATTTATAGTTGAGAGACAATGAATTGATAACTGGCATAGCTGGTATTAACACATCACTTCTGTTCATACAACACAGGCAAAAAAACTAGTCACATGGCAACATTTAGACAGGAAGGGACCAGGAAAATATAGTTCTTGGGTGGGCAGCCATTTCTCAGTAAATGCTATGCATGAAATCCAAAGTTGGGATTCTGATGGCAGCAACCACCTCTACAATTCATGCTATCCATCTACTCATCAGTTTTTGTGGGAGTTGAGAAAAATCTGAGATTTAGAAATCTTTATCTACATTCATTCCTTTTTTTTTAAAAAAAATTATTTTTTATTTTACTTTAAATTCTGGAATACATGTGTAGAATGTGCACGTTTGTTACATAGTATGCATGTGCCATGCTGGTTTGCTGCACCTATCTACCCGTCACCTAGGTTTTAAGCCCCACATGCATTAGGTATTTGTCCTAATGCTCTCCATCCTCTTGCCCTCCCACCCCCTGACAAGCCCCTGTGTCCATGTATTCTCATTGTTCAACTCCCACTTGTGAGTGAGAACATGTGGTGTTTGGCTTTCTGTTCTTGTGTTAGTTTGCTGAGAATGATGGCTTGCAGCTTCATCCATGTCCCTGCAAAGGACATGACTTCATTCTTTTTTATGGCTGCATAGTATTCCATGGTATATATGTATCACATTTTCTTTATCCAGTCTGTCATTGATGGGCACTTGGGTTGGTTCCAAGTCTTTGCTATTGTAAATAGTGCTGCAATAAACATACATGTGCATGTGTATATATACATACATGTGCATGTGCATGTAGAATGATTTATAATTTGAATGATTTATAATTCTTTGGGTATATACCCAGTAATGAAATTGCTGGGTCAAATGGTATTTCTGGTTCTAGATCCTTGAGGAATTTCCACACTGTCTTCCACCATGGTTGAACTAGTATTTGTTAAATTAACTGTGGGTCAGCTTTGAAAATATTAACAGTATCCAAAACGCACTGGTATTGATTTCCTATTTTTGTATGACACAGTTATATTAATGAGAAGTTGAGTCAGGGAAAAATAAGATAATCCCCGGCTTTTCTGCTTTAAGGATAGCATACGCTCTCTGCATGTAGTAAACTTTGTTTCTCTTACATTAAGCTTGTAAAAATAATACCCACTAAATTATTTTCTGGCTCTGTAAGTGCTCCCCATTGACACTAGATTTCCATTATACATTATCCTTTACTCCAGCTCTTGTACTTCCAAACGTGGGATATTAGTTATTTCTCTGAAATCCGCATTTTTCTTCTTGTGTAATATGCTGCTTCTTAAGATGAGGAATTGTTTTCCTGATAAAATTTTCGGTTCCATTTATTCCTTATGTTTGATCACTTATTCAGATTCTTAGGCATGTATTGTTTTTAAATTAAGTTTTATCATTGCCACAAATTATTTACTTACTTTCAATTAAATTAATTCAATTAAAAAATTATAGAAGATACATGTATTAATTGTTGTTAAATTTGTATGAAGAAGAAAAGTAATACTCAAAGATCTCATAATTCAGAAGTATCTACCATTAATGATGATAAGTATGTCTTTATAGTTCTTTTTCCTGTTTAAATTTAACATGTTTTAATTTATACTAAAAGTTAAATGTATTCATTTAAAATGGCTGTGAACACAGTTTGCAATATTTCCATAGCATTTACTAGTGTTAGTCAAACATGTTTGCAGTAGCTACTCTGCTACTTTTGGGATTTCTGTTGGATCTGATTTTTTCCCTATTATGTCTAATATTGTGACAGACATGTCTACAAGCAAAGCAGAAAGCAACGTTCTCCCCAGATTTAAATTATCTAAAAATAAATTTATAAAAGTCAAAAATCAAGTTTTTAAATTATGAAATGTTAGCCCTTGTTATATATTTAAAATTGTTTTCTAAAATAGTGTTTCTCTTAGCAATAATTAGATGGATATGTTTTTAAATAAACTGGCTCCAGCACAAAAGCTTACTCCACCTGCTTGAAATGACATTGTCAATTATTTTATATCTTTGTGTCTAATATTAATCAAAACCACCTATTTTAGAATTTTTCATCACGTGACATTACAGTGGTCTGTCTCTGAAAGTCTCCATCTGCTCCATCAATAAAGAAATAACCTCCTATCTGTTCTCTGTATTCTAGCTGTTATTTTCATTTTCTCCCTGAGAAGTAACCAGGAAGATTAAGCTAATACTTTTGACCTTAAGTGTTGCTTGTTTTGTTTCCTCAAATATAAGCAATTTTTTTGACATTTGAGATATTTATAACGCCAACACTTTTTACATAAAATCCTGTATAAAATTTTTAAAAATTAGCCAAGTCTTGAAAAACTGCAGGATGTGCAATAATAAGATTAAATTTGAGTTAAATTTTATCTTAAATTTATTAAATGTTGAGTATCTATTTGGCAGAAATTATCCTATTTAAGTATTAAAAGAATTTTCAAATAGTATCAGGGTAGAGTATATGCTGCTTTGATTGAGATACCCCAATTTAATGGCTCCAGTAGAGCATAGCAGTGATCAACCTTATTTCACTACCTCCACAGTTGGCTCACATTTCTGTCATTTTCTCACCAGCATCAACTCTTGTAATTCTCAGTGATTTTTAGCCAGGAAAAGATACTACCTTTTTCACATAATATTCTCTACTGCATAATACCCTCCCCACAAAAAAAACAAGAACAAACCTCTTATAGTTCTGTCAGTTTTTTGTTGGTTTATCTTGGTCTTAGTCATGCAGCTTCTGGAATGATGACCTCACTCACATATCCAAAAGTTGTTGTTGGCTAGTGGCTGATGAGCCTCAGTTTCTCCTCTATGCAGCCTTTCATAATTTAATACATTAGACATGAACATATTAGGACAGCATTCCAAGACATTGAGGACAGAATATGCAAAGCTACTCAAGGTCTAGTCTCAGAACTTTCACAATATCACTTTTGTTAAATAGTGTTGGTCAAAAGAAGTCACAAAGCCAGCCCACATCTAAGGAGTAGGAAACAGATTCCACCTCTGGACTGGAGGAATAACAAAGTCAGAATCCAAAGGTTGTGCATAGGAAATTGGGAAGAATTTGTGACCAAATATTGAAATCTACTTTAAACCCTCTCTCACTAGAATTCTTCACATATCTTCATCCTTAAAAATGTACTCATTCTGGCCCAGCACAGTGGCTCATGACTGTAATCTCAGCACTTTGAGAGGCCAAGGGAGGAGGACTGCTTGAGCCCAGGAGTTTGAGACCAGCCTGGGCATCATAGGAAAACCTCATCTCTGAGAATACCTGGATGTGGCGGTGCACACCTGTAGTCCAAGCTACTTAGGAGGCTGAGGCAGGAGAATTTCTTGAGCCCGGGAGCTTGAGACTACAGTGAGCCATGAGCCATGATCATACCACTGCACTTCAGCCTGGGTAACAAAGCGAGATCCTGTTTCAAAAAAATAAAAAAAAAATACTCATTCACTCTTAGGACCATGAAAGTTTTAGCTAATTATGGCATCATGCTCAAAATTAGGATACCATGATCTGAATCTGACCTATATGTAGATAGACTTCTTGAGTACAACTCCTCTTAATCCAGAGATCTACAAATTAGAAAAACAAGTTATCATCCCTTTACCCAATACACAATGATGGGACAAGGACAGCATAATCATCAGACACATTAAAAAACAGGAAGAATGGGATCACATAGCAATCACTGATTTGCAGCAATTTTGTAATTCAGCCTGGCATACATTGCCAGTTTCCCCAACCTTGACAGCAGGGTATGGTCCTTGATAAACATCTATTTTTTTTTCCTTGTGAGTCCTTTTTTAGTATATTGTAAATGGCTCTGGCTCTGATATCTTGAAGCTTGGCTCTAGGACTATGATTGAGATTTTCTTCATTCCTTGATAGACATAGCTATAATTGTTTTGGAAACCATCTCTCTACTTTGTTCATGTGTGATGTTGCTGTGGCATGACATTCTATTCTTATAAAACCCTCATTTATTTATTTTTTTCTTTTTTTAAGCTGTGAAGTTCTAATGGACATTTTTTTACGCATTCAGAATCTTTAAAAAAAGTTTTCTGCTACTTTTAATTTATTTTTTGTCTCAGGGCCATTTCTCACTTTGGGAATATTTTCTAGATGAGTGGAGATGAGAAATAGCTGTATTTCCAACTCGGTACATTCTAGAACTTCATGGTTTTTTTAATATATCAAAAATATATTAGATTAGAAAATTAAAGTTTTTTAATAAGTTTATTTATATTTTATGCATCATTTCTGCAGCCAAAACAAACAAACAAACAAAAGAACTTGCCACTTTTAGTAGGTCGTCTGGAAACCTTATTAGCTAGTTTCACACATCAATTAAATTTATATTCTAGCTTCTAAGCTACCACAAAAAACAATTTGCCAATTGTTCTGCCACTATTTTTCACTGGTTGCCCTTTTTCAAGTCTCTAATAACAGTTTTATCACCATTCTTTCAACTTTTACCCACCTCCTGGTCCCAAAGCCAGTGCCACATTTTAGGTTTTTGTTAGGCCAACACTTCATTTACTGACACCAATTACTGTAACAGCACATAAAAACCACCTCAAAACTCCGTAGCTTAAAACCACAACTACCAGTTGTATCTTCACAGTTTTGCATTCAGTCTTAACTGCGTATTTTACCTCTATACTATTTGGCTCACTCATGCATTTCTAGTGATTGTCTGGAGCATGCAAGATGGCCTCATTCACAAATCTACTGTCTCAGCTGGTATGATTGGCATGGCTGGAATCTGGCTGGACCTCTCTCTATTTTTTAATTCTTTTATTTTCCAGGGCTCGTCTCTTCATGTGGCCTCTCATCCTTTAGGGGGCTAGTCTGAACTTTTTTAAATGAAATTTCAGAGCAGCCGCAGAACCAAAGCATAAAGTACAATGCCTCTTAAGGCCAAGTATTACAACTTTCACAATGAAACACTTAGATTCTCCTTATCTAAGCAAGTTTTAACATCAGCCAAGGTTCAGTGTGGAAGGGAACACACAGGGGATAAATTTAGCAAGGTGTGATTTATTGATGTCAGTTTTGTAACAACCCAGTGCATCACCATAAAACATGGAATATGTAAAAGATTTTTAGGAGGCTGTGCTTGTAATCCCAGCAACTCAGAAGACTGAGACAGGAGAATCACTTGAACCCGGGATGTGGAGGTTGCCGTGAGCCAAGATCACACCACTGCACTCCAGCCTGGGCAGCAAGAGCGAAACTCTGTCTCAAAAATTATAATAATAAAAAATAAAAAGAAAAGATTTTTAGGAAGCATATACAGTTTTAAATATCCTTTTAGGGATTAGATAAATATAGTGCTATTTCCATTACAAACAATTTCCACATCCTCTGGTTGAGAATACTAATCAAGCAATCACTTATAGAGTACTTGTGGAGAAGAATAATATAGTAATTAAGGTCACAGGCTTTAGAGAGAGAAGACCTGGATTCAAATTTGGGGTTGGCTATTTCTTTGATGTATGATTTGGGGTATTACTCTTTGAGTTTCAAATTCTTATTTGTACAATAGCATGAGAAAGCTAATGACAGAAACCAACCTCATAGATTAAATGAAAAATATGGAATAGTTTCTGGCATATAATAACCTTCATTAGCTGTACATGTATAATAGTATACATAAAACCAAAGATAGATAAGAAAGAGCAAAAACATATGCAGTTGAATGTTTAAGTATTTTGATAAATGCATTTGCAAGATTCTACGGAAGCTCAGAAATGGGGTGTGCAAATATGATCGAGAAGATGACTCTAAATGAGTAGGAATCGATGAAAAGAGAAGCAGGACTATGGATTGTAGGAAGAAAACCAAACCCGTGGAAAGGAACCACAGTGGAAACTGAGGTGAGAAGTTCATGATCTGGCAGCAGCAGAGGATAAGTGATGAAGGCGAGGGACAAAAGTATATTGTGTTCTAGGGAAGTTCTGGACCTCCCAACTGGAATTTGTGAGAAGTTAGAGACATATTTTATGTAGAGAAATTCTGTGCATAGATTTGCGTTTTAGAAAAACACTCTGTCAGCAAAGTTATAGGAGTTTAAACACCTTCAGAGAGAAAACCTCTACACCATGTTAACTGGTTGGATAGTTCTGGTTGCAAGTGAGAGGAAAGAGTTGACATTTTAATGTATAAGAAAAGATTTTTATATAGATACTATTCCTTAGTAACATAGCTGCTGCATAAAATAAGGTATATGTGTACACTCATGAATATGAAAGAGTTGTCCAAAATGTATTACAGGCCCACAACGATTTATACGAAATTCTGAAATCCATAAAGCTCAGAAAACTAAAAGCTTTCTTTTATCTTTATTTTTATTTTTGTATTGGCAATAGAAGCAGCTCACCCTACCTTAACTCATTTATGCTGAAAATTGACTGCAAATGATGTGAAGTATTTATCATCTTAAGTTTTTCCTCTTAGGTAACATTAATATTTTTTGTGTTTTATTTTTGTATAGGAAGGTATACTATAATATATATTATGTATACACTGCATTACCACTCTTAACTCGTATATATGAAATATTTCTGGTCCCAAGAGTTTTGTATTAAAAATTGCATCTCTGTGTTATTTAATTATATAATTTAAAAACGTTATAATCCAAGTCAGTGCAAGGAATGTAGTCAAAATATCTAATTAAATTCATTTCAAAAAGAAAAACTATTCCTTTTATTTATATACACCTTATATCTAGCCCCAGATCATCGTTAAATTTCAATTGGGTTGACAACATCAAACTCTGCCTCACCTTGTTATAATCAATTATGACTCTGATAAAGCAGTTTGAATAAACAAGTTTGTTGTGACTGTCATATCTTGTTAAAGGAAGATAAAAACAGAGAGTTGGGGGAGACCCTGCATATGGTCAGGAGATTGTAAAACCAAGTGCTAACTGGAAACGAGACCAGACTACAAGGCTATGCTTGAGCCATCTGCTTACAGTCTGGTGCTCCACAGCTTGCAAGGTTGTTAATCTATTAATTTAAAAGCTACCTATGTATTTTTATATCATTTTAAATTGTTAAAAAATGGCATTAATATAGGAAAGTATCTGGAATGACTGTTTGCAGACTCTGACTCCTCTCAAGTACTCAGGGGAATGTACTTAAATTGCTTTCAGTCTATTTTATATTTTTCATAGCACCTAGTGCAATGTTATTTACTCAGATAGTTGGCATCAGCGAACCCTTATTGGATATGTTAAAGCTCAGAGGCCCTCCTCTATCCTTCCTGGGGTCTTTAAAGTTATACATAGACTATTAATAATATATAATGTTCCCCTTATTCATCTCTTAGCCATGACCATGTGAGCAAACTGTTATCTCATTTTTCTAAGGTGGCTTGAAAGAGAAGGTGTATATGGCTCCCTTTCTGGCTGTTGTATTATGACTTCTCCAATTTCCCTACCACTGTACCATATATTGAGTCCTATAACATATGTGATTTTATTCAATTACAAAATGAATAAAGTGAATTAGTTTTATACATCTGGAATGAGTTGTATATATCTTTCACAGACAGGCAAAAATATGAGACAGTAGTTGGATGTTATATTTTGAGATACTGCTCAAATCTGAGAATGTCCTCTGTAACTTTCTCATATGAATGGCAACTTGGCTATGTAGAACATTTCTGAAACATATTATTTTCCTCTCAAAATTCTCAATTGCCTTAATTGCTTTCCTGACAGTGATGCTATAGAAAAGTCTCATGTCACTGTTATTTTATTTTATTTTATTTTTTCTGTAAGGTGCTGCCTTTTTTTTTTTTATGTCTGGTGCTAAAAGAATTAATTACTTAACTTTGAAAGTCATGGTTTTCACAAGAATATGTGTGTTTTAGCATTTGCTGATATGTTAGGTAAAACAATATACTCAAGTGATATATTTTTGTTAAAAGTCTTTGTGGTCGAATAATTTGGTAAGTGGAATATACTGTTATCATCCTCGAAGAGCCACCAGGCACATGAGCATTTCAAGGCTGAGAAGCCCTGTCGTTGAGAAATCTGGTGAACTGTTCTTCATCCAAAGCTTTCCAAACTCATTTGAATATTCAAACACTTGTTTCCTGTCACTGCTAGCACACCTGTTGGCTAGACATTCCCAAATTTAAATGCACACATACAAATGTCCACTATATCACTGATTTGCTTTTTATTCTTTTTTTAATGTTTAATGTGTATTGTTTATAATTATGTGGATGCATTTTTGTTTTAAAGCATTCTTTCTTTATATTTTCTAGCTTCTTTGTTGTAAATTTCCACTTACCTCTCAATTAACTTTTTACCTCACACTGTTATCCTATCTTATTTCATTTTATAGAATCTATGCTCCATAAATTTGACTGAGATAATAGCAGATGCTGTTTAAAGTTTACTTCTCTTCCCTACAGTGAATCTGTTAAAAAATATGTACTTCTGCCTTTATTATGTTTTGTTTCTGTAACATAATAGAAACTTTCCTTTGGAATGGTATTATTCTTTTTCCTGCCTGTCCTTATCTATTTAAAAGGAGGCAGCTGTAAGATTTAGCGTTTATTCTAAAACAAAGTAAAAATAATTGTCCTTGACTCTTCACATTTATGTTTAGATTTTTCTCTTGAATATTGGCTGGAGGGTTGATTCACTCTAGACATATGAAGTGGGCCAAGGACATGGGGAATTCAAAAGGGGAAATTACATGACCTCTGCTAGGCACCAAATCTCATGAGGCTTACCTGCTTTCTTGCTGTTGTCACCTTCAGGGTCAGGGAATGACATTCACTTTTTTAAATTAAATTTTTCATTTTTATGGATTTAGAGGTACATGTGTAGTTGTGTTTCATGTATATATTGTGCAGTGGTAAAATCTGAGCTTTTAGTGTACCCATCATTCAAATAATGTACATCATTCCTAATAGTTGGTATATAATCCCTCACCTTCTTTATACCCTCCCACCTTTGGAGTCTGCAATGTCTATTCCACTCTGTATGTCCATATGTACCATTGTTTAGCTCCCACTTTTAAGTGAGAACGTGTGGTTTTTGATTTTCTGTTTCTGAGTCATTTTACTGAAGATAATGGCATTCAGTTCCACAAATATTGCTGCAAAAACATTATTCCATTCATTTTTATGGCTGAGTAGTAATCTGTGGTGTCTATATACATAAACATATATATATACACATACATATATAAAAAAAAAAAAAAAAAAAAAAAAAAAAAAAAAAAAAAAAAAAAAAAAAAAAAAAAAAAAAAAAAAAAAAAAAAAAAAAAAAAAAAAAAAAAAAAAAAAAAAAAAAAAAAAAAAAAAAAAAAAAAAAAAAAAAAAAAAAAAAAAAAAAAAAAAAAAAAAAAAAAAAAAAAAAAAAAAAATAATACACATACATATATATGCATATATATACACCTACATACATATGCATATATATACACACATACATATATATGCATATATATACACACATACATATATATGCATATATATACACACATACATATATATGCATATATATACACATACATATATATGCATATATATACACACATACATATATATGCATATATACACACACACACACGCACACCACATTTTAAATCAATCATCCATTGATACACAGAGGTTGATTTCATGATTTTTGTTACTCTGAATACTGCTGCAATAAACATGAGTACAGGTGACATTTTTCTAATTTATTTATTTTCTTTTGAGTAGATACCCAGTAATGGAATTGCTAGATCAAAAGGTAGTTTTATTTTTAGTTCTTTGAGACATTTCCATACTGTTTTCCATAGAATTTGTACTAATTTACATTCCCATCACTGAATAAACATTTCCTTTATCCACATCCTCACCAACATCTGATGGTTTGTGACTTTTTTTTTCTTTTTTTTTTTCTTTTTATTATTATACTTTAGGTTTTAGGGTACATGTGCACAATGTGCAGGTTTGTTACATATGTATCCATGTGCCATGTTGGTTTGCTGCACCCATTAACTCGTCATTTAGCATTAGGTATATCTCCTAATGCTGTCCCTCCCCCCTCCCCCCGCCCCACAACAGTCCCCGAAGTGTGGTGTTCCCCTTCCTGTGTCCATGAGTTCTCATTAATGCTAGCCATTCTAATCTATATAAGATGGTAGCTCATTATAGTTTTAATTTGCATTTCTGTGATGATTAGTGATGTTTAGCATTTTTTCATATCTTTGCTGTCTTCTTGTATGTCTTCTTTTGAAAAACGTTTCTTTATATTTGCTCACTTTTCAGTAGAGTTATTTGCTTTTCTTCTGTTGAGTTGTTTAAGTTCCTTTCGATTTTGAATCATAACTTTTTTCAGATGAATTGTTTTCAAAAACTTTCTCTCATTCTGTTGGTTGTCTGTTTACTCTGTTCATTATTCCTTTTGCAGTTCAGGCATCTATTAGGTTACTTAAGTCCCATTTGCCTCTTTCTGGTTTTTTTTTTTTTTTTTTTTTTTGCATTTCTTTTCATGGACTTAGTCATAAATTATTTGCCTAGAACAATGTCCAGAAAAATTTTCCTAGGATTTCCTGTAGGATTTTTATAGACCTATAGAAGATCTTCAGGTCTTGCATTTAAGTCTTTAATTTACCTTAATTTTTATATATGGTGAGATATAGGGGTCCATTTGCATTCTTTTGCATATGGCCCTCCAATTATCCCCGCATCATTTATTCAATAGTGTGTTCTTTTCCCAGTGTATATTTTTGCTGACTTTGTCAAAGATCAGTTGGTTGTAGGTATGTGACATTACTTCTGGGTTCTTTATTCTGTTTCATTGGTCTGTGTATCTATTTTTCTACCAGTATCTTGTTATTTTGGCTACTATTGGCTTGTAATCTATTTTGAATTCAGGTAATGTGATGCCTCTAGCTTTGTTCTTTTGCTTAGTATCACTTTGGCCTATTTGGGCTCTTTTTTTGTTTTATGAATTTTAGAATTGTTTTTTCTACTTCTATGAAAAATGATGTTTGGAGTTTGAAAGTAATTGCAATGAATCAGCAGATTGCTTGGGCAGTATGGTCATTTCAACAACATTAACTCCTCCAATCTGTGATCATACGATGTCTTTCCATTGGTTTGTGTCTTCTTCAATTTCTTTCAACAGTGTTTTGTAATTTTCCTTGTAGAGATCTTTCATCTCCTTGGTTAAAATTATTCTTAGGGTTTTCTTTTGTAGTTATTGTAAATGAGATTTCCCTCTTTCTTTCTTTTTTTGGCTAGTTTGTCATTGGTATATAAAAATGCTACAGATTTTTGTAAGATAATTTTGTATCCTAAAACTTTACTCAATTTATCAGTTCTAAGAGTTTTCTGGTGGAGTCTTTTTGTTTTGCTAGATATAAATCATATTGTCTGCAAAAAGGGACAATTTGACTTTCTCTTTTACAATTTATATGCCTTTTATTTATTTTCTTGCCTGATTGCTATGGCTAGGACTTCCAGTACTGTATTGAATAGGAGTAAAAATGGGCATCCTTGCCTTGCTCTAGTTTTTACAGGAAAGACTTTCAACCTTTTCTCATTAAGTATGATGTTAGCTGTGGGGTTTGTCGTTTATAGTCTTTGTTATTTCGAGGTATGGTCCTTCTACACCTAGTTTGTTGAGAGTTTTTATTATGCAGGGATGTCAAATTTTGTCAAATGCTTTTTCTGAATCTATTGAAATGATAATATGGTTTTTGCCCTTTATTCTATTGCTGTGATTCCTAGCATTTATGAATTTATGTGCGTTAAACTGTCCTTGCACCCTTGAGATAAATCTCACTTAATTATGGTGTATTATCTTTTTGATGTGATGTTGGATTTTGTTTGCTAGTATTTTGTTGAAGGCTTTTGCATCTATATTCATCAGGGATACTGGCCTATAGTTTTCTTTTGTTGTTGTGTCCTTGTCTGGTTGTGGTATCAAGGTAATGCTAACCTTGTAGAATGAGTTTGAATAAGTTTCTCCACTTCAATTTTTTAAATATGGTTTGAGGAGGATTAGTATTTCTTTATACACTTGGTAAAATTCAGTAGTGAATCCATTCAGTCCTGGGTTTTTCTTTGTCATGAGCTTTTTTTAAATTACTGATTAAATATCACTACTCATTATTAGTCTGTTCAGGTTTTCTAATTCTTCTTGATTCAATCTTCTTGATAGGTTGTATATTTCCAGGAACTTACACGTTTCCTCTAGGTATTCCAGTTTGTTAGTGTATAGTTGTTCGTAATAGTCTCTGATGATCTTTTCCATTTCTGTGGCATTATTTAAAATCTCTTTTTTATTTCTATTTTATTTAGATGTTCTTATCTTTTCTTGATTAGTCTAGTTAATGATTTATCAAATTTGTTTATCTTTTCAAAGAACAAACTTCATTTTGTTTATTCTTTTAGTCTCTATTTTGTTTAGTTCTGCTCTTATCTTTATTATTTTTTCTTCTGCTAATTTTGGATTTGGTTTGTTTTTGATTTTCTAGTTCCTTGAAGTGTATGATTGCATTGTTTATTTGAAATCTTTCTTTTTTAATGTTGATATACATTGCTATCAACGTGCCTCTGAGCACTGATTCTGTGGGACAGTACATTTCCACTGTGGGCACATTCTCTCAGTTCCATACTCACCACTCATAGCCCTCTGTCCACTGGATCCAAGTGGCATTTTCTCCAGATAACTCAGCCTCCTCTCTCCATTTCAAACTTTAGAGGACTCATGGAATTCAAGATTTTGTTACTTCCTGAAAGACCAAGCTGTCTTTTCAGAAGAAAAGTATCAGTCCTGTCTTTCCTTAAAGATAGGAACATCTCAGTATCACTTTTCCCTCCTTTCCAATAGTGAGCAAGAATTTTTATGTTCACATTGTGTTTGTTGTTGCTGCAGAGGTGGAAAGAAGGGGCATCATATACTTCTATCCAAGCTTTCCTCAAGTCTGAATCTGTATCTGCTTTTCAGCATTCTATTGGATTTCATACTATTTCCCTACTTAAGCTTATAAATATATAACATGTATTTACATATTATATGTATATAAAATATATAAATTTTTTATTTGTTTGTATTTAGTCTTTTTTTTATACCAAGGCAGAAAATTACTTTCCTACTAATGTGCTTCAGTGTAATTCAATGGGCTGGTTTATATCCACTCCTACAGCTCGTTGTGATGTTTGTCTACTCTATTTTTATTATTCTGGTAACTTTTTAAACAATCTGTCATATGGTTTGAACTGTGCCCCCACCAAATCTCATGTCAAATTCTAATCCCCAGTATTGGAGATGGTGCCTGGTGGAAGGTGATTGGATCATGGGGGCAGAGTTTTCATGAATAGTTTAGTGCCATCCCCTTTTGATACTCTATAGTGAGTGGGGTCTCATGAGATCTGGTTGCTTAAAAGTGTGTGGCACCTCCCCCGCTCTGTTTGTATTCCTGCCATGTGAGACGCCTGCTCCCCCTTTGCCTTCTGCCATGAGTGAAAGCTCCCTGAGGCCTCCTCAGAAGCAGATGCTGCTATGCCTTCTGTACGGCCTGCAGAATCTTGAGCCAATAAATATCCTTTCTTTATGAATTACCTTTCTTTATAAATAGCCTTTCTTCATAAATCTCATATATTTCTTTATAGCAGTGAGAGAACAGAGAAATACAGTCTATATCCCTTCATATCCATGGAAGGAATAAGTACTTGAGTGAGAAAGACAAAGTCAGACTATGTCACAAAGAGCCCTTCTGCCGTACATTATATTTCCATATATCAATATCATCACCTTTTTTTCATTTTATTTGTTGAACAATTTGTGAAGTGATAAGTTTTGGTTCTCAACAGCTTCAGTTAGAGTAAAATAAAATTTTCTAAAAATCTCCACAGTGTAAATTAAATTATCTCATCGTAAAGGAAAATTTTATGACTTTCCTTAGTGAGCGTAACTTCCTCTTAACAGTGTGAACTAAATCTAGGATCAATAAGCTGTTCTAGAATCTATTGTTTCTAAATTATGTTTCCTCCATGTGCTGCTACACATCTCACTTTTACCCCGCTTTCTTAAAAGTTCATGCCAATAATGTATTCATTGCCTTGTGGTATAAACTTACTTAAAGTAACTTGGTACAAAATAACCCTTTTCTTATATTAAAACTGTTGTGATAATGTGTCTAAATTATATAAATGCTAAAGGTTGGTTACTTTTTGATTACAGAAAATCTTCCCTGAGCAAAAATTATTTTACCTTTAAATAAACACATTTTTTCCTAATAGAGCATAATAATGATAATAGAAAAGCAAATTTAGTATTTGTTTTTGTTGAAAAATGGACTAAATTTTAATGATTCAATAAGTTGGCCTAATTATTCTTAATATAACTGTACAATAAAAGATCAGTTCAGAATCTTCTGACATTTTACAAAATGCACCAGATGTTCTTAGTCTAATAACCTCTTGTGCCCGAGAATCAACGTTATTGTTTCTACTGTGGCAGAAAGCTTCTTCCAAGAATAGATGCATCCACAAGAACTATCTTTAAAATATACTTTTAATTTTAGGTCATATTGGGAAGAAGGTAAAGAAATAGAATGACTGAGGAAAGCAGTTTAAGAATAATTTTATTTTTAGAACTTTAAAGGAAAACATGTTTATTCTTTACTCATGTGACTGATTATTATTATTGATCTTAAGTTGGCCAGGTAAGTTAATAAGAGGTTATTATAAACCTCAAAGAAGTTTTCCCAGACTCTGTTGAGTGTGCTGTTTGGCAAATTATTTTTCATTGTATTTCAGTACAGGAGAGGCTGGAGCACCATAGGAAAGAGGCAGAGCCATGAGCAGCCAGCAGGCAGTCTCCCCAGCACTAGACAACTTTGGTTCAATTTAAAGGTGGCTCCTGCTTGTACTGCTTTGTGCATTGTGCCCAAACTAAGATTAGAGTGTCCTAAAGTACACAAAGGGGTGAAGCCTATCCCACCTTCTGATGTAAAATTAAAAATTGTAACATATTTGGGAAACTATATGTGCTCTCCTACATTACCAAGTCCTTTCAGAGACAGGATAGGTAAGAACATATATTTGTCTCCTTAAAAACTAAAGAGATTTAGGGTACACATAAGAACTTAAGGGTCTAGATAGAATATTTAAAATATAAAATGTTGGAAACAGTTATTAAATATAGGAAAATTAACAAGAACATTGCTGAAACATTGATGATTGACAAATCAAGGTGGAAAATGTCTTTGGGGTCAACCGTAGTGATTAAATTGGACATAGTACTGGAGGTAAAACTATGTGAAAAGATGTGAAGGTGTAGAAAATCAGGAAGTATGGGATTAAACTTCTGATATAGAGATGGTGAAGGTGTGCAGAAAGACATAAGTAGCAAGGAAATCATTCCGAAGGAGGAAAGAGATCCCAGCCTCAGTAATTTCACTTGTACCAACAGTTAAGAGTTTGCAGCTAACACATCCCCAGAAAAGGGTAGTTTACTAATATGGTACTTTTCCATATATAAAAACATATGTTTATTTATATAAATATATATGAATTTAACAAATATATTTTATATATAAAATACACTTATATTTAAAATATTTTTAAATATATACTATATATTCAACAAGCAAATATTTAATCTCATGACTATTTGTGATATTATTAGCAACAGTGCAAAAGTATGAATAAACTAAATGTCTAGGAATAAAAATATATTACAGCATATGCAATCAGTAAACTATTAGGCTAGTGACACAAGTGATGTTTACATATGATAATGAACATAATTATGGCATATAATTTAGAAGGTCACAATATTGAAGTGGTTGTGTTTAGACATCAAATCAGTATTTTTTTTGTTTGAGGGTATGTATCCAATTATTCTAACAAATTTACTTAATAAAATATGTAATAGTAATGGAACAACATAACAAAAGTTATATGGGTTTCATTAAAGCATCCTAGTTAAACTAACTCTAGGATTTGGTCCAAATATCCTTCCAAATCTCAGAGTTTTAATATAATAGGACTTTGTTGCAATTTTAGACTATTAAGACTACATTCAGCAGTAAATACTGTCATTTATAGTAGTGATAGTAAGCAGCACCATCATGTATTCAGAGCCTAACATATCGTAAGTGTTATATATATTCCATTTCCAATCTCATGAAGTCATGTTGATATACATTATTATATTTCCTTTACAACTGTGGAAACTAAGAGTTGGAAAACCTAAGTAATCACCCAAGATCACACTGCAAATAAATAGTAAAGCCTGGATTCTAGTCTATATTTGTGTGATGTCAAGTTCAGTCCCCTATCCCTCTGAAATCATTGCTTCAGTTTTCACCCATTCATGCAAAAGTCAATGTCTTCATGTTGAGGAAACTATAAGTGACATTACCCAAGGCTTTATTCATGATGCTTTTCACAAAGAAGGCAATCTGTTTTTACTTGGGCCAGTGTTGGAAATTGTTTTCATACCACTTTAACTTCCTACCATGGGGAGGCCTCCATCTGATTAGGTATCACCATCCCTTGATTTACAATAGCCATTCGTTGGGGCTAGTCACTTCTACAGGAACTGACTTCCAATAAAGTGATTTGTCCATGCCCGCGGGTAATTATATTCCAGTTGTTTCGGGAAGGGAGTGTCCAACTGCTCAGACATTTGTTTTATTATCAGCTTTGATTTGAGCTTTAATTAAATAATAATTTATTCAGTATCTCCTTCAAAGAAGCCTGCTGTGATTAATCCTCACACATCACTTCAAGTGTCTGTACATACTGTGGAAACTCAATAAATAATGCTGACTAACTTCATGCCTGACAAAAACAGAAATACTGTTAAGGCAGATAAGTTGGAAACAAAGCCAGTGGCGCAATAGGTAAAATTGAGTCAGTTGATCTTTCATTGGTTAATATAGTGACATAGCCAGGCATCAGATAAGAGGCATCAGTTCAAAGCCATGTAATATCAGAAACAGCTGCATAAATTCAACTGCTATGCCCGCTGGCTTATTTCACTTGTCATCGTAAAGATCAGCTGTGGCCTTTTTGCATTATGCTGCCATTTGACATAGCAGGCCTCCCTGGGGAACAGTTGCATGGTGACCCTAAGCTTAAGCCCCATCAGCCATTGCAAGATAGCACCACTCCTAGACACGCAGCTCTGTGCAGCAAATGGCAGATGCTTGCTGTTATCATTAATAACACCAAGCTGTTTATTTCTAGGGAAAGGAGATAGGATGCATCTACAGAAGAAGGAGTTCACTAGCTCTGCACACACCATCTGCATTCTACAGATAAGAATACTAAGTACCCAATTGTAAATAAAATATAAATAAAACAAGTGAGGTAGTTAGAACACATGCACACTATACATACAAAGGCACAAAGTATTACCATTACAATTAAGAAGTCTAAATGGCTATAAATATTTTAGAAGGAACTTATTACATCAATGGGTCAAATAGATAAAGAGCCTGTGATCTGTTACTAGAATTATTCTTAATTACATATAAAACAAATAAAATGGATCAATACCAAGGCCATCTCTTAGTATTACCTCTGGTTCATTTGCTTCTGAGGGATGAAGCTCTCCCATTTTTATTCCAAAGTTTTCCTTTATATTCTTTCTTAGCCAAAGACATCTATGATTCCTTTTCTCATAAACACACATCTCATCTGCTTTTCTTTTAAGTCAGTTATCAGTGTTACGTAGTCACAGTGTTTCATGAGCTCCTGGGCAATGAGGCTAGAGAAATGAAGAACAACATTAAAGTCCTTTCTTACGTGAGGCTAGAGATGCTTGAAAAGTCAGGGAATCTCAAGCCTTATTCTTGTCTGTTTCTGTGCCTTTTCTTGTAATGATGGCCTGCCATACTGTATTCAGAACCTGTCCAATTTTTGAGTCGTACCTCTAAGCCTCTGACTGGTGATTGAGTTCTGGTTACCTGCAGTGAGAATTGACTGGCTCCTGACCCTGACAGTCTTTGTGGGCTTCTGTGTCTAACTTGCATAGACAGTAACATTTTCATGTTCCAGTAGCTGACAGAGCATCCTTAGGACCTAACA
This sequence comes from Nomascus leucogenys, assembly GCF_006542625.1. Classification (NCBI taxonomy): domain Eukaryota; kingdom Metazoa; phylum Chordata; class Mammalia; order Primates; family Hylobatidae; genus Nomascus; species Nomascus leucogenys. The sequence goes on from NC_044400.1 coordinate 29,509,642, forward strand.
CCTTATATGCTACAGAAAGCTTACCTGTCCCAGATACTGTTATCGATTGCCACTGCTTCCCAATATGTTCTGCCTTCTGTATGTTATTTTCTTTCAGAAAATAAGTAAGGCCTCTGCCCACCTGGATAACATTTATAAGCCTTTAAAAAATTTGTCTGTCATTGCAATGCTGTGGAGATCACTGTGAACCACAGAGAGGCTAACCAGGACCTATGATATGACCCTGTCCTGCTCTTTTCCTACCATGTACTCAAGCTTCACAACAGAAGGGGTTGTGACTAAGATGAGTGTTTGTAGTCTATAAACATCAGTAGATAATATTTTACAAGTTAATGGAATTACCTAAAAGTTTGTCTTTACCATTCTTCTCCATTTGGTTTTTGGTAAAAGGTAACTCTATTGCACCAGTTCTTCAAGCCAAAAACCAAGTATTATTTTTGAGTCCTTCCCTTCTCTCTGAACAACATCAAAACCATCAGCAAATCCTGTCAGCTTTACCCTCAAAATGTGTCCTCCATCTGCCAACCCTTCACTCTCTTCTCTGCTGCCATCACAGTCCAAAATCCCACCCTTACTTTGAGGGACTGTTGGCAGGAAAACACATCTCCGTTTCTAACCTGGCCATCCTACAATCTATTCTCATCATATTATCTCACACTATGCTTTTAAAACATAAATCAGATTATAGCAATTTATTTGCTCAAAACTATTTTCAAACATTGATCTTATTTAAAGACACTATCATGGTCTCAAAGACTCTAATATATCTGGCCCCTGCCTACCTTTCTGACATCACTCATGGGGACCTCATTTCTCCTTGCCATCCTTCTCAGTCTGGCTTACCATGCCAGGTACCCTCCCCCCACCTCAGGGCTTTTACATATTTTGTCCTCTTTGCCGGGAAACCTTCCACCAGGAGTATGTTCCTGGATCACTTTTTAAAAAATAATTTTGTTTATTGTGATAAAATACACAGAATGTAAACGTTGGCATTCTAACCATTTAGAAGTGTACAACTGAGTGGCAATAAACACATTCACAATGTCATGCAACTGTCACCATGTACCTGTTTTCAAAACTACTTCATCATTTCAAGCAGAGACTTTGTGCAAATTAAACAGATATTTTCCTCTTCTCCTCAGGGTCTCCTAATCTCTACTACTTTCTGTCTCTATGACTTTACCTCTTCTAGATATGTACTTCATATAAGTGGAGTCATACAATATTGAACATTTTATGCCTGGTTTATTTCACTTAGCAAATGTTTTCAAAGTTGTCCATATTATTGCATGTAACAGAATTTCATTTTAAGGCTGAATAGTATTCCACTGTATGAATATACCACATTTAATTCATCCATTTATCTGTTGATGGACATCTGACTCTTTCCAACTTTTAGCTATTGTGAATATTGTTGCTATGAATATAAACATTCACATTCTTTGCTTTCAACTCATTTGGGTATATACGTAGAAGTGGAATTGCTAAATTATATGGTAATTCTAAATTTAACTTATTGATAAACAACTAAATTGTTTTTCACAACAACTTCACAAGAGTTCCAATTTTTCCAAATCCTCACTAACACTTGTTATTTTCCATTGTGTTCATAATAGCCATGTTAATGATTATGTTATAGTCTCACATTATGGTCTTTATGTGCATTTCCCTAATGACCAGTGATGTTGACCTCTCCTAATGTGCTTATTGTTCATTTGTATATCTTCTATATAAACACATTAAAACACTTGTCAATTTTTAATTTTGGTAGTTTGTTATTTTGTTGTTGAGTTGTAAGAGTTTTAATATAGTCTAGATCAAGCTTGTCCAACCTATGGCCTGCAGGCCACATGTGGCCCAGGATGGGTTTGAATGTGGCCCAACACAAATTCTTGAACTTTCTTAAAACATCGTGAGATTTATGCATGGGCCTTTTTAGTTTTTGTTTGTTTTTTAGGTCACCAGCTATCACTAGAGTTAGTGTCTTTTATGTGCAGCCCAAGACAATTCTTCTTCCAGTGTGGCCCAGGGAAGCCAGAAGATTAAACACTTATGGTCTAAATAAAAATTCTTACTTTATACATAATTTGAAATATTTTCTCCAATTCCACGGATTGTTTTCTTCCTCATTTTGATCATGTTCTTTGACATACAAAAGTTTTAATTTTGGTAAAGTCCAATTTACATATTTTTACATTAATTATCTGTGCTTTTGATGTCACATCCAGGAAATTTTTGCCAAGTCCAATGTCATGAACATCTTTCCCTTTGTTTTTTCCTAAGAATGTTATATTTTCAGTTTTTACTTTTAGTCTTTGATTTCCTGTTATGTTTTGTATATGCCTTTGGGTAAGGATCAAAATTTATTCTTTTACATAAGGATGTATAATTTTGTTTCATTTTGTTTTTAACATCATTTGTTGAAAAGACTATAATTTCTGCCTTGGATGGTCTTCTCATCCTTGTCAAAAATTATTTGACCATGTATTTGAGGATTTATTTCTGGGCTCTCTATTTTATTCTATGAATATTTATGACTTTTCTTACCCTAGTACCACACTACATTGACTACTATAGCCTTGTAATAAGTTTTGGCATTTGCAAGTATGATTTCTTTTAATTTGTTATTTTTTTTTCCAGATTGTTTTGGCTACTTTGGGTTCCTTGGGATTTTGTGTGAATTTTACAATGTTTTTATGTTTTTCTACACAAAATGCTTTTGGAATTTTAACAAGGATTAGGTTGAATCTGTAGATTATTAGGGCTAATAGTTTTATGGTAACAGTTTTAAGTCATCCAATCTAAATACAAAATATCTTTCCATTTACTTATATCTTCTTTAATTTCTTTCAGAAATTGCGGTTTTCAGTGTACAAGTCTTTCACATCCTTAATTAAATGTATTCCTTAGTATTTTATTCTTTTTGTGGTATTGTAAATGGAATTAATATCTTCATTTTCTTTTCAGATTGTTTCTTGGTAGTATTTAGAAAGGTAACTGATTTTTGTGTTTGCATTTTATGCCCTGAAATTTTGCTGAATCTTTTTATTAGCTCCAAAAGTCTATTTTTTTTAGTTGTGTGTGTGTATACTTTTATACAATCTTTAGTGTTTTGTACATATGAGAGCAGGCCATCTGTGAACAGAGATGATTATATTTCTTTATTTCTAATTCAAATGCTTTTTTTTTCTTCTTCTCCTTTCTTTCCTTCTGTAATTCTTTTTCTTCCCCCTAATGGCCAAAACTAGAAATTCTAACACTATGTCGAACAGAAGTGTGAAAGTGGGCATATTTGTCTTGTTATTGAACCTGAGGAAAAGTTTCACTCTTCATTATGCATGATGTTAGCTATCAGTTTTTTATGTGTAGTCTTTATCATGTTAGGTATTTCCTTATAATTTTACATTGTTGGGTGATTTTTTGTTGTTATTATTATGAGTGTTGAATTTTGTTAAATATTTTTTCTTCATGAATTGAGAATGCCATGCAGGATTTTTTTCCCTTCATTTCATTAAAGTGACATATTACCTTGCTTAGTTTTCATTTATCAAATTATCCTTGTATTATAGAAACAAATTCCACTTGACCAAGGTTCATAATTCTAAAAAATGCAAATGAATTTGGTTTATTAATACTTTGTTGAGAATTTTGCATCAATATTCAATAAATAATATCCTTCTGTAGTTTTCTTGTAATGACGTCTTTGTCTGGTTTTGATATCAAGGTATTTCTGGCTTCATGGAATTAGTTATAAAGTGTTCCATCCCACTGAATTTTTTGGAAGAGTTTGAGAAAGATTTACAGTAATTCATTAAATGTTTGGTAGAATTCACGAGTAAAGCTACTTGGTCCAAAAGTTACCTTTATTGAATTTTTTTTAAATTTCAATTCAAATGTCTTAGTAATTACAGGTCTGTTTAGGTTTTCTGCTTCATGATTTGATTTGGTAGACTATGTTTTGCCAGGAATTTGTCTATTTCATTTAGATTCTCCAATTTGTTGGAGTAAAATATGCTATAAGTATATAATCTTAAAATGCTTCTTATTTTTGTAAGGTCAGAAATAATGTATTTACTATTATTTCTGATTTTAGAATTTGAATCTTTTTTTCTTTTTTCTTAGTCAATTTAGCTAAAGGTTTCTCCATATTGTTGATTTTTTCAGAGAACCAAATTTTGGTTTTGTTAAATTTTTCTATTGTTTTTATAATCTCTATTTCACTTATCTTTGGTCTATTCTTCATTACGCTCTTTCTTCTGCTAGCTTTACATTTAGTTTGCTTTCGTTTTTTGCTTGTATATATTTCAGAATGTCATAATTTCACCCTGAATTTTGAAGAACAATTTTGTTAGATATAGAATTATCAGTAACAATTTTATTTTTATTTCAGTTATTTAAATATATCATCTCACTTTCTTCCTGCCTCCAAGGTTTCTGATAAGAAATTGGCTGATAATGTTACTGATAATTCTCTTTGTCTTTGGCATTCAGCAGTTTGATTATAATGTGTTTTCATGTATCTTTAAGTTTATTCTACTTTAAGTTTGTTGAGATTTTTGAATTTGTAGATTCATGTCCTTCACAACATTTGGAACTATTTTAGTCATTATTACTTCAAATATTTTTCTGTCCCATTATCTCTCACATTTCCTTCTAGGATTCTCACAGTGCATATATTGGTCTGCTCTATGGAATCCCACAAGTCCCTTAGGCTGTCTTCATTTTTCTTCATATCTTTTTTTCTGTTTATCAGACTTTGTAATTTCAATTGTTTTATATTAATGTCTGCTTGCTTAAACGTGTTGAACTCCTCTTATTTATTTTCTATTATAGTTACTGTACTCTCAAACTTCAGAATTTCTTTTTGGCTTTTTAAAAATAATCCAGTGGAAACACTGGAGATTATATTCTCCCTGTTCCCTGAGTTTGCTGGTTTTTTTCTAATTGCTTTAGGATATCTCTGTGCCAATATCAGCCTGAGGTGAAAGGTTAAAATCTTCTCAGATTCTTTCTTAAGGGTGTGTGTTTTCCTCAGCACACACTATGGTTTTCTAAAAACATCTGCATACATTGGCCTTTTAAAAATCTTACGGACTAAAACAGATGTGACCTCTTGAAAAACCAAGGAAGTCATTGTGGGTTGATACAATGACAGAGAACTTCTGCATTTTTACAACAATGATCAGAAACAGAAATCTCCAATCAGAACCCAGAACTGTGATATTTGTATGACAAAGTTCTTATTGTCCATTCTGGCTCAAGCAAACCACACCAGAAGTGTGGCTATCTCCACAGCTGCCTGCCACTGGGCTGTGGGGTGAGGGATGGGTGGCTACTACCATACTGGAGGCTAAGATTGAGCAATATAAAACATAATTACTCATCCAAGCTATTCTTTTGGAAGCTGCAAGCATTCAAATAGACTCTGGATTTCCAAAACTTACAATGCTTGAGACAGTGTCTCCTTGTCTGAATCTTTTATTTATTTATATTTTACATTCCATGGGGGAATAGGAACTTGGAGATTCCTATTCTTCCATTTTTCTCTGCTCACTTTTGAATTTGTTCAGATATATGACCGACTGTCATCATATTAGGGAGACATTGCCTAAAAATTATTTATAAAATGATAACACATACTCTCCCTGGGCACACACGCTTTTACACAGCTTTATTTTTCTTTCTCAGACTAGCCCTTTTTTGCATATTTATCTGTTTAGGTGTTTATTGGTGCAACTTTTTTTTTGTTATTATACTTTAAGTTCTAGGGTACATGTGCACAATGTGCAGGTTTGTTACATATGCATACATGTGCCATGTTGGTGAGCTGCACCCATTAACTCGTCATTTACATTAGGCATTTCTCCTAATACTATCCCTCCCCCAGCCCTGTGCCCAAGTGTTCTCATTGTTCAATTCCCACCTATGAGTGAGAACATGTGGAGTTTGGTTTTCTGTCCTTGTGATAGTTTGCGCAGAATGATGGTTTCCAGCTTCATCCATGTCCCTACAAAGGACATGAACTCATCCTTTTTTATGGCTGCATAGTATTCCATGGTGTATATGTGTCACATTTTCTTTTTTTTTTTTTTTTTTTTTTTGAGACGGAGTCTCGCTTTGTCACCCAGGCTGGAGTGCAGTGGCGCAATCTCAGCTCACTGCAAGCTCCTCCTCCCGGGTTCATGCCATTCTCCTGCCTCAGCCTCTCTGAGTAGCTGGGACTACAGGCACCTGTCACCATGCCCGGCTAGTTTTTTTTTTGTTTTTTTTTTTGTATTTTTAGTAGAGACGGGGTTTCATCATAGTCTCTATCTCCTGACCTCATGATCCGAACGCCTCGGCCTCCCAAAGTGCTTGGATTACAAGAGTAAGCCACCACACCCGGCCTCTGTGCCACATTTTCTTAATCCAGTCTATCATTGATGGACACTTGGGTTGGTTCCAAGTCTTTGCTATTGTGAATAGTGCTGTAATAAACATACGTGTGCGCGTGTCTTTATAGTAGCATGATTTATAATCCTTTGGGTATATATCCAGTAATGCGATGGCTGGGTCAAATGGTATTTCTAGTTCTAGATCCTTGAGGAATCCCACACTGACTTCCACAATGGTTGAACTAGTTTACAGTCCCACCAACAGTGTAAAAGTGTTCCTATTTCTCCACATCCTCTCCAGCACCTGTTGTTTCCTGACTTTTTAATGATTGCCATTCTAACTGGTGTGAGATGGTATCTCACTGTAGTTTTGATTTGCATTTCTCTGATGACCGGTGATGATGAGCATTTTTTCACGTGTCTGTTGGCTGCATAAATGTCTTCTTTTAAAAAGTGTCTGTTCATATCCTTTGCCCACTTTTTGATGGGGTTGTTTGATTTTTTCTTGAATATTTATTTAAGTTCTTTGTAGATTCTGGATATTAGCCCTTTGTCAGATGGGTAGATTGCAAAAATTTTCTCCCATTCTGTCGGTTGCCTGTTCACTCTGATGGCAGTTTCTTTTGCTGTGCAGAAGTTCTTTAGTTTAATTAGATCCCATTTGTCAATTTTGGCTTTTGTTGCCATTGCTTTTGGTGTTGTAGTCATGAAGTCCTTGCTCATGCCTATGTCCTGGATGGTATTACCTAGGTTTTCTTCTAGAGTTTTTATGGTTTTAGATCTAACATTTAAGTCTTTAATCCATCTTAAATTAATTTTTGTATAGGGTGTAAGGAAGGGATCCAGTTTCAGCTTTCTACATATGGCTAGCCAGTTTTTCCAGCACCATTTATTGAATAGGGAATCCTTTCCCCATTGCTTGTTTTTGTCAGGTTTGTCAAAGATCAGATGGTTGTAGATGTGTGGTGTTATTTCGGAGGCCTCTGCTCTGTTCCACTGGCCTATATCTCTGTTTTGATACCAGCACCATGCTGTTTTGGTTACTGTAGGCTTCTAGTATAGTTTGAAGTCAGGTAGCGTGATGCCTCCAGCTTTGTTCTTTTGGCTTGGATTGTCTTGGCAATGCGGGCTCTTTTTTGGTTCCAGATGAACTTTAAAGTAGTTTTTTCCAATTCTGTGAAGAAAGTAATTGGTAGTGTGATGAAAGTAATTGGTAGCTTGATGGGGATGGCATTGAATCCATAAATTACCTTGGGCAGTTGGGCCATTTTCAGGATATTGATTCTTCCTATCCATGAGCATGGAATGTTCTTCCACTTGTTTGCATCCTCTTTTATTTTGTTGAGCAGCGGTTTGTAGTTCCCATCGAAGAGGTCCTTTACTTCCCTTGTAGGTTGGATTCCTAGGTATTTTATTCTCTCATGATTTGGCTCTCTGTCTCTGTTAATGATGTATAGGAAGCTTGTGATTTTTGCACATTGATTTTGTATCCTGGGACTTTGCTAAAGTTACTTATCAGCTTAAAGAGATTTGGGGCTGAGATGATGGGGTTTTCTAAATATACAATCATGTCATCTGCAAACAGGGACAATTTGACTTCCTCTTTTCCTAATCGAATACCCTTTATTTCCTTCTCTTCCCTGATTGCCCTGGCCAAAACTTCCAACACTATGTTGAATAGGAGTGATGAGAGAGGGCATCCTTGTCTTGTGCCAGTTTTCAAAGGGAATGCTTCCAGTTTTTGCCCGTTCAGTATGATATTGGCTGTGGGTTTATCATTAGTGGCTTATTATTTTGAGATACATTCCATCAGTACCTAGTTTATTAAAAGTTTTGAGAATGAATGGCTGTTGAATTTTGTCAAAGGCCTTTTCTGTATCTATTGAGATAATCATGTGGTTTTTGTCTTTGGTTCTGTTTTTGTGATGGTTTAGGTTAATTGACTTGAATATGTTGAACCAGACTTGCATCCCAGGGATGAAGCCAACTTGATCATGGTGGATAAGCTTTTTGATGTGCTGCTGAATTCGGTTTGCCAATACATTACTGAGGAATTTCAGATTGATGTTCATCAGGGATATTGATCAAATATTCTCTTTTTTTGTTGTGTCTCTGCCAGGCTTTGGTATCAGGATGATGCTGGCCTCATAAAATGAGTTAAGGAGGATTCCCTCTTTTTCTATTGATTGGAATAGTTTCAGAAGGAATGCCACCAGCTCCTCTCTGTACCTCTGGTAGAATTCGGCTGTGAATCCATCTGGTCCTGGACTTTTTTTGGTTGGTGGGCTATCAATTATTGCCTCAATTTTAGAGCCTGTTATTGGTCTACTCAGGGAATCAACGCCTTCCTGGTTTAGTCTTGGGAGGGTGTGTCTGTTCAGGAATTTATCCTTTTCTTCTAGATTTTCTAGTTTATTTGCTTAGAGGCATTTATAGTATTCTCTGATGGTAGTTTGTATTTCTGTCGGATTGGTGGTGATATCCCCTTTATTATTTTTCATCACATCTATTTGATTCTTCACTCTTTTCTTCTTTATTAGTCTTGCTAGCAGACTATTTTGTTGATCTTTTCAAAAAACCAGCTTCTGGATTCATTGATTTTTTTGAAGGGTTTTTTGTGTCTCTATTTCTTTCAGTTCTGCTCTGATCTTAGTTATTTCTTGCCTTTTGCTAGCTTTTGAATGTGTTTGCTCTTGCTTCTCTAGTTCTTTTAATTGTGATATTAGGGTGTCGATTTTAGATCTTTCCTCCTTTCTCTTGTGGGCATTTAGTGCTATAAATTTCACTCTACACACTGCTTTGAATATGTCCCAGAGATTCTGGTATGTTGTGTCTTTGTTGTCATTGGTTTCAAAGAACATCTTTATTTCTGCCTTCATTTTACTATGTACCCAGTAGTCATTCAGGAGCAGGTTGTTCAGTTTCCATGTAGTTGAGTGGTTTTGAGTGAGTTTCTTAATCTTGAGTTCTAGTTTGATTGCCCTGTGGTCTGGGAGACAGTTTGTTGTGATTTCTGTTCTTTTAAATATGCTGAGGAGTGCTTTACTTCCAACTATGTGGTCAATTTTGGAATAAGTGTGATGTGGTGCTGAGAAGAATGTATATTCTGTTGATTTGGGGTGAAGAGTTCTGTAGATATCTATTAGGTCTGCTTGGTGCAGAGCTGAGTTCAAGTCCTGGATATCCTTGTTAACTTTCTGTCTCATTGATCTGTCTAATATTGACAGTGGGGTGTTAAATTCTCCCATTATTATTGTGTAGGGGTCTAAGCCTCTTTGTAGGTCACTAAGGACTTGCTTTATGAATCTGGGTGCTCCTGTATTGGGTGCATATATATTTAGGATAGTTAGCTCTTCTTGTTGAATTGATCCCTTTACCATTTTGTAATGGCCCTCTTTGTCTCTTTTGATCTTTGTTGGTTTAAAGTCTGTTTTATCAGAGACTAGGATTGCAACCCCTGCTTTTTTTTTGCTTTCCATTTGCTTGTTAGATCTTCCTCCATCCCTTTATTTTGAGCCTATGTGTGTCTCTGCATGTGAGATGGGTCTACTGAATACAGCACACTGATGGGTCTTGACTCTTTATCCAATTTGCCAGTCTGTGTCTTTTAATTGGAGCATTTAGCCCATTTACATTTAAGTTAATATTGTTATGTGTGAATTTGATCCTGTCATTATGATGTTAGCTGGTTATTTTGCTCATTAGTTGATGCAGTTTCTTCCTAGCATTGATGATCTTTAAAATTTGGCATGTTTTTGCAGCGGCTGGTACTGGTTGTTCCTTTCCATGTTTAGTTCTTCCTTCAGGAGCTCTTGTAAGGCATGCCTGGTGGTGACAAAATCTCTCAGCATTTGCTTGTCTGCAAAGGATTTTATCTCTCCTTCACTTATGAAGCTTAGTTTGGCTAGATATGAAATTCTGGGTTGAAAATTCTTTTCTTTAAAAATGTTGAATATCAGCCCCCACTCTCTTCTGGCTTGTAGAGTTTCTGCTGAGAGATCCTCTGTTAGTCTGATGGGTTTCCCTTTGTGGATAACCTGACATTTCTCCATGGCTGCCCTTAACATTTTTTCCTTCATTTCAACCTTGGTGAACCTGAAAATTATGTGTCTTTGGGTTGCTCTTCTCGATGAGTATCTTTGTAGCATTCTCTGTATTTCCTGAATTTGAATGTCAGCCTGCCTTGCTAGGTTGGAGAAGTTCTCCTGGATAATATCCTGAAGAGTGTTTTCCAACTTGCTTCCATTCTCCCTGTCACTTTCAGGTACAACAATCAGATGTAGATTTGGTCTTTTCACATAGGCCCATATTTCTTGGAGGCTTTGTTCGTTTCCTTTTACTCTATTTTTCTCTAAACTTCTCTTCTCACTTCATTTCATTCATTTGATCTTCAATCACTGATACCCTTTCTTCCACTTGATCAAATTGGCTACTGAAGCTTGTGCATGTGTCACATAGTTCTCATGCCATGGTTTTCAGCTTCATCAGGTTATTTTAGGTCTTCTCTACAATGTTTGTTTTAGGTAGCCATTCATCTAATCTTTTTTCAAGGTTTTTGGCTTCCTTGCAACGGATTCGAACATTCTCCTTTAGCTTGGAGAAGTCTGTTATTACTGACCTTCTGAAGCCTACTTCTGTCAACTCATCAAAGTCATTCTTCATCCAGCTTTGTTCCATCACTGGCAAGCAGCTGCAATCCTTTGAAGGAGAAAAGGCACTCTGGTTTTAGAATTTTCAGAATTTCTGCTCTGAATTCTCCCCATTTTTGTGGTTTTATCTACCTTTAGTCTTTGATCATGGTGACCTACAGATGGGGTTTTGGTGTGGATGTCCTTTTTGTTGATGTTGATGCTATTCCTTTCTGCTTGTTAGTTTTCCTTTTAACAGTCAGGTCCCTCAGCTGTAGGTCTGTTGGAGTTTGCTGGAGGTCCACTCCAGACACTGTTTACCTGGGTATCACCAGTGTAGGCTGCATAACAGCAAACATTGCAGAACAGCAAATATTGCTGCCTGATCCTTCCTCTGGAAGCTTTGTCCCAGAGGGGCACTCGGCTATATGAGGAGTCAGTCAGCCCCTACTGCGAGGTGTCTCCCAGTTGGGCTATTCAGGGGTCAGGGACCCACTTGAGGAGGCAGTCTGTCTGTTCTCAGAGCTCAAACACCATGCTGGGACAACCACTGCTCTCTTCAGAGGTGTCAGACAGGGACGTTTAAGTCTGCAGAAGTTTCTGCTGCCTTTTGTTCAGCTATGCCCTGCCCCCAGAGGTGGAGTCTATAGAGGCAGGCAGGTCTCATTGAGTTGTGGTGGGCTCTACCCAGTTCAAGCTTCCCAGCCACTTTGTTTACCTACTCAAGCCTCAGCAATGGCGGATGCCCCTCCCCAGCCCAGCTGCCTCCTCACAGTTTGATCTTGGACTGCTGCGCTAGCAGTGAGCAAGGCTCTGTGGGTGTGGGACCTGCTGAGCCAGACACAGGATATAATCTCCAGGTGTGCTGTTTGCTAAGACCATTGGAAAAACACAGTATTAAGGCAGGAGTGCCCCGATTTTCCTGGTACAGTCAATCACGGCTTCTCTTGACTAGGAAAGGGAAATCCCTAAACTCCTTGCACCTCCCGGAGGAGGCGATGCCCTGCCCTGCTTCAGCTTGCCCTCTATGGGCTGCACCCACTGTCCAACCAGTCCCAATAGATGAACAAGGTACCTCAGTTGGAAATGCAGAAATCACCCATCTTCTGCATCAATCACACTGGGAGCTGCAGACCAGAGCTATTCCTATTCAGCCATCTTGGAACACAACCTGCAAGTTTTTCAAAAATGACAGTTTCGTGTACCCAGTTTTATCCAATCTTTCTTTTAACACCACATATTAAAGTACCACAAGGGTATTTGATTCACCCAAGGTGTTCAGGAAAGATTTGCTGTATGAAGGTCACTGTTCTCATAGGACATACGACCTTGCTTTTTTGAACTATATATGTTCAGGTAAAATAAGTTATTTTTCCTTTTATTTCTCCATTTGGGAGATACTATTTTCACTGATTGTATTTCAGCTTTTTTGCTTGTGTAATGATGGGTAAGTTTAATTTAGGGAAATAGGAGACAGAATTTAAGATGTCTTTTTAAATGTATCATTGTGGAAATTATCACTGCTTGTTCATCAATGAGGAAAGCAGATATTTAAACTTAATGAAGCTTATCATCCTAAATTCACAATAAATGCATACTAAGACAGAAGACATTAGAAACCCCCCAAAATAATAAGGAAAAATCTGTCGATTCACATAGCTGTTCAGTATTGTTTGATAATGCTAACCAATGTAATTAGAGAAGAAAGGAAATGAGGTCTAAATGTTAATAAGAGATAGTTATCATTATTAATTGCTATTGTTATAATTGTCATCTATAATATCCAAGACAGTAAACTATAAGCCATTAGAACTAATGAGTATTTAATAAATTACTGAGATATAAAACAAATTAAAATCAAATGTTCTCTTACTGAAATAACCAATTAGAATTTTTAACTTCAAGAAGACACAATTTGTAGGAAATTTAAAATTATTAGTGTTAACAAATGTTGCAAATTGCCTAAGAATAAATTAAAAAGAAAGTTCAAGGAACTACTAAACACTAAACGCAATAAATGGGAAAATGATCTTTCTATATGAGAAGACTAAATATTAAAATATTAAGAATATTAAGAATTCCAAAATAAATTTATGCAATTCACATTAAAATCTTTGTAGTATTCACTTATGAAATTTGTATGATTATCTATGTAAGAATATTGAAGTTTTCTTAAGGAAAGAATATTAAAGACAATAGCTGTGCAAAATTTTAAAACAATATAAAGCTACATTGATTACAATTGTGGGATATCATTGGGGGAACATGACCCCAATATTTCAAGGTAGGTTCTTTCTGTTTTCCGTAAGTGTCAACTGGCTGAGAAATAAAGAGAAAGAGTACAAAGAGAGGAATTTTACAGCTGGGCCACCAGGAGTGACATCACATATCAGTAGGACCGTGATGCCTACCTGAGCCTTAAACCAGCAAGTTTTTATTAAGGGTTTGAAAAGGGGAGGGGGTGTAAGAACAGGGAGTAGTTACAAAGATCACATGCTTCAAGGGGCAAAAAGCAGAACAAAGATCACATGCTTCTGAGGAAACAGGACAAAGGCAAAATCAGAACTCCTGATAAGGGTCTATGTTCAGTGGTGCACATACTGTCTTGATAAACGTCTTAACAGAAAACAGGTTTCGAGAACAGAGAACTGGTCTGACCAAAAATTTACCAAGATAGAGTTTCCCAATCCTAGTAAGCCTGAGAGTACTGCAGGAGACCAGGGCATATCTCAGTCCTTATCTCAACCACATAGGACAGACATTCCCAGAGCGGCTGTTTACAGACCTCCCCCAAGGAATGCATTCCTTTCCCAGGGTCTTAATATTAATATTCCTTGCTAGGAAAAGAATTTGGTGATATCTCTCCTACTTGCACGTCCATTTATAGGCTCTCTGCAAGAAGAAAAGTATGGCTCTTTCTGCCCGACCCTGCAGGCAGTCAGACCTTATGGTTGTCTTCCCTTGTTCCCTAAAAATTGCTGTTATTCTGTTCTTCTTCAAGGTGCACTGATTTCATATTGTTCAAATACATGTTTTACAATCAATTTGTACAGTTAACACAATTATAGTGGTCCTGAGGTGGCGTACATCCTCAGCTTATGAAGATAACAGGATTAAGAGATAAAAGTAAGACAGGTGTAAGAAATTATAAAAATATTATTTTGGAGTTGATAAACGTCCATGAAATCTTCACAATTTATGTTCCTCTGCCGCGGCTCCAGCCAGTCCCTCCGTTCAGGGTCCCTGACTTCCCACAACAGGATATTGCTTAAAAATTGACAATTACGGCCGGGCGCGGTGGCTCACGCTTGTAATCCCAGCACTTTGGGAGGCCCAGGCGGGTGGATCATGAGGTCAGGAGATCGAGACCACGGTGAAACCCCGTCTCTACTAAAAATACAAAAAAAAAAATTAGCCGGGCGTGGTGGCGGGCGCCTGTAGTCCCAGCTACTGGGAGAGGCTGAGGCAGGAGAATGGCGTGAACGCGGGAGGTGGAGCTTGCAGTGAGCCCAGACTGCGCCACTGCACTCCAGCCTGGGTGACAGAGCGAGACTCCGTCTCAAAAAAAAAAAAAAAAAAAAAAGACAATTACATCAATAAACAAACCAGAGAGTAGAAAATATGTAGATTTGGTTACATAATAATGGTGGCATTTGTATTTATTGGCAAATAAATGGAATTTTCAGTATGTATATTTGGAATATTTAGCTAAATATTCAGAAAAAAATTAAATCCCTACTTTACACCATATTCCAAAAAAATGGCAGATGGGTTAAAAATCTAATGTTAGAAATAGAATTATAAAACATAAAAAATTTTATATATTGCATTGAGTTTTAGAACAAGTAAGGCCTTAGCAAGAAATAAAAAAATTCAAAAGCCATAAAGATAATATTAGGATATTTGACTATATGAAAAACTAAAAGAGCTCAATCACAAAACACATCATAAATAAAATGAGAAGGCAGGGGGAATGGCCAAGGTGGCCAACTAGAAGCAACTAGTATGTGTGGCTGTCATGGAGAGGAATGGAAGGGGTGACTAAATACAGCACCTTCAGCTGAAGCATCCAGGTACTTGCATTGGGACTGATAAGGAAACAATTCAACCCATGGAGAACAAAGAAAAGCAAGGCAGGATGACAGCCTGCCCAGGAGCAACATGGAGCCAAGGAAACCTGCTCCACCCAGGGAAGTGGTGAGTGAATGTGTGACCCCAGGGACCCATGCTTCTCTCATGGATCTTCACAACTCTTGGGTCTGGACATCCCCTTGTGAACCCACTCCACCAGGGCTGTCATTCTGACACACAGAGCTATGTGGATTCTTGGCAGAGCAGCTGCTTAGGCATGCAGAGACCTGGGAGCCCTAGATACTTTCTGGGCTTCCTGACAAAAGTAGCTGCAACTCCAGCAAAGCAGGAGTTTAGACCCCTGTACATTTAGAATTTTAGCCAGCTTACATCTCTCTGGGATGGAGTACCCAGGAGACAAGCAAAGTGATGGGGCAGCAAGCCAGCTAATGTGGAGCCCAGAGAAGTTGGTGAGGGAGTGTTTGCAGCGGGATGTGGCCAGGAACAACCATTCCTCTAGGTTCCACTTGCTTTCATAAGAGACCTTAGCCCAAGGGGAACTGTTGGACCTTATCTCAGCAGGGTTGTCTTGCATACCAGATGGAGCTGGTTCAACCTGAGGACTCTCTGGTCTGCTGACCTCTCCTGGGGCCCCAACCTGGCCTACAGGGCAGTCTTGTGTGTCCTGAGGGACCCACCATCGCTTTTGCACCAGAGATTCAGTGAGGTGGCCCCTACAGCTGCGCACAAGCCCACAAGTTCCTTCCCCATAGTGCAGCTTCCTCTACCCCATGGAAACTCCTCACATCACTTTACAGGCATGTGTCTACATGGAAGGTTTTGCTTCACTTGCCCTGACAGCAGATGGTAGTGTGGCCAGCCCCCTGCCACTTCGACCAACTACTATAGCAGATGGAGCCTTGGTGGGCAACAAGCCAGCAGGTCCCACCCCTGCCAGCACCCAATCCTTGTGGTAATGCCTCAGAGAGAACAGAGGATCCTCCCATACCTTAAGTTATCTTTCCTGCTTGCAGGGCACAGAGAAAGCACCCAGGCATGTGCTGGCTAGCACCCTGCCCCAAATGAACACCACCTCCAGCGCAACAGCACACATAGTCTCCAGCAGGGGCCCCCCACTCCTCTCCCAGCTTCCTTGTCTCCACCACTGTGGTGAACTTCCACAGAGAGTCAGGCACCCCAGCAACTGCTATCACTCTGCTGCTACTGCTACACCTGGGTCCCCCCAGCACAGTAGACTCTGAACCTCAAGGAGCCAGAGAACAAAGTGAGGGCTGGATCCAAGTTCCCCAAAATTAGAACACAGTTTAGGAGTTGCGAGCTGACCATTGCCCCCCTAAAATATTCCAGAAATGAAGCCAGTTGGCTGAATTCATCTTATACCACAATTAAACTCTTAAGGTCATTAAATAGAAAAAAAACAAAAAAGAAACAAACAAACAAAAAATGTCCAAAGGTCAAAAACCTTAAAGACTGAAGGTAGATAAGCACACAAATATGGGAAAGAATCATGAAAAGAATACTGACAACTCAAAAAGCCAGAGTGCCTTCTTTCCTCCAAATGACCACATCACCTCTGCAGTGAGGGTTTGAGACTGGGCTGAGGCTGAGATGGCTGAAATCACAGGAATAGAATTTAGAATATAGACAGGAACAAAATTCATTGAGCTACAGGAGTACAGTGTAACCCAATGCAAGGAAGCCAAAAATCAAGATAAAACATTGTGGGAGCTGAAAGACAAAATAACCAGTGTAGAGAAAAAAAGTAACCAACCCGATAGAGCTGAAAAACACACTATGAGAATTTCATAATGCAATCACAGGTACTAATAGGAGAATAGACCAAGTGAAGAAAAGAATCTCAGAAATTGAAGACTTCCTTTCTGAAATAAGACAGGAAGGCCAGAACAGAGAAAAAAGAATAAAAAGGAAGAAACTAAACATTCAAGAAATATGGGATTATGTAAAGAGACCAAATCTACAACTGATTGATATGCCTGAAACAGATGGAGAGAATGGAACCAACTTGGAAAACATATTTTAGGATATTATCCAGGGGCACTTCCCCAACCTAGCTATAGAGACCAACATTCAAATTGAGGAAATGCAAAAAACCCCAGTAATATACTCCACAAGAAGATCATCTCCAAGACACATAATCATCAGATTCTCCAAGGTCAAAATGAAAGAAAAAATGTTAAAGGCAGTTAGAGAGAAATGTTAGATGACCTATGACCTACGTAAGGAAGCCTATAAGGTGAACAGTGGAACTTTCAGCTGAAACCCTTCAAGCTAAGATAGATTGGGGTCAATATTCAACATTCTTAAGGAAAATAAATTCCATCCCAGTATTTCATATTCAGCCAAACTAAGCTTAATAAGTGAAGGAGAAATAAGATTCTTTTCAAACAAGCAAATGCTGAGGGAAATTGTTACCACCAGACCTGCCTTACAAGAGCTCCTGAAGGAAGCACTAATTATGGAAAGGAAAGATTGTTACCAACCACTACAAAAACACACTTAAGTACACAGACCAGTGACACTATAAAGCAAGCACATACACAAGTCTACAAAGTAACCAGCTGGCATCATGATGACAGAATCAAGTTTACACATAACAATATTAACCTTAAATGTAAATAGGCTAAATCCTCCAATTAAAATACACAGAATGGCAAGCTGGATAAAGAACAAAGAACAATCAGCATGCTATCTTCAAGAAACCCATCTCATATGCAAAGACTCTAGATAAGCTCAAGATAAAAAAATTGAGGACAATTTACCAAGAAAATAGAAAACAGAAGAAAGTAGGGACTGCAATCCTACTTTCTAACAAAACAGTCTCTAAATCAACAAAGATCCAAAAAGACAAAGAAGGGCATTACATAATAGTAAAGGGTTTCATTCGATAAGAAGAGCTAACTATCCTAAATATATATACTTCCAATGCAGGAGCACCCAGATTTGTAAAGCAAGTTCTTAGAGACCTTCAAAGAGACTTAGACACCCACACAATAATAGTGGAAGACTTTACACCCCATTATCAAAGTTAGAAATATCATTGAGACAGAAAATTAAAAGAGATATTCAGGAACTGAACTTAACTCTGGATCAACTTGAACTTGTAGATGTCTATAGAACTTGCCACTCCAAAACAACAAAATATGCATTTTTCTCTGTGCCACATGGCATTTACTCTAAAATTGATCACATAATCAGAAGTAAAACACTCCTCAGCAAATACAAAATAATTGAAATCAAAACAAATCTTTCAGACCACAGCACAGTCAAATTAGAACTTAAGGTTAAGAAATTTACTTAAAACCACACAACTACATGGAAATTGAACAACCTGCTCCTGAATGACTCATGGGTAAATAATGAAATTAAGGTAGAAATCAAGAAGTTCTTTGAAATTAATGAAAACAAAGATACAGT
The DNA here is from genome assembly GCF_006542625.1 of Nomascus leucogenys. Taxonomy (NCBI): domain Eukaryota; kingdom Metazoa; phylum Chordata; class Mammalia; order Primates; family Hylobatidae; genus Nomascus; species Nomascus leucogenys. The sequence continues at coordinate 29,528,171 of NC_044400.1, forward strand.
GTACCAGAATCTCTGGGACACAGCTAAAGCTGTGTTAAGAGGAACACTTATAGCACTAAATGCCCACATCAGAAAGCTAGAAAGATCTTAAGTTAACAACCTAACATCACAACTGAAAGAACTAGAGAACCAAGAGCAAACAAACCAAAAAGACAGCAGAAGACAAGAAATAACCAAGATCAGAGCAGAACTGAAGAAGATAGAGACACAAAAAACCCTTCAAAAAATTAACAAATGCAGGTGCTGTTTTTTTTTTTTTAAAAAAATAATAAAATAGGCTGCTAACTACACTAATGAAAAAAAGAAGAATCAAATAAACACAATCAGAAATGATAAGGGCTATACCACCACTGACCCCACCAAAATACAAACAACCATCAGAGAATACTATAAACACCTCTAAGCACATAAACTAAAAAATCTAGAAGAGATGGATAAATTCCTGGATGCATACATTCTCCCAAGACTGAAACAGGAAGAAACTGAATCCCTAAGTAGAACAATAACAAGTTCTGAAAAGGGGGCAGTATAAAATAGCCTATCAACCAAAACAAGCCCAGGACCAGGTGGATTCACAGCTGAATTCCACCAGAGGTTAAAAAAAAAAATTTCTTCTGAAACTATTCCAAACAAATGAAATGGAGGGAATCCTCCGTAACTCATTCTACGAGGTCAGCATCATCCTGATACCAAAACCTGGCAGAAATACAACAAAAACAAAAAACTTGGGGCCAATATCCTTGATAAATATTGATGCAAAAATTCTCAGTAAAATACTGGCAAACCAACTCCATCAGCACATCAAAAAGTTTATTCACCAGGATTAAGGCAGCTTCACCCCCAGGATGCAAGCTTGGTTCAACATACGCAAATCAATAAATGTGATTCATCACATAAACGGAATTAAAGAAAAAATCATGACTATCTCAATAGATGCAGAAAAGACCTTTGATAAATTCAACATTTCTTAATGTGAAAAATTCTCAATACACCAGGTATTGAGAGAACATACTTCAAAATAATAAAAACCATATGTGACAAATTCACCAATATCATGCTGAAGGGCAAAAGCTGGAAGCATTTCCCTTAAAAACAGGTACAAGACAAGGATGCCCTCTCTCAACACTCCTATTCAACATAGTAATGGAAGCTCTGGCCAGGGCAATGAGGCAAGAGAAGGAAATAAAATGTATACTAATAGGAAGAGAGAAAGTTAAACTATCTGTATTTTCAGGTCACATGATTCTATATCTAGAAAACCCCATCATCTCAGCCCAAAAACTTATTAAGCTGGTAAACAACATCAGCAAACTCCCCCGATACAAGATTAATGTGTAAAAAATTATTAGCATTCCAAAACACCAACAACCATCAGGCCAAGAGCCAAATTATGAATGAACTCCCATTCACAATTGCCACAAAAATAATAAAATACCTAGAAATAGAACTAAGTAGGGAAGTGCAAGATTTCTACAAGGAGAAATACAAACCACTGCTCAAAGAAATCAGAGATGACACAAACAAATGCATAAACATTCCATGCTCATTTCATGTTCATGGATTTCATGATCATTGGAAGAATCAATATTGTTAAAATGGGCGTATTGCCCAAAGCAATTTACAGATTCAATGCTATTTCTATTAAACCACCATTGAGATTCATTTTAAAATGCATATGGATCCAAAAAAGAGCCCAGATAGCAAAGGCAATCCTAAGCAGAAAGAACAAAGCTGGAGGTATCATGATACCCAAGTTGAAACTACACTACAAGTCTACAGTAACCAAAACAGCATGGTACTGGTACAGAATCAGACACATAGACCAGTGTAACAGAATAGCCCAGAAATAAGACCACACATCTACATGATCTGATCTTCAACAAATCTGACAAAAACAAGCAATCAGGAAAGGATTTTCTATTCAATAAATGGTGCTGGGATAACTGGATAGCCATGTGCAGAAGATTAAAACTGGATCCCTTCCTTACATCATATATAAAAATTAACTCGATGGATTAACGACTTAAATGTAAACCCAGTGCTATAAAAACTCTGGATGATAACCTAGGCAATACTATTCAGGACATAGGCATGAGCAAAGATTTCATGACAAATATACTAAAAGCAATTAAAACAAAAGCAAAAATTGACAAATGGGGTCTAATTAAAGAGCAAAAGAAGCTATCAACAAGAGTAAACAACCTACAGAATGGGAGAAAGTTTTTGCAAAATATGCATCTTACAAAGGTCTAATATCCAGCATCTATAGGGAACTTAAACAAATTTACAAGACAAAAAACAAACAACCTTGTTACAAAGTGGGCAAATGAACAAACACTTTCCAAAAGAAGACATACACGTGGCCAACAATCACATGAAAAAAGGCTCAGTGTCACTAATCATTAGAGAAATGCAAATCAACCACAATAAAATACCATCTCACAACAGTCAGAATTACTATTATCAAAAAGTCAAAAAATAACAGATGCTGGTGAGGTTCTGTAAAAAAGAAATGCTTATACCATTGGTGGGAGTGTAAATTAGTTCAATCATTGTGGAATACAGTGTGAAAATTCTTCAACGACCTAAAGACAGAAATACCATTTGACCCAGTAATCCCATTACTGAGTATATACCCTAAGGAATATAAATTATTCTATCATAAAGACACATGCACATATACGTTCATTACAACTCTGTTCACAGTAGCAAAGACATGAAATCAACCTAAATGCCCATCAGGGATGGACTGGAAAAACATAATGTGGTACATATACACCATGAAATACTATACATTCATAAAAATGAGATCATGTCCTTTACGGGAACATGGGCAGAGCTGGAGCTGGAGGTTATTCTCCTTAACAAAGTAACACAGGAACAGAAAACCAAATAGTGCATGTTCTCGCTTATAAGTGGGAGCTAAATGATGAGAACACATGAACACATAGAAGGGAATCACACACACTGTGGCCTATTGGAGGGCGGAGAGTGAGAGAAGGGAGAAGAGCAGGAAAAATATCTATTGGGTACTAGGTTCAATAGTTGAACCTATTGAACAGGTGATGAAATAATCTGTACAACAAGCCCCATGACACAAGTTTACCTATATAACAAACCTCTACATGTACATGTACCCCTGAACTCAAAAGTTACAATAAAGGCAAGCCACATACTGAAAAAATATACTTTGTACTTGTGCTGTTAACAGATAATTGATATCTAAAATTTATAGAGGAGTTATGTAAATAATAAAAAAAATCCAAAAGCTAAATGGGCAAAAGTTAAAGGCTAATAATTTATAAAATAAAACATATACATGAATTTTAAATATGTAACAAGATGCCCAAGTTTATTAGCAATTAAAGACAAGTAAATTAAAATAATGAAGACTATCCAGACTGGCAAAATTTCTCAGAGTTTAATAATTTGAAGTTGCCATGGTTGTGGGGAGATAGAGTGCCTGTTTTTATAAATTGTAGGTGCAGGGGTGAGATTAGTTCAGCCACTTTGGATTTTCAATATAAATAAAATTTGACTCAGAAATTCTATTTTACAGAGTTCATTCTGAAAATACATACGCAAATGAACATGAATATATGTGAATATTACAGCACTATTTGTAACAGTAAAATTGAAAATAATCTAAGGGAGTGTAAACTGAGGTTATTGAAGTAAATTACAATGCAGCTATTGTTAGGATTAATATGGCATCATTAAAAAGAATATGTTAAATCTGTGTGTATTGACACAAAGTTAGGCAAGCTCTATGCTGCAGAAAAATGTCAATGGCAGTGCAATACAAATACTAAGACTCCATATGTGCCTAGAACAAAAAAGTTTATTAAGATAAAGTCCTAATTAACAGCAATTACCACTAAAATTAGTGTTTGAGGTGGGGGAATGGACATGAGAAAATGGAAAAGAGAAGGAAGGAAGACTATTGCTTTTCCACTACATTAGCCTGTATCATTTGGAACTATTACCGTGTATATTAACTCTGTGATTAAAATTTTTAAAAGTTTAATAATTATAAATCAATAATACATAATGATAAGTATGGACTGAGTAGTGGGAAAGGACAGAGAAGATCTCAAACTAGTAGATAATAATTTTCCACAAAAGTTTATTCATTTAAAGCTAAAGAACGGAGGGGTGATGTTCTCTGGAAGGCCTAGGCTGTGCAGTCTTTAAGTCACTGCTTGTTCTTGTGGTTATTAATTACTCATAGATGAGATTTCATAGGTTTTCCATGCCTGGGACCTGGCATTTTATCAGAAATGTATGCATGAAAATTCAGAATGTGGCCAGGCGTGGTGGCTCACACCTGTAATCCCAGCACTTTGGGAGGCCGAGGCGAGCAGATCACGAGGTCAGGAGTTCAAGACCATCCTGGCTAATATGGTGAAACCCCATATCTACCAAAAATATAAAAATTAGCCGGGAGTTGTGGCAGGCACCTGTAGTTCCAGCTACTTGAGTACTAATCTCACCTCTGAGTCAGAAGAAGAATCGCTTGAACCTGGGAGGTGGAGGTTGCAGTGAGCCAAGATCTTGCCTCTGCACTCCAGCCTGGGTGACAGAGCGAGACTCTGTCTCAAAAAAAAAAAGAAGGAAAAAAAGAAAATTCACAATATATGTGTGTGACTGAAGGTGTGCTTATGTGTGTGTTCATGAATTTAAGAATTAAGAGACTTAAAAAAGATATGTTGCTTATTTATCACTTATTATTTTAAGGCATTGATTAGGGAGAACCTTGAAGGATTTCTTCTTTGACCTGTGTCTTTCAACCTTACTGTTGCTTGAGGCCTAGTGATATTTATTTGCAACATAAATTGCAGATATTGAACAACAAAAACTGATTTCTCCCCTAGATATAGAACAATTGCAAAAAACAGCTTTTGATCGTTTTGGGAAAAACTGAAATCTTTATGTCTCCCGTAAATGTATATATATTCTTTTTCTCTAAGGCCTTTTACTCTGTGCTCGTAAGACTGACTACCAACATCTCTCCCTAGGTATATTTATTGAATTTAGGAGTTTCATTTTGTTGCCAAAAATGTAGTAATTGTGAAGAATGGCAAGAAATAATAAAATATAGATAGAATCAGCTTTATCCTGACATCCCTGGATATGTCTTCCACTGGCCTTAAATTTGGATCCTGGTTCCATTTTATTCTTCTCAGTATTGTAGGCAAAAGGAAATGCAGCTCTTACTAGTCAAGGAAAATACTACCCAAATCATCAAGCAGGTATGTGGCAGGTGGCCATTCAGGAGTTCAAACTCAATAAATTTAAAACTCCATGAAATAGGGAGCAGGGAGCTTCAGAACACTATCGTTTTTGATAGCATCTGCTCATTTTCCAGTCACCAAAGAAAGCTCTACTACTCTTGAGATATCTCAAAATACAAGATTTGTTCACTTACTTGAAAGGAATCTATTTTAGAAGTGCTGTTTGTGTCATAAATTCAGTCTCTAACCAAAACTGCTTCTGTGTGGCTGAAAAGGAGTGGGTGACAGTAACATCTTTTTTAGCTAAATATTTCTTTTTTTTTTTCTTTTTTTGAGACGGAGTCTCGCTCTGTCGCCCAGGCTGGAGTGCAGTGGCACAATCTCGGCTCACTGCAAGCTCCGCCTCCCAGGTTCACGCCATTCTCCTGCCTCAGCCTCTCCAAGTAGCTGGGACTACAGGCACCTGCCACCACGCCCCGCTAATTTTTTGTATTTTTTAGTAGAGACGGGGTTTCACCGTGGTCTCGATCTCCCGACCTCGTGATCAGCCCGCCTCGGCCTCCCAAGCTAAATATTTCTTAAAGTCCTATCATATGAAATGTATGTTGTATAATGGAAGGTTAATAATTAATCTTGCATATTTTAGACTTGCAAACCCTACCAAACGTTAGAGGCTGTGTGGCTTGCCTGGAACCACAGCAAATTGGCTGAATAACCAGGACTAAGACACAGAATGTTCTGTTTCACAGTTCAGGGCTTTGGAACCACACTGATTTATCATAATGGCACCTCAAGACCAGAAAACATTGGCAAACAAGAAGAAAGAAGGATTTATACAAAACAGAGCAATGAACTAAGGGGAAAAGAGAGAAGGAGAAACTGGGCATAAAGGTAAAAAAGGAAAATGAGAGATAAAACAATATAAGATTAGAGGGAAAAATAAAACTAAAATTAAATCTATTATTAAGTGCTTTTATCTCAGTGGACAGAATGTAAACATCTGAGCACCATTATTTAATCCATAATTCACTCCAGAAAACTGTATTGAGGACTTCAGTAAAGAAGACAGACTGCAATAATTTTTCAAATCAATGTCAGTAAGCATTAATATTATAATATGAAAAAGTAAAAGAAAAAAATAGAATAGGAAGAAGGGAAGAAAGATCTCTGTTTCTTATTGCTCTCATTTGACATTTGTTCATATAATATTTAATTAAATTATGTAAAGCACAAAAATTCTAGAAACAAGTACATTTGGTGAGAATAAATTTTGTAGCCATATTAGGCAGGAATTTACTAGCAGGGAGTATTCAGAATGCCATTAGCATCAGTCTGTGAGGTTTATGGAGTGTAGATTAATTCAGTGCATTATTAAGTGGAAGTCAGTTCAGAGAGCTTCTACTGTAAATGACCAATAACAATAGCTTGCCCTTTCAGCACCAGCTTTCTGAAATTGTTCTGGAAATGGACTCGGTAGGCATTCCCCTAAGCAATTTAGAAGAATGGATTTAGAAGCCTGAAATGTATGCTGACTCTGAATAAACTCTCTCTAAAACCAGAAAGGAGAATTTTCTCCTGTAGATAAGTTCTTCAGTGTGGGATATCCCATCTTCTATAAACCAGGCAAAGCAATTCAGGAGTACCACCAGCACACAACTAGGATTGTAGAATCTAACCATGACATTCTTTTATATTATATCTGTAAGGTGTGAGCCAAGCTTTTAATACTGTTTTCCTCCATGCTGAAGCCAAAGTAGCTTAGTCAGACACAAGATAAGTTGTCTGAAATGATTATTTTGAATAATTGGGTATGCTTGGCAACAGAAAGCATAAATTTTATAGAAATTAACTGAGAGTTTCAGAATGAATCAGGTATAAGACAGTATTTTCTAAGAATCTGATGACTAGCCAAATATGTGTATGTTTCTGCACACACGTATGTGTACGTGTGCATGCATGCATGCACATGTATGGATCTACTTTTTATTAACTGGCACTGTTTAACAATATAAAGAAGCTAATCAATGTTGATGAAAAACCAAACTCAGTAAAAATATTTAAAGAGATTTATTATCAGCCAATATGGGTGATCATGGCCTGCAGTACAGTCTCAAGAGGTCCTGAGAAACTGTGCCCAAGTTGGTTGGGTCACAGTTTGGTTTTATACATTTTAGGGAGACAGGAGTTACAGGCAAAGACATAAATCAATACATGTAAGTTATAGACTGGTTGGGCCCCCAAGGGCAGTATATCTCAAAGAAGGGGAGGGGGAGACTCTTACAAGTCATGCCTGGGTTCAAAGATTTTCTGGCTGGCAATTGTTTGAAAAGGCTCAGCTTTCTCTAAAGACGTGAACTAAATGGGTGAGTTAAGATAAGGCGGAACGTGGAAGCCAAGTTTCTTGTACATAGATAAAGCCTCTAGGTAGCAGCCTTAGAGAGAATATGGTTAATGTCTCTCTCTTTTCAGATGCTAAAGATATTAGACCCTCATCTCTCAGATATGGGAAAGACCTAGAATGGGAAGATTCTCTGCAGATGTATATTTCTCCCACAAAAGACAGTTTTGCAGGACCATTTCAAAATATGTCAAGGAAATATATTTTGGTGTAAAATATTTCGATTTCTGTCAGGGTCTGTGTATTAGTCCATTGCTAATAGAGACATATACAAGATTGGACAATTTATAAAGAAAAAGAGGTTACACATGGCTTGGGAGGCCTCACAATCATGGCAAAAGGCAGAGGAAGAAAAAAGGCATATCATACACGGCGACAGGCAACAGAATGTGTGTAGTTGTAGGGGAACTGCTGTTTATAAACCATCAGATATCGTATGCCTTATTTACAATCCTGAGAACAGCATGGGAATGACCTGTCCACATGATTCAATTACCTCCCACTGAGTTTGTCCCATGACACATGGGGATTATGGGAACTACATACAAAATGAAATTTGGGTGGGGACACAGCCAAACTACATTAGTCTGCTAACTGTCATGTGATGCTATACCAGAGTCAGGTTAGAATTAATAATCTAATTGTTACAAAGAGTCTTTTTTTGTCAGTCTTATGCTCTATCTTTTAATGTTAATGCTGGCTAGTTATGCCTAAACTCCAAAAGGGCTGGGATATAACAAAGTGTGTTCAACTTCCTGTCCTGTCATGGCCTAGAATTTAATTATTCAGCTTTCTCTGGGGTCCTCTTTGCCGAAGGGGAGTCCATTGAGTCAGCTGAGAGGCTTAGCATTTTAGTTTTGATTTACAACAGTAATTGGGGAAGATACTCATTTTTTAAAACTATTCTTTAAATATTTATTAAAATGAAAAGCTCCCTGGTGTGTGTGTGTGCCATTTGATTGAAATGCAGCTTTCTAGGACCATATCAGTTAAAATAATCTGGGACCAATGCCCACCATTTGTCTTTTCTGTCTGTTCACAGGGCATATAATTGAGGAACAATAAAGCTTATTAGAAAACATTGCCATACAAGTGTTTACCCTATACCATTCTTTGTTTTTCTCTTCTTTTTTTCCTTCTCTGAACCAGTTCTACTCTGCTTTTCAATGGGATCTTTATGTACCTAATCACTGAGTTCCACTGTATTGGGTACTTGAGTAGTATGGAGATGCCTTTTAATTTTTCAAGCTTTTTTGAGAGCTATCTTATTTTCTATATGAGAATAAAACAGAAAGCAACTTGACTGATGTCACATACAACAATAACTAGAACTACCTGGTGCTAACTCCAAAACCCATTGTTTCTCAGATTGATCCTTGGCTTTCCCAGCAATTTGGGATTTCACTAACTGTTTATCCTCTCTAATTTAGATGCATGTGGGTAACTTGTCTCGATGCCAGCCTTGTGAAAGAGAAAACCCTGACTCTGTTTCTTTCTTTGTCCAAAGTGCCCCACCCCTGCAGAATTACGGTAGTAAAATACCGAACACATTTGCAATCAGAATTTTAAAACATGCTATGTGAATCTTCAGATTTCCTTTTCTCTGCTGTGTAATACACAAAGCTAAATTCCCTGCTATTAATAATCCCGCTGTGTGTGGGGATGTGGCAGGAAAAGGCCACATTATGATATTTTTATACAAATTATTCCAAGTCATGCTGTCCTGTCAACCTCAAAATGAGAGCCCTAGCTGCAACTTAAGTAAAATAATTCATCAAAGGTAAAGGGATTAATGGTATGTCTTGCATGCATAGTTATTTCCTCATTTACCATTCAAAAACTATTTATGACTGTCTACTAATTTAGGCATGGCATCATATGCACGGGCTTAGTGTAGTTACATTGCCAATATCAAGATTCTTTCTGGCCCTGGGAACTGTGCTGGTTAAAAGTGGAGTTCAGGAAATGCCACTCCCAAATATACCACTTTGGAGTATATACTGATATCTTTGAACCAAGGGCACTTGGGGAAGACCAGATATAAGCAGAATCTTTCTCTGAGCTCCGCTTAGCTGCCTAACAACAGATCCTCCAAAATTAACCCATTTGTCATGAATCTCTTCCCCAGGGATTCTATTAACCAAGGAAAATTAACTGGGATCCCAGGAGGTAAGGATGAAGTTGATACCATGCCCAGATAGACAATCACCTGTTCTTCTGAGTGCTGCTCCAAGACAAGTTTTATTACCTGAGAGATGCTTTATCTATATAATAAGACAACATTTATTCACCATACATCTCCTCCATCACCCTCCCACAACTTGTGTTACCACCATCTCCCTGAAGGGCCTCAAGATGTTGTATAAGCTGCAATCATTTGATTCTTCTTCAAGACTCCTATATTGTGGGACTCCCATGCATACATATGCAAATAAATATGGTTTTTTCTCCTGTTAATATGTCTTATGTCAACTTAATTTATAGCCCAGCCAAGGAATCTAAAAGAATGAAGGGAAGACATTTGTTGCTCTCCTACAAACGTAATTTAAAAGACACACTTCAAGAAGATAAAAGTCTCTTTCCATTAATTCTGGTAGGAGAGCAGTCTTGCATTACTTTTTGGTCTTCATATTAGTCATTAATAACACAGTTTGTGAGTGATTGGCTGTTATCCTATACATAAGCAGATAATTTCTGAGGTTGGGTTTTTCTGCTGTTGATAAGTGGAAGTATTTTACATCATCAAAGGAATATAGATATTTCCATTCGTTCTCTGTCCATGCATAATTTTTTTAACATATTTACCAAATATTCTCTATGTGCCAGGCATTATGCTAGATACTGAATATACAGTAGTAATTAGAAGCCATCTTCTTTATTCTCATGAAGTTTAAAATTTTAATAGAAGGTTTCAGCTTTATTAGAGTGAAGGTTGTCACTTATGTGCTACAAACAAAAAGCTGGACAAACTGACTCACCAACATCTTTTGGATGCATCAAAAGACTGATGTTGCAGGGTGAGCTTCCAACTGAAAATTGAAAGACACACGTGAAACCATAGAGTCACTGCTGAGATCTTCTTCCAAAGAACAGAAGCTGATAAACAGCCATAAACTGATAGGAACACTTTAATGGCAATTTTGATCATTTGCTGGAGGCTGAGAGTGACTGTTATGAGAACGAGTTAACTCCTGGGGACTGCAGCCTTAGAGGGATCCCACACTTTCCTGGGCTTTACCTATCAACACCCCATCAAGTTCTCTCAGTGAAAATCAGATGCCCTCCAGGCTAGGAAGTAGCTGGAGCAAGAAATATACAAGATGATCCTGGAGTGTCTAGTAGTACCAGCAAGTGAAGAAGTGCTAAAAAATCAAACAAACATAAACAAGACCATGATAACTAGGTTATGTCAAATGGATAAAAAAAAAAGGAAAGAATGCCCAATGGCTAAAGTTGAAGTAATTTGAGCTACCAAAGTAAGTAATATGGTATAGGATTATAGTCCAAATATGAAATAAACATTCACAAGTTCATACTAATGTAAGTAAATGATTGACTATATTCACAAACAGGAGAGGAAGGACAAATCTCTTATCCAGAGGAAGCCCAAATAACTGATGTAGACACTCCACTTTCAAGGGGGGTGGAGCATATCTCATATCTCCCTGCTCTTTAAGTGTAGACAGTGCATTGTGACTTCCTTCCAAATAGTGCAGTATGGAAAGAAGAAAACTGGTAACTTTACAATAGAGAAACCTGACAAACAACCTCATCCAGGTGGTAAAGTTTAACATAAATTGTGATAAGTAATGTTCATAGTATGCACCCTTGATGTGTGATGAAAATGATGCTTTACCTCTGAGTCTTCCCTAAAATCACATAACTCCAGTCTAATCACAGGAAAAATATCAGACAAATCCCAGTTGAAAGACATTCTACAACATATCTGACCATTACTCCTCAAAACTTCAAGGTTGTCAAAAACAAGGAAAATCTGAGAAATGCTCACAGCCAAGAGACTAAAGATAGTTAAGACTTAATGTAATATGGTGTCCTGGGTGTAATCCTGGAACAGAAAAAAGGACATCAGGTTTAAAAGCAAGTTAAATATATAGAAATAAAGTATTATTTTAGTTAATAATAATGAGCTAATATTGGTTTATGAATGGAAATAACTGTACAATACTAATGTATAAGATACTAACAATAAGAAAAACTGGTATAAAGTGTACAGAAACTCTGTACTATCTTTTCAACTTTTTTGTAAAACTAAAACTATTCTAAATTTTATTTTTTAAAAAGTGAAAGGGAAATAAAAATATTCTCTGACAAAACTTGAACAAATTTATCACTAGAATACCTACACTGCAGAAAATATTAATGTAAATTCCTTAGGTAGATGGAAAGTATGTAGGTCAGAAACGTGGATTTATGTAAAGAAAGAAAAAATATCAAGAAAAAAATAAATAGACAAAATATTTTTCCTCTTTTATTTTTTACTGATTTTAAATATAGTAAATAAACACTGCAAAACCCAAAGTATAAAGCCCAGAGATAAATATTTAGTTATGAATGTCCATGACTTTTATTATGAAATGAAAATGACAATGGGAAGCTGGGATTCCCTAGGCTATATGACTTGTGGGGGAAAAAAAAAAAAGAGACAAAAAGCAAGATAAATTGTTTTTGCCCTATAGCATTGACCTCATCATGACTCCAGATTCTCCACATTTCTCCTAATGCTCTTGAATTTTTCTTCCAAAGAATATAGAAAAATCAGTCTCTAGTATTATAAATAATGATGTTACTGATGAAATAGTTACACAAAATTAAACGAACAAAGGCATAGATTTGCAAATAGCACAATGTTTCTTAAATAGAAGAGTAACTGAGAAGTCATATTGGCAAAATTGCAAACTTCAATTATTACCCACTCAAGACCAGACTTAGTTGAAATAATCAAACAAAATGGAAGAATTACCCCGGTAAGATATATGATTAACTAAAAATAAACAGATTAAGACATGATGATAAAATATAGAAATGAAAAGAATGACTAGAGAAAATTGGACTTGAGAGAAATAATGACAACAAAATATGGTAAACAATGTTAGAGCTATAAAAGATAAAATTTTACAAAAGGAAAAATTTTCACAGTGGAGAAAACCTGACTGATGAACCTAACCACTTATATAAAATGTGTGCTGTAACACACCCAGGAGCTGATTTCTGGAAAGCATTAATAAAATACATAGACCATTAGCTAGACTAATAAAGAAAAAGTTCCATATAAACACAATTAGAAATGATGAAGGGAATGCTACCACTGACCCCACAGAAATAAAAACAACCATCAGAAACTACTACAGATACCTCTCTGCACTCAAACTAGAAAACCTAGAAGAGATAAAAAATTTTCTGAACACATATACCCTTCCAAGGCTGAGCCAAGAAGAAACTGATTCCCTAAACAGATCAACAATGAGCTCTAAAATTGAATCAGTAATAAATAGCCTATCAACCAACCAAATAAATAAATAAATAAGCCCAGGGCCTGATGGATTCACAGCCGAATTCTACTAGATGTAGAAATAAGAGCTCGTACCATTCCTACTGACACTATTCCAAAAAATGAGGTGGAGAGGCTTTTCTTCAATTCATTCTGTAAGATCAGTATCATCTTGATACCAAAAACTGGTAGAGATACAACAACAAAAAATTCAGGCCAATATCTTTAATGAACATTGATGCAAACATCCTCAACAAAGTACTAGCAAACCAAATTCAACAGAACATTTAAAAGCTTATTCATCACGATCAAGTAGGCTTCATACCCAAGACGCAAGTTTGATTCAACATATGCAAATCAATAAATGTGATTCATCGCATACAAAGAACTAAAGACAAAAACCACATGATTAAATATACGTAGAAAAAGCTTTTGATAAAATTCAACACCCATTCATGTTAAAAATTCTCAATAAACTAAGTTTTAAAGGAACATACCTCAAAATAAAAAGAGTCATCTATGACAAACTGACAGCTAGCATTATACTGAAAGGGCAAAAGCTGGAAGCATTCCCCTTGAAAAACAGCACAAGACAAAGGTGCCCTTTCTCACCACTTCTATTCAAAATAGTATTGGAAGTTCTAGCCATGGCAATCAGGCAAGAGAAAGAAATAAAGGGAATCCAAATGTGAAGAGAGAAAGTCAAACTATCCTTTTTGCAGACAACATGATTCTATATCTAGAAAACCCCACAGTCTCAGCCCAAAGGCTCCTTCAGCTGACAAACAACTTCAGCAAAGTTTCGGGATAGAGAATCAACATACAAAAATCACTAGTATTCCTATACACCAACAACAGCCATGCCAAGAGCCAAATCAGAAAGCAATCTCATTCACAATTGCCACCAAAATAATAAAATACCTAGGAATGCAGCTTATCAGTGAGGTGCAAGATCTCTACAAGGAGAACTACAAACCACTGCTTAAAGAAATTAGGGAAGACACAAACAAATGGAAAAACATCCGATGCTCAAGGATAGAAAGAATCAGTATCATTGTAATGGCTATACTGCCCAAAGCAATTTACAGATCCAATGCTACTCATCTCAAACTGCCTATCATTGACATTATTCACAGAACTTGAAAAAAAACTATTTAAAATTCACATGGAACCAAAAAAGAACCCAAATAGCTAAGGCAATTCTAAGCAAACAAAGTTGATGCATCATGCTACCTGACTTCAAACTATAGCACAAGGCCACAGTAACCAAATCAGGATGGTACTGGTACAAAAATAGGCACATAGACCAACGAAACAGAATAGAGAGACCAGAAATAAGGCCACACACCTACAACCATCTGATCTTCAACAAAGCTGAGAACAGTCAATGGGAAAAAGACTCCCTATTCAATAAATGGTCTGGGATAACCGGCTAGACACAGGCAGAAGATTGAAACTGAGCCCCTTTCTTACACCATATACAAAAATCAACACAAGACTTAATTAAAGACTTAAATGTAAAACCCAAACTATAAACAATCTGGAAGACAATCTAGGCAATCCATCCTGGACATAAGCACAGGCAAATATTTCATGCTGAAGATGCCGGAAGCAATTGAAACAAAAGCAAAAATTGACAAATGAGATCTAATTAAATGCAAGAGCTTCTGCACAGCAAAATAAACTATTAACAGAGTAAATAGACAACCTACGGAATAGGAGAAAACATTTGCAAACTATGCATCTGACAAAGGTCTAGTATCCAGCATCTATAAGTAACATACAAATTTACAGGAGAAAACCAAACAATACCATTAAAAAGTGTCAGATGATATGAACAGACACTTTTTAAAAGAAAACATATATGAGGCCAATGAACATACAGAAAAAAACTCATTATCACTGAGTATTAGAGAAATACAAATCAAAACCACAATGAGATACCATCTCAGCACCAGTCAGAATGGCTACTATAAAGTCAAAAAATAGGCCAGGCATGGTGGCTCATGCCTGTGATCCCAGCACTTTGGAAGGCCGAGGCAGGCAGATCACGTGGTCATGAGATCAAGATCATCCTGGCTAATATAGTGAAACCCCGTCTCTACTAAAAATTCAAAAAATTAGCTGGGTGTGGTGGCTGGCACCTGTAGTCCCAGCTACTCACAAGGCTGAGGCAGGAGAATGGCATGAACCCAGGAGGCAGAGCTTGCAGTGAGCCAAGATCGCACTGTATCCGGAATTGGTGGGTTCTTGGTCTCACTGACTTCAAGAATGAAGCCTCAGACACTTGCGGTGAGTGTTATAGTTCTTAAAGATAGTGTGTCCGGAGTTTGTTCCTCCTGATGTTTGGATGTGTTCGGAGTTTCTTCCTTCTGGTGGGTTCATGGTCTCATGGTCTCACTGGCTTCAGGAGTGAATGAAGCTGCAGACCTTCATGGTGAGTGTTACAGCTCTTAAGGCGGCGCATCTGGAGTTGTTGGTTCCTCCCGTCCAGAGTTGTTCATTCCTCCTGGTGGGTTCGTGGTCTCACTGGCCACTGGAGTGCAGCTGCAGACATTCGCCATGAGTGTTACAGCTCATAAATGCAGTGCGGACCCAAAGAGTAAGCCGCAGCAAGAGTTATTGCAAAGAGTGAAAGAGCAAAGGCTTCCCGCTAGGGAAGGCTACCCAAACACATTGCCGCTGTTGGCTTGGGCAGCCTGCTTTTATTCCCTTATCTGAGCCCACCCACATCCTGCTGATTGGCCCATTTTACAGAGAGCTGATTGGTCCGTTTTACAGAGAGCTGATTGGTCCGTTTTGACAAGGTGCTGATTGGTGCGTTTACAATCCCTGAGCTAGACACAGAGTGCTGATTGGTGTATTTACAAACCTTGAGCTAGATACAGAGTGCTGATTGGTGTATTTACAATCTTCTAGCTAGATGTAAAAGTTCTCCAAGTCCCCACTAGATTAGCTAGACACAGAGCACTGACTGGTTCATTTACAAACCTTGAGCTAGACACAGGGTGCTGATTGGTGTGTTTACAAACCTTGAGCTAGACACAGAGTGTTGATTGGTGCATTTACAATCCCTGAGCTAGACACAGAGTGCTGATTGGTGCATTTATAATCCTCTAGCTAGACATAAAAGTTCTCCAAGTCCCCACCAGATTAACTAGATACAGAGTGCTGATTGGTGCATCCACGAACCCTGAGCTAGACACAGAGTGCTGATTGGTGTATATACAATCCCCCAGCTAGACATAAAAGTTCTCCAAGTCCCCACCTGACTCAGGAGCCCAGCTGGCTTTGCCTAGTGGATCCCGTGCCAGGGCCGTGGGCGGAGCTGCCTGCCAGTCCTGCGCCATGCGTCTGCACTCCTCAGCCCTTGGGCAGTGGATGGGACCAGGTGCTCTGGAGCAGGAGGCAGCACCCCTTGGGGAGGCTCAGGCCACAACGGGAGCCCACCACAGGGTGGCTCGGTCATGGCAGGCTGCAGGTCCTGAGCCCTGCCCCGCGAGGAGGCCTCCAGGTGAGAATTTGAGTGTGGCGTGGGTGGGCTAGCAGTGCTGGGGGACCGGGCACCCCCTCCACAGCTGCTGGCCCAGGTGCTAAGCTCCTCACTGCCTGGGGCCGGCAGCGCTGGCCGGCTGCTCTGAGCGCGGGGCCTGCCCAGCCCACACCCACATGGAACTCATGCTGGTCCTCAAGCAATGCACGCAGCCCCCGTTTGCGCCCGTGCTTCTCCCTCCACACCTCCCTGCAAGCAGAGGGAGCCAGCTGGGGGCCTTGGCCAGCCCAGAGAGGGGCTCCCATAGTGCAGTGGCAGGCTGAAGGGCCCCTCAAGCATGGCCAGAGGGGACACCGACGTGGAGGAGGCACTGAGAGCAAGAAGGGCTGCCAGCACATTGTCACCTCTCAGTGCCACTGCACTCCAGCCTGGGGGACAGAGTGAGACTCCGTCTCAAAAAAAAATAAAAAAATTTAAAAAGTCAAAAAATAATGGATGCTGGCAAAGTTGCAGAATAAAGGGAACACTTACATACTGTTGGTGGGAGTGTAAATTAGTTTAACCATTGTGAAAAGCAGTATGGCGATTCCTTAGAGAGCTACAAGCTAAACTACCATTTACCTCAGCAATTCCGTTAGTGGGTATATACCCAGAGGAATAGAAATCATTCTACCAGAAGTATGCATACAAATGTTCATTGCAGCACTATTCATAATAGCAAAGACATAGAATCAACATAAATGCCTATCATTGGCAGATTTGATAAAGAAAATGCGGTACATATAAACCATGAAATACTATGCATCCATAAAAAAACAGAGATGATGTCTTTTGTGGGAACATAGATGGAGCTGGAGGCTATTATCCTCCAGCTAGCTACTAACACAGCAAATAAGTACCACATATTCTCACTTATAGTCCGGAGCTGAATGATAAGAACTTAAGAATACAAAGAAAGAAACAATGGACACTGGAGTCTACTTGAGGGTAGAGGGTGGGAGGAGGGAGAGAAGCAGAA
This sequence comes from Nomascus leucogenys, assembly GCF_006542625.1. NCBI lineage: Eukaryota > Metazoa > Chordata > Mammalia > Primates > Hylobatidae > Nomascus > Nomascus leucogenys. The sequence continues at coordinate 29,545,823 of NC_044400.1, forward strand.
AAGGTAACTACTGGGTACTTGGCCTAATACCTGGGTAATGAAATAATCAGTACAAGAAACCCTCACCACACGAGTTTACCTATGTAACAAACCTTCACATGTACCCCAACCTGAAAGTTAAAAAAAAAGTTAAAATGAATGAATACATAAAATGTGTGCTACAAAGTACTGAACATGAAAAAAATAATTTGACAAAATATAAATAAAAGACTAAAAATAAAAATCGCTTAAGTGAACTATGTAAAAATTGATAGTTCTTGATTTTAATGAAATTTATTCTAGTTGATATTCTCATTCTCATGAAAATGTATCAATTTGGATAGAATTTTGACAAAAATGTATTAAACATTTTTGTAAAGCCTAAAAAATATGGATGCAAAGCTATACTTAAGTCCTGAAACTATCCATTAAAACAAACAAAAAGCAAGATTTACTGAGTATTGATTATAGTTAACACTGCGAGATGCTAGACATTTGTTATTTAAGGTAGGTACAATTCCTGTCCTCATGGAACTCAAATATATTGTGATAAGTTGGCTTTTAAAAAGTAAAATAATAATCAATGTAATAAATTCTGCAATTTCAATTTTGGTAAAAGCCTTATAGCAAAATAATAATATGTAAGAAAGCTGAGTGGATCCAAATGAAGTAAGAAAGCATTATGAATTTTTATGGAAAGCTTCTCTGAGAAAGTAGCTTTGAAGTGGATATCTGAGGGAGAAGGAGCTAGTCTCAAAAGAAGAGCATATTTCAAAGTCTGGGAGAAGGAAAGGCCTTAGCGTATGTGAGTCAAAGGAGGGTCACATGGTGTCAGAGCAGAAATGACAAACCAAAGAGATATAGCCAAAGAACAATGCAGAGCTTTGGACTTAACTTGTGGGGCTGATGTAAAGATTATTGGCAGGATTACAACTTATGTTTGGCGATGAAAATTGAATGAGCTCAGACTGAGCAGAAGTTTATTGGAGGCAGGAGAGAGAAGACGCTAGAAATTAAAGAGATTTAGATCAAGAATTGAGTTTCGGACATGTTAAAGGTGGCATGCCTGCTTGATATTTAAATGGGGGACTCCAATTGTGTATGAGTCTAGAGTGTGGAAACTATATCTGCAATTACATGTACCTTAAGTGCCAGACTCCTGTGGGTGGTGGTAAAAGCACAGGAATGTTTGAAGGTGTAAGAAAAGATAGGAAGATAATTGAGAGGGAATCACCCAAGAAAGAGGCACGGGCTAAATCTGTATTAAGGAAGTCAATAGAAGGCATTTCAAGACACAGAACACCATCAACTACTAAAAACACTTTTGAGATTTGGTGACGTTTGCACAGGAACAATAATGAGGGAAGACAGAAGCAAATACTAGACTCTTTAACATAGCTATTTTCATTATCTGCCTTTTAAAAATATATTTATTGTGGCAAAATATACATAACATAAAAGTTACCATTTTAACTCTTTTAAGTGTACAATTAAATGGCATTGGTCATTCACGTCGTGCAACTACCATCACCATGCATCTCCACAACTTCTCATCCCAAATTGAAACTATACACATTTAACTTCCAATTGCTCCCTTCCCCAGCCTTGGCAATCACTGTTATCTGCAAAGAGAAAAAATTTTACTTCTTCTCTTCCAAGTAGACGTCTTTTATTTTTTATTATTGCCTAATTGCTCTAGTTAGAACTTCCAATATTATGTTTAATTAGAAGTGACACAAGCGGGCATTCTTGTCTTGTTATTAATCTAAGGGCAAACACTTTTGTTTTTTTCACTATTGACTATGATATTAGCTATAGGATTTTCCTAGCCTTTTCATGTTGAAGAAGTTTATTTTTATTCCTAGTCTTTGGAGTGTTTTATTATTAAAGGCTATGGAAGTTTTTTTTTTCTGAATATATTGAGATGATTCTTTTGTTTTTGGTTTATTTTGCGCTGTGTTAGTTTGCTTTTGCTTTGATTCTGTTACTAGGATGAAAATCAATTTTTCCTTATTGAACCACCTTTGAATTGCAGGGATAAATCTCACTTGGCCATGGTATATAATCATTTTCCTATGCTGCTGAATGTGGTTTGTTAGCATTTTGTTGAAAATTTTTAAATAAACAATTCACAAAAGGCCTTGGTCTGTAGTTTTCTCATAATATTTTTGTCTGGCTTTAATATCATGATAGTGCTCGCCTCATAAAATGAGTTAGAAAGTGTTTCCTCCTCTGCAACTTTCTAGAATAATTTGAGAAAGATTGGTGCTAATCCTTTCAATATTTAGTACAGTTGTGAAGCCATTTGGTCAAATAATTTTCTTTGTTGGTAGACTTTTATTATTGATTCTACTTCCTTACTAACTATAGGTCTATTCTTATTGTCTGTTTGTTTATAATTTGGTCTTGCTAAGTGTGTGCTTCTAAGAACTTGTCCACTTCATCTAGGTCATCCAATTTGTTGGTGTACAATTATTCATAGAACTCTCCTATAATATTTTAATTGGTAGTAATGCTCCCACTTGCAGTTCTGATTTAAGTAATTTGAGCCTCCTCCCCTTTTCTCTTGGTCAAGCTCACTCATGTTTGCCAATTTTGTTAAGCTTTTTAAATAAAAAGTTGTGATTTCCTTGATTTTCTATATTGTTTTTCTATTTTCTGCTTTATGTACCTCTCTTGGACCCTTTATTATTTCATCCCTTCTGCTATTTTGGGCTTACTTTAATACTATTTTTCTACCTTTTTAAGGTGTAAAATTGGGGTTTATAATTGAGATATTTCTTCTTTTTTAATGTAATTGATTGTGACTATACATTTTCTTTTTAGCACTGCTTTCACCAAATCCCATATGTTTTGGTATGTTGTGTTTTATTTTAATTTGTCTGAAGGAATTTTCCAATTTCTCTTGGAATTGCTTCTTTGACCTGTTGGTTTAACGGTGTGTTGTCTAATTTCCAGACACTTTTACATTTTCCAGTATTACTGTAATTATTGATGCCTAGCTTTAAGCATTGTGATATAAAATGATACTTTCTACAATATCCATCTTTTAAATTTTACAAAAACTTTTTTTGGCATAACATATGGACAATGATCCATGCTCAAATGAGAAAAATGATTCTTTTTTGCTGTTGTTTGCTGTTTTGTTCTGTGTGTGCCTAATCCAACTGGTTTACAGAGTAGTTCAAGTTTTCTAATTCCTTATTGATCTTCCATTTGGTTGTGCTATCCATTATTGAAAATGACATATTAAAGTCTGCAACTGTTACTGTTGAACTATTATTGATTATTATCAATTTCTGCTTTTAATTTTGTCAATCTTTGTTTCATTTATTTTCACATTTTGATGTTGACTTTATGTGTTAATAATTCATATATCTTGTTGGTTAATAGCTCTTTTATCAGTATGTAATGTTCTTCTCGTCTCCTGTAATAGTTTTGGACTTACTATTTTGCCTGATATTAGTATACCCATAAAAATGCATATGTGTGCTCTTTTTTCTTAATATTTGCGTAAAATATCTCTTTTGTTTCCATTTTAACCTGTTTGTGTCTCATATCTAAAAAGATTCTCTTGGCTGGGTGCAGTGGTTCATGCCTGTAATCCCAGCATTTTGGGAGGCTGAGTCAGGAGGATCCCTTGAATGCAGGAGTTTAAGTCGAGCCTGGGCAACACAGGGAAACCCTGTCTCTACGAAAAATAATAAAATAAGATAAAATAGAGTTTCTTATAGACAGCATAAACTTAGATCACAATTTTTTTCCTTTTAAATATTCTGCTAATGTTGACTGGGAAGTTTAATTTGTATACATTTAGAGTAAAAAATAAGTTATTTTTGCAATTTTGTTATTTTTATGTTTACCTCATAGCATTTTTATTTCTCATTTCTTCTATTATTGTTTTTTCATGTATAGAGTGGATTTTTAGTAATATATTTTGGTTCTTTTCTCATTTCCTTTTATGTTACTGTATAGATAATTATTTGTGCTCCCTACAAAGATTGCATATATTATCTTCTAGTTATAACAATCTAATATTAATTTGATAATACCTAACTTCAACTGCGCAGACAAACTTGATACAGTTCTATCTTCCACAATATTGATGATGCAAATTACATCCTTATACATTGTGTACCCACAGCATATACTTATAATCTTATATGGTTGGTCATTTAAATTATGTAGATAATACAAAGTGAAGATACTAGCAAAAATTGTAAGAATAGTGGCTTTAATATTGTTTAATATAAACTATAGGAAACTACTGTTTACTCAAATCTGAGATTTCTGTACCTTCATGCAAGTTTGTATTACTGTCTAGTATCCTTTCATTTTGACCTGAAGAACTTCCTTTACATTACTTGCAGAGAGCTTTAAAGCGGTAAATTCCATCAACTTTATTATCTGGCAACGTTTTAATTTCCCTCATTTTTGCAGGACAGTTTTCCTGGATATAGAGTTCTTGGTGACTTTCTTTTTTATTCCAGCAGTTTAAATATCCCACTGTCTTGTGGCCTCCAACATTTTTTTCTCAAAAATATGCTTAGAAACTTCTTGAAGATTTCTTATTCATGAGAAGTCACTTCTCTCTTGCTGCATTCAAAATTATTTTCTTGTATTTGTCTTTCAACACTTGATTACAATATGTTTCAATGCGGACTGCTTTGAGTTAGTTCTACTTAGCTTTTATGGAGTTTCTTATATTTGTATATTAATGTCTTTCCTCAAATCTAGGATATTTTTAGCCATTATTTCTTCAAATAATCTCTCATCTGTTTTCTCTCTCCACTCTCCTTCTGGGACTTCCATAATGTATATATTGATCCACTTGATGATGTCCAAGTTTATAGGCTCTGGTCACCTTTTTTATTCTTTTGTTCTTTCAGTTCTTAGTCACGATAATTTCAACTGGCCTGTCCTCAGGTTCACTAATTCATTGTTTGTGCCTGCACAATATGCTGTTGAACCTTCTACCGAATTTGTCAATTCAGTTGTACTTTCCAGCTCCAGAATATCTGTTTGGTTCCTTTTTGGTCATTACTATTTCTTTGTTGATATTCTTATTTTTCTTAAATACTGTTTTTGTAATTTCCTTTAGTTTTTTTACTCATATTTTTATTTTGCTCTTAGATACACTTATGGTAGATTCTTTATCTAGTTTGGTATTTGTATATCATCAGGGATAATTTCTACCAATTTATTTTATTCTCTTTAATGGATCATGTTTTTCTGTTTCTTTGTATGCTGCCGTTTTGCCAGGACAGCCCATCATTGATTAGCTGTGCATGCTCTGAGTTTAGGGATCAGGCCAGGGTGAAAGCATTAAGCAATTTCAGAATGTTTCTGAGCGTATCTCTTGACTGGATCTGCATGTAGCTTTCTCAGTTATCCCTAATATGTGGCTGCTTTTCAATTTCTTAGTCTTCCAAAGAGTTTTACTTCAGCTTTTCCTCAGGATCTTAGATGGTCAATAGAATGATGCTACCATTATCTCTTGCAACAGGTATATGTGGGTCTGTTTTTACCTTATAGCTATCATAATCATTGGTTACTACTTTTCCCTGCTTCAGATTTGAGTTAGATGTGACAAACATCTTTTCTTTAGATAGCACATAGATAGGTTGAAATGTTGCAAATAGTGCTAATCTGCTCCCTGCAGTTCAAGAGAGAGGAGCAGGAACCAGGTATTGCTTCCTTGATACCAAGGCCACAACACCACACCACATGGGGAGGGGGTGGAGCAAGAATAAGTAAAATTGCCGTGCAATTTCCTATCATTTTTAAGGTGGCCTTTCCCTAATAGGTCACTTGCTTGGTTGCTGTAAACATTTGACTGCTTTCCAGAGTTCTTACAAAGTGAGTTCATCTAATTTTTGGTCGTTTATTTTGTCTTTCTAGAAAAAAATGGCTTGAAGTTTCCTAGTCAGCCATTTCATTGACATGTATCTTTTCACAATAATTATGAGAAGGGGATTGGCCAAAAACATCTTGCTGCTGATGGTAGTGTGTGTGTGTGTGTGTGTGTGTATACATGTGTCTGTGTTCCTATTACAAGAGTGCATTGAGTTCCACCAAATTATGTCTATGAATGGGAAATACCATGCTCCTTTTGTGCTTTCTTTTGTTGTAATATTGTAAAGATAAGTTGGCTCAAGTTAACAACCATTTTTTGACACCAGGTAAATAACTAGTCATTGTGCTGAGGACTAAGCATACAAAGAGAAATAGAATAAAATTATCATCTAAAGGCTCTCACAGTTTAATGCTAATAAAGCCAGATCAGGCTGGGCATGGTGGCTCACGCTGTAATCCCAGCACTTTGGGAGGCCGAGGCGGGCAGATCACGAGGTCATGAGATCAAGACCATCCTGGCGAACACGGTGAAACCCTGTCTCTACTGAAAATACGAAACTATTATCTGGGCATGGTGGCAGGTGCCTGTAGTCCCAGCTATTTGGGAGGCTGAGGCAGGAGAATGGTGTGAACTTGGGAGGCGGAGCTTGCAGTGAGTGGAGATCGTGCCACTGCACTCTGGCCTGGGCAACAGAGAGAGACTCCGTCTCAAAAAAAAAAAAAAAGAACCAGATCAATAAAATTTGTTATGGTTTGAAAGTTGCCCTGTAATAAAAATATTAATGAGGTGAGGGTAGAGGATAAAAAGGAATAGGGATGTAAGAAAATATTTCTAGATAATACAGTATCTGTGCCATACATGGAGTACAAATAATTTTTTTTTAACTGAGACTAGCCATAGGGTCCTCAGACAAGAAAACAGTATTACAAAGATGCATTTGTGTGATAGTGTGTTGAAAATGAAGGGACTCATTTATTCATTCAACAAGTGTTTCTTGAGTTGTTATTAGGTTTTAGGCACTGCCCTATGTCTGAGAATGCAGTAGTCAAAAACACAGTCTCCAAACTTACCTCCATTTGATAGGAGGTAAAAGTTAATCATGAGATTCTACTTTGGAAATCAGTAAAGGCTTTGTTGAAGAACTAATGTGTGAACAATATCTTGAGAAAATTGAAGAAGTAAGCTATATGAATATGCAAGGGGAGATTGTCTTTAACTAAGGGTACCATAACTATGACAATTTTGTAGGTAAAGTATACTTGGCCAATTAAAGAAACAACAAAAATTTCAGGGTGCTTCCTCAGTGAAAAATGTGAAAGGAAATGAAGTCACTGATGTAATAAGATCATGTAGCACTTTGTTGGCCATGGTAAGATTTTTCATTATAAGTTTGAAAGTAGATGACTATAGTGTCATAGGACTGTAGAGTCAAATGAAGAATTGATGGTGAACAAAGAAGTAAAGAGTTAGATAGAGCCCACATGGAAAATAACAGTTAAAAGTCATTTTGAATTTTATGTGGAAAAATCCACAAGATGTTTAATGCTCAGAAACATCATATGAAATGAGGACAGCTGGCCAGGTGCGGTGGCTCACGCCTGTAATCCTAGCACTTTGGGAGGCCAAGGCAGGTGGATCACGAGTTCAGGAGATCGAGAGCATCCTGACCAACGTGGTGAAACCCCGTCTCTACTAAAAATATAAAAAATTAGCTGGGAGTGGTGGCACAAGTCCCAGCTACTCAGGAGGCTGAGGCAGGAGAATGGCACGAACCCGGGAGGCAGAGCTTGCAGTGAGCTGAGATCGAGCCACTGCACTCCAGCCTGGGTGACAGAGAGAGACTCCGACTCAAAAAAGAAAAAAAAAATGATGACAGCTAGGGGTAAGTAGATCAGCCAGCAATAAATTTATATGTGAGTGTGTGTGTGTGTATGTGTATATCTATATCTCCACACAAAGTGTATGTTAGGGTTCTCTAGAGGGACATAACTAGTAGGATATATATATATATATATCCTATGTATATATATCCTATATATATATATCCTATGTATATATATCCTATATATATATATATCCTATATATATATATCCTATATATATATCCTGTATATATATATCCTATATATATCCTATATATATATCCTATATATATATATCCTATATATATATATCCTATATATATATATCCTATATATATATATCCTATATATATATCATATATCCTATATATATATATATATGAGGGAGTTTATTAAGGAAAATTGACTTGCAAGATCATAAGGTAAAGTCCTATGATAAGCTGTCTGCAAGTTGAGGAGAAAGGAAGCCAGTGGTGTATCAGTCCGTGTCTCAAAACCTCAAAAGTAGAAAACCAACAGTGCAGCCTTCAGTCTGTGGCCAAAGGTCCAAGAGTCCCTTGCAAATTACTGATGTAAGTCCAAGAGTCCAAAAGCTGAAGAACCTGGAGTCTGATGTTCAAGGGCCAGAAGCATCCAGCATGGGAGAAAGATAAAGGCTGGAAGACTCAGGAAGTCTACTGTTTCATCTTCTCCTACCTGCTTTATTCTAGCCACTCTGGCAGCTGATTAAATGATGCCCACTCAGATTGAGAGTGATTCTGCCTCTCTGAGTTCATAGACTAAAATGTTAATCTCCTTTGGCAACACCTTCACAGACACACCCAGGAACAATATGTTGCATCCTTCAATCCAATCGAGTTGACACCCGATATTAACCATCACAAAGTGGCAGCACTGACAGATGGCTTGGGAGAAGAGCTTCAGCCTCCAAAAATCTCTATTAGCTCTCCAAATCCTTTTCTTATTAAGATGAAGCCTTAAGTAATAATAATGTCTTTGCTGCATAATTTAAGCTTTAAAGCTAATCTCTAACTGCACCATTCAATTAGATTGCCACCTACTAAATTATTAGATGGAAGTCCTTGATCTGGCATTTGTTTTATTGTGAATCCAAGAGAAAAATGTCAAGGACTTGTGAAATTGAAGAGTGTGAATTTTTAATAGGCAGACTAAGTACATGGTCAGGATACCTGCCAGGCAGGGACACCAAAAAAAATGAGAATTCTGTTATTAGAAAATCCAGAAAAATGTAGATTTAATTTGAATTAGTCTTATTTTTATTTCTTCTTTTTTTTTTTTTGGTGGTGGAGAGCAGGGCATCATAGTCTTTTCAGTGGTTTTGGCATCTGCAGTTCTTTCTTTGGTCTCATATGGCAACAATAAATGAGATATAGGGTGGTGCAATAAATTTGAATGATGAGTACAAAATGAACAAGGCCTCTGGCCTCTGTCTCTTTTTTTTTTTTTTTTTGAGACAAAGTCTCGCTCTGTCGCCCAGGCTGGAGTGCAGTGACGCAATCTCGGCTCACTGCAAGCTCCGCTTCCCGGGTTCACGCCGTTCTCCTGCCTCAGCCTCTCCGAGTAGCTGGGACTACAGGCGCCCGCCACCACGCCCGGCTAATTTTTTGTATTTTTTTTTTTTAGTAGAGACGGGGTTTCACCGTGGTCTCGATCTCCTGACCTCATGATCCGCCCGCCTCAGCCTCCCAAAGTGCTGGGATTACAAGCGTGAGCCACCGCGCCCAGCCTAGGCCTCTGTCTTGAATAAGCTGGTCTTGAAGAATATAAACAGAAAGTGATACATTTCTTAGATTACCAGTTAAAAAGAAGAGGAAATGCTGGCTAGAACTGAGTTGATGTGCCTGGGAACACTGTTAAAGAGAATATTTTAATAGTGTAAGAAAAAAATGTTAAGTCAGTTTCAAGTCAGTTTGAAACATTCTGGGTTGAATAAACTTATTAAGATATTTTTAGTTAATATCTTATTGAACATGTTTCTCAGAGCTTTTGAAATGCTATAGGCCACATGAATAGGTATACAGGACAACAATGTCCCTGACAATATGGCCATCATCCTGTTGTCCTTGGAATTCATTAGCACCTTCATAATTGTGGCTGGCTGCTATGCCCAGTTCAAGAAATTTTAGAAAGGTGTCTTTTTTTTTGTTATTCTTAAAAATAGTTGGTTTAATATTCTCATTTTTCTATAAATATGATGATTCCTTTGGAAAAGACTCTCTTTTCATGGCTATTACAACGAAGTTAAGACAGTTTTTCTACAACTTGAAATTGTTAACTGAAACATATATTTTTAGTATTTAATGAGGCTGAAATTACATATTTTATTAAGCATATTTTTTGTACTAGAATGCTTCCCTTGTTTGTATATACATATAGATAGGTTAAATGGCTATGATTTATGAAAAGATACATTTTTAGTATTATTTTAAATTGGTCATGGTTACCAATCACCAGAGCTGTATGTAAATACATTTGTTAATATGTTTGCAGAACTAGATTTCCCATTGCTGATCTACTGTAATTGTTGCACTATAAATATTTAGGTTTGTTTTTAACTGTCTCATATCAATGGGATCTTACTTCATAAAACATAGAAACAAGAAAATAAATGAAAATAGTGTTTTTTGCTTGACCTTAGCGGAGGGCCACAAAAAATAAAAAAAGAGAAAAAAGAATAAACAAAATCAATAACCTCTGGCTAGATTAACAAAGAAAAAACAGAGAGGACCCAAATGAACAAAATAAAAAATGAAAAACAAGACATTACATCTGATGCTACAGAAATACAAAAGATAATCGTAAACAACTATAAGGTAAAAAACTGGGAAAGCTAGATAAAATAGATACATTTCTGGACATATACAAGATACCAAAAATGAACTAGGGAGAAATAGAAAACCTGAGCAGACTAATAATGAGTAACAAATTTGAATTGGTAATAAAAAGTCTCCTAACAAAGAAAAGCTTGGGACCAAGTGGCTTTACTGTCAAATTCTATTAAATTTATATTTAAAAAGTAGCACCAATTCTTCTCAAACCATTTAAAAAAATTAAAGAGGAGAGAATTCTTCTTAAGTCATTCTACAAGGCCAGAATTACCCTTATATAAAAACAAGCCAAGAACACAACATCAAAGGAAAACTACAGGTCAATATTCCTGATGCATATTGATGCAAAAATCCTCAACAAAATGCTAGCAAACTTAATCCAACAATATATCAGAAAGGTAATAAGCCATGATGAAGATGGATTCATCCCAATGATGCAAGGATGGTTCAACATATGGAAATCAAAAAATTGTGATAAATTACATTCAGCGAAAAGAAAGAAAAGCCCCATATGATTATCTCAATAGATGCAGAAAAAGCAGTAGGTAAAATTCAACATAACTTCATAATAATAAAATAAAACTATTTTTCACTGCATTAAAAAAAGATTTTTTTCACTCCACTAAAAAACCCTCAATAAACTATGCACAGGAGGTACATACCTCAACATGACAAAGGCCATACATGACAAACCTATAGCTTCATTATGCTGAATGGGGAAAAGCTGAAATCCCTTCTTCTGAGAACTAGAATAAAACAAGGATGTCCAATTTTACCATTTTTATTCAACATAGTACTGGAAGTACTAGCCAGAGCAATCAGGTAAGAGAAAGAAGTAAAAGGTATCTCAATTGGAAAAGAGGTGGTAAAATTGTCCCTTTTTGCAGGTGACATAATCCTGTATTTAGAAAATCCTAATGCCTTAACCAAAAAAAAAACTTAGAACTGATTAAAAGTTTCCATAAAGTTGCAGAAAACAAAATTTACATTAAAAAGTCAGTAAGATTTTTACACACCCAAAACGAACAAGATGAAAAAGAAATAAAGAAGGCAATCCTGTCTGTTATAGCTACCAAAAGAAAGATACCTAGGAATAAATTCAACATGGAAGTGAAAGGTCTCCACAAGGAACATTACAAATGACTGATAAAAAATATTCTATATATATTTTATATATATAATATATATATTTTTTTTTTCCGAGATGGCAGATTAGGGGCTTTCAGCATGCCTCCGCCATTTGGAAATAGCAAGATAATACATAGAAGTAAATTCTGTGAGCTTTAAATCAAGAAGGAAAATGGGAATCCCCTTGAATCATGAAGGTCACCCCAGATCCTGAAGAAGGTAATCTGGCAAACTGCCCCTATGGAAGCATGTGGTTGATAAAAATGAGTAAAGACTCAGTAGCTGAGAGGGCAGAGAGTCTGTCTCTGTGACTCACCTTTCCACTGGGAATCCAAGCAACCTAGGCCAAGGGAGAACACTGTTTCTCTCAAGCCCTGGGGCTAACTTGGGGAGAAGCTTGGAGATGCTGTGAAGGAAAGACACTGGAAAAAACTGCAGACATTTTCCCAGATCCAAGACTGAGAGCAGTACACCATTTTAAATCTAGGTATATAGAAAGTCAGACATACCTTAGTGACCTGGCAGTGTGGCTGCACAAGCATTGTAGTTTTCGCTGGAGATTGGAGCACCTTCTCTTGAGTGTGGTGGAGGCCTCCACAGTCAGAACCATGGACATCACCCCAGGAGCAGTGCTAGAATTGTGCTCTCTCCCATGGTAAGCCTAGTCAGGAGGGGAACTGCTACAGCTGCCATTTTTCCTGGATGGTGAGACTTGTAGCCTGGACTGGCTTGGTGACTTGAAACCAATCTGTGTGTGCCATTGCTGTATGTCTTCCCTGGCTCTCCTAAGATCATGGTGCAGCAAGGGCCACTCTGCTCCACACCTAGGCAGAAATCCAGGCATTTGGAGCACTTACTTGCCTGAACCAGAAGCCTGAGCTACCCCACCCTTCCTAGGATTAGGTTGTGGTTCAGTGAGGCACTCTCCTCCATACCCGGGCAGATCCCATGGAAGCTGGCATACCCATTCACCTGGTTCAGCAGCCTGAACTGCTCCACCCTTCCTGAATATAGATCATGGTGCAGCAGAGCTCCCTCTGCTGCATGCCTAGGCAGGTCTGCAAAAATGAAAAGCACCCATTCACCTAATTCAGTAGCTGGAACTGTCCCAAGCTTTGTGGGCATATATTGTTGTAAAGTGGGGCTCTCTTTGTTCCACACTGAGGCAAATCTCCAGGAATTTGGACCACCAGCTAGCCTGGATCAGCAGGCTGATATGCCCTACCCTTACTGTGTAGAGATTCTGGCACAGGAGGACCCTCTCTTCTACATTCCCAGCAAATCTCCAGGCATTTACAGCACCTGCTTGCTTTGTTCAACAGCCTGAGTAACCTGCCCCTCTTGTGCAGAGCTCCTGATGCAGGGGAACCCTCCCTGCTCCACATTCAGACATTCAGATCACTGTTCATCTGGATCAGCAGCGTTATCTGCCCCACCCTTCCTATGCAGAGATCCTGGTGCAGGGAGGCCCTTTCTGCTTCACATCCAGGCAGATCGCCAGGCAATCAGAGAACCCACTCATCTGAATCAACAACCGGAGCCACCCCACCCTTCCTGGACATAGGTTGTGGGGCAGCAAAGCCCTCTCTGCTTCACATCTAGGCAGATCTCTAGGCATTCAGAGCACCAGCTTGCCTGGATCAGCAACCTAATCCACCTCACCCTTCCTGCACAGAGACCCTGGTGAATAAGAGCCATCTCTGCTACATGCCCAGGCAGATCTCTAGACATTCAGATCACCTGCTTGCCTGGTGCAGTCTGAGTCACCACAGCATTCCTGTGCAGAGATCTTGGTACAAGGGGTCCCTCTCTGCTCCATGTACCATCTGACAGATCTCCAGGCATCTGAGATGAGAAACCATCTAAAACCTGCTGAAACCATCTTCTGGATTAGAAGTTTAGGCTGCCCACCCCCCTTCAACTAGGGGCTTAATGAACTTAATCACTTAATGCTGAGGTGATATCTCAGCTCTATGCCTAGGCACAGCTCTGGGTGCTTGTTGACTTCCCACTGGCTTCTCCCTCAGTGCTGGTGTTTGTGCCTTCCATCAGGGGACCAGTAGGAGGATCTGCCCAGTCCAGTCTCACATTTCATGATTCATGTGTCCCCTGGGCCAAGAAGCAAGCTCAGAACACTGTGCATTCCGTATATCAGGCCATTATCTGAGGCAACAGAAAGCTTCTGCCAGCAAATAAAAAATGAAGTGTATACACACCCATGTTGGTCATAGTCAGCTCTTACCTATAAGTGCCATCTATGGGCTTGTGGGTCGAACTCCATAGCCTATAACCTGCTGAAAGAAGTGCATAGAACTATAGAGGTAAATCCAAAAGATCCTACCCAGCATTCTCTACAGTCCCATCTCCCAGCAAGGATTAAAAAGGGAAAGGGAAAGAGAATGTAATAATAATAACATAAAGGAAAGAAAAAATGCTACCTGCATGAAAATAATTACAAGAATTAAAGTTCCAGTGTCTCCAGTTGAGAAGAACCAAGTGCAAGAATCCTAGCACTATGAGAAATCTGAAAGTAATACCAGCAAGGGATTACAGTAGTTCTCCAACAATGCTCCCAAACCAAAATGGGAACTCAGAAATGACAGATAACATATCCAAAGCATGGATTGCAGTGGATTTCAATGAGATCCAAGACAAACTGAAAACCAAAACAAAGAAACTTCTAAAGCAATTCAAGAAATGAAGGAAAATATAAACACCTTTAAAAAAATCAATCAGAGCTTCTGGAATTGAAAAACTCCCTTAAGAAATTTCAAAATATAATTGAAAGCTTTAATAATAGAGCCAACCATCAGAAGAAAGAATTTCAGAGCTTAAAAACCAGACTTTTGAAATAACTCTATCAAACAAAAATAAAGATAAAACAATTTAGAAAAATAGTTTTTGAGAAACACAGGATTATATAAAACAGCCAAGCCTATGAATTATTAACATTTCTGAAAAAGAAGGAGAAAAATAAATAACTGGAATATATATTTGATGGAATGTTAAAAAAAATTTGCCTAATCTTGTTAGACATCCAGATTTAAAAAAATAAAACAGAGAATGCCTGCAAGATACTATGCAAAACTAATATCACTAAGGCATATAATCACCAAACTGTCCAATGTTAATGTCAAAGAAAAATCTTAAAGGTAGCTAGAGAAAAAGAGCAGATCATGTACAAAGAGAAGTTTATCTGCTAACAGCAGACTTCTCAGTAGAAACCTTACAAGCCAGGCAAGAATGGGGGCCTATTTTCAGCATTCTTAAAGAAAAAAAATTCAAACCAAGAATTTTTATATACTGTCAAACTAAGCTTTATAAGTCAAGGGGAAATAAAATATTTTCCAGGCAAGCAAGCAAGCAATTAAGGGAATTTGTTACCACTAGACCAGCCTTACAATAGATCTTAAAGGGAATTCTAAAAATGGAAATAAAAGAATGATACTTGCTACAGCAAAAACACACATAAGTACGCAGCCTACAGACCCTATAAAACAACCACAAAATAGATATAACAAAGCAACCAGCTAACAGCTTCACAAAAGAATCAAAACTTCACATGTTAATATTAATCTTGAATGTAAATGGCCTAAACACCCCACATAAAAGGCACAGACTGAAAGGTGGTTACATAAACAAGACCCATCTGTCTGCTCTCTTCAAGAGACCCATCTCACATGTAATGGCATCCATAGATTCAAAATAAGGGCTTGGAGAAAGATCTACCACACAAACAGAAAGTGAAGAAAGCATGTGTCTCTATTCTTACTCCAGATAAAACAGACTTTAAGCCAATAACAGAGAAAAAAAAAGACAAAGGAGGACACAGCATAAAGATAAACAGTTTCATTAAACAAAAAGACTTAACTGTCCCAAATATATACACACCCAACATTGGAGCACTGAAATTCATAAAACAAATACATCTAGACCTGAGAAAAGACTTAGAAAACCACACAATAATAGTGGGGGACTTCAACACTCCACTGAACGCATTAAACAGATCATTGGGGCAAAAAACTCCCAAAGAAATTCTGGACTTAAACACAACACATGAAAAATTGGAGCTAATAGATATCCACAGAATATTTCGCTCATCATCCAGAGATTATACATTCTTTTTCTCTTCACACAGAGCATACTCCAAGACCCACCACATGCTCAGCAATAAAACAAGTTTCAATAAATTTAAAAAAATAAAAATTATACCACCATATTCTTGGAGCACAATGGCATAAAAATAGAAATCAGTACCAATAAGATCTCTCAAAACCACACAATTATATGGAAATTTAAAAATTTGCTCCTGAATGACTTTTGGATAAATGATAAAATCAAAGCAGAAGTTTAAAAGTTCTTTGAAATAAATGCAAACAGAAATATAATATACCAAAATATCTGGTATGGCCTAAAAGTGTTTTTTCTATTTTTTTCTTTTTTTTTTAGTCTGAGCAAGATCAGTAGACCAATAGCTAGATTAACACGGAAAAAAAAAGAAGATCCAAATAAGCACAATTAGAAATGATAAAGGTGACATTACAACTGATCTCACAGAAATACCAAAGACTGGAGCAACTATTATAAACACCTCTACACACACAAACTAGAAATTCTATAGAAAATGGATAAACTCCTGGTAACACACTGATTCCTGAGACTTAATCAGGAAGAAATTGAAACACTGAACAGATCAATAATGAGTTCTGAAATTGAAACAGTAATAAAAAATCTACCAACCAAAAAAGCCCTGAACCAGATGGATTCAAAGCCAAATTCTACCAGATGTATGAAAAAGAGCTGGAATAAATTCAACTGAAAATATTTGCAAAAATTAAGGAGAATGAACTCCTCCCTAACTGATTCTATGAAGACAGCATCACCTTGATACCAAAAACAAAGACCCAACATAAGAAGAAAACTACAAGCCAGTATCAC
The DNA here is from genome assembly GCF_006542625.1 of Nomascus leucogenys. Taxonomy (NCBI): domain Eukaryota; kingdom Metazoa; phylum Chordata; class Mammalia; order Primates; family Hylobatidae; genus Nomascus; species Nomascus leucogenys. The sequence goes on from NC_044400.1 coordinate 29,562,436, forward strand.
TGATGAACATAAGATGCAAAAATCCTCAACAAAATACTAGAAAACTGGATTCTACTGCACATCAAAAAGCTAATTCACCATGATCAAGTAGGCTTCCTTCCTGGGATGAAGGGTTGGTTAAACATATGCAAATCATTAAATGTAATTCGCCACATAAACAGAATTAAATTAAAAAACATGATGATTATCTCAATAGACATTGAATCAGCTTTCAGTAAAATGCAACATCCCTTCATGATAAAAACCCTCAAGAAACAAGGCATCAAGGGACCATAATTCAAAATAATAAGAGCCATCTCTGACAAGCTCACAGACAACATTATACCGACTGGGCAAAAATGGAATTATTTCTCTTGAGATCTGGAAGAAGACAAGGATGCCCATTCTTACCACTCCTGTTCAACATAGTACTACAAGTGCTGGAAGAGCAACCTGGGTAAGAGAATTGAATAAAAGCATTCCAATAAGAAAAGAGAAAGTCAATCTATCTCTTTTTACTGATGATATAATTCTATACTTAGAAAACCCTAAGGACTCTGCCAAAGGGCTATGAGAACAGATAAACAATGTTATCAAGGTTTCAGGATACAAATTCAATGTACAAAACTCAGTAGCATTTCTATACATCAATAAAATTCAAGTGGAGAGCCAAATGAAAAATAATAATGCAGTCCAGTTTGCAATAGTTACAAAAAAATCTTATAAATACATCTAACTAAGGAGATGAAAGTTTTCTACAAGGAGAACTACAAAACACTGTTAAAACAAATCACAGATGACACAAACAAATGGAAATATATACCATGCTCATGGATTGAAAGAATCAGTATCATTAAAATGGCCATACTTCCCAGAGCAATCTACAGATTCAATGCTATTTATGTCCAACTGCCAACATCATTTTTCAAAGAATTGAAAAAAAACTTTGCTAAAATTCATGTGAAACCAATAAGGAGCCCAGATAGCCAAAGTAATTTGAAGTAAAAAGAACAAAGCCAGAGGCATCACACTACTTAACTTCAAATGACATTATAAGGCTATAGTAGCCAAAACAGCACAGTACTGGTACAAAAGCAGACACATAGACCAACAGAACAGAAATAAAGTCACACACCTACAGCCATTTGATCTTTGAAAAAGTTGACAAATATAAGCAAGGGGGAAATAACTCTATTCAATAAATGGTGCTGGGATAGCTGGCAAGCCATGTGTAGAACAATGACACTGAATGCTTACCTTTCACAATATACAAAAATTAACTCAAGATGAATTAAAAATTTAAACATAAAATCTCATTATATAAGAATCCTAGAAGGAAACCTAGAAAACACTATTTATAGACATTGGTCATGGCAAAGAATTTATAACTAAGTTCTCAAAAGCAATTGGAACAAAACCAAAAATTGACAAGTGGGACCTAATTAAACCAAAGAGCCTCTGCACAGCAAAAGAAACTATCAACAGAGTAAACAGAAAACCCACAGAATGGGAGAAAATATTCGCAAACTATGCATCTGACAAAGGTCTAATATCTAGCATCCATAAGGAACTTAAACAATTGTACAAATAAAATTGAGAAACCCCATTAAAAATAGACAAATGGCATGAACAGATGCTTCTCAAAAGAAGATATGCTAGCAGCCAACAAACATAAAAAAAATGTTCAATATCACCAGTCATCAGGGAAACACAAATCAAAATCACAGTAAGATATCCTCTTACCCCACTTGTTAAAAGATTATACTACCCAAAACAATCTACTGATTAAATGCAATCCTTATCAAAATACCAATGAACTTTTTCACAACATAGGGATGAAAGCCCTAAAGTTTGTATAAAACCAGAAAAGATCCCCAAAAGCCAAAATAATCTTAAGCAAAAAGAAGAAAGCTCTAGCTATCAAACTACCTAATTTTAAAATATACTACAAGGTTATAGTAACCAAAACAATATAGTATAAATATAAAAATAGATTCATAAACCAATGAAACAGAACAAAGAACCAAAAAATAAACCCTCATATTTATAGCCAACTTATTTTTAACAAACACACCAAAAATGTACACCAGAGAGATGACACCCTCTTCAATAAATGGAGCTAGGAAAACTGTATATCTATATGCAGAAGAATAAAACTAGAGACATATTTCTCTCTATATACAAAAATCAACTCAAAGTGGAATCAAGTATTAAATGTAAGACCCCAAATGATAAAACTACTAAAAGGAAACATTGGGGGAATACTCTAGAACATTAGTATAGGTAAAATTTTTACAGCTGAGGCCTCAAAAGCACAAGCAACATAAACAAAAATAGACAAATGAGACTATATAAACTTTAAAAAAAACTCTAAGTAAAAAGAGAAAAAAAAAAGAAAGAAGAGACACCAGCTGAATGGAAGAACACATCTGCAAAATATTCATCTGACAATGGACTAATATCCAATAACAAATAATAATAATAATCTCATGAAAAAGTGGGCAAATGGCTGGGTGCGGTGGCTCACGCCTGTAATCCCAGTACTTTGGAAGACTGAGGCTCAGGGATCACAAGGTCAGGAGTTTGAGACCAGCCTGGCCAATATGGTGAAACCCCATCTCTACTAAAAATACAAAATTAGCTGGGCATGGTGGCATGCACCTGTAGTCCCAGCTACTCAAGAGGCTGAGACAGGAGAATCTCTGGAATCCAGGAGGTGGAGGTTGCGGTGAGCTGAGATGGCGCCATTGTGCTCCAACCTGGGTAACAGAATGAGACTCCTTCTCAAAAAAAAAAAAAAAAAAAAGAAAAGAAAAAGCCGGCAAATAACATGAATAGAACTTCCTCAAAAGAAAACATACAAATGGCCAATAGATATATGAAAAAATATTCAACATCGCCAATCATCAGGGAGATGCAAATTAAAATCACAATGAGACATCCTTTTACTTAGAATGGTTATTATCAAAAAGACAGAAATTAACTGATGCTGATGAGAATGCAGAGAAAAGAAAATTCTTAAATACTGTTGGTGAGTGTCCATTAGTGTAACCATCATGGAAAGCAGTGTGCAGATGTATCAAAAAGCAAAAAACAGAATTATCATACAATTCAGCAATCTCACTGTTTGATGAAAGGAGAGGAAAGGAAAGGAAATCAACGTATCAAAGGGACACCTGCATCTACATGTTTGTTGCAGCACTATTCACAATAGTGGAGATATGGAATCAATGTAAATATCCATCAGTGGATAAATGGATTAAAAATACGGCATTTATACACAATGGGATATTATTTGGTCATAAAAAAGAATGAACTCCTTTCATTTGAGCACCATAGATGGAATTGGAGGTCATAATGTTAAATGAAATAAGCTAAGCACATAAAGACAAATGTTGCACGTCTCATTCATGTGTGGGAATTAAACAGTTATCTCAAGGAGATAAAGAGTAAAATGATAGTTACCAGAGGCTGGGAAGAATATGTGTAGGTGGAAGAAGGGAATAAAGAGAACTTAGTTAATGGGTACAAATATACAATTAGATAGAAAAAAATAAGTTATAGTGTTCAATAGCACAGTAGAGTGACTATATTTGATATATATTTTTAAAAAGCTAGAGGATAAGATTTGAGGTGTTCTCAACACAAAGAAAGATAAATGCTGGAGTGAAGAATATTCTAAATACCTTGACTTGATCATTACACATTCTATGCATGTATTGAAATATCACATGTATTCCATAAATATGTACAATTATTATGTATCAACAACAACAAAAAGGCTTTCTGGGTGATTCTAGTATACAGCCAATATTGAGAACCTATACTGAGACAACAGAGGACTTGTTCACTTGTGAGAAAAGGGATTCCCTATGAGACAGGTCATAAGAGACAATAGAATACATATACAAATGCTGTGAAATTTACACTGTCTGGGTAACAAGGTACGTAAAGTCAACCAGAACACACATACAGATCCGCTCTCACTTGGATTCAAAGATGGAGGAAGTAGCAAGAAATCTTGCAACAACTGGCTTTTACACATCAGCTGACTCTATACTTTTCTATTATACACCTCTATCATCAAAAAATTTAAAGCCTGAATTATATGTGTATCTCCTGTAATCTGTGAAAATAGACTATTCTATTTATAGATATTATAAAGCACACACAAAATAAAATATTTTAAAGGGATAAAACAAAAATAAAATACATTATTGAAAAACGGGCCAGGCGCAGTCGCTCATACCTGTAATCCCAGCACTTTGGGAGGCCAAGGCAGGTGGATCACCTGAGGTTAGCAGTTCAAGACCAGCCTGGCCAACATGGTGAAACCACGTCTCTACTAAAAATACAAAAATTAGCTGGGCATGTTGGCATACGCCTGTAATCCCAGGTACTCAGGAGCCTGAGGTAGGAGAATCACTTGAACCCAGGAGGCGGAGGTTGCAGTGAGCCGAGATCGCACCACTGCACTCCAGCCTTGGAGACAGAATGAGACTCCATCTTGAAATAAAAAAAAAATAATAATAAATACAGAAAACAAATTGTAAAATTTTTTTAAAAGGCCTAATTTACACTTGAGACACATAGAGCTATATATTCTCAACTCTTGAGGTTTATTCCTAAAATTCAGAGAGCTGTTTTCTAATTTTCTTATTTAAAATAGCCACATCTATCTCTTCTACCACCATTTTATTCCTTACTCTTTTTTGGTTTTCTTCAAAGTATAAGCCTGAAATTTGGTTTTAAATTTATTAACTTATTTAAAAATAACTGTCATCTCCCTCGAGACAGTAAAGGCAGGGATATCGTCTTATTCACCACCAAATCCCCAATGCCTAAAACAGTGCCTAAAACAGAGTAGAAAAAAAAAATGTATATATTGGCAAGAAGAATGCAAGGAAAGGAAGACAGAAAAAAATGAATGAAAAAAGGAAGGAAGGAAGGTAGAAGAAAAAAGAAGGAAAGAAGTAGGGAACGATGAAAGGATGGAAGGGAGGGAGAGAAGACAAAAAGATGAAAGAGAGAAAGAGACAGATAAAGGAAAAGAGGAAAGGAGGGCAAAAATCTTGAGCATCTTTTTTTTTTTTTTTTTTTTTTGAGACAGCCTCACTCTGTCGCCCAGTCTGGAGTGCGGTGGTGCGATCTCTGTTCACTGCAAGGTCTGCCTCCTAGGTTCACGCCATTCTCTTGCCTCAGCCTCCCAAGTAGCTGGGACTGGAGGCACCCGCCACCACGCCCGGCTAATTTTTTTGTATTTTTAGTAGAGATAGGGTTTCACTTTGTTAGCCAGGATGGTCTCAATCTCCAGACCTCGTGATCCTCCCGCCTCGGCCTCCCAAAGTGCTGGGATTACAGGTGTGAGCCACCGTGCCTGGCCAAATCTTGAGCATCTTATACTTCTTTTTATACTTAGTAATTCCCAGCATAATCATTAGCACAGTGTCTTTTACATATACAGCACTTAACAAATATTTCTCCATTGACTTAACAAAACCAAAAACTACCTGACTGCTGCTAATGTCACAACATATTACCAATATCCCGGAAGCAAAACTTTCATAGTTTGCCCAGTGCATTTTTCCTTTGTATTCAATAATCACAGTGTGCCATCTCTTGAAGGTCATGGAGTCTTTCGCCTTTGCCCTCTCTTCCTACTGCTGTCATCTTCTTCAGGGCTTCTGTGCATAGGGTCACCCCGAGAGAAATAGTCTTCTAAAAGTATCCCTTTGTTTCTCAAAATCCTGTCAGATTAATCTTCCTAAAGACAGATCAATTTATTCCCACTCAAAAAAAGAAATTCAAAAGCCTCTAATTATGTACAAAATAAGGTTGAATCTCCTTATTCTCACATTCTAATTGACTCTGTCACAAACCTTCCCCACCAATTTTTTTAGTTAATTTCTTACCCACAGTGGTTGGGCATGTGGGCTTGGATGTAGATCAGAAAAAAAAAAAAATTCTCTAAGGCCATATGGTCTTGAGCAAATTAATTATGTTCTCTGTGCCTCAATTTTCACATGGATAAAATGCAGATAAGAATACTGCCTTTGTTATAGATTTGTTGCAATGATTAAATACTGTTAAATGCTTGGCTTTGTGGGTTCAAATTAAAGCCCTTGGATATGTATTTATAATTTTGGCAAATTACTTGACCTCTCTTTGTCTTGGTTTCTCAAGCGTAAATAGAAATTGTACCTGTGTGTAGTGTTATTAGAAAAATTAAATGAGTTAAAAGTTTCCAAAATCCTATAACACATCGTTATGTTCATATATGCAAATTCATATGTACTTTCACTTTTAGTCAAACTCTTTTAATTAAAATACGCACACACACACACACACACTACATTTTCCGCTAGCTTCTTTATTTTGCTTGTATTTTTAAAAAACTTCATTGAAGACTTCATCTGACACCTCTGTCTATAAAAGGCTCCTTCATGAGGCTTTTTTTTGGTCTTGTATTGATGTCCTGATCTGCCCACCGATCACAATTTCTCTTTTTTAGGATGTTAGCCATGTGTTGTTTTTTCACAGTAATGCCCTTTCCATGACCTCATTGACTTATTTAAGCATGATTCCTCATTAATGGAGACCTATTTTTTGCAGACACTATGCTTTTGTTATATAAATACTTTTTAAAAAAATTTGTAAGTACAGTGAAAAATCAACAAGACGACAGATTATGAAGCTTGGCCCTTGATCACCAAAGGAAAAACAAAAACTAAGGATGGCTAAAGTAACTTTACAAAAGTTGTGGAAATCAGTCAAAGATCTGCATCAACCAGGCAAATGCCCAATCCAGTAAAAGACACCTCCAAATAACAGGAAATTTCATGGCATTTTTAATTAGCTTTACTCCACACCTTCCCTGGCATGGGAAAATCTGGAAGAAGCAGGCTAGTTCTTGGTTCCCTTTCTCAGACAGGAAAGAAGCAGAGCAGCATGCATTTCCAAAACTCTCACCTTTCTGTAAAGTGGCCACCGGAGGACAAGTTTTTGTTTTGCCTGACTGGGAACTCAGATGGGGAAAGGTGACATGACATAGCTTGGATCTCAGGCTGAGAAAGGCCACAGAGGAAGTAGAAGATGCTGTGATATATAAACATCATGGAGAAAACATTAGACTCTGGAGTTAGACTTTGGAAAATGAAAACCTTCTGCTCCATGACTTGAGTGTTATATTGTAATTCTCTACTTGAAACCACCTGTCCTAGGCATACAAAGATTTTTAGGTCCATTTTGTTTTCATATGTCACCACATATGGCATCTGTTACTTCCTTTTATGACCCTTCTCAATTTTAAAACTACTGTCTTAAATAGGCTTAAAGAGCTAAAGAAAAACGTGGACAAAAAAATAAAATAAATCATGAAAATGACATATGAAGACAATGAAAATATTAACAAAGAGAGGTATTATTTAAGAAATAGAAATTCTGGAGCTGAAAAGTATAATAACAAAATTGAAAATAATATTATGAGAGAGGTTCAATAGTAGATTTAAATAAGCAGAAGAAATAATCAGCAAACCTGAGGACAGAACAATTGAAATTGTTGACTGAGAGCAGAAATAAAAATGAACAGAAAATGTAAACAGAGCCTAAAGAACTTGTGAGACAGCATTAAGCAGACAAATTATGTTGGGGGCAAGCCCCCGCAAATCTGGCCATAAACTGGCCCCAAAACTGGCCATAAACAAAATCTCTGAGGCACTGTAACAGGTTCATAATAGCCCTAATGCCCAAACTGGAAGTTTGTGGGTTTACAGGAATGAGGGCAAGGAACAGCTGGCCCCAGGGTGGAAAATTGCTTAAAGGTATTCTTAAGCCACAAACAATAGCATAAGTGATCTCTGTCCTAAGGACATGTTCCTGCTAACTAGCCCAACCTATTCCTTTAATTCGGCCCATCCCTTCCTTTCTCCTAAAGGATACTTTTAGCTAATCGGATATCTATAGAAACAATGCTAATGACTGGCTTGCTGTTAATAAATATGTGGGTAAATGTCTGTTCGAGGCTCTCAGCTCTGAAGGCTGTGAGACCCCTGATTTCCCACTTCACACCTGTATATTTCTGTGTGTGTGTCTTTAATTCCTCTAGCGCCGCTGGGTTAGGGTCTCCCCCACCAAGCTGGTCTTGGCACAATTATGCGTTATGAGAGTCTTGGAGGAAGACAAGGGAGAGAAAGGGGCAGAGAAATTCTTGGAAAAAATAATGGCTAAAAATGTCCTGAATTTGAGGAATGGCATATATCTACATATAAGAAGCTTAATAAAAACCAATAGGATAAACTGAAGAGACCCACACCGAGCCATGTTATAATCAAACTGTCAAAAGCCAAACAAAAAGAGAGAATCTTGAAAGCAGCAAGAGAATTGTGACTTGTCACTTAAAAGGGGTTTTCAAGTGGGTTACCAGCAGATTTGTCAGCAGGAAACTTTGTGGTCAGAAGGCAGTGGGAATATATATTTAAAGTAGAAAAAGGAACAAAGTAAACCTGTAAAACAGAAATTTTAGATCTGTCAAAACTGACCATCAAAGATGAAGGGGAAATCAAGGTATTTCAAGAGAAACAAAAGTTGAGAGTATTTATTGCTGCTACACTTGCCCTATTAAAAATGCTAGTGTCTGCAAGCTAAAATAAAACAAATAACAGTTACTTAAGGTCATATGAAAATATATAGTTATCTGTTAAAGGTACATACATGGACAAATATAAAAACTAGTATTATTTTGATTTTGGTTTGTAACTCCACTTTTTTATTTTCTACAGAATTTTAAAGGCAAATGCATAAACATAGTTTGAATCTATGAGAATGAGGTCTAAATATATATGATGTAATTTGTGACATCAATAATGTAAAGTAACAGAGGAATTAGTCTGTAAGCAGGTAGCATTTTTGTATGCAATTGAAGTTAACTTGGTATTAATTTAAAAGATTATTAAAACGTGAGAAAGTTATATGAAATCCACATATTAACCACAAAGAATACATGTCTAGAATGTGTGTAAAAGAGATAAGAAGGAGATCCAAATTTGTCACTATGTTTTTTAAACAAAAAGTAAGGCAGTAATATTAACAGAAAAGAGAACAAAACTGAAAGACATGCACCAAACAAACAAAAAATAGCAAAAGTAAGTTATTCCCTATTAGTATTTACTTTAAATGTAAATGATTTAAATTTTTCAATGACAAGAAATAAACAGAAGAATCCTAGCACTTTGGGAGGCTGAGGCAGGCGGATGATAAGTTCAAAGGATCAAGACCATCCTGGCGAACATGGTGAAACCCCATCTCTACTAAAAATAAAAAAATTAGCTGGGCATGGTGGTGTGCCCCTGTTATCTCAGCTACTTGGGAGGCTGAAGCAGGAGAATCGCTTGAACCTGAGAGGTGGAGGGTGCATTAAGCCAAGATTGTGCCATTGCACTCCAGCCTGGCAATAGGGCAAGACTCCGTCTCAAAAGAAAAAGAAAAATCATGATTCAAATATATGCTGCCTCATTTTAGATCTAAGAACATGCATTAATTGAAAGTAAAAAGGTGAAAAAATATATACCTTCCATCAATATATTAATCAAAAGAGGGGAGGGATAGCTAATATCAGACAAATAGATTTTAATTTAAAAACTGTAAAAGGACCTAAAGAAGGAAATTATATAGAAATAAAAGTGTAGATTCACCAAGAAGATATATAACAAGTAAAAACATACAGGTACCAAGTATTAGAGTTTTCAAATATATGAAGCAAATAGTGAAGGGATAAATTATTCCACTTTTAAAAATGTGGCTAGAACAATCAGACAGAATATAATTAAGGAAATAGAGGAGTTTAATAACACTATAACCAGTTGGAAATAACAGCATTCAACAAAATTCAACACCTTTCCCTGATAAAATCACCCATATGTTGGGATAGAAGGAAATTCCTCAACAAGATAAAGTCAATATTTGAAAAACCCACAACTAATATTACATTCAATGTTGAAAGATGATAGCTTTTCCCCAACGATTAAGGAAAAAAAAGGTGTCTGTTTCTTCCACTTTTTCAACATAGTAGTAGGAGGGCTAGTCAGAGAAATTAGGCCAAAAAAAAAAAAGAAAATCCAAATTTTGAAGAAAGCAGTAAAATTTTATGTTTTCAAGTGACATGATCTTATATATGTACAAAACCCTAAAGACATTACATAAAAAGAAAATTGTTATAACTAATAAATGAATTCTGAAAAGATGCAGGATACAAAATGAATGTATCAAAAGAAGTTGGCACTTTATATGCTAACAATAAACAACCTGAAAGGGAAAGAACAGGTGGGGCCACGATGGCTGACTAGAAGCAGTGGCAGTCGAAGGCTCCTCCTGAAAAGAACCAAAACTGCATGCAAATCCAGCACTGACAACCGAGGTATTGAGGCTCTATCATCAGGACTGACGAAGCAGCTGATGTGACTCACAGAGAGCAAAAAAAAAAGCAAGGTGGTGCATCGGCCCACCTGAGGGCCACATGGGGAAAGGGAAGCACCCTCTCCTATCTAAGGGAGATGATAAGTGACCATGCTGCATAACCTGGGGACCTGTGCTTTTTCCACCGATCTGTGCAACCCACAGATCAGAAGATCCTGCTCATGAGCCCATGCCACCACAGCATTGGGTCCTAACCACAGAAACTGCACAGATTCTCAACAGCCACTCAGCTAGAATCTGCCTAAGACTACCGAGTTCCCAGGGGGTGGGGAAGCCGACATCACTGTGGCTGCCTGCTGTCTAAGCCATCTGAGCTCCCTGGGGGAGGAGCAGCAGCCATCACTGAAGCTGGCTGTGGCAGACCCTGGCCAGACTGCCTCTTTAGGCCAGGCACCCACCCATCCCTTCTCACTGGGCGGGGCCTCCGTGCAAGAACTCCATCAACTCCAGCCAGAAGACTGGGGGACAGAACTCAGATCTCCCTGGGCCTGAATCCCTAGCGGGAGGGATGGCTGTGATCTCTGTGGACCAGCAGACTTAGTCTTTCCCCTACTAGCTCTGAGGAATCTGGGCAGCCCAGATGAGTGGGTTTACCCCTAGTGCAGCACACCCCCTCCACCTATGGGACAGCCAAAGTACTTTGGTAAATTGGTCCTGATTCCCATGCCCCCAAACCGGGTGAGATAGCCCAAAAAGGGGTCACCAGACACCATATGCAGGAGCATTCCTTCTGGGATCAGATTGGTGCCCTTCAAGGTCGGAGATCCCAGAGAAAGGAAGAGGTACCCATCTTTGCTATTTTCCAGCTTCCTAAGGTGACATCTGCAGGTGCCAGAGGTACCCAGATGAATAGAGTCTGAAGTGAACACCCAAAAAATGGCAGCAGCCCTACAGAAGAGGGATCAGGCTATTGAAAGGAAAACAAACAGCAACAACAGCATCAATGAAAAAGTCCCCACAAATACCTCATCCAAAGATCAGCAGCCTCAAAGATTGAAACTAGACAAACTCATGAAGATGAGAAAGAACTAATAGAAAAATGCTGAAAACTCAAAAGACCAGAGTGCCGTTTCTCCTTCAAGTGATCGCAACACCTCTCCAGCAAAGGTACAGTACTGGATGGAGGATGAGATGGACGAATTGACAGAAGTAAGCTTCAGAAGGCGTGTAATAACAAACTTCGCTGAGGCAAAGGAGCGTGTACTAACCCAATGCAAAGAAGCTAAGAACTTTGATAAAAGGTTACAGGAACTGCTAACTAGAAAAGCCAGTTTAAAGAGGAACATAGATAACCTGATAGAACTGAAAAACACAGCACAAGAACTTTGTGATGCAAACACAAGAATTGATTGCCTAATTGATCAAGAAGAAGAAAGAATATCAGAGCTTGAAGACTATCTTGCTGAAATAAGGCAGGCAGGCAAGATAAAAAAAAAAAAAAGATTAAAAAGGAACAAACAAAACCTCTGAGAACTATGGAACTATGTAAAAGACCAAACCTAAGACTGATGGGAGTACCTGAAAGAGATGTGGAGAACGGAATCAAGTTGGAAAACATACTTCAGGTTACCATCGGGAGAACTTCCCCAAACTAGAGAGACAGGCCAACATTCAAATTCAGAAAATATAGAGAAGCCCAGTAAGATGCACCATGAGAAGATCAACCCCAAAACACAAAATCGTAAGATTTACAAGGTTGAAATGAAGGAAAAATTGTTAAGGGCAGCCAGAGTGAAAAGACAGATCACCTACAAAGGGAAGCCCATCAGACTAACAGTGGACCTCTCAGCAGAAACCCAACAAGGCCAGAAGGGACGGGGGGCCAATATTTAACACACATAAAGAAAAGAATTTTCAACCCAGAATTTCATATCTGGCCAAACTAAGCTTCATAAGCGAAGGAGAAATGAAATCCTTTTCAGACAAGCCAATGCTGAGAGAATTTGTCACCACCAGGCCTGCTTTGCAAGAGCCCCTGAAGGAAGCACTAAATATGGAAAGGAAAAACCATTGCCCCACTGCAAAAACACACTGAAATGCAAATACCAATGACACTGTGAAGAAACTGCATCAACTAGTGTGCAAAATAGCCAACTAACATCATGATGACAGTACAAAATTTACACATAACAATATTAACCTTAAATGTAAATGTGCTAAATGCCCCAATTAAAAGACACAAACTGGCAAATTGGATTAAAAGCCAACACCTATTCGTGTACTGTATTCAGGAGTCCCATCTCATGTGCAAAGACATATATAGGCTCAAGATAAAGGGATGGAGGAAAATTTACCATACAGATGGAAAGCAGAGAAAAGCAGGAGTTGCAATCCTATTTTCTGAAAAAACAGACTTTAAACAAAAAAAGATCAAAAAAGACAATGAAAGGCATTATATAATGGTAAAGGCTCAATTCAACAAGAAGAGCTAACCTAAATATATATGAACCCAATACAGGAGCACCCAGATTCATAAAACAAGTTCTTAGAGACGTAAAAAGAGACTTAGACTCCCAAGCAATAATAGTGGGAGACTTTAACACCACACTGTCAATATCAGACAGATCATCAAGACAGAAAACTAGTCGATATTCAGAACTTGAACTCAGCTCTGGATCATGTGAAACTAATAGATATCTACAGAATTCTCCACCCCCAAAGAATAGAATATACATTCTTCTCAGTGCCAAATGGCACTTACTCTAAAAATCAATCACATAATTGAAAGTAAAATACTCCTCAGCAAATGCAAAAGAACTGAAATCATAACAAACAGTCTCTCAGACCACAGTGCAACAAATTAAAACTTAAGATTAAGAAACTCACTCAAAACCACACAACTTCATGGAAATTGAACAACCTGCTCTTGAAAGACTCCTGGGTAAATAATGAAATTAGGGTAGATTTCAAGAATTTCTTTGAAACCAATGAGAACCAATAGAAAACATACAAGAATCTTTTGGACACAGCTAAAGCAGTATTAAGAGGTAAATTTGTAGCACTAAATGCCCACATCAGAAAGCTAGAAGGATCTCAAATTGACACCCTAACATCACAATCTAAAGAACTAGAGAAGCAAGAGCAAACAAATCCAAAAGCTAGCAGAAGATAAGAAATAACTAACATCAGAGCAGAACTGAAGGAGATAGAGACATGAAAAATCCTTCAAAAAATCAATGAATCCAGGGGCTGGTTTTTGGAAAAAATTAATAACGTAGCCTGCTAGCTAGACTAAAAAAGAAGAAAAGATAGAAGAATGAAAAAGACACAATATAAAATGATAAAAGGGGATATCACTGACCCCACAAAAATACAAACATTAATATTATAAACTAGAACATCTAGAAGAAATGGAAAAATTCCTGGACATATATGCCCTCCCAAAACCAAACCAGAAAGATGTCCAAACCAGAAAGATGTCGAATCCTTGAATAGATCAATAACAGGTTCTAAAATTGAGACAGTAATAAACAGCATACCAACCAAAAAACAGCCCAGAACCAAATGGATTCACAGCCAAATTCTATGAGAGGTATAAAGAGGAGCTGTTACCATTTCTTCTGAAACTGTTCCAAACAATTGAGAAGCATGGACTTCTCCCTAATTCATGTGATGAGGCCAGCATCATCCTGATACTAAAACCTGGCAGAGACACAACAAAAAAAGAAAACTTTGGGCCATTATCACTAATAAACATCAATGCAAAAATCCTCAATAAAATACTGCCAAACTGAATCCAGCAGCACATCCAAAAGTTTATCTACCATGATCAAGTCAGCTTTATCCCTGGAATGCAAGGCTGGTTCAACATATGCAAATCAGTAAACATAATTCATGACATAAACAGAACTAATGACAAAAACCACATAATTACCTCAATAGATGCAGAAAAGGCCTTCAATAAAATTCAATGTCTCTTCATGTTAAAAACTCTCAATAAACTACGTATTGATGGAACATAATTCAAAATACTAAGAGCCATTTATGACAAATCCACAACTGATATCATACTGAATGGGCAAAAGCTGGAAGCATTCCCTTTGAAACCCAGCACAAGACAAGAATGCCCTCTCTCATCACTCCTATTCAACATAGTATTGGAAGTTCTGGCCAGGGCAATCAGGCAAGATAAAGAAATAAAGCGTATTCAAATAGGAAGAGAGGAAGTCAAATTGTCTCTTTTTGCAGAAGACATGATACTGTATCTAGAAAACCCGATTGTCCCAGCCCCAAAGCTCCTTAAGCTGATAAACAACTTCAGCAAAGTCTTAGGATACAAAACCAAAGTGCAAAAACCACAAAACATTCCTATACACCAAAAATAGACAAGCAGAAGCCAAATCATGAATGAATTCCCATTCACACTTGTTACAAAGAGAATAAAATACCTAGGAATACAGCTAACAAGGGATGTGAAGGACCTCTTCAATGAGAACTACAAACCACTCCTCAAGGAAATAAGAGAAGACACAAACAAATGGAAAAGCATTTCATCCTTGTGGATAGGAAGACTCAATATTGTGAAAATGGCCACACTGCCCAGCCCAAAGTAATTTCTAGATTAAATGCTATTCCCATCAAACTACCACTGACATTCTTCACATAATTAGATAAATCTACTTTAAAATTCATATGGAACCAGAAAAGATCCAATATAGCCAAGAAAATCCAAAGCAAAGAGAACAAAATTTGAGGCATCACGTTATCTGACTTCAAACTATACTTACAAGGCTGCAGTAACCAAAACAGCATGGTACTAGTACCAAAACAGACACATAGACCACTGGAACAGAATAGAGAGCTCAGAAATAAGATCACACATCTACAACCATCTGATCTTCAACAAACCTGACAAAAACGAGCAACAAGGAAAGGATTCTCTATTGAATAAATGGTGCTGGGAAAACTGACTAGCCATATGCAGAAAACTGAAACTGGACCCTTTCCTTACACCTTAAACAAAAGTTATCTCAAGATAGATTAAGACTCAAATGTAAAAACCCAAAACCTTAAAAACCATGGAAGAAAATCAGGGCAATACCATTCAGGATATAGGCATAGGCAGACTTCATGACAAAAATGCCAACTCAACAAAAGCCAAAACTGACAAAATGGGATCTAATTAAACCAAAGAGTTTCTGTACAGAAAAATAAACTATCATCAGAGTGAACAGACAACCTACAGAATGGGAGAAAATTTTTGCAATCTACCCATCTGATAAAGGTCCACTATGCAGAATCTACATGGAACTTAAGCAAATTTACAAGAAAAAAAAAAAACTCCATCAAAAAGTCAGCAAAGAACATGAACAGACACTTCTTAAAAGAAGACATTTATGCGGCCAAGAATCATATGAAAAAAAGCTCAACATCACTGATCAATAGAGAAATGCAAATCAAAAGTACAATGGGGTACCATCTCATGCCAGTCAGAATGGCAATTATTAAAAAGTCAAGAAAAAATAGATACTGGCAAAGCTGTAGAGAAATAGAAATGCTTTTACACTGTTGGTGGGAATGTAAACTAGTTCAACCATTGTGGAAGACAGTCTGATGATTCCTCAAAGATCTAGAACCAGAAATACCATTTGACCCAGTAATACCATTACTAGGTGTACACCCAAAGAAATATAAATCATTCTATTATAAAGATACATATACATGTATGTTCACTGCAGCACTAGTCACAATAGTGAAGACATAGAATCAACACAAATGCCCATCAATGACAGACTGGATAAAGAAAATGTGGTACATATACATCCTAGAATACTATGCAGCCATAAAAAGGAATGAGATCATGTCCTTTGCAGGGACATGGATGAAGCTGGAAGCCATTATCCTCAGCAAACTAACATGGGAACAGAAAACCAAACACTGCATGTTCTCACACATAAGTGGGAGCTGAACAATGAGAACACATGGACATGAGGAGGAGAACAACACACACTGGGTCTTTTTTGGGGGGTTGGGGGAGAGAGAGCATCAGGATAAATAGCTAATGCATGTGGGGCTTAATGCCAAGGTAATGGGTTGATAGCTGCAGCAAACTGCCATGGCATACATTTACTTATGTAACAAACTGGTATTCTCTGCACATGTACCCCAGAACTCAAAATAAAATAAAATTTAAGAAAAAGAAAAGAAAAGAACAAGAATAATTCTACTTACTATAGCACTAAAAAGAAAATACTTCAGAAAAAAAAAAGCAATCAAAACGGCAAATGGCTTATTCACTAAAAACTGAAAAAAAAAAGGAAATTGCTGAAAGAAATGAAAAGAACCACCAGTAAATTGTATCAAACCCCGTGTTTATGGATTGAAATATATAATATTGTCGAAACATCAACACTCCCAAAGCGATCTACAGATTCAATGCTAAACCTATAAAAATCTCAACAAGGTTCCTACAGAAAAAACATATTCACTCTAAAATTAATATGAAATATCAAGGGATTCTGCATAGCTAACAGAATGTTGAGTAAAAAGAAAAGAGTTGGAGACCTCATTTCTCCTATTTCCAAACTTACTACAAGGCTATAGTAATCAAAGTTGATTGGTACTAGAAAGAGACAGATATAGATCAATGTACTAGAACAAATAATAAAAAAAATAAAGACATACATATATGGACAAATGATTATCTTCAAGAGTTCTAAGACCATTCAAGAGTGAAATGAGAATTGTTTTAATAATTGGTGCTGAGAAAAATCAATATGTCCATGCAGAAGATTAGGGTAGATCCTAATTTTTTACTTTACTTCACACAAAAGAATTAACTCAAGAGGGATTAAACACCTAAATGTAAGATCTAAAACTAAAAATTCCTTTGAAAAACCATAGGAGAAAACTCTCATGGCATTGGATTTGGCAGTGATTCCTTGGATCTGACACCAAAGTAACAGGTAACCAAAGTGAAAATAGAAAAATTGGACTTTATCAAAAGTTAAAATGTTTGTGCTTCAAAAGGCACTACCAACAGAATAAAATGACAACCAACAGAACTTGAAAAAATATTTTGTATTCCACATTTAATAAGAGATTGATGTCCAGATTATATAGAGAACTCCTAAAACTCAACAACAAAATACCCAAATAGCCCAATTCAAAAATAAACAAAGAACTTGAATAGGCATTTCTCCAAAAAAGTATTTAAATTGGCAATAAGCACATGAAAAGATGTTCAACATCACCAATCATTAGGGAAATATAAATAAAAACAAAAAAATGAGATACCACTACACACCCAGTAGGATGGATTGCAATTATCAAACAAAACAGACAACAAAAATAACAATAATGAAAATAACAGGTTTTGACATGGCTTGGGTAAATTAGAATGCTGTGTATTGCTGGTAGAAATGTAAAAGAGTGAAGCTGCAATGACAACTGTATGGTGGTTCCTCCTAGAATTACCCTAAGATCCAGCAATTCCACTTCTGAGCATATAACCAAAATAATTGGAAGCAGGGACCCAAATATGAGATACTTGTTCACTTGTGTTTCTAGCAGCATTATTCTCAATAGCCAAAAGATGGAAGCAAGCCTAGTGTCCACTGACAAATGAGGGGATAAACAAAATACAGTGAAATGTTATTCAACCTTAAAATGTATTAAATTCTAATACATGCTACAGCATGAATGGATCTTGAAGAAAATATACTAAGTGAAATAAGCCAGTCTCAAATGGGCAGTGTATGATTCTCTTATATGAGGGAATTAAAGAGAAGTAATATAGACAGAAAATAGAATGGTGATTGCCAGAGGCAGGGCAAAGAGGGGAATGGATTATTATTTGTTAATAAATGCAGTGTTTTAGTTTGGGAAGATGAAAATGTTCCAAGAATGGATATTGGTGATGGGTGCATTACAAGGTGAATGTACTTAATGCCACAAAAATATACCCTTAAAACCAGATAAAATGGTACATTTTACGTTCTGTATATTTTACCAAAAAAAAAAATGCAATGGCCCAAAAAGATGACTACTACAAAAGAATATTATAACCTATTAGGAGTTGCAAACTCACACACCTGTGTAAGGGAGGAAACATTTTCACTCCACCTTCTTAATGTTTGATAATTGAGTCTATAATATAAACTGACAGCTGGCAAATTAACAGGAGAAAAGATATACAAAGTTATTATGGGCATGGGTACATAACATGAAGGAAGGGTGAATATACACAAACCCAGTGAGACATAGAAGCTAATATATCCTCTTCATAGAGAAAAACAGAGGCTGGATGTAGGCAATTTAGGGGAGAATAAGCAAATTTTGGGAAAGATGAATGGGCCCTCAAAACAAGTGATAGTCTACCTACGTGTGGTGTCCTCTAGTCCCTTGAGTTAATCTTTTCTGGTTGATAAGATTCCCAGGGAGGAAGCAATTCAGGACAATTGAGCTCCTTTTGGTGGTTCTCTCTTTAGGCAGATAAGGAAACACAGAGAAAAACTTGGCCTGACTTGGGGTTCCCCAAGTGCCCTCAGCTTAAAGTGGCATATTTTGGGGTGACATTTCCTGAACTTTCACCTTCATCATGGACTTGGTGATGGAAAGCAATAAAATATTAAAGATGATATTAGAAATGGAGAATGGGTTTCTCACCTAACAGCGTTTAAAAGGAAACAAATACACACTGTATTAGCTAAACAAGCTAAATTGTTCCACTACATTTAACTCAGAAGGTTTAAGTGTACAGTCCCTATGTAGACAAGAAAAAAAAAAAGACAGGAAAAAGAAAGAGAGACAATTTGTGTGTATGTGATTATTTGCAAAGAAAAATACAGATATATAGCTAGCAATGACAATGCTGAATACATTCAGGGACGGACAGGAGTTCCCCACGGCTGGGGAGCAAGATTTTCCAGCCAGGCCAGGCTGTCCTATAGTGAGTGTCCTATAGGACTATCCCATCCTGCTGCTCTCTGCATCTGGTCTAGTGCAGAGCTGTCATTTGCAAAGTGATCATGTGAAATGTATATTGAATTCCCTCTGCACAATTACTTCTTGGCATCCATGCCTGATTCAATACCTTGACAGCTCATTCTGCTTCTCAGAAGTTACAGGCTAAGTTCAAAATTGACAATTTCCCAAATCGTTCTGAAATACTTTAGTGTGAGAAAGGCCCAGCATAAACCCCGCTCTGTCTTGCTCTATTCTGGGCTCACGTGGACACCTCCTTGGGGTCAATAATATGTGACATAAGGAGACATTATTCTCCACTGTTTATGGTTTAAAGGGTCGTTGTGTAAAAGCAGGAAAATTAAACTCACAGTGGTAAAATTCAGTCATGAACAGAGCTGTACCATTATTCATTCAGTGCTACCATCCCTTAAGCAGATGTTTTAGACTTAATCTGCCTATTTCTTTGTGTATTAATAAAGAAAATTATAGAACTCCATCTGCAATTGATACTTAACTGCAATGCCACTTGAAATGCGCTGATTAGGCCATTGTAGTAAAGACCTTAAAAATTCTGTATCCATTTTTCATTTTTTTTTCAGAGAAAAAAGGCAAAGTTGCCAGTATGGCTGTTTAAAGTGATTTCCAAGAGGTGCACAAAATATCTTTCTGCCATTGCTCTTATAATCATTTTAGCAAAACAGTATGTCCCCCACTCCTCCCCACTTCACCTTGGCCACCAGGATGAATATAAAATGAATTTTTGATTCATTTTGAATGTATTTGTTTATTAGATCCACACCTCTCTGGGGTGTGTTATATGGCTCATTTATGGGGAAAGTTCCTCTTCGCTTAACACTAAACTTACTCCATCACGTGTGTCAGAATCGTTAGGCAAACAAGAGACAGTTTGAATTGTAGATACTGCTTTGCTTTGTGCTGAGTTCTTAGATAGGTTTTTAGTATCATCTGCCATCCTTCCCATACTCTTAATGTCTAATTTGCTAATACTACATATAGTTTTTACCAATATATAGTTCTTAAAAAGGTATTCATATTTTAGATAGGGAAAAAAGGCCAGGCGCGGTGGCTCATGCCTGTAATCCCAGCACTTTGGGAGGCCAAGACGGGTGGATCACGAGGTCCGGAGTTTGAGACCAGCTTGGCCAACATAGTGAAACCCCATCTCTACTAAAAATACAAAAAATTAGCTGGGCCTGGTGGCAAGTGCCTGTAATCCCAACTACTTGGGAGGCTGAGGCAGAAGAATTGCTAGAGCCCGGGAGGCAGAGGTTGCAGTGAGCCAAGATCACTCCACTGCATTCCAGCCTGGGCGACATTGTGAGGCTCCATCTAAAAAAAAAAAAAAAAAAAAAAAAAAAGACGAGAAAAAAATACAGAATCTAATCACTTAGTATTGGAGATAACAACATAGATTTGGAGACTTAAGGGTGGAAATACCTTTACAAGGCAATATGTCAAAACTGACCTTTTCCCCCTAGAAGTCAAGGTGGTTTGATTAGTTTTGGAGTCAGATTTGTTGGGATTAACTCTGGCAGTTAGTATTAGTTTATCTAGTTGTGTGACTTTAAGAATGCTACTTGTCTTCTCTGTGCCTTATTTTCTTTATTCATACATTAGGGTCATAATAATAGTAACTACATCAAATCATTAATTATAAGAGACCAATGAGTTAATTCACATATGTATATTCCAAATATATTTACAACAGTGTTTGACACAAAATGGGCAGTAGATACATTTTAGCTATAACAGTCAAATATAGTTTGGAATCAGGCAGACTTGGTAGAAATTTGAATCTACTACCTACTCATTTAGCTGCATATAGCCTCAGTTTTCTGATCTGCAAAACAGATACAGAAAGGTAGAGTAAAGAGTTTATGAGATAAAGTACATAAAAATTTTATCACAGTGGGTGGGCATCTTGAGTAGTTTTTGATAAATGTTATGCTAAGACAGTTATGCATTGCTTAACGAGGGAAGTATGTTCTGAGAACACATCATTAGGATATTCCATTATTTTGTGAACATTGTAGAGTGCACTTACACAAAGTTAGGTGTTATAGCCTATTACACAGTTATATGTTATAGCTGTAACAGTAATAAGTTCCTTGCCTTATGCACGCAGCAAGTCAACCCACCAAGATACTGTGTTGCAGCAGAATAAGAGGTTTAATCCTAAGGCCACTGAACAAGGACATGGAAGGAAACATCAAATCTGTCTCTCCAAGGAGTATGGGGCTAGGAATTGGAAGAGTTTTGAAGTGGGCTGAAGTGTGATGGTTGATTGGTTGAAGAGTTCAGGGTGAAGTTATGAGACAGGAAGATGAAGAAACTATTCTCTTGTTAGTTCAGTTCCTCTGTGGGGTCTTCAAATTGGTTGGCTTTTCCACTGGAATTCAGGATCTGCTTAAACAATTCTTAAACACAAGCTTTATGATTCTAAATTCAGAAATCCTATCTATAGGAACAATGGAAATGGAAATCATCAGTGTCTAGTGCTATGTGACTTTTGGTTACAAAGAAGTGGGTCAAAATGCACAAAAGGTTTGATAGGCAGGAGAAAAAGAAGGCCATTTGACCTAGACTGAGCTAAAATACTTTGTGCTTCAAAATCAACCCACGTTTGACATTAACAACGATTATATTTCTGTCCAGAATTCTTGTTAACTCTGTGAGGACAGTTTCATAGCTTGCTTCTCCTAGGCTACAAACTGGTACAGGGTACAGAATGTTACTATACTGAACAGTGTAGGCAATAACACAATGGTATTTGTGGCAATAACACAATGGTATTTGTGTATCTAAACATACCTTAACATAGAAAAGGTACAGTAAAAATACAGCATTATAATATTATGGGACCACAGTCACATATGCAGTCAATCATTAACCAAAACTTTTTTTTCCTTTGGTGGCAAGTGACTGTACTTTTAAAGTAAGAGGTGGGTATGAAGTCAGAATTGAATACATGTTGTTTTTTCTCTCCCTTATCTCATAACCTCTTACTTGCTCATTCAATCTTTATAAAAGATGTGACAGGTAAAAGACAAAGCAGGTCATTTGATCTAGATTAGCTAAAATACTTTGTGCTTCAAAGTCAGCCCACGTTTGACATTAACAACTATAATAGTCACCATTTACCGAATATCCTCTTACTCTATCTCACATCATCTAGGTAGGGTCCTAGAAACCTATTATTCTGTAATAATTATTACTTCTGCTTTTCTGATGGGGAAACCAAGGCTTAGGCAGTGAACTAACCCATGTACAGACCACACAGCTAATGCACAGCAGACACTGGATGTGAAAGCAAAACTGTTCAAACTCATAGTAACGCCTGCCCCAAAATTAAAGCAAACGGTCTCTATAGATGTTATGGATAAGTAGGCTTTTTAAAAAGTAAATTCTATACTCATTCTCAGGCTCCACAGCCTATTTCTCTAAATTGTTCTCAAATATTGGGACTTTAAAAATAAAAATGGAGACACATTCCATTCTGAAATACAAGCAGAATACCTAAGAAACTAATTAGCCTGTTCAATGAAATTGTGACTGGGAAAGGGCCGTAGAATAACCCTGGGCTGGTAATTATCTCTGGAACAGCCAGCTTTTTCAAAGCAAACAGACTGACTGGTGATTATAAAATGATGACCAGTTCAAAGAAAATTACGCCTGCTGAACAGTTAAATGAGGCCCCTGGACTGGGCCTCTCCCCTCTTTGAAATTTCTGAGATCTTAGAGAAAATCATAGCATGCAGATAATTTTTTTCTTTATAATACTGAAATCCATTGAGAGAGTGAATAGTAGATAAATTTCTGACTTAGCTCATATACTTAGAAGGGCTAGGTTGTGAAATGTTAAAATTACAGCCACAAATGATGCCTGAAAACAATTGCAATCTTTCATTAAAAAATAAGTACAATTGAATAAAATTGCAAAGACATCCATTTCCAAGAACAGAAAGTCTGCCTTGTCTTTGTATAAGCTTCAAATTAGTCCTTTGAATAAAAGTGCCATGAAATAACGTGAAGTCTTGGATATTTATTAGAAAGATCAGAAGTATTTTCCAAAAAATTTTTAGCGACTTTGTCTGTAGTGATACTGTGACCACACCCCCGCCCTTTAAATTTGGTCAGTTGGTCAAGTCTACCCCATGAACACTGTTCAGTTCACTTTACATTTAGTAGTAGCTCTTCTGTCAAGCACCTGCTATTCTGCTCAGTAGTGAGGATTCAGCACTAAATAAGATGTCATCCTTTTCCTTAGGAAGCAGACAGCCTGGTCTGGGGAGCCTCTAGTCTTGTGGAAATAAGTATGAAGATTTTCCTTCCAGCCGATACTTGCTTCAGCAAAGGAGTATGGAAATATTTGTAAAACAGGTCTGGAATCAGGGTAGGTTGCTGAGAGGACTTAATATTCTCTATTGTAGTATTAATGTTTCCTTTCTTTTTGTGCTTGGGTCTCATACATAGGTCCTGGAGAAATTTGGCATGGCAGAAGGCAAATGAGAAACTTAATTTTTCTGATAAGTGTTTAAAATACACTATAGCATTTACGAAACATATTGCCAATATTATAGAGGAATAGGGCGACTCTGATGATACTGTCCCCAACATCATAGTCCAAGTAGCATTGTCATACTCTTTTCCTAATTTCTATGTATTCTCAGCAATGTTAAGGTCCCATATTCATCCCTGGATTAGAGTAGTTTTCATTTCTGCTGATACCACAGCTGATGTGTCATTTCAAGGTTCTGTTCCCAATAGGCCCCTTTGCAATCAGCCCTGCTCTTAGGCTCTTCCTCTTAACTGCCACCAAATTCTGTGGAACATTTCGGGATGTGGAGAGATTAAATTAAAGCAATGCAAACAACTTTAAAGTCAATATTAGATCTTTCTACAGCTAAAACTTCACTCTCGTTTTCTTGAGAGCTTGTTTGGAGGTTCTAGCAGGGCAGTGCAGCTACTCGTATACCCTTGACCGAAGACCAGTCCTCCTCTATTGGGGATGGTCATCATCTTTGACCGAGCGCACAGCTTTGGGAAGGGACACACATGGAGTGGTGGGGGAGGAAAGGGACACCCCATCTAGCCAGCCAGATTAGCCAAATCAACCCTGGTGATCAATGGGTGACAGATGTCGCAGCCAGATCGATCACCTTCACATCCCACTCTCATTTTCTTAATTCAAACTCTAGATTCTTACATGTCTTCCTCCCTCCTTCCATGTTTTGATCTTCTCACTTAACATTCATGTTCTAGTTTCTGTTTATTTCTAAAACAGATCATTTATTTACATATTAATTTTTCTTTGCTTTTTTTGTTGTTGTTTTTTGAAATGGGATCTCATTTTGTCACCCACGCTGGAGTGCAGTGGCATGATCTCAGCTCACTGCAGGCTCTGTCTCCTAGATTCAAGTGATTCTCCTGACTCAGCCTCCTGAGTAGCTGGGATTACAGGTGCACACCACCACAGCTGGCTAATTTATGTATTTGTTTTTAATAGAGATGGGTTTTCACCATGTTGGCCAGGCTGCTCTCAAACTCCTGACCTCAGGTGATCTACCTTGGCCTCCCAAAGTATTAGGATTACAGGGGTGAGCCACCGCACCCGGCCTCGTTTGCTTTTTTTTTTTTTTTTTAATAAACAGAAGACAATTTAGGGACCTGGAGCTGCACCCTTTTCACAAAGAGTCATCTAATAATACTTGTAAAAGAAAGAGAAATTCTAGGTACTAATTTCAAGATGATATATGGTTTCACTCTTCTGCCATATGTGAATAAGCAGATGATTTAACAACAGGAGTCACACATATACCTTGTCTCCCAGATGGACGCTACAGTTCTTGTGAATGAGATTCATATTTTAAACTTTTTTGAATGTCCTGTTTCATTTAATATAGCACTCTAAACATGCAACTCATAGAAGGCAGAGAATGTGCCGCATGCTAAATGAGCATATGTTGCTGATTTTGTTGAAGCAGCAGAATGTAGGAGGTAGAATTTTATGGAAAAAAGCAGGCATTACAGCTAGCCACTTACTATATGAATTTGGGGTAAATCATTTAACTATTCTGAGCTTCAGTGTCTTCATCTGCCAAATTGATTTCATATATCACAGGAATGTTGTGAGAATTAAATGAGGTAAGAAATCAAAATACAATTATGTTTCTTCCTCTTTTTCACAGTATATAGTCTTGTGAATGCAAAAAAAAAAGTAAGTACAGAATGAAAAGTTTTAAGCTCTCTCCATGCCCAGATTCAAATAGAAAGAAAGGCAAACTTGCTGTTGGCTAAGAGTCTGGGCGTTGGATCTCATTTGTTTTTCAGCCTATGTGGCTTCATTTCCAGTGGATGACAGCATATTCACCGTGTATCTGGCCTGTAAAATCATGCTTTAGCCTCTGCACTACATGCCCACGCCAGATATACCTTGCTCTGGGACAATCTCATAACATGTTCGAGTCATTTCACCTTGACCGCCTGCCTTCCCTGTCACCTCTTTCCTCTCCTTGGGAGGAGCTGTCCTCCCAGGGACACACTTTACAAAAACAGATCAACCAATCTCAAATCACACCCCTAATCACCTCTCTTACCAGGCTGTCACCTTACAGCCACCATTCCATTGCCCTAATCATTGCAGGGCCAAATACCAGACAACTAAGGACAGCCCCTGTGCTCCAGAGCCCGTGGCAGTTATTCAAATAAGCGGATCCCAAGTCTGCAGATCTAACCTCGCCTGCTTCTTCCTGTGGTAAACACAATAAAGGCTGCATCCCTTGCTTTTTCCTCATTCTCTGCCTCTTGACCCACCCTGGTTCTTTCCCACATGGCCTGTGTGATGTGCTGCACCCCCTCTTGTAGGGAACTGTAACAAACTATTTCCTCAATGGAAACCATGTCCTGACTTGCTGACCTTTCTATATTTCAAATTTTCTATTAATGCACTGTATATTAAAACACATAGTGTAATTCAGAGAAGTGTCAATGGGACCATTCTATTCTTGCTTTGCCATTAGGCCGATTGGTCTAAATTGAGTTTTTCTTTTAAGCTAGATATCTGAAAAGAGAATTGATTGGCCTATAGTTACATGGTTTATTTCATTTGTGAAAAACGGGCATTATTCGGTTCTCATTGAACTTTAATATTGTTATATTTATTATTTTTGAATGTATAATAGGCACAGAGATACTCATGGGACAATCGGGAGACAAAAGAAATTAAATAATCAGACAAATATATGTAAACTTATATCTGTGAAAATTGCTGTAAAGAAGAGTCATGAGATATAGAATAAGTTTTCGACATCGTTTGATGGCTTAAGGAAAGATTCCCTGTGGAGACGACACCTGAGCTGAGATCTGACAGGAGAGCAGGAGACAAGTGATGTGAGGAAGGAATCTCCCTTCCCTGGGTAGATGTCAGGCTAGAGAGTAGCAAAGAAGTTCATGGCTTCTCCCTTAGCACCCAAGATCTCCTGCAAAAATAATAATAATAATAATAATAAATTAACAAGGACAGCAATAGAATATGTATATTTTTAAAAAATCAACAGAATTCTTCTAAACTAGTATAATTTTAATATGATATTATTTGATAATAAAGACACATACCAATTTGAAGTCAATGTCTTATGTAAAAAATATTCTAAAATACAAAATTAACAATAACATATGATACTAAGATGGAACTAACTGGAAATAGAATAAAATACTTCCTCTTGTAAAGTGCTGAAGACATTACAATGCATGTCATATATGTTCAGTGTGCAGGCAACACCGTATTATATTCATTTGTTCATCTATGAAACTTTTACTGACAGCTACAAAGTTTTAGGTCCACAGGATGCAATCTAATAGAGAGTCAGATTTCCTGTGCCAAGGTATTTACAGCATAGCTAAGGGTACAGAAAAGAGATGCATGATTACAACACAAAGGACCTTTGAGGAGACACTAAGGAGTGAAATTGTATCAGACAACAGAATCCCAGCAGGCCTTTTAAAAGAAAAGAATTGTGAAAGGAACCTTAAAGAATTAAATGGTGTTACACCCCCTGGGATTCTTGACACATCTAACACCTAAGCAAGGGAAACAGGCTGGGAAAGCAAGAAAATGAAGAGACCAGGAATGTCTTTTAGGGAAACTTTTAAATAATTTCATAATGAAAATTTTAGAGCTGGATAGCAATGAATGCTTCATTTTATATTTAAAGGTTTGCTGTGATTTGGAGAAGTCAGGTGACTTGCTAAGGGATACACAACTAATTAGTTCCTTAGCCAGAAGCAGACTCTCTGCCTCCTAACTCCACAGCATGTGGCAGGAACCAGAGCCATACAGGAAAAGCAAAAGTGCTGTAACATAATGTTGAGGTATTTTAGGGACATGATCTCACATTGGAGTCTTTTTCAAGACTTTGTGCTGCCAAATGTGTTTAGGAATAAATTTGCTTCCCTGACCCCGTGTATCCTGCAAGGGTTATGCTGTAATTGACCTCACTAGGAAAAACCCACTTGTGCTAGAAATGCATCACTGCAAAGAAGTCAGCTCACCTATGGAGTTGCTCAATACAGAAAACAAAACTTTAAATCAAGGTTGGAAGAATTTTTGAAAAGACCAGGAACTAAGACAACAAATATTCTTTCTTGACTTGTGAGTTTCTTCTGTCATTCTTCCATACCATATATTAGCACAATAGAGAAACATAAAGAAAAGTTTGTTTTTATTAGTTTTTTTTTTTTTTTTTGTCGTTGCTGTTTGTTTGTTTTTAATATTTGTTTTTCCAGTTTGTGCCTAAGGGACCCATGTAGGAATTGGAACTTTAGTTAGCTGTATCTTCAATAGCGCTAAGGCAGGTTGCTTGAAAAGTGCATAATGGTCTCTTACCTAAGGCACATCTATTAACCAGTTAATACATTCTGTCAGAACACAGTAATTCATTACTTATTAATGTATGTGCTAGTGATACATCAGTAAATTATGTAAGTCTTTCACATCATCCTACCGTTTGAGAGAGACCATGGCTCTTGTTCACTGAAAGTTTTATATCTAATAAGGTTGGATAGGAAACAACCAACCAACCAACCAACCTATATTTCAGTTTGGGAAACCCCCCTACCCCAGCCAACTCTATCTTAGCATTCCTTTAAGATTTATTTCAAGTGTCTGTCACCTCTTTTTTCGTTTTGCCTGACCTTCCATAAATGGGCCATGTCCTCTTCCTCCTTGCTCTGAAATTACTCCTTACTTATTGCAATTATAGCACTGATCACTTCACACTGTGGTCATAGGCTTAGGTGTCTTTCTCCTCCATTAGACTGCAAACTCTTCAAGGTTAAGGACTGTATTATATTTATTTTTACATTCTGAATATAAGAATATAAAATGCTTAGTGGCCCTAGTAATGTGGAAGTGAAGACAATTAAATATATGCCAAGCAGCTGTACATTTCACATGGATAAGGATCATGCCATGTTCATGTTTGCATCCAAGAGAATTCTAAGCATGGCACAGAGCAGAAACACAGTAAGTTTAATGAATAATGTGCATGAATAGAAAGTAAATTGAGGGTAAAAACCTTATATGTTAATAACAATAAACAAAAAATATATCTCTTTTTATTTAAAGACTAAAGAAAGTTTATAGACAATGAGAAGGTGTTAGCTAGCTGAAAACCCTGAATTTTGGATAGAGAGAAAAAAGGAGGCAGAAACTTCAAATGGAAGACAAGTTACATACAGACATATCAATGAGAATGAATCCAGCATGCTTGAAAAGAGGTTGGTTAGAATATTGCCACATAGGTGGGTAAGTCCAGCCAGTCAAACCTAAACAAGATTCACAAAGCCATAATTTATAGGTTATTGAGGATATGTGACAAGAAACATGAGGTAAATACGGATTAATACCCCAATTTTAGTCAATCGAATTCAGGTATTTCCTGGCGAAGCAATGACAAGCTTCTACAACAATCTGCAGATGATATACATTTACTTTCCTAATTAATGCTAAATAGAGGGTGCAGATTTGTTAATGATGATAGAATTTTCACATTCAAACAAAACTTAGCAATGTACAAAAATTGCAGTTTTTAAAATTTATTTGGCAATGTCTAAAAATACATAAGGTCTTGTGAATATGACTTAATTAGATACTCACACTTTAGTCCATCATGTAACAAGTGTTAAAGACAAATAAATTTACCAAACTAGAAGACTCAGATCTTGCCTACCCATGACTATGCTATCTGACTAGACTTTCTTTAAAGTGATGAGAGTTAACTTCCTCCATAAAAAAACAGCCTCTGCCTGGGAACCAGATTAGTCTCATTTCAAATATCTTTTGTATAATTATCACAGAGGATATGTAACATTTCCAAGCCTGATTTTCATCTGTAAATACCTACCTTAAAGGATTGCTGTTAAGATTAAAAGTAGTAATTTATATAAAGTTTTGAGCCTACTATCTGAAATATATTGGACACCAATAAATGCAATACATATTTATTGTAATTTACATATTCATTGTCATTCCTTTATTTATTCATTTTGTGATTACTATATGTTTTTTGTTCTACTGTATGTGCTAGTGATACATGAGTAAATTACGCAAACAAAAATCTCTAGTCACAGTTCTTTCTATTCTGCTGGGGAGAAAGAGAAAAAAAAATCAGTTAAAGAAGCAAATTCTATAATATCTACTATAAATGATAATTGCTAAGAAAGAAGATTGATATGGTTGGGCTGTGTCCCCACACAAATCTTAACTGGAATTATAGCTGTCATTATTCCCACGTGTCATGGGAGGGACCCAGTGGGAGGTAATTGAATCATGGGGGTGTGTCTTTCCAGTGCTGTTCTCATGATAGTGAATAAGTCTCACAAGATCTGATGGTTTTGTAAATGGCAGTTCCCCTGCACATGCTCTCCTGCCTGCCACCATGTAAGATGTGACTTTGCCCCTTCTTCTCCTTCCATCATGAGTGTGAGGCTTCCCCAGCCATATGAAACTGTGAGTCAATTAAACCTCTTTCCTGTATAAATTACTCAGCCTCAGGTATGTCTTTATTATCAGTGTAATAACAGACTAATGAAGGAACAAACCAGGGAAGGGGATAGGGTTGGTTAGAGGTAGGGAAGTTGCAATTTTACGTAAGGCAGTGAAGAAAAGACTCAATATTAGGAAACACTGTGCCAAAACTTTCAGTGGATGAAAAAGTAAGCCACTTGTGTGTCTAAGAGAGAACATTCCAAGCAGAGAAAACAGCCAAGCACAGTAGATCTGAAGTGGTGTTGGCTCCACCTGGTTTAAGACCAGCAAGGAAAATGTCATGGCGTGAGCAGAGGGATCTGGGAGAGCTGAAGATAGACTCAGAGAGGCAGTGGTGCCAGCCACTAAAAAAGTGAGTAACTTTGGTTTTATTTCTCAGTGGCATGAGTACAATAAAGGGAATTAAGCAGAGAAATGACATGACCTGACAGCTGACATTTTTTTTATTATACTTTAAGTTCTAGGGTACATGTGCACAATGTGCGGGTTTGTTACATAGGTATACATGTACCATGTTGGTTTGCTGCACCCATTAATTCATCATTTACATTAGATACTTCTCCTAATGCTATCCCTCCCACTGCCCCGTACCCCATGACAGGCCCTGGTGTGGCTGACATGTTTTTTTATAAGGTATTTCTGACTGCTCAATAAAAACAGACTGCATGGGAGTGTGAACAACCAGTTAGGATGGGGGCAGGATGGGGGTAGTGGAAGGACTGAATGGGGTCAGAGTTCCGGATTAATTGTAAACGTTATCAGACATGGAGTGTGAAGTGAAAAGCAGTGTCAAGAATGATGCAAGGTCTTTGTCCTAAACCAGTGTAAGAATGGAATTGCTGTAAGGGGTATACAGAAAATAGCAGAAGGAGCAACCATGACTCTCTTGGGGAGCCTGGTGCCTCCCCAAGAAAACTGTAAGCTCTACAAAAGCCATACCATGACTTGTGCCATGACATGTCTCCATCCCACTTGTGTTTCCAACAGTTTCAGAATAAAATTCTGGTCTTTGTTACCAGCAACAAAAAATACTTGAACAGAAAAGGAGGTAGCATTTGTTATGGCCTCTGTATCACTACACGATGGAAAGCACTTCACATGGCACTTCTTTCATTTTGTGTTTGAAGGGTGTTGTGACATTGATTTTATTATTAAAAAAAACTCAAGACTCAGAGTGGTCTGTCTACATTTTCCACTGAAATTATCTATGACCTCTGGCATCCAAAACACAGGATATTATTGTTAAAACACATCCCGGATCTATAGAATCAGAACTTCTTATTTTGAGCCCTGGGAATTTAAATTTTTAACAAGAATATTTGATAATTCTAATGCACGCCAAAATTTTAGAATGACTACAAATCATAACTGGGTAACTGACTGATAATTAAAAAGGAATTCAGTGGTAGGAAACATACATCCTCCATGGTAGCTATAATTATATCCCATTATTGTTATAGTTCTAGACATTCTTTTATCAATATTTAAATATGTAATTCTGTAGGAAAGATCTGCACATAACTCCTTACTTTACCATTAACAAGCTGTGTCGATATAGATGTGTCCAATTTCTCCCCAGACAGGAGGAATAATATATGCTAGTCTCGTTGAGAGCATTGTATGAAAAGCATTCAAACCACACCTCTACTTACAGATGAGAAACAAAAAATTGACTTGTTAGATAATATATTCTTCTTTTAGAGGAAAAACTCTTAAACCCACAAGTAATATCTGTCCTTGACGTCATCCTGTCATGGCTAAATTAGTACTTGTTTAAAATTTTGAAGTAACCAAAAATTCTCATTAATTTCAACCCAAGAGTTGGCATGCATTTTCTTTTTAAAGAAATCAGAATTAAGGACTCACTTTGGGGAAATAAGGTAGTTCATAATAAATAAACAGAAGATAATTATTATTTAAACAAATAAAAATAGAGGAACTATATTTAGTTCTGTTATTCAAACTGTTTTGTTAATCACTCCCTGTCTACCACCCATGATGTTCACACATTGTTTGAATTAGAAAAACATAGGTCTATCCCGGAGGCAGATTTAGCTCTGCAAACAACCCTAAGAGTTTTGGTAAAGTAAGGGGTTTAATGAAAATCCTTCCATTATGCTCATTAATGGCAGTCTAATATTGGAAGTTTGAGTGCAGTCTTTGCCTGTGCCTCTTTTTCTAAACTAGGATCAAGCTTCAATAATGACTTATGTCCTTGTCTGTGCATAATTCTCACTGAGCTAGACCTCCATTTATTTACCAGGGTAGACTTTTCTGATGTATATTCTAAGGGACACTAGTTCCTGGTGATGCTCTAAGGTCAAGATTTTATAGGAAATGTTTTTTTCTTTGAATATACCATACGCTTTAGCAAAATAAAGTGTCAGAGACAACCTGCAGTAAATAAATATGTTTGATTTTGTCTAACCTGATGATACCAATCTCATTGTATCATGAAACTGTTTTATCACCCAACACCGCAGTGAAACCAGGTATCATAAAACATCCTTGAGAAGCACTGTTCTCAGGTTAATATACAGGTGGCTCTGACCATAAGTGTCAGCAGGTTTGCTTGAGTACATATAACTGCCATATCAGTTCACACTTTCAGAGGTTATCCAAGTATTCGTTCTAAGAACTATGAGCTCTAGAAAGTTATCACATTTCCTATTGTCATTGATCCTACTGTGGTCCGGGTACATTGGTAGACACTAGGGATATTGCAGAGAATAAAATCTCACAGCCACTCACAACAATTGGGGAACACAACCATTTAGCAACTTAAGATGTGGTGAGGTTTAACTTAAATAATGCAAAAGAAGACAACAGGACAGTGCCTGGCAGTTGGCATATGCTCCACAGTTTTTTCTCTCCTTTATTCTGCCCTCCATACTGGAAAGTACATGTAAGGAGGCAATGAAGAGGTGACATCCATAGCATGCCCTGGTGAAAGCTTAGCATCAATTCCCTGACATCTGCCTGTGGAAAACAAGCAGAGAAGAACCAAAGTCCAGAGGTGGGCCTAAGGTGGGCGATAAGTAGACTGAGGCAAAGACATAAGCATGAAGGTACAGTCCCAAAGAGAACTAAAGGTAGCATTTAGGGAGCAGGAAGGAAACCCCATCCTCCCCAACCTCTGCCCCCAGTCCTACAGAAATGAGACTCCAAGTGAAGCAAATCAGCAAATGAAAATAGAGAAAAGATATTTTGAAAACGTAACAATGCTCATGGGTTTTAGAGCCAGGAAAACTCGTCCATTCACTGAACTGAGAGAAGATGATGGTCAGTGACCCACAGGGGCTGATCTGATATGGAGGCCCTGGCCACTGACTTACACTTCCCCGAGGACTCCTATTCGGGAGTCAAATCAGCCTCGTGCCTGGGACAGAACTCCAGGTAGGGGACAAAAGGCACTCCAGAGGGCTCTAGATTGATAATACCCCAAGGCCAACTTGCTGAACTTGATTTGCCAAACATATCAATTGGTGCCATGAGCGATGTCTAACAACCTATCAGGAGAAAAGGGGAAGTCAAACTGAGCCCAGAACAACAGGCTCCTACCTTTTAGACTTCAAGCCTGAAGAAGGGATGGTGAAGGTTATGAGGAGCACAGTTGCTCTCATTTGCCTTGCTGCTCCTTTGGGTAGGAGTTGCTGCTTCTTTGGGTAGAATCATGTGGTAGCCTTCAGGCAAGCTGACCCAAACTGCTGCTGATACACACTGTCCAACAAAGGGATTATATGGTAACCTAGTCATTTGAGGAATTCTTTCCAACCAATTTGTTTTTTGCTATTGTGCTGCTTCCATCAAAGCAGAGGGGGCAGGCCTTTCCATGCACCCCCCATGTATCTTTCTCAGGGCATGTTACTGCACCAACAAATTGTGGCCATTGGAAAAGTCTGCTTGCTAGGTTGCCAAAGTATAATAAATGTTATTTGGGAGTGATATATTTTGGTTATTCTCTCTTCCTGTCACTACAGCCACAGCCCAGAGTGGAGCACAGGTGGGAGGTGCTATCTACCCAGCTTCCTAAATCCTTCTACTTCTTGGAAAGTCCACTCAAGCATCTTATCTTCATTGGCGCATCCGCTTGAAAAATTCTCTTCCTCTTTCACTGTGTTTCAAATGCTGATTTCTTTGGTAAGGTGGTATAAATAAATATGGATGATTAAACTAGTTTACGTTAAGGTGTGAGTGACTCATCACTCATTTGATGCACCAGTGAGTATTGCATCTTAATGAAAACCTTTCTGGCAGTGATAATGACAGTAAAGAATTTCCTATGGGAAGTAGGGGCGCAAACTACCTTTCTGCCTAGCATTTTCTAAAAAAAAAAAAAAAAAAAAAGAAAACAAAAAAAAACCTGTTTTTTAAATGCCTGTCTTTTGTCTCGGTCTTTACAGCTGATATGAAATTTGAGGTGACTTTAAAAGGACAGAGAAAGAGAGAGAGGAATAAATTTCAGTCTAGAATGATCTACATAATTGCTTCAATTGTGTTTTGTTTGGGCTTCTCATAACTGGCTTTAATAAGCAAAACTTCTGCAAGAAGCAAAAATGAACCATTCTAACAGAGCAGTGAAACTCTAAAAAGTATAGCTAATGGAAAAGCCATACAAAAATAATGAACTATGAGTTTCAATCGTCAAACTAATGCCGCATCCTTGTGTCAGAAACACTAATCAAGTTGAGAGCATCTGGTTCATTTTTGATTTTTTTTCTTAAGTAACCAAATTAGTCACCCATACAATATTAAATCTCTTGTTCATTATCCATAAAATGTTTTGCTTTAGTTTAGAATAGAAGTTGCTGAAATTAAGCAGAGAGTGACACAAAGTTATAACTAGCTTTCCTGTAAATGAATGTCTTAGTATGGCATATATTTTCACTTTCTTAAATGCAGTTGGCATCACACACATCATACTTCCTGCAGAAAATTCAATTTTGGTACTGAAAACAGAAACATTTCTGTAAATTTTATTGTCCCATATTATCTAGTGTAATTTTATATTTTCTTGAAAGTTCAGTCACTTTGCTAGAAAAGGGGCCAACTGTACGTGTTATCCTCTTGCTAATTTAAGTGTGAATGTGAATGTGCGTGATGGATACTTAATAGAGGATCTGAGTTTAATTTGGGTCAGATTCAAGACTGTGTGTCCACATCACTGAAACTAAATTGGGCTCTAATTTTTTAAGCTATCACTGAGAACACTGGAGATTAAGGAAAGAAGGTGACGTGGATAGCAAGAGCAGGAAACTACACTTTTCATCGTTCAAGCTAGGGATAGATAGAGGGAGTCTGCACGTCAGCCTCTGCTACTCATAGAGGGCAGGAGACTGACCTGGTTGGGGCAGGGAAAGAGTCTTGAGAGAGTCCTATCTGCACTGCTGTGTGTTGGTGAGGACATTCTGCAGGGAGAAGGCCAAGTAATCCCACATGTCAGATAAGGGAACAGGATTGCTGCTCTGAGTCTATGCTTAGTGTGCTTTTTTCCAATAATATAAGCAAAAGAAAGATGTAAATTTGCAATGCATATCTATGATGAGTTTTCAAATTACTCTGTCTCTTATTGTATACTTTCCGGGAAAGGAAAAATAATATTTAGTCTTCAGGAGAATTTTATACAAGCTGTTGTTCCAAGGAACATGACAACTACATGGAGAACACCTACTTGGTGACTTGAATGCTCAGATCCATCATATTTATCATCTCTCTTTGACGATATAGGACATTGTGCTGCTTTGATTTATTTGTTGATTTGTTGTTAATGTTTCACTCCCCGACCTTACACATTCTTTCTTTAGTTATGTTAACATCACCACTTAAGCTACAGCCAAGTAACTTTTGTTGTCCATTCAGGAAATGCTCTGACTCTTCTTAGGTATTAGGAATTAAGAATACTTTGGTAAAAAGGCAACCGCATTTTCTTTATCACTTACTTTCATTCTTAGACATTGCCTTCAGTGGCCAGAATCCTCTAACTTCTAAACAATGTTATAGACACACAGATTCCCAGTGCTATTGGAGCTGTCAAACCTATCTCCAGACTAGATAGTTGTTCCATTTCAGATACTAAAGTTTAATAAGCAACAACATACACTGCCCACTGACCTCATAAAACCATCACATATCACTACAGGGCTTTCATTTGGCAACCTCTAAGCGGAGTTGGCTGCCATGAAAAGTTCACTGAGAACCTCAGTCTCTTGGGTTATGATGGAAAATGTCATCCACAACTGATTTCCCATTAAACTGCACTAACCACAGTTGGGCACATCTGAGGCTCAGCACCCCTTTTATTCACCTTCAGTTGGCTTCTCCACACACCTCTTGGCAAAGATATTGCACCCTCCCAGTGCTGAGATCCTTTCACTTTCAACAGATGACCATTGCCCAGTCCTTCTCTAAGACTACTTAGGCCTTTTTACACAACTTTTCTACTTCAAATATTTTTTTATCCGTTATGTCTTTCCTCTCCTCTTCCTTTTTCCTCTCTCCTGTTTTTTCTTTGTGTTTGCTTCCATTTAAAATTAATAAGCATCTATTCAGCGTGTATTAATCCAGGTAATTTACAATCTAAGGCAAATTCCCTCCTGTATCAGAGGAAGTATCCCTCGTCTCCCTAAGATGAGACTTATAGCTCGAAGCAGGTGCCACTTGTTCTGAGAAGTGTTCTCTGAAATCTCTAGGCTCACTTGGATTATCTTTCTGTGTTATCAGTGACCATGGGCTGACCTCTCTCCTCAGCAAACTCCAATGTAATTGTAATTTGCTGTTCTACTGCTGACTTCACTTATCTCTGATTTCTCTTTGAAGAAAATGGCTGCCTTTGGTCATTCCTGTGCTTTGCATAGTATTAGGCATATAATAAGTTCTTAATAAATAAATATTTATGGAATTACACACACACACACAAACACACTTTGTTTCTGACACTTCTCTATCCTTTTCCAGGATCTTGATGAATAAATTATTCACTGTCTCTGTCTCGAACATCTCATCTTTCTACAATGTATTTTAAAAAAGAAATAGCTGTGAATGTGCTTAATCTTTGTAGCTAAAATTAAAGCATTTGAAAAGTAGATTTTCTTGACTCTGATGAACAATTTTAAATGCCCTTCATTTCTTGGGGAATCATTTGTATTTGTTGCCTAATTTATTACTTCTAATGCACCATTCTACTCCAGTGGTTCTCAAAATGTGATTCCCCAGTGGGCATCATTGTCATATCTTATAGGCTTGTTAAAGATGCAAATTATTTTTCCCCATCCAAAAACTAATGGATTACAACATCTGGGATGGACCTAGTCTTCTGTATTTAATAGGCTTGCCCAGTAATATCAAGATGTTCTTATGTTGGAGAACCACTGTGCTTCTTGAATTGCTCTTCCCAGTAAGATTTATGACCTTGGTTTAGTGGTCAAAGTAAAAAACAACTTTTCTGTTCTTCTACTAATGGATATTTAGAAAATTTTCACATATCTTAATAATGAGGCACATACTAGGAACCATGGTATGACTTACAGCTAAAATGGTACTTAGAGGAAAACTTATAGCATTCACTGAAACTATTACAAAACACTAATTCATATTTTCTCCATAAGTGTTTAGAGTGTTTTTATATTTCTAGATATTTGGGAGAATATTTTATTGGTTTCTAATTTTATCATGATAATAAAATATGATTTGTGTGATATTGATTATTGTTTGAGATTTTCTTTATGACCTAGAACATGACTGATGTTCCTTCTGTGCCTGGTAGGTCTCTATCTACTATATATCAAGTTTGGTAATCGGGTTTTGATAATCTTCTATAAAAGCTGTTTTTCACATTGAAATAATTATTACTGACAGTAATTTAAACTGTGGATTTGTTAATTTTGACATATTCTTTTGTCACATTTTGCTTTATGTATTTTGATGTTATATATTATGTATGTACAAGTTTAGAATTTTTATATTTTAATTGCACATTGTTCTTTTTTATTATTTATTCTTTTTATTACTTAAAATCATAAATTTTTATCCATAAATATTTTTATCTGTAAATTTTTTTTGCCTTACTATTATTAACATAGCTACACTAACATTATCTTGATTATTATTGGACTGTTTTTCTTTTGTACTCTTTATTGGTGTTTTTCTGCTTTAAAAAATGGTAACACAAATTCAGTAAGGAAGAGCTTAATGTTAAAAAATTGCCTACCAGAGTTAAAAAAAAAAGTAGTTTCCTTTTGGTAGGATTGACAGAAAGTAAAAAACAAACATTATTATTATAAGAATGAATAAAATTAAAAACAGAAACAAAAATAGGTGTAGTAAAAATGGAAATGTGGAAGTAGAAAAGAGGTTTGACATGATAAAGTAAATGTAGAGGAAAAGGATGAAGAGATTAAGGGAAATAGAATATCATAGAAATGGGGAGCAAGGAAGAACAAAGGATTGACTGTATTTTCTGCTACTGGCATTTTGAATAAGATGAGTGCTGAGGATAAACTCTTGGACGTGAGGGTGGTGGTCTCCAAGGATCGGAGCCACTCCATCAGAAGGAGTGAAAAGGATGCCAGACTTAATGGCAGTCATGAGAAAATGAGAAGTGGAAACAGCAAGTAGAGGCAATCTTTATTCTTTATGAGTTGTCAAACTTCCAAAATAATGAAAGAATGTTTACATCATTTAGCCATGAAAATCAAGTCACTTATAACCAAAACAAAAGTAGGATCTTCCACTTGAAAGTGAAGTGACCAGAAAGGAAGAAACACAGCTGTAGGCATACAACACTCCCATTCATTCTTGCATTGATAAAGGATGTAGCCGATGTAATCAAATGTGTGACCTGGAAATGTAGACTGTGTGTATGCTCTTTTCTTTGGAAAAAAAAATAGACAGAAACAAAGAAAAAAAATTGACAATATACAAAAACCTAAATGGCTGTGATAAAACTGATCTCTTTTTTATTATTATTATTATTATACTTTAGGTTTTAGGGTACATGTGCACAATGTGCAGTTTTGTTATGTATGTATCCATGTGCCATATTGGTTTGCTGCACCCATGAACTCGTCATTTAGCATTAGGTGTACTTTCTAATGCTGTCCCTCCCCCCTCCCCCCACCCCACAACAGTCCCCAGAGTGTGATGTTCCCCTTCCTGTTCGCACTCATAGGTGGGAATTGAACAATGAAAACTGATCTCTTAACTACAGACGACATGAACATCCACATGAAACGATTTTTATTATAGCTGTGTTATGATTATGTGAGCTACAAACCATACACACCAGAATATATGAGGAATGAAAAAGCCATGGCAAATTAGTGGAAGTGAAGGTTTATTCCTCTCAGATACTGAAATAAGACTAAAATCATCTGATAATAACAGTTACAGAGAAGAATACAAGTGTGCTGATCTCTAATAGGATTGATACCTTTCTAAATTAACCAAAATAAAAAAATACGAAGGTGAGAACATAAATGAGGTGATAAAGCTTAAACTAGCTTATATTTTCAAATTTGGAAGTAGAGAGAAAAATTGCTATATGTTAAACTGAAACATGTAGTTAATGAGAAATAATTGTAAATATAAAGCATTTTAAAAATCAGTATTCCTGGCTTTGATTAAATATTTATCTGACATGTTGAAATTTTTTAAATTTATATTTATTTTTCTGTTGTTATAGTCAAGTTAAAATAAATGTAATAATTTATACTAAATGCTATC
The DNA here is from genome assembly GCF_006542625.1 of Nomascus leucogenys. Lineage (NCBI taxonomy): Eukaryota > Metazoa > Chordata > Mammalia > Primates > Hylobatidae > Nomascus > Nomascus leucogenys. Next base: position 29,602,580 of record NC_044400.1, read on the forward strand.
ATTTTATTCTATTTTATAAAATTATTTCTAAACATGTAGTAGGCTATTTATGTATACTTAAATATGTCTCAGTATTTGTCCATAAAATTACTTTTTGGAATATTAGTATATTTATATTAGATGTAGAGATGTTTTTCTCTCCTTTTGTACTTTTCAATAGTACTGAGTTTTTTTTTTAAAGAAGCAGGAGTCACCTTTATAGAACTATTTTATTTAATTTTAACTTATTTTTAATTTTTGTGGGTACATAAGTGGTGGATATATTTATTGGGTACATGAGATATTTTGGAACGAGCATGTAGTGCATAATAATCACATCATGGAAAATTAGGCATCCATGCCCTCAAGTATTTATCCTTTGTGTTACAATCCAATTATACTCTTTCAGTTATTTAAAAATGTACAAATAAATTATTATTGACTATAGTCCCCCCGTTGTGCTATCAAATACTAGGTCTGATTCATTCTTCTCATTTTTTCTGTACACATTAACCATTCCCACCTCCCTCCTGCACCCCCATTACCCTTCTCAGCCTCTGGTAATCATCCTTCTATTGTCTGTCTCAATGAGTTCAATTGTTTTGATTTTTAGATACCAGAAATAAGGAAGAATATGCAATGTTTGTCTTGTTGTTCCTGGCTTATTTCACTTAACAAAATGACCTCCAGTTTCATCCATGTTGTTACAAGTGACAGAATCTCATTGTTTTACATGGCTGAATAGTACTCCATTGTATATAAATACCATATTTTATTTATTCATTCATCTGTTGATGGTCAATTATGTATCTTCCAAATCTTGGCCTTTGTGAACAGTGCTGAAACAAACATGGGAGTGCAGATACCTCTTTGATATACTGGTTTTCTTTTTGGGAGGTATATACCCACCAGTAGGTTTGCTGGATTGTATGTTAGTCCTATTTTTAGTTTTTTGAGGAACCTCCAAATTATTCTCCATAGCATTTGTATTAATTTTCTTTCCCACCAACAGTGTGTGAGGGTTCCCTTTTCTTCACATTTTAACCAGCATTTCTTATTGCATGCCTTTTGGATATAAGCCATTTTACATGGGATGATATTATATTTCATTATAGTTTTTAATTTGCATTTCTCTAAGTATCAATGATGTTGAGCACTTTTATCATATGCCTGTTTGCCTTTTGTATGTCTTCTTTTGAGAAATGTCTATTCAAATTCTTTGCCCATTTTTTGATCAGATTATTAGATTTTCCCCATAGCATTATTTGAACTCTTTATATATTCCAATTATTAATCCCTTTTCAGATGGATAGTATATACTTTATTGGTTGTCTCTTTGCTGTGCAGAAGCTTTTTAATTTGATGAGTCCCATTTGTCCATTTTTTTTCTTTGGTTGCCTGTGCTTGTGGAGTATTGCTCAAGCAATTTTTGCCCAGACCAATGTCCTGGAGATTTTCCCCAATGTTTTCTTTTAGTAGTTTTAGAGTTTGAGGTCTTAGATTTAAATATTTAATCCATTTTGATTTTATTTTTGCATGTGGCAAGAGATAGGTTCTAGTTTTATTCTTCTGCATACGGACATCCAGGTTTCCCAGCACCGCTTAATGAAGAGACTGTCTTTTCCCCAGTGTATATTCTTGGCACCATTGTCAAAATGAGTTCACTGTAGGTATGTGGATTTGTTTCTGGGTTTTCTCTTCGGTTTCATTGGTCTATGTGTCTGTTTTTATTTTGTTTTGGTTACTATAGTTCTGTAGGATAATTTGAAGTCAGGTAATATTTTTCTAGTTTTGTTCTTTTTGCTCAGGATAGCTTTGGATATTCTGGGTTTTTGTGGTTCCATATAATTTTTAGGATTGTTTTTCTTATTTCTGTGAAGAATGTCACTGATAACTTTGATAGAGATTGCATTGAATCTGTAGAATGCTTTGGGTAGTATGGACATTTCAACAATATTGATTCCAATTTATCAACCAATCCATCATTCCAGTCCGTGAACAGGAAATATCTTTCCATTTTTTGTCCTCTTTGATTTCTTCCATCAGTGTTTTATAGTTTTCTTTTTCAACAAGATCTTTTGTTTATTTGGTTAATTCCAAGATATTTAATTTTATTTATGACTATTGTAAATGGGATTATTTTTTATTTCTTTTCAGATTGTTTACTGTTGGCATATAAAAATGCTGCTGATTTTTGTAGTTGATTTTGTGTCCTGTAACTTCACTGAATTGGTTTTTTAGTTCTATTACTTTTTTGGTAGAGTCTTTCAGTTTTTCCAAATATAAGATCATATCATGTTCAAACAATTGTAATTTCACTTGTTACTTTCCAATTTGGATGCCATTTATTTCTTTCTCTTGTCTGATGGCTCTAGCCAAGACTTCCAGTAGTATGTTGAATAACAATGGTGAAAGTGGGCATCTTTGTTGTTTTTGAGACCTAAGAGGAAAGGCTATCTCTTTTCCTCATTCAGCATGACAATAATTGTGTGTCTAACATATATAACTTTTATTATGTTGAGGAATATTCCTTCTGTATCCACTGTTTTGAGAGCTTTTATCATGAAGAGATGTTGAACTTTATGAAATGGTTTTTTGGCATCAACTGAAAGGATTATATAGTTTTATTTTCTTTTTAGAAACAGAATCTCACTCTTTTGCCCAACTTGGAGTGCAGTGATGCTCACACTCAGCTCACTGCAGCCTTGACCTCAGGGGCTCAAGCAATTCTCCCACCTCAGTCTTCCAAGTAGCTGAGACTACAGGTGCACTACACCATGCCTGGCTCTGTTCTTTATTTATTTATATTTTTTGTGCAGAGACAGGGTCCCATCCTGTTGCCCAGGCTAATCTTGAGCTTCTAGGCTCAAGAAATCCTCCCACCTTGGTGTCCCAAATCATATGAAATTTTTTCTTTCATTATGTTGATATGATATATTACATTATTGATTTGCATGTGTTGAACAATCCATCCTGGAATAAATTTCACTTGGTCATGATGAGTAATTACTTGGTCATGATGAATAACTTGGTCATGAAGAATAATCTTTTGAATGTATTGTTGAATTTGTTTTGCTATGATTTTGTTGGGAGTTTTTATATCAATATACATCAAAGATGTCAGCCTGTAGTGTTTTGTTTGTTTGTTTGTTCAGGTTTTTTTTTTTTTTTAATGTGTCTTTGCCTGGTTTTGGTATCAGAGTAATACCAGCTTCATAGAATAATTTTAGAAGTATTCCCTTTTCCTCTTTTTTCAAAACAGTTTGAGCAGGATTGGTATTCTTTAAACGTTCAGTAGAATTCAGCAGTGAAGCCATTGGGTCCTGGGCTTTTCTTTACTGGGAGACATTTTATTATGGCTTTGATCTCATTACTTGCTATTGGTTGCTTCACAGTTTGGATTCCTTCGTGCTTCAATCTGGGTAGGCTGTATGTGTCTAAGAATCTATCTATTTCTTTGATATTTTCCAATTTATCAGCATATAATTGCTCATTGTATCCATTAATGATTGTTTGAATTTCTGCAGTTTCACTTGTAATGTTTCCTTTTTTAGCTTTCATTTTATTTCTTTGGGTCTTTTCTCTTTTTTCTCAGTTATTTTGGTTAAAGGTTTGTCAATTTTGTTTATCTTTTCATAAAACTAGCTTTTTGTTTCATTGATCTTTTTTATTGTTTTCTTTATTTCCAATTCACTCATTCTACTCTAATCTTTATTATTTTTTTCTTCCAGTAAGTTTGGGTTCAGTTTGCTCTTACTTTTCTAGTTTTTTAGAATGCACCATTAGGTCATTCATTTGAAGTTTTTCTTTTTGTTTTGATGTAAAAGCTCATAGCTATAAATGTTATTCTTATTCCTGCTATTGTGGTATTTCATAAGTTTTGATATATTGTGTTTTCATTATCAGTTGTTTCCAGAAAACTTTCAATTTCCTCCTTAATTTCTTTATTGACCTACTAGTCATTCAGGAGGGTATTGTTTAATTTCCATGTGTTGTATAGTTTCAAAATTCCTCTTGTTATTAATTTTATTACATTGTGGTCAGAGAAGATGCTTGATATTATTTCAATTTTTTGAATGGTTTAAGACTTGTTTTATGACCTACCATATAGTCTATGAGAATGATCATAGTGCTGAGAAGATGGACATGTATTCTCTTGTTCTTGGATTAAAAGTTCTGTAAATATCTATTAGGTTCATTTGTTCCATAGTGCAAGTTAAATCTGATTTTTCTTTGTTGATTTTCTGTCAGGGAGATCTTGTCTAATGCTGAAAATGCTGTGTTGAAGTCTTCAGCTGTTACTGCTTTGGGGTCTCTCTCTCTCTCTCTCTCTCTTTAGCTCTAATAATATTTGCTCTGTGTATCTGGGTTTTCCAATGTTGTGTGCATATATATTTACAATCCTTATATCTTTCTGCTGAATTGACCCATTTCTCATTATATAATGATGCTGTTTGTCTATACTTACAGTTTTTGTCTTGAAATTTATTTTTTCTGGTATAAGTACAGCTACTGCTTTTTTATTTGTATTTTTTTTGGTTTTCATTGGCATGAAATATCTCTTTCCATCCCTTTATTTTGTGTCTATGTGCATCTTTATAGGTGAAGTGTGGTTCTTCTAAACAACAGATCATTGAGTCTTATTTTTTCATCTATTCAGCCACTCTGTGTCTTTTGATTGGAAAGTTTAGTCCATTTACATTCAATGTTGTTGCAGGAAGTCAGGGACCCCAAAAGGAGAAACTGGCTGAAGCCATGGCAGAAGAACATAAATTGTGAAGATTTCATGGACATTTGTTAGTTCCCCAAATTAGTACTTTTATAATTTCTTATGCCTGTCTTTACTGCAATCTCTGAACATAAATTGTGAAGATTTCATGGACATTTATCACTTCCCCAATCAATACTCTTATAATTTCCTATGCCTGTCTTTACTTTAATCTCTTAATCCCATCATCTTCATAAACTGAGGATATATGTTGCCTCAGGATCCTGTGATGATTGCATTATCTGCACAAATTGTTTGTAGAGCATGTGTGTTTGAACAATATGAAATCTGGGCATCCAAAAGGAACAGGATGGCTGCGATTTTCAGGGAACAAGGGAGATAACCATTGGGCCTGACTGCCTGAGGGGCTGGACAGAACAGAGTTATATTTCTCTTCTTACAAAAGCGAATAGTAGAAATATCACTGAATTCTTTTTCTCAGCAAGGAACAGCCCTGAGAAAGAGAATGCATTCCTAGGGGGAGGTCTCTAAAATGGACTCTCTGGGAATGTCTATCTTATGTGGTTGTAGATAAGGGATGAAATAAGCCCTGGTCTCCTGTAGCACCCCCAGGTTTATTAGGATTAGGAAATTCCTGCCTAGTAAATTTTAGTCAGACCGGTTGTCTGCTCTCAAACCCTGTCTCCTGATAAGATGTTATCAATGATAATGTGTGCCCAGTGGGACATGAAACTTCATCAGCAATTCTAATTTCGCTCTGGTCCTGTGATCTCACTCTGTCCCCATTTGCCTTGTGATATTTTATTGCCCTTGAAGCATGTGATCTCTATGACCCGCACTGTATTCATACACCCCTCCCTTTTGAAATCCATAATAAAAACTTGCTGGTTTTTTGGCTCAGGGGCCATCATGGAAACTGCCAACATGTGATGTCTCCCCCGGACACCCAGATTTAAAATTTCTCTCTTTTGTACTCTTGCCCTTTATTTCCCAGACCAGCTGACACTTAAGGAAAATAGAAAAGAACCTACGTTGAAATACTGGGAGCTGGTTCCCCCGATACAACATTATTCTTGATTTGTAGGAACAGACTCTTGTCATTTTGTTGTTTGTTTTCTGGTGGTTTTGCTGTCTTCTCTTTCTACTTTTCTTTATTTCTGTCTTCCTTTTAATGAAGGTGACGTTCTGTGATGATATGCTTTAATTTCTTGCTTTTAAATTTTGTATATCTATTGTATGTTTTTTGATTTGTGGTTAACATGAAGCTTGCAAATACTATCTTATAACCCATTATTTTAAACTGATGACAACTTAACATTGATTACATAACCAAACCAAAAAACAAATGAGGAAAAAAGAAACTAGTAAGAACTCTACACTTTAACTCTGTCAACACCCAACTTTCTATTGCTTCTCTATATGTCTTATTGTATTGTCTATGTCTTGAAAAGTTGTTTTAGTTATTTTTGATTAATTAATCATTTAGTATTTCTACTTAAGTCAAAAGATGTTTCCACACAATTACAGTGCTGTACTAATCTGTTTTTCTGTGTGTTTACTATTACCAATGTGTTTTATACCTTCAGATGCATTCTTCTTGCTCACTAACATCCTGTTTTTTAAGATTAAATAACTCCCTTTAAAATTTCTTGTAGAACACATATGACAGCTTGTGTTTATCTAGAAGGGTCTTTTTTTCTCCTTCACGCTAAAGGATACTTTGACTGGATATACTATTCTAGGGTAAAAATTCTTTCTTTCTGCACTTTAAATACATCATCCTACTCTCTCTTGACATGTTCAGTTTCCACTAAAAAGTCTGAAAACAGATATATTGGAGCTCCATTGTACATTATGTATGTCTTTTCCCTTGCTGCTTTTTGGATTCTTTCTTTATCCTTGATTTTTGGGAGTTTGACTATTAAATGATTTGAGGTAGTCTTTTTTGAGTTAAATCTCCTTGGTGTTCTATAACCTCCTTTTACTTGAATGTTGTTATCTTTCTCTAGATTTGGGAAGTTCTCTAATATTATCCCTTTGAATAAGCTTTCTAACACTATCTCTTTCTCCACTCATTCTTTGTGGTCAGTAACTCTTAGATTTGTCTTTTTCAGGTTATTTTCTTGATCTCGTAGGCATGCTTCAATGTTTTCTACTCTTTGTTTTCCTTTTGTCTTCTCTGACTTTGTATTTTCAAATAGCCTGTCTTCAAGCTTACTAATTTTTTCTTCTGCCTGATCAATTCTGCTATTAAGAGACTCTCCTGCATTCTTAAGCATGTCAGTTGCATTTTTCAACTCCAGAATTTCTCTTGATTCTTTTTAATTAATTCAATCTCTTTGTTAAATTTATCCAATAGAATTCTGAATTCTTTCTCTGTGTTATCTTAAATTTATTTTCATTTCTTCAAAACAGCTATTTTGTATTTTCTGTTTGAATGGTCATGTATCTCTGTTTCTCCAGGATTGTTCCCTAGTGCTTTATTTAGTTTATTTGGTTAGGTCATGTTTTCCTGGATGGTGTTGATACATGTAGATATTTTTTGGTGTCTGGTTATTGAAAATTTAGGTATTTATTATAATCTTCACAGTCTGAGCTTGTTTGTACCTATTCTTCTTAGGAAGGCTTTCCAGGGGAGTGACCTTGTCCCCAAGACCAATAATGCTGTAGTTTTGCAGACTCATAGAGGTACTGCCCTGGTGCTCTCAGATAAGATCTGGAAGGATTCTCTTGATTGCCACGTAGAGACGATTGTTCTTTTCCTTCACTTACTCCTAAACATATCGAGTCTCACTATCTGTGCTGAGCCACATAGAACTGGGGGTGTGGTGATTCGAGCACTTCTGTGCCACCACCACAGGGACTGTGCTGCATCAGACCTGACGCCAACACAGCACAGCCTTTCCCGGGGTCTTCCCTTTCAGTGTGGCAAATTCATTTAAGCCCCAGGTTGGTCCAGATAAACTGCCTGAGGGCCAGAGATTAGAGTCAAAAACCTTAGTACTTTACTTGATGTTTTATTCTACTGTGGCTAAACAGGCATTCAAAACACAATACAAAGTCCTTCTCATTCTTCCCTCACCTTTCCACAGGGAGAAGAGCCTCTCCCTGTAGCCACCACCACCACCAGTCCACAGAGGAATCTGCCAGTCCTTGGGGGATTCTACCAGTCCAGTGCTGTAGATTACTTAAAGCCCAAGGGCTTTTCCATCAGCTTGTGGTGAATGCTGCAAGGCTTGGGACTCACCCTTTAGGGCAGTATGCTCCCCTCTGTCCCAGGGAAGGACAGAAATGCTGTCCAAGTCCTGCATTTAGAGACCCCAAGGGCCTGTTTGTTGTCTTACTCCACTGTGGTTGAGCTGGTACATAAAGGGCAAGACAAAGTCTACCTCACTTTTTTCTCTGTTTTTCTCAAACAGAAGAAATCTTTAGATTTCTTAGCCACTGTAGATTTCACCATGGTCACACTGAAGCCAGCATGTCTCAGAGCCCAAGGCCCATGATGTACTCTCTGGGTACTGCTGCTGGTTATTCAGAGCCTAAGGGTTCTCTAGCCAGCAAATAAGGAATTCTGTCAGGTCTAGGCCCTTTCCTTCAAGGCAGTGGGTTCCTTTTTGGCCCAGGGTATGTCCAGAAATGTCATCTGGGAGCTAAGTCCTAGAATGGGGGCCTCATGACTGCCTAGTGCCCTAGTCTATTGTGGCTGAGCTTCAAAGTCCTTTTTACTCTTCACTCTCGTCTCCTTAAGGAGAAGGATGGAATTATTTTCCTTGCTATGAGCCACACTCATGTTGCAAGCCCTCCCTTTGCTGTGACAGCTGATATCTCTCTAGGTCATGTGCCCGCCTAGTTCACTGGCTCTAAACTTAACCTAGCACCAGGAGTTGCCTAGGAATTGCAATCCTTGTGTCTTAGACTGCCTTTCCAGTTTACCTAACACTGTAGAGCACTCTAGCTCATTATGGTGAGGCTTGAAAAGAAAGTCAAGTTCTGGCCACTGGGATGGGCTACTCCCCTCTGGCCAGCGCTGGTCCAAATGCTCCCTCTGTTTATGGGTGCTGACTGAGCCCATGACAGCTATATTTTTTGTTGTGACAGGGCAGCACTGCTCAATGAAAAGTCCCTCAGTATCTGCACTCTCCGTCTTCAAAGTGCACAGATTCTTCCTGCTGCATACCCCCTGCCAGTGTATGGGGGAGAAGAGGCTTCAGCAATTCAAGACTGTATCTCATGCCTTGCTCAATATCTCTTTCCATGACACAAAGTTAGAACCAGGTACTGTGATTGCTGACCTTATTTTTGGTTCTTGTCACGATGCTTTTCTATGTGCAGATAGTTGGTAAAAATTGGTGTTCCAGCAATGGGATGAATGGTGTAGGTTTCTATTCCACCATCTTAATTTTTATTCAAAATAGTATTTGTTGTAATAAATTTTTAAAGACTCAAAAGGGAGAACACAGGTATTTGGTATTTATTTTCTAGGCAAGTTTCTAACTTCCTTTCCCTATCCACTGTGTGAACCCAGGTAGCATCCCACGTCAAAGGCAAGGCTGTCAAACCCGTCTCCTCTGGGCACTGAAATGTATCAATCTGCACTGAGTTGGTAAATTTAGCATGCATTAATTCAAGCGAGCTTGGAGCTACAAATGCTTTTGTACTTATTTATTTAAAATAAAATAGGAATGCCTCTGAAATAAGTCAGTTTTTCAGGAGATGAGCTAATAAAGGCAGAAAAGAAAAAAGCTTCATGCCAAGTTCTGATCCAAAGAAACTGAGGTGATGGTAGAAAAGTCAATTATAGTCATATGGCCACAGAAAATGCGGTATTGAGTGGGTGCTCATGTCTGGCACCGTCAACTAGATACAGTGAAAGCAGAGAACTCTCCAAAGGAGACTGTATGGTGGTGGGGGATGGGGTGGAGTGGAGAGTCTCCAAAGGCCACCAGCATGGGAAAGATTCACAGGATGTCATTATTTCCCAGTTAGTGGCTTCTCTTCTACATATAACAGAGGGCTGCAACATACATGTTTGCTGGAGATTATCTGATTAAGACCATGATTTATAGTTTTTGTGAGAACATAAAAAAGGTGTGTATAATTACCATTTATAAATAAACCTCAGCAGGAAGTAATTACATTTTTTTACCAGAAATTTTAAACATTAGGCTATAATTCTTTCTGTGGTATTACATACAATAGTTCTAATATTTCTTTCAAGCTTTGTACTGCTGTGCCATGGTAATCAAAGAGAAAGACATGAATACATATTTCATGCCATTAAGTATCATGTATGTGGGAGTTTCAGGCATTGTTGGGTGTTGACTGAGAGTTCATATGTCGTAGAAAATCAAAATGATAGAATTAGAATTGGTGAAGCAAAAGTTTCCCAGGTGATGTTATTATATGCAGTAAACTGGTGAAGATAATTAATTTGAAAAGCTACTCGTTTTGTCTGTGTTTCTTTCTTTATCATTCCAGTTTAAAACTTTGCTAAATTTCATGGTGCCTTATAATTTCAGCCCCAAAATAATAGCAGCAAGTGACAGCACCATGTGATAGAGCAAGCATGGACTTCAAGGGGAGAAAAAAAAAAGGCTGAACAGAATTTAAACACAAGTTCTGTCACTTAACGGCTGTGAAAACTTGGACAAGAAACTCATCTTTTGTTTTGCAGCTTTCTGTACAGCAATATGGGTAATAACACCTAGCACACATAGAGGTTGCAAGGATGTTATGGGATATCATATGCAAAGAGCCTGAGACGTAGTAAGTGCTTATAAGTGGCAACAACTGTTGCAATTGACAGCTGAAAATAATATTTGGAAAGTTTGGTCTCAAAAGGATGTATAACTTGACATTTCAAAATTCTTACAAATTTTAACTTTTTTTATTAGCATCCTCATTTCATTAGCAGATGTACTGTTATTGGCATATGCTGATATTTCTTAGGTAGAACATTTGCTTGCAGCTTATTTGGCTGACATTCTCAGTTATATCCTAACTATGATTTCATATTCTGTCCCTGAAGCACCAAGTACTCAAAAGCACACTCATTTTTTTGCATGAAGCACACATGAATATGATTGCACAGTTGTTGATGACACAAAACAGTCATCAATATGGTTTACTCATCTAATACAAATAAGTTATGAATACTGGCCCAGATTCAATTAGACGAATCTCCATTCCCAGCCTCAAAGCATTATAAAAAAGAACAAAGAGTAAAGCATCGACTGGGCCTTGGGTCCTCCCTGCTTGTGAATTCTTACCCATTTTAACTCTGCTTACACCTGGAACATCAATACTTCCGTCTAATATCTCTGAATTTAGAAAAGTATTCATGTGTGAGGCAATGTGTTAAGTGATTTATGTACGTGAAAGTGTTCAATCCTTACAACAACCTTGAAAAGTTATTATGTCTATTTTATGATGAGAACTTGGAGGCTCAAAACATTTACATAATTTTTCAGATATTGCACAGCTAGAAAGTAGCAGAGCTAGATTTTAAATTCAGGTCTTCATGACTCACAGACCCAGAGTTTTTATTATACAGAGCATTGCAATAATATGATTAGTAAAATATTGCTTTGTTTTGGTTTTCATATAATTTTCTAGCCAAATAGCATTCACTAACCACCCCCCCGCCACCCGCAATTGCTTCCTAGATAAAGATGACGTGTCTGGATCATTCACAGTCTGAACTCAAACTTTGATTCGGCTTAATTACTACATCATAAAGGGCAACCCATGTTCTAATGAGTGTGTCTCATTCAGTCTCTATGAGCACATACTATCTTCCACACATTCAGGATTCTTCCATTAGAAAAGAAAAATGTGTTAAATCAAATTAATCCCAAGCCAGGATGATTTCACATGGTTTCACAAAGGGACGTTAAGAACTGTGGGAAGAAAGTGTTAGGAAGAAGGTATTAAGGAGAAACTCTTAGAACACTATAACTACCTATTTTATTTCCTTTAATAAAGGTGAGTATTTTCAATGTTCTTTAATCTACAATAGGAAGAGGATTTTCTTGAATATTGAATACAATACAAAGTAGAAAATACAGGCCCTTTTTTTCCCAAAGAAGCAACTATGAAAACTGCTATACTTAAAATTATTTTCTGTATTTTTATTGCTATATTATATTTGTACATATTTGGGGGTACATGATCAAATCAGGGTAATTGTAATATCCACCACCTCAAACAATTATATTTTCTTTGTATTGGGAACATTACAATTCTTTTCTTCTAGCTGTTTTGAAATATAGAATAAATTATTAACTATAATTTTCCTGCTGTACTATTGAATACTAGAATGTATTCCATCTCTCCAATTTTATTTTTTTATGGAGATAGGGTCTGGATCCATCCCCCAGGTTGGAGTGCAGTGGCGTGATCATAGCTTACTGCTGCTTCGATTTCCTGGGCTTACGTGATCCCCTCCCATCTCAAACTCCTGCGTAGCTGAGACTACAGGCATACTCCACTATGACTGGATAATTGTTGCCCAGGTTGATCATGAACTTCTGGTCTCAAGGTTTTTCTACCTCGGCCTCCAAAACGGCTGGGATTACAAGCATGAGCCACTCTGCCCAGCCACCAACCTTATTTTTGTACTCATTAACCAACTTCTGTTTATTCTCTCCCCTCCCTTCCCTTCCTAGCCTCTGGTAACCACCATTCTATTCTGTCCCTCCATTAGATACACTTCTTGATTTCCCACATGAGTGACAACACCCCATATTTATCTTTCTGTGCCTGGATTATTTTACTAACATAATGACCTTCAGATCCGTCCATGTTACTGAAAATGACAGAATTTCATTTATCTTTTTATGGCTGAATATTATCTCACTTTGTACGTATAAGTCATTTTCTCTATCCATTCATCCATTGATGGACACTTAGGTTGATTTCATATCTTGCCCATTGTGAACAGTGCTGCAATAAACATGGGAGCACAGAAGCCTTTTTGATATACTGATTTCCTTTCTTTTGGATATATACCCAGCAGTGGGACCGCTGGATCACACAGTAGTATCATTTTTAGTTTTTGTAGTAAACTCCATACTGTTTTTCATAATGGCTGTACTTTACATTCCCACCAACAGTGTACCAGCATCTTCCCTTCTCCACATCTTTGCTATCATATGTTACTTTTTGTCCTTTTAATGATAGTTTTTCCAAATGGGGTGAGATGATATCTTATTTTGGTTTTGATTTTCATTTCCCTGATAATTAGTGATGTTCAGCATTTTTTAATATACATGCTGGCCATTTGCATGTCTTCTTTTAAGGAACATCTATTTATGTCCTTTGCCCATTTTTTAATTGAATTGTTTTGGCTATTGAGATGCTTGAGTTTCGTATATATTCTGATGATTATTTCCCTGCTAGATAGTTAGATTTCAAATATATTCTTCCATTCTATGTGTTGTCCCTTCACTTCTTTATGGTTTCTTTTGCTGTATAGAGCTTTTTAGTTTTATATAATTCAATTTGTTGTTCGTGCCTCAGCTGCCTATGCTTATCAGGTCTTAACACCAAAAATCTTTGTCCTAGACCAATGTCCTGTAGTGTTTCCCCAGCGTTTTATTCTAGGAGTTTCATGGTTTTAGGTCTTAGATTTTTCTAAATATAAGATATTATCTGCAAACAAGGATAATTTGACTTCTTCTGTTCTATTTTGAATAGCCTTTATTATTTTTCTGTTTTCTAACTGTTCTGTCTAGAACTTGCAGTATTATGTTGAATAAAAGTGATAAAAATAGGCATCCTTGTCTCATCCCTGATCTTAGTGAAAAGGCATTCATTTTTTCTCCATTCAGTATCATATTAACTGTGGGCTTATCATATGTCGCCTTTATTGTGTTGAGGTATGTTCCCTCTACACCCAGTTTGCTGAGGGTTTTTATACAAAAGGATGCTGAATTTTATTAAATGCTTTTTCTTCATCTACTAAAATGATTATATGGTTTTTGCCCTTGATTCTGTTACTGTAAGGTGTTACAATTATTGATTATGTGTATGTTGAAACATCCTTGCATTCTTGAAATGAATGTCACTTGATCATGGTAAATGATCTTTTTAATATGTTGGTGAATTCTGTTTGCTACTATTTTGTTGAGAACTTTTGCATCTATGTTAAACAGTGATATTGGCCTGTAGTTTTCTTTTTTGTGTGTCTTTGGTTTTGGTATCAGAGTAATGCTTGCCTTATACAATGAGTTTGAATGCATTCCCTCCTCTTCAACTTTTGAAATACTTTGAGCAGAATTAGTACTAATTCTTCTCTAAATGTTTAGTAGAATTCAGTAGTAAAGCCATCAGCTCCCGGGATTTTCTTGAATTAAAGACATTTTATTGCAGCTTCTATATCTTTGCTTGTTATTGATCTGTTCAGGTTTTCTATTTCCTCATGGTTTAATCTTGGTGAGGTTGCGTGGATCCATGAGTTCATCCATTTCTTCTATATTTTCTAATTTGTTGGCATATTGTTGTTAATAGTAGTCTCTAATGATTCTTTAAATTTCTGTGGTATCAACTGTAATGTTTCCTTCTTTTGTCTCTGATTTTATTTATTTGGATCATCTATTTTTCCTTAGTCTAGCTAAAGATTTGTTGATTTTGTTCATCATTTCAGAAAAACAGCTTTTTGTTTCATTGATCTGTATTTTTTAGGCTCAATTTCTGCTTTAATCTTTATCATTTCTTTACTTCTACTAATTTTGAATTTGGTTTGTTCTCACCTTTGTAGTTCCTTGGAGTGCATAATTAGGGTGTTCATTTGGAATCTTTCCTTTTTTTAATGTAGGCATTTATTGCTATAATATTCCCTCTTAGTTCCATTTTGCTGCCTCCCATAAATTCTGGCATTTTGAGTTTCCATTTTCATCTGTTTTAATTTTTTAAAACATTCTTCTTAATGATTTCATTGACCTATTGTTCATTCAGAAGCATGAATGAACATTGTTCATTTAATAAAATTGTTTAAATTTATGTATTAATAATTTCCAAAGTTTATCTGTTATTGACTTCTAGTTTTATTATGTGTAGTCAGAAACAATACTTAATATGATTCTCAGTTTTTTTTAATTTGTTGAGAATTGTGTGGCCTATTATATGGTCTATCCTAGAGTATATCCCATGTACTCATGAAAAGAATGTGTATTCTGCAGCATTTGGATAAAATGTTCTGTAAATGTCTGTTAGGTACATTTGGTCTAGAGTATAATTCCAACTTTTTAAATTGATTGTTTTCCTGGATGATCTGTTTATTTTTGAAAGTGAGGTGCTAAAGTCCTGTACCATTATTGTATTGTAGTCTATCTTTACTTTTAGATCTATTAATATTTGCTTCATATATTTGGATGCTCCAGTGTTGGGTGCGTATATATTTAGTATTGTTACGTTCTCTTACTGAATTGACCATTTTATCATTATATAAAAATCTTCCTTGTTTCTTTGTACGACTTTTGGCCTCAAGTCTTTTTTATCTGATATAAGTGTAGCTAGCTCCTGCTGTTCTTTTCTGGTTTCCATTTGCATGGAATATCTTTTTTCATCCCTTCACTTTCAGTCTATTTGTGTCCTTATAGATGAAGTGAGTTTCTTACAGGCAGCATGCAGTTGGGTCTTTTAAAAAATCCATTCAGCCACTCTACATGTTTTACCTGGAGAATTTAGTCCATTTACATCCAATATTATCAGTAGGTAAGGACTTACTAATGACGTTTTTTTACTTGTTTTCTAATTGTTGTGTAACTACTCTTCATTTTTCCTTTCTTATTATTGGCCTTTGTATTTAAGTGTTTTTCTCTGGTAATGTGTTTTAGTTCATTGCTTTTTATTTTTAGTGTATCTATTATAGGCTTTTGCTTTGTGATTACTATGAGCCTTATAGAAAACATAGTTATAGCAAGTATTTAAAACCAATGCCAACTTAAGTGTGATAGCAAAATAGAGGAAACAAACAAAAAATAGAAAAAACTGTACGCATTGATTTCCTTCTCCATTTTGAAATTTTGATATAATGAGTTACTTTTTTTTTTTTTTTTGAGATGGAGTCTCACTCTGTCACCTAGGCTGGAGTGCAGTGGCACGATCTAGGCTCATTGCAACCTCCACCTCCCAGGTTCAAGCAATTCTCCTGCCTCAGCCTCCTGAGTAGCTGGGATTACAGGCATGTGCCACCTCTCCCAGCTAATCCTTTTTGTATTTAGAGTAGAGACAAGGTTTCACCATATTGGCCAGGCTGGTCTCGAACTCCTGATCTTGAGATCTGCCTGCCTTGGCCTCCCAAAGTGCTGGGATTACAGGCGTGAGCTACTGCCCCTGGCCCACAAGTTACATTTTTATATTGTCTAGCTCATAATAAGTTGCTATAGTTATTATTTTTAATAGTTTGGCCTTTTAGATTTCTTACCAAAGATATAAGTGTTTTAAACGCCACAATTACAATATTAGTATAATAATTATGCTAGTGATCTTTTCGATCAATTTGAAGAATTCCCTCTACCATTACTTATAGGACTAGTTTTGTAGCAATAAATTCTCTCATCAGTTGTTTGTCTGGATAAGTCTTTATATTTCCCTCATTTTTGAATGATAACTTTGCTGGGTTCTTAGCTGGCTTTTTTTTTTCTTCAGTACTTTGAATATATTGTTTCACTCTCTCCTGGCCTATAAGCTTTCTGCTGAAGTCAGCCACCAGATTTATTGGTTTTAATTTATTCCAAATTTTTATTAGTACATAGCAGTATGCTAGGTGTTTATCAGGGTGTGATTAAATTGAGTAATCCCTTCACTTAAGGATTGGTGAAAGGAAATGTCACTACTTAGAAAGATAAGCAGTTTTCAACTATGCTCATAAATAATCAAGCTTGTTGTTGGGTGTCCCATTAAGCTGCCGTAAAAGAAATGAAACAGATATGGCAACCAGAAAAAGAAACTGATCACATAGAAATAGACTCACTTTTGGTCAACAACTAGTTGGATCTCCACATTCTAATTACGATTTTCAATTAAAAAGTTTCTTAAATTGACTTTATAAAAGCAACCAGTGATTGGATAAATGTACTTATGTAAAGCAGTTTTACTTGACTCTGCTATATAAACTATATACCAGTGTCATCATTTATAATTCTGGCTATTCTTTTCTCATGACTGAAACATTTGTCTCCTTATATAAGGCCCTTATTTTTGGAGGCCAAGGCTTCTGAAAATGGAACTGATTGTCAAAATGTTGAAGTAAATGAGAATGGACAGCCTTTGGGTATCATTTATTGAATCTATGGTAAGCTTTGGTGAAAAGATTTCCCCCAGTATAAAAGGTAGCACCACAGAGTTCCAGTATCCAGGTCAGAAAAATCCCCTTTATTTTATTACATTTTTTCATCTGTAAAGATAACAGTGTTTTCAGACTGTTTTAATGCCCTTTATAAACATGTTTTCAAAAGATGATTTTGAGAACCAAATCTTCTTGTTTTTAACTTGTCCTTTCTGATTACCTCGGCAAATGACTAAATCTTATTCCACGTGAGTGGAGTTTGTGGGAGTCCACAGAATCATTGAGGGTACATTCTGCATGCATATGGTGAGGCTGACCCTGGCTCTTGCTTCCTTGGGATAACTAAAGAGAATCCAGGCTTGTCTTGCATCAGTTTCTTTCCTTTCTCAACCCTCCATCCAGGATGGTTCCTACTTTGTTAAGCTGACTCTTGAATTTTTGCAATGGAGAAAATAGTGAAAATATGAAAGAAACAGGTCAGTGAGGGTTTGTAAAAACCAGGACTAGAAGTTATTGTGCAGGGTCATTGAGAAGAGCAGTCTTGGAAAAACTATGTTTCTGATCAGAACTTTTTACTTGACATTTAGCATTTATCAGTTCTATAATAAGGGGAAAATAATCTAATTTCTAAAAGTTTGAAAAGGAGTTCTTTTTTGTTGTTGTAATATATGTCTTTTCTCTGAATAAATGCAAATAAAAGACAATTTTAAAATTGAATTTGGTTGCACAGAGAAAAAAGCAATTAAAATCTAATTTGTATTAATTTTTGTATTACCTTTAGCCTGATACAACATTATTATTACAACTGTACCTTATAGGCAAGTCTTTCACTAGGCTTAATATGTATTTTTGTTATATATTATTACAAAAGTATATTTTCTTTTGCATATTTTTAAATTTATGTAAATTTATATATTTATATAGCACATTTGTCTTAGATATTTTTACTAATCACTTAGATTTTAAGATTTATCCATGTTCCTATGTGTACACTGAATGTAATGCTTTCAAAGGCTACATAAAACTTAAAACTTAACATTTTTACTTGTTCACTGTCCTCGTGCTGGCCACCAGGTTGCTCTCAGTTCTTAGCTACCATACATTACACTGCAATGAACATTTTTGTGTATTTTCTTTTATAGAGCCATGTGAGAATGTATTTCAGGTATATATACAGAAATATATTTGAGATACATGCCCAGGAATGGAATTGCTAAGGCAAAATATATGCATATATTTAATGTGACCATCAGTACCCATCCAAGACAGCTGCTCCAGCTCATGCTTCCTACAGTAAAAAAAAAGGGCAATTTTCTATTACTTGTAAACACTTGGCTTTATCCAACTTTCTAATCTTTGCCAGGTTAATAGGTGTATTCTTATGTTTTAATAGGTGTTTTAACTTTGCACAGTGTTATTTTAACTGTCACAATACTTTTAGACTGAATTATGTGGATTACAGCTTTGTCAGTACTAAAAGCCTATACTTTCCATTTAGAATAAAACAAATAAGGACTGTACCAGTCAAGGGGAAGATGTAAGTCTACATTTGCCTTTTTTTTTTCTTTTGGTTTGGAACACTGGAGAAGGTAAAAGTTAAAAAATCCATGTAGGTAACTGAGAGCTTAGCCCAGTGGCTCAGAATCCTATAATAATCAACACATCCTTTTATAATCAGTGCTTCATAATGCACCTTTACTATTTTGAAACGAAATTTATAGTCTGATTCATCAATACAATATTTTTAAAATATTGTTCTAAGAATAGTATAAAGGGGAAACTTAACGAAAGTAATTCATAATGAAATAATATGCTTCTCAATATGTAAATTAGCAGGCAGATCTATAATAGAAGACAGAGATAAATAAATACATGCATCTGTACATAGAATCATAATGAAAGCAACAGCAATAGAAGCTGCTTGAAACAGGTGTATTTTATTAGCAATTTAAATAGTACAGCATTGCTGCTCATGATGTGCTTTTCCAGTAGAGTGAACAATTTTTGGCAGCATTCTTAACAAAAAGAATAAAACTTTGCCTCAATTTATAGGTTAGTTGCATTTCTGGAGCACCCAGTAATATTAAAACCTAGTGAAAACTATGTTTTTCATTCAAACATAAAATAAAATTAGATTCCAGGATCAAACATTTTTGAACAAGTCTTTCTACCTGCAATAATGTCCAGCAAGATATTAGAAAGCGATGCAAAATGCACATAAATTAATTTTGTGGCATTCTCTCATGCTCTATTGTGTTTGCTTCTGCCTATGAAAAACCAGAAGCACACCCTTAAACAAACAAAATATCTGTTGGACTTGTAAAACCACTCACTTGGCTAAATGAGTCTTGACACCCAGTCTTAGTTTGTATTCACTGGTTTTTAAAATTTTTAATTAATTAATTAATTGATTCATTTTTTAGAGATGGGATCTCATTATATTGCCCACACTGTTCTTGAACTACTGATCTTAAGCAATTCTCCCACCTCAGCCTCCTGAACAGCTGGGATTATAGGCACAAGCCACCACGCCTAGCTTCTATTTTAAGTATAGTTAAATCTTCTTAATGTAAAAAGTCACTAACTAGTTACTATCCATGCTGAGCACATACCAACTTCTAATTGCTCAGCTCAATTAAATCATATATATAAAATCATGATTTATTTTGTAAAGTGACAAAAGTTGATAAAGCTGGGGTGGACCTCTCTCTTATCTATGACAGAGACAGAAATTGCTAAAAATAGAGATCATAGGGTTTTTTTAATTATACTTTAAGTTTTAGGGTACATGTGCAGAATGTACAGGTTTGTTACATATATATACATGTGCCATGTTGGTGTGCTGCACCCATTAACTCGTCATTTAACATTAGGTATATCTCCTAATGCTATCCCTCCCACTTCCCCCCACCCCACAACAGGCCCCAGTGTGTGATGTTCCCATTCCTGTGTCCACGTGTTCTCACTGTTCAATTCCCACCTTTGAGTGAGAACATGAGGTGTTTGGTTTTTTGTTCTTGCAATAGTTTGCTGAGAATGATGGTTTCCAGCTTCATTCATGTCCCTACAAAGGACATGAACTCATCATTTTTTATGGCTGCATAGTATTCCATGGTGTATATGTGCCACATTTTCTTAATCCAGTCTATCATTGTTGGACATTTGGGTTGGTTCCAAGTCTTTGCTATTGTGAATAGTGCCACAATAAACATACATGTACATGTGTCTTTATAGCAGCATGATTTATAATCCTTTGGATATATACCCAGTAATGACATGGCTGGGTCAAATGGTATTTCTAGTTCTAGATCCCTGAGGAATTGCCACACTGACTTCTACAATGGTTGAACTAGTTAATCTAGTCAGGTTTGGATTCCAATTCTGGTTCTCTGGCTAGTACTATAAACTTGATCAAGTTAACCAAGTCTCTAAACCGCCAACCCAACTTCAAAGACTAGGTTGTTGATATTTGCTATATGGCATTGCTGCTTAGTACAAATAAAATAATATATGCACATTCATGCCTCAGTGCAGGCAGTCAATGAATGTCAGTGTACTTCCAACGATGGATGACATTTCTGTAAATGGACCTCAAGACTTCGGCTAGCACAATAGCCATTGTGCTTTTCATGGCTTTGTCTCGACATAAACAAGACATTTTGTTGATTGATCAACCTCTAATTACAGGAGGACAGAATCGCTTGAAGTAAAATATTGAGAATTTTTAATGTTTTAGTGCAAAAGAGGAAAAGACAGGTTAGTGAGAGAAAATATTCAGAAATAAAGAGGGTTGATGAAACATTTTTGGAATTGGATTTAGGTACCTTCTCTCAGATTCATTCTCATTCTGTACCATTCCACCAACCTTAAGGTGACAAAGTAACTTGAGTTTCATGTTGGATGTCTGACACCCTCTGAAATACTGCACAAGAAGTATGCCATTCTCAGAGTTGGTCTTCATTCTCTGTGGTGTCCAGTGTGTGTGTGTGTGTGTGCACGCACACGCGTGCGTGTGTCTGTAGGGATGGGCATATTTAAAGCACAGCTCTCTATTACATTTTGTGATGAGCTTTAGATTATTAATGTATTTGAGCTCTACTAACTCTCTAATGTGAATTATGTTATTGTGTACTATTTAAAACCGTTTTTTTTTAAAGTAAAGACATGATCTGTCACATATCGTTTATCATGTGAAGTTGGTCCTAAATTTAATTTTCCAAAATTCTTACTGAGAGGCTACTCTTGCCCAGGAGTCACATTTTAATATTTACCTACATTGTCTTTTAAACAATGAATACATTTTAGAGAAATAGGAACAGCTCCAGAGAGCACTTGGCCCCTTTAAATTCGTCCTGCAATCCATTGTTATTGACGAAGTACCACAAGATAAAGAAAGTGGTTTGCATTCAATTTCCCCTTTTGGAACTAAGGACAAGATCAAGTTTTGCAAAGCGCTTATGCAGTGGTTGGAGATGCCTAGATGAAACATGTAGTAGAAGAGCATGCACTATAAATGGAGTGCACTGGCTTTTATCTCTTAGAAGTACAGTCTGATCTTTGCCTCCTGCATCCCTCTAGCTGGGCACAATAGGATGGGAGGAGTGTGGGAATGTGCTAGCATACAAGTGTGGGAAAGGGAGGTGGGCACAAAAAGATGAAAAAAAAGTGGAAGCTCAAAAGTTTCCAGAATGAGAAACAAGAGGTGTATTGCCAAGGGACAAATTTCCAAATAGATCTGATGCTCTTTTATCTTGCTGTTGCTTTTCAAAAGTTGAAAGTTTTTAGGGGCTGATGCAACTGCATCCAGACAGTCTGTTTTAACAGAACACTGCATTCAAAAACTCTTGAACAGTGAGAGTTCAGATGATCTTCTGCCTTTACCTGGAGCAGAAAATAATCTAGTCTCACACTTCCATTGCTGCCAAAGTATGTGACTAATTATGGGAGAGAGTTTTTGGGGAGAAGCCAAATGTAGCTGAAGATTAGAGAGACAGAGAGGATAGAGCCTGAACTCTGGATACAGATGCCATATGAATTGGGTGCTATAGGACCAGATTGTCATGATGGTAAAGAATAAATATAAAATGGACTTTTGAACTGGTAAATGGAAAAGTCAAATTCAGAGAAATAAGGTTAATAAGAAATAAAGTTAAGCCTTGGGGCATAAAAGTTTTTGAAGAGCTATTCAAATAATTAAGACCTTGAGGACCAATAGAAACAAAAAGGAAGAGAAGGGAAATAGCATTTGACTTCCTATAGATGCTTGACACCCTCTGCTAAGTGTTTTGTTTTAATCAGTTGAATAATTTTCAAAATGTAGCCTCTGGACCAGCCACATCAGCACTTCCTGTATACTTAGCATAAGTGCAAATTCTTGGAGTCTACCCCAGATTTAGAGTCAGAGCTTCTAGGCATGGGGTCCAGTAATTGATACTTTTTAACAAATCTTCCAGAAATTCTGATGTGACCCAAAATTTGAGAACCTCAGCGTGAATTTATGTCATCTTCACCGCAGCTCTGCAAGCTTTTAAGATAATGAAGCATCCCGGTGAGGTTAGGGAACACATGAGACATGGCAGCAGGAATAATATTCAACACTCAAATCTGCCTGATTTCCCGCCCTGTTTCTTGTCTGACTTTTCCCTCACTGTTCCTCAATAAGAATTACAGGTATTTTGTAGGAATGTAAGAGGAAGGAAGGCATCGTATTCATCATCCAGCAAGGTGTGGATGCTTTGTGAATAGGTAATAAATGTTAGGTAGGTTAAAAAGACAGAGACTGCAAGAGTTTTAGATTCTGACAAAGGGTTCAATTAAAATTGGTTTTCTACAGCAAATAACTAGGTACTGACCCAGAAAATGAGAATAGGTTACCCACAGCAAACAGCTGGATTCTGAGCCAAAAGCACTTCTGAGCCAGGATCTTTCTGGTTAGGGCAGTGATTTTCACTAAACCAGCAGCATTAGCATCCCTTAGAAACATGTTAGAAATGCAAATTCTGGGCCCAAGAATCAGAAAGTCTAGTGGGGCCCAGCAATATTGACATTAGCAAACTCTCTAGTTGATTGAGACGCACACTGAAGTGAGAATACCTCTGGGAAAGAGGCACAGTTGGTCTCAGAGGGAGTACTGAGTGAGGCTGAAAAGAGGTGATTGGTAATAATTGGGCTGAGTAAGTGGGGAAGGCAGGGTGATCAAGGTAAACTATAACATGGAGTCAGAGAAAGGAAGAATGAGAAACAGAGAAAACAGAGAGGCCTCAGAATACTAGTTGGAAAGGAATCTGAAGTCTTCCTTTCCTCTAGCATCTTCTTTGTGCTTGATCTATGCAAACTGCCTGTCAAAGGGTAATTTATTCACTGTTGGTGAAACAGTTAATGGTTTTGTAATTTTGTTCTGAATAAGAAATTGTACACTTATTATTTCATGCATTTAACAGAGCTTGAAATTAACACTGTTGCCAGAGCAGGATTCATGTTGTTACCTCCAGCCCCTGGCAGGAAATGTCCTCTACCAGAGGGGAGAAGTAGCCTAGTGGTCTTCTGTCTGTGGTGATGCTCTCCGTGTGGCCCCATAACAGAATCAGAAACAATTAGGTTCTTAATATCATTATCGTTTTTGTTAACAATGCTTGCTTGTCAAGGTCTGTAATAATCATTTTTCAGTTTTCGAGTTTATTTTGCTGCTTAATGAGGTTGATTTTAGAAAAGGGATTATGTCTGATAGCCTAACTCACTATCAGGCAAAATAAATTTCGAACTCTACCCTAAAACTTTTTCTCTATATTCAGAAGGGGTCACTTGCCCCACAATGCCAGCCCTGACCCTAGGTCACTTTCCAGGGAAAAATGGTGTGAAATGAAAGGCCAGGCATTTAGCATCAGCATAGGCCTTCAGCCCACTTACAACTGCAGTGCCTTGGGGAAGTTTCTGGAGCTCTTGAGCCTCTCTTTTCTCTTACATAAATTGGGGATAGAGAAGCATAATGCAACACGTACCTGTAAAAGTTAAACATGGTAACAAATATAAAGAGCCTGAAAGGTCATAATCAAAATTTGCTGAGAACCTGCTCTGTACTGAATGCATGCTCTACTCAAGATATCTTCAATTTTTACCCAAGAGTTTCTCAAACATTCGACTTTTATAACTTTAGTAACACAAAACAATAAAGGATTTCACAACAATCTAGAGTAGAAATGTGGCCTGCAAGTAGCATTACATTTGTAAGAAAACATGTATTTCATATTTTAGGTGAATTATATGTTTTGCAAGAACATCATTATTTTTGCTTTTATAAAAACTATTTTAAATACTTATTTAAAGTAAATAAGTCATCAGAGATGTGCTACCTTAGCCCTGTGGATTTAATAGTAATACAGTGCAAGGAGACACGATAAAAACAAATGGGAGGGCAAAGCACACCTCTCCCACCAGGGACCAGGTCAGGTACTTCCCTTGCATTAACTTGTCCAATACTCACAATTACCTCATGTAGTAGGTTCTACTCTTATCTTCACTTTATAGCTAAACAGACTGTGCTTTCAGAGGTTAAGTAAACTTCTTATGATTACAGAGTTTTGAAAGGGATAGGAATTGGAACCCATGTTTTCTGTTTACAGCCCTGGACTCTATTTCACCTCTCAGTGGAGGTTTTATTTTCCCATGATTTCTTTCATCACCTATATGTGTTTATTTCTAATTTAACTTACAATTATTTTTCACAAATCTTTTCATAGTTTTCATTCTCACTACTCCTGCTTTCATTTAGGATAACTCCACTGAGCAAAGAATTTCAAGTAAGTAACCAGTTATTATTGTGTAATTATTTCTATAATTGAAGACAGAGGTGAAATTTGCTCCTGAATCAGTAACAAATAACTTGATAAATGATTAATATACAATCTAACACCAAGATAAACACTTTGCATAAAAAGACCTCCAATAAGTGCTTATTGAACTTAATAAAAGCTTACAAGTTATAAAAATGAAACTAATTTACTCATCTTAGAAGAAACTTCCAAATTGAATAGTTATATGGTAACTGATTAAAATTCAGATGTATTTTTTAAAGCAAGTTGACCAAGTGCTTTAAATTCCTTCAGCTTAATTTGATTTGTTCATGTACTCCACCACTCATTTATTTATTTATTCAGTGAACATTTATCTGGTGCTTATAATGTTACAGAAATCACACTGAATCTCAAAACTGTAAAGAAGAATCAAGCATAATATTTGCATTTGGAAAATTTAAACGTGTTGACTTAGGCTACTGATGTTGTTTGTTTCGTTTCTATATTAGCAAATCTTTAAAAATGTTTATCTTTGCAATCATCAAACACAAGATTTTTACCAATTTAGACCGATAGATAATTAAATTAGTTGAACAACTAGTGTTGAAGCAGTGTTAGCAGTTTTTTCAAATAAAAATAAAGAGCTTTTAATTACATCAAAATTTTCCATAAATAATGCTTTTTTAGTATAAGTAATATACTTATTTAGCATGTATTTATATAAAAAAGTATTTATTATTTATCTGGAATTCAAATATAACTTGTGTTCTGTATTTTATCTGGCACCCTAATTTGGAGTGCTCATAATTTCATTCCCTTCTTGTTTTAATAGAGTTATAAAAGTACAGCAAAAAAAAAAAAAAGCAAGCCTAATGAAGCCTCTTACCCATGGTCAACAAACCATAGAATCTCGGGCACCTTAAGCCAAACTAATGAGGTTTTGAGACCCTTGTATGAAAGACAATTTTCTGAAGGAAAATTATATACCACGTCAGACATATTTTCCACTCAGAGAGCAATAGTTCTCTCATTTAAGTCTGCCTGTCAGGGACTATTTTGAGTGCAGTGATATTTTTAATATCATATTTCACTCAAGGATTTCAAAGTACTTTATAAATAATTACATTATTAATGCCTTTGTGACCCCTGAGAAATAGCTAGGGGGCATGTATTATTTATAATGACATTATGGATGGAGAAACTGAGATAAAGAAAGGTTTAGTGGTTTGATCAAGGTCATGAAATGAATCACTAGCGGTGCTGAGTACAGAACTCAAAATCGGTGGGCTGTGCAGTTCTGCACACTTAGACCATGGGGGGTTTTCACCAGGGATGAAATTTGGTCCAGCTTTTAAAAGCAGGACAACCATAATTACAATAAACTGAAATTACTCTTTATATTTTCCTTTTCCTGCCGCTGCTCAACTCTGCCTGCCGACCCTCCACACCACTATACCTGGTGAGTGTTACATGAGCAGAAGAGAAGAGAATATGAAGCACTTTCCTGTGGGACACAGGAGCTCTGGGGTCTAGTCCTGGTTCTACTCAGATGAGCGGGCGACTTCAGGACAGGTTGAACAGAAGCTACAGGGTGCAGGTATTAGAACCAAACCACTTCAGTCCCGGCTTGTCACTTTACTAGATGTTTAACCCTGAAAAAGCCACCCAGAGTCCACCAGCTTCAGGGGCTTTATTGCTATGATGAAAATGTTAATGTCAATCTGGACATGTTGTGCTATTATAAATGTTATTAATAAAGCCCTTAGCAAATCATTACTACATATTTTGACAAAAAGGCTACTATCTAATATTTTTCATAAATTTTCCTCATCTCTGGTTTTCGGTTCCATCAGCAAAAAATGGTGGGATTAGAAATAGATGATCTCAGAGGTCTTCTCTGGCTTTAAGATGACAAGATTTCCCTGGCGCAGTGGCTCACACCTGTAATCCCAACACTTTGGGAGGTTGATGGGGGCAGATCACCTGAGGCCAGGAGTTTGAGACCAACCTGACCAACATGGAAAAACCCTGCCTCTACTAAAAACACACACACAAAATTAGCCGGATGTGATGGCACATGCCTGTAATCCCAGCTACTTGGGAGGCTGAGACAGGAGAATTGCTTGAACCCGGGAGGTGGAGGTTGCGGTGAGCTGAGATCATGCCATTGCACTCCAGCCTTGGCAACAAGAGTGAAACTCAGTCTCAGGAAAAAAAAAAAAAAAAGATGACAAGATTTGATAGACTGGGAACTTTAAAAAAGTCACTGAGGGTTCCCTTAAAATGGTGCCTATGTTTATGTTTAAACATGATTCAATTGCATGGGTCCATGCTTCATATACAATGTTGCTGCTACTGGGCATCTATGTGCGGGTGTAGAGAACACTCCTTTACACTTACAAAGCACCACCTGGTAGCAAAGATTTATGTCTAGCATTTAAAAGGAACCATTTTCAGTATCTCAGAAAGCCCTCATGGCACGGCATTCACATTCAAGCTATTGCTGTGAAAAACAGGGTACCTCTACCCAGCACCAATTTGCCTCATGCTGAGTAACACAGAAGCACCCCTTGACTTATGAGTTAGACATTCATTTGACCTTGGGCAAGATTGTTAATTTCTCTGCACCTCAGACACTTTATATTTAAAACAGGAGTAGTAAGTCCTCACCTATAAGGTTGTTTTAGGAATCAAGTGACATAATTTAAAACTATCCTCTTCAATAACCCAGTAAATTTTCCAAGTGACAATGGAAAATCTCATCCAATGTGTACCTTTCTATGTGCAGGTCTTGACAGGCCACTCCACAATAAAAGAAAGATAGAAAAATATTCTTAAAAGATTCATTCATTCATTCAAGAGTATGCACTCTTTTTTATTTGAAAATAATAGCATATTGTTTCAAAGGATAGCATTTTGGTAAGATTAAAATGTTTTATTATTCTCTTTTGTTAACAATTCAGCATGTGAAAACACATGCTTATAAAATATCTTTTTTATTTTTTTTCCTTTTTTCATTAATCTAGTAATCTTCCTCCCACAATCTGAAGTAGCTGCTCGGTTTATAATGATATAGAAAATGAACAAAATAGAAAACTGTACAAACCTGGTAGCAAGTTTAAATACACACACACACACACACACACACACACACACACGATGAAAGGCAAAACCTTGCAATGAAGCGGCACATTCTTTCAGTGAACTGCTTACACAATCCCTAAATAACAACTCACCTTTCAAATCCAAATTTGACAGTCTTATTGTTCCTTTGGCCATGCTATTTTACCACCTGCCACATCAGATAGATCTCTTATCTTCTGGTGAGATATAGCCCTGATTGTTTATCAGGGCAGCAAAACACAAATTACCAAGTAAGATTGTCTTCCGGGTTGAGCCATGATCCTGGACGCTGTTGCCGGCTGCATCCCCATCACACACCCTCTTTTTGCTTTTTAGCTTCTTTGTTGTGGAACCCAAATTCTATCTATCAGCCCAGACCCACCTGGCACCACACCGTTGACCTTGCTTTCCTCTCCACTTCTCTCTTTTTTCATCCAGGGCCAATAAACTGCTAGGACTTTCTCAAAATAGCATGCTGCTGGCTCATGCCTCTGCACCTCTGCTAGTGTTATCTCTGTTCAGAACACCCTTCCCAGCACGCTTCATTTCCTCTGTGGCTTCTCTATGTAGATTCCGTTGCTTCCTTAATGCCTTACCCAGCGCCCCATCCACATCTTCCACACCACTACCAGGCTGGCCTAGCAGTTTCTTCTGTGACCAGTGACTTGTGGTGTTTCCACCACACCACCTGCCACAGTGACGGCCAGTGGCTTAAGAAGGTCATGGCTGTCAGGGACCCTATCTTTTTCATTTCTGAATTCCCAATGCCTGGGACATGAGATTTAAATATATGCTAAGTGAATGAACAAATGGTAAACAGGTGGGTAAATGAAAGACCATACTCATTGATATCTTCCACAGGGACCTCGCTAATCCATCTTTAGGATGACCAGGTGATTTTAAAGTGGCCCTAGGGAGCTTGGACCTACAAGGTAGACCCCAGATGATCATGTTTAGATGAACCAAAGAGGTCTGTCTTGGGAGTCTGGGTCCAATACACACAGAGACATAAGCACTTCGTGTTGGAGGCAGAAGCCAGAACAACATGGGGGAAAGGGCAGCAGTATATGTGTCATGAATTTTGAGAAACTGTTGCAGTATGGATATGACAGATGTACCTGCCTCACAGGAACTTTGCAAAAATTAAAGAAATCAATACATGTAAAGCACTTAAAATGGTGCCGGGCTCCTAGAAAGCAGTTAGCAAACAATAAAAATAATAATCATTATTACATGTTTTATATAGAATAACAAAACTGCATAGAGTTCTCTGAAGACACCGTAACTCTGTGCCTGAGGTTCTCTTACATTGCATGATACCTCTGCCATCATGTTTATTGATTTACTGGTCGGTTCATTCAAAAAATCCATTTGTCACAAACACATTGGGTGCCCATGCTATTCCAAATACCCTTCTTGGCATTTGTTTTACTCTCTATGTAGTGAGCTCTCGGCAACCGCATTTTTTAAATCTCTCTAGTCTTGGGTAGAAGAGTAAATGAGTAGAAAACATTCACTACGATTCACTACTTTTATTTTCCTTTTCTACATACAGGTAATTTAGCTTAAACAAGGCTCAGGTTCTTTATGAAAATTATGTGTGTGAGTTTCTCAACAGGCCCCTAGTTTTCCTAAAGTGCTGCAGGTCACAAAGACTTTCTGACATCTTCAGGTCTCTTAGCAAAGAAGGATCCCAGCCTTTGCCTCTGAGTGAAACCAGGATCTAACTGAGTCCAAGAGGTATGTGGCATTTC
The DNA here is from genome assembly GCF_006542625.1 of Nomascus leucogenys. Lineage (NCBI taxonomy): Eukaryota > Metazoa > Chordata > Mammalia > Primates > Hylobatidae > Nomascus > Nomascus leucogenys. The sequence continues at coordinate 29,632,247 of NC_044400.1, forward strand.
TTGAATATTAATTTACAAATGTGTGTTATTTAGTCTCTATTATGTTGGGCAAATTCCTAGGCACTAAGGATTAAAAGCAAGGTTTAAGGAACTCAGATAGGAAAATGTATGATAATTAAACAATGCAAAAACATCCATTATAAAGAGAAGTACGAGCTCCGAGAGTCTAGAAAAGGGACATCTAACAGTAGGGAAAGGCAGAGGTCAGAAACAGCTTCCTAAAGGAGGCAGTAACTGAAAAGAATTATGTAAAAAAACAGTGTTAGTGAAATACTGAAGGAGGAGAACAGGTTCTCAGGCAGAAAGAGTAACACTTTTGAAAGCAAAAGATATAAATATTAAAATACATTCAAGTGATGATACATACATACTTCAGACATGTTTAGATGCAATATAAAACATTATATTATGTAGCTACATTTATACTTTATACAAATCAATTTATAAAAGTTAAAACTTCAAAAGGATATATTTTATGCGTAAAGTCCAGACTTCTTATAAGTCCACATTATTTGACAAAGCAATTTAACCTTTTATATCTTGACCCCTGTTTACCTCACTAGCTTCGTTTTTCCTTTCGTAACTACCATCTTTGGTTTACTTGTAGGAACATTCTTTCCAAAAAGGTCAGATAGAAAATATTTTCATTATGGTGGTCCAAGCCGTCTCTCTCACAATCACTCTGTTGCTCTAGGCAAGCAGCCATAGGCAGTACATAAACACATGGGCATGGCTGTGTTCCAATAATACTTTATTCATGGACACAGACATTTGAATGACATGTGATTTCCATGTGTTAATGAGATCGTCTTCTTCAAATGTTTTCAATTATTTGAAAATGTAGAAAACTTTATTAGCTTGTGGACCATATAAAAAAAGGCAGCAAACTGGGTACAGATTCCAGGACATAACTTACCTACCCTTCTTTCAGAAAATCTTTATAACTTGGTGGTTGGGAGCTGGAGCAGGAGTCTGACTTCACGCGGTTTACTCCCAACCCAGCCACTATACTTAGACATATGATCTTGAACTAGTTAGGGGGAGCATAAATGGCGTGCTTCAGGTCATCTCTCTGTTGATGATGGGGAGCCATTTAAAAAGTGTCAACCAGGCAGCAATACAAAAATTAGCCAGGCCTGGTGGCTGGCACCTGTAGTCCCAGCTACTCGGGAGGCTGAGGTGGGAGGATGGCTTGAGTGTGAAAAGTATAGGTTGCAGTGAGCCGAGATCATACTACTGCACCATGCCTGGGTGACAGAGCCAGACCCTGTCTCAACAAAACAAAACAAAACCAAAACCCAGAAACCAAAAACAACAACAACAAAAAAAAGCAGGGCAGTAGAATAATGTGATACGCCTTTTAGGGAAGTCTCTCTGACTGGAAAGAGAATCTTAGACCACAGCAGGCAAATTTGATAAGGAGACAACTGTTAGGAGGGTGATAGAACAAATTTCATTCATTTAGTTCGATTTTACTTATCATTAGATCTGAAATCTGAATATATCATACTTAATTGTATTATCTATCTGTACTATACTTACTGTGTTTTTTCTAATGTCATTTACAAATATACCGCATTTTCCATTACAAAGCAATTAAAGGTCCACCATAAATGATGACCTTGTGAGCATTGTGTTTGAGAGGAATGGATGGAACCTATGAACTGCAGATAGAAATGCCTTGTAAAGTATTTTTTTTTTTTTATCAGGAACACATACCATCTGTTTCCTTTGGTGATACAGTGTCTCAGTCCACAATGTGGTTCCAAATGAATAATGGAGATTGGTTTTTACAAGCCAGGTTTATGTGTTGCAGCAATGATTAATAACCCCATGGCCAACCTTGCTTATAAAAAGAGAGAAAACATGTGAAAACAATTTTGTATCTGAGTGAGATGAATCCATATTTTGTAAGTAAGATTAAAGTCAACATAAGCAGATGCCATGAAGTTTAGAGATTTCCCTTATTGGGCTGTGTGGAAGAAACAGTGTAAGCACTGGAGCATGCATGGCTTGCACCGGAAACCAGGTACCAAAATAGGCCTTGTATGCGGCCTCAGACAAATGACTTAAGATCTCTCAGCCTCAGTCAAATGAATTAAGATTTCTAAGCCTTCATTTCACCTATGTGAAATAAGGATAATGGCATATGCTTTATAGTATTTGGGTAAAAATTGATTATTCCATGTACAGTATTTGGGTAAAAATTGATTATTGCATGTAAAATATGCTAAACTACATAGTATGCCATGTTATATTTAGTAAAATTATTTTTGGAATGGGGTTTGTTTGTGTGTGTGTGTGTGTGTGTGTGTGTGTGACTGTGTGTGCCTGAGTCCACTCCAACCCTTAAAGGTCTCCTCACCCCAAATTTGCTCTTGATTTGGGCCGAATGACTTCCATGAAAATTCCTGAAACTTTTTCTCCAGCTTTGTGCTTTATTTGACTTCTCAACACTATTGTGTCATTTCTTCAATTCTCCTCCCTTGATGTCTTTTACAACACATTCTTTTTTTTTCCTACCTCTCTGACCTGATGTGTGTTCTCTTTCTTTCTCTTTCTCTCTCTCTTTCACACACACGCACACACACACACACACACACACAAACTCCCCCCTCTTTTATCTCTCTCTCTTCCCTTTTCTGTTAGTAAAAGGCCATTAAACATTTCATCCCTTCAAGGCTTAATCCTAGGGCACTATTTATTCTTTTTACTCAAGTGGTAACTCTAAGAGATACATTTAAGCCCATGTTTTCAAATATCATCTATAGCCAGATGACTCAAATTATAAATCTCTAATGTAAGATTAAAATTCCCTTTTGTGCTCTAGAACTGAATAAAACCAAGCAGCTCCAAAATAACTCTCTTTGAATGATTATCTAACAGGATAGCCCTAAACCTGGTTCTTTATCTGGGCTCCCTACTGTGTTGTCACTTTCTTTTCTGTTATACATGATCCTTGACACACCCTGCTCTCTCGTCCCACGTATTCCTTCCACCATCAAGCTGTATTTATTTTCCCCCTGAAATATTCCTTGCTTTTACTTTGTAAAATTATGTGAACTGACACATCATAATTATGCATATTTATCAAGAACTGTGTGATATTTCAATACATGTATGTACCATGTAATGATCAAAGCAGGGCAATTTGCATACCTATTACCTCAAACACTGTTGTGACATTTAGCAACTACCTTACAACCTCTCAATCGCATTTCTCAGTAAGTTAGTTCTTAGATGGTCATGATAATCCGTTTAGTTATTTTGACTTTGGTAAGCTTGCTGATACCATTTTGGGCTGAATAATTCTTTGTCGAGGGGGGCTGCTTTGCATCACCTTTGGCTTCTATGCACTAGATGCCAGTAGCGTAGCACTCTATCCTCAAGTTCTGACAATCAAAAAAACTGCTCCAAACATTGCCAAATGTCCAGCAGTGGGCATAGAAAGCAAAATTACTTCCATTTGAGAACCACAATCAATTCATTTCTTTCCATTTTGTCTTGCAGATATAGACCAAGGTTTCCTATTCTCTTTCCTAGATGGACTAAAAAGGCTTTTAACTGGGCACCCAAATCTATGCTGCTACTCTTTCCATTCTTCCTGCAGTGTGGAGTGAGTGCTGAAGTCAGCTGGGGTCTGCTCTGTCATACAGTTACCGTGTGATTTTGGACAAAATCATTAATGTTTCTCAACTCTTCACTCTTGCCATGGCTAAACAATACAAATATTATAGGGTTGTTTGAGTATCAAATATGTAGTACATGCATGGTGCTCAAAACAGTGACTGGCATAGGGTATAAACTTTCAATGAATATTAGTTATGGTAGCCAGAATTGTCTTTGAAAACAGAAGTCCTATGAAAAACAATGAAATGCGATAATACCAGTTCTCAGCTAATAGGTTTGTCTAGCATTGTTCCTGCTCACACAGTCTTATGTTGCACAAGGCTCCCTCCTAATACTTGCCCTCTAGATACTTTGTTTTAGTTTGTGCTATTTCATATTTGTCCAAGATATTTGTAGCATGATACTTTAGGCCTCTTCCTGTCTGTTCTCTCAGAAATGCCCTTTTCTCTCTCTCTCTATAATCGTTGCCTATTTCACTTCTACTCTTCCTCAGTTTTCAGTCCAATCACTAATTTCGCAGAGAAGCCTTCCCTGGCCTGTATGACTAGATTGATTAACCCTATTTTACCAATTGATATATGTTATACTTGTTTTAAACATTAATTCATTTGCTATTAATTTTTGTGTGTGATTCTTTGTATGCTTTCTCCACTAGACTATAAACTATTTGAGTGCAAAGTTTTTTGTTTGTTTGTTTGGGTGGTGGTTTTAGTTTTGTTTGGTGTTAGACTCATGTCAAGCATAATTATGGACTTATCATAGACATTCAATAAATAATTCATGTTGTATAAAAGTATGTAGTTTTTCTAGCTGATTAAACAACTTTGAAGACATAAAGTTAATGTACATTGTTTTGTAAATAAAAACGAATGTCTTTGCAAAGTTTCCTGAAGAAAGCAAGAACTGAGAAAAAGGTTCATGTGCAGGAAGTTTATCCAAGGATACATTATCCAGTTGATTAGCACTGTGGGCAACTGGGTCTGAATTCTGCTAGGGACGACATAGATGGAGCCTGTGGAGAAGGCAGCTGAGAACTGTCTACCCAGGGAACAGAAGAGGTGGGTATTTATCTACTAGCTCCCACTGCCCATGCTCAAGGGTGCACTGCCTGGGTGCTAACATCCTTGCATTTGCATTTTGCACATGCATGAATAAAAGCTAAGCAGATGCAGAAGGCTTTCCATGTGGCAAACTCAGAGAAATCTATGATAGAAAGTCAAAGAGTTGAAGAGCAAATATTAATGTCCAACACTTTTAATTTATATTTTCAGAACTCCTACTAAAGTAAATCCTAATTTCATACATTTATTGGTGACTTTCTTCTTCACGAAATGAGTTTTTTTAGCCCAGTTAGACATCTTGTATAGTTACAATTTTAGGAGGTCTTTTGTAGAGCAATTGTATGTTTCCTTTGTCTTTCATCATTTCATGACATAGTTAAGTCTGATAGTTTGTTATTTATACATCCTTGGTTTCTTCTCTTGCTTCCAGATTTTAATAAAGTAAGTAAATAATTAGAATTTTTCTTCTAATAATGTTATACAAGATATATTATCTTTTTAATGCAAATCATTGGTCCATTTAGAATTCATTTTGGTGCATCTAGGCAACATACGTGTGATCTAGTGATCCATTTCCTCTTCATTCCCACCAGCATTTAGTGTTATCACTGTTTGTTTGGTTTTGTTAATCTGCAGTCATTCTAGTCATTTAGTCTGTAGTCTTTCATCTTTAATCTGTAGTCATTTAGTCATTTAGTCTGTAGTTTGAATTTGCATTATCTTAGTGGCTAACAGTGTTCAAAATTGTTTCATGTACCTATTTATCTATAAATCCTCTTTAATAAAACAGAGTTTTATTATATCATTCCTTCCTTCCTTCCTTCCTTTCTTCCTTCCTCCCTTCCTCCCTCCCTTCCTTCCTTCCTCCCTTCCTCCCTTCCTCCCTCCCTTCCTCACTTCCTTCCTTCCTTTCTCCCTCCCTCCCTCTCTCCAGGGTTCTCCACAGAAACAGTACCAATAAGAGGATAAATAGTATCTTAGTCCATTTTCTGTTGCTATAACAGAATATCTGAGGCTCAATAATTTAGAAAGAAAAGCATTTATTATTTACCTCATGGTTCTGCAGGCTGGGAAGTTCGAGGAGCATGACACCAGTATCTGCTCAGCTTCTGGTGAGGGCTTTACTGCTGGGTGAAAACATGGCAGAAGGTTAAAGAGGAAGTGGACACATGCAACAGGAGACTAAATCTGAAGGGTGTCATTTTATAATAATCCATTCTTGCAGGAATGAACCAGTTTCTGAGATAACTTATCTAGTCTTATGAGAGCTAGTACTTGCTCACTATTATAAGAAAGGCACAAAGTTATTCATGAGGAATCTGCCTCCATGATCCAAATACTCCCCACTAGGCTCCACCTCCCACCTCCTAAAACTACCATGTTGAAGATCACATTTCAACATTAGTTTTGGTGGGACAAACCATATCCAAACCACAGTAGAAGGTAGGAAGATAGATAGGAGACAGATAGAGGTAGTTTCTTTCTTTCTTTCATAGATATATATATATATATAACCTTAGAATGACCTTCAGGACCTGCAAGAACTGGCCTTTTATTAACTACCTGATCTCATCTGTTCTTAGTCTCCTCTCCATTGATTTATTCTGCCCCACTGAACTCCCTATTATCCCTCTTACACATTAGGCTCACTCCCACCACTTCATGTACTGCTTCTTCTTCCGGGGATTCTAAAGGAAACATGGGTCACTTCTGTATTTTCATCAGAACTTTTAACATAAAATAAAACAAAACAAAAAACAAATTTTAAAACAAAACAACAACAAAAGAAAAAATGAAAGGAGAAAAGAAAGAAAAAGGAAAGGAAAGAAAGAAGAAGGAAGGAAGAAAAGAAGGAACGAAGAAAGGAAGGAAGGAAGGGGAAGGAGGGAAGGAGGGAAGGAGGGAAGGAGGGAAGGAGGGAAAGAGGGAAGGAGGGAGGGAGGAAGGAAAGAAGGAAGGAAGGAAGGAGGGAAGGAGGCAAGGAGGAGGGAGGGAGGAAGGAAGAAAGGAAGGAGGGAGGGAGGAAGGAAGGAAGGAAGGAAGAAAGGCAGGCAAGTAATACACACACATATGCATACATAAATATATATATATCTCTTAGAAATTTTAGGAATACTAAGGAAATAAATAAGGTACACTCTGAAGTATTTTATTTGCTCCTGATAAATGTGTGACGAATATTTCTGCACAGTTCTCAAATAAACACATAATTTAACCAGGTGAGCATTTCTTATATATTCAAGCAAGACATACAACCAAGACTTGCAGGGAGAACTAAAAATAGCTTCTTCCAAAAATCTAATGAGTAGAAAAATAGAAGAGAAGGAAAATAATCTTAGTAATGTTTTCAAACTTCACATTAAACCTATGGGACAACGTGGACTACTTGAAATCATTAGGATTACTCATTGCCTCTGTGTTTGCTGCATTTAATTTGGCTCTGCCTGGGTTTTCTATCTACCCAGTCTGTCCATGTGAGACACGTTGGTGGGATCTGAGTTTAGAGCTCACCTGGTTGCAGGGCAGAGCTCAAAGAGCACAGGCTTTGGTGTCAGGCAGTCCTGTCTGATGACCCAAGTTCCTTGTGTTAGTAACTGTAGAACTGCAGAACTCAGTTTTTTCACCTGAAAAGTGAGGTTATTGACCTCATATAACTAGGAGGATTAGTAATAGCAGTTGTAAAGAACTGTACACATAACAGAGACTTGGTCAATAGTAGTTAGTGCTGTGATGAATATTTCTTGAAGGGGCTTGGACTTGGAATTAGCCTCAAAAGGGCCAATTGAGACTGAATAGGCAAAGACTCTGGTTACAAAACTTCTTCAACTTTTGAAGGACCTCCGATCCTTGGGGAGATGCTGGAGATATTTTATAGGGCTGAAGATACAAGATATTTTATGAATATTTATTGAATTTAACAAAAATATGAGGTGACAATTTGAGCATATTTTAGTATAAGATGTGTTAGCTCATTTGCATTGCTGTAAAGAGATACTTGAGAGTGGGTAATTTATAATGAAAAGGGGTTTATTTTGGCTCATGGTTCTGCAAGCTGTATAGAAAGCATCTGCTCCTGGTGAGGCCTCAGGAAGCTTTCAATCATGGCAGAAGGCAAAGAGTGAGCTGGTGTATAACATGGTGTGACAGGAAGCAGACAGAGGGAGCAAGAGAGAGAGCAAGAGAAAGAGGGAGGAAATGCCAGGCTGTATTAAACAACTAGCTGTCACATGAACTAACAAGGTGAGAATTAACTTACTACCATGGGGAGGGCACAAAGTCATCCCCATAACCCAACACTTCCTACCAGGCCCCAACTCCTCATGTCTTCCCAATAGTCCCCCAAAGTCTTAACTTGTTCTTGCATCAACTTCAAAGTCCAAAGTCTCATCTGAGACTCAAAGCGTATTTCTTTCACCTATGAATCTGTAAAATTAAAAACTAGTTATTTACTTCCAAGACACAATGGTGGTTCTGGCATTGCGTAAAGATTCCCATTCTCCCCACAGTTCTCCAGAGAAACAGAAGGGAGACATGGACCAAAAGAAAAGGGTAACAGACTCCATGCATGTCTGAAACCCAGCAAAGCAGACACTAAATCTCAAAGTTCCAACAAAATCTTTGACTCCATGTCCCACATCCTGGGGACACTGGTGTGAGGGGTAGGCTCCAAGGCCTTGGGCAGCTCCATCTCTGTGGCTTTGCAAGGTGTAGTTCTCATGCTGCTCTCACAGATTAGAATTCAGTGAGGCTTTCTCAGGTTCTGGGTACAAACTGCTGTTGGCTTTACCACTGGGGAGGCTGGACCCTTTCCCATGATCTCAATAGACAGTGCCCTGGTGGGGACTCTGTGTGGGGTGTCCAACCCCATATTTACCCTGGGCAGTGCCCTAGTAGAGGCTTTGTACAGGGGCTCTACCCCTGTGGCAGGCTTGTGCCTGGGCACCCAGACTTTCTCATACATCTTCTGAAATCTAGGTAGAAGCTGCAGCCTTCTTCACTCTTGCATTCTGGGTACTCACAGGCCTAACACCACATGGAAGCCACCAAGACTTGTGTGGGCTTGTGCTTTCCAAAGTGGCAGTTCAAGCTATGGCTGTGGTCCTTTGAATGGAGACTGGAACTGGAGCTACTAGGATGTGGGAAGCAGCATTGAAAGGCTAAGCAGGGCAGCACTGTCCTGAGCCTGTACCCTGAAATAATTCTGTCCTCTTAGGCCTCTGAACCTGTGATGGGATGGGCAGTCTGGAAGACTTCCAAAATGCCTTCAAGACCTTTTCTCGTTGTATTGACTACTAGCACTTGGCTTCCTTTTAGTCATGCAAATCTCTCTAGCAAGTGGTTATCTGCAGCCCTCTTGAATTCCTCTTCTGAAAATGCTCTTTTCTTCTCTACAACATGACCAAGCTACAATTTTTCCAAACTTTGACACACTGCTTCCTTTTTAAATATGTTTCAAATTTAAGTCATTGCTTTGCTCCTATATCTGATTGTAGGCTGTTAGAAGCAGCCAAGCCACATATTGAATGCTTTGCTGCTTAGAATTTTCTTCCTCCAGATACCCTAAGTCTTCACTCTTAAGTTCAACCTCCCACAAATCCCTAAGACGTGAACACAATGCACCCAAGCTCTTTGCTAAGGCATAACATGAGTGAGGATTTGTTCCAGTTGCCAATAAATTTCTCATCTCCATCTGACAGCTTGTCAGCCTGGACTTCACTGTCCATATTTCTATCAGCATTTTGGTCAAAACCACTCAACTAGTCCCTAAAACATTCCAAACCTTCTTTCTTCTTCCTGTATTCTTCTGAGCTCTCCAAACTCTTCCAATTTCTGCTTGTGACACAGTTTCCAAAGCTGGTTCCATATCTTCAGGTATCTTTATAGCAATGCCCCACTTCTAGTACCAATTTTCTGTTAGTTCATTTGTGTTACTGTAAAGAATACTTGAGGCTGGATAGTTTATAACAAAAAGAGGTTTATTTTGGCTCATAGATCTGCAGGCTCTACAGGAAGCATGGACCCAGCATTTGCTCCTGTGAGGCCTCAGGAAACTTCCAATCACAGCAGAAGGTGAAGGGGGTGCCAGAAAATCCTATGGCAAGAGAGAAAGCAAGAGAGAAGGAACAAGAAAGAGAGGCGAGAGGTGCCAGACTCTTTTAAATGACTAGCTTTTGTGTGAACTAACAGAGTAAGAACTCACTTGTTACAATGCAGAGGGCATCAAGCCATTTATAAATCTATCCCCATGACCCAAACACCTCCCATGAGGCCCCACCTCCAACACTGGGGATTATATATCAATGTGAGATTTGGAAGGGATAAACATAATAATCTCAAATAAACTATTTTTCCTTATTAATTTGTAGAAGTGTTTATGTATGATATATATATACAGTTATGACATATATAGTAAGTTAAATAATTTTTGTCTCAATAAATGCAGTGCACATTTTATATTACTTGAAAAAAAGAAATCATGTACATATTAGTTAACATTTACTGAGTTTTGCCAGGTTCCTCTATATGCTCAAAGGAATAGGAAACATCAAAACAGCCATGTTCTGCGTGACGAAAGGGGAGAAGAGTCTATCTGAAGACACAATTGGAAATAGTGAAGAAAAAAAGCAGGTTGTGCTAAATGGATGTGCACATCAAACACATGCTTGGGTGAGAAGAGGAAAACTGAATATGAATGAAAATATATGCAGCTATGTCTTCCAAAAATATTTATCTTTGCAGTTGTCTTTTTAACAAAACTGTAGTAGAGTTTCTATTCTTATTCTCATTTTTCAGATAAAAAAAACCTGAGAAACAGAAAGGTTAAACTATTTTTCCCTGTACATACCTAGTAAGTGTGGAGACAACTACAAACTCAAGCTGCATGACTTCATCCCCTTAAGGACAAAATGATGCATGTATGACTGCCTGCACACTCGCATTTTTATCTTTTAGAATATGAATGAATGAAATGTTATATCTATTCTTGTGAATGTTAATATTTCACAAACCATGATTCATGGCGCATCCTTCCCAGGAAGGATACCACTTTTGGACATAGAAGCTGGAGGAAGACTGACCATCAAATTCCTTTCTTTGAGGTTGACAGTGTTCATTAACATATTAAGGCTTTGAGAGAACTGCACGTAAATTTTAACAGTCAAAAAACAAACAAACCTTCACACATGGAGATAATATATTTTCCTTTGCACATCTATCAATGATATCCCCTTAATACCACCTTGGGAAGTGTGACTTGAGGTCATTCTCAAATTAAGACCCAGGATTGATGCCAGCAAACTTCCTTCTGCAGAAAAACCAAGCACACTGATTAGCCTTGTGGCACCTGGTTGTGTCTTTATCAATGGCAGATTTTTCTTGGCACAGTTTCTGATACAGTCCTTATGCAGATGTCATTTTTTTGTGTTTTTTTTTTTTTTTCTGACATTGGGAACTTTATGATGCAGGCTTGTGGTATTATAGCAAAATAGTTCCCATTAAGTGAACATTTTCTCAAACATTTCTTATCAAAAGGAAGTCTTAAGAAAAGACTACAAATTAAAGATTTAATACTTGGCCTGTTTTAAGATTTCTAGTTAAAATCTCTTTTAAAAAAAAAGAAAAAAGAAAGGCCAAGTTGAAAACTAATTCTGTATGCCTTGTAACTGGGCAAAAATTAAGTGTTTGAAGGCACAGTTGAAACTAAGTCAATAGTCTTCTTTACACTTGAGGTTTCTTCTGCAAATGAGACAGCCAGGTCAGATCCTAAGTATGATCCAAGAGTACCGCTCTTTTATGTGTTCAAGTGAATAGAAGACATCAAAACAGCCCAAATCTGAAGGAAGGGGAGGAGGATCCACATGAAAGACAAAGGAAAGCAGGCTGTGGCACACTGATGCGCACACCAGACACATGTTCATGTGAGAGGAAGAAACTTAACAAAACACGAGAAAAAAAATGCAGCAATGGCTTCAGAATACTGATTTCATCCTGGGGCAAGTCCCCTTACATTTCATTGACTCAGGGTCTTCATCTGTAAAATGGGTTCTAACATTTTCTAATTCTACTTTTAGTTTTATAGCTTGCACTAGAGAGCTTCTCTTCTTATATGTATACATACCCCAGTTCTTCCCAAAGACTTTTAGAAACCTTATAAAGAATGTGAATATTAACATAAAAGAAATTTTAAAATTTAAGGAAAAATCAAGACCGTGTTAAAGTGAGCACACGGAAGTGCATGCATGCACCGAGGACTTGCACAACTCTTCGGGATGGGCTGTTAGTTTAATTCAGAATGTCCTACAATATAATGCCAAAAGGGAAAAACTAGAAGTGACAAGTTTCATAGTATGAGAAATGTAACTGGCTCTCTGGGGCTTAGGAGAAGAAAGGCGTGTTTGGAGTTGATGTATACAACAAACCCTACGCTAGCTCACTGCGAGAGGCTGCACACATTGTCCTGGTAATTGCACGGGTGCGGAGTATGACCACACATCATATCTGGGTGAATACCTCTTTCACCCTCTATTTTTTTACAGCTGTCTGTCACAAACGTATGTGGCAGCCTTAGAGACAAGACTTTCAAAATGGCTATTTTTAATAACACTGATCAAATCCAGTTAAGGATATTTTAAATTATTTTTATTTTTCAGGATGCTATGTCACTTGCTCTAGCCCCCTGCTACTAATTCAATTTGTGTTTATTATTCAGATAAATGCAGATAACATAGTTTCTACCTACGAGAGTTTCTGTTCTGGAGAAAAATAAATTACTTTATTTTAAATACCATTACCTACACTGAAGATAAAACCATTAAATGACTTTCATAACTTAGTGTACTCTTATTACCTAGGCTCAGCTGGAGAAGTGTTTCCCCTTTAAGGAGGGAAGGTATACTAGAAAGAACATTCCACCTGCCGACCCTGTGACTCTGATCTCTACTTGTCTGATCTCTCAGCATGCTTATTGAAACAAAAAAGTCAGTGCTGTCTGACAGGTATCCATAGTGATGATTAATATTGAACTTATTTTATCCACTTAAGAAATATTTACTGGATGACTACTATTCCAAGCACCACGTTAGGCATCAAATCAGAAATTGAAAGAAAATGTTTATTACCTAGTGATAACATACATGAAGCCTGTAAAGTAGTCATTAAAATTACTTATTGTTGTTATTGCTCAGAGAACGTGCTTGTATTTTAACAACAATAAAAAAGGAATATAGGAGCTGTCAGGCCTAAGTATGAGTGAAAGGCAATGTTGATTACTAATGCAATGTCTATTATATCTTCCAAACTTTTCTCATGGTATTTGAAAGGCTGTGTGGCAAAGTCTCTGCAGCTGCAATTTGCTTAAATTTAAGAATCTGTCAGAATCTGTCTGAGGGAAGCTCCTAAGATCTCATTTTCTGCTATGGTATATTTGAATGCATGCTTATTCATTTAAGAATTCATGTGGCATTATGCTCGGCGATCTGATATGTACACAAAATTACAGAACATTATCCATATCCTAGTTTGATGGAACAGATATAAATTTTAAAAATGTTAATTATAAGGAACTATAAAGCTACTAATTTATATAGAACACTCCCTATAGTAGTATACCAAAGGATGCCCTCTCTAGGAAGACTAGAATTACAAAATGACCTCACATTTGAATGAAAATTAGTTTATTAAAAATTTCTTCCTTCCTCTGGGTAGATGCAGCCTTGTACCAAAGCACACAGCTTGGAAAGCTAGATTGTGTTGGATGGTCATCCCCCTACTCTCTTCGCTGGACAGATTTTGGCAGGTCTTAAACCACAGAAGAAAATGTGCAACCCCGAGTTGGTGCCTCTAGAATCAATACCAATGAGTACAACATTAATTAGAAAATTCGTAAGGCTATTGTTTTTAAAATATTAAAAGAAAAAAGCTTCTATTAGGCTACTCTTTTTGAAGAAGACTTTATGAAAGACGAATAAAGATTAGTTGTATTTTGAAGAATAGGTAGCATTTGCATAGGTAGAAAAAGTCAGAGAGATACTGTTAGTTGGCTAGCTGAAACCGATTGAACAGAAAAAGGAGGAAAGGAGAGAAAATTTTGTGGGAACAGCTGGTAAAAGCATTTGGTTGGAACTGATGTTTTGAGAGTGAGAATTACGATATGAGACTGGAAATGCAGCTGGGTGCCAGCTGACAGGGGACTTTGAATATTAGAATAAAAAATTTAAACTCTATCCTTTAGGCAACAGCAAATCATTGAAGCATTTTAAGAAAATGATTGATATAATTAGAAGGAATAATTTTGGAAAATATCATTACAATGAAAAGACTTTTTTTCATTAAAGTAGAAATCAGTAACACATGGTTGTTACAGAGAAACGTAAAATTGCAGATAAGGTAAGTAAAATCACCTCTAATTAAACAAGATGGAAGTAATTATTATTAATTCTTTGATGTACTTAAATGAGAATTCATTCCATGCATATAAAAATGTATACATTATAAAATGGAGTCACAATACCCATAATATTTTTGAAACTTTATGTCATTTAATAAAATCATATTAACTAGTACTTTAAAGGAACAGTAAATTTTATCTTTTTAGTTTTTTGCGGAGGGGAGGATCTCACTATGTTGACCAGGCTCATTTCAAACACCTGGCCTCAAGTGATCCTCCTGCCTTGGCCTTCAAATGCACTAGAATTACAGAAGTGAGCCACCATCCCCTGAATAGTAAGTTTATTTATTTTTATTTATTATTACTAATTTTTTTTTTATGAGACAGAGTTTCTCTCTTGTTGCCCAGTCTGGAGTGCAATGCTGTGATCTCAGCTCACTGCAACCTCCACCTCCCAGGTTCAAGGGGTTCTCCTGCCTCAGCCTCCTGAGTAGCTGGAGTTACAGGCATGCGCCACCACACTCAGCTAATTTTTATATTTTTAGTAGAGATGGAGTTTCGCCATTTTGCCCAGGCTGCTGTCAAACTCCTGACCTCGGGTGATGCATTACCTCGGCCTTCCAAAGTGCTGGGATTACAGGCGGCCAGTAAGTTTATTTTCAATTAATGTAGTTGTCTTTCATTTTACTTTTAATTGACACATAGTAATTATACATACTTATGGGGTAGAGAGTGGTGTTTCAATACACGTATACATTGCTTTAAAATTATTTTGTATATCCATCATCTCATATATTTATCCTTTACAGTGAGACATTCAAAAACTTTTTTAATGATTTAAAAATAAGTTTAAATTTTGTCCTCTTTTGTTTTTATTATAGATTTAGATGGAAAAAGTGCAGTTTTGTGAGATGGATATATTGCATTGTGATGAAGTCTGGGCTCTTACTGTTCATTGCATCCATTAAGTACTCTCATATCCCACATCCTCCACCAACCCTCCCACCCTTTGGAGTCTCCAATGTCTATTATTCCACTGTCTATATCCATGTGTATGCATTATTTAGCTCTCACTTATAAATGAGAAAATGTGGTATTTGGCTTTCTGTTTCTAAGTTATTTTACTTAAGAATAATGGCCTGTCATTCCATCCATATTGCTGCAAAAGACATAATGTTATTCTTTTTTATGGCTGGCTAGTATTTTATGGTGTATATGTATTGTATTTTCTTTATCTGGTAATCCACTGATGGACACTTAGGTTGATTCTAGATCTCTGCTACTGTGAATAGTGCTGCAATTGACATGAGAGTGCAGATATACCTTTGACATTCTGATTTCCTTTCCTTTGGTTGTATACCCAGTGGTGGGATTACTGGATTGTATGGTAGTTCTATTTTTAACTCTTTGAAAAATTGCCATACTGTCTTCCATGGAGGTTATACTAATCTACATCCCTACAAACAGTGTATAACCATTCCCTCTTCCCCATATCCTCACCAACATATTTTATTGACATTTTAGTAATGGCCATTCCGAATGGTATGAAAAAGTATCTCACTGTGGTTTTAATTGGCATTTTTCTGATGATTAGTGATGTTGAACAGTTTTTCATATGATTGTTGGCCATTTACATGTCTTCTTTTGAAAAGTGTCTGTTCATGTCTTTTCTCCACTTTTTAAGGGGGTTATTTTTGTTGTTGTTGTTGTTACTCACATATTTGAATTCCTTGTAGATTCTGGATATATTCTTTTGTTGGATGCGTAATTTGCAAATATTTTCTTCCATTCTGCAGGCTGTCTGTTCACTCTGGTGATTTTTTCTTTTGTGGCATAAAAGCTTTTTATCTTAATGAAGTCCCATTTGTTTATTTTTGTTTTTGTTGCATTTGCTTTTGAGGTCTTAGTCATAAACTCTTTGCCTAGGCCAATGTCAAGGAGAGGTTTACATAAGTTTTCTTCTAGTAGTTTTATAGTTTCAGGTCTTACATTTAAGTTTTTAATCTATCTTAAGTTAATATTTGTATACAGTGAGATATGGAGGCTCAGTTTCATTCTGCTGTATACAGGAATCCAATTTTCCTGGAACCATCTATTGAATAGATGCCCTTTTCCCATTTTATATTTTTTGTCAACTTTGTCAAAAATGAGTTGACTGTAAGTATGAGGCTTTATTTTTGAGTTCTCCATTCTGTTTCTTTGATTTATGTGTCTATTTTTACACAAGAACTATGCTGTTTTGGTTACTATAGCCTTGCAGTATAGTTTGAAGTCAAGTAATGTGATGCCTGTAGTTTGGCTCATTTTGCTTAGGATTGCTTTCACTACTTGGGCTGTTTTTTTTGTTCCATATGAATTTTAGATTTGTTTTCCCTAATACTGTAAAAAAATGATGTTGATATTTTGATAGGAATTGCATTGAATCTGTAGGTTGCTTTAGGCAATATGATAATTTTAACAATATTGATTCTGTTGATTCAAGAGCATGGGAAGTTTTTCCACTTGTTTTTGTCATCTACAATTACTTTCATTGGTGTCTTACGGTTTACACTGTAGAGGTCTTTCATCTCCTTGGTTAAATGTGTTCCAAGGTATCTTATTTTTTGTATTATAATGGAATTATAAATGGGATTGATTCTTGGTTTGGTTCTCAGGTTGATTGTTATTGGTATATACAAATGCTACTATTTTTAATATTAATTTTGTATTATAAAGCATCATTGAATTTATTTAACAAATCTAGCCTTTTGGAGGAGTCTTTAAGGTTTTCTAAGATTGTATTATAAACAAACATAATTTGACTTTCTCTTTTCCAGTTTGGATACATTTTATTTCTCTCGCTTGATTTTTCTAGCTAAGACTTCTAGTGCTTTGTTGAATATGAGTGGTGAATGGGCATCCTTGTATTGTTCCAGTTTTTAGTGGGGATGCTTTCAAGTTTTCCCCATTCAGTATGATGTTGGCTGTGGGCTTGCCATATATGGCTTTTATTATTCTAAGATATATTTCTTCTATGCCTAGTTTGTTGAGGGTTGTTATTATGAAAGGGTGTTGAAATTTATCAGATGCTTTTTCAGAATCAGTGGAAATTATCATATGCTTTTTGTCTTTCACTTTATTAACAGGATGTATTACATTGATTAATTTGGTTATGTTGACCAACCTGCTCATCCCTAGAATAAATCCCACTTGGTCATGATGAGTGATCTTTTTACTGTTGAATTTGGTTTGCTAGTATTTTGTTGAGGATTTTTGCATCTGTGTTCATCAAGGATATTAACTATAGTATTCTTTATTTTATTTTTGCATTCTTGTCTGTCATTAGGATCGAGTGATACTGGCTTTGAAGAGTAAGTTGGGGAGCATTCTCCCTTCCTCAATATTTTGGAACAGTTATGGTAGGATTGACACCAGTTATTCTTTGTGTATCTGGTATAATTTAACTGTAATTGATCTTGTCTTGGGCATTTTGGGAGAGATGGAGTTTACTATTGATTCAATCTCACTATTCTTAATTGATCTGCTCATGATTTCTGTTTCTTCCTGGTTTAATCTTGGGATATTGTATGTTTCCAGGAATTTATTCAGTTCTTCTAGGTTTTCTAGTTTGTGAGCATAAAGATGTTCATAGTAGTCTCTGACAATCTTTTGTCTTTCTTTAGTATCACTTTTAATGTCTCCTTTTTTCATTTCTGATGCGGTTATTTGAATTGTCTCTCATTTTCTTAGTAAATCTAGTGAGAAATCTATAAATTTTGTTTATCTTTTCAAATAACCAACTTTTCATTTTGTTAAATCCTTTGTATTATTTTGGTCTCAAATTCATTTTATTCTGCTAAGATTTTTGTTATTTCTTTTTTCTGCTAGGTTTGGGTTTGGTTTGTTTGTTTTCTTCTAGTTTCTTGAGGTGTGACATTAGGTTCTTAATTATTATATTTCTTTTTTAATGTAATTCTATAAACTTTCCCTTTAGCACTGCTTTTATTATATCCCAGAAACTTTAGTATGTTTTTGTCTCTATTTTCATTCAATTTGTAATATTTTAAAATTTTTCTTAAATTTGTCTTTGACTCAAAAATTGTTCAGCAGCATGTTGTTTAATTTCCATGTGCTTATATAGTTTCAAGAATCTCTTGGAATTGACATCTAGTTTTATTCCACTGTGCTCCAAAAAAATATTTAGGATTATTTCATTTTTTTTAAATTTATTAAGACTTGTTTAGTGGCCTAACACATGACCTATCTTGGAGATTATTTGATGTACTGATGAGAAGAATGTTCCATGCACTGATGAAACAATTCTGCATTTGTTGGGTAGAGTGTTCTGTAAATGTCTGTTATGTTCGTTTGGTCTAAAGTCCAATTTAAGTCCAGTGTTTCTTTGTTGATTTTCTGTTTCAGTGATCAGTCTAGTGCTCTCAGTGGGGTGTTGAAGTTCCCCATTATTATCATATTGCTGTCTATCTTTTTTATTAGGTCTAGTAAAAATAGGTCTAGTATATTTGCTCTGGCATTAGGTGCAAATATATTTTGAATACTTATATTTTCTTGTTTAATTGATCTCTATCATTTATATAAAAATGTCTTTGTCTTTTTTTACTGGTATTGATTTAAAGTCTATTTTGGCAGATATAAATAAAGCTATTTGTAGTCATTTTTGATTTCCATTTACATCGAATATGTTTTTCCACCCCCTTTCTTTCAATCTATAAGTGTCTACTAATAAGATGAGTTTCTTATGGGCAGCATGTGGTTGAATCATGTTTTATTACCCATTCAAACAATCTTTATCTTTTAAATGGAAATTTTAATTTATTTATGTTCAAGGTTTATATTGATATGTGATGTTGTGTTTCTGTCATAATATTGTTATCTAGTTGTGTTGCAGCCTGATTCGTGCAATTGTTTTATAACATCTGTGAGTTTTATACCTCCAAGTATTTTTATAATAATGAGCATCAACCTTCTGTTTCATTTTTAGAACTCCTTGATCATTTCTTTTAGGGCAGATCTTGTTATGACAAATTTCCTCAGTCTTTGCTTGTTTGGGAAAGACTTTAACTATCTTCTACTTATGAACTTTCATAATACAAAATTTGGGATTGACTCTTATTTTCCTGAAGCACATTGAACATGGAATCCCAATCTCCTCTGACTTGTAAGATTTCTGCTAAGAAGTCCACTATTAGTCTGATGGGGTTTTCCATATAGGTTACTAGACTCTATTCTCTTGCTGATTTTAGGATATTTACCTTTGTGTTAACCTTAGACAATCTGAGAACTATATGTCATGATGAGGTCTTTCTTGCAATGTATTCCTCTGGAGTTCTTTGAACTTCTTTTATCAGAATGTCTTGCTCTTTTGCTGGACTAGGAAAGTTTTCCTCAATTATTATTTTTTCTTTTTTTGTTTGTTTGTTTGTTTCTGAGAAAGAGTCTCACTCAATTGCCCGGGCTGGAGTGCAATGGAGCGATCTCGGCTCACTGCAACCTCCGCCTCCCAGTTTCAAGTGATTCTCCTGCCTCAGCTTCCCGAGTAGCTGGGACTACAGGCACGCACCACTGAGTCCAGTTAATTTTTGTATTTTTAGTAGAGATGGGGTTTCACCATGTTGGTCAAGCTGGTCTTGAACTCCTGACCTCAGGTGATCTGCCCTCCTCGGCCTCCCAAAGTGCTGGGATTACAGGTGTGACCCACCATGCCCAGCCTAATTATTTTCTTAAATAGGGTTTCCAGACATTTTGCATTTTCTTCTCTCTCAGGAATACCTTTAATTTATAGATTCAAATGTTTTACATAGTACAGTAACTCTCAAGGCTTTGCTCAATTAATTTTTTTTTGTCTGACTAAACTAATTCAAAAGATGTGTCCTCAAGTTCTGAGACTCTTTTTTTCTGTTTTGTCTTGGTTATAGTTCAAACTTACAACTGCATTTCATAACTCCATCAATATTTTTTTCATTTCCAGAAGTTCTGTTTGTTTTTTTCTTTAGTAAATATCTATCTCTTTGATAAGTTTCTCATTTATATTCTGGCTTGATTTTCTGATTTCTTTGTGTTGGTTTTCAGGTTTCTCTTGGATCTAACTGACATGCTTTAAAATAAGTATTTTGAATTCTTTATTTGATATCTCAAATATTTCATTTTGGTTTGTATCTATTGCTGCAGAGTTAGTCTAATCTTTCAGAGATGTTGTAACATCCCGTTTTTTCATACTTTCAGAATTGTTATGCTGGTTCCTTCTCATCTGGAGAAACTGTCAGTTCTTCTTATTTTGAATTTATTTTTGTTTGGAATGAACATTTTTTTCCCTTTCAGGGTGTAACTTTATATATGTTGAGTAGTGTCATTTGGCTTTGTTTCTGTGGGCTTCTGTGTGACTGCCTTCATATGGTGACTTTCTCAAATGCCAGTTGTGGTAGCAATGTACTAAGTGTTTAAGAAGCTCACAGACTTTTTCTGAGCTGGGGTGGTGGAGGTCTCAATAAGCTTTTCCCATTTCCAAGCACTGTGCACTTGTGTCAACAAGTTTTGTATCAGGTTGTGCAATTCAACCTCCAGGTCAATAGGTGGCTCTTGCACGTAAGAGCCAGCTGTGGTGGTAGCAGAAAGGTTTACGCTTGATCTTTGTTTACAGGTAGAAGCTCTCCAGTTACTCAGGCAATAGGCTGGTTTGTGGAATATCCAGTGGCCTGCTCTATGCGCTCAGCCCTATGGTGTGTAAAGTTGGGCTGAGCTAGACCGAGCAGGCCCTCAGATCCCCCAGTGGTGGACACAAGCACCAGTCCTTATAGGGGTGGTGCAGGAGTGATACAGACTCTGCATGATTTCCTTGGCTATAAGTAGCCCCAGTGTGGTGGCTTTCTCAAATGCCAGTTGTACTGGTAATGTACCAGGTGGTTATGCAGGTTCAAGGTCTACTGAGTATCCAGGGTAGTGTGAACAATGGTGGTAGCAGAGGTTGCATAAAGCTGTGTCCTTCCTGAGTGACTTTAACACTAAACTCCTGATCCAACTCTATAGTGATTACACACACATACATGATCACATACACACCCACACATGCATATGTGTACATAATATAAACAATATAAATGTAATCCTTCGTTTGGGCATGTGATACAATAAAAGTGAAAAGTAAAAGATTAAAGTCATGAACACAGATAAAACCATCAGAAACTGATCAAAGAAAAAGTGTAAAGAAACTCCCCCAAAAATATTTTGTTTGAAAAAAGTAAAAATAATTATATGTATAATTGAATTTTAGAAATCAAAATGATTTTTTCTATTTCTGTGAAAAATGACTGAAAATTTGATAGGAATTGCACTGAATCTGTAGATCACTTTGGGTAGTATGGAAATTTTAACAATATTAGTTATTCCAGTCCATTAGCATGAAACATCTTTCCCTTTATTTGTGTCTTCTTCAAATTCCCTATTGATGTTTCTATCATGTATATATAAATCAAAACATCAGATTTTACGCAATAAATATACAAAATTGTCAACTAAAAATGAATTTTTAAAAATCAAAAGATGAAAATATGAACAACTTCCAATCAATACATAAAAATAGACATTTGGATAGTTTCAACCAATATGCAAGATTTTTTTTTTAAAGTTCAAGAATGTCGTATAAGTAAGTACTAGAAAACCTTCAAGGAGAAGAACTTTTTCAGAGGAAGAAACAATGAATATGTGTTTAATAAATGAAAGAGAACAGCTAACAAATTTTATAAGGTAGAATAATGTTGAAATCAAACAGAATAAGAACACAACAAAAATATAAACTTTACATAAGCTCTCTGAAGAAAAGTACATTATAATAATAGCAAGCGAGTACAGTTCTTCACCTAATCCCTGAAAGTCTACTGTGACTTTAGTGTGATTATTTTATAATTTTTTTTTTTTTTGAGACAGAGTCTAGCTCTGTCACCCAGGCTGGAGTGCAGTGGTGCGATCTCGGATCACTGCAAGCTTCGCCTCCCAGGTTCATGCCATTCTCCTGCCTCAGCCTCCTGAGTAGCTGGGACTATAGGCACCCGCCACCACACCTGGCTAATGTTTTGTATTTTTTAGTAAAGATGGGGTTTCACCGTGTTAGCCAGGATAGTCTTGATCTCCTGACCACATGATCCACCTGCCTCAGCCTCCCAAAGTGCTGCAATTACAAGCGTGAGCCACCATGCCCTGCCAATTATTTTGTATTTTTTAAAGAAGAGTCCTGAGTCACAAAAAGATTAAATACTTTTGTTCATGGCCCCACTTACTTGTGAAGGAACCAGATTTCAAATTCAGTGGTATGGCCAAAATAATTTATACTTTTAAGTTCCTCAATCCATGCCCATTCCACTATAATTTACACCCATATTAAACAAAATATGGCAAATAAAATACATACCTATGTGTGTGTGTGTATATATACATATATACACATATACAACTGTGTGTGTGTGTATATATATATATATATAGAGAGAGAGAGAGAGAGAGAAAGAGAGAGAGAGAGAAAGAGAGAATTGACCCTTGAATAACACAGGTTTTAAACACACAGGTCCACTTCTATGTAATTTTTTTCAAAAAAAAATTGGAAAAATTTTGTAGATTTACAACAATTTGAAAAATCTCACAATTTATATAGCCTAGAAATACAAAAAATTAAAACATGTTATATATGTCATGAATGCATAAATATATGTAAATAGTAGACCATTTTATCTGTTACTACCATAAAATATACATAAATCAATTATAAAAAGTTAAAATATATCAAAATGCATGCACACAATCACTTACAGACCATTCATGGTACCATTCATACTTGAGAAAAATAAAAACAAGTGTAAAGATGCAGTATTAAATGATAACTGCATAAAATTAGCTATAGTAATACTGTACTTCTGTGACAATCTTGTAGTCGCCTCCTGTTTCTCTTGCTGTTACGCCAAGTATTGCAACTATCTGCTTAAAATGTTATGTTACACTAATCACCTCCACATTTCTAGTAAATTGCTTTCCACTGTAGAAACTGACCTCTTGAAGTTCTCACATATTTTTCACTGTGTTTAGTACAATATTATAAATCTTGAATAATACCATAGGACCCCTACAAAGTGCCACTAGAGATGTTACAAGTACTCCCAAGACACAGAGAGAGGTCATGACATTACAAGTTAATTTATTGTAAGAATACACTGTATTATATATATAATGTACAACATATGTGTTTATCGACTTTTTTTCATCAGTAAAGCTTCTGGTCAACAGTAGGCTGTTAGCAGTTAAGTTTTGGAGAGTTAAATGTTATACATAGATTTTGGGCTGCACAGGGATCTATTGACATTAATAGCCTTAACCTCCACATTATTCAAGGGTCAACTGTATGAATAAGCGAAGGAACAAATAGATAAACAAATTGTGATATGTTTATACCATAGAATATTATTCAGTTACAAAAAGAAATGAAATGACTTATGTTACAACATAGATTAATTTTTAACCATAACACTAAGTTAAAGAAGCTAGATAAAAGGGTAACATACTGTATAATTCCATTTATATTAATTCCATTTATATGGCTTGCCTATCATAGGCAGATCTAAGAAACAGAAATCAGATTAGTGTTTGCCACAGGCTGGTATAGGGGCAGGTGAGAAATATGTTAGTAGATATGGGGTTTCATTTTGGGGTAATACATATGTTCTGGGCATTAGATAGTGGTGATGGTTGCACAACTTTGTGAACAAACTAAAACCACAGTACATTACGCTGTAAAAGAACAAATGTTATGGTAGGTAAATAATATATCAATTTAAAAAGACACCAAATTTAAATGTGAAATATGATCTTGTATTGAACAATTGAACACTGGGGTAAAAAATCAGTTGCTCTAAAGAACATTATTGGAATAATTGTCAAAACTTAAATGAAACCTGTACATTAGGTAATAGTATTATATTAACATTAAATTTTCTGTTTCGTGATAATTTTGGAAATTTCACATTAAAGTGTTTAGTGAGAAAGGGATCTATTGCTTTCTACTTGGTCTTTAACAATTCAGAAAAGAATAACAAATCAAATGTGGCAAAATGTCAAAAATTGCTGAATCTAGGTGAAGGGTATAAATAAATTCTTTGTACTTTTGTACTTTTTTTCGTCACTTTTATGTAAAAATTGTTGCAAAATAAAAATGATTATCATAAAGTCAAAAAAATGAAAAACGAAAGAAGAAAAATGCAAAACAAAGCAAGCGCAATCCATCTAGCAGCGTGTGGATGTGGTCCTTTCTTAAAAGAGAAGTTAATTTTAATGATTCTTTGAGGTTATGTGAAGCTTTCTCAATCGGCTATTAACAGTGAATTTGTAACAGATTAGCTATTGAACAAAAAATCCCACTATCCTGTGGGGGAGGAAAAAAAGGCACATTGATGTTTATCTGATGAATTCACAAAATTTATTTTACTATCCATGTTTGGATTTATTTGCTTACATTAATGGAGTTTTTAAAAGGTAGATGATGATTTTGTGATTCTAAAGAGCTTCAATCAAAATATAAGATAAACAGTCCGAATTATAAAATGATAAAATATTATTATTATTGATGCAGAGATGACGTTTATCCTTCTTGGCATTGCTACATTTGACCTATTATTAGTGGTGCTTCTGAATCACCAAATATTAATATTCTCTTTTCAAATCTCAGGGTCTTTTTTCCTAATTCTATGATTTATTAGATGACTGCATATCTTTAAACCAGAATTTTTAATGGCCACAATATAGTAGCTACTCTAAATTTGAGTTTGTCTTAAGTCCAAGAAAAATGTGGAGATGATATTAAGAGAATTCATTTTTATCCATCCTTAGATAAAAATAGAAACTAATCATCATTTCTCCTTGTTATAACAATTTAGAAAAATTGTTGGGAGATATCTAAAATGAGGGCAATTTATCAGTGCTGAACTATAGGAAACAAGTATTGTCCAGTTCTGCCCAGCACGGTTAAGTCATCAAATCTACTCTTGAATTGTGTGCCTGGTACCACAGTGGGGAGTTCTGCTTTCTTCGTTGCGCTTTACTTTCCTCATTTCTTCTCCATGATCTGAATTTGTTTTTCATGGAAGGCCTTAGGATAGTCATAATAGTTAACACTTACTATGTGCTTATAATATGCCAGGCACTGAGTGAAGTATTACATCATTTAATAAGGACAAACATTATCTAATTCAAGTCTCACACACCCAGAGAATAGTAGTGAAGCAGGTGGACTTCACATTCTGCCAAGATGAAATAGCCCCAGTCTGTAGCACCTTTACAACTAATTGACCAAAAACAAACAAACAACAACAAACAAGCATTAGAAATTTCTGGAAGGTGAAACGAGGAAGGCATGCTGTTTAGGGACTTATGAGCTTCAGAAATGACATGGCAGTGAGCTCTCTGGGTATCTTTATTGCCAGACACGGCACTAGAGCACTGCAGAGGCTTCTAATCCAGAACCTCCAACAGACACAGAAGCAAAACACTCCATGGAAGTCTATTACCTACAGCCACAGGGCCAAGAAGAAAAGGAAAAGAATGGCCTAAGCCTTAAGCCTAAACAAAACAGAAAATGTTTTGTTTTGTTTTGTTTTTCTTTTTTGCCAGAGTGAGGGGAACAATATGCTTTTTAACTCCAGCTAAATACCAACAGAACAGCATGCTAACCTCCTTCACCATTGTGGTTTCATGGGAACTGATTAGTTATTTTCCAGCTCATTCCCACCCACACTCCCCCCCTTCCCCTGCTCTCCCAAGCAGGTAGAGTGCAACTTAAATTCCTCCACTGGATGGTTAACTGGGGGTTAATCTTATATCTCCTGCCTAGATATTGTCATCAGGGGCTGAGCCTCCATCCTGACAGCAGAAGACAACCAGACAGTGGAAGGCAGAGCCAGTACTCTAGGCTCCACCAACTCCTCTTTCCACCCATGTGAAAGTGGTGCCAGTGGTGCCAAGGGAGGAGCTGAGTCAACACCCCACAGAGCACCAAGGAGAGGAAACAAAGTAGTGAAAGTTCAGGCTATAAGCTCCTCATTTTCTGCTCTTTTGTGCTATCAGAGGGACACAGAGAGCTATACTTACCCAGAGAGCTATCAGGGAGCTATACTTTCACCCACCCGGCATGATTTAGTGGGAAACAAGAGAGAGAAGCAGCCCTATTTGGTATTCCACTTCCAGCCCCCTGGTATGAGTGGAGACCAAGAGGAGATGAACTTCTGTTCTCCATCCTGCAGCAATAAAAACTGAAACCCATCAGGGAACTAATCTTCCACCTACACTTGGAGTCAATGGAGATTGAGAGTGAGAGTCAAATTGTTGAAGGAAACTCTCTAAAGAAAAAGGAACTAACAGTAGATGGCTTGAAACTTCAGAAAAGAAAGAAGAGTATGCAAATTGGTAAAAATAAGGGTGTATAAAATAGACTATTTGCTATGTGTGAGTTTCTTAAGGTATATTTGAAGGTTGAAAGAAAAATTGTACATCCAATGTGCAGCTTAACGCATGCAGAAGAAATACTTAATACAATTATATCTTAAAAGTTCATAAGCACTCAAATAAACGTAAAGTTTCTTAAATTGATGTGCAAAAACATCAATTCCATTAAACCATAGTAAGTTATAGGAATATGTATTGTTATGCATGTAGCAACCAGTAAGAAAACTACAAAATAATATACTAATTTAAAGACTGAAAATAAATCAAGATGGAATTTTTAAAAAGTTTAAATAACCCACAGAAAAGTAAAAAAAAAAATCAGAAAATAGAAAGCATAAGAAATGATCCAAAGACACATAATAAAAGGCCAAATTAAGTCCTAACATCCTAATACAGCCTTATCTATCTCTGTATTAATCTATCTATTCATCTAATCAAAAGGCACAGATTGGCAGCATATTAAAAATAACGAGATTCAAAAATACAGTGTCTACAAAAATTTCACTTCAAATAAAGGATGTAGGTATATTTAAAATAAAAGAATAGAAAATGATTCAGCACAGAAGCATTATTTTTTAAAGCAGATGTGTTATATATTAATTTTTGATAGACTACATTTCAGAGCAAAGAAAATTACTACAAAAAGAGACATTATGTAATAATACATGTATTAATCCAACACAAAGACATAAAAATCCTAAATATGCACATTAGAAAACCATACCAGAGCCTGAAAACAGCAAAAATTCCAAAATTAAAAGAGCTTAAATAAGTAGACAAGCCACAGTTATGGTGGGGGACTTCAAGATTCCATTCTCAGAAAACGATAAAACAGTAAACAGAAAATCAGCTGTGATATAGAAGAACTGAATAATATAGTAATACAACAGTAGCTCATTGATATATATAGAACACTCCACCCAACAAGAGAAAATACACATTTTTCAAAGGTTTATGGAACGTTGACTAAGATAAACTGTATATCCTGGACCATAAAACAAACTTCAGCAAATTTAACTTAATTTAAATCACATGGAGTATGCTATTTGACCAAAGTGGCATTAAATTCAAAATGAGTAAGAGGCAAACAACAGGGAAATCTCTAAATGTGGAAATTTAACAACGTATTTTCAAATAATCCATAATCAAAAAGGAAGTTTGAAAACAAAAAATAAATAGAATTGAATATAACATGAAAATATAACATATCAAGATATGTAGGAAACCATCTTAAAATATGTGAAATTAGTTAATACTTAAAATTTTATAGCACTTAATAATTACATTAGAATATAAAATAGAAAGGTGGAGCAAGGTGGTGGAGTAGAAAGCTCCACCGATACCAAGGACACCAATTTAACAACTATCTACACAGAAAGAACACCTTCATAAGAACCAAAAATCAGATGAGAACTCATAGAATCTGATTTTAACTTCCTGTTACTAAAAGAGGCACTGAAGAGATAGAATAAACAGTCCAGAATTACTGACGCCACCCCTCCTTGACCTCAGCAACAGTGTGGTCCAGAGAGCATCTCTGGGTGCTCGGGGAAGGAGAACACAGCAATTTTAATTCAACTCGGTGCTGTCCTGTTAGAGCAGAAACGGGAACAAACTTAGCTGACTCTGGCCCACCAAGGGAGCATTTAAACCAGCCCTAGCCAGAGGGGAATTGCGGATCCCAGCGGTTTGAACTTGAGTTCCCACAAACCTTGCTACCAAGACCCAAAGTGCTCTTGGTCTCTAAGTAAACTTGAAAGGCAGTGTAGGCCATAAGGAATGCAATTCTTAGGCAAGTCCTAGGGCTGAACTAGGTGCAAAGACACTGGACTAGGGGGCAAGCAACATATTGAGACACCAGCCAAGAGAGTGCTAGCTTCACCCTTCCTCTAACCACAGGCTGCACAGCTCACACCTCCAAAAGACACTCTTTCCTTCTGCCTCAGGAGAGGACAGGGAAGAGCAGGAGGACTTTGTCTTTCATCTAGGATACCAGCTCAGCCACAGCAGGACAGGACACCAGTCAGACTTGCAATGCTCCTGTTCCAGGCCTTAGCCCCCAGACATTTCTAGACACAGCCTGGGCCAGATTCTGTTGATTCAAGAGCATGGGAAGTTTTTCCATTTGTTTTTGTCATCTACAATTACTTTCATTGGTGTTTTACAGTTTTCATTGTAGAGGTCTTTCATCTCTTTGGTTAAATGTGTTCCGAAGTATCTTATTTTTTGTATTATAATGGGATTTTAAACAAGTGGGAGGACAAAGTTAAGGCATAGAATTTTGTTGGTTTCCTTTTTGCTTGTTCGTTTACGCAGTGTTAAGTTGTTATCAGGTTAAAATCATGGGTTATAAGATAGTATTTGCAAGTTTCATGGTAACCTCAAACCAAAAAGCATACAATAGACACACAAGAAATAAAAGCAAGAAACTAAATCATATCACAAGGAAAATTATCTTCCCTAGAGGAAGACAGAATGGAAAGAAAGAAGAAAGAGAAAATCACAAAACGATGAGAAAACAAATAACAACATGGCAAGAGTAAATTCTTACTTATCAATGATAACATTGAATATAAATGGATTAAACTCTCCAATCAAAATATGTAGACTGGCTTAATGGATGAAAAGACAAGACCCATTGATCTGTTGTCACAAGAAACACATTCCACCTATAAAGACATACACAGACTGAAAATAAAGGAATGGAAAAAGATATTTCATGCCAATGGAAACCAAAGAAGAGCAGGGGTCACTATACTTATGTCAGACAAAATAAATTTAAAGACAAAAAGTATAAGGAGAGAAAAGAAGGTCACTATATAATGATAAAAGGGTCAATTCAGCAAAAGGATGTATCAGTTTTAATTATATGCATCTCAATATATATAAAAAATATTGTTAGAGCTAAAGAGAAAGATAGGCCCCGATACAATAATAGCTAGAGAGTTAAACAACCCATTATTAGCACTGGACAGATCTTCCTGACAGAAAATCTACAAAGAAACATCAAACTTAATCTTCACTATAGAATAAATGGACCTATTAGAAAGTTATAGAACATTTTATCCAGGAGATGCAGAATACAGATTCTTTTCCTCAGCCATGGATTATTCTCAAGAATAGACCATACGTTAGGTCACAAAATATATTTTAAAACATGTTTAAAAATTGAAATAATAGTAAGCATCTTCTCTGACCACAATGGAATAAAACTAGAAATCGATAACAAGAGGAATTTTGAAAACAATACAAATACATGAAAATTAAACAATATACTCCAGAATTACCAGTGAGTCAATGAAGAAATTGAGAATGAAATTGAAAAAATTCTTGAAACAAATGATAATGGAAACACAATATACCACAACGTATGACAGATAGCAAAAGCAGTAATAAGAGAGAAGTTTATAGCTATAAGCTGATTGTATTAGTCAGTTTTCACACTGCTATAAAGAACTACCTGAGACTGGGTAAATTATAAACAAAAGAGGTTTAATTGGTTCACAGTTCTGCATGACTAGGGAGGCCTCAGGAAACTTACAATCATGGTGGAAGGCAAAGGGAAAGCAAGGCACGTCTTATATGGCAGGAGGAGAGAGAGAGTGAAGGCGACATGCCATACTTTAAAACCATCAGCTCTTGTGAGAACTCACTCACTATCATGAGAGCAGCAAGGAAGAAATCTGCTTCCATGATCCAATCACCTTCACCAGGTCCCTCCCTTGGCACATGGGGATTACAATTCAAGATGAGATTTGGGTGGGGACACAGAGCCAAACCATATCACTCATAATCAAATAAGAGGAAAAAACTTCAAATAAACAATCTAACAATGCATCTTAAAGAATTAGAAAGCAAGAGCAAACACACCCAAAATTAGTAAAAGAAAAAAAAATAAAGTTCAGAGCTGAAATGAATGAAATTGAAATAAGATAGACAATACAAAAGATCAATGAAACAAAAAGTTGTTTTATTTAAAAAGATAGATAAAATTGAAAAACCTTTAGCCAGACTAACAAATCCAAAAGAGAGAAGATCCAAATAAATAAAATCAGAAATGAAGAAGACTTTTTGACTGATACTGCAAAACTTGAAGGATCATCAGTGGCTACTATGAGCAACTATGTGTAAATATATTGGAAAATCTAGAAGAAATGAACAAATTCCTACATATATACAACCTACCAAGATTCAATAAGGAATAAATCCAAAACCTGAACATGTCAATAACAAGTAATGGTATTGAAGTTGTAATAGAAATTCTCCTAGTAAAGATAAGCTCAAGACCTGATGGCTTCACTCCTGAATTCTACCAAACACTTAAAGAATAACTAACACTAATCTCACTCAAACTATTCTGAACAATAGAGGAGGAGGGAGTACTTCCAAACTCATTCTATGATGCCAGTATTAATTTGATACCAAAACCAAAGACACATCAAAAAAAGAAAATTACAGGCCAGTATCTCTGAAGAATATTGATGCAAAAATTCTCAACAACATACAAGCAAATCAAATTCAACAATACATTAGAAAGATCATTCATCATGACCAAGTAGGATATATTCCTGGGACACAAGAATGTTTCAATATATGCAAATCAATCAATGTGGTATATCATTATCAACAGAATGAAGGATATAAACCATAGGATTATTTCAACTGAGGCTAAAAAAGGATTGGATAAAATTCAACATGCCTTCAGAATAAAAACCCACAAAAAACTGGGGATTGAAGGAACATACCTCGACATAGTAAAAGCCACATAGGATAGACCCACAGCTAGTATCAAACAGAAAGTCTTTTCTCTAAGATCTGGAACGTAACAAGGAGGCCCACTGTCCCAACTGTTATTTAACATAGTACTGGAAGTCTTACCTAGAGAAATCAGATAAGAGAATGATATAAATGGCATCTAAACTGGAAAAAAGAATTCCAAATATTCTTGTTTGCAGATGATATGATTTTATATTTGGAAAAACCTAAAGACTTCACAAGAAAACTATGAGAACCAATAAATTCAGTAAGGTTGCAGGATATAAAATCAACATATGAAAAATCAGTAGCATTTCTATGTGCCATCAGTGAACATTGTAAAAAAGAAATTTAAAAAGCAATCCCATTTACAATAGCCACACATAAAATTAAATAACAATAATTAACCAAAACAGTGAAAGATATCAATAATTATAAAACATTGATGAAAGAAATAGGACATCAACAAAATATAAAAATATTCCATGTTGATGGACCAGAAGACTCAATATTATTAAAATAGCCAAACTACCCAAAGCAATCTACAACTTTAATGCAATCCCTATCAAAATACCAATGACATTCTTAACAGAAATAGAAAAAAAAAACTATCCTAAAATGTATATGGAACCACAAAAGACCCAGAATAGCCAAAGCTACTTTAAGCAAAAAGAACAAAACTGGAGAAATCATATTACCTAATTTTAAATTATACCACAGAGCTATAGTAACCACAACAGAATGATACTGGCATAAAAACAGACAGATAGACCAATGGAACAGATTAGAGAACCAGAAAGAAATCCACACACCTACAGTGCACTCATGTTCTACAGAGGTTCTAAGAACATACACTGGGGAAAAGACACTCTTCAGTAAATAATGCTGGGAAAACTGGATAATCCATATGAAGAAGAATGAAACTAGACACTTATCTCTCACCATATACAAAAATAAAATAAAAATGGATTAAAGTCTTAAATCTAAGACCTCAAACTGTGAAACTACTACAAGAAAACATTGGGGAAAATCTCAAGGACATTGGTCTGGGCAAAAATTACTTGAGTAATACCCAACAAGCTCAGGCTACCAAAGCAAAAATGGACAAATGGGATTACATCAAGTTAAAAAGTTTCTGCACAGCAAAGGAAACAAACAATAAAGAGACAACATAAAAAATAGTAGAAAATACTTGCAAGCTACCTATTTTACAAGGGTTTAAAAACTAAGATCTATAAGGAGCTCAAACAACAATACATGAAAAAATCTATATAATGTGATCAAAAAATGGGCGAACTATCTGAATAGACATTTCTCAAAAGAAGACATACAAATGGAAAATAGACATAAGAAAAGGTATTCAACATCACTGATCATCAGAAAAATGCAAATCAAAACTACAATGAGATGTCAGCTTACCCTAGTTAAAATGGCTTTTATCCAAAAGACAGGCAATAACAAATGCTGATAAGAATGTGAAGAAAAGGAAATGCCTGTACACTTTTCCTGGAAATGTAAAGTAATACAACCAGTATGGAGAACAGTTTGGCAGTTTCCCAAAAAGCTAAAAATAGAGCTAATATATGATCATATGGAGATCATAGCAAACCCACTGTTGAGTATATACCAAAAAGAAAGTAAATCAGTATATGGAAGAGATAATCTGCACTCCTATGTTTGTTGCAGCACTGTTGACAATAGCTAAGATTTGGAAGCAACCCAACGGTCCATCAACAGATGAATGAATAAAAAAACTGTAGTACATATACACAGTAGAGTACTATTCAGCCATAAAAAAATGAGATCCAGTCATTTTCAACAACATGGGTGGAACTGAAGATCATTATGTTAAATGAAATAAGCCAGGTACAGAAAGGCAAACATTGAGTGTTCTCACTTATTTGTGGGATATAAAAATCAAAACAATGGAACTCATAGAGTAGAAGAATGGTTACCAGAGTCTGAGGAGGGTAGTGGAGGGCTGGCAGGGATGGGGGATGATGAACGGGCACAAAAAAATAGTTGGAAAGAATGAATAAGACCTACTATTTAATAGTACAACAGAATAGGGTCACTACAGTCAATAATAAGTTAATTGTACATTTTCAAATAACTTAAAGAGTGTGATTTAATTGTTTGTAACTCAAAGAATAAATGCTTGAGGGGATGAATACCTCATTCTCCAGGATGTGCTTTGCTTATTTCACATGGCATGCCTGTATCAAAATATCTCATGTACCTTATAAATATATACGCCTACTACATACCCACCCCCAAAAAAAGTAAAAAAAAAGACTATAAAAAATTGTCACATAAATATCTACATTCCCACCTTGAGAAAGTAGAAAAAAATAAATAAGCCCAAAGCAATCATAAAGCAGAAAATAATAAAGGTAGGAGAAAAAAATCAATGAAATTGAAAAAAAGATAATAATGGGAAAAATTGACATAACAAAAAGATTATTTTTAAAGAAATAATAAAATATAAACTTTAAGAAAAATGGACCAAAAAAATTCAAACTAGTGATTTCAAACTAGTGAATAAAACATTGTATTATACCTCATACAACTAGTAGAAGGATAACAACAGAATATTATGAACAACTACATGTTCATAAATACAACAACTTAGAATAAATGAACCAATTCCTCAAAAACCATAAATTAATAAAACTCAAACCAAATACAATAGAAAACCTGAATAGTTTTATGCCCATCTAAGAAATTGATTTGAAATTTAAAGCTCCTTTTTAATAATAGCCATTCTGACTGGTACAAGATGGTATCTCAATGTGATTTTGATTTGCATTTCTCTAATGATTAGTGATGTTGAGCTTTTTCCCATATGTTTGTTGGCTGCATGTATGTCTTCTTTTGAGAAGTGTCTGTTCACATCCTTTGCCCACTTTTTAATCGGGTTGTTTTTCTCTTGTAAATTTAAGTTCCTTATAGATACTGGATATTAGACCTTTTTGAGATGCATAGTTTGCAAATATTTTCTCCCCTTTTGTAGGTTGTCTGTTTACATGTATCCCCAAACCTAAAATAAAAGTTAAAAAAAGAAAGAAATTTAAAGCCCGTGAAAAAAAGTCTTTTGGCCAAGATGGTTTCCCAGAAGAATTTTACTAAAAATTTAAAGAAGAATTAATACCAGTTTCATACAATCGCTTTCAGAAGTAGAAGAGGAAGGCACACTTCTCAACACATTTCATAAGGCTCTCGATACTAGAATCAGACAAACACAATTACATCCCCCAAGAAAAAACAAAAAACAACAAACAACCAATCACTACTAGTCAATATTCTTCACAGATACAGAAATTCTCAGCAATATATTAGCAAATGCAATCCAGCAGAGTATAAAAAGATTTATGCATCATGAACAATTGGGATTTATTCTAGTTATGCTAGGTTGGGTTAACATTCAAACACCAACCAATGCCACTTGCTACATGAACAGGCTAAAGAAGAGAAATCATATGATGATATTAATTAACGCAGAAGTACTTTACAAAATCCAACACTCAGTCATCTGAAAACTCTCAGCAAACTAGGCATAAAAGGGAACTTTAACTTGATAAAAAGCATTTACAAAAAAAGCCCTACAGTTAACATTATACTTAATGGTGAAAGCTTGAATACACTTTTACCACTCTTTTTCAACAAAATATGGAAGTTTTAGCCTAAAATAAAAGTTTAAAAAAGAAAGAAATTTAAAGCTCCTGAAATACATATATATATCTATATATATATGTATGTATGTGTGTATATATATGTATGTGTGTATATATAGATGTATGAGCCAAGATGGTTTCCAAGATTTAGACCAAGGCAAGGATATACTCTCAGAAACATGAGAGCATGATTGAAATATGTGAACACTCACAAAATATGGAAGTTTTAGCCACTGCAATAAGACAAGATCGATATAAAAAGAATGCAACTAGAAATAAGTAAAACTGTCCCTGTGTATAGATAATGTGATTTTTCATACAAAAATATAAAGGAGTTTGACATAAAAACTGAAAACCCTAGAGCTAGTAAGTGAGTTTAGTAAGGTCAATTGCTACGACCTTACTAATTAATTGTTTATTTGTTTGTATCTTTACTATATATGTCCATTGTTAGTATATAGAAATTCAATGAACATGTGAAAACCAAAATTAAAATATCATTTAGAATCACTCCAAAGAAAACTAAATAGTAAGACAAAATATTACATAATATATATGTTAATGTTGTAGTAGGATGTGGTGATAAAAAGATAACAGGAATCACCCTGGGGGTATTGAAACTGTTCTGTGTCTTGACGGTATCAGTGTCAATATATTGGTTGTGTTATTTTACTGTAGTTTTGCAAGATGTTACCAATGGGAGTTACTGGGTATATTAGTTTGCTAGGGCTGCCATAACAAAATACCAAACTGGGTGACTTAAACAACCGATATTTATTTTCTCATGGTTCTGTAGACTACAATGCCAAGATCAAAGTGTCAGCAACTTTGGTTTCATCTGAAGCTTCTCTCCATGTCTTTCAGATGATGACCTTCTCCTTCTGTGTCTTCTGTCTTTGTCTTTCCTCTGCATCTGTGTCTTTATCTCCTCTATAAGGACATGAGTCAGACTGGATTGTGGCCAGCCCTATGATTCATCACCTTATTTGCCTATTTAAAGGCTCTCTCTCCAAATACATTCACATTCTGAAGTGTGGAGGTCAGTACTTCAACATATGAAGTTTGGGGAGACATAATTCTGCCCATAACACTGGGTGAAGGGTACATGCTTTTTAATGAATTATTTCCTATATCATTTATTATGACTGCATGTGAATCTATAATCATCTTAAAATTATAAAGAATGGAACCATTTTTATCATCCTCACTGTCTTAAGAAAATAACTGAAACCCACAACATTACTGTTACTTGTAGGCATTGCAAGGTAGCAACAGAACTGGGCCAAAAATGAATTCGTTCTTTGCAATTGAGATATTTAATAAGCACCTAATAAGTATCTATTGTGTCAAGTGACACAATAGTTTTTAAAATATAGTTTTTAGTAAAATTTAAGTAGTTGTAATGGTTATTTTTATGCATCAGCTTGCTGGTTCATGGGTTTCCAGTTATTTAGTCAAACATTATTTTTAGTGTGTCTATAAGGGTGTTTTTAAGATGAGATAAACCTATAAATTGGTAAATGTATATGAGTCTGAGTAGAGCAGACTGCTCTTCCTTATGTGGGAAGAGCTTATCCAATCAGTTGAAGGCCAGAATAGAACAAAAAGACTTAAAATTCACTGAATAAAAGAGAATTCTTCCTGCCTGTTGGCCTTTGGCTTGGAACTACATTACCTCTCTCCTGGGTCTTCGGTTTGCCAACGCATTCTGCAGATCTTGGGACTTTGCATTCTCCATAATCATACGAGTCAATTTCTTACAATAATTTTTTATGTATTATATACATTTGCTAGATTTATAAAACACATATATGTATCTATATAAAGACATACACGTATGTGTCTGTATTTATAATATAATATATATCCTATTGGTTCTATGTATCTAAATAATTCTCAGTAATACATACAGCACCCATAATGTTCTCTTCAAATCTGAGATATCCGGTGCTCCAGGGGCTATCCATGTATGCTGAAGCACATCTAGGCAGTTGAGCGATGTAAACATCTATAACAATGCTGTACATTTCCCAGAAGTGTTGGCTACCAGAGACAACTCGTTCTGCTCTTGCAGGCTCTGGGCACCTGAGGCCAACCTTTCTCTTGGCCTTGATGTCACTTGATAAGGTGTGCAGAACTTCCCCATAATGGGGCAATATACTTGCTATTTCCTGGAGTGCCTTTCTTCCTGGGTGGAGTGAACATGATCGAAAACAGGTGATTCCAAGCTAATTTTTCCCAGTCAGAATCTGGTTTGAACGAACTCCCTGAGAAAGGAATATAGTAAGTGTCTTCATGATGTATCAGCAGTACCTAGCATAAAGCATAGCATGTGTTTACATAGTTACTGGCTATATATATATATATATATGTGTATATATGTGTATATATATATAAAACACTTGCTTGCCATCCATAGCCTGTTTTTGGATTACCTACTTCTACACAAGATTCAGTGTAACTCAAGAGCTTATTCCAATTGTAAATTTCTTTCTACAGAGGAAATAATGTGCTCATTCATTCAAATACATACACATATGTGTATATATCTATATACATGCACATACACATGTGTATATATCTATATACATACACATACACATATGTGTATATATGTACATACATGTGTGTATATATACGTATATGCACATGTGTATATATGTACATATGTGTATATACATATACACGTGTATATGTACATATGTGTATATACATATACACGTGTATATGTACATATGTGTATATACATATACACGTGTATATGTACATATGTGTATATACGTGCATGTGTATATGTACATATGTGTATATACGTGCATGTGTATATGTACATATGTGTATATACGTGCATGTGTATATAGACATATACATGTGTATATGTACATATGCTTATATATGTACATATGTGTATATACATATGTGTACATATATGTATATGTATGTATGTATATACATATGTGTATATATACACATATGTGTATATGTATGTATATATGTATATATGTATATGTGTGTATATATGTGTGTGTGTGTATATATATATATATATATATAGCCACCAGTACCTAGAATAAAGCATGGCAATTATACATATATGTGTATGTATTTGAATGTATGTATTGGAATGAATGAGCACATTTTTTCCTCTGTAGAAAGAAATTTACAATTGGAATAAGCTCTTGAGTTACAATGAAGATTGTGTAGAAGTAGGTAATCCAAAAACAGGCTATGGATGGCAAGCGTTTCTTTTGCCATAGATGATGTTGTCAATAGGAGGTTCTAGAAGGATCTGTGATTGTACCTACACTTGAAGCCTTTCTTCTTGAGCCACAGATATATGTTGGCTATGAAAACAGGACAATTGTCAGCCTCAAATAACTTTGATTCCATGTGACATGGCTGCCTTGATACTTATTAGATATTATTCTCCCTCAATTAAAGGGATCTTTTTCAAGTTAAGTTTTGCAGAAATGAGTTAGCAATATTCTCCAAAGATCTATGAGGAGCTAGGTAGAGACAACTGCAGACACCCATGATGGCATGACACTATAAAACCAAGCACTGCATATGAGCACCCAAGTGGCATTTGCACAGCACACTAACCCTTTCCCGGTGGACGGGTGGGGGTGGGGCTCAAAATTCCTTTTTCGAGTGAGCCTCTGAATAACCATGGGTAATGTCTTAACATCATCCCTCCAGCATTCTTCAAGTAGGAGGCACGCTAACTAGCTTGTTGGAGTTGTGACTGCTCTCTCCACTATTCAAGTACACAAGGCAGGGCAGCAGAGTTATTTGATTGGGCCGAGGGAATTGGTCTCTTTAGTATACATTTAATGAACCCAATCAACAATATCATTTAGGAGTCTCTGGAGGTAGACAAATAGTTGAGTAGATGATTCTTTGCTTTTCCCTTAGCGATCAAAATTGCCATCCTTCAAAGATTCCTGGCAGTAGGATGAGTGAATATTGATATTATTGTTTCTACAATGTCACTGTATTATTAATAAACTCTTCCTGTGCACTGGTCCTGGGCCAGGCATAAAGTCTATGAGTTGTTCTGATAGAAACACAAATTGGAGGTGAACGGGAGAGATGGGCATTTGCTTAGAAAGTGTGATTGTCCAGAGTTGAATCAGTAAATACTAGAGCAACTGATTAGGCTTCAGAAGACAGGAGTTATTGCAAAAGTAACTGTGGGAATAATCTCTCTCACCTCATGTTGTCTTCATTTTTCTCTTCTGTCAAAAAGGAATAATTCCTATAATTGCCTCCTACTTGATTGTTCTACTTTAAATTTCACTGTTCCAGCTGTAAGCTTAATCCACTTTCTGTGACTTCTATCAGACCAACAACAACAACAACAAATGGCAAATGATTTCAAACATATGATTACTAGAAATAATACCAGGCAGCTATAATACAGATTTTTATTTTGTCATATATAATACAGATTTTTATTTTAAAAAAGTATGCATTTGAAGTCTTCTCCCGTACTCTCTCAATTGCAATTTTCCTCTCATCTTTTCCATAGCTTGCTTCTGAAGTTAGCATGCATCATTTCCATGTATGTTTAAAAATTGTACTCCATATACAAGTTGGAAAAATCTATATATTATCATTTTGCAGGTTTTAAACTTACAGAGATGGTCATTTTCTCCACATGTTCATCTGCATTTTCCTTTCTCTAATTTTTTTTTCTTGACATTTGCATTTTTATCTTTCTAAAATGCTAGTCTTAGTATGTAAATCCATGGATAAAAGTATTCAATGTCTTGTTTCTCAAACATAAAGTTTCTCAAGAGCAGCAAAAAGTCCCTTGAATGGCCCCTTCCTTCTTGTCCACAGTTCACCCCTTGCTCCAAACCTGGGAGAAATAGTGAATTTGCCATGGTGTCTGAGACTTATCTTCTTTTTTCCAGACCCCTCCTCTTCTTTCTCCTTTATTAGCTGCCTAACCCCCTTTGCCCTTCAAACACCCTTAGCAAGCTCATCTCTACAATTCTCCTTGACTTGCTCTGAGTCATGGAATCCTCCTTACTTTTGTCCAAGCCCTTGACTCACTGGAAAATAATCATCAGATTTTGCCAACAAACTGTAAGCTTTATAAGGACAGATATCATGTGAATTCTATCTGCATTCTTTGACACTGGGGCAAAGAAAGTTCTGAAAAATATTTTGTAACTGGATAAATGGTCTTCCTTGCTCCACATATATGATTAAGCCAAAGAATAAAGGAAGCAATGGAGATGGGATTGCTTTAAAGGGCACAGAGTTCAATACAAACACAAGGTTATGCTAATATTGCCGGTGGCCAAAATAATAATAATATTGTCTTTACTGCATTGTTTGGAAATTACTCCATACCTTTTTATCCTCTGCAACTCATAGTATTACATAAATATCCCAAGGATGAGTAGCATGTCTGCAGGGATGCTTCTTAGCTGCTCTACAATATCACTCATGAATTCTCTAACTGTGAGGGTAATCCTGGGTATAGTTGGCACTATTGTCTTGTATTTTAAACTGAAACAGTACCTGATATCATGCAATTCTGATTATATACAAATATATGCAATGATGATCAATTATTATGTCTTTCTTCTGATTGTTTATAAATCCTGTGGTATTCTTATGCTATTTGCATTAACTACAAAAAAACCCCAAAATCTACAAAATCACATTATCATATGACTGATAAATTACAGTGGGATATTAACTATTTATTAAATATATACAATATAATAAAAATAAATATATACAATGAAAACTGATGTTACAATGTGTGCATACAGTGTGAAATTATTAAATTAAGCTAATTAACATATCCATCACCTCAAATACTTTATAATTTTTGTGATGAGAACACTATAAGTTTATTCTTAGTAATATTGAAAGATACAGAACTCAATTATGTTGTGCAATATTCTAAAAAGAAAAATCAAACTTATTCCTCTGGTCTAACTGAGGCTTTGTAGCCTTTAATTATCATCTCCCCATTCTTTCTATCTGCAGCCTCTGGTAACCACCATTCTAGTCTCTGCCCCTATGAATTCAATTGTTTTCAATTCCACATATAAGTGAAAACATGCAGTGTTTGTCTTTACGTGTTTGTCTTATTTCACTTAACATAATATTCTCCAGTTTCATCCATGTTGTTGCAAATGACAGAATTTCTCCCTTTCTTAAAGCCAAATAATATTTTGTTGTGTATGTATATAATATTTTCTTTACTTATTCATTGCTGATGCACACTTACGTTGATTCCATAACTTGGCTATTGTTACTACTGCTGCAATAAACATGGAAATGCAAATATTTCTTTGACATAGTGGTTTCAAATCTTTCAGGTACAAACTCAGATATGGGATTGCTGGATCATATGGTAGTTCTGTTTTTAGTTTTTAGAGGAACCTTCCTACTGTCTTCCAAAATGGCTGTACTAATTTCCATTAGCACCAACAGGGTACATAGGTGCCCTTTTCTCCACATCCTCACCAACACTTGTTATCTTTTGACTTTTTGATATTAGCCATTCCAGCAGCTATAAGGTTATCACATTGTGTTTTAATTTACATCTTTCTAATTATTAGAGATGTTGAGAATTTTTTTGTATCTCTCTTAGCCACTTGTATATCTTCTTTTAAGAAATGTCTATTCAAGTCCCTTCCTTCTTAATCGAATTATTTTCTCTCTGCAGAGTTGTATTAGTTCTCTATATATTTTGGATATTAATCCTTCATCATATGTGTGACTTGCAGAGCTTTTTCCTCCATCTGTGGGTAGTATTTTTACTCTTGTTTCCTTTGATGTGAAGAAGCTTTTTATTTTGATATGTTCCCATTGTCTATGTTTTTTTTGTTGTCTGTGGTTTTAAGGTCAAATAAAAGATATAATTGCCCAGACCAATGTTGTGTGGTTTTTTTCTGATATTTCCTTTAGCAGTTTTATAGTTTCAGGTCTTATGTTTAAGTCTTTAATTCATTTTGAGTTGATTTTTGCATATGGTGACAGATAAGGATTCAGTATTACTTTTTTTGCATGTAGACACTCAGTTTTCCCAACATTATGTATTTAACAGACTGAATTATGAAAGAACTAATTTTACAGCTTGCCTATGTTTGAATCATGGCAGTTTTTAATGAGTCCCTCTGCCAGCCATCTCCCTTCCTCCTGAAAGACACACCTTTTTTTTCCCCAATGGTTATGCTTCATTCCATATGTGCTTTAATTTCATTTCTTTAATGATTATGACTTTGAAATATGTGTGTTCTGTTTATTGTGACACTTCTGCACAGATTATTTCCTCCTTTAAATTGCTCCTTTTTCTTTTGCTTGTATCCCTCTCCAAGTTTTGATCTATTTAAC
The DNA here is from genome assembly GCF_006542625.1 of Nomascus leucogenys. Lineage (NCBI taxonomy): Eukaryota > Metazoa > Chordata > Mammalia > Primates > Hylobatidae > Nomascus > Nomascus leucogenys. Next base: position 29,674,591 of record NC_044400.1, read on the forward strand.
AAAAAAAAGTTGTGCCAGTGGTGAAGCTCTCATCTCTCAGCTTCAAACCTGCACTTTTATTCTCTGTTGCATGATGTTGCAGCTGAGACTCAAGACTACAATTCTCTTTCGCCAGTGGCTTCCTGTTTGGCTCTGATAATAAAGGTTATGGGGACAGCCTGCTTCCAAATGTTCCTGAGAAGATCACACCATCCTTGCCTCTTCGCTTTGGGGCCTGTATTTCATAACATAAATAGTGGTTCAATTCAATTTGCAGTTTTTCCAACATTTGTGGGACTAATGTAATTGTATCCCCTCAGAGACCACTCCCTGTCATCTCAGGTCTTATGTATACGGGACTTTTTGAAGACATCAGCCCCAACTTAGCCCATTTTTAGAAAGCTGAGCTTCAGTGGTGCAGGACCTTTACTCCAAGCTTCTAAAGTTAAATAATCCCAGCTTCTCCACTTTGTTTAGTCAGACTATCCCCTGTCTAGACCTTGCTTGATAGAGAAATTGGTAATAGCAGTAGTCCTAGAAAATAGTTCCTCAAAGATGAGATTCAGGAATTGGTTTAATGTTGAGCTAGGCAAACTATTTCTGTAAAGAGCATGCCATAAGGTTACTATCCTAATTACTATTGACTAGTGATGAGAAAAGAAATAGCCACTAGGCAAAGAACCAGAGTGGTCAGGCTTGGCCCAAAGCCTATCTTTAGTGAAACCTGGTTAATAGAAAGAGATCCAGACTGAAATCTGGAGTCAGCCACTCCAGGCCTGGCTCTACTGTAAACAAGGTAGCTTCTTTGCCTATGGGGACATCACATACCAGCACTCTTCAAATTCCTCCTCTCAAAAACAAGCCATTGAGATTGGTTACTTCAAAGCTCTTCTCAATCTCTGTAATTCTATAAATGTAAGAATATTACATTTAACTTTATTATATTTCCTTGAGTAAAATTTGACATAAAAAATAGTTGTAGCAATTGATTGCTAGAATGACAGCATAAAGAGTTCCCCTGACTTGCTCTTTAGCCAAACTGGTAAAAATATTTAAAAAATACCTACTTACAGTCTCTGGAAATGGCCCTGAGAGTAAACAGAAAATGAAACAAATGCCTATTCAAAAGAATCTACTAAAATTCTATACGAACAGAAAGAGTCTGTGGTATTTGATCCAAGACAAGAAAAAGTTTGAAAACTCACAAATATGTGAAAATTGTAAAACAGACTCCTAAATAACTCTGAGAAAAAAAAGAAATCAAAATGAAAATAAAAAAGGAAACACCTTGAAGTAAAAAAAAAATGATGACCCAACTTTCTAAACTTAGGAAATGCAGCTAAATCAGCCTTCAGGGGAAATTTATAGCTTAAAATATCTATAGTAAAAAAGATGAAAGATCTCGAATCAATTATCTGACATTCTATCTTAAGACACTGGAAAACCTCATTGTCTTACAACTAAGCATAGAAGGAACATACCTCAAATAACAAAGGGCATATATGACAAATCCACTGCCAACATCATAAGCAATGGGGAAAAGCTAAAAGCATTCCTTCTAAGAACTGTAACAAGACAATGATGCCGACTTTCGCCACTTCTATTCAACACACTACTGAAAGTCCTAGCAAAAGCAATCAGGCAAGAGAAAGATATAAAGATAAAGGGCATCTAAATTGGGAAAGAGAAAGTAAAACTATCTCTGTTTGCCAGTGATAAGATTGTATACCTAGAAAACAATAGACTCCTCCGAAAGACTCCTAGATCTGATATGTGAATTCAGTAAAGTCTCAGATTACAAAATCAACGTACAAAAATCAGTATCACTTCTATATACCAACATTGACCAAGCTGAGAATAAAATCAAAACTTTATTCCTTTCACAACAGCTGCAAAAAAAGAAAATTTCTAAAAATATACTTAACCAAGGGTAAAGAAACTCTACAAAGAGAAGTACAAAACATTGTTGAAATAAATCCGAGACAACACAAATAAATGAAAATATATCCCATGTTTATGGGTTGGAGGAATCGGTATCATGAAAATGACCATATTGCCCAAAGCAATCTGTACATTCAATGCAATTCTTACGGAAATATCAATGCCATTTTTCAAAGAATTAGAAAACAATTCTACTATTCATAAGAAACCAAAAAAGAGCCCAAATAAAGCAACACTTAACAAAACAAATCTAGAGGCATCAAATTATCCAACTTCAAAGTATAATACAAGACTATTGTAACCAACACAGCATGGTACTTGTATAAAAGCAGCTATGTAGACCAATGGAGTAGAATAGAGAACCCAGAAATAAAGCCAAATACTTAAAACCAACTGATTTTTGACAAAACATACAAAAACTTAAATTGAGGAAAGGACACCATATTCAATAAATGATCCTGAGAAAACTGGATAGCCATATGTAAAAGAATGAAATTGGATCCCTATCTCTTGCTATAAACAAAAAAACAACTCAAGATGGATCAAAGACTTAAATCTAAGGCTGGAATCCTTAAACATTCTGGAAGAAAACTTAGAAAAAACTATCTGGACATTGGTCTATGCAAAGAATTTATGACTAACACCCCAAAAGCAAATAGAACAAAAACAAAAATAAATAAATGGGATGTATTTAAACTAAAAAGCTTCTTCACCACAAAATAAATAATCATCAGAGTAAACAGCTTACAGAATGGGAAAAAAATGATGTTTGGAAACTATGCATCTGACAAAAGACTTATACCTGCAAGGAACTGCACGAATCTCCAAGGAACTCAAACAAATCAGCAAGAAAAAAAAAATTCCCATTAGAAAGCAGACAAATTACATGACAAGAAAGCACTCCAGAGAAGATATCCAAATGGCCAGCAAACAAGAAAAGATGTTCAACATCACTAATCATCCAGGAAATGCAAATTAAAGCCCCAGTGAGATACCACCTTACTCCAGCCAGAATGGGTGTTTTTAAAAAGTCAAAAACAATAGATGTGGCATGGATGTGGTCAAAAGAGAATGCTTATACACTGTTGTTGTTAAGGTAAATTAGTACAGCCTTTATGGAAAATAGTATGAAGATTTGTCAACCAAAAGTATCTCTACTATTTGATCTAGTAATCCCACTACTGGCTATCTACCCAAAGGAAAATAAGTCATTATATCAAAAGACAACTGTACATGTACATTTATCACAGCACTATTCACAACTGCAAAGATGTGAAACAAACTTAAATACTCATCAACCAATGAATGGATAAAATAATGTGCTATGTTAATCAAAACAGTGTGATGCTAGCGAAAACATAGACATATAGAGCAATGGATAAAACTGAGAACCTAGAAATAAACTTTTACAATTTATTTTGACAAAAGTGCCAGGAATATTCATTGAGGAAAATAATATTTTTCTCAAGAAACGGTCCGGAAACAACTGAGTAGCCATATACAAATGAGTGAAATTGGACTTTTACTTTACATTATATAAAAATAAGTTCAAGTGAATTAAAGAACAAAATATTAGAGCTAAAGCTATACAACTATTTGAAAAAATTATGAGGGTTAATCAACATGACCTTCATTGGGCAATGAATCCTTAGATATTAATACAAAAGCAGAAGAAAGAAAAAAATAAATTGAACATCATCAAATTATAAACTTTGTGTTGTAAAGGATATTATCAAGGAAGATAAATCACAACACACAGAATTTTTAAAAATTGCAAAATCACATATTTGATAAAAAAAATCTAGAATATGTGGAAAACTCATACAACTGGTTGATCAAAAGATAATTCAACTTAAAAACATGAAAAAGATCTAAATAAATATTTCTCCCAAGAAGAAACAAATGGCAAATAAATACAGGAAAAGATGTTTGACATTTCAGGGAAGTACAAATAAAACCCACAAGGGAATACCACTTCACACTCACTAATGTGGCTGGAATCAAAAGGTCAGATAATTACCACTCTTGGCAAGGATGTGGACAAAGCAAAACTCTTATTGCTGGTAGAAACATGAAATGGTGCAGTCATTTTTGCAAACTGTTGGCAATGCCTCAAAAAATTAAGTATCGTTTCTATATGAGCTAGCAATTCCACTCCCAGAGAACTCTCCTCCCAAGAAAAGTAAAAACACATGTCCACACAAAAACTTTTACACAAACTGTAACACATTATGAGTAATTGCCACAAGTTGGAAGTAATACAAATGTCCACTAAGGAATATATTTTAAAAACATGGTATGTTCATGCAATGGAATATTATATGGCTATAAAATGATGAAGTACTGATCCATGTGACCGTTGGATACACCTTGAAAATGTTATGCTACATGAAAGAAGCCAGACACAGAAAGTCACCTATTGTATCTGTACCATTATGTGAAATGTCCAGAATAGACAACTTTAGAGCAAAGGAAAGTACATTGGTGGTTGTTGAGTGGTAATATGGGTGGGGGGGGGGGGGGGTGTAAAGGGAGTGTAGCAAAAGGGTACATTTTGAGGTGATGGAAAATGTTTTAAATTTGACTGTGGTGATGGTTGCACATCTCTAAATATGCTGAAAAATCATTGGATTATATACTTTAAATAGGTGAATTGTATGGCATGTGAAATACATCATAATAACACTATTTAAAAAACAGCTGTTTGGGGATCTAGGCAGGGACCTGAGTGAATGGAGTTATCTTAAATCACTGCACATTCATTTAGCTGATGTGGCTAGTGTACACTTTGAATTCAAGTGACTTTTGCAGTTCATAAGAATCAAAGAGGGAAGGGGTTTAGAGTATCTAGGAGGTGTCGATTTGATCCACTAAAGCGGTATTTGATCTGGGTGGTGACTGATAGAGACAGAGGTTGGGCAAAGGAATGCCTCCTTTTTAACTTGCAACGCTTCAAATAGCTAATAGTATGGGCTTCTTGGGTTCTGTTGCGTGAAATAAGGGACGTTGGTCCATTTAACTGGGCTGCAGACATCTGCAGGCTCAGGCACTCTTGGCTGAGGCCTGGCCAGAGGCTTTGTGACCTGCTGGAGGGCACACTGGTTGATGTTCCCATCTTTTCCTCATATTGAGAAAACTGCCAGTGCCTTTGCCCTCACACCAGCTGAACTTTATCTGTAGTTGCCCCTCGTCATGTTTTAATAGACTGCAGTATTTGTGAGATCTTGTGAGCTGAGTCTTATTTCTCCCCAAGCATTAGATAAGCAAGACTGTCTACTTTGCTTCTCTTTCTTATTTTTGTCTCCACTACCCTGGACATTTCCATTAACTCTGACTTATAAGACATTAACTGCTTTCCTCCAGGCTTAAATTTTCCTATAACCTAGGAATATTTGGGCAGTGGTTCCATTCTGGAAATCTAATTGGTTCATAAAATGCATCCTGAGTTCTTTTAAGCAATTTCTGAGATATAAAGCAGTCTAGGAGTAGGGGCCAATAGGCCGAAGGACAGGGACTTGGCCTTAGTGATGGCCTCTGAAGTGCTCAGGAGAATCACTGGCTCATGCTAGGCTCTTAATGAATCATGAATATGGTCACCAACAGAACTGAGATAGTATCTAATACTTGACAAGAAAAGGAAGGGGGATGTTCAGAGGCAAGCAGAGCAAATGTTAGCAGGATGCTGGAGCTCCACATTACAGCTGCACCATTTCATCTCTAGGTAAATGACTGTGGGACCTTTGGATGTAATTACCAAATAATTTCCATGCTAAACCGCTCACTGTCTTTACTTTTTCTAAAACATTGGACTTACCTGTAGCTGCAGGAATCCATATATGAGACATTCTACTTTGTGTTATGTCTTAACGTGAATTTCTTCTCCTGTTGTGGAGTCTTGGATTGTATAGCTATGGTCATTTAGAAAATCAATCCTTCAATGCATAAGAATGCTGACTTTTTTTTAAACCAAAATTGCTTTTATATATTCTCATTTTCAGGCAACAAAGTTGTAGCACATATAGATTCTTTAACTTGCCCAACACTACACAGTCCTCAGTGGCAGGACCACAATCACAACTTAGGCATCATACTCCACAGTGTATCCTTCTACTCACCTTGCCATTGGTGTCAAGCAGGATGAATAAGTTATGCTGCAGTACCAATTAGGCTCAAAATCTCAGTGGATTAAAGCAAAAAGTCTTTCTTGCTCATATTATACGTGAATTTTAGGGCATGCAGGGGCCTGCTCCACAATTGCCTCACACAAGGCCTCTACCATTTTTAACTAAATGAGAAAGGGATGTGGGAAATTGAACACTGGCTTTAATGCTACCCAGATATGCCAAATATCATGTCAGCTCACGTTTCATTAACCCAAGCAGGTCACATGGTCATGCCCACCTTCAAGGCAGTGGCAAATATAATTCACCGTGTCTCTGGATGAGACTAACTGGAATAATGGTGAAGAACCCTACTGACTTCAACACTAGGCTTAAAACATACACATACACATATACAAAAATATTTGCATGCATCCATAAGCACACAAACAAGCCCATTCCAAAGCCCCGTGTATATTGTGCCAGCACAGAGAAGCAAGCTGAAAAGTGATATTTCCTTCCTTCCTTCCTTCCTTTCTTCCTTCCTTCCTTCTTTCCTTCCTTCCTTCCAACAAATTGATCTTTACTGAGAATCAATTTTGTGATAGTGACACTAAGGAGTACATGGTAAATTACTGATTCAACATGCCTTTTTTTTCTAAACATCAATTTGGTCACGTAGCAGTAAAATCCCGATAGTATGATGTAGAGTTAACTCTAACATCAAATTTTGATAGTCAAATTAGACTGTGGCCTGTCAGCCAAATCCTACGAAGGAGCATTATAAATGTATTTTTCCATTTGATCTACAGATATTCAAATATACTAAAATAACTGGATACATTTGTCCAATTTTCATTCAAATAGAATGGTTAGAATGATCTTCCTCTAGGTCATTTAGAAAGCAATATAATTATATGTAAAGTCCATGATATATCATCTTCATGTAAACCAGGTGTCAATTGCTTGATGACTCCAAGTTTTCAGGCTGTCCTTTAACTTTTTTTTTTAATTATTTTTTAATTTTTTTTGTTAATTTTTTTTAATTTTTTTTTTTTTGGGGTGGGGACAGAGTTTCACTCTCCCACCCAGGCTGGAGTGCAATGGTGCAATCTCGGTGTACTGCAACCTCTGCCTCCAAGGTTCAAGTGATTCTCTTGCCTCTGCCTCCCGAGTAGCTGGGATTACAGGTGCCCACCACCACGCCTGGCTAATTTTTGTATTTTTAGTAGAGAAGGGGTTTCACCATGTTACTCAGGCTGGTTGTGGGAGTCCACCCTGCTCGGACTCCCAAAGTGCTGGGATTACAGGCGTGAACCACCACACACACACCCGGCCCCTTTAACATTTTTAGAGTGTCTCACCTTAGGTGCTGTGAAAAATCCAACACACCACTGAATATTTCACGGGATTTGCAGAGAAGAGATAAATTCTTACATTCCTCCAGGTAACTTCTTTTTCCAAATTTCTACTTTAGATATTTTTTTCTTTCTTTTGTTTCATTGTATGCATGAGAGGTCTGTAATCGCTAAGATAGTAACTGACTCATTTTCCACAATCCATCTCAACCTCTGCTTTTTAACACTCAGGAACGTTGTAGAGTTTTATTGAAAATTTATGTTAAAAATAAGGATTGAGGATAATCTGGGGCACATCAAAAAACAGCATTATTTTGTATTTGTTGGATTATTTTTGTTTTCATTTTTATTTTTGGCACTGGATAGCACAGCTCTATCAGGAAACAGAATGCATAGCTAAATCGTGGACCTCAGTGTTCTTGAGAACTTTTTGGTCATTCTAATTTCTATGAATTCCTGTGCACTAGCTATCCCTACATGCACAGCACTGATTGACACCTAATGTCATTGGATTTCTTCTTCCTTTTATTCCTCTCCATCTAGCTATTCTCTTTAACTCACCCCTGTCCCTTCCCAAGCCCTGTCTGTGACATAAAGAAATCAAGCCCCATCTCAGTTTCAGTGTCTCCACCTAGACCATGTGCTAAACAATCCTGACTTCCATTCATTACATGGCTTCTCAGGGCATTTTCCTAAACAAGATCCCAAATACTTTGTAAAGGAATCAGCTCTTGCCTAGCAGATAGAAGGGGGATACAGTCAACTTTGACTTTATATGGGTTTTAAATAGTTGAATGGTGATTGAAGATAATGAAACTAAGACTTAGAGCAAAGTTTTCAAAATTTTTTGAGAAACTCTGAAACATAAAGGAATATATCATATTGTGTAGAAATGAAACAAAATTTAAGTTTTGCAATACATAATGAACTCTGCTTTTTTTTTTTTTTTTTTTTGACAGAGTCTCACTCTGTTGTCCAGGCTGGAGTGCGGTGGCACAATCTCGGCTCACTGCAACCTCCACCTCCCCAGTTCAAGCGATTCTCTTGCCTTAGCCTCCTGAGTAGCTGGGACTACAGGCACCTGCCACCACACCCGGCTAATTTTTTGTACATTTTTTTTTTAGTAGAGAAGGGGGTGATGGTCTAGATCTCCTGACCTCACAATCCGCCTGCCTCAGCCTCCCAAAGTGCTGGGATTGTAGGCGTGAGCCACTGTGCCCTGCCGATATTTTCTATTATATTTCATTTTTCATATATTTCTTTGAAGATTAAATTGATTCTACAACCCCTAATGAGTTATGATCTGCAGTTTGGGAAACACAGGCTTTAGGTGGCTCAGTAAATTCTCTAAAATTCTAAAGCTACTCTGTGTTGAACACAGAATTCCAAACCTAGTTTGTCCAAATTTAAAGCTTATCCAATAACTATTAATAACATTAAAAAAAGTGTCTTCTCCAGAGGATGAACAATGTATTCATGAATCTGTAGGAGTTCTCAGGAAAGCGGTTCACAGAGAATTAAAGGGCTTTCACCTTTTACCCAGAATTGCTCATGCTGGCCTGGGAGATGACTGGATTCTCGTTGAAACGGGAATGCACAGTCAGACAGCTGGCTTTGAAGATGTTTTGCACAACTGCTGTTTTAAAGCATTTTTATGAAGCTTAACATTGTCATTAGAACTGTGATCCTTGCACTGTGGTGATATTGTAGCTCATTAGGGCCACACAAGTTTTAATAAAAAGGGAAAGAACTACATAGTTTACTTAATGTGGCAAGTGTAATGCTATGTCAAGTACACTGAGCATTTTTTTTCTTTTTCTCCACTAGAACTATACCAATCTTGAATCAAGTTCACACACGCACATACACACAAGTACTTCACAGCCTCTGAAATATTAAATATAGACATATTTTATCCTAAATTGCCAAAAGCCAAATGGAAAAGTTGTGCCAAAAAAATTAAAATTGGTAAGAAGAAGTAAATCAAAAGGAGAATAAGGCGAAAGTATCTAGAAGGAAAATAATAAATAGAAAAATAGAAATAGCTTCCGTGTCTTGCCCACACTAAGAGTGCTTCCAGAGCCTGGCTCCCACATTGATGGAGGAAGCACTCACTTATGGAGATGAATTAGGAGAAGGACTCCAGCTTCATCCAGACATCTCTCAATGCACTATCACTGTAATACGAAGAGCCACCTTCAGTGGCTTCCTCTCTTAGGTTGGACGTTGCCTGACTGAGAGATAGGATGGTGCTGAAGTCACAACAAATGGTCTCCATTGTATCAGTTGACTCGAGGCAGCATGAGTACCAATTGGCAAGAGTGGGGTAGCAGATGGTATAAGTGGGAGGATATGAAGTAAATCATATATATTCCATAATAGTTCTAATGTCAAAAGTAGCCTTTTCTGTTTCCATTGTTTCTCTTCACAATAAAACAAGAGAAACAGACCATCTCACATGACTCCTCAACTAATGTTTGAATTTATTCTTCCACATTATTCCCAAACAAGTATTAAACTATATGTGATGAACAACCCACAGTGTTTAAAAAATCAATCTCTTGTGGATTGATACTTTTATGAAATAAAAAAGCCTAGATATTTTGTTCATGTCAACTTTTATAAATTTTCTAAATTATTTTCTTATGTTCTCTACTTAGACTGACAAGAAAAAGGCAGAGCACTGACGTAACTTATGTTTGAATACCCCAGTGTTACTATAAAGAGCAACTACCTTGAGACAATTTATTGAATTTTCTAAGCATTTTCTGACAGTGAAAATAGTGAGTCAGTTGTTGGGTGATGGAGATACAAAGGTGATAGGATAGTTATTCTGGGATCTATGTGTGGAGAGGCTCTCAGCCCAGCTCAGAAAGCAGAAGTCTTCCAGAAGACAGAGTCCAAAGCAGAGCCTTGAAGGGAGAATTTGAACAAGTACTCAGAGAACTAAGAGGAGTTTGGCATACAGAAGCTTCAAGTGTTCTTGCTCACGTGTGTGCTCTCTCTTCCTTTTCTATCTGATACAGATCTATGTTGGTCTTTCTCTTGCTTCTCCTCATCAGTTCTAGTTAACTTGTGGAGACTAATATCAGTTAGGAACTCTGTTGTCATCAATGGACAGAAGGAAAGAAAGAAAGAAGAAGGAAAAGAAGAAAGGAGGGAAGGAAGGAAGAGAGGGAAGGAGGGAGGAAGAGAGGAAGGGAAACAGGAAAGGAAGAAGGAAGGGAAGGAAGGGGAATATGAAAAGAAAGAATAAGAAAGGAAAGGAAAGGAAAAAGGAAGATAGAAAGGAAGGGGAAAGAGAAGGAAAGAGGGAGGGAGGGAGGAAGAAAGGGAAGAAAAGAATCAAGTTATCTTGAAAAAAAAAAAGGTAAAGAGAATTGTTTCAAATCTCAAAGAAAGGTCAATGGTTTCCATTCCCAGAGTCTCCAGCTAGCTTCTCATTGATGTCACTGGGTAGGTTCTTCTATTCAAACCCCTGAGGCAGAGCACTGTGAGCTGTCCATGCAACCAGAGCCTCTCACATTCTACTCCTGCAGCCATGTCTCCAGGGACTTCCCCCTAAATCACATGGCTGCTAATTAGGAAGAGTAAAAATTTGAACACATCAGGGTACATTCTGCAAAAAAGAATACATTCAGGAGTAGGAGGCAGGTGGAGGACAGGTCTGTGGATGTCAGTTGGCCTCACACAATATGCTAGCCCCCTTACACATAGCAAGGTAACAAATATTTAAAGCATGCTTTGAGTACTTTTGTGGGATTAAACAAACTCATTTAAAAATATATACTTGGCATACATAATTTCAGGTCCACCCAATATCTCAGTACTGTATTTGGGAAAAAAAAAAGTCTGAATATTCCATTAAAAAAAAGAAGAAAAATTGAAAAATGAAAACTCTTCAATGAATTGCCAGTGTCTCTTAGAATCAAGTTAAAAGTTATAATATGAACCAAAAGGTCCCACAGGACCCAGTCCTTGCCCGCACATCCAGACCCTCCCATTACACTATCTCCCATGCCTCTAGTTCAAAATGTTATCCAAATGTCAGAGGTTCACTCTAGGTCCCATTGCTCACCGCACAGAAAGCCAATCACTGAGACAATGAGTATTGCCAAGAAAGAAGGCTGTTTATTCTCATGACAGTGGCCAGAGAGATGGGAGCCAAGTCTCAAATCTGTCTCTCACACTGACTAAAATTGAGGGTTTATATAGCAGGGAAGTAATGAGGCTACACAGGAAAACGGGACTTAGGGAGGGGTGAGGAAGCAATCATGAGGGATGAGGGGTGGCATCTCACTGTCTGCATGTGGTGACCTGATAAGATTTAATAAGTTTCAGTTCCTTACCTGAGGGTTGGTTTCCCGAGGAAGGAACTCAAGTAAGACAAACGTTAAGTTTCAAGTTTTAAGACAGGGAGGGTAAATTTCTACATTCGTACAAAACGCCATAAATATAATTTCTATGAGTCGACTGGGCTGGTTTCAAGAACATCCCCACTATGCTGACCTCACCCTCCCTCGTGGCTGACCAAATTCACCTTCTTCCCTGCCCTGGATCTTTGAACATGTATCTTTCTCTGCTTAGCCCACTCCTTGCTGCATCCGTTGCCCAATCAGCTCCATGCCTTCGCTGCACCTAATTCATATTTGGGGTCTCAGATTCAATGTCACTTCTATAAATAGTGCCTCCCTATCTTCAGCCTACTTTAAGTATTCAGAGTAAATATTAACAGTGCGTCCCCTTGTTTTACTTCCTTCTTTTTTAAAGCAGTGATGAAGATTATTATAAACCTATTATGGTGATTTCTGACTTCCCTAGTAGAAGGAAAGCTGTATGAGAATAGAAAACATTTCTCTTTTGTCATCCTGGGCACAGTGCAGTGCTTCTGCCTATTAGGTATTTAATAAATATTTACAAATGAACTTTTGAATTATTCCACTATTATTAATAATAAGTGAAATTTCCTGGGTACTTACTACGTGGTAATTTAGAGCCAAATGACCATGAAAAAAGTAAGGCAGGAATAGGTTAGGTGACTTGCCCAAGGTAACACAGATTAGCAAGCAGCAGAGCTGGGATCTGAGTCTGGACAGTAGAATCCTGGCATGCCATGTGTTCCTACCATGCTCTGCTAACTCTCAGTAATTAACTGCAGTGAAAACATAAGGCCGTCTAAAAACTAGTGCTACTTATCTTTGCCTCCCACCTTGGAATTAAGTCTCTTTGACTCCCACATTGTTCCAATAACTTAAATTTTCCACAGCCTTTACTGAGAGGGGAAGGGTTGCAGGGGGTGGGATAAGAAAATTGGAAACTTATGTCTTGGAATGCCTTGGGCAATGAATTCACCTATGCATACAGCAGTCTATAATTATCTGGGATCCCAGAGCTTTCAATCTAGGATGACATCCATGAGAAAGCCAGCTCTGTGACACTCCATTTTGGGGAGAAGGGAGGCCAAGGTTGTGCCATTTCTAGTTCTGACAGTATGGACACCTAAAGATATGGTGGGCCTTTCATCTCTCAATACCACCTGATATTATCATGACTAGATTTTAGGTTGAGAACAAAATGCCCACTTGATCTCATTGGAAAAAACAGTCCACAAGTAGCTCTGGTAGCCCGAGATCAGATGCTAAGGCTGGACTTTTTAAATCAATAAATCATTATGGAAACTAGAGAGAGACCCATGGCTGTGACAGAGGTAGCAGAGTATAAATATATATAGGGAAGGAATTTTCAAAAATTCTCTCATCTGCAGGAAATATAATTTACCTTAGGAAAAAGAAAGGTTCAGACTGGACAACATGGCAAAACCCCACTTCTACAAAAAGATACAAAAAAAAATTGCTGGGTGTGGTGTTGCATAGCCATAGTCCCAGCTACTCCGGAAGCTGAGGTGGGAGGATCACTGAGTCTGGGACGTCAAGGCTGCAGTGAGCCATATCACACCATTGCACTCCAGCTTGGACGACAGAGTGAGACCCTGTCTCAAAAGAAAAACAAGAAATAAGAAGGTTTTGTTTAGGAAATATCTTGGTAAGCTGACTGGGAAGAAAGGGAGAAGCCTGAAAGTGTGAATGTTGACAGGAACCAAGTAAGAATAGAGAAAGCCCGAGGACTCTTCTGAGCAACCATGGCAGCCTTGGCTCTGCTCTGTAGCAAGGCAGAGGGGCCTGAGAGACAAGGCCGAGCAAGAAGCATCTGTAAGTTGCGGGAAGGATGGGAATTTGAAGCTGGGGACATCGTCCATCAGAAGAAGTAAGCAAAAAAAGCCTAAGTGGAAGACTGGCCAAGGAACATTTTAAACCAGAGGATGTTTAACATTCAATTTGGAGGGGTTTTGTGTGGCTGTGATGTGACTCCTGCCGCTCCTCCACTCCACCTCATCTCATTTCACTTCCAGTGGAATCTACTGCACACATAGAAGCTATAGTGAGGGCTTGTTTTTTCTTTTGTTTTATCTTGTACGAAATAGGAAAAGAGATATTTTCCTGCCTGGAGTGAGGTGGCTCAGGGAAGAAACAGCCCATACAAGAGAGCAAGACATAAAGAAATTTAATCCCCAGAAAGTAGGGAGCTTGAGGCTCAGAAGACCACATTAGGTTGTCAACTGGGATTCTAAGAAATCTTGGAGAAGAGTTTAGACTTCTTCAGGATCCACTTGATCTTATGTAGGTCTCAAATCACTGGGATACACCCAAACTGATCTCTGCCTCTAAAAAACATATTAATATTAAAGGTGGTTTTATGTTTGTTTACATTTAATTGTCCTATTTGCCTGAAGGTACTAAAGATATTTTTTCACAAAAAGGGTTTTCAGGGCTTGGGAGGGACGCACTGTATTACTGCACTTTGATGTTCATGTGAAATGCTGAACCTTGGTGAAATCAGTAAAACTCTGTTATAAATGAAAGTGTTAACTCAGCCATTCTCTACCAATATGCTGACTACTGGAGAATATTTTTAATTATACACATTTAGTTTTTATTCCTGTGTGTTTCTTCTGCTCATAATTTTTTAGCTTAAAATACGCCTTAAAATAGAACATCAGTGTGTAAGTAAGACTCAAATTATGTTACTTATCCATAATAGCTAGCATTTATAGTGTACTTACTATCTTCCTGACACTGTGCTAGTCCCTTTACACACCTTATCTGATTTAAACCTTAAATAGTCCATCCCAGTTTCCGGTTTATGGCTGAGTACTCTGCGGCTCAGTATTTTGAAGCAATTGGCAGAGTGGCACAGCTGTTCAAAGAGAGAAATAAATTTGGATCTAAGTACCTCTGTCCCTAGACCCCATTTACTATTCACTAACTACATCTCAAGATGATCTAAAAATGAATTTAAAAATATGAAAACCTAAAAGCAAAACTTGGGTAACTGTTCTTGAAAAAAAAAAAGATAAGGCTTAGTCTCATTCAGTAACCTAAGAGGACTGGTGTCTGGGAGGTCCTCCAGATATCCAAGAGGCTAAGGGTTTTTTTTCTTACCAACACAACTTAAAGCTAAATACACTGAGAAAGAAAAGCAACTTGAATTTTTTTCTTTTTGGGGAAAATTGGGAAGTTGGAAAATATTTCTAATTCAAGTTATTTTTTAATTATATCTACCTTCCATCCTTGTAGCAAACTTGAATAAACATTACCATAGGCTGTTTCCATTTCAGAATACATTATGTTCTATTGTAGTAGCATGGGACTTTAAATACCATGTTTTGTTAGAAGGAAAAAGAATGGAAGAAAGAAAATGAAGGAAGGAATGAATGAAGGAAGGAAGAATCAGAAAGATAATACTAAAGACAAAACACCCTTTTAATATTAATATTAAACAGTGGAATTAGCAAAGAAAGTGTTAGGCTGCCATCATGTATTCATTATAAAAAATACAAATTTCGGGCTGGGCATGGTGGTTCATGCCTATAATCCCAGAACTTTGGGTGGCTGAGGCAGGTGGATCATGACATCAGGAGATCGAGACCATCCTGGCTAACATGGTGAAACCTCGTCTCTACTAAAAATACAAAAACAAAATTAGCTGGGTGTGGTGGCAGGTGCCTGTAGTCCCAGCTACTCGGGAGGCTGAGACGTGAACCTGGGAGGTGGAGCTTGCAGTGAGCTGAGATCGCGCCACTGCACTCCAGCCTGGGTGACAGAGCAAGACTCCATCTCAAAAAAACATATAAATTTTGGAAAATATCCAAATTATCAGGACATATTTTTGTTCAAAACTCAAATTTGGGAAACTTCTATTTGCTTTTCTAGCACAAATGCTGAGCACGTTTGTTTATTTGTGTGTGTGTATACACATACATATATATGAATTTAAGTAAACTAACAATATATAACATCATGTAGTATACTACAGGAGATATATAGTGGCCACAAGGTTGATAATAACCATAATGCCAACTTAAGGTCTGGAAGGGCATACACTATGCATTACTTAGCCATATGATGTAACCTGGCCTGAGGGTTTCCATTCCTGGCCTGTGGATTTGCAAGAGACAAGGCCACCTCAGCAGACAAAACCTTTATAAACTGTAAAACAAGGCTTACCCTTAGAAGAATGGCTTAAATTTCCTTTATTAAAAAAATAGCTAGTAACTAACATGGACTGAATAGAGGTATATTCTGTATAGTCCATGTTGGAGGAATATTCTCCAAACTTGGAGAACAGTTTCTGGACAGAGATCCTCCTGGTCAGTCGATCATCAAATCCCTGTCTTTACCTGGCTCATGCAGCTTGCCTGCTCCCGCTCTCCACCTTATAAGAACACTATGAAAATAAATTGCTGGAGCATCACGTGGCATCTAAGACACATCTTCCATGCTAATTGGACTGAAGGGGAGAAATTGCCCCTAGGGAGGCTGATTAACCAGGGCCATCAGAAACCTTCAAACGCATCACCATGATTGAATAAAATGCATTTGCAGAATAATTTAGTTAGCATACCTCTTTTCAAAATTATACAAAGAACTGAAATGAATCATTTAAACTACAGCCATCTGACCTTTATTTCCAAATCATTGTTTTTCAGAATTGGCAAAGACATTAGGAAGCATTTAGATAACTTCCCCCTAGAGGCAGCAGAGATTGTTTCTATGGCATCTGACCAGGCCACCATCTCTCAGCCTGAAGAGTCTAGAGGCAGAGTGCTTTATGCATGGAGGCAGACCAGAGCATTATTAGATAGTTCCAATTATTAGAAAGAATATACTTATTACATACTGTCTGTCTCCCTAAAATTCCCATCCGTGAATTTTTGTCCTGGAGAAACAAAGGGAGGTCTACCCTCTTTTTATTTTTTTTCTCTCACATGACAAAACTCCTTAAGCCTTTTTTTTCTTTTGTTAAAAATATCTTCAGCAATATCCCTTCTGTATTTTCTGGGATAACTTCTGAATACCTGAAATTGTGTGTATTATTCAGGGTTCTCTAGAGGGACAGAAATAATAGGATGACTGTGTATATGAAGGGGAGTTTATTAAGGAGAATTGACTCACACAATCACAAGGTGAAGTCCCACAATAGGCCATCTGCAAGCTGAGGAGCAAGAAAGACAGTCCAAGTCCCCAAACCTCAGAAGTAGGGAAGCTGACAGTGCAGTCCTCAGTCTGTGGCCAAATGCCTGAGAGCCCCATGGAAAACCATTAGTGTAAGTCCAAGAGTCCAAAAGCTGAAGAACTTGGAATCTGATGTTCGAGGGCAGGAAGCATCCTGCATGGGAGAAAGATGAAGCCTGGAAGACTCAGCAAGTCCGCTCTTTCCACTTTCTTCTGCCTCCTTTATTCTAGTCGTGCTGGCAGCTGCTTAGATGGTGCCCACGCAGATTGAGGGTGGGTCTGCCTCTCCCAGTCCAATGACTCAGATGTTAGTCTCCTTTGGCAACACCCTCACAGACACACTCAGGAACAATACTTTGCATCCTTCAATCCAGTTGGGTTGACACTCAATATTAACCATCACACTGTGTGATAAGCATCATTGTTATAATAAGATTTTTAGACTCATGAGAGGTGTCAAAGCAAGAACCTGTATCTGAAATAGACTTAAGGGGGCAGAATTAGGAGGTCCTTCCACATCTCTGGCTTTCCTCTGTAGCTGGTTAATACTAAAATACTGACCTTTAATTTCCCTCACCATCTTTAACTCTGTCTCATTGTAAAACACCCCTACTGCTTTCTTAATCTATTAGTAAAATGTATGTTTATAGAAGAATTTGGAAATGTTGATGAGAAAAAATGGAGGGTAAAAGGTATTGCACAGGTAAAGAAAGAACATGTAGGTATTTCAGCATATAGCTTTTTAGCTCTATACGTATATATTTTATGTTTTGTTTTTAAAAACTGGGTCATATGAAACATATTTCCAAATCTCTTTTGAAAAGCTGTACATATTTTACCTATGACACCTATTCTGCCCTATCCTGCTTTCCCATTATTGGGATTATTTATTTGAGTTTCAAGATTCAAGTGGGCCAATGTGTAAGTTGTGGTGAGGAAAGATAATATTTTGAAGGGTTTGGTAAATGGATTTTGATCACCTTGTCCTCTTGACTCACGGTATGTTTTTATAATCTTTTAACATATTCTCTCTCTCTTTCTCTCTTTCCTTTGCATTTTCGTATCAAATGGTTCAATCATTGAAGTTATCTTCTTTCATGGTCTGTTGTATTCACTTGATTAAAAAGTTGTTCTTTAAAGGGAACTTTAAAAGCTCTTAAAACTTTGATAAAAGTTCAATTGAAAAGTTACCTAAGAACTTTAGGTGGTTGTTCTTTTAAATCTGGCTCAAATCTAACCCTCTCAAAACAGGTTGCAATTTTTCTTACTATTTCCTAGTTGCAAAAACAAACTTTGCAATCAATTTCTTATTTTGCTAATGGCTTATTCTCAGTTGAGCAGGTTTTTCCCTAAGGATTGATCTTTCTGAAGTAAAGGAGGCTGGGGCTGATTGAGGAGAGAATAAACAAAATAAGTGAGCAAATTTTACAGCATGTTAGAAGACACAAGTGCTAAGGTAAGAAATAGCAAAAATTCAAAAAAGAAGGTGTGCTGGAGATGAAATCATTTGAAAATTTATACAGGATGGTCAGGGAAAGTCTCTTTAAGAAGGTGATGTCTGAGCAAAGATTTGAAAGTTGAGAAAAAAGTAGCTTTGTGAATATCTCCAGAAAGCACATTCTAGGCAGAGGAAAGCACAGGTGCAAAGATCCTGAGGCACTGAGATATTTGGCCCACCTGCCCAGGAGCACCAGGGAGGTGAATGTAACTGCAGTGGGATGAGCCAGAGAGAGAGATAGCAGGACACGTTTTTGGAGTACCAGGACACCAACTATACAGGAACATGTAGGCCATCATAAGGAATTTTGTTTTACTGTGGTGACAAGAGGATCTATTTCAGTATTTTGCACAAAAGAGTGACACTCTCTAACTTCTATTTTAAAAGAATCATTTTGACTGCTATGTTATGGTGTAACAAGGATAGGAGACCTTATGCCAATTAAGATGCTTCATGGTAGTCCAGATGAGAGACGATTGTGGGTTAGAACAACGGGGATAGCAAAGGAGATGATGAATTGTGGATGGGATTTGGATATATTTTAAAAAGAGAACAAACAGAATACCTGATGGATTGCAGGTGGAGTGTGAAGGAAAAGGAGCTATGTGGACAGAGTAGAGACAAAAAACAGAGTTGAGTCCCTTCTGGCTCACCTGACCTGTTCTGATGCATGTAAAAATCTTGATAAACTGAGTTACCAAGGTTTAAAATCAAACCCAGACAAAGCATAGAAATTAAAGAATATCAAAATCAGAGTGGATTATATAGATTATTCATGTCTCTTTATTTTATAGATAGAAAAACTAAAGCTTAGAGAGTCAAACCCAATTCCCCTGAATCCTTTTTGTTCCTTTCGGTTCCTAGTTTTTTAATGTAAACCTGTATTAAGTGGAATATCCACACAATGACAGACACAGATTATAAATGTAAAGTGAAGTGATGTCCACACAGGTGCACACCCATGTCATCAGCACAGAAATCAAGAATGTCAACATTATATGGAAGATCTTTTCATTCAAAATTATTTTCAACATTGATATGGTTTTGCTGTGTCCCCACCCAAATCTCATCTTGAATTTCCACATGTTGTGACAGGGACCTGGTGGGACGTAATTGATCATGGGGACAGGTCTTTCCTGTGTTGTTCACATGATAGTGAATATGTCTCATGAGATCTGATAGTTTTATAAGGGGGAGTCTCCTTGCATAAGCTCTTTTTTTGCCTGCTGCCATCTATGTAAGAAGTCACTTGCTCCTCTTTGCCTTCCACCATGATTGTGAGGCTTCCCCAGCCACATGGAACTGTAAGTCCATTAAAGCTTTTTCCTGTATAAATTATCCAGTCTTGGGTGTGTCTTTATTATCAGTGTGAAAACAAACTAATACAACTATATTTAGAAGTTTTCTAAATGTGGTCATGATACATTTATTTTCATTGAAATAAATTGCTCTATTGTATCAATATACAATTTATTAATCCAGGATACTGTTGACACACATTTGAGTTGCTCTCTCTCTCTCTGCCCCCTTTTTTCTGTCTATTATGGTTAGTATATAGATATTTTATAAATATTTGGTATATAAATATTTTCACACATGTTTGGTGAAGTATTTTTTATTCTCTGCATGGACTTACATGATGATATCAATAGAGCTTCATCTTTTCCAATAGCACAATGGCTCCACAAATACATTCTTATTTGATGATTTGGCTTTAGCATATGGTCCTCAGAAAATTTGTTATGAGCTCTATTTCATGAGAAAAAAGTATTTTCCTCTCAAAGATGTGATTTCTGCCAACTCTCTTGTTCTTACTGATTCTCTAAAAGGTGATGGAATGCTGTTCTTATATAAGGATCATGGGCAGCTAAAGAGCATTAAGAAAGATATGAGTCCCACAGTGAGTGATTTAGCTACTCAGGCTGGTATATAAAGAACATGGAAGAACAAATGCTATGAATCCAAAGGGAGATGTTGGTTAGAAATAACAAGTTTAATATGATAATAAAAATTATACAATAATAACAATATTAATATAAACCATAATTTTATTGAGATAGGTAGCATAGCATAGTGTTTAATAGAAAAGGATCTGGACCAAAACTGCTTGGTTAGAATCTCAGCTCTGCCAGTTTCTGGCTATATAACCTTGTTTTGCCTTATTATTCTCAACAGTCAAATGGGAAGCATAACATACCTATTTGAGAGGATGTAGATTTAACCAGGTAACATGTGAATGACTGAGAATCTGTGCTTGAAACATAGTAAACACAATGCATGTATTAAACATTATTGTTATCACTTATTATCATATTTGAGTATGTACCTATATTATTTTTAATGTTCTTTCTCTCAAGATAGCTGTAACTATGCTTAAACTTACAGCATCTTTTATCTGATGTCATTTAATTTTCTACTCTTCTGTGCTAATTTGGTTTTTTTTTTAATGTGCACTTTGTATCATATGTCACTAAATGGCCCTTTTGAGTGCCTATATTTACTGAGAACTATATCTTGTCTGAGTGCATCAAGGACAAATCTCAGTGAAAATGTTTTACAACCCATTTTAGATATTCAGTTATGAAGGCCCACTTAAGTTAAATAACTTACCTAAGGCTTAACAGCATATTAAATAACATATTAAGTAGTGGGTGTGTTCTTTTCTGGAAGCCCTGTGGTATTTTACTATTTTTGCTGCCTCCTGTGGCTTAATGGATAAAATTCAATCTTCAGTGGGTTTGACTAATTTGAGCTGGTTTTAATGGAAATTTATCTGGGGTTATTTGGATACTGATGTTTTGAATCATTACTTCTGTACTACAACAAAAACAAAGCTTGCCACAAATGTCAGACCAAATTTGATTTCTAATTTTTGTCATTTTGAGATATCATAGCTGGTAGAGGATTGGCTGGAGAAAAAAAAAAAGGAAAATTAAAACCAAAGGATCCATATAATTGATTGCATGTTTTTGTCTCTTCTGAACAGGACTTTTAAACTGTATTGAAGCTCATTTCAGCTATAATTTTAAGATTGTTAATAGTAAATTAAAAGGGTCCAACTCTGGTAGAGATTGAGTAAGCATACACCAATATGTCTCTCCCACTAAATGCAACTAAGAACGTGGGCAGGCTGCATGCACAAGGGACCTAAGGACTTTAACAAGCAAATGATAGCAAGAATATTGGGGAAGAAAACCAGATTTGCACTACCACTATATTGGCAGTAATTCCCCCCATATACCCATTTTTATTTTCCTTTGGTTATTCTTAGCTTGGACTCATAAAATAGCACAATATTCAGACGTGAGCACTGGGTTTAGACAGAAAGAACTTCAAAGGAATCCCTCTGTTTCTCATACAAATGATGGGAAAGGGAGCATTTATGGGGCAGATATAATAGAAGAAAATTCCTTAATTTTGTTGTTGCTATCATTATTCTCTACTAATCCTGCCCCCTAGCAATGTCACAGTGGCACAGAAGCAGAAGCAATGGGGAAGACACACAAAATTTCAGGAAATAAGTATTTGTGGTCTCAAAAGTATGAGGAAATACTCATATTTTCCTTTCTTCTTACCTTCTTGCCATATGGCTCCAGAGAAAGGTACAGTCACAGGAATTTCATGGTAGAACACAGAACTAAAGCCCTGGTTTTGTTGTCAGATCAGAAAGAAGTTGGGCACAGTGATTCACGCCTGTAATTCCAATACTTTGGGAAACCAAGATGGGAGGATTGCTTGAGACCAGGGGGTGGAGGCTGCAGTGAGCTATGATCGCACCACTGCTCTCCAGCCTGGGTGACAGACCAAGATGCTATCAAAAAAAAAAAAAAAAAAAAAACCTAAGAGAATCCCTTGGGTTCAAAAAATGTCAGGACAATTACAGAGAGAAGGGATCTCTCTGAATATAAGAAAATAATCCCATAGAGTATACATAAACTTCTGAGCTCATCCCAAATCTGTGCACGCATGGATTTAAACAGCATATCAAATACCTTGAGAACCAAATTAAAGCACTGGCCTTCACCCACATCCCATGCTGGCCATTGAGTAGTGAACTCAGGAAAGATCTTAAAGCACAGCAAAACCTTTAAAAACTGATTGGCATTGGATCCATGGCCCTCAGGTGTGTAAAACTTGGCTGGTGAACACACTGTGGTCACTTGTCTCCTAAAACATAAAGGTCAATATTCTATTTTTTTTTTTTTTTTGAGACGGAGTCTCGCTGTTGCCCAGGCTGGAATGCAGTGGCGCGATCTCGGCTCACTGCAAGCTCCGCCTCCCAGGTTCACTTCATTCTCCTGCCTCGGCCTCCCGAGTAGCTGGGACGACAGGCGCCGGCCATCAAGCCGGGCTAAATTATTTTTTTGTATGTTTTAGTAGAGATGGGGTTTCACCGTGTTAGCCAGGATGGTCTTCGATCTCCTGAACTCATGCTCTGCCCTCCTCGGCCTCCCAAGGTCAACATTCTTAACAAGACTCTGAGATTCATAACATAGTACCCAACATGTCCAGATATAATCTATAGCTTCTCAATGTGAAGGAGCATGAAAATCATGACATTTTATAAGCAGACAGAAAATCAATTGATGTCACTCCTGAGATAATAGAGCTGTTGGTATTATCAGACATGGATTTTTAAAGCAGCTATTATTAACATGATCCAAGAACTAGGGAAAAATACTTTTGATACAAAAAAAAAGATAGATCTCAGAAAAAAAGAAAAAATCTTAGACGGGCGGATCACGAGGTCAGGAGATTGAGACCATCCTGGCTAACAAGGTGAAACCCCATCTCTACTAAAAATACAAAAAATTAGCCAGGCGTGGTGGTGAGCACCTGTAGTCCCAGCTACTCGGGAGGCTGAGGCAGGAGAATGGCGCAAACCCGGGAGGTGGAGCTTGCAGTGAGCCGAGATTGCGCCACTGCACTCCAGCCTGGGTGACAGAGCGAGACTCCGTCTCAAAAAAAAAAAAAACTTTTTAAAATGAAAGACTTATAAATAAAAAACATAATACCAAAATTACCACACAAAAAAAGGCACTAGGTGAGCTTGATAACAGATGGAGATAGCAGAGAAAAAACTTAAGCATGATGAGGATACATCAATAGGATTTATCTAATCTGGAAAATGTAAAAAAAAATAAAAATAAAAAATAATGAAAAAATTAAAAGGGACTCCAAGACCTGTGATATGAAATGGAAGATTTAATATTCATGTCATAGATTATCAGAATGAAAGAAGGAAGGTCATATACAGGAAAAATAAAAGAATAATCGATGAAAAGCAATTGGGGAAATATATAAGTTAAATGATTCAAGAACCGCAATGAACCCTAAACAAGACAAGTTCAAAAATATCCATGCTCTGATTCATCATAATCAAACTGCTAATGACATAATAAAAAAAGAGAGGAGAAATGTATTGAAAAAAAGCTAAGAAAAGCAAACATCACTTATAAGGGAACAATAATTCAAATTGTTATGGATTTCTCAACAAAAATCAGGAAGGGCAGAAAACAGTGAAATATAATTTATAAAGTGCTGAAAGTAAAGAACTGTCAACTGAGAATCCACCAGACCATTCTGCAGAAATGAAGGTACAGTTAATATATTCTTGGATAAAGGCAAACCGATAAAATTTTTCAGCAGCAGACCTTCTCTAACAGAAATGGTAAAGGAAGTAATTGAAATAGAAGGGAAATTATATTCAGTGGATACTTGGAACTTCCAGAATGAAGCAAAGAGTGATTAAAATGTGAAATAAATATTTAAATATAAGTAGGCTAGTTTTCTCTACTTGAGTTTTTTAAAAAATATGTAAGCAAAAATTACACCATTGTCTGATGGAGTTTTCAATGTATGTAGACAATACAAATGGCAAATACACCATAAAGAGAGAAGAATAAAACAATCTTTGTAATGGTAATGTTTCTTCATTCATCTACATTTCACTTGAAGTGATAAAATATTAATTCCAAATAGATTATAAAACACTAAATACTTAAATTATAATTTTAAGAGCAACCACTTAGAAAGCACACAAAGAGATACAGTAAAAAAGTAATAGTTAAATAAAAAAGAAATGTTAAATAATGTTATAATAATACAAAATAAGACTTGAAAATAAGAAAAAGAAACAGAGGAAACAAAGAGAAAGCAAATAATACCATATTTTAACATCTTTTGAACAAAAGGGCAGGCATATTACTGCCTATTTTAAAAGATGTGGGTACACTAAGCTCAGATTTTCTCAACTATAAATAACCACTTCTTATACCTAAGTCATCTTGTCTCATTCATATTTCCCTGTAGGAATTGGGGCTTGGGAAGCTGATGCAAAAAATGCTGAGTATATAGATACTGCTATTTCTGTGAGACATAAATTGTCCTTTGTCTCAGACTCAAGAATTTAGTGTACTCCATCAACATCCATGGAACCCTGATAGGCTAACTGTTAGCTTGCATGTAGAACAAAATCTCAGACACAGAGGACATGGAGTTGCAACATTAGTGTTAAGCAAATTATACTTCAGAGTAAGGAAAAGTATAGGGATAAAAAGACATATTACATAATAATAGAAATTCAGCAAACAGGCATGCTCATCCCAAATGGCAATAAGAAGGCTTCAAAATGCATAAAGCAAAAACTAAAAGAAAAATGGACAAATCCACAAATATAGCTGGAGGCATCAATCTTCTTTCACTAATAGAGCAAGTAAACAGAATATGAAAAAGGATCTGTAAGAACTGAAAAACACTATCAAACAAATGAAATGTAATTGACATTTATAAAACACTCCATAGAATTATAGCAAAACACAAGTTATTTCCAAGTGTACATAAAATCTTCACAAACATAAACTTTATTCTTGGCTATAAAACTATCCTTAATAAGCTTAAAATATTTGAAATAATAGTTCAAGTATGTTGCCTGATTATAATAAAATTAAGCTAGAAATTAATAACAGAAAGAACAATGGTAACTCTCCAAATATTTGAAAATAAAGCAATACATCAGTCAAGGAGGAAGTCTGAAAGGAGATTAGAAAATATTTTGAATTGAACAAAAATGAAAATGTAACTTACAGATTGGGTATTCCTCACCCAAAATGCTTGGAACCAAAACTGTTTTGGATTTCAGTGTTTGTTTGTTTGTTTGTTTGTTTGAAATATTTGCATTATACTTTCCCAGTTGATAATCTTCAGTCCAAAAGCCTGAAATCTAAATTGTTCCAATATGCATTTTCTTTCAGCATCATTTTGATGCTCAAAATGTTTTGCATTTTGGAGCATTTCAGATTTTAGATTTTTTTAATTAGGTATAATCAACCTGTACTAACATTTCTGTGATGATACTAAAACAGTTCTTAGAGGGATATTTATAGTATATATTATTATATTAAAAATGAATAAGCATATAACTTTCCACCTTAGGAAATTAGAGAAAGAAGAGCAAAATGAACCCAAAGCATATAGAAGTAAGAAATAAATGAAATAACAGAAATAGGAACAAAATAATAAAAATAAAAATAAATATCAATAAAACAAAACAAAAACGGAAAGACACAAATTACAATTTTGGGAATAAAAATAGGAAAATTAAATGACTTTGAAATGACATTCCACTCTACCCTAAATAGGAAAATTTATATGAAATAAACCAATTCCTTGAAAGACTCAAACAACCATGAATTAATAAATAAAAATAGAAAAACTAAATAGTCCTACACATATTAAAAAAATTAAATACCTAGTTAAAATTTTTCATGTAAAGAAAACTCTAGGTCTAGATGGTTTCACTGAAAAATTCTACCAACATTGAAATAATATATAATAACAATCCTTCACAATCTCTCCCAGAAAATCAGAGGAAGTAACATTCTCTAAATCATTTTAAAAGGTCACAGATTTTTGATACCAAAACCAGACAAGACAGTCTAAGAAAACGATAGAGCAACACCCATCATGAACATAGATAAATTCACAACTAAATATTGAAAAATGGAATGCACAATTTATACAATACATGGTACCTAAATGCGGTTTACCCAAGGATTGCAAAGTTAGTGCATTATTCAAAACCACTCAGTATAAAATATCATGTTATAATAGACAAATAAGTAAAACAGTGTGGTCATATTAATTCATTCAGAAAATGTATTTGACAGTGTTCAACTCATAGTTGTGATTTAAAACAAGCAAAATAAAGTAAAAAACTTCTTATCAAACTAGGAATATGAAGAACCTATCTCCACCTGGAAAATGATGTCAACAAAAATCTAAAACATTTTACTGAATGATAGCAGATGGAATGTTTGCCTCCTAAGATGGAGGAAAATGATAGGATTTTAACTCTTACTATTTCTATTCACCATAATACAAAATAGTAAGTGACAACAGGCAAAAAGGAACAAGTAATTAAAAGAAGAAACACAACTGTCCCTATTTACAAACAATGTGATTGTCTAAGTGGAAAATTGTAAGGAGTCTACAAAAAGAGATGCTAGAAGTAATATATGAGTTTAATAAGGTCTCAAGATGTAAGCTAAACAGAAAAATCAATTTTTATTTCTATATATTAGCAAAGAAAATCTGGAAATATAAAATTTTAAAAACAATATTTAGAATAGCTTAAAAGTAAAAAACTTTGTCATAAATCTAACAAAAAATATAAAGAACTTATGTGCTAAAAACTACAAAATGCTGATGAGATAAATCAAATAATTTATAAATAGAGAATTATATTGTATTCATAGATTAGAAGAAAAAATACACTTAAGATGTCAATTACTTCCAAACGGATCTGTAATTTTAATACAAATACAATGAGAATTTCAGCAGGATGTTTTTGTAGTTACAGATGAGTTGATTATAAAATTTATTTGAAAACCGAAAGGACTGGAATAGCCAAAACAATTTTGGAAAAAATAAATGAATAAATCTTGAGGAGTTGCATTTTCTGCTTTTTAAGACTTACTATATAACCAGGGTAATGGATACAGCATGGTATTGGTGTAGAGATAGGCACATATATCAATGGGAGAGAAGGGAGAATACAGAAGTAGATCCACACAAATAAGCCTAACTGATTTTTGACAAAGGTGCTAAAGAAATTTAATGCACAGAGCACAGTCTTTTCAACAAATGTATTGAAACAATTGGATATTCATATGCAAAACTGAACCATGCCCTAAACCTATAACTTATTCAAAAATAATTCAATAAAGATCTCTATGTAAAACGTAGAGATATACAACTTTTAGAATAAAGTATTTGAGGTAGACACAGGAAACGTCTGTGACCTTGAGTAGGCAAATAATTCTTAGCTATGATACCATAGCTAAGAATTTATCAAAAATGTTTTAAAATTGATCTGTGAAAGATGCTATTAAGAGTAAAAAATACAAGGTACAGATTTGAAAACATTCTTTCTAAATCTTATATCTGAGAAAGGACTAGTATCTAGAAATATAAAAAACTCTTCATACTCAACAGTAGAAAAAGAAAAAAAACAAATTGTTCATAAAGATCAGACACTTTATCAAAGTATATATACTGATGGCAAATAAGCACATACAAAGAAATTCAACATCGCCAGCCATTAGAAAACTGAAAAATTAGAAGTTATGCAAGATAAAAATATGATATGTCACTCCATATCTATTGAAATAACTAAAAAGAAAAACAAAAAGCTGATAATAAAACAAGTACTGGCTGTGAGGCTGTAGAATTCTCAGAACTAGAATTCTACATCCAGCTAGAATTCTCATATATTGCTGGTGGGAATGCAAAATTGTACAGCCTCTCTGGACAGTAGTTGGGCAATTTTTACAATAAAGTTAAACATATATTTACTATATAACAACAATACTATTCTCAAGAATTTTCCAATTAAAATAAAACCTTCTGTTTACCCAAGAAAGTGCATGTGACTATTTATAGCTCTTCCTTCATAATCTCTGAAGACTACAGACCAACCAAATGTGCACCAACAGTTGAATGGGGGAACATGCTGTGGGACACTCACAGTGACATACTATTCTGCAATAAATCAAACAATTGATTAGTGCAAAATGTGGATCTCAATGAAACTGTGCAGTATGGAAGAAAAGTTTCAAAAGATTAACTACTGTGTGAGTCCATATACATGGTAATCTTAGAAAGGTAAAACTATGGATAAGATGAGTAGCTGCCAGCATTAGGACTTGGGGGTAGGTGGCAACAAAGGGGACTACAAGGAGTTCTGGGGGAGGTAGAACCACCACAATTGTGGAAGTGGTTACACAAATCTATACATTTGTTAAAACTCATGGAACTACACAGCGAAAAAAAAAAAACAACAACATGTCAATTTCATTGTATCTTTATTTAAAAGTTTATAATGGAAAGATTAAAACTCCACAAAACTGAGTTATAGTAGATATAGTAGACAAAGAGGCAAAAGTATATCCATTAGTGAAAAACTTATTTTTAGCTAGTGATCATACCATCTTGTGTGAAAATTTGAGTCTCTGCAGAGCACAGTATCAGGGTATCTGGAGATTGCTAAAGGTGTAATTTTCCAGTGCTATGATATAGTTTTAGCTGCTTCTAAGAGGGCCTGAAGGCCTAAGGTAAATTGAAAATGGCTGTCCTAACTATAAAGATATTGGCACACTGAATGCACCTGTGAAAGCACCCATAATTCTTACTGCAGAGACCCTATTGTATATAAAATAATAACAGCAAAGGCTCTGGAGAAATGACTATCTTCCTTACTAGCTGATGATCTTGAACTATTATGCAAAATCCCTGAGCCTCAGGCTCTTCATCTTTAAAAAGGAACTGGTAGTAACAGACTCACTGAACTGTTTGGAAGAGAACATTTAATGTAAAGTGGTTAGAACAGTGCCTGAAGCACAGTAAGAACGCAATGCATGTTAGCATTGTAGCAAATGTGTTGTAGCAAAATGGTATGGATTCTAGTCCTGCATATATTAGAAATTGGCTGTTTGACTTAGTCTAGCCACTTGTTTTCCCTGGTCCTCAGTTTACTTATCTGTATAGTGAAGATATTGGAGAACCACTAATTTTAGCTGAATAATAGCCTGTCACATCCTAATCTCCAGCACCTATGACTATGCCGCTATACCTGACAAAAGGAGTTTACAGATGGTAGGGACTTTGAGACTATCCTGGATTATCTGGATGTTCCCATGGAATGACAAGGGGCCCTCCATACAAGCAAAAGAGGGAGGCAGGAGAGTCAGTGTCAGACCCGGAGAGAATCTGGAAGCTGCTTTGCTTTTGACTTTGACGATGATGCAAGGGGCCATAAACAAAGGGATTTAGGAGGCCTCTAAAAGCTGAAAAAGCAAGAAGTGGAATCTCCCTGACAGCCCTGTTGACACCTTGATTTTAGCCCATTGAGACCCATTTCAGACATCTGAGTATCAGAAAAACATTTAAATAGTACATTTAGTTTCATAAAAATATTGTAAATTTTAATAATTATTTTAGAACAGTAAATTTGTGTTGTTTTTAGCCACTAAGTCTGTGGTAATTTATTGCAGTCCCAATCAGAAACTTATATAATTGTTTAAAGCAAATAAGTTATTTTTAGTTCCATTCAACTTACAGCTCTGCAATTCTACCACTTTCTGATAAGTCTTTCAAATTTTCTATTATCTTTGTTAGAGAAAATAGTTGTTTTGAGATCATCCATAAATGCATTTGTGTGGTGGACAGAAATTCAGACTCTGGAGTTGGCCAAGCCTGGATCCAAATCCTGCCTCCAATACCTGCCATCCCTGAGATCTGACATCTGGCCTCACCTAGAGTGTGCTGTTTCCTCACAACCAACATGGGAGTAAATGACTGCCTGTCTCATAAGGTGGTTGTTGAGAAGGGAGATATTGCCACAAATCATTTAGCACAGAATCTGGCTCTTAATTAGTGCTCATTGAAGAAGAATTAAAATTAGTGGTTCTCCAATATCTTCACTATACAGATAAGTAAACTGAGGACCAGGGAAAACAAGTGGCTAGACTAAGTCAAACAGCCAATTTCTAATCGATGCAGGACTAGAATCCATACCATTTTGCTACAACACATAGACACAGAGAGGGGGACAACACACACCAGGGCCTGTTGGGGGGTGAAGGGTGAGGGGAGGGAACTTAGAGGACGGATCAATAGGTGCAGCAAACCACCATGGCACACATATACCTATGTAACAAACCTGCACATTCTATACATGTATCCTGTTTATTTTTTTTTATCCTAAAAAAAAAGAAACTGTCTTGGGAGGTGTGATGTCATACCTTCTTTATACTTGCAAAAATAAAGCTCTCCTATTTTCTTCCCTTTTAAATATTTTGCTCTAACGTCACATGAGTCAAATGTGAAATGAGAACATACTATACCCTCAGGTTTACTCCCATATTGGTTGGGAGGAAAAAGCACACTCTAAGCGAGGCCAGATGTCAGGTGTCAGGGACCACAGGTATTGGAGGTGGGATTTGAATCCAGGCTTGGCCAAATCCAGCACATGAGTTTCTGTTCACCACACAAATGCATTTATGAATGATCTCAAACAGCTTCACGTGGAGTTGATTTTTATTTGAGATTTTAAAAAATATTTTGAAAAGAATAGGTTATCACACAATAAAACAGATTGGAAAAGATCAATGTGAACTTCCAAGGAGAGTCCAGAACAACAATTTTTTATGAGAAGAACTTTAGAATCCGTAGCTTTCCAGCCTAAACCTCCCCTATCTCCTCAACACTTCCTAAAGAAAAAATAAAATAAAGATATTGAGAAACAACTACAGGAGGAGTTGCAGGTGACTTCAAGCAATGGAGACATGGAGAGGGGCTCAGTCAAAAGGAGGCTACTAGGGTCTGTTTAAGAAAATGGAGAGACAGGAAAATGACAGAGATAATATGGGTTTCATTTCAGAGCACCACAATAAAGCAAGTTACATAAATTTTTTTGTTTTCCCAATCCAAATTTATACCATAATGTGTGATGTTTACAGTATAGTGTATTCCATTAAATGTGGAGCAGCATTATGTCTAAAAACCAGTTTATATACCTTAAAAGTATTACAAAAAAATGCAGTTGAAAATTGTGCTGCCACAAACAAGCAAATACTGACGGATTTTGTCACCACCAGGCCTTCCCTGCAAGAGTTCCTGAAAGAAGTACTAAATATGGAAAGGAAAAACCAGTACCAGCAACTGCAAAAACACACCAAAATATAAAGACCAATGACACTATGAAGAAACTGCATCAACCAGTGTGCAAAATAACCAAACAGCATCATGATGACAGAATCAAATTAATACATAACAATACTAACCTTAAATGTAAATGGGCTAAATGCCCCAATTAAAAGACACAGACTGGCAAATTGGATAAGGAGTCAAGACCCATCAGTGTGCTGTAGTCAGGAGACCCATCTTATGTGTAAAGACACACACAGACTCAAAATAAAGGGATGGAGGAAAATTTACCAAGCAAATGGAAAGCAAAAAATAAAAAAATAAAAAAATAACCCAGGGGTTGCAAACCTAGCCTCTGACAAAACAGACATTAAACCAACAAAGATCAAAAAAAAAAAAAAAAAAAAAAAAGAAGGGCATTCCATAAAGGTAAAGGGAACAATTCAACCAGAAGAGCTAACTATTCTAAGTAGACATGCACCCAATAGAGGAGTATGCAGATTCGTAAAACAAGTTCTTAGAGACCTCCAAAGAGACTTAGACTCCCACACAATAATAGTGGGAGAGTTTGTCACCCTACTGTCAGTATTAGACTGATCTATGAGACAGAAAATTAACAAGCATATTCAGGACTTGAACTCAGCTCCGGATCAAGTGGAACTAGTAGAAGTCTACAGAATTATCTACCCCAAATCAACATAATATACATTCTTCTCAGCTCCACATGGCACTTATTCTAAAATCGATCACATAATTGGAAGTAAAATACTCCTCAGCAAACGCAAAAGAACTGAAATCATAGCAAACCATCTCTCAGACCACAGTACAATCAAATTGAAACTTAGGATTAAGAAACTCACACAAAACCACACAACTTCATGGAAATTGAACAATCTGCTCCTGAATGACTCCTGGGTAAATAATAAAATTGAGGCAGAAACCAAGAAGTTCTTTGAAACTAATGAGAACAACGAGGCAACATACGAGAATTTCTAAGACCTTTTCACTGAGGAGACAGTAGCCTGAATAGGGAGCTGACCCAGTTAGACCAGGATCCACGGCTGTTTGCCACCTCGTGGACATTGGTGATAATTACAAGTCACTTCCAATGACTTAGAGATGCTCCTTTTGACAGCATCTCTAACCAATAACTTTAGCTCCTTGATTGTGTTTTCTGCCTGTGAGTAGAGTTCTAAGGATAGGAGGAGAGACTGGCAGCTGTAAGTGCACTACAGTATCCTTTCTTTGGAAGAAAAAAAAAATCTATAATCAGTTGCCAATTACTTACCTAGCAGTTACAATGTGTGAAGTGTTCTCAAAGAGTATTTAGGTATTTAGGAGTACTACCCAATGGATCACTATCACTAAAACCTGCATTTGTCATGCCTTTAAATGAAAACGTTGCCTGTGAATTTTTACTTCAGAAACTGTTTCATATTCTCCAGTGAAGCCACGGCCTTCAGGGTCTAGATAAAGGCATGGCTTGTTTTATTGCACTTCACTTTATTGTACCTCAAAGATATTGCTTTTTTTTTTTCACAAAGTGAAGATTTGTGACAACCACCTAAATTTAGCAATTCTGTTGGTGCCATTTTTTTTCCAACGGCGTGTACTCACTTGGCGTCTGTCACATTTGGATAATCCTGGCAATATTTCAAACTTTTTCATTATTATTATATCTATTATGGTGATCTATAATCAGTAATCTTTGAAATTATTATTGTAATTATTTTGGGACACCGTGAACCACATGCCAATAAGATAGTGAGCTTAATTGATAAATGTTGCATGTGTCCTTATTGTTCTACTAACCAGCCGTCTTCTCATCTCTCTCCCTCTGCTCAGTCCTCCCTGTAACCTGAGACACAATAATAGGGAAATTAGGCCAATTAATTACCCTACAATGGCCTATAGTGTTCAAGTGAAAGGAAGAGTGGCACATTACTCACTTTAAATCAAAAGCTAGAAATGATTAAGCTTAGTGAGGAAGACATGTCAAAAGCTGAGATAAACTGAAAGTTAGGTCTCCTGTGCCAAACACCTAAGTGGTGAATGCAGAGAAAAAGTTATTGAACAAAATTAAAAATGCCACTTCCCTAAACGTACAAACGATAAGAAAGCCAAATAGCCATATTGCTGAAACAGAGAGAGATTTAGTGGTCTGGATAGAAGATCAAACTACCTACATTTTCTCAAGTCAAAGCCTAATCCAGAGCAAAGCCCTAGTTCTCTTCAATTCTTTGAACACTAGGAGAGGCGAGGAAGCTGCAGAAGAAAAGTTTAAACTGGCAGAGGTTGGTTCATGAGATATAAGGAAATAAATTGTCTTCACAACGTAAAAGTGCAAGAGGAAGCAGAAAATGCTGATGGAAAATCTGCAGCAAGTTACCAGGTGATTAGCTAAGATAATTAACAAAGGTGGCTGCATTAAACAACAGATTTTCCATGTAGATAAAACAGCTTTTTATTGGAAGAAGATGCCATCTAAGACTTTCATAGCTAGAAAGGATAAGTAAATTCCTGGATTCAAAGCTTCAAAAGGACAAGTTGACTCTCTTGTTCATGGTTAATGCAGCTGGTGAAGCAAAAGATCATTTACCATTCCAAAATTCTAGGGCCCTTAAGAATTATGCTACATTTCTTCTGCTTATGCTCTGTATATGGAATGGCAAAGCCCTTGGCAACTACAGCTCTTATCAGTCAGCAGCCATCAAAATTGAGTTAAGACTCTGCCAGCCAAAGGGTTAGGACTCCACGAAGACTCAGATGATCATTAACATATTTTAATTTTAGTAATACTTTTATTTATTTATTTTTCATATATCTCTTTCCTCTGTACCTTTCTTCATGCCTTTCCCTCTGCCCACAGTGGCCTTCTCCAACCCCACTCTCTCTCAATGCCTAACCATCCTTTAAAACTTATCTCAGACATCAATTCTTCTGCACTCCATGATGCACTGTTGCTCTTACCAAATTGTAATCTTCTGATATATGATTGTTCTATTCACTAGATGATTAACTCCTTGAGGGCGAGGGCCGTGCATTACTCATCTCTGTATCTCCAGTTCCTAGAGCATTTCTTTTTTGTTGTTTGTTTGTACTGGTGCATAATAATTGTACATTTTTATGTGGTGCATATGATATTTTGATACATGCATACAATGCTTAATGATCAAATCAGGATAATCGAGATGTCTGTCACCACAAACACTTATCAGTTCTTTGTGTTAAGAAGATTTCAAATCATTATGAGATTCATGGGGAAGGGTAAACTTGACCAAATATTTGATGATAGTGAGGAATTATCACTTTATTTATTTATTTTCTTTTTTTAAACTTTATATTTTATTTCAATAGGTTTTAGGTAGCAGGTGGTGTTTGGTTACATGAATAAGTCTTTCGGTGGCAATTTCTGAGATTTTAGTGCACGCATCAACTAAGCAGTGTACACTGTACCCAGTGTGTAGTCTTTTATCCCTCACCCCCTTCCTGCTTTTTCTCTTGAGTCCCCAAAGTCCAATGTATCATTCCTATGCCTTTGCATCCTCATAGTTTAATTCCCACTTATGAGTAAGAACATATGATGTTTGGTTTTTCATTCCTCAGTTACTTCACTTAGAATAATAGTCTCCAATTCCATCCAGGTTGCTGTAAATGCCACTATTTCACTCCTTTTTATGGCTGAGTAGTATTCCATGGTGTATATATATATATTACATTTTCTTTATTCACTCACTGATTGAAAGATACTTGCACATGCATGTTTATAGCAACACAATTTTCAACGGCAGTTTTTAGTAATACTTTCAAATTAAGGTGTACATACTGCTTTTTAGACATAATGCTGCTCCACGCTTAATGGACTACAGTATGGTGTAAACATCACTTAAATTTGCATTAGGAAAACAAAACTTTCATGTAACTTGCTTTATTGTGGTGCTCTGAAACAAAATCCACAATATTTCTGTCATTTGCCTGTCTTTCAGTTTCCTTAAATAGACACTAACAACCCCCTTTTGACTGAGCTCCTCTCAATGTCTCCATTTTCCTCTTTCTGATATTCCTGTATGTGTGTCCATCACTCTAGCTGTAATGAATGATTTGTAATTACCTGATATAGACTGAACATTGTGACCCTAAATGCATATTTTGAAACCTTAATCCTCAACATGACGGTATTTAGAGATGGGTCTTTTAGGAGGTAATTAGGTCCTGCGGGTGAGCCCTCGTGATAGCATTAATGCCCTTAGGAGAGACCTGAGAGAGCATGTTTCTCTCTTTTCGCCTCTCTTCTCCATGCGAAAGTGTCTAACTACAAGCCAGGATTTGGACACTCATCAGAAATCAAAACAGCCAGAACCTTGAATCTTCTCAGCCCTTAGAACTGTGAGGAATACGTTTCTTCTGTTTAAGCCACCCAGTATCTCTAGTATGTTGTTACAGCAGCTGAGCTAAGAAATTTACTGTATGTGCCTTGCTCTCCCACGCTTCCTTTTCTTTGCATGTGCTAGTCCCTCTTCATGGGATGCTCTTTCTCCCACTTTTTAAAATGTTACTTTGCATTTGACCCAATATGCCCTTCCCATGTAGTCAACAGACATAATAAACCAAAAAATGAGATAGCTCAAATTTGCTTTTTCAGACTAGGTTTTCAAAACTCAGTATATATTTTATAGTTATGTCACATTACAATTCAATTAAAAATTCGGTTTCTCAGTCACATCAACCACATTTCAAATGGTCAAGAACCACATATGTCAGAAGGCTACTATATTGGGCAGCACAATGCCATGGGATCCTGAACATTCTCACCTTGATACAAGTTATGACGTATGAAGAGATGATAACACTGCCATAAAGAAAGTAGCAATATTTGTTTCAGTGTTTAAAGAATTATATAATTTGGGTTAAGCATTTACTGGGCACCTTGGTAGACTGAGAGGGCCTCCAGAGTTAGGACAATATATTTTTCCTTTTAAAATCCCTTACTTTTATTTCAAGCCATTTTCTATGAATTTTTCCACTTAGCTTAAATTTTGCTTTTTGAGAGGAGGCATGAAGTAGACCTTGACCTCACAGTCTGACTTAAAAGATTCCTTCCATGCCCTTACACCACTTTGTGTTATCACTTGACCCATTGCCCTGTGCTCTAATCTCCTGTGTGCTTGACAGCCTCTCTCATTTGATGGTGTGCTCTTCGAGGAAAGTGACTATACCTTTCTTTTCTGTATCCCCAATGCTGCTGTCATTCCTGGCATAGAGTTTTGCTAATGGCCATATATTGAACGAATGAATGACTTTTTTAAAATAAGCCTTAATCAAGTATCAGTCATTAAAAGGTGTCCAGTAGAATGTGATTTGAGGACCACTGAGAAAAAATACTTCCTCCCTGCCCCCATCTGAAACTCTATCTGATTCTACCTATCCTATTTATTAAGAACACACGTTTGACACTTTATTTCACAATATGTCTTTAAGGCATTTTTGCCTCACCCATTAAAATTACAACTTCTTTTGGATGGGGTGCTCTTTGATACATTAGTCATTATTGGCACACGCGCTTATAAACAGTGACAGCCAGAGGAGAGTAATTTCCTTTGGGAACAGAACAACCTAGGAGAGAAAGATTTTAATATGACAAGAACAGGATTAGCAAAAGACAGAAAAAATAGGAGAGTGGTAAAAAACAAGCATTTCTAACATCTCACCTATGCCTAGTATTAGATCTACCCTTTGCTCAAGGACCTAAAATAGATGTTTCGTTAAAAATATAGACATTGATTCAGTTAGATCTGAATTCACATCCAAGTTCTGCCATTTCTTCGCTCTGTGACTGAGAGAAAGTTATTTATAGTCTCTGAGTTTCGTCTTTCCTAGCAGAAAAAGGGGGACACAACAAATCGTGTAGGGACAGTGAGGGCCACGACACATGCATGCTGTTTGTCATATGCCATACTAGAGTCCCAACAAAAACTCAATTAATATTATCATATATATCCCTTCTGTCCTATGCTCAAGGCTGTCCATGGTCTGGCAGCAATCTATTTATCAGATATTTTGTCCAACTTCTTGCCAACAGTAGGTGCCACATTAGTTCCCTAAATGTGTTCCACATGTGTGACCACTGTAACTTTTCACATGCCATTCCTATGTCCAAAGTGATGATCAGATAACTCCCAAGCCTCCCAGGTAACATGGATTATGGGTGGATTTTAGAGGAAGCATAAGGGTTGGGATGTGTGTTGTGTTAGGTAACAGGAACATAACCATATTATTTGAATTTTGGAAACCAAATATTTTGCCAACTAAAATGTCTGCCTAAAATACACGCAGAGGAAGTTGGGCATGTTTCGCACTTACTGGATGTCTTCTATGTACTAGGCTCAGAGCTGCTTTGTCTTTCATTCATATTGTTAAAAAACAAAGCTTCGCCTGAATTAAATTTAAAGGAGCTTAATTGAGCAATGAATAATTCATGAATTGGGCAGTCCCCAGAATCATGGCTGATTCAGAGAGACTCCAGGGGTGCCTCATGGTCAGAACAAATTTATAGACAAAAAAAAGAAAGTGATGTACAGAAATCAGAAGTGAGGTACAGAAACAGCTGGATTGGTTACAGGTTGGCGGTTGTCTTATTTGAACACAGTTTGAACATTCAGCAGTGTTTGAGTGGTTGAAGTACGGCTGCTGGGATTGGCCAAGACTCAGCTATTGTTACATGTGCATACTCCTAAGCTAGATTTTTAATCTTTTCTACCTGTTAAGTTAGGTTACAGTTCACCCAGAAGGACTCAGATATAGAAGTACAGAGTCCTTCTCAGGCCATATTTAGTTTGCTTTAACAGTATCCTTACTGGGAGGAGAGTTAGCAGTTAAAGATTATACCAGGTTTTTCTAAAATACCTGTCAATCTCATCTGATTTATGCTCTGAATGCAGTTAAAGAGTTATGTCCCACCTCAGCACAGGAATATTGCTTTACCCAAAAGACACAGACTACATTCCAAGAAACTCTGACATCAGCTGGTTGGAAGAGAGTGTCTCAGAAGTTGAAGTACTACTGCCAGATATAAGGCTGAAGCGTAGAATTCCTGCAGGGACCTTGCTTTTTTATTAAGAAATCTGCTGATGGAGTTCAGTTTGGCCTGAGCTTGAGCTCAGAGCTCATAATACCCTGTTCCACCTCGAAATCAAATACAAGTCAATCGAAAATTATTTTTGGCCTGCACCGTGTGCAGTTGCTAGGGAGGCATGATGGGGATGCAGTTGAGTCAAATAACGTGTCTTCCAAGCTGCCTCTATTTTTCCAACACAACTGAAAAAGGGCACTTCCAAGCATAACATCTAATTATTCCCTTTTCTGGTGTTCACCTCCTTGAGATTGTCTACCACACTCATCATTCTAGGACAGCGGGCACATCTTTTCCCATCATCAGTTATATTAATTAGAAGAAATGTCCACTCTCAACTATGTATTTCAACTTCTACAGGAGTTTAGCTACCACTGAAAAAAAGCATATCTAGGATTTACTAATGAACTTACTAGCTTGTGAGTCCTTCCTCTGTTAGTATAACAAGAAAAAAATAATATCCTCAATTGATAGGTGAAAACAATAAAGCTCGGGGAGTTTAAGTGATAAGACATATATCTAGAAAAGGTCAGTTCTCATGTTCAAACCCTTACAAAGAAACAAATAAGACAGCTGAGGAAGTCATCAATCCAAAGTACACAATCTCTGTCTCTCCCAGAATGTACTGAGTTTGTATGAAAATACTGAGGCATGCATTTCTAATACTTAAGACATGGACACACACGCATACACACACACACACACACACACACACAGAACATACTTGAAAGTCCTGTATCTGGTACATTATGGCAATATTAGATTTACTTCTAGAAACCAACCTGAGTTCCCAGTGTGGATAAATGCCATACTCTAATGTTTCCCTAGAATTCTATTTTCACCTCAATCAAAAGCAACACCTATATTTAAATTATTATTTATTTTAGTGTAAATCTATGGAGGCTCTTACTTTTTGAGGGCCTGCATTGTGATTCGTTCATGTGAAGTTTCCCTCAGCAAATCATACAGGATTTGGCATATAGGTTGTGCTCAAGAAGTACAAGTTAAAAAAAAAGCTAAAGTTGAATAAATGTTAGAGACATTAACTGCAAGAATAAGTAGGCTATTAAGGACTTGTGGAGATTTTAAATGTACCCAGTGTCATTTTTTAATTATTAATTCATCCATTCACTTAAACATATATTAAGTTTATTTCCTCCACCAAGTCTCATAGTGAATTCTGGTTACAGCAATGAATGAGTGAGGCTCTTGAGGACAGAAATATGTGCTCAAAGAATGTATACGCTAACAATTTTATCTGCTAGAAAATGACATATTAATTTAAAGAAATTTCTATTTTAAAAAGTAGGAAAAAATATTATCCTCAATTGATAGATGAGAACAATAAAGCCCAGGGAGTTTAAGTAATAAATCACATATGTAAAATCGAACAGATCTGGTATTCAAACCCAAGACTGTCTCACCTGAACTCGTCCATTTTTTATACTGCGCCATGTTGCCTTCCATAAACAGGAAGTGTTGGGTGGGTAAAGGGAACTGAACTGTATGATGGTGAAAAACATCCCCTTTCTATAATAAAGTCCATAATGGCTGGCACCAACTTGGTCTCAGGTGTGATACATTAGGAATCTACTTATCGACCACTCGGAGCAGCTCCCCCTTCCAGTGGTCAATTTAGGCGCCAAGGCAGTTAAAAATAGGTTCTCTAGACATTTTCCTTTGCACTAGTTCCAAAAGCTGACCGCATCACCTCGCCTCACCTCCAATTAGTTCTCAATACAAAAGCACTTTGGCTACCAGCCATTTCTAGAACCAGGGAAGCAGACTTCTGACCCAGCCTGAATATAATTCCAAAAACAATACCGTAAACAAAATGATGTGGAGTGGAGAACGTGGGTCAGATGGAGAGAGGCTCTCTGACAGCATCATCCACGGTTCATTTGCCATTAATAACAAGGCAGCTTGCTTTCCTGGGACTGCTCCAACTTGCTAATAGGTGTTCTCTGGGGATGAACGGAGCCACTACAGAAGCATCTGTAGGCCTGTGTATTGTTTCTAACAATCCAGAGCCCCACAGAGTTCTATCCTCTGGACTCCTCCATCCAAATGGACGAATTCCCTCTTCCCGGCACTTATGCTTTCAGTGCTCCCCACAAATGAGGGCATTTAATATGTCATAGTAGTTCTCTTCCATTTTGCACTTCAACGCTCCCTTTATTAGAGGCACAAGCCATTGATTTAATTAAAAGGTTAACACCAGAGCAATCTAATCTTTCCTCCCCACCCTTCTCTTCTGATTTATCCAGGGCTGCAGCTTACATTAGAAATCACAAAAAAGGGAAAATGCATCAGGCCAGTTTTATAACTAGATAAATCAAAGCACAGCTGGGAAGGGCTTAGGGTAGTGAATAGAACATGCATTTTGAGTTGGGATTTTTAGATATTTAAATCAGTGAGAATCTCATCATGATGTTATTTTGGGCGTGTTCCTTCTCCTCTCCAGGGCTGTTTTCTGATCTGTTGAATGGCTGGTGTTTTCTGAACTTGACAGATTATGAGAATCACATGAAATATTTATCAGAAATACAGAT
The DNA here is from genome assembly GCF_006542625.1 of Nomascus leucogenys. Lineage (NCBI taxonomy): Eukaryota > Metazoa > Chordata > Mammalia > Primates > Hylobatidae > Nomascus > Nomascus leucogenys. The sequence goes on from NC_044400.1 coordinate 29,715,926, forward strand.
TTCCAGGACCCATATCAGATGGAAAATCCGAATCTTCAAAGAGGACGAGGTCACCCCTAGACATTGTTTATGCTTGCAAGTTCAGCATACTCTATGTAAGTGGACCCTATGGGCTTGTCCAGCTCTGACGTCTTGTCCACCTCTGACTGTGACCTCAAAGCACTCATATATAAGTAGTAGACAGAAAAATAATCAAGGGCTCTGAATTTTTCTCAAAACTCTTCGGAGATACCATAATACAACAGGGTACTTAGCCAGATCATAGTAAGTGTTAGACCACATCAAGAAAGCAAATGAACTAATTTTACGTCTTGGCCAGACTTCTCTTTGCATGTCTCTGCTCTGTTTCTGTTGCCCTCCTTCATTCTGAAGGTATTCTTCAGCCCAGTTCTGGCCTTTGTTTTATCCAGACTGCCCATTATGTCTGCTCAAAAGCACTGGAACCTCATCCATTGGTCCTCTCCTGTCACTTACAATACTATTCTCAACCCTGTCTTGCTAGACAGTATGGGAGAAACCATGATATTAATGTGCTAATGAGTAGTTTTGGCATAAGCTTATTTCTTTAGGCAGACTATTTGCAATTTAACTAGAGATATCACCAAAACTTGAAAGAATTATGTTAAAAATGTCAGAATTTTGAACACCGTATACAGTCTAATGTGGATGTATTTGGGGTCAATGTGTGACTTCCAACACACCAAATCACATCATACCATCATTGAAAAAAGAGCATTAACTGCACTTTAGTTTTTAAAACTTTGATATGCTAGAAGATTTACCTCCAAGCCTTAAAATCTTTCTGCTTCATTCACATAAAAATTTTAAAAATTTAATCAAAAATCCATTTAGCTATTTCCAATATGACTTACCAAGTTATTCTTTTCTCCCACTTAGGAGGATCTCTACACTTAACTTTTACTGACAATGAAGACTGATTTCTCCCATTGCAGACCTAAGAATAAATTAGAGGCTTATCAAATATGTGCATCTTTGAGAAGTTTAGAAAAGAAATATGATATGCCAAAACCACATCACAGGTAACTGCATTTGAAAATAATACAGTGTACTTTTTAAATATAAAGCTGAGTGAATATACTTGATTTCTGAACATAATATTTTCCATATTGAACCAAATGCTTGAAGATTTTCCTGTATGAAAAATAGAAAACAATTGAAGGGTCATGTTACAGAATGAGGGAAAATTTACAACAAAATATTTTCACCAGGATTTATCTCACCAAGTTTACATAAAACCTGAATAGAGCTGGGTGCAGTAGCTCATGCATGTAATCTCGGCACTTTGGGAGGCTGAGGCAAGAGGATCCTTTGAAGCCAGGAGTTTGAGATCAGCCTGGGCAATAAAGCAAGGCCCCCTATTTACAAAAAGAAAAAAGAAAATATTTTATAGTCCCAGCTACTCCAAAGGTTGAGGTGGGAGGATCACTTGAGCCCAGGAATTCAAGGCTACAGTGAGTTATGATCACACCACTGCACTACAGCCTGGTGACAGAGCAAGGCCCTGTCTCTAAAAAAATATTAATCAATAAAAAATTAAAAGATTAAAATCCTGAATAGAATGACCAAACACTGCCCTTTGGTTCTCTAGTGAAATGCACAGTGGTTTAGGATGCAGGTTCTGCATGCAGACTTCATGGGTTGGAATGGAGGTCTTACCACCTTTAAACTGGAAGTTACTGGGCACGTTAATTAATTCCCCATGCCTTATTTTCTACATGTATAAAAATAGTATAAAAGTACCACCTACTCAATAGGATTTCTGTAAAGGGTAAATGAGATCATGCATGCAACAGCTTAGAACTAGTAACTGGGTACCAGTTATTAGTTAATGTTAGTGGCAAGTGCTTTGATTTTTACCCAACATGCTTCTTACCTAGAGGAGCAATTAACTGGGAACAATACTGTGCCAATGCAAGCTCTTAATCTCTGTTTATCACTTTGGTCCAAATCCTGATGAGGATTCTTATCACATGCCAGATCCTAAAGGAAGTCTCAGGGATCCTTTTCACCCCCCAGTTTTAGACCTGGCCAGAGTCATCTTGTTCGGCGCCACCTGCTCCAGGATCCCTTTTCTTTCAGCCTCAGTTCAGGCTGCCAGGATCCTTCCTGGTCTTCCCTCGCCAGCCATCAGCAAGGCGAGAGATGTCCTGAGAGAAGAGCAAGAAAATGTTCTTCTCATTCACCACAGTTTGTGTCAATCAAAAGGATGGACAGACATATTCAATGGTGGTTTGATTGTGACAGTTTGTTCTCCATATGTCTACTTTTATGTATTCCTTAATGATTTTAAAGTGAATGAACAAATGTGTCCCTTGACTAGTCAACAGCTATTTATTGAGAGCCAATTTTGTGGCAAGCACCATCCTAGGGTCTAAAGATTTGCTGCTGAAGGACAAATGGGATTCTCAGTCACATGGCACTCACAGTCAAGAGAAAAAATATGTATGCCTCAAAAATATACCAATGATTAAATAATTACAACTGTGGTGAGTGTTACCAAAAAAGTAAATGGATTCTAATATAGTCAAGGACGTTGGGAATAGAATATAAATGGGACATGTGAAAGATATGTTGCCATCAGACAAATTTAGTCATTCTGTTCTGAATAGTATATGAAAAGTCCATATGAAAGAGGATCTCAAAATCAAAATTATGATGTGTAAAAAGAATTAGGGATGAAATAAAAAAATACCAGACAGAGAAGCAGGGTCAGCTCATTTGAGGCTTGGGAGGTCATGTTAAGGATTTGTATTTTTCATGACAGTAATAGAAAAGCATTGACAAGTTTGTACTAGGTGAATTAAAAGTTCAGAATTATGTTTTCATAGATCACTATGGATACAATACACAGAAGTGCCTGGCAAGGAAAGCTACATGTAAATTATTATGTTGGGACAGGCTAAGGAGTATAAGAGGAGACAAAAAATAACCAATGGTGTTTGGAAATATATAAGACTTAGAATTGAGAGAATGTTTTTGGAAAAGAGGGAGTGGAGGAGATTCTGGATTGGAAAATTCAATAGGGCATGTTTTTTTTTTCCCCCACAGTAGGCAACACCAAAGTAAGATATTTGTGACATGCTGAGTTTCAGGTCTCCCTGCAGCATCTAAATGGAGACATTGGAAAGGCAGCTGAATATGTCTGTCTGGATCTTGAAGGAGAGGTCTTGGCTTTGAATATAATTTTTATCATTGAAACCATGAGAGTATAAGAATTCACTGAGAGAAAGACTATACAGTAAAAAAAAAAAAAAAAAAAAAAAAAAAAAAAACTTAAAATAGAGCCTTGAAAAACTCCAAACATGAAAGTCTAAGCAGCAGAAAATAAATGATAAAAAGAAGCTGTCAGTAAATCAGGAGTAAATGAATAGTCCATAGAATCCAAGAAAAAAGAATGCTAAAAAAATAATGAGAGCATGTCAAATGCTTATGAGAGCCAAGGATGCAGAGGATTAGATGTGTTCAGTGATATTACTGTCCTGGAGGCATTGATGACTTCATAGGGAGAGCCATTTTTTTTTTGATGACTTGCCAAAAGTTGACCTGTGAATGGGAAATAAAGACGTCTAGATGCTAAATATGGGGAGTTTTTTTTATGTTCTTCTATGAAGGACAGGAGAAAGGGTATCACAGTTGGATGGGGACTTGAAGATAAGGTAATATATGTTTCAGACTCTAAAGGTTTAGCCATTGTAATGTGAAATTGACATGGGGTAACTACAGTAAGCACCCATGTCTCATTCAGAAAGGAGAAGAATGAAGTACACAGTAGCACAGGCCCACAGAAACCTGCCCTCTCACTGAGTGGCTTGGGAAGGACTTTTGTCCTGGGTCAGAGATTTTTTTGACTAAACCTGATTTAAAATCTGAAAGAGAGGATCTAGGAAAAAGGGGGAAAAAAGGGGCTAATCCATATGTCACTTTCCTGAGAAAGTGAAATGAACCAGAAAATAAGTGAAGGGATTATTTTCAAATTTGGGAAAAATATATCCTCAAATCCTTCATTTCACCAGGAGAGGAGAAGATAAGGGTACATAAAAATCATTGCAAACATTTTTAGATTCTTCTCTGTAGCTTGCTTATCCCTACCTCCACTGTTGTAGTTTGAGTAAGTGTGGCTCATATAACTTTGTCTCTTTGTTTTACTGGTTTTTGAAACATCTATGTCCATATCCAAAGTAGAGACAACTGCACATGGCCCTGAGATCTGAGTTTGACTTTGATGCCCTCGCTAAATATACTTTGAGTTGTCTCACTTGATAAAGATTTGAATATTTCTTCTTGAAAACAGTAGAAAGTTGAAGTTTCTGGAAGTATCACCGTAGTAGCCTTCCTCTGTATTTTTATCCTTTACACGGGATAGCCTGTGTAATAATCAAGATAGGTTAAGTGACTGCTACAAAACAGATAACCCACAGTTTATTTCTTGCTTTTGTTATTTGCCTAATTCAGGAAGACAGGGGAAGCTGGTGGGTGTTTCCAGGCTGATGGATCATTTATTGTCTTGGAACTGCACCATCCAGACCTACAACCTTCCTATACAGTGGCAGAGAAAGAAAGCTGAAAAGTCATATGCCAGCTTTTGGGCATTTCAGCCCAGAAGGAAAACTTGCTATTTCCTCCCATAGTTCCCTGGATAATTACAGAAGGGCTGGGGAGTGTGGTGTAACACGTGGGGTGCTGGGTGAGCACACTGTCTTTGCCACAATCCACTCTTCTGCTCACTGAACATTTCTGTACTCCCTTCTTTTCACACACGTAACATGCTCATTCCTCAACAAGTGGAACAACCCTCAGTTTCCATTCATCTGAGGCATAAAGCTCAAAATCTGACATCTCAGGGTGATGTTTTGTAGTTTCTTCTTTAGATTGAAAGAGGCTTGTCTTAGAAAAGACGCGTATAATCCAAAAAGACAAATCATTTATGCCCCCAATACTCAAATTATAATGTGGGGCAGACAGAGAATAATTATAATAAGCACCCGTATCTCATTCAGAAAGGAGAGAGATGAAGCAGGGAGCTGCACTGGTCCACAGACACCTGCATCTTCGCTGAGTGGATTGGGAGGGCCTCCTGTCCTGGGTCAGAGAAGATTTTTCTGACTAAACTTAATTATGACTATGCAGCATATTTTTCTCCAAGGCGCCTGGGTTCCACCCTATGTAGTATGCTTGCTTTTCTATTTTCCTCTTTGGACATATTTGAAGTCAGTACTGAGAACTATATACTCCTTCTTGGGTGCTATACAGCTCTTAGAGAAAGTTGAAAGCTTAAGACATGGTTTTAGCCTCAAAGAGTTTATCATTTAACTGAAGTTCCAAATTTCTTTGCAATTCTTCCAAAAAATGAGCAGCTTTTTGCCTATTTAATGCCAATTAATTTAATGTCAATGCCTTCTTGAGACATTCTATTCTTTTTGACTATTCTCACACTTCCTGAAAAGCTAGTATTATCTGATCTGTTATATATTTGTTTCTTATTCCCCATTCTTTCCTATTCCCTTTTCATTGGAAGGGGCTCTCTTGAGACTAAAGATAGTTTATTGAAAAGCTATAGTCTTAATTATCTTTGCCTTCTGCAGCATCTTGTTTAGCAACAGGTGTGAATGCCATACCGATCCGATCTCTATCAAAAAGCTAAGTTAAATTAGTCCCTGTATCTCAAAGCTCTCTCAATTTTATTCACTAGAGTTAAAAATTTCAGGGATATCTGTTCTTCCAATATTATAAGGCTGGGTCTTTCAAATCACTCTACTCTTTTTCGTTTCTGAGTGACAGCTGACTAATTCCTTCCCAAGCTTATGAATTGTAATACCCTTTCAAATGCACCCTGTAAATATTAGCTCCCCTCTGGTATTTATTAGCTCATGTATGGATCATTTAAAATGTCTCAACTTCTCTCTAGCAAGAAATCTCTCCCGTGGTAATGCAGCTTTCATTTTCCTGCCAGGTTAAAATCTGGAAAGCACAGGTCTGACCTCATGTATTTAATTTTTTATTTTACTTAAAAATATCTTCATATAGAATAAGAAGAACATTCATATACTGAGCATCCATTCTCTGCCAGACATGGTTTCATGTGTTAACTCATGTAAATCTACCCAGCAGTATAATGGGTATTAGACACACAAGGAGGCAACTCTTTCCAAGTTAGACAGCAATAACTAGCAGAGTTAGTCTTTTTTTTTTTTTTTTTTCTATTTTTCAGACGTAGTCTCACTCTGTCACCCAGGCTGGAGTGCAGTGGCATGATCTCGGCTCACTGCAACCTCTGCCCTCTGAGTTCAAGCGATTCTCCTGCCTCATTCTCCGGAGTAGCTGGGATTACAGGCGCCTGCCACCGCACACGGCTAATTCTTTTGTATTTTTAGTAGAGACGGGGTTTCACCATCTTGGACAGGCTGTCTTGAACTCCTGACCTCGTGATCCACCCGCCTCAGCCTCCCAAAGTGCTAGGATTACAGGCATGAGCCACCGTGCCCAGCCCAGAGCTAGCCTTTTGTATATGGGCTGCCTTGATGCCAAACCATTACATCTCATTCCTTTCTATTCTTACCTGTGAAGGAGTTAAAACAATGGATGCAATCTGTAAGCTGAAAGCAATTAAACCAGCTTCAGTCCTATGAATGGTTCAGATTTTACACTCTCCAGATAAGGTTTGTCTGAAAGGAAATGGCTGAGCCCCAGGAAACTTGATGTCCTTAAGAAGTCACTGCAACTAAACACATCTTCTAGATATATTTAGAATGTCAAATTGCAGGCCTTTGTGGGGAAGGGAGTCATGGTTAGCGTTTTGTTCTGTTTTTTCTTCCTTAATAGAAATTTGCAAAGGATAAGTGTGAGTGAATTTAGGGAAACCTCCAAGTGCAAAAATGACAAGAACACCACACCTCAAACTACAATGTGGTGACCACATTATCAAAAGACTAATTGAAGGAAGTAATAAAAACAACACTGTTTGTTTGGGGGGTTGGGGCGTGAAGAGCAAGACAGATGGAGGCTCTTTTGTTTTGTTTTTAATGCAGTAATTTTGTCTCACTCCTTTTTTTATTTCTTAATTCACACTGTGATACGTTTAGATTTTTTTTTAACAGGCAATGCTGTTGTTTGGAACACTCAGTTCACACTCTTTCTTTTCCAGTTCTTTCACAGATTAAGAAAAAAAAGATTGCTTAAAACTGAAATAATATATCTTAGATCTTAATGTATCCCACTTGTCCTGAGAATTTTAATCTCTTACTGGCTATCCTTCTTTTAAAAATAACCCAAATGCAAATTAAAAATAATCAACCAATCTGTGCTCACAATGTCTTAAATACAGTATGCACATGTGACATTTATAAAAGGAACAAATAAGATGATATGAACAATATTTTTCTTAGTAAGTATACCATGTTGGCCATTCAGCCTTTTGGTAGCTGGTGACAATTGACCCTTTCTGATTTGTTTTGAAAAATATTTTTCTGTTTATAAAATAATGTATAATAATCATAGATAATATGGAAAATTCAAACTAGAAAAATCCCATCACTTAAGGACAAATGCTTACATATTTTATGTGTATATATTTTGCACAAGTGTGCACATATACTGCATAGATCAGTTATGCTTTATTTTGATTTTCTTCTTAATATAGAGAAGGATTTGTAACATCTTTGTAAATATTGTTAATGACTGTCATATTCTACTCTACCATGTCTTAATTTACTTAATCAAACTGCTGTTTTTGAGCATTTGTCTGTCTTTAAAATTATTTTCATGTAAATACAACTTTGGCATGGATATGTTTCTAGTGTATTTTCGTTAGAATTGATCCTTGAAATTGGTATTGCTGGGTCAAAGTTAAGTGATGTTTTCAGGACTCCAAATACACATTGTGGGATTGCTTTTTAAAATGATCATACCATTTGAAATTTTCAACAGTGAATGACTAGCAGTAACCTTACTACAGCAAATGCTGAAATTGAGAGCAAATAAACCTGTTGTGTATTTAGCACTTCATTAACTGCTAGTATTTTTTAAAGGACTTACAGGTGTACATTATTTCATTCAGGAAGCCCTGCAAAAAAAGGTGACGAAGCTATTTTTAGACCCTTCTTTCAGATGGGGCATTTGAGGCCAATAGCAGGCAGATAAATTATCTAAGGACACTCAGTGGAGTTGCCAAGACTTCAGATCACATTTCTGAAACTTTCAGGTTGGTTATTTTCCCTTAGCCCCATCTGGCCCTGTCTGTATGAGGAATCCCTCTATCCACTATGCAGACAGATTCTTCCTCCTCTGTAGCACTAAGACAGGCCCATGACCTCCAGTTAGCTACCATGTTTTTCTGTCAAAGCCATTCATTGTGATGAAATCTACTAAATCCTTTTAGCATTATGTACAGAGCTATGCTAATATCAAATACCACTAAGAGCTGAGGTTGTCCTTTAAATTATTGAACTAACTCGCACATGTAGACGAAGGAAATTGAGGAAGCGATATGCAACATACTAGATCAGCAAGTAAAGCTCCTCATGTTCACCACTGTTAGTAAATTTAGAGTGCACATGAAGGAGGCAAAGCCAAACCCACGTGTGCCTGGCACACAACAGAAAGTCAACCGTATTGGGTTTCCCATTTTTCTTCTCTTATATTCTGTCTTCCTTGGCCACACATTGTTGCTGTGAGATTCTTCACCAGAAGCATGCGATGAAATCTCACTTCTACCTCTCAGTTCTCACAAGAGGTTATCTAATTTGTAAACTGATTTCATATCATTAACTGGTGGTAATTAGAATGTCAACATTGTAATTCATTTAGTCATCATCAGTGGCTTTCTTTTGCTCTGTGATCTTCATTGCTACGTTTTTAAGTTATCATTTTAAAGATGGACTTAATAGCACTAAATGAAAAAATTTTTAAAGAAAAATCCCACAATGCTTCTATACTAGCATATTTATTTAGGCATTTGTTTATTCTATTTTATTATTTTCCATGTACATATAGAACAGGTACATTTTTATTACATTTTGAATTCAGATTGTATGCTGTTTCCCTTAGCATGTCATACAATTTTTAAGTTTACATTTTATTCACAATTAGGAATGACAGCAGTTGTGTAAGATTTCATTGCACATACATACAAAATTTATTGGCCAACCCGTGATATTGAATAGAGGCTATTTATATTTTTTACCTTTCTTTTCTTTCTTTCTTTCTCTCTCTTTCTTTCTTTCTTTTCTCTCTTTCTTTCTTTCTCTTTCTTTCTTTCCTTCCTTTCTTCTTTCTTTCCCTCTTTCTTTTACTCTTTCTTTTTTCTTTATTCTTTTTCTTTCTCTCTTTCTTCTACTTTCTCTTTTCTTTCTTCTTTCTCTCTCTTCTCTCTCTTTCTTCTTTCTTTTTCTTTCTCTTTCTTTTACTCTTTCTCTTTTCTTTCTTCTTTATTTCTCTCTCTCTTTCTCTCTCTCTCTCTTTCTCTCTCTCTCTCCTTCCTTCCTTCCTTCCTTTCTTCCTCGACATGGAGTCTTGCTCTGTTGCCCAGGGTGGAGTGCAGTGGCTCACTGCAATCTCAGCTCACTGCAACCTCCACCTCCTTGGTTCAAGCGATCCTCGTGCCTCAGCCTCCCACATACCTGGATTACAGGCGCCTACCACCACACTCAGCTAATTTTTGTATTTTTAGTAGAGACGGGGTTTCACCATGTTGGCCAGGTTGGTCTCGAACTTCAAGCCTCAAGTGATTTGCCTACCTCAGTTTCCCAAAGTTCTGGGATTACAAGCATAAGCCACCACATTCAGCCAATGCTTTTTACTTTTAAAAACAAAATTGCAATGAATATCCTTGTGCATTTTTAAGATTCTATTGTTAACAAAACTTCCTTATGATAAACTCTATATTTAGAAAAATATCCCTATAATCACTTCACAAAAGTGACATAGGGTAACAAAGTATTAAAATTTTGGCAAATCTTGACATGCACGTAATAATTTCCTCCCCAGAAGACACTGATATCTCTACAGGTGGTTTTTTAAACTAATTAATTGAACTTTCAAATAATAATTGTATGTATTTGTGGAGTACAAAGTGAGATTTTGCTGCAAAAGATCATACCATACTCCATAATCATATCCAACTATTATGATACAGATATCTGAAGTTCTAGATTATAATTCATTCATTTTTTGTAGGTTTTAAAGTTGTGAGCTTTCTAGCAAAAGAAAGACAACTTATTCTCGTACCAATGAAACAAGCCCCTGTGCAGAGGTATGGTTTGGGGGAGATAGGACAGGATGTGGTTCATCTCCTTAGAACATTTTCAAGGGAGGAAGATGAGCCAATTTCGGCCTCATTTTTTTCAGGTCTGAATTGCAAAGTGAGAAAAGGTCAGACCAATCTGGAGCTTTAAGTTAGGTCAGAGCTACAGAGCCATCCTGGTTCTCTGTTTCCCCACTCAGTGACTCTTCTGAGTAACTTCCCTAGTCTGGGAGTGACTCAGAAGAGAAAGCCACCCCAATCCACAGATTGCCCTAACCTCTCACATTTGAGCACAGTGGGACTGGAGGATGCCTGATAAAGATGTAAATAAATGCTTTTATAAAACAACAGTCATTCTCTTTTTAAAGATGCTACAATCCAGAGAAAACCTCGAATCTTGCCAATTTGTTTACAACAACGTGTATAGTCCATTATACCCTGTAGCAGGTTTTGAAGGAGACTTTCCTGTGTATATGGTGACACTCAGTATAATACTTTAACACATCAATGCTCAGCCTATTTAGAACTCTTTAAGTGCATTAACTATTGTGAGGCTTCAGTGACAGTAGTGTTTAATCTGTTCTTTTGTTAAAGAATTTGTCCTGGCGGGCACGGTGCCTCACGCTTGTAATCCCAGCACTTTGGGAGGCCAAGGCGGGCGGATCACAAGGTCAGGAGATCGAGACCATGGTGAAACCCTGTCTCTACTAAAAATACAAAAAAATTAGCTGGGCGTGGTGGCGGGCGCCTGTAGTCCCAGCTACTCGGAGAGGCTGAGGCAGGAGAATGGCTTGAACCCGGGAGGTGGAGCTTGCAGTGAGCCGAGATCGCACCACTGCACTCCAGCCTGGGTGACAGAGCGAGACTCCGTCTCCAAAAAAAAAAAAAAAAGAATTTGTCCTAAGCCATTTTATGTCAAAAGAATGTTTTATCTAGTTGTAAGCTAAGTGGAAAGGTCTGTACATTGATCTTTGGAGTTTAACATCTTTCCAAAGAAGTGACTTGATTTTTTGCAAATTCAGTCATATTTTGCCAGTATTGCTACTTGGGTTGCTTTAGAAATTTAATGAATTGGTCATGGTTGGAACTGCTTTGCTTGTAAGTCACTCCCTGAACTAGCCAAATATTGGGTCTTGCTCTCTTCTAGGTTACATTTATGCTTAAGTGTATTTGAAAGGGAGTGAATCAAAAATATGATGGCAAATAGTTAGAAGTTATGACACTTAAAAATATCATCATATTTTTTATTTCTACACTTTAATAGTAATGTCTATGGTCTTGTTTAAGCCTTAATATGAAAACCACCCCATTTCAGATTAACATTTTGTCTTCCGCACGCAATCCTTCCTTCTGACCCATGTAACATACAGACAACATGGACATATTCACTAATTACTCTTCTCATTGAGTCCATAGGCTTCCCATACACACAACATTCATTCTAGTTTATTGGAAGGTTTCAATTTTCCCCAGCACATGGCACACAGATTCACAAATTTGGGCCTTTGCCTTCCCTGGAATTTCCTCCTTTGCTTCCATGCCAGATGAACTGTTATTTGTCAGCTCTGGATTCACCAAATCTTGTTGCTCTAGCTTAGTCATCTTGGTGCCTGCTTCACCATCCACATGTGGGAACATCATAAGGACAGGAAGCATGTATTGTTCATTTTCTAGCCAGAGAAACTGTGTAACTTGTTCTTGTTTGACTCTTCCTATCCACAGGCTAACCTCCACAGCAAAAGGTTTAGAACTACAACAATACAGAATCCTCGGGATTCTGTAATTCAGTATCAGCATCAGAGACATCAATGGAAATCGCTCAAGGAGAAAGTAAGTGCAATGCCTTTGTCCATGTCCTCATAATCTACTGCTATATGGAAATAACTCAAGTGAACAGAAGAGGATGCACCTGCATGCCATAATTGCAAGTCTTGCTAATAGTAGTCGACTAACCTGAATTCTTAAATCAGTCCAAGTGGAGAAATGTGATCTTCTGTGAATCAAACAGAAGTTACTAAAGTCTTTGATTTCCTTTTTGTTATAACACATTATTAAATGATGTTATCATCTTCCCATATTTGCCTCTAACCCATTTGATCCGGGAATGCTTTATTTTCTGTTTAATGGCAGAACAAATGTCAGTACAGAGTTATGCAAATGGTTCGAAAATGGTGAGCTGAAATCATTAAATTCCCCCATATAAAAAGTTTGATTAAAATTAAATTGGATACATATTTTATTTATACATACTCTTTTCCCAAAATCTAATTGAATCCTATTCAATCCCATAAATCTGAAATTGCACACTGGTAATTCCTAGACTCATGCTGAATTTAGTTCTCATTTTTACCCACTGAAAATCTGCTAGACAACCAGGATATGGATTTTCAAATCAATTAATCAGATGTTCTGACAAACAAGAAAAAGATGAAAATAACATTTTATATGTAATCCCAAGAGTATAGCAAAAAGATTTCTAAGAAACCAACTGAAGTTTCTCTATCTTCATTACTGCTATAAACAAATGCTTTCTGGGGTTATACACAGGAGATGATTCTTTCCTAAACTAGAAATAATATCATACGAAAGAAAGAATGCTATTCATAGGAAGTGGGGATAGAGTCAGCAAGTTATAAATATAGAATTTCCTTGATAAATATTTGTCTAGTAAATTTAGCACCAAACTTTGAAATTCAGCACCTACAATTCTGAGCTTCCTCCATCTCTAATCATTTAACAAAAATCAGAGCTACAACATTTTGCTTTTTTTCTAAAGTCTTCTTTTAATAAATAAGTGTTCCATCTTTTTCCCCTGGTAAATTTTTATGGCTTTATTTTGCCTATTCCTTTTGATTGTATTGACAAAATATTGTCTTTACTGTGAGGCATTGCAATTTAGTTTCTGAAACTTGCTATTAATTTTTCAGAAAATACATCATCATTGTCCACTAGAAATGAGTTGCCAGGCACATTGTGAAACATGTAGAAAATGTGCACTGGCCACATTCTAAATGTCTTGTTTCCCCAAGGGAGTGTGATTTTTTTGTTTGTTTGTTTGCTTTTACTTTTTTTAGAGACAAGTTCTCCCTCTGTCTTGAGGCTGAAGGGCAGTGGCGTAATCATAGCTAACTTCAGCCTAGAGCTCCTGTGCTCAAGTTATCCTCCCACCTCAGCCTCCAGAGTAGCTGGGACTACAGGTGTGTGCCACGTCACCTGGCTGATTTTTTTTTTATTATTATTTTGTATAGACAAGGTCTTGCTATATCGCCCAGGCTGGTCTCAAACTCCTGGTTTCAAGTGATGCCGCCACCTCTGCTTCTCAAGGTGTTGTGATTACAGGCATGAGCTACCGTGCCCTGCCCATAATCATCATCAATAGAGACAACGACTATCATCTTGCCACACTCACAAAACTTTGCTATGAGAGAGGCAACAAAATATTCCTGACGAAGACTTGGTGGGTGTTAAGGTGTCATATTTAGTGCCACCTAATTATCAGTAACAGTAACTATTTAATGAGTGCTGCAGGCACTAGGCATTGCATTTCATTTACCTCACCTCTGATTTTCACAACACTTTGTGATTTGCTGCCATCCCATTTTACAGATACAAATAATTTATATAATTTGCCTTCTATATCATATATGTCAAGTGAGGTGAAAAGCATGTGCCTGCCAGGCGCGGTGGCTCACGCTTGTAATCCCTGCACTTCAGGAGGCCGAGGTGGGAGGATCACGAGGTCAGGAGATCGAGACCATGGTGAAACCCCGTCTCTACTAAAAATACAAAAAATTAGCCAGGCATGGTGGCAGGCGCCTGTAGTCCCAGCTACTCGGAGAGGCTGAGGCAGGAGAATGGCGTGAACCCGGGAGGCGGAGCTTGCAGTGAGCCGAGATCGCGCCACTGCACTCCAGCCTGGGTGACAGAGCAAGACTCCGTCTCAAAAAAAAAAAAAAAAAAGCATGTGCCCAATACTCTGAATACGAAATCTCAAATCCATAAGCTGTTGCTTCTTTGAGTAAAGTGTTAGAAACACCTGAAGTAAAAACATATGTTGAATGGAGAAGCAACACATTATCTCACTGTAATTACTAACACATCTATGAGAATTTATCTGATTAGAAATGACCTGACTGACTTTTGGAGCCAAACAACTATAAAATATAAGACCACCAGCCACTCCCCTCCTTAAAACAAACAAATTCCCCAATATGGGTTTCTTTCTTCAACAATATATACAATATCAAACCCTTCACACTTACATAGTCTGGCTCTTAGCTGAATCACCTATCCACTTGGTGGTCACAGTAATTCTGGTTGTCTTCCTTCTAGTCATTCTGTTTCCATCCCGAAGTCAACTAACCGCACAAGCACACCATCCTCCTTCCGTCTCTCAGCCCACCACATAAGTCGTTTTTTCTAGGAATCTTTCCTGACCCCAAGTTGAGATGGAGTCCTCTTCAAGGTGTGATCACATTCCTAGTGCGCTGGCGTTGTTCTTGTCATGTAATGTAAGTTGTGTGACAGGGACAAAACTTACTAAATCATGAGTTTTCATGAGCCTTCGTAGTTGTTCTCCTTCTGTTTGTCCACTTTCTGTGCTTTCGTTGTGTTGATCCAGGTATTGGGTGAGTTGGAGACCTAGATAAACTGAAGAGATTTTTGTTCAGAGAGAGAGAGACAGAGAGACAGATTGATAAATATTAAGAAAATAGGACAAAATGTTTAAAAAATGCTAAAAGTGGCCAGGCACAGTGGCTCACGCCTGTAATCCCAGCATTTTGGGAGACCAAGGCAGGTAGATCACGAGGTCAGGAGATCGAGACCATCCTGGCTAACACGGTGAAACCCCATCTGTACTAAAAATGCAAAAAATTAGCCAGGCGTGCTGGTGGGTGCCTGTAGTCCCAGCTACTCAGGAGGCTGAGGCAAGAGAACGGCATGAACCTGGGAGGTGGAGGTTGCAGTGAGCCGAGATCGCACCACTGCACTCCAGCCTGGCAACAGAGCGAGACTCCGTTTCGGAAAAAAAAAAAGCTAAAAGTAAAATGACAATGGGAGTTCTTTATACTATTTTTGCAACTTTTCTGTAAGTTTGAAAATATGTCACAATACTAAAATATAAGTATTCACAAAAACATGCAGTGATACTGAGCTGTCAGAATTTTTTGGAAGGTAATAAAGACTGATCGATAATCAGTAATCCTAAGATATCAGAGAAATGATAAGCACTGCATGATATTTATTTTATATTTTTAAGGGAAGTGAGATGGGTAATAATTTGAAGTCTCAAATGCAACTTGGTGAGCAGAAATGGTTTCAACCCACTTTAATAGGCATCACTAAATCTACGTATACAGCCTGTATTTTCTAAGATTTCAGAGATAATGTTGTTAGTCTTATCCCACAGTATCTGGCACATCAAAAGGTCTTGATAAAAATAAAAAAATAATAATAATCCTGAATGGATGAATGAACCATCATGCCCCCTATTGTATAGTCCTTCTATACGTTGTATCCTATTCTAGTAGGATACACTTACTAGACTCTATCAGAGGTCAACAAACATTTTCTGCAGAGTCAAATAGTAAATAATTTAGGCTTTGTGGGTCAGATGTTTTTTTTTTTTTCGGAGACAGCCTCATTCTATCGCCTAGGCTGGAGTGCAGCGGTGCCATCTCGATCTAGGCTGACTGCAACCTCCACCTCCCGCAACCTCTGCCTCCCGGGTTCAAGCGATTTTCTGCAGATCACATAGTTTCTGTGGTAACTTCTGAACTTCACAATTGTGGTGCAAAAGCAGCTGTAGATTAGATAACACAAACAAATTAGCATGGTAGTGTTAAAAAAAAAACACATAATTTATGGTGGATTTAAATTTGAATTTGAATTTTATGTAATTTGCATGTGTCACAGATGTTATTCTTTTCTGGATTCTTTTCAACTATTAAAAAATGTAGTGATCATTCAAGCTTACGAACTTACAAAAGTAAGCAGCCGACAAGTTTGGACCTGTAGGACAGGGTTTGCTGACTTTTTGACTATGTCATGTTTCTCTTTTTTTCTTGTATACCAATCCTCTTTCTTAAATTGCATGAAGCTTGAGCACAGGTACATGTACTCCTAGCATTTAGTTATACATTGCCAGATTTACAAAAAATCTTGCGCAAATTGAATCAAAATATGCTCCACTTAAATGATATCATATAACTGACACTTGAAAACCTCCCTATTTTAGCCATTTTTAATTAAAGATGTATTAGGTCATTTTATATATTACTTACCCTTTAAAATAAATTTTCCTTCATGCAAAAGGAAAAATAAAAGTATATTGACCGCACAGCAAGTTTCTCTGCTGTTTGAATGCCTTTTGTTTTCAGTGCTACATCATGATCTACTAATATGCACAGCCTAAGTCTAATTAAACTAGTATGTTTGCAGTGCCTCTAACAGGGCTAAAATCGAGAAGTTTTCCATTGAAAGAGGCAGGTGGCATATTTAAAAAATGACAGTAAAAATAAGATAACAATTTGTATTCAATATTTTGGGTTATAAATAATTATTATTCTAGGTCTTGTGTGATTTCTTAGTAGATGTAACATCAAAGATATAAACAACAATTTTAAAAACATCATCATCAGATTTGTTTTTCTGTTTTTGATTTGTTTTTGTGCTTTGGTGCCTTCTCCTGCATCTTTTCCCCACTTTCCCACAAATAAACAAGAATTCAGCAGCCTACAAAGTTTCTCACACTGCTGCTTCAAATCTGCTCTACATTTTTTTCTTCCTACTAGTCAGCACACCCCCTGCTGGCTCTAGGCTAACATTCTTTCCACCTTATTAAAAATGACAATAAAAAGCAAATTATAAATGCTTTTACTGTGCTTTGTGTGCTGATTTAAATTCAAAAGGGATAAAAGGACATAAATACTAGGGATTAGGTTATATAATAAAATAATCTTTTGAAATCAGCTCCTTCTTCTTCCAAATAATTTATTTCCTGAAAAATACATCCTTGGAAAATTTTGTAAAACAGTTTTCCTAGTAGTGGCTATCACAGATCATGTTTAGATGTCAGCTTGACTTAAAAATCAGATGTGCACCTAGGATAGAACAGATACCTGCTGTTCTTCATTAACTGCCTTTAAAAAACTGAGTAATAGCATGTTGGCTGTGAAGTAAACTATTCCCTGAGAGACAGAAACAGGGCCTTTGTAACACTAAAAATAATTTTTATAGAATTCAAATTGTCAATCATATGTGGGCTCAAATGATCAGATTAATTACACACACACACACACACACACTCTCTACAAACACACAGAAGATTTAGTACATTTATTTCATTTGTGAACAGTTGTGGCACCGAGCAATGCCGTGATAACCCAAAACTCTGATATCAGAAAACACAGGTTCAGATCCTTGCACTTCTAAATAATAGCTTTGTGTTTTGGACAATGTTACTTAAATTTCAGGAGTTTTAAAAATATCTTTATATGCCAAATGTAGCTAATGATACTGACTTCAGAACTTTGCCATGAATTCTAAATGAGAAAACAAAGTCAAAATGCCTACTGCAAGTAGATATTTAATGAACACTGTTTCATTTTCTTCTAGAGAATTTAACAAGTAGTAGCTTAAAGATTATAGATATTTATGGTTTTTGAGTAGAAATAATTTAATGTTGTGATAAAGATTCAGGAAATGTCCATCTTTTTTTTTTTTTTTTTTCTCATCTTGTAGCCTTGGCCAACTCTTTAGGTTCCTAAATTGGCTATTGTCATTACAAACCTCGTCCCCTCACAAGATACTGTACACGCTATGGGGAAAACTGCAGGAGCAATGACCTTTTTATTCCCACTCTTCTCCTTTTCACTAAGAAGATCTCTTTTTCCCCTTGAGTCTTTTTGGTCAGAACTGAGTCACACAGCAAGCACCAGATAATCACTCTGAGAGGGGTATGCAATTGCTATGGTAGGCTTACTCCAATCGTGATTTCTTTACCAGCCTGTTTTGGAACCAAGGAAAAAGTTGGAATTGGCTGCTGACCAGGACCTCAATGTCCGCCACATGGATGGACTTGAAAAATACAGGATTAAATTGTTCCTGTCCTATAAGCACTTATTACCTGTGTTTGTACATGTCAACTTCCCAGCTAGAAATTGTGGAAAGTATAAAAAACTTCAGATAGGACCAGGTCACTGATGACACACAAAAAAAATTATACAAGCCCAGGCACATTAGTGTTGCTCAATAAGTTAATGTTGAGTTAATTAAATTACTGTGATTATTTTGAGTAAAAAATCATGCAGGTTTCCACTGGAATGAGTAATGTTTTTAGATGTTTGCACTTATTCTCTTATTTTTACTTGAACTGGCAAATAAAATGCATTAGAAATCCTGTGATTATGGACTGAATAAATTGTCTTCTTCAGGCTAGGACATAGCATTTACAACTTGTGTCCGTATAACAAAAGTATTTTTAAATGTATGATTCCTTTGAATACGCACAAATACCAAAGCCAGGGATTATCATAATTCACAATTCACAGGTATGGAAATGGAATCTCAAAGAGACCAAGTTATATACTCCAGGCCTCATAATAGTAAGCTGCAAAGCCAGGGCTAATATTTAGAATTTCCTATTTTAAGCTCAGAATTATTTTTATTTAATTATCCCAAACAAGTTTCTCCTGAAATGTTATAGATATCGAAATGACTTCTTGGTGATTATAGGCAGGAGTTCTTTTAGAGAGAGACAGGAAATAAATGAAAAAGAAAAACTATTTTTGACATATGTTTCTGGATGTGGCATGGCTAGATTTGTATCAGTGCAATTATATAGATAGTTTAGAGGGTAAATTCCTTCAGAGAAATGAATCTAAATAGTGGAGAAATATGTGACTAGGAAAATTAACTATCAGGATGTTAATCCTAAACTGCATTTTCAGTGTTTTTTTTTATATATTTGACATCTTGATTTTAAGGTAAATAAGGATAAATGTCCTTAAAGGAGCCTCTGCATTCTGGTGCAAGGAGTGGATTGGGGGATCGTTATAACCCCTGAAATAACTGACAAGGAATTTTTGTAGCTAACATTATCAGACATCAACTATTCCTTGAAAATCTACTATGTGTGCTGAAAACTCAAAGTTAAATATTCTTCAGGGAACTACTCTTGAGAAATTACTGAGTTAGGGAAAGAGAGAATTGTTAGCGGAGTTTGGACTTGAACATTTGCCAGTGGGAACGAAAAGTCCAGGGAAAGAGGAAAGAGCAGTATATGCAAAGAGCACAGCATCTTACCAGCTGAAAAGCATGCACACCTGGCAAAGGCATCTAAGAGCAAAGGCCGTTGTACTGGCAGGAGGCAGATGACAGAAGATAACTATTTTTGATAGAATGGCGGGGGGAACCTTCATTTTCTGTGCCCCTATGGGTTGGAGCCATTAATTCTGTGTGACATTTATCATGTCAATATCTGTCTCTTCTTAGTATCCTATCAATAAAATGGAGATGACCAAACATGCCTTCTATGTGCCTCACAGGAGAATTATAAAATCAATGAGATGAACCACTTGTTGAATACTCCAATGCTAAGATTCTATTTGATGAATGATTCTTTCCCTTCTGTCCATAAGGAAAAATAAGTGGAAGTGCTCAAGGGAAAATCAAAGAAACAATGAAATGCCATCCTACTCATTTCCTTTTTTAAGATTTCAAATATAAGTTTGTCTTGAGAAGATGGTCAGATTTATTATCTTGAAAACATAGACATTTTCGGGTTTCAAAATTATCCATTTTTTCCCCATTTTCTGTTAGTATTCAACCTGCTCCATCCATGCAGAACTTTTAAGCCTCTTCAAAGCAGAGTGCTCTGCAAAAATGAGTTATTTTTCTATACGGAGAAACATAGGGGAGAAAAGGGAGTTTACTCAGCTTCTACTTCACCATTTGGAAAGTGGATTTATCAGACTAAAAGCTTTATAAAATAATTTCAATAGGTAAATATCAATTTGGCTGAAAACAGTTTTTATAGTGATTAATATTCTACTGCTAATAAATACTTGCTGGCAAAATGCCCCCAGAAGATGGCATTGTTTACACTATTGTCTGAGAGGAACAGCTGTTTACCCCTCACTACATTCAGAGCTGCAGTATTCTTACTAAAATGTTAACAAATATTAGACAAATGTCTGACATTTAAGGCTCAACTTGCTCTGAGAACAGGTGTGTTTGAGGGAGAGAAAGAAAAAGCTGCAACTGTAAATAGGAGTTTAAATTAGGTGAAATTTATACACTGTGTCTGCATATAGACATATAAATGCAGAGTTTTGATATTTACTAATAACTTGAATACCATTCACAGTTCGAGGGCTTCATGGCAAAAAATTTCCTAATTGCCTGTTAATATCTATCCTAAGCACATTTTACTGGCACAGATAATTAATTTAACGCCATTCTGCTGGAAGACAAAGCCAACATATTCTATAATTTTTGAAATGTTATATTAAACTAAGCATTTTTGGGGGGTGAGGTGTAGAAGGTGGAATTATATAGTGGAACATTAAACTCAGTGACAAAAGACCTGTGTTGTCTATCATATTCCTATTCATAAAGAGGGGGGTCTTGAAGTGTTGTTAGGGATGTGGAACTAGGGGAAGTCTCACACACTGCTAGTGGGGGAGGAGACTTATAAATTGGTACCATCATTTTAAGAGTAACAGAAAATACCTGGTAAAGCTGAAGACAAGCATTTCCTACAGTCTGGAAATTCTGCTCTTCAGTATATGAGCAAGAAAAACTAAGAGACAGGTACAAGATTGTACTTTTTTAAGGGAAAAATCAACAACCCTGGAAACAATCTATAGATTCATACATAAAAGAACTAATGAATATATTTTGGCATATTTATGAAATGAAATACAATATAGTATTTATAATAAAATAACTAGGACTTTATGTAACTGGATCATAGATTTCAAAATTATAATATTAAGTAAATTGCAAGGTGCAAAATGAAAGAACATGACACCATTTATGTATTGGTTAAAGACAAAGCACTCTTACATATTGTTCAGGGAGATAAATATGTATGGCAAAAGTTTAAAAACATTATGTATAGGAATGATATACACCATATAAGTAAAGTGTTTACTTCTAGTATGATGGCAGATGAATGGGATCAGAGAAGAATGCAAAAGGAGCTTAAGTTATATCTGTAATATTCTACTTTTAAAAATGTCTAAGTGTTTACATACAATTACAACATACCAAGCTGTAATGGCTCAGTGTATTCCTCTAGATTTCTTAGTATGATTAATAGCCAGATAGATGTTTTTCCCCATGGGATCTTCAAAGGCTAGGGGTTGGGTGGCAGCTCCTCAGGACCCTAGGTAGAAGGAAAAAAGAAGCCCACGCAGCTTGACTTTGAACCCCAGCCCTCTCCTCTCTTCAGACCCCTTCCAGCTGCCAACAAGGCAGCTCCTTAGGTCACCTCAGCCTGGATATGTTGACGTTCACCGTCTTCTGGGTGTGGTCCTCCACTGCACCCTACCATGCACCCCAAGTAAAGCTCCAGCTGGGAAAGTCTTTCAGTTTGCCCAGGAATCTAGTGACTTACATAATTATCTTTAGTTAGAAGCTTAGAGAGAAGAGGATCATTTATGTATAAGTGATAGGACCCTCAGAATTCTTTCTTCTCCAATAAAATAATGAGGTCACTAATCCAGTTGTCATTCAACTATCTCTTAATATTTCAATGATGTGAGTCTAGCTGTAACCAAAAAACACAAAGTTAACCTCAGGATTCGTGCAGAAGCTGCTTGAAACCTAGTCCCATCTATAGTCGTGCAGCCAGGATTGTCAGGAGCCTACAGTGTCAGATAAGGCAGTATAATTGCTTCTGTTGAAGGTAAGAGGAGGGTCGGCAGAGAGGAAGACATCAAATTCCTCTGAAGCGGGTAGAGTTCATCAACCCTAACTTCATTGTAAGCTTCAAATAGGAGAAATCATTATGGTCCCTCATTTTGTTAAGGTTTGACAGCTTTCTGACAGCTTCCAATAAAAACAAAATAAGTTGATTTATGATAAAGCAGGAGAGTTTCCAGGTATATACTAGAAGCCAAAAACAGAACCAAAATTTGTAAGCGGGGGTGTCTACAAAGAAACCAAAATCACTCTTTCCCTTTTTCAAAATTCAAATCCCTCCAGCAGAGCCCTCATATTTTGAATTCTTATGAGCCAACCCGGGCTTCCACCCTGACTGTCATCACTACCACACCCATGTGTCTCTCCTCTCTCCGTCTCCCTGAGACACCAGTGAACCACCTGGGCTTGGAATCCAGAGCCCCGGAGCACCTTGCAGTACCTGCCCGAAGCAACGCGCCAACAGCGGGAGGGAGACGCAGACGCTAAGACCGGCGAGAGGATGTGCGGTGGGAGTAGCTGCGGGGTCTGCAAGCAAGGGAGCGCGCACAACGTTAAACCGCGAAACCAGAAACCCCGATCCTGTCGAGACCCATCAGCTTTTCCCATTAGGGAACGAACGCAGGGGAAATTAAATGCGTAATTCAAGCTCTGTTTTCCCCTCCCCTCCAAAGGTGAGGTGGGGGAACGCATCTCGTTAGCTCATTACAAAGCTTTCCGTGGGAAATTCCCTCTTCCTAATGTCTGTCTTCAACTCCTATTAGCATCCTTCGGCAGCGGCCTTTGAAAATCTCCTTTAAATTTCAATACCTCTACTCGTTTCCCAAATAGGGGGAAGGGAAGAGAAAGCCGGGGAGTAGAGAGAATTTCCTTTCCCTTTCCCTCCCAGGTAGCCAAAGCGCACCGCAGCGGCTTGGCTGCCTGGAGGAAAAGCGCCCGAGCGGGGCAAAGACCCTCCCAGGCTGCTCTTATAGGCGAGCGCGGGGCGGGCCTGGCTGGGGGCGGTGCCGCGCGGCCCCGCTCGCCTATAAGGAGCTGTCCGCCACCCGGGTGCTGATTCCAGCTCTCGCGCCCGACGAGGTGGATTTGGCTGTCCACCGAGCTCCGGCGCCTGTCGTTCTAATTGGGTTTGGATTTGCACCGTTAAAGAGGGGGGAAGAGAAGGAAGAGGCGAGCGAGGAAGGCGAGTCCAGCTAGCGGCTGTTGCGGGGACCGTAGCCCCAGCTGCAGCTCCGAAGAATCCCCCGCCACGGTTTCGGTGGAGCGTCTGGGCACGGGATGGAGTGAAAGAGCGAGTGCCTCTTCAAGGGGGGGTGGGAGGGGGTCAGGCGGTGCAGAGGAGAGAGAGAGCTAGCGGGTAGAGAAGAAGCCGCGGCTGGCGACTGCGAATTTGGGATTCGATTGGGAGGGACCGCTCACTCGGGGGAAATGGATTCTGTACCACGGCTGACCAGCGTTTTGACTTTGCTGTTCTCCGGCTTGTGGCATTTAGGATTAACAGCGACAAATTGTGAGTACAAGGAGCTGGGGGCGGGTAGGCGAGGTGGAAAACGATCGCATTCAGAAAGACAATCAACTGTCTAAGCGTACTTGTTTGTGTCTGCTTTGGGCAAAGGAAACGGAAAAAAAAATGCTGATCAGTGTGGTTCCATCACTCCAACCATCCCAAAAGTTAGTAGAGCTCAAATGAGCCAACCCTGCTGGATTTCCTCCCTTCTTCCGTTATTGCAAAGTTCAAGGGATAAGGAAAGGTTTTTCTTCCCTTAACCTCCTGCTAGCTCCGCGTTCCATGCCTGCCTGATCTCAGTCAGTGCTTTTTCCGGAGAAGGGCCCCCGGTTCAGAGAGAATGCACTGGGAGCTGAGCTTCCTGGGATGGAGATGCTCCCAGCCACCGTGCTCGGTGACAGTGGCTCATTTCTGAATGCAGTGCCTCGGATTTGCAGTATGCCAAGCGCCCCACGATACGTGGCTCTGCGTTCTGCCCTAGGCAGAAGGCTCCAGTTGGGGTATCTTACAACCAATGGGCACCGGTTTAACAGGATTGAGAGTTTTGGCCTAAGAGTCGTGGACCAATGTTGTTAACCACAAGATCAATGGCTGCCCCTATTACAGGAGGAAGAGCCTTGATGCACACCCCACCCCAAAAATCTTTGTGCCTGTGAACACTAATGAGTATGCACTAAGTGTACACTCTGTCGTCCAAGCTCTAACCTCGGCAAGTGCAGGGCATTTAATTTAATAAGCAGGAAGGCTGGACTCCCGGGGATCCACCAACTGCATTATATATTTAAAGAATCCAGTCCTTCAAACTTGAATAAATCTCTGGAGCTATGAGAGGTTCAGGCTCAATTTCTCAGCTGCCTCTCTAGGCAGAAGAGGGGAAGTTTTTCCAGCTCTGGGACTTCCTAAATGAGAAAGAATGCAATTAAGCCATCTGTGTTGTTTCCAAAGATGGTTTATCAAGGTCCCTCAAGTTTCTGGGCTTGCTCCCATATCCCCTATCCCTGTCATGAAGCTTAAAAATATTACCCATATTGGAACAGTTTTATTTTTTAGTTTTTGTAATTTGAACTATCACGGTTAGAGAACAGTAGGAAGATTACTTACCACATAGGGACCTTTCTCCCTCACTCTCCATCCACTTAGGTCCTAGAGGACCCTGTGCATTTATCCCCAGAGTTATGTCTCAAGGGAAGACAATTGGACAAATGTAGTGTATAGAAAAATGTTCAAAACTGAGCCAGTGTTTCTATTTGTGGTTGGAAGTTTTGGAGGGCCAGCATCTATAGTTAGTCGTAATGCCTTATACCGATTGTATTAAAGTTTGTATTCTACAGGAAGGCTAAAGGGATCATCCTCTCTAAGGCAGGATCCAAAGGGCCCTGGTTTAGAAATTATTTCAGAGAATATGTAGGAGCCGTTGGAATCTGAGTTTTTTCTTTTACTTCTTCATCTCGTTCTCTTCCACCTCCTTCTTTTTCTTCGTCTGTGAAATTGTTCCCGTGGTGCTTTAGAAAAAAATCTAAGTGGTTGGTTAGAGGAGGTAAGGCACAGTGCTGGGCTATTTTTCTCCACCTTCTGGAACACTAGAGGTCAGTATTGTCCTAATGATACAAAGGCGTGGCAGCAAGCTAGCTGTGTTTTCCCTTCAGCACAGTTACCTATCTGAGAAGAGTGAATACTTTGAAAAGCCACAAAGGTGGGGGTGAGAGATAAGGGTAAAATAGACAGAACATACTCCATAGGCATATGGCTGCGGACTTCCTAATGCAACACCTTTTCTTAAGAGCCAGTAAAACAAATATTGTAGAATAGAATTTTTTTGTAAATTAATTGAATTATGGTTAATGTGTTTTAATAATGCTCATAAAACCTAAATGACATGGATTTAAGACTCATGCTTATCGTTACCGATGCAGTAATGAAGCTAATTCTGAACATTTAAAATGAAACTTTGTGATTATGAGCTTTAGTATTTTATCAGTGACAGTTTAATTTCCCTATTTCCAATCAACATTTCAATTGAATGCTCACTGCTTGCTAAATATTTTGAGGTCAATGTTCTTAAGGAATAATCATTAATGATCATTATGCTGTACAAAATCTATTAATTGAGTGAATAATAGAACAGCAGAAAAAATTAGCTCTGAACTTGGTATAATTTGGTGTCTTCATAACTTATGATGCAGAAGCTCTAAGAAACATGCATTAAAATTCCACAATTCCTCTAGATTTCTACTGACTACACTCTTTATTCGTTAAATATAGGACTTGGGTTTATTTTTATCTATAATCAATTAATATTTGTATACATATACTGAACATTAGCAATTTATTTTCAAATAATCACTTTATAAAAGTTTATTTGGAAATTTTTTTTACAAGATTATTCTTCCTATATTTTGAAGTAATATGTCATGACATTTGTGACAGTAGCCTTGAAAATAGATTTATTAACCCAATATTTTCCGTAGAATATAGTTACACCTGTGGACTTTGTTCAGGTATACCTAACTTCTAATTGTTTTTATTATTCTTATAATAATATGTTGTTGGTGATTGTTACTGTGGTGTGGTGTGTGTGTGTGTGTGTTTTGTGTGTGTGTGTGCACATGCATTTACATTTCTCATAATCTGACCAAAACCTGGGCTTTTAACTTCAAAGGAAAGATGAATGTTTGCCCAATTATAGATTTTATAGGTTTCTAATTAAACAAAATTAAAATAAAGTCAGATTAGAAGGGCCAGCTTCAATACAGATATTATGAATCTGTGCAGAGAACATAATTACTTACCAGTAATAAAAACTGCAGAAATTCCCTCATTTCAGATTTTCAGGAAATTAAATAGCTACAATTCTTCCTTTGGGTTTACCCTGAGGGAATTAGTTAACTTCAAATGTAGATATAGTAGGCCAATGTTTAATGAAAAATCATTTTACATATAATATTAACTCTTTTGACACAAGAAGAAGTGATACGAGTTGATAGTTGGTTAAAGTGAAACTGGGAGTTAGAAGAGCTGAGGAGTTCTAGCCCTAGTATGCCACAGCTAAGGGTTCAAATACCTATTATGTTATTCAACCTTATAGTGCTCACAGGCTTGAGTATAAAACAGCAATTGAGGTATGCGTCTACTCCAAAACAGAACAGCAGGTAAATATGATACTGAGAAAATTCTTTAAATATTAAGTATGTTAAGAGACGATTACAGTGATAAAATGTGCATTCAGAAGATAGCAGGAATGCATGGAGCACATATGGGGTCACTATTTACTATTTTTAACAATAATATAGGTTGTGCGATTATAAAGAGCTTTAATTTTGAGCAATACATCACTTTGAATGATTTCCAAGTGCAGTATCTAAGATTGTTGCTACATATTAGGGTCACACAAATACAGCCTTGAGAGAGAGATCAAAAACTCTTCATTCTAGCTCATTCATCACATGTAGAATTTCATCTAAGATATATGAGGACTTCAATCAGATTCATAAGGCTCTTCAAAAAAGGAGATGAACTATACTTTGAGTTATCTGAAGCTTATGCACAAACTCAATCAATAGATAATATTAAAAATAAACAATCACGCTGGTTTTTTCAGCAGCAACTTTTTGTGGCAATTACAGTCGGCACAAGTAAAGGAAGCACTCCAATGCTCATTTGGAAGAGTCCTAAAGATTTTCCTTTTGTTGAATTGGCTTATCTTTGACAGTACATATGAGTTCTTTTTCCTTTCTCTTCACATAGTCCCCCATTTCAAAACTAAATTGATATTTCTGCAATTGGGAAATGTATACCAAACCCTAGACTAGCAATTTCCACACAAGTTCAAAATTATGAGAAAATTAGTTTTATTATGAAAACCTTACTCTCTCCTTGCTTTATTTTTGTTCTGATCAATGACTATCCTCTAAATTGCAGTTTTCTTTCTTTTTCCTTTGTTCCTCTGCCCAATTTCATTGCTTTATTTACTGGATCTCGGTTTCCCTTTACTGAATCACTTTATTTCTTAATGCTCATTTGTTAAAAAAAACAAAGCAATGTGATGTCATTTGAAATGCCCCTAAAACCTTCAGTTCGTGATTCAGAGTCTTCGAGTTGATAAGCCAGAACTTCACTCAAATATTTCCTGTGTATACAATGATAATTATCCCCCTTAGATGAGAAGGTGGAGAAAAGATCTAGTTACCTAAAATCCCAGAGGACAATTGCAATTCACTCCACAGGACTTTATTGAAAGGTTGCAGTGTACACATTTGGAGCCAATAATGACATTTTTAATTCATAAGGGAAGCTTTCTTCATTCATCAAAACTCTTCCACTTTCTGGTTGGTGACCTTGTAGAGGTTACTTAGTTACCCCAATGATCTTGCTGTATGAAACGAAGAAAATGGATTAGATCATTATTATTAACATCCTATTTATTTTTAATGTAATTTGTCTTTAAATGCTGATGTTGCCTACTGGTCATTTTATTTGGATATTTCTGGGATGATTATATTCTAACATTGTAAAGCAATTATAATTAGAATAACAATACAGTAAGGTTTTAATTCCTACCAACTTCTATACACTTATCTCTCACCTCATATTGTGTCCACATAAATTACCAAGGCAGTACAGCTAGGTATACTTACAGATCCAGTTTACAGATGAGTATATTCAAGGTTAGTAGAAGTTAATGACTTCCTCAAGATCACAGATCTAAACAATAAAAAAACAACATCTGGACCTATATTTATCTATTTTCAAACACCAAACTCTTCGCAAGATATGAAACTTACTCCAAAACATTCACTTTGACACTGTGTACATACATATCTGTGGAAACTTGACATGGGTTCTTTATGGTTAATTTCTGTAGCTCTACCTATGGCAAAGGGCATGAGAGTAGCAGTTCGCACCACAGCCAACTCCTGAGTCACATCTAAAAGAAAAAAAAATGGAGATCTAGATTTGATGCAAAATGCTAAACATCACAATGACCAAAGATAAAAGCCTCATCTGGATGAGCACTTGATGCTTTATTTTTTATGAGCTTTGATTTAAAAAGTTGATAGGGAAAGGACACAGCCTTGATGAGGACTTGTGAATCCCTTTCCTACACATACACAAACACAGTACCATGAAAGGCACATGTTGACATTGCGGCTTGTAAGTCTAAAGATGTCAGACCAACAAGTATTAATTAACTAGTAGTTATGAATTCCTTGTCCTAGCACAGGACTGGCCCTGATCTGGCTCTGACTAAACCTCATCTTCACCACTCCTCCAACACAAATTTATGAAACTCCTTCACATTCCACAAACAAGCTATGTTGTTTCAAATCTTGCATTTATTTTCATAGACTGCCTGCTTGGTCTAGAATACACTTTTTCGTTTGTTATCTTCTCTCACTCTCTCCCTGCTATACACACACACACACACACACGCCCAGAAATATTTTTCTCAGGCATATCGAGTGCGCCTATATATTACATTTCCATAGCACTAACAATCCTTGTCTCCTCAACTAGGATGCAAAGTTCTCTGATGGTCATATTTTATTTGAAAGTCTATATTCAATGTGTAAAACATTGGGCAAGTGAAAGGATGAGAGAATGAGTGATTGGTTTCCTGCTAAGAATGCTTATTTCTAAACTAAAATTCTCTCTTGGCTCTATTGCTAGAGTATTACTTTTAAAATTTGTTTTATGTTTATTTTTGAAACAAGTACAACTCATTACTGTTTTGGAAATGCCAAGAAGTGGTTAGCTGTTAAATGAAAGAACGGAAGTTCAGATCACCTGATTGGATGCGGGAGCTGAAAAACGAGCCCCTGCAGTTATAGAAGCCTTCATATTTCCATAACTTCATTGCCATCATGGTCTTATTTATGTATCGCATGGCCATTTGTTCCTAACAGAGGAAGCCTCTCCATCCACTGACTTCAGTATCAAGTTGGAGCCAATTTTATTAACTTGCTTTATGGAATTTTAATGAGTGTTGCTTATAGAATCTAAAAAAAATACATAATCACATTGCTATAAAAACTATTTTATAGCCCAAGGATCAGTATAAAAAGGAGAAGTTTGGATTATACTCAATGGGGCTTTATTAATAAATTATTGAAAAGATCTCTCTTTTTTTATTGCAAACCTACACCATTACCCTGATAACATGATTCCATGAATCCCATGTCATCTTTTTAAGCTGTGGTCAAGAGCAGATTTAAATGTTAATACTTTTTGTGTGTGTTATGCATTTGAAAACATTACTTTAGAACTACAGTTTCTCTTTCCTAAACTCAAGTTTGTCTATGAATCTGGAGAAATAATAATGAAAAAGAAAATATAGTCCATAACCTCAAGAAACTTTGAACACTTGGTAGTTAGAAAAATAAATTTAGTCATGTCAGAGTGATAAATGCTTTGATAAAAGTAAACACGGCATGCGCTTTAAGGCACAAAATGAGCATCTCATACTGGCTGGGACATCAAGGCATACTCTTTGAGGAAAAACAAGTTCATCTAAGATTTCAACAGTCAGACTTTGCTAGCTGGAGAAATGGGAGGGGGGCAGTTATTACTTGGTATAGGGATAGAAGAAAAAATTAGAGTTGTAGGTAAGCATGAGAGTCTTTTATTTTTAAAGCTATGGAGATTCATTGAACGTTTTTACACATGTAATGATTATAGTCAGATTTTTTGCTTTAAAAAAATTACTCTGTGAAGGATAGACTAGAATAGACCAAGACTGGTGGTAAGAAAACTAGTTAAGAGATGATTACAATAACTTAAGTGACAACTTGTAAGACCTTAAATAAAGAAGGATAGATATATCAGAATCTACAAAAGTTACACAGCATTAGAAAAAAAATAATGGCTAAGTAAATTTAAGACCTAGGCATATATGAGCTAGTAAACTCACAGAAGGTACAGATATTTGGTGAAAATGTATTCTATAGCTGTTTCCATTGTTTTTGACAAATGAGAGGGATAGATGCTAGAAAAGGTACTCAGTTCTCTGAAATGAAGTTTTTCTCTGGGAATACCAAACGACCATATTCTCAATGCAGTATATTTCATATTTGCATGACATTGTATAGCACATGCTGTCTCTATCCATCATCCTGATGCATCTTCTAGTCTGTAAATTATGCTGGTTTTTGTCAGCAGAGTGAGAACTAGTCATTAAGGAATGTGTAATTAAACCTCAACATCCCAGTTCTCATTCCCTCTCTGACAGGGGGGTAAACCAGGGATCATTACTGCTATCAGGGGCTGCTCAGTGGAAAGAGAAACAGGGGGAAGTTGGGTGTGCTATGCTGATGTGCTATCATTGGTAATTGATTTGCTGGCGTAAATTCCATGTCTCTACATTTCTAATTGCTTTTGTGCATATTCTTGGGGGTTGATTAATGCCATCTGTTCACAGGATCAGCTGAATTGATAGAGTTTTAAAGGATGACAACAGTAATGTTGAAGATAGAAAGAAAGTGAAGGGAAATGCCAAAACACTGCTTGTGATGTATATTATTTTTAACTATCCACCTTTGGAAGCAGAAATATCCTTCTAAAGGCAATCCAAAGCAAATAGCAGTCTAAAGAAATGTGCCAAACAGACAGATGTTATGTAGGTATTAGTCTAGGTCACTATTTACTGAATAGGTGGGTTCAGTTGTATGTCTTTTTTCCCCTCCCTCCCTTCTTCTCACACTTTCTTCTTCTCTTTCCCGTTCCTTTTCTTCTGTCTTGTGACCATGTGATTTGTATATTACCATTGACTTTTCCCTGAGGAGATGATTCTCTTCCAAATGTAAGATAAAAGGGTAAGAAGTCTTTGAGATTCCAGTGCTGCCTTGCTAAACAACATGGGCATAGTCATCAAAAGTGAAACTTCCAGGCAAGACTTGTTACTGATGCAGGCCAGACATGGGCCTGGTGCCCACAGGGAACCTGGGAAGGCCCCTTGATTGCAATGCTCCATCCAACTCTGTCCCCAAACAACCCTTCTGCTAACTCCATTAATCTCCTGAATCTGTAAATATGGGTGGAGTTGTGTGGGGAAGGGAGCCTTCCAATTCATATAGATAAGCTTTAAGACACAGAGCCCCACTGAGTATAGGAAAGCAAATCTATACTGTACTTGACAGAGAAACAGACCTTTTCCAGAAAAAAAAAAGTGTATGGAAGAGATAGTACTGGGTATCTGGAAAAGGGAGAATGATGTTTTGAATCTGGAAGGAGAAGGAACAGGGATGTTCTACGTATGCAAAACAAGTGTTGCCACTTTCCTATTTTTGCCCAGGCTAAACCCTTCCCTCATATTACATGGCCAAAAGTGCAGTAGATGGCCAATGGGGAAATGAAAAAGGACAGTGAGAAGGGCACATGTCACACAGTTTGGGATTGAGTTAATTCTCGTTCTGTGAATATGTTCTGTGGATACTAACATGCACCTTGCAAAGTCTGTAAGTATGAGTGACTCGGCATAAAATACATATAATGTGGACATCCAATCATTATACCTGCTATAATTATTAATGAAACTCAACATGGTTTTTCTCATAATAACTTATAATACAATGTAGGGCAAGGACAGCTACATTTCCATTTTCAAACAAAGTCTGGCCCACTTCCCCTTCATCTGGGTAATCGAATGGGTGAGTCACTGCTAAGACAAATAGAAATTTGTTCCCATTTTATCTCCCATGTAAACAGACTATGAGTAGAGTCTACCTCCACCTGACAGAGAAACATCACCATTCTGGATCCCTCACTTAGTTCCTGGGTTGGGTCATAGCATAATCACTGCTTCTAGGCCTTGGTCAGTGAACCTGCTTGCTAAGAAACTTACAAAAGGAGCCCCATAAGAGTGGGGGAAACAAGCTTCATCTAGAGAAGTAAGGAGCACAGCCCCTCCAAAAAACTGAACAGGGCAATGGAGAAGATGTCAGCATTATGGCAGAAAGATCCTTAAACAGACCTTAAGTAAACCCATGATCCTGGGAAGGAGTGTGTGTGACAATGTTCTCAGCTCCCTAAGACCACCATTTGCAGGAGATTCAGGCAGACGGACCTAGAATTGGAAAGTTGAGATAGCCATGTTGCCCTCCTGCGTACTACTGAAGTCTGTTTCTGGTGAATAAATGGCATAAGTATTCCTATTTTCCTGTTGATTTTGGGTTAAAAATCAGGTGCTGCGTCATAATTAATGAGTTATTAAGACATGTTATCCACAAGTCCTCCCTCCCCCTCCCTCCCTCCCTCCCTCCCTTCCTTCCTTCTTCAGATATTTATGAAATGCCTAGTGCCCATCCATTTATCTGTACACTTCTGAAATATTTTTGTTCATGACAAAACAGTTGGTAAGAAGAAAGATTAGAATTGCCATCCACATAGCTCCAGAGAAAACCACAACAAAAGGTAACTATCATCTCAAAGCAAGGTCATAGCACTGTGACTCACCCTTTCATCATTCCTTTACTCTTGCTCCATGTATGAAGTATCTCTTATTTTTTAAGTCTTTTCCTCCTGTTCCTTTATCTTTGATATTTTCCCCAACATTCTGATCTGCCTTCTTTCTAATCCTCTTTTCTTCCTTCTCTTTCCTCTCCTGTCTTCCCCATGTTCTTCTACTCCTTTCCTGTCTTTCTATCTTCTTCCTCTCCATCTCTTCCTTCTACCTCCCTTCCCTCACTCTTCCTGTTGCAATTAACTTTTACTAAATGACTTGTTTTTATGTTTTATACCATAAGTTAATGCTTTTCAAACTTTTCCACTGAAGTGCTGCTCACTGGAAAATAGAGTGCACGGGAACCCAGGGGATTCTAAGAGCTCAGCTTCAAATGGCCACTGAAGCATGCAATTTCTTGAATTTTATCTTCAACACTCAGGCAAATTTGCATTCAGCTCCATATTATATCCATGTTTATACTATAATAAAATATTTTCCCCAAATACCCAATTAAAATTGATGACCCAAGTTTATTAACTTAACCCATGGCAGAGGGCTGCATAATCCCAGGGGCAAAGGCTTCAGTTTTTTGGCTCTTTCTCCCTATTTATGTTTTCCAGTGTTCCTGTATCACAGAGTCCTACTTCGTGGTCTCTCTCCTCATCTTAGAACAACAGGTTGCTGCATTTCCCATGATGAACTGTTAATCTGTGAACTGCCTATTATGATTAATCAATAATGGGGAGTAAGAAGGACTTATTAATTCACAAGAGAAAAGGAAACTCACAGACTGGCTTAGTGATCTGTTCACTAAGTTTTGGATGAGCTGTGGGTAAAAAGAAACCCCAGTCCCACCCCAAGTCTTCAGATACTGCTCGCCCCTGTTATGGTCTCCTGGGACTATGCTGTCACATCCATGAGTTGTACCTTTGAGTGAATGAGCTCTGTCAGTTTACAGTAATGGGGTCAACCAAGGCAGATGCTTTCTGATTGGAGATAGGCCAAAACCACCAGGATATTAAAAGATTAATGCCTCTGATTCTACAACAATCAGGAACCCTTTGACACAATCCAAAGAAATGAAACAAAGCAGACTGGAATTCTGAAACACTGGAGATTGGAGATAAAGTTAAGTAATGTGCTTCCTTCTCGGCAGGGTTTCAAACCTACACTCTGTGCCAAGGTTGGTACTTGGTAAGATTTTACGCTATTTGTTACCAACAGTCCTATGAGACAGTTGTTTATTTCCCCATTCTAGGGTGAGGATCTACTGGCTTGGATGGTGTGGTAATTTACCCAAGATTAAATAGCTATAGGTGGTCACACTGGGATTTTAACCCACTTTTCCTTGGCTCCAAAACTCATACTTTGAAAAATTTTATCTGCTGTGTCATTGAACTCAACACAAAGACTTAGCTATTGTTAAACTCCAGCAGATAATTCATCCTAGCAGAGACAGTCTTTCCCTATAATCCAGGGTGAGAAAAGCCTCATGTGTCTAGACCCACAGATTCTGCCCCAATCTTCAGGCCAGTCTTGCGGAAGGCTCCTTCACCATATCTAGAAGTCACTATGGCAACCAGTTCCTGTAGGTTAGCTGTTTATAAAAGTTGCTTGTATTGCTCACTAAAGCTTTTCACCAACTTTTTATGGCCGGGCTTCATGCTTTCACTGATGGCCTTGTGGATTCTATGATCAGTGCCCACTATTAATGTCTGTTCCTGAGACTCCCCCTGTCACTAAGTGCAGTATTTTTTATCACTGCATAATATTTCACCTCTAAAGAACACTGCAGCCCTAGAATTTGTTACATGGATTTTATCTTTAAATTCTGCTCTCCCATGTTCATTGTAGCATTATCTACAGTAGTCAAGTCATGAAACTAACCTAAGTGTTCATTAGCAGATTAATGGATAAAAAGTGCATAGTATAAAAACACCTTGAAAAAGAAGGAAATTCTGTCATTTGTGACAACATAGATTAACCTGGAGGACATTATGTCAAGTGAAACAAGCCAGTTACAGAAAGACAAATACTACACAAACTCACTTATATGTGGAATCGAAAAAACTCAAATTCCTAGAAGCAGGAGGTAGGATGGTTGTTGCCAGGGGCTGTAGGTGTACAGAGGGATGGGAGATGTTGGTCAAAGGGTACAAAGTTTCACTTAGAAAGGTGGAATAAGTTCTAGAGATCTTTTGTACAGGAAGGTGACTATACTTAACAATAATGTATTATATACTTGAGAATTGCTGAGAGTAAGATTTAAATATTTTTACCATTTCACATTGTATACATATATCAAAACATTATGTTGTACTCCACAAATACATACAATTTCTATAGACCAATTAAATAAACAATAAAATTTTGTACTAATTAGAAAAATCTTATTCCTGACACTTAGATAATAGTTTCAAACAAGGTAAGTATTGGATGCATTCAGCTCTGTTCTTTGTCTTCACACTGCAAGATTCATCCCCAAATCCAGACTGTAAGCTCTTTTTACCCATTAGGGATAGACAGAAGGTTAGGTTTGACAAGTGTATACCCAATTCCATTATTTTTCACCACTGACTATCACTGACTAGCGCTCAATGATGGGCCCCTGTCCGACTGGCTTCGGAGCATCCTGTTGGTAGGCAAGGACCAGTGCTTGTACATACCTGCTTTCATTGTCAGCTGTATGGAAAACCACAGTAGTAAATGCTTTGTTTTATTCTCAAGTTCTCATGAGTTTGTCCTTTAGGCCTACTGCTTGGCTTGGTTGTGAGGCCTGTCTTTGGGTCTCCTGTATCTTCTATTTCAGCTATTGTCTTGACTCAGTGGACCTGCTTGCTTGGGTTTAGAGAGGCAAAATAATTTTCTCAATGTCCAGTGCCTTACAGTCTTGCCTCTCTTCTGCATCAACAATGGGAGCTATCGAAAAAGGACACAGAGTATTCTGAGGTTGTTCACACTGAGGCAATCAATCAATGTAGTGTTCTAGCTCTCCGAAAGAATTAGCCTTTCATAGAATAAAGCCTTAAATATTTAAATTTTGTTTTAAAAGCAGAACGTTTTGGTTAACTAAATGAAATCTTACATATGATTTTAATATGTAAAATAAATTACAAGAGCAGCTTTGAAGAAAATAGAATGAAGGGCCTAGAACCCTACCACTCAGCCTGCCCTTCTTCTGATTCTTCATGTAGGTACCATGTGAAGACTTCTGCCTTATTCTTAACTGCAGGAATCTCTAAGCCTACAATTTCACGCAAAAGTGACTAGGTACAAGAACATTTTGAGGAAGAGTGGGGATGGAATTCCTCCTCAGTCATGGTCCATGCCTGGCTGGTGTACAGCAGCAGAGCCACACTGGGTGTGCCCCACTTGCCTCTGCTTGTATTTGTCCAGGAGCTGATGTCCAGGCTGGTAAATACTTCAGATATGATCTCTGCCCTAAGTTACACTAAATAAGCAGATGCTTTATTCTAAACCATTGTAAATCTGGTATATCTTGCTACTATTTTATATGAGTGTCAGGGCAAGACAATCTTACTGGAATTTACTGATTTGAAAAGATGGTAGCTTGTCAAATACTTGTGTCCTTATCTTGATATCCTCAGTTTGTGGTTAATAACTATTTGTATTTTAAACAACTGTTTTGTGAAAGCCCTTGCATTATCTACCTGCATTCCAGGCATTCCCTTGGGACCTCCTCAAAAAAGAGAATCTCGTGTTAGCTGTGATTAAATTGCCCATATATAGCACAGTAAGTGGCAAAATAACTACTTAATAAATTGAGTTGAAGCACAACAGATTAGGTGAAACCCAAGCATAGGCAGCAAGCCTGGATGAGGGATAATATGGGGCAAATCCCTGAGTGTTGGCTTACAGTGCAGTGCTCCCTCCACTGCCTCAAGCCTCTGTCTCCCAACATCTGTGAAATAAATTGACCTTTGGGCTCCATCAGTGAGGCTATCTCAGTGCTCCCTAATGTTAAGTAATGTAAATAGAAGTGATAAAAGTATACAAATTAAATAAAATTGTCACACACCTGGATTCAGTCTTCATTTCTGATTCTGGTCAGAATATTAATTTCAAACACATCCTTGAGTGTTTACTTAGAGTGCCATTCATCAGAAAATCCTTTTATTTAGGTCTACACTGCGCTCTCTCCTTCCCTCAGTGAACCCCCAAATGTCCCTGCTTTGTATTTGTAATAAAAATTAATATAAGTAATAATTAAATATAGGATGGTATATTTAATGGATTACTAAAAATAATTTAATAATATTAAACAGTATGTACACATATATATGCATACTCAGATTTTTAATGATTTATTTTTAGCTTTTTTTTCATGGTTAGCGCACCTGGTGGAATTGCACATGTGCATATCCGCTATGTAAACCACTTGTTCCGGTAACTGTCAAGATTTATTATCCCCCAAGGTCAATATTGACTTGGGTGTCACCTTTGTGAATATTTACTTCTCTAGATAATAAATTGAAATGGGCATTTGGATGGAAATTAATATCTACTTATTTTCTGAAATCAAATGCTGTCGGGAGGTGTGCAGACATGCTTCACCGTGGCTGCTTGTTTCAGGGTGGCGTTCAATAATCATTCTTTGCATTCTGATTTACTGTGGTTATTTTTATACTTCTTTCACATGGTTCTTTTGCCTAACAGATAGACCGTGAACTTCCAATGTATTCAGCTTGACATTTCAGTACCACAATCAGGAGATCATGATAGTTGAGCGTATGGATAATAAGTACACATTGGATTAGTGAGCACCTTGGCCTTGGAGTTTATTTAGGGCAAGATACTGTTACCTGAAAGACACAAAGCTCCTTCAACAATTATCTAATTATATAAAGAATACAGAAAGAGACATAAAATTATACAGTAGTTCTTTTGGTTTTGAGGTATTGATTCGTTGTTTTGAGATAACCTTACAGTATGCCATGTGTCTTGTAAATATAATGTGTTTGTACATATATGTTCATGCAAATATAATATGTTCAACTCTGTGTGCCTGTGTGTGCCTGTGTGCCTGTGTGTGCCTGTGTGTGTGTGTGTGTGTGTGTAACAGTGCTTATTTCTTTATTGGCAGAAGACAGAGACATCTTTGGTAGACAACTTTTAATATATCAAACCACAAATTCTAAAATTGTGCGACTACAATAGAAATATTTCCTGTTGTTCTGATTATAACTGTTGTATTAATTTTGGGTACAGGGTCACAATATATATACTGAGAAATGTTCAACCTTGAACTAAGGCATTTAAATACAAGTATAATGGTGGCAGTTGCTGTATTTTTTTATATATGAGTGGAATACATATATGCTTTTCTATACAAATATTCATAGGCAGTGCATTCTTGGTTTTGTCCTTTACAAACAAGGAGTATTAGTTTGTCATCCCTGCAAATCTTTTCTAGCTGTTAATGGTCTGAGAAAAGACCTGGACTTAGGCAAGCATATCATAATTAAGCACAGACTGTGGCTTAGTAGTCAAGGGAATAAACCACTGTGAAAATTCATTAGTAAAGTTAGTCCAAAAAACATCTGAGCAACTGAAACAAAATCAATTCTAGGGGAGAATGCATAACTCTATTGATGTTCTTACCCTTGTTGATACATTGTTTAGAGTAAAGATTTCTATGTCTTCTGCATAAATATCATTTTTTGTTGGCAAATTCAATTTGACTTATGGGGTTCCTATAGCTAAGTGTTTTGTGGTTTATTGGGAAATGATGTCATTCTGTGTATGAGGAAATAAAAATACCTCACTTGATGGCCAATGAAAGTCTCATTTTACACACCATCCCATCCTCAGCCCAGGTTAAACACTAATGCCAAGATGGTGCCACTGCTTTTATGTGCTGGGAAGGTTTGAGTCCTAGAAGGAGCCAAAGACATTGGAAGGTTTCTTCGTGCATTAATTGCACGTGTATGGGCACACATGACATGCTTACACATAGCAGACATATGCACTTACTGTCAATTAGTTTAGTTTGTGCTTCTTTTTTAAAAGAGGAATTAACGTGGAGTCAGATTAGTGGTTTTTAATCAGATGTAAGTTTACCCCAGGGGACATATGGTAGGGTCTGGAGACATTTTTGGTTGTCACAGCTTGGGGGTTGCTGTTGGCATATGGTGAATAGAGATCAGAGATATTGGAAAGGAACATTCTACAATGCGCATTGTATCATATGTTGTCTTTTGTCTCCCACAACAGATAATTATGTAGCTCAAAATGTGAGGATAATCAAGGGTTGAGAGACTAGTTTAGATCTATTAGTGATTTATGCATCATGATGTGTCAATTATATATATATAATTTGAGACAGAGTCTCGCTCTGTTGCCCAGGCTGGAGTGCAGTGGTGCCATCTCACCTCACTGCAACCACCACCTCCTGGG
Organism: Nomascus leucogenys; assembly: GCF_006542625.1. Lineage (NCBI taxonomy): Eukaryota > Metazoa > Chordata > Mammalia > Primates > Hylobatidae > Nomascus > Nomascus leucogenys. Next base: position 29,755,472 of record NC_044400.1, read on the forward strand.
TTCAAGCGATTCTCCTGCCTCAGCCTCCGAATAGCTTGGATTACAAGTGTGAGACACCATGCCCAACTAATTTCTGTATTTTCAGTAGAGAAGGGTTTTCACCATGTTGGCCAGGCTGGTCTTGCACCCCTGACATTAGGTGATCCACCTGCCTCGGCCCCCCAAAGTGCTGGGATTATAGGCATGAGCCACCATGCCCAGCCAATTAAAAATTTTTAAAAGAGGTTTTCTTCCAGCATTTAAACTTATAGAAAGATATATAAAATAGAAGAGCAATATGATGACATACACTTTCATCCTGGTTCTGCTTACTGGCTATATAAATTCCTTTTCATTATTTCACATTTTTTCCAAAAAAAGGTGATGATACCCTCCCCAACTATTTTCTATTGTGAATAACAGGAGATAAAGAATATTTTTAAGAAAGTGTAACCATGATTTTGCTGAAATCATATTTATTATACTTTTCATTATTTGGAGGAGTAATGGCCTGGCTGTACTGTCCTCATAGGCTTTAGACAGACAAGGATAACACGGAGGATATGGGCACAGTGCAAAGAGGGACTGAGGGTACATATCCTGGACTGGGGGTACATATCCTGGACTAGGAACTGCAAAGGTCAATTTTATACCAGTTTTAGGTTTTCAAAGGGTTTTTAAGGTTGGTTTAAATTTCTACCTCTGTTTAAAAATTATCTGGTCAGGACACCTTTTGGCAGAGTACCATATGCTATAATGCAATCACTGAAATCTGTTTATAGTAAAGCATTTTCTGTCAATTTTTTTCTTTTTTGTAGGCCCCCTCTTGCATAAGCATAACTATCTATCTATCTATCTATCTCTCTACCATCTATGTTTGAAAAACGGGATAAAAACTAAAGGTGCCGAAGTTGCGTATGCTTTGGAGGTGATGTAACTACATGTCTCAGGAAAGGCCATGAATCAATCTATTTAGATGACACTCTGTACCTTATTTAGCAGCTCAAAGATCAGTTAGATAATAATCCTGGGTTTGATTGCTTATCTTCTCCAGTCCAATATTCAATTTTTAACATCAATTACATTAGAAATAGTCTTTAATTTGTCTTTTCAATGGAAAGAAGATGGATGGCCTTGGTGTCTACTGGATGTCTGTGTTTTGAAAAAGGAAAGTGATAAAATCAGAAGTAAGAGACTGCAGAGTTGGGAAAAGGACCTTGGAAGTGATGTAGTCCAGCCTACTCTGCATAATGTATATAGATCTCCACATTCCCTAAAACATTGCAGATAGTTGACTATTCCATTTTACTTAACCTCCTAACTGAAGAGGTGGGACCTCACAGGACAACTCAGTTCCTCAACAAAAATTATAGTTGGTAGGACATTCTTTCTTCCACTGTACACAAGTCTGCTCCAAGTACCACCAAACCACTCTCCTTAGCTCTACTCAATGGACATCTCAAACCAAGCCTTCTTTGTCTTCATCATGATTATTCCACAAATACCTAACGATAGCCACCACACTTCTCTCAATCTTTTCAATCTTTTTATATCTTCTTTTTCTTAATTTTTTCTATGACATGATTTCTTTCCCTTGGACTTCCCATCATCATGTTCTCTTATTTGTAGTATATTCCATTTTGCCAATGTTTTCTTTAAAATATGATGTCTGGAATAGGATGCAATCCTGATTTGTTCTTACCAATCTGTGTGGGCTACAATGTGATGGTCATAAGGAATCCTGGGTGGGAGAGAAGATTCAGTGATGTTTACAACAACATAAACCTCAAAGTCTAAAATGAAAGTACCAAAAAATTGTATTGTGGAAAGGACATTGTCTCTACTTTCTCTCACTCACTCTTTCACTTACTTGGCCCTCAACTGATGTAAATCGGTCTCTTTACTTTGTTCACAGATAACTGGTACAATTTTGGGTTTCTCCTAAATTAAGTGAACTTTGAACTCACATCTTACCTTTATCTGCCCAGATCTTCCCCACAGGCCAGTTCTTGTCCTCTCTTCTCTAGTCTTAATTAGTATGACTGTCCTCTAAATCCTTAATGCTTGTACAGTATATATTACATCTTTAAGCCCTGTATTATATGCTGTCTTTTATTGGCTTCTACTTCTATTTTCATTCAGAGTATGTTGAACTGCAATCAATGAGAAGAATTATATTTAATATAGCCTCTGTCTATAGCAATGGGAGTACTGCTTACTGTGTGCCAGATCTTATCATTGACGTACATTACTACTAATCTGGCTCACGACCCTATATGGTTAATACCATTATTCTTACTTTTTAGATGAATAAATTTATGTTTAGAGTGTCCAAGAAACTTTCTTAACTTTATACAATTATTAAATGGTTTGCCTGAAATCCAGCCCTGGTCTCTGAACCCAAAGTACTGTGTCCTTTACACTGGAGGAAAGATTTTACAACCCAGGTAGAATGTGAGCTCCTAGCAGTTTGTCAATATATCATTCTAATTAATTGTGGGAAATTTTATTCATTTTACAAATATCTTTAAAACACCAATTCTAAACCAGGGACTGGTCTTAGATATTGGTAAAGAAAGACATTCAATTTCTGAATATACTGTGGAATACAGAGAGTCCCACAGGTCTTGGGTTCCACCTTCCCATAGCCACCCTTATGGAGGTGATGATTTATATTGGCTCCTTTCTGGTAGTTCCCCAGTTGTGCTTTTTCTCTTGCTTAAATGTTTCATAAAGCCATATGGTTGCTCATATCTCCTCAACTGTCATGATGGTGGATGCTGTGAAATGATCTCGGCATGTTTGAGGACACATATCCTTCAGGTTGACCTTATCTTAGAAACTAAACTTCTTAATTGTAGCTGTAATCCCAACCCCACCACAGACGGAAGCAACAGTAGTGAGGAAACACACACACACACACACACACACGAATAAGTGAGGCCCATCTTCCTGGAATGTCAATTTCATCCAAAGAGTAAGAAATACACATTATGTTTAGATCTTAAAAAATACAAATATGTTCTGGAGTAGAATACAAAATTTCAGGAAACTTTCAAATAAAACATGAAATTTCAAATATGTCTCTAGCTCCAAAATGTGTTCACAGAAACTTGATATCAATGAATTCACTGTTTTCCCACTTCAAGATGCCTCAGGGAAAAAGCAAACAAGCAAGCTTAGTAACAAATACCCCTGATTCAATTTCTATGGGTCTAGGTAAGTCTTCCACATTGGCCTTCATTTGAAAATAAATGTCTTTCTCCAAACTTTGATTTTCTTTTCTTTTCCTTTTTTTTTTTTTGTTTTTTTTTTTTTTTGTTTTTAAATTTTGAGATGGAATCTAGCTCTGTCACCCAGGCTGGAGTGCAATGGTGCAATCTCAGTTCACTGTGAACTCCGCCTCCCAGGTTCAAGTGATTCTCTTGCCTCAGCCTCCCGAGTAGCTGGGATTACAGGTGCCCACCACCACGCCTGGCCAATTTTTATATTTTTAGTAGAGACAGGGTCTCACCATGTTGGCCAGGCTGGTCTCGAACTCCTGACCTCAAAGATCCACCCGCCTTGGCCTCCCAAAGTACCACCATGCCAAGCCTGGTTTTCTTTAAGCCAGAGTTACTAGATAGTGTTACAACACAGAATGATGTTATAGTTGTATATAATGTCTTATCTCTTAACACCCTCTGATTTTAAAAATGCACTGTGTAGACAATAATAATATTAATAACCTTCTTTTTATTCTAATGACTGTTTTTAGACAATCTCTATTACTGGCTTTATGTGTTGGGGAAGAAGGTAGAATGAAGTAATATTGACAGAAAGGCCATTCCTCCACTTCCCCCTTGGCAGGCCTCTCACTGACAGTCTTGCTATGGATGCTACTTTAGGACCCTTAAAAATTCGCATTCTGTGTTTGAGGTGTTGTGAATCCCCAGAAATTGTGCACTCATCACTGTGCATATATCTGCATATTTGCATTTTTCTTGGATAAAGGTATTTATATTTCACCCAATTTCCAAAACGCATCCATGACCCAGAAAAGATGAAGAAAGAAAGGCTCTGAGAGCCTCATTACCCTGAACATCCTCAGGGAGGGGAGGAGGGGACAGCTTTATTCTAGGTGCTGGAAATTTAACCTAAATGTGCCTGAGCGGTGTGCCCTTTTCCAGCACCTGATGGGGTGAGTGTGAGCTCTGGGGTGCTGAAGAGAGTGGGAAAGAGCCTCCCCCAAAGGGAAAGAGCCTTCTAGAAAATAAAAGACAATGACAGAAAAGGAAAACTTCAGAGATGTCACAATTTGCCAGTGGCAGAGTATGCACATTGCAAACAATCTGGAATTAATAGGAATGAACATTTTTAATACAAAGAATAGAGATTTTGAAGAAATTACTCAGAGCCTTTCCCTTTGTCCTTTCCTCCACCTCCCCTGATATCCCCTCACAAAAGAGAAAAAAAAGAAAAAAAACAGAGAATAACAGGTTAATATCCAGAATTTGCAAGGCTCTGAATAGCCACCTGACAACAGTCGCCTCCTGCTGAGAAACCACTGAAGCTTAATCATTTTCCATTGCATCAGAAAGAAGATGGCTGAGGTATTCATTTTTTCCTTGAAATGTCAGGTGCTCACAGCAATTAACTAATCATGTTCCTACCAGGTCAAGTTGCAAGAAAAGAAGATGATTGGGTTTTTAATGCTAAGGGGACATTTCAGACATTTTTGTACAAGAAAAGAAGACAATTGAGTTTTTAATGCTAAGGGGACATTTTAGACATAGGGATTAAAAAACGGTTTCATAATGACAAAAGCTCCACTGACGTGCCTCAACATCCCCTGAGTGATACCATGCCTTGTACAGAGGAAATGAAGAAAGGCTGAGGCTGGACTGGGGAGGGAGATGTAGCCTTGGGCACACATTTTTTTCTTGAGTTAAAACATGGCCTTGAATGGCCATTAAGGTCTCCAATTGTAAGAAATTTCTTTGATACAGAAATCTGAGAAATTCCTAAAACAGCTTTGAGAGAGCGGCTTGTTCAAATGATCCATCTTTAGTATCAATCACAGCCTAAGAATTGAGTGTTTACTAGATAACAGCAAAAATAAGACCAAGACAAGTGATGAGGATGGCCTAACATTTATCCAACACTTACTACAGACTAGAAACAATACTCAGCTATTCACATCTATTAGTGCATTAATCTTCATAATAACCCCACGTGGTAAAATATGCTGAATGTTTACAGGTAAGGAAATAGAGGCACCGAAGGGTAGTCACATAGCTGGAAAGTGAAATGTCCACTCAGGGAGTCTGCCTCTAGGGCTTACAATCTTCAAGTCAGAAGGCCAGTGTTTAGATCCTCATTTTACAGAGGAGAAAGTGAAACTGGGACAGGTGAAGTATCTTACCCAAGGCTTATCACTGGTACACACAGAGCTTGGACAGACCTGGCCAAAGCCAAGTTCTGTCCGACTGCACATACATTTTCCCATTCAACATTGCTTCACATGACCTGCATGTTGTGTATAATCACATTGGAATTCATCCCTAGGAGAGATACTGGATTCTAACACTGGTGCCTAAACCCAGTCAAGTAGTACGGCTGCAGCCCAACTGAACCTCATTAATTCTGTTGCTCTGGAAGCACTCCACACCCCTGCCATGGCCTCCATGTTATCTAGGTTTTCTCTGTGTCCCTGGTGTGTGAAAGTGCAGTCAGTGACTCAGCTGTAAAAGGTTCAAGGTACAGACTCCTTACTCAGCCCTTACTCCTCTCTTTTTTCAGCTCTATTGTTCCTTGCACTCCATGGTATTTATTGAGTGTCTGTTGTGTGTAGACAGTGTTCAACAGCGGTAAAGAGCTAGTACCTGCCTTCACGCCACTTAGACCCAGGATCAGGGAAACCCACAGCATTGTTTCTGGTGCTCTCAGTGTCTTTATGCTACTCCTCTAGCACAAGCATGCACATGTGCATACACACACTCAAGCACATGCGCACACACACACACACACAGGACGTCTTTGCTTAGCTCCATCATAAACATTTCCAAGCTACACTAAACATTCACTTCTTTATTTTATTCAGCATGATTTCTCTGTGTCTCTAACACATTCTGCCTGTTTTACTAGTTTTTTTGTCATATGCATATCTTTAATCTTCCCCAAATAAATTGCTCCTTGAAGCTAGAGACACTTGCTACCCATCTGTGTTGTTCTTTTTTTTTTTTTTTTGAGATTTGTTTTTTTGTTGTTGTTTGTTTTTTTTAGTTTCTTTATTTTATTTTATTATTCTACTTTAGGTTTTAGGGTACATGTGCACAATGTGCAGGTTTGTTACATATGTATCCATGTGCCATGTTGGTTTGCTTCACTCATTAACTCGTCATTTAGCATTAGGTATATCTCCTAATGCTGTCCCCCCCCCCCCCACCCCACAATAGTCCCCGGAGTGTGATGTTCCCCTTCCTGTGTCCATGAGTTCTCATTGTTCAATTCCATCTATGTTGTTCTGATTAAACTGGCAGCATGGTGTCACGGGGGAATGCTTTCCAGAATCAAACAGAACTGGAGTTAACCAGCTCTACTCTAGGAATGTCAGCTTGGGTAACCTCTTAACTATCCCATTTCCTGTCAGTAAAATGTGAGTTCTTTTCTTCCTCGTATATTTTGAGCACATTCTTGACAGATAATACTGATATGCCATTTAATGGTTGTTCTTTCCTTTGCATCTCCATTTAGTAAGTGTTCATGAAAGAGTTTTATTGGTTTCTCCCAAGATATTACCTGATAATACTTTTGTTTGTCTCTAATTTCTGTTTAGAGATTTGTTAACTTGGTTGGAGTGGTCCATCGGACATTTGAGGGCTCTCTATACACTTTCTTAAATTGTTTGCCAAATTGTTTTTGTGCCCTGTTGCATTCATCATACTTTCAAAGGAACACAAATTCAAAAATGAAAAGATTAGTGAGTATTTATCTTTTTTGTTGGTAAATATGCTTTCTTTTTAGGCAGTCTTTTATTCCCCCTTTAACGTGATTAACCTAGATGTAAGTATTGACAGTGTGCATGCTCAGACAGGGAGCTAGTGATAAAAGGGGTCATCCAAGGTTATTTGAGTCCCCATGAATGCTAACCAGTTTGGATGTCCTCATAAGTATACAGCAGAAATTGGACACAGTGTCCTTGAAGAATATCACTAAGGCAAATATTTACATACATTTATTTTTATGAGTGTTATGTAATACATTGGGTAACATCAAATGCAAGTTTGTTTTTCTTTCTTTAATGGCAGTTTTCTCCAATGCTTTAGATATATCAATGTGCAAGGGAGGATGTCTAAAACTGGGATAGTATAGTGCTTCCCCCGTTTGCTTAGCCAAACATCTTATCTCGCAACCCAGGCTTGCTGCTCTGCAGAGGTCACTTTGAGAAACACCGATTTCAGTGCTTTTTGCTTCATCACTGTTAACGTCCCTCTGATCTCCTTCATTTGGTACCACAACAAGACTCTGAGTTTTTGTCCTTTTATTCCCTTTGAATGTCTGTGGCAACAAGGAAATGAGGTGGGAAACTATTCATTGCCATCAGGAAGCCTTCATGTTGCTCTGTGTCTCTGGAGGCTGCAATACGAATGCCTCAGAAAGGCACACTGCTTACTCACATCCCAAGAGACATACAGAGGTGGCAGTAGTTCCTGTCTAAGTTTTAAAGATGATATTCTTGCCAGGAATGATTCTGGTGCTGATTTTCAACCTGAACAGTCAAAACTTTTATGTATAACTTAGACTTTTCGGTATACAGAACTATATTTTTTAAACCATAATAAAATTATCAGGCCTACTTTACTTCCTATTAGAGGAAAACAAAATATAAAAATTACCAGTTTAAGGGTCAATGCATCTGAATTTAAACACAGACTCTATCACTCATTAGCCTTGTTACCTTCTGAGCTTCAATTTCTTTATCTGTAACATGAAGGTAATGATACCTACCCCTGATGATTAAGGAGAGGGCTAAAGAAGCTAACAATTTCATTATACCTAAATTAATATGTTTTGGCTTCTATAATAAAATACCATAGCCTGGGTGATTTATATACAACAGAAATGTATTTTTTACAGTTGTAAAGCCTGGAGAATCCCAATCAAACTCTGAGTCAGGCAGATTCAGTGTCTGATGAGGGCCTGCTTGCTTCTTGGTTTATAGATAGAAACTTGTTACTGTAATCTCACATGGTGGAGGGAGCGAGAAAGCTCTCTGGGGTCTCTTTCTTTTTATTTTATTTTATTTTATTTTATTTATTATTATTATACTTTAAGTTTTAGGGTACTTTCTTAAGAACACTAACCCCATTCATGAGGGCTCTGCCCTCACGACCTAATCACCTCTCATAGTTTCTACTTCCTAATAGTGTCACTATGGGGATAAGGATTTTAATATGAATTTTGGGGGACACAAATATTCAAACCATAGCAATACCTTAAGCATAGTGCTTAATCTCTAGTAGCTATTCACTCATTGATAGACATTCTTAATACAATTGTTATTACTAAGAACAAAGAAATGGGCTGGGCATGGTGGCTTATGCCTGTAATCCCGGTAATTTGGAAGGCCAGGGCAGGTGGCCTCCCTTGAGCCCAGGAGTTAGAGGTCAGCCCCGGCAACATGGCAAAACCCCATCTCTACAAAAATACAAAACATTAGCTAGGTGTGGTGGTACGTGCCTGTAGTCTCAGCTACTCAGAAGGCTGAGGTGGGAGGATCGCTTGAGTCCCGGAGGTGGAGGTTGCAGTGAGCCAAGATCTCAACAGTGCACTACAGCCTGGGAGACAGAGCCAGGCCCTGTCTTGAAAAATAATAAAAAAAGAATAAAGAAATAACTAGATTTTGCTAGCAAAATCTTAGAAAGAGAAAGGAAGGTCGGGATGAGGGCATATCCACTCCACTTCTGCACTTTCTGGGGTCCTCCAGATTTCAAAATTCCCTCATGCCTGCCATCCTGTTGACTCTGCCCCTGCCTCTGTGTGCTGCAGTCCCTCCTGACATGGTGCCTTTGACACACTGGCGGGTGAGTTGAGCAGTTTGGGCACCTGGTTCCTCTAGGATCCCAGCATATAACTTTGTACTTTGATGAAGAATGCTTCTGACTGTATTTCAATTTATCTGAAATATCAGTCTCACACACCGTCTGCAGCTGGGATTGCACTTTGCATACTCTGCCCAAGGCACTGGCAAGTTCTGAAACAAAATTTATAGTAGGGACCAGCCCAGAGACATGCTCTCTTCAAAGTGTGTTAGTCCTGAATGAAATAGGCACCAAGATAACATCCAGAGTACTTAATCTTGGATGTGTGGAGAATTTTCCTGGACTGTAGCATGTTAAATGTTCACAGTTAAAACCTCAATCATTTGGTTAATCTAAGAATACAGATGGCTGAGGTGGGATAGGATCAGAGATAATGACATGTGACAAAGTGTTTCTTGGTGATCTTCCAGCCTATTTGAACATCTGCAATAGTTTGAGGTATTAAAAATAAATAAACTTAGTTTTCTTTCCATCTCTTTCCTCAAAAAAAAATACACACAAACATTTCTCAGAGATAAAAAGAAAATATCTAATCAGTTCAAACAGGTGGTCTAAGGTTTGCTTGTTTTTAGATAATGATCTGATTCAGGCTCCACTCTAATTGACAGCATGGCCTCCTTATGAGAAGGTCTGCACTTGTTTTTCCCAGAGTATTTGATGCTGCTGTTTACCTCTAAGGGAGCATGTTAATAACAAGGGCACTCTAGGGTGTTGCCAATCATCCACCACATACTAGAAATCAATGTTGTGTCTAGTGCTGTGCTAGGAATTATAGACATTAAAAATGGCATATGGCAGGAACCCTGATCTTAATACAGTGTCCATCTCTTCGTGATGCCAAGCCTAATTTAAGCACTAAATTATATGCTTTGTAGCAGGGAAGCAGGAAGTATTAAGAAGAGTACTGATGGTGGTGGTGGTGGGGGCTTACATAGATTTGAAGTTGATTCCAACCCAGAAAATCTGCACACATTCTCCTAGCCCCAGTTTGTTCATTTGCAAAATAGCTATAGTGGTGTCTATCTCACAGAGCTTTGGTGAATGTCAAGTGAGACATCCAGTTTACCTGCTTGACACGGCGCAGTCACTCAAAACTGCTAGGGTGATTTTGCTTGATTTCCTTCTGCTACAGCATTCCTTTTGCCACATGAAGTAGAACAGGTGTCTCAAACTATCTGTGATAAAGGACCAACCCCTCCCAAATCTCTCTTTCTGGCTCCATCCAGCACAGACTAATTTTTTGGAAAACACAAAAAGATGAACTACTAGAAAAGTAGAATAAAGAAAATAACAAAGTCGAAGAAAATACAAGCCAACTTTTTACTATTAGATTCCACATAGATGAAATGACGCATCTGGATTGTGACAGGTTTCTAAGTGCTTATCCTCACATTCTTTACCTATTTTATCCTGGAGTGGTGACAAAGGTCCCTGAGCCCACGCTGATCTGCAGATCACATCTGGAGTAGCATGAACTGGAAGACAGTGATATGATCCTTAAATTTAATCAGATTAAGAGTAGAAATCACCTAGTTACTTTATTGAAAGTCTTTACTTCAAGCTAGTATTGACTGAAAGGCCAACCTTCATCTGCAAATGATAGTAAAAAATCTGACCCAGGGGAGTAGTCATACAAACAGACATCAAGGACAGGAGCAAGGAAATGCTCAGATGCGAGTTAACAGGACACAGCACCAGAGTTGAAGGAATGAGAGGCAGCCTGGATGTTTATCTTATTCCCTCTCAACCAAGGGTCCCAGGATTTAAAGCAGAGAGGAAGGGCAAATTAATGCAAGGATTTGCAGTGCAGAGCTTATAGTGTTTGATAGATTTCCATTCCAAAGTTCCCATTCAACAATTATTACTAACCCTTTTGCTTTCTTGAAGGGGTGGAGATAATTGGACTTGTGTTCTGAGCATTCAGCTCCTACCTCTTACTGCATCTTCCCCCGAGTTCAGAATGATCTATATAAAATGGATACTTGTGTGCATCTCTCCTCTCATGAAGCAAATAAGAAACTAAGTAGCCTGGTTTTGGCTGACCTCTCTGAACTCAGCCCTCCTTGGCAGCTCTGAAATTAGGTCTGCATTTTGTATTCTAATTATTCTGAACTCTTGGCAGTTCCCTGCCCACACGTGACTTTTCCATACCTTTGTGCCCTCCTTTGCTAATGGCATTTTCTCTGCTTAGCCCAGTATCAACCCCTCCTTGCCTGACTGTCTTCTATTTATCCTTCAAGACTTGGTTCAGAAAGTCCTCCAGAAAGTCTTCCCTGGCCCTCCCTCCCCCTGTCCCTGCTCTGTGGGCCCATACCTTCCTCTGCGTACCTTGATCACTGAACCAGCCACATTATTGAGAAACCATCTGTTTGTCCTCATTTATTATTCATCAGCAAATGCCCAATAAATGTTTGAGAGCTGACTATAACTGAGGTAGATGCCCTGGCTGCGTTGAGAGGCACTCAAGAACAAGACTGTTAAGGACAAGCAGAAAACTAAATTTACTGTGCAAATTTGGCTGAGGTGAAGCAGAACCAAAAATCATCAGATTCAGCCACTAGAAAAGTGAGAAATTCATAAACAAGGTAATCTCTGTATTCACCTTTTTCTATTTATTTGTTCTGCTTCCTTTTTCTGATGGAAACTAAATACTTGTACATACATTTTAAGTGCAGCCATTTGAGCACCAGCCCAGAGAGCATCAATCATGAGGACAAAGGTCTCTGCCTTGGGACAGGTAAAGAACATGAGAGACACAAGGCCCCATCTGGAATAATGGGCAGAATACCTGGCTTAAATTGGAGTTTTGGCCTTGCTATGGATAAGCTCGATGAACATTTGACCTTTCTGAGTCTCTATTTCCTCAGCTGAGAAAACCATGGCAATAACATATGTCACAGGATTACTTTGAGAGTTAAATGGCATGGTTTACATAAATACCTAGTACAGCGTCAGGTACAATAAATGGTAGCTATTATGATCAGAGGCAGCTATTTATGTTCTGTTTGAAAGCTTGCTCAATGTTACTCTGCTATGCAATTTCTCACACTCTAATGTTGCATTACTAGGAGATTTGGGGCAATATAATCCAGAAGGCCCATGAAAGTATATCTCTACTCAATGAAAAACCAGCCCTAGAAATTATAACAAGCATCTGATCTTAGGAAATGCTTCTTAGCCTGCCCCTTATAAAGATGCTGGAAAATTCTAGTTTTTCCAAGTTGTGGCAGGCCTTGGAACCCATGCTGAGGAACTGGAATGAAACAAAGTAAAAGGAAAGAAAGATGTCAACATGATTTACTGGAACAAAGTGGCATTGTATTGGCACTCAAGAGCATGTAGATTAGACAAGGATCGACTTATCACAGTTACAGATCCTGAAACACTTTGACTTGCTGAGAGGAACACTAAGAAGCAAACAGAGGCCAAAAAATCCCTCAATTCAAGCATAAAAGAGACATGTATTCTTTGCCCTGTTCTGAGAAACTATGTGCGCTTGGCTTTTTGTCTGGATGTTTGGGTTGGTTGTCTTTTTAAACTGTATATTTGGGTGAGGGGAGATATGGGCATTTGGGCAGTGGGAAAATGCTTATGGCTTTTAAAGGAATATGACGGAGAAAATAGCAGTGTTAAAAATGTATTTTTTAAAAATTAGAGCTGATGCACTCGGATCCCTAGGCTCCTAGGGTCTTATACCCTCACTCTCGACAGAGGTGGACCTAGGTCTTACTTCAAAAGGAGCAGGAGCCTCAGGGACTTGTCTACTGAGAGCTGCTGTCAGTGTCACCACTCCACTTCCAGCAGCCTGGTTGAAAGTTGCCCGAGGCAAGATCTGCAGAAAAAGGAGTCAAAAAGCATGAGGAGAGATGGAAGTAAAAAAAAAAATTAAGTTCTGAGGGATGTTATTGCTGCTCAAATCCCAGGTTTACTATAGCAGATCCCAGCCCTGTGGATCTTGGTAACCCATGACTACTCTTTTCATAATTACAAGAGCTATGGAAACTATATAACTCATAGCACTCAAGCCCCTTCCTGCTGTTCCTTAGTAAAATTGCCTACCCTCACCTGCTCTGGGTGAAAGAAATACTTGCCTTTTCTATTTCCCGTCCTGCAACAGCCCTAGAACTTTTTTGATTTTCAAAAATTATTCCTGCCAGCAAGGCAAAAAGAGTAGCTCTTTCTACTGTACACAGAGGAGCTCTGGTTGGGAAGTTCATATTGATGTACTTCCATGAATTGTGTCCCTAACAGAGTTTTGAACTGCAGCCAAATGGGTGGGAGTGTGGCCTCTCACCCCTCTGCTTCCTATCTGAATTTCCTTAGCCAAAATGGGCATAATACCCACCTTGCAGAGTGTGTTGAAGATTACCACACTGTATGTAAATGTATCTGCAACACAGACAAGAAGCCAACCAAATGTTTCCTCTTTCCTGACGTCATGAGATACAGCTGGATGTAAACATCTGTAAGTCTAAGAAAGGATGCTTGTGAAGCCAATGGTTTTACTTTTAAAACTGTTATCAAGAGATAAAGTCCAACTTCTTCATCTGGAGTGGAGTTCTTTCCAGAAACTAAGACTCATTTAACTCTACTTTCCAACATTCCCTGGAAGGATCCCTCTCCTCCTCCTCATCTCCTCCAACCCCTTCCGCTGCTAAGTTACAGCATTTGGGGAATGCTTTTTTATGTTCTCTGGTTACTCTTTCTTCTTGGATAGCTTTCTTCCTCTTCTCTGCCAGCCTATATCCTGTTCAACTTTCACAGTTCACTCCAAGCCTCACATCTTTCATGAATCCTCCCCAGAATGTTCTAGTCCAGTGATTCCTTACCAGTGGGGTATGATCACAGGGGCTGTCAACAGTGGCTGTCAGTTGCTGAGAGTTACTTGACCATGGAAACTGAGAGAATCCCATGTCCTTTGTCCCCATCCTGACCTGGACCTCATAAGTTGCCCAGCCAGGTTTCTATGACCTTGACCGCCTACAATCCAATATCCTCTGAAAGATTACTCCACTTTCATTTCCTTGTATTTACACCCTTCTTTTTAGCACCAGACTCCATTATTTTCAGACTCCATATTTTTTCTAAGTCATCAAGAAGACAGAAGGCATTTGCCTGGCAGGACCTTCGTAATCTCATTTTCTCCCGATTTAACAACATACTTATTTCTATCCTCAATTCCCTCTCCCGCACCATCCATGTCCACTGCCATGGCTCTGATTTTGACTCCTTCTGTGACTGTAAAGAAGTAAAACACCTATGCCCCTTTCCCTTGCACCTTCATCTTCTTCTCTGCTGGCTCTTTCCCATTTGAACTAAAGCATACTTCTTTCCCTTCTCAATTTTACATCCCTTCATCTCATGTTACATTTCTTTTGCTTTCAGAGACAAGGTTTTAGAAAAAATCATTTACATGCAGTGCTGTTATTCTACCTCTCTTATATACTCTTCCACTTATTGGATACAAGTTCGCTGATTATTTCATCCATTTAAGTTTCTAGGAAGGCTTCCAAATTAGAGAGAAGCTGGCATGAAATTGACCATCTCCTCTCACTAGCCATGTGAACTTGGGCAATTACAAAAATCTCTTTTCTGTCTCAGCATCTTCTATACAACTGGAGTGATGGCCAGGCACGGTGGCTCATGCCTGTAATCCCAGCACTTTGGGAGGCCAAGGCAGGCGGATCACGAGATCAGGAGATCCAGACCATCCTGGCTAACACGGAGAAACCCTGTCTCTACTAAAAATACAAAAAAAAAAAAAAAAAAAGAAAAAGAAAAGAAAACTTAGCCAGCTGTGTGGCGGGCTCCTGTAATCCCAGCTACTCAGGGGGCTGAGGCAGGAGAATGGCGTGAACCTGGGAGGCAGAGCTTGCAATAAGCCAAGATCACGCCACTTCACTCCAGCCTGAGTGACAGAGCAAGATTCCATCTCAAAAAAAAAAAAAAAACTGGAGTGACTACTCCTGCCATGTGGTCATGATGAGAATGCAAAATGATAACATACATGGAGCAGAATGTAGAGGTCACTGGACACATCGAGTCATTGTGAATCAGTCATCTCAGCAGTATTTTATCCTGTGGACCAGCCCACTTTTCTTGGAATTCACTTTTGCTTTTGCCTTCAGTGATTTATCTCTGTCGTAGTTTTCTTCCTCTGCTTTTCTGGTTACCAATTCTCAGCATTTTCCCCAAGTTTCTATTTTCTTTCAAAAGCTATGTTCTCCAAAATTCAGTTGTTGTTTCCTTTATTTTTTAATGTTTTTTACTTACCTAGACTGTGAAATTAGCTAGCATTAATTGATTGATAATTACTCAATGGCCATGTCCAATACTAATCTCATGAGCCCCATTAAACCAACTGACATCACAATTGGGAAGGACCCAGGTATAGAATGCCCGTTTGGGGCTCAGTTCTTTATCCAATTAAGCCCACTCATTTTCCTGTGCACCCTCACTGTGTAACACCACCAGTTTCTGGTAGTTATACCTTTATACCTGACTCTTTCTTTCTCCTTGTCCCCTGTATCGAATAAATTAACAAGTCCTTTTTTTTTTTTTTTTTTTGAGATGGAGTCTTGCTCTATCACCCAGGCTGGAGTGCAGTGTGATCTCGGCTCACTGCAAACACCATTCTCCTGCCTCGCCCTCCCGAGTAGCTGGGACTGCAGGCTCCCGCCACCATGGCCAGCTAATTTTTTTTAATTTTTTTTATTTTTAGTAGAGATGGGGTTTCACCGTGTTTGCCAGGATGGTCTGGATCTCCTAACCTCGTGATCCACCCGCCTCGGCCTCCCAAAGTGTTGGGATTACAGGCGTGAGCCACCACACCTGGCCAACAAGTCCATTCTTAATTCATAGATATATTACTTCTTACCCAGATTATGGAAATAGCCTACTGAGGAGCCACTGTGCCTCCTTTTTTGAGCTGCAATCCAATCTACAAATTACTTTACCAGAATGAATTTTTTAATGGATAAACAAGAAGGATGGTTAACAGGCTGGGAGGGTAATGAGAGGGCAATGTGTGGAGAGGTAGAAAATGGGGATGATTAATGGGTACCAAAAGTAGTTAGTTGTTTGTAATACAAAGGAGAAATTCTTGAGGGGGCGGATACCCCATTACCCCATCGACCCTGATGTGATCATTATGCATTATATGCTTGTATCAAAGTATCTCATATACCCTGTAAATACGTACACCTACTATGTAACCACAAAAATTTGATTTAAATTATTTTTTAAAATATTAAAAAGTAAGTTAATAAGCATAGCTAATTCTCCAAGTTGAAATTATTGTAGTAGTTCCTGGTCAGCAATGTCTTTTGGGATTGTGATCCTGGAACTACATGGAAGTGAATAACCTACAGGGATTGTTAAATATGTGAATTCCTAGACATCAACACAGATGCCCTAAGTAAGAATTTCCTGGTTGGATCATGCTTAAGCACACTAAAATTTGGGAACATGTAACAATAGAATAAAGACAAAATTTTATGGAATGTTATATGAGGTTTAGCATAATCCAGCTTTTGCCTGTCTCTCCAGCACCCTTGAAAACCATCCTGTCTTATGATTCTCAGGCCTGTTGCAGGGTCTGGTCCACCATGCCATCATGCCTTTGCCTAGTATCAAAGTCCTTCCACTCCCGATTCACCTATCACACTTATTCATCCATGTAAGAATAGCCCACATCAATCATCTCTCCCTTAGTAAGGCTTCGTTGAGATTCCTAATTTGCATCCCTCTGATCTTAGATAAGTCCGTTTTCTATGCTTTCAAAAATTCAAGTGTATCAATCCCTCTCCTCCCTGTACTATCTCCAAGTCTAGTATACCATTGTATATATCTCACTGCGTTTAAATGTTTGGTAATTTGCCTGTCTTTGTCATCAGCCTAAAAGCTTCCTAACACTTGAAAAAAATGCGTGGCACATATTAGGTGCTCAAATTTTATTTGTTAATTGAAGAACTCTCTCTTTAAATCATGATGTCTACCAGGTGTCTTCTACCACTCTTATGAGCCAAATCTTGTCCATTAATGACCTCCTGAAAATCAAGTAGTAACCTTGCCTCAGAGGTTTTTATCCCCATGTTCAGTCCTGCTACTTCTAAGCAAGTGCTTTTTCAAGTTGCTTCCTGCTGATCCAATCTGCCAGGGATATTTAATTGCCCATGTGCCTATTCCCCTGGTACTCTGTAAAGTAAGCTATTGTATCACCAACTCTGGTGATGGAATTATTTTTTATCTCACAGGGTATTTTTTTAAGTTACAGAAGTAAACTTATTATCAACAGTATAATTAACAGCAATGTTATTGGAATTTTTTCTACTGATATTTTATTGTTACTTCTTCATATTTTAAGTCCTAGAAGTAAAATGTGTTTTCAACAGCACTAATGCATTTTAAAATTTATTGTATTTATTATTTTCTCTTACCTTAAGTAGTAAAAGTTATCCTTAACAGTATTATTAAAATTTCCAAAAACTAATGGCCTCACTAGATTTGTTTGTATTTTAAAGTCATAACTATAAAATGAATTCACCATTTATTGAATTGGCATAGATATCACATTTCTGTGAACATTCAATAAAGTAAATAAGGCCTCCCTCTAATCACATGAATGTCTTCAAAAAAAGCTGTGTTTTTGCTTCTTCTGCCCAAAGGAGAACTATGTGCTACACCGGAATGGGCTCAGCATTTCAAGTCAAACTGAGCCAGTCAGTTTGTGTCCTCTTCTGTAATCTACTACCTGTGTGGTTGTGATGCACAGGATGTCATTCCTGACCCTCAGATTTTCCTGTCAAAATAACCTGCAGCAGCCTTTGTCACACACGGCACATATTAGGCACTCAATAACTGTATTTTCTTTTTTTAAAAAATCGATTTTCTAGCATGGTACTTGCTTTTCATAGGGTCATACTTGTTCTTCGTAGGGCCATTAAGGAGGAGTTGGGGACGCTCGTGCCATTTCCCTGGCATGTTGCTGTCAGCCTTGATTATCTTTTGTTTGGCATCACTGTAGTGTTTTTCAATATCTGTGTGGCTCTGGTCTTTTGAACAAGATGGCGAGTTCCTCAAGGGCAAGAACCTGTGAATTCCAGCACAGAGTGTATGCTCAGTATATAAAAATGTC
The DNA here is from genome assembly GCF_006542625.1 of Nomascus leucogenys. Taxonomy (NCBI): domain Eukaryota; kingdom Metazoa; phylum Chordata; class Mammalia; order Primates; family Hylobatidae; genus Nomascus; species Nomascus leucogenys. The sequence goes on from NC_044400.1 coordinate 29,773,670, forward strand.
TCATGGATTCTAGTTTTAGAATTGCCGGCATAATATTATGTAAGGAAAGCAATGTTATGCTAGAAAGAACAATTTTTCTTCTCACAAACATGGTTTTCTTAAAATGACGAGGTGAAAAATGAAAATACTTCAAATATTTTCCAACTGTAATAGTCTATGATTTGTAAGACGTTTTCTGTAGTTGGCTGGTGTCCATAACCTCTAAGGCTTGACACTTAGAAGTTTAAGGAATTTTATTTTAGTGTGTTCAGGGTGGCCCCTTTACCTTTCCAAGACTTGCTACTTTGGAATCGATGACTCCACAGAGCATAAAGTGGAATTAAAGCTGAGAGATGCCTATAGCCACTTGTTGTATCTGAAATCCGTCCACTATGAAGATATCTGTCATGATTAATAAGGCTAGGCAGTTCTCAATAAAGAAAGCATGAGTGAGTTTGCTTTACTGCACAGGCTTGCCCTGATCATGTTAATTTGAAAAACAGCTGGAGGTGGCAACTTACCAGGTAAAAACAGATTGGGGGACCGATAAAATTATTCAAATGCTCATGGGCAGCTCCTCTGTAATTCACAGGAAAGCCTACACTTACATCTGAGAAGCAGCATTATGGAAAAGTCCAAACAGAATTTGCATACTCAGGTAGTCAACAGTTTGAACTACAAGTAGTCTATTTGTGGGTACACCTGTATGGGCCTTTATGGGCCTCCTTAGGTGGAGAAGGGCCTGCTGGTTGGTATACAAAGAGCAAGAAATCTGACATTGGGCAGGCTTTAGTTTGGACTACATGGGAATACTTCTAAGCTTCTTTGCATTATTAGCAGAACAAGCATTTCTTACAGAAGACAAAATCCATACATGGAGATTCACAAATCCACAAGATAAAATGGGGCTTTCTAGTCAAGCTCTCTTAAGTCTCCCAGGATGTCTGTCAGTCCCTCAGAGCTGTGATTTCTAAAGACTTTGACCTCATTCAAACTAGGTGAACAACCTAGTTAAACTTTACATGGTGTTTTTTTTGACTGGAAATTTTATGACAGAAAAAACATGCAGATACAGTTGACCCAGCAGTGGATGGACTCAGCCAATGTCATGTAAGTTTGTCTTTCTGAGTAGACCCTGTGAAAGGTCTGGGGCTGCCAGTGCCATTTACTGCATCAACCAAGATCTGAGCACATTCCCCTTCTAGTTTTTTTTTTCTGGAAATCAAGTGCTGTCTCCATTAGGAATGAATGTTCCTGAAGGCCAGGGAAGCCTAGAGCGAAGCCATGTCAGCCATAACTCATCATGAGATCCTCCCTGAGCCCCACTAAACAAAGCCTCGGTATTTGCCTTGTTACTGCATTTCACCTTTCAGTGTGGAAGAGGGTTCTCTAAAGCAGTGAAGCTTAACTATTGTCTTTAATCTATCACTTGATCTACCTTTTCATTTTTTTTTTGCCTACATAAATCATTCAAAATTTGTTTTTGTGTTTAACCAAAGTTTCAGTAATCCTCTCAATTTATGTTAGATGTCTGACTAGTGGTATTCATCATTTCACTTTTTCTAATAGAAGCTACTCTGACCTTAAATCTATAAGAAAAGGAAAATGTGAAGGACATGGACTTTGGAAAACCTTGTTAGTCTCCGGACCTACAGGTCATGTTGCTGGCCACTTTCCTAAAAGAAAGAAGACCATGGGTAGGACATTCTAGTAGGTGCTTTCCTTTTCCAGCTGATAATACAAAAAAAAGTGGAATATATTTCATGACTGTAAGAGTTTTTTATTAGGTTGTATATCTAAGACACACACACACACATCATTGACAAATAAGAAAAAATAGCACAGTTAATAAATTAGTTCAAGGCTACCCAGCTAAATAATAACAGAATTGGATTTAATACTTAATCTCTGAATTCAGCCTTCCCAGTATGTCCAAATTTAAGTCAATATCTCCTCTCTCAACCTGCTATTTCTTCTCCTGAGTTTTATCTTAATGATTAGCACTATTGTCCTGGATGGAGGTAATGCAATAATTCAGAGCCATCCTTTGCCCTCTCTTTCCACCATCCTACTATTCAGTGAGCAGGGATCTGGCTGATTCTACCTCCGCAATGCCTTCCACATCCATGCCCTGTTCTACACACTGCTGGATATTCCAGGGATTTTTTCATCTCTTACTTGGGCTGTTTCCACAGCTTCTGAGAGATCTTGCTATCTTCAGGGCTACCCTATCACCTAAATCCAGCCACCACATGGCCAATATTTGCTTTTATTATAGATTTAATTCTGTTTTTGTTTGTTTAGCACTTCTAATTTTGTCCAATATTTGCTATAGTTTATATCACAAAACCTTTGTCCTACATGCAAAACTCTTCATGATTTGGCTCATACGAACTGCTCCTGTTATTATAACCATCCTTTCCATATATTCCTTGCTACCTCTCTCCTCCCTCAGAATCTACTCCTCTGCGTCTTTATTCTACCGTTTTCTTTGGCTCAGAATGCTCTTCTTTAATTCTGCTTAACTAAATCCTGTTATTATACTTCCTACGATTGTAGTCAGTTGTTTTCTCCTTGAGGAAGTTGCCTCTGACCCCAGCATGGGCTATACCACTGTGATTCTTTAGATCTGCATATGCAATGTTTGGAAATGTTTTGCCTTCTATGTTACTCCCTATTAAACCATTATCTCACTGAAAGCTGAGACCCCATTTTAATCTCCCTCCCCTACTCTAGTACCTATTACAGGCTCCAGAGCATAGTAGATGCTCAATAAATGCTTTATATACACAGTGAAAGAACTCTTATGACAGGTGTCATAAGAAGTTTAAGGATAGAGTGGTGCCTATGGATTTAGAACCAGTGGTAAGAAAGCTCTAGGTTGTCTGTGTGGGGAAATCCTATCAGTTGAGGCCATGAAGCAGGACACACAAAGTTAGGGTCCCTTTCTCCTTGGGAGTTTTTTTGGTGTGGTTTGTTTGTTTGTTTAACAGGAAAGAAAGACACAAAGGGTACTTTTGGCATTTTTTCATGGAGGACACAGCAGTCATATTTATCTCTGCATCGGTAGTAGAGTCTGGGAGAGGATATCACATTCGTTCATTAGAGAATTCATCTAATTGAAGACTAGAAAATCCTCTAATATTAGTGATAAAAGATGTTAGTTATTATTGGATTTTTTGTTTTGTTATTTTTTTTTCTTTTTCTGTCCTTAATTATTCTCTCTAATTGGTTATGTTGTTGTAGTGAAAAGATCAAGGGAATGTTGGGGGCAGTAATGTCTGTTTTGTTTTTTAATTCCCCACTGAGCCTGAAAAACTAATACAGCCAAATAATGAGCTGATAAATACTAATTTATGAACAGGTAGCAATCACGACACCTAACAAAAAGTCATTCAACACTGAACTTGAAGTTAGAAGATCACGTTATAATTTCCAGCTCTGTCCATCTAGTTACGTCATCTTAAGCTAATCTGTACATAGTTCTATGTGCCACTTTCCTCTTTCATGAAATAGGAATGTTGATGTAGATATCTTTTTATTCTATGACTTCAAATTTTAGGACTCTGATTTAAATGATTTCAAAAATATTTATTGAAACCTTTTCATGCTTAGGAATGCCAGCCATAAAATAAGAAGGCCTGGTTCTTGTTCTTACTGAGTTATAATTTAGAAAGAAAAGTTTAAGGTACAAGGAGCATTAAATGACAATTATGGAAGTACTTAAACTCTGTTTAACATCCAGGACGCAACACATATTTCTTACATTCAGCAAATATAATACTTCTCAAGTCCTTCTATACATCCGGCACTAAAATAAGTGCCCAGAATGCAAAGAAAAAGAAACCAAAGCCTCTGCCCAAGATCCTGTAAGGCAAACCATTTCCAGGCCTGAGAATGAACGTGGAGATGGAGTAAGATTCACAAGAGAGAAATGATGTCATCAAAGCAGTGGAATAAAGGTGGGCACAGGACATTCCATATTAGATGATTACTTTAAGACAGGCATAGTATGTCCATTCTTAGTGCTAGATATTTGTCAGCTTATGCCCATTTAACCAATGAGATGAAAAGCAAAATCTGCTATACTTTGTGAGAAAGAGAAGTCAGGCACTTTCTATTGCTGAAAATCCTAAGAAAACATATTGCTCCCATTGCTGCAGACAACTATGTTATGAACACACAGACTGCCAGACTTAGGATGAAGCTGTTGTTTGTAAAAAGAGGAGAAGTATGGAGAGAAACTCAATCTCTGATGACACAATGCGGTAGCTAAATTAGCGACTTCGAAGGCCTGTTCTTCCTTTAGGTTCCTGATATCTGAGATCAAATCCCCCTGTATTGTTTAAGTGCATCTGAATCAGGATTTCTACCACTTAGAGTAGAAAGAATATAACTGATACTGGAAATTGGCCTGTTACATGCTTTAAAGGCTTAGAATAAAGAGCACTATCTGATGGAGGTCAATCGCTATAGGGTTCCCATAGTTTGTTTTTCAGGCATGGTGAGAAAGGTTCAGACAAGGATCCATTGCCTTTTTTCCCCTCTTTAGCCATGTCTAATCAATCCCCAATCCTGTCAATTCCATGACCTTCATACATCTTACCTGCTTCTCTCCATTTCTATTAACAACACAACAGTCCAAACCAGCATCTTTGCATACCTGGATCACTACTGTGGATTTCTAACTGGTCTCCTGCATCCATCCATTTTCACTCCTCTATTTTATTCTCTATCATGTGAATCTTATAATTTCTTGACTTACAGAGCATCTTTAATGGTAGCTCATTGCTTTTTGATAAAGTCAAAACTTCATAAAATGTCTTATGACTATATCAATAATGTCTACCTCTCCCATATCATTATTCAGCGTTCCACCACCCTCCTGTGACTACCACTGGGCTTCAGCTATTCTGAATCTCCTTCAAATCTTGCTAATGCATGTGTATTCTCCCATGGGGTAAAGCATGTGGTTTTCCCACCACCGGGAATGCCATTTTCTCATGTCAGTCTGATTCCTATCATCCTTCAGGTTTCATATACAATGTCACCTTATATGGAAAGTGGGTTTTGACCCTAGTGTAGATTGCTCCTTTCTGCTAAAGGCTCCCATGACCCCTCTGTACTTATATTCTCTCACTGTAGTATAATTATTTGTTGGATTACTTCTTTTCATTTTTGTAGGTCTTTGTTTGTGTTGTTCACTGTTGTAATCCCCCAGTACCTTTCTATAGTGGATACGCCATATATATTGAAGAGCTGAATGGTTTGAGTACATGGAGAATTATGCAGACTACCTTTTAAAAAGCAACCAGGGTAGGGAAAGTACAGACACTGATGATAAATAAAAGCGGTTAGAATTCAGGCAGAAAAACAGCAATCAATTACTGAATGTTCTGTCTTAGAGTTGAGCAAATAAATGGCCAGAGATTGAAGTAGATGGTTAAGAAGCTGATAAGCAAGATAAGCATTAAAAAATATATACACACAACACTGGTACCATGCCTGATTCAGACCTTGAGCCATTCAGTTAAACCTGACCGATTCCAATTGGTCTGGCCAGTTTACTATATGACGCAACGGTAATTTATTTAATGTATTCTGTGGGTATAAAAAAAACCCCACGAGATATCCCCACCACCAAAGATGAACTACAGTATCAGTAGAGACATGAATGAGTCACACAGGGTCAGATGCCAGCTCTACCAAGTTCAAGCATCTTAACGTGAAACTGATATTAATTCGTTAAACAGTTGTACAAATCCACACTCTGCATGCAGAGCAGCAGCTATAATGTCCCAAAAACTGAAACTTGTCATTATAATAACACAAAGGATCCAAATTTAGAACCCTGGAAGAATGGCTGTACCAACCAACAGAAATAGGAATTCAAGTGCTGAGCAATATAGCCACCTCCTCTCATGGTTGGTGTTCTCAGTTTAACACGGTTGAGCTACAATCCACAAACTGGGTGACTCATAATCAAAAGTAAAAAATCCAATTTAGTTCACAGTATTGATACTAATGTTAGTCTCCGTCTGGAGGTTTATCAGCTTAAAGTCCATCTGCTTTATAAAGCTAAAAAAGGACGATGTATTCACAGCCTGCTTTTGGTTTCAAATTGAGAAATATGTTCTGAAGCTATTAACAGTAAGTGGATATGCTCTCGAGGTAGAGTATCAGAGCAGCCAGCACAACAATCCGAGGAACTTCCCGTTGCAGTCTGCCTGAGTGCTTAGGTTCAGGAAATCTCCACTTAGCTGACACTGGGTATTGGTTCGGCGACATCTCTAACTGTGTGTGGGGCAAGAAAGTAGAGTTAATGGGTAGGGTGCCGCCTGAGAGAGACAGTTTTTTTCTTTCCCCATATCTTGAAGAGCATTATGGATACTCACACTAAAACTCTGGAATGCTTCTGTTTAATCCAAATGATTTCAGTTTAGTCTTGATCAGAACAAAAGCCAGATTACTTCTTGAAAAAGATCATATTTTCTTAAATCTAATGTAGACTTCATTTCACATTGTAAATTTGGAGATTAGGATATATGTATTTAATCTAGTAATGAGTTTTTTCCCCTCTGAAAACTGTTTTTAAATTAGTAATATCCCATTGGATCAATGGCATCTGAGCATTGGATAAATATGGCATACATTCTTCTATGTGGCAAAGTTTCCCATCCTGCAGAAGATATCTATTATTGCACTTGGGACCTTCGATGTGAAGACCCCACCTGGTCAGACTCCTGATTTCTCCTCAGTGTTACTTTTACATCCTGAAAGTGCTTCTAACTGGCACTGAATCCAGACAATTTTTAACAAAAAAAAAAAGTTTATCTTATTATTTACAAAAATCAGGACACTGGAAAACACTTAACAAAACAGAGATTAAATAAACATCATAAACTCACTACCAATGGAAAACTATGACGAATGCCCCCAATCACATGCTTCCTGATCATTATTATGCACTGTCCTTTTAATATATCTATATATGTCAACATAGCTCCATGTCAATATGTTTGTTTACAACCTTGTTTTAAATGGCCAAATGGTATTCTACTACACAAATATGCTGCTGTTTGTAACCAAGTGCAGGAATTTGAAGAATTCAAGACTACATTGCACTCTTCAAGACTACATTGTAACTCTTCTATTTATCTGTTTGTTTAGACTACAAGTACCTAGAAGACAGGAGCCTTGTTCCATTCAAACTGTCTTCTAGACGCTTTGCACTTGATATATATTCAATAAATGTGGATTTGGATTAATCCCACAAACAAAAAGATACTTGAGCGAACACACAAAATCTGGAAGTGTGGTCTATTGGTTTCCTGTGGCTTCAGTATAACAAACTGCCACCAACTTCATGGCTCAAAGCAGCAGAAATTTATTCTCTCATAGTTCTGGAGGGTCAGAAATCTGGAATCAGTACCATGGGTCAGAATCAGGGTGCTGGCAAGAACATGCTTCTTCTGGAGGCTCTAGAGGACAATCTGTTTCTTGCCCCTTCTGGCTTCTGGAAGCCGCCAACATTCCTTGATCTGTGGCTGCATCACACTAATCCCTACCTCTATGGCTACATTGCCACCTCCTCTTCTGTTTAAAATCTCCCTCTGCCTCTATCCTATAAGATAAGTGTAATTGCCTTTAGACCCCCACAGATAACCCTGGATAATCTTCCCATCTCAATATCTTTAATCACATCTGCAAAGGTCCATTTTGCCATAGGGAATAAATTTACAGGTTCAAGAAATTAGAGCATGAGTAACTTTTTTTTGAAGGTTGGGGGACATGGCATTTTCAGCCAATAACTAAGAGGACATAATTTCAACTATACTTTTTAATCGTTGTGTTTTCAGAAAAAGAGTTAAGACTGAGAAAAGTGGGAATGGAGAACACACTGTTCAATTATCTTTTTCTTGAGAAAGCTTTGGTGTTTGTTGAAATGAGAACTTGTATTTTCCATAGTTAGACTATACTTTCCTATCATTTAAAAGCCTAAGTGACTTGATATTACTCAATTTTGTTAATTGAAATAACAGTATTACATTTACTTTTAACTATAAATAAAATTAGTGCGTATAACCTGGATATATACAGTCATATTGGAGAAGGAGAAATAAACAATAAAACCAAAGAAAAAGGGAGTAGACGAGTGGAGCAAGGAGGCAGAATAGAAAGCTCCACCAATTGTCCTCCTACCCTCCCCACCCTCTTCGAGAATGCTTTTAACTATCTGCACACAAACATACATTTACAAGAACCGAATATCAGGCAAGAATCACACTACCTGTATTTTTCTTCCTATGGTTGGAAGAGGCATTGAAGAGACTAGGAGAGTCAGTCTTGAATCATTGGCACTACCCCTTTCCACACCCTGGCAGTGGCTGTGTGGCACCAAGAGAGAATCTGTATATATCAGGGAGACAGAGCGCAGCAACTGGCGGACTTTGCATTGAACTCAGTGCTGCCTTGTCATAGCAAAGAGCAAAGCCACCTTCGGCTCAGCCAGCACTCACCCAGGGCCCACAGAAGGAGCATTTGGACCAGCCCTAGCCAGAGGAGAATTATTCAGCCCTGAAGTTGGAACTTGAGTTTCTCAGAAGCCTCACCGTGGGCTGAAGTGCTCTATGGTCCTAGGTGAATTTGAAAGGCAAACTAGGACACAGGAATGGCATTTCTTAGGCAAGTCCTGATGCTGTGCTGGTCTTAGAGCCAATGGACTGGGGTGGTGCATTACCTAGTGAAACACCAGACATGACTGCTAAGAGAGTGCTTGCACCACCCCTCCTTCAACACCAGGTAGCACAACTCACAGCAGTGGAAGTCACTCCTTCCTTCTGCTTGAGGAGAAGAAAGAGAAAAGTAAGGAGGACTTTGTCTTATATTTTGAATACCAGCCCAGCCACAGTAGGATACAACACCAGGCAGACTTTTGAGGCCCCTATCCCAGGTCCTAGCTCCCAGACAACATTTCTAGATATATCGTAGGCCAGAAAGGAAGGATCTGGTCCTGGAAGGATTCATTACCTGCTGGTTAAAGAGCTCTTGGGCCCTGAATTATCAACAGTGATACCCAAGTAGTATACCATGGGCCTTGGGAGAAATTCTGAGACATATTCACTTCAGGTACCAGCTTGGCCACAGTGTAGTAGAGCACCAAGTGGGATATTGGGGTTCCCAAGTCCAGGCCTAGGCTCTTGGATAACTTTACTGGACCTGTCTTGAGCCAGAGGGTAGCCCATTGCCATGAAGGGTGAGTCCCAGGACTATCAGCATTCACAAGGGCCTTAAGTGAAGAGCCCTTGAACCCTAAGTGAACATTAGCAGTGGCCTAGCAGGACTCCCTGTGGGCCAGTGGTTATGGTGGCCACGATGAGACTCCTCTGACTGTGGAAGGGGGAAGGAAGAGCAGGAAGGACTTTGTCCTGTGGTTTGAGTGCCAGCTTAGCTGCAGTAGAATAGAATACCAGGTATATTTCAAAGGATTTTAACTTGAATATGTGGCTCCAAGTCAGCATCTCTGGCCCTGCTCAGGGTCTGGGGGAACTTGCCACCCTGAAGGGAAGGGCACAAACCTTGCTGGCTTCACTATCTGCTGATTGTAGATCCCTAGGGACTTGAATGAACATAGGTGGTAGCCAGGTAGTGATTACAGCAGGACTCAAGTGAGACCCAGTGCTGTGCTCGCTTCAGGTCTGAACCAGGGTAATTTCAGTGGTGGTGGCCACAGGAGTGCATGCATCACCCTACCCCTAGCTCCAGGCAGCTCATCACAGAGGGACATGCTATTTGTTTAGGAGAAAGTAAGGAAGAGAACAAGATCCTGTGCCTGATAACCCAGAGAATTCTTTCAGATCTTATCCAAGATCACCAAGCTGTGGGATTTCTTCAACACCAGAACTGTTCTACAAGAAATGTTAAAGGGAGTTCCTCAATCTGAAAGAAAAGGATGTTAATGAGTGATAAGAAATTATTTGAGGTACAAAACTAACTGGGAGTACTAAGCGCACAGAGAAACACAGAATATTATAACACTGTAATTGTCATATGTAAACTATTCTTAAGTAGAACGACTAATGAATGAACCAATCAAAAATAATAATTGCAACAACATTTTAAAACATATATAGTACCATAAGATATAAAAAGAAACAACAAAAAGTTAAAAGGTGGGTAGATAAAGTTAAAGTGCTCAGTTTTTATTAGTTTTCTTTTTGTTTGTTTATGCAATTAGTGTTAAGTTGTCATCACTTTAAAATCATGGATTACAAGATAGTATTTGTAAGTCTCATGACAATCTTAAATCAAAAACATACAACAAATACACAAAATATAAAAAGCAGGAAATTATACCATCAGAAAAACATCACTTTCATTAAAAGGAAGATAAGAAGGAAAGAAAGAAGCAAAACCACAAAACCACCAGAAAACAGATAACAAAATGGTAGGAGTAAGTCCTCACTTATCAATAATAACATTGACTGTCAATGGACTAAACTCTCTAATAAAGAGAAACAGAGTGGCTGAATGGGAAAAAAAAAAAAAACAAAAACAAGACCCAGTGATCTGTTGCCTGCAAGAAACACAACTCACATATAAAGATATACATGGACTGAAAATAAAGGAATGAAAAATAGATATTCTATGCCAATGGAAACCAATAAAAAGAGCAGGAGTAGCTATACTGGCATCAGACAGAAGAGATTTCAATACAAAAACTGAAAATAGAGACAAAGAAGGGCATTATATAATGATAACAAAGTAAATACAGGAAAAGAATGATGATTGTAAATATATATGCACCCACCCAACACTAGAGCATTCAGATGTATAAAGCAAATATTATTAGCACTAAAGAGAAAGATAGACTTCAATACAATAAGAGATGGGGAATTCAATACTCCACTTTCAGGGTTAGACAGAACTTCCAGATAGAAAATCAAGAAAGAAACATCAGATTTAATCTGCACTATACAGCAAATGGATCTAATAAATATTTACAGAGCATTTCATCCAATACCTCCAGAAAATACATTATTCTCCTCAGCACATGGATTATTCTCAAGGATAGACCATATAGTAGACCTCAATACAAGTCTTAAGATATTCAAAAAATGGAAATAATATCGAGCATATTTTCTGATGGACTAAAACCAGAAAGCAATAACAAGAGGAATTTTGAAAACTATACAAACACATGGAAGTAAAACAATGTGCTCCTGAATTACCAGAGGGTCAGTGAAGAAAATAAGAAGGCAATTGAAAATTTTTTTGAAGCAAATGATAATGAATACACAACATATCAAAACCTATGGAATACAGTAAAACTATATTGTTTCTTCATACTGAAGAGGGAAGTTTATAGCTATAAGTGCCTAAATTAAAAAATTAGGAAAGCTTCAAATAAATAACCTAACAATGCATGTTAGAGAACTAGAAAAGCAGAAACAAACAAAACCCAAAATTAGTAAAATAAATAGTAAAGATTGGGGCACAAATAAATAAAATTAAAATGAAAACAATGCAAAAGATTAACAAAATGAAAAGTTTATTTTTTGAAAAGATAAACAACATTGGCAAACATTTAGCCAAACTGACTAACAAAAAAAGAGAGAAGACCCAAATAAATAAAACTGGATATGAAAAATAAGAAATTCCAACTGATACTGCAGAAACTCAAAAAATCATTAGTGGCTACTATGAGCACTATGAGTGACTATATGTCAATAAATTGTAAAATCAAAAAGAAATGGATAAATTCCTAGACATACACAACCTACCAAGATTGAACCATGAAGGAATCCAAAATCTGAACAGACCAATAACAAGTAATGAGATAGAAGCCATAATAAAAAGTCTCCCAGTAAAGAAAATCCTGAGACCCAATAGTCTCACTGCTGAATTCTACCAAACATTTAAAGAACTAATATCAAATCCTACTCAAACTATTTCAAAAAATAGAGGAAAAGAGAATACTTCCAAATTAATTCTAAGAGGCCAATCTATGAGGCTTCTTTTACCCTGATATCAAAGCCAAAGGCACATCAAAAAAGAAAACTACAGGCCAATATTCAAGATGAATATTGATGCAAAAACTCTCAACAAAATACTAGCAAACCGAATTCCACAACACATTAAAAAAATTATTCATTATGAATAAGTGGGATTTATCCCCATGATGCAAGAATATTTCAACATATGAAAATCAATCAATGTGATACATCTTATCAACAGAATGAACGACATATTATCATTTCAACTGATTCTGAAAAAGCATTAGATAAAATTCAACACTGATTCATGATAAAATTCCTCAGGAACTGGGAATAGAAAGAACATACCTCAACATAATAAATGCCATATATGACAGACCCACAGCTAGTATTATACTGAATAATAAAAAAAAAATGGAAGACTTTCCTTTAAGATGTGGGGAAAAAAAACAAGGATACCCGCTTTTACCACTGTTATTGAATATAGTACTGGTAGTCCTAGCTAGAACAATCAAACAAGGGAAAGAAATAGCGCATTCAAATTATAAAGAAAGAAATCAAAGTACTTTCCTTGCAGACAATATGATCTTATTCCAGAAAAACAAGGATTTCACCGAGAAAATTATTAGAACTGATAAACAAATTCAGTAAAATTGCAGGGTGCAAAATCAACATACAAAAATCAGTAGCATTTCTATATGCCAGCACGGAACAATCTGAAAAAGAAATAAAATAATCTAATTTATAATAGCAACAAATAAAATTGAATATCTAGGAATCAATCAGAAAATGAAAAATCTCTACAATGGATATTACAAAATATTGATGAAAAAAATTAAAGAGGACACCAAAAAGTGGAAAGATAGTCCATATTCATGGATCAGGTGAATCAATATTATTAAAATGTCCATATTACCCAAAACAATCTATAGATTCAATGCAATCCCTATCAAAATACCAATGACATCCTTCACAGAAATAGAAAAAAGAATCCTAAAACTTACATATAATTACAAAAGACCTAGAATAGCCAAAGCTATCCTGAGCAAAAAGAATAAAACTGGAGGAATCACATTACAGGACTTCAAATAATACTACAGAGCTATAGTAGTACCAAAACCAGCATGGTACTGGAATAAAAGCAGACACATAGACCAATGGAACAGAATAGAGAACCCAGAAATGAATTCATACATCTATAGTGAGCTCATTTTTGACAAAGTTGCCAAGGACATACATTGGAGAAAAGCCAGTCTCTTCAATAAATGGTGCTGGGAAAACTGGACATCCATGTGCAGAAAAGTGAAACTAGACCTCTATCTCTCACCATATACAAAAAATCCAATCAAAATGAATTAAAGACTTAAAGACCTCATACTATAAAATTCCTACAAGAAAACATTGGGGAAACTCTCCAGGATATTGGTCTGGGCAAAGATTTCTATAGTAATACTTCACAAACACAAGGAACCGAAGCAAAAATGAACAAATGGTATCATGTTTAAAAGCTTCTACATAGCAAATGAAACAATTAACAAAGTGAAGAGACAACCCTCAAAATGTGACAACATATTTGCAAACTACCCATCTAATAAGGGATTAATAACCAGTACATATAAGGACCTCAAACAATCCCACAGGAAAGATTGACTGAGATATGAATAGACTTTTCTCAAATAAGACATACCAATAGCAAACAGGCATATGAAAAGGTGCTCAACATCACTGATCATCAGATAAATGCAAAGGAAAACTACAAGGAAGTATCATCTCACCCCAGTTAAAATTGCTTTTATCCAAATGTCATGCAATAACCAATGCTGGCAAGGATGTGGAGAAAAGGGAACCCTTATATACTATTCGTAGGAATGTTAATTAGTACAACCACTATAGAGAACGTTTGAAGGTTCTTAAAAAAACTAAAAATAGAGTAACTATATGATTCAGCAATTCCACTGCTGGGTATCTACTCAAAAGAAAGGAAATCAGTATATTGAATAGGTATCTGCATTTCCATGTTTATTACAGCACTATTCACAACAGCCAAGATTTGGAAGCAAACTAAGTGTCTATCAACAGATGAATAGATGAAGAAAATGTGGTACATATACACAATGGAGTACTACTTATACATAAAGAAAATGAGATTCTGTCATTTGCAACAATATGGATAGAACTGAAAGTCATTATGTTAAGTGAAATAAGCCAGGCACAGAAAGACAGACTGCATATTTTTACTTATCTGTGGGAGCAAAAAATTAAAACAATTGAACTCCTGGATATAGAGAGTAGAAGGATGATTATCAGAGGCTGGGAAGGGTAGTGGGGGTAGTGGAAGGCATGTGCTGGTTAATGGGTACAAAAAGTAGTTGGAAAGAATGAATGAGACCTAGTATTTGGTAGTATAACAGGGTGACTGTGGTCAATAGCAATTTGATTGTATATTTTTAAATAACTAAAAGAATATAATTGGATTATTTGTAACACATAGAATAGATGCTTGAATGGATGGATGCCTCATTTACCATGATGTGATTATTACACATTCCATGCTTATATCAAAGTATCTCATGTACCCCATAAATATATACACCTAGTATGTATCCACAAAAATTAAAAAAACATTATTTTAAAGGGAGTAAGTGAGAGCAAGGAGAGGAACGTCAAGCAAGGCTGTTGCATATGGAGAACAGTGCAGAAACACCAAATGGGACCAGAGGAACCCTTGCCCTCTCCCTTTGGCATTTAGCACTGTCATGGGTATTGACTCCTAAACAGCACTTTGCAGCCTGTGGTCTATATTTCTGAGTGGAGAATGTGGAATGGAGGGAATGGGTAAAGCAGGATCTATAAATTTGACCATCTTGTGTCTACCATCTCCAGCAAAAACATTGACATCAGATGTATTAATCATCATCATTATCATCATCATTTATTGTCATTATTATTATGATTTTATGCAACTGCCAATATTACTCCTATTGTTATTTGATTCCTAAGCCTCATTTACTGTGAACAAAGCATGGTGCTATTCCATTTTACATAGTTTGATTTAATCTTCTGGCAATGCAGGCAGTGTTCCTTGTGTCTGTGAAAGCTGAAATTGCATAACGCAAACACAATAATCAACAGGAAAAAGTGCAGTTTTTTGTGACTTTTAAAAAATTGATGTCAAACATTAAAAATGTACTTGTTTTACAATTGGGGATAAATGTATAGGGATATGAAAAAATATAACTAATACGTATTCAGTACACCCTAATTTAAACATATTAGAAACACTGACAACTAAAGTGTTTCATTCCTTTATTAAAATAATTCACCTAAAACAGCTAGATTAGCTTGCCTCCTTTTTGTCATATGACTTACTGTACAGAGCAGGCATCTTTTCTAATCCTTGGTGACCTGTCATACTCCTTTTTAAGTTGAGATCTGCTTCTAACATTTTATCCTTTGCACTTTCAATGTCACAAAATATCTCTGAGAATCCCTCTCATGTGAAGTTTTTTGCCATCATCAGTAAGTCTGGGACATTTTCAACCTTTTCGTCACAATCACTTTTCTCATTTATGTTGATAAGTTCATCTTTGCTAAGTTTTTAGCCTGCATGTCTAGAGTCCCTTGAATGGCAAAATGTCAAGGTTTCTAAGGTCAGCTGTTTGGTCTCCATTTGGCTTGCATTTAAATTTTAATCCCAGTGTTATCATTTTTCATTTCTTTGAGGCACTTTCATCTCTGTTTCCCAGTTCTGCATGTCAGTTATCAATTTTTGTAAATGTCATATCGATTTACCACTGGGCGAGAAGGAAGCAACACAACTACACATTTTGCTGTCTGTGTGAGGACTGATTAGCAGATACACAGTCAGCAATCACTGAAAGACTTTGGAAGAAGTGATGTGACTGGCCACTGGTCATGCTGTGCATCTCTTATGTATGTGGTGATTTGTGAACTAAAAAGCTAGCAGCAAAGTTTGTACTTTATGTCTTTACTCATAATTAATATACCATAATAATTAAAAATTGAGCCATGTTTTTGGAGGGCTTTGTCATTTACCTAAACTGTGATAAGTAAAACTTGTGCATCTCTGAAATGTGCACAAAGTGAGGACTGCCTATACTCTGAAGTAGGAACTATGAGTTTGCCCATGATATGGAAAAGAAAATTGAGGCAGACCAAGATTATATGATTAACCCAATGATTATATGTATTAAATGGTAAAGGCTGATTTAGATTTTAAAATTCAGGTAGCCTCATTACAGATATTATAGCTTAACTTCACATTGTTTGGCATCAGATTGAATCTCAAACCCTGACTTCACATTCTTTGTCTCGACTCGAACCCTGACTGTGATCTCTGTCAATTAAGCTTCCCGGAAAATGTAGTTGATTTTGCAGCAGCTCTAGTTAATCAAGAACCCTACCTCCTGCTAATGCCAGAGTCTCCAGCTTCTCAAATTTCTTGAAACTGTTTCTCGAGACTCAATTTACTTAAGACTGTTTTCAAAGACTACAGTCTATTACAATTATAATATTACAGTTTACTACAGGTACTATAGTGTTCACATTTGAAGCTTTTTCTTGAATCCTTCAACTCCCTGATTATGGCAATTTGGTTGACACTTTGAAGCTTTCCTCCTTTCTCAACTGTCCTCCTACCCTGGGCTTTTGCCACAAACACTCTCTTGGTGTCTTTAAAGTTTTTTTCTCAGTAATATCTGCCAGCAAAAGAGGACTATATGACACCCCTGTTTTCTTCCCAGGTTGTCCCTTTGCATTTGTATATTTTCAGGAGAGTGCATTAACCCTGTTTTGGAAAGGCAAGAATTTCTTTCTAATCTCTAGTCATTTCAGTTTGTTATTCCCTCTGAAAAATGGTAATGAAAGTGGAGAAGACACTGGCCAAATTGGCACTATGCAAAGCTGAGATGCTAGCTAGTGATGGCTCCAGAATGATGGTGCTGGAGTTGGAGCCAGCATAATATAAAAGCAACCAGCCCAAGTATAAGACCTATAGTCTCCCTATAAAAAACAACTCCATCATCTGCCATCTCTGTGACTTAGGGCAAGGAGCATTTCAGAACCTCAGTGTCCTCCTTCATAACATAAATAAAAGCTTGAACTCTCACTACCAACATCAGCGAAGATTAAAATATTGTTACTGTAAAGTGGCTGATACATGTAAAAGTCAAGCAAAAGTTAGATTTTATTATTAGGGCTTGAAAGAGTGAGGCACAGTGGCATATACAATTATACACAAAGATGATTGATTGATTGAATGATAGCATCCAGAAGTCTTTTGTGGTGTCTCCCAAAATCTGTTCTCTAATCATTGTTGTGAAGGCCACTTTATTAACTAAACCCTGGATAACATACCTCTAAATACGTCTCGGTGTATCCTCTTTAATTTTACAGGTATAACCAGATAATTGCAATCAGTATTATAAGCTTTATTTGAGAAGAGATACTTGCCAATAGGTTGTTCTCCTAAGCTAAGCTGTGTGATAAATTAGAGATAACTCCCAAATTCAAGCTCCAACTCTACTTTTCTGACATTTGCATTGTCACAAATTATTGGGAGTCCTCACTTAAAAACAATCTATCTACCTGTGGCCCCATAGCAGTGTCTGATGAACCAAGCACATAGAAAAGTATATGTTGACATAGGCCATCTCTTGCTCCAGAAGTGTTCACTACAGGAAGCCTAACCATTTGTCACACAGGGTCAGATCTCAAAGTCCTTTCCCTTATTCTTTGAGTTTTAATTTTTATTTAGTTTTCTCTCAATGCCATCATGCCTGTGTTTAGGCTGGTCCTCCTGATTCTTTGTCCTCAATTAAAATATGGATAAATCAGATGGTCTCTAATACCAGCTTTATAGAAAGTAGGTAGAATCAGGCAGGATTCTCTCTAGTTTATAATACAACTTGAATTGAATCAGCTTTGTGAGTTAGGATTTTGACTGTACTCCAAAGAGATTCAAACTGAGAACTATTCCTTTGGGCTCCTTTGTTGTAAGGTCCACTGAACTCAATGAGGGCATATGGACATGGTTTACCATTTCTTCAGAGTTTCTTGTGAAGTTGCAAGAAAAATAACAATGAAGTCAAATGTGTTATTTGTTGAGTTAACTTAAGCAATATATGTTGACTCAGAAAATAAAATATTACAAAAGATAGAGACAAAACACGGAAGAAAATGCCAAGCAAAACCTCAGATTCAATCCTTGAAAGGACAATAATTCTACAAATTGTAGCATACAATCATCAAATTTTGTTTTCTTATGAATATAGGTACATTTTCCCAGGAAGATAATATGTTTACAACTAGAATTGTGGTCCACATATTGAATAGCAGCCTGTTATTTTTATTTAACAATATGTTCTGAACACTTTCTACATCTGTAAATGTATTGTTATGCATTTGTAATAGCTTATTGTATATAGGCACAATGATTTCTTTTGTACACATCCTGAATTATATACCCTTCAAATAAAGCCTTAGAAAGAATAATTCTGGGTTGAAGTCTATAAACATATTCCTAGTTGCTGGTACCCATGGACTGACCTGAGTTCGAAATCCAGTTCTTGCACATACTAGCGTTATGATATTAGCTCTTAATTTCAAATTATGACTTGGCCTAAATACATTGGTTTTATTCTTCAAAAGATCACCTTCAGACTGTGATGGAATCTTCAATTCTGAACAATTTACAATTTTTGCCAGCTCTGATGCAATATGCATCCACTAGAGATAGAATATACTTTCTGTCACCTAATCCTCAAAACCACTGTTATGTCAGCTTTGTTTCTTTTAATTCATGCTATTCTGATAGCAAACATTGAGATAAGGAATTGGGTGCAGGTATTTTATTTGTGAGATTGTCCCAGGAAGTAGGAGGAAGAGTGTCTGGAGAGGGATGCAGAGAAGGAGGAAACGTCAATATATGGGGCATGGCCAAGCAGATTCTGAAGGCAACAGGGACTCAGTTGTGTGGGACCTCTGTGAAAGGTAGAGAGGAATCTCCAGGTTTGTCCTGTTTCACACTTAGGAAGCAGGGGTGATTACTTCTAATCAAAAACCACCTCCCTGGGTAATAATTCCTCAAAATGCATGGCGTTGGATCTAGCAATTCCAAGTGCTTCAAAAAAGACACAGGGCTACATGCAGAAACAGGACTGTCAGGGTGAGTCTGGGCTTAGGTGAAACTGTTCACTGGAACTGTGGCTGAAGTCATAAGTAGGACAAAGGTGCATGATTTGGGGCAGCAAAAACACCTGTTACGTTAGTCCAGTGTAATAGGCAGAAAATTTGATCTCAAAGAGATTAATTAATTTGCTTGAGAACACTCAGCCAGTAATTGGCAGAAACAGGCTTCAAACTCTGGATTTCTGGCTCCAACTCCCATGTTCTTCCCATCACACCACGCTGCCTCCAAGAAAGCCCAGCACTTTGTGCTTGTATGGAAGCTTCAGGCACTCTGCTCTGGGCCACAGCTGTTTGGGCATAGCACGGTGGTGTGCCCTGCTGTATACCACCCATTCAACGTCTAAATCCCCTACAGCCTCAGTGTTCAGACATAAGAGCTGCATCCTTTTTATCTATCTGAACCCCTGATTTTTCACTTCACAGAATCAGTGCACTTGTACAAATCGTTTCAAACAGTGCATTGCAATAAATTGATGGGTTGTGAAATCCGTTTAGTGAGACTTGACTAGCATTTTAAAAATAAAATAGATGAAAATATCAGAAGTGTGTGGTTTCTGTCACTTTATCAAAGGAAAAAATGTTTATTCATGTGTATGTGAGTGTGTATGAGCATGCCTATGTATGTATACGTGTGTGTGTGCTGAGTCTCTACAAGGAATTTGTTTCATATGATGGGACATGGATAAGAAACTTTGAAAGCCTCTGACTCATAGGTTCAAAATGCAGGCTCAATAATGCTCAAAATGCATGGGTTCAAGTCCCAACTCCACCACATACTAGCCAGATATGTTTCAGTCTTCCTATCCATAAAACATGGCTAACCTCAAGGGTCGTTGAAGAATAAATGAATTGCTATGCATAGAAAGTTGAGAAGAGTGCCTAGCACATTAGGATTACTCAGTCATTGTTACTTTTCATTGTAAAAGTATAATCAATATATGATGTACAAAGTTTGCATGTAATTTTTGTTTAATATGGAACAAGGGAAAAGAAAATCATCAAGTATTTTCAATTATTTGGAAAGACATACTATGGGTATTGAGTTAAAACAGCATTTTCCTCACATTTATTTTGTGTTCTTTCCCAACTGCCCCTCACTACCCAGTGTTCTAGCCCTATAAACACAGTATTTATCAACTTAAACAATGAAGGTCTTAGGAAAATTAATGTAAAATATTTAGTAAGCTAAAATTTCATTCAAAAATACGCATTTTTCTAGTTTTCAGGAGGATAAATGAACTGTATAATATGGTCTTGTTCCATAAATAGTCTTGCAGTCTAAACAAATGACTCTCAAATTGCCATAAACTAAGACAGGATTATTATACCTTCCGGCTCAGAAAGAACACTGTAACTCAGGCTTTGTGAAAGAGCCAGTGACTTTGAACCGCTGCATGAATGTGGATGTGTTTTGTTTATGTAATCTAGAATAGTCATTTCTGAATTGATTGCACACGAAATTCATCCGAGGGAACACTGAAAATCATTTCCAATTGCATGGGGCCAATTGCATAGAAAACACTGAGAGTGTCCCCAAATCCATTCTATAAAAAATGCTCCTAGAAAGTGATGGTGGATCAAAAGATAAGCAATTTTGAAAATACCTTGACTGAAATTTGCTGACTGCTCATTCTTGGCTTGAAATAATGCCATTATAATTATTTTTAGTGTATCTGCAGCAATTATACAATAAGTTGATTTTCACTGCTTCTTCAAGAACAACCTTAAAAAACCATGGACACTGAGATTCTGAAATATCAGGAGAAGATCAAGAGAATGCTTTTTCCAGGGCCCCAATCATGATAAGAACCCTTTCCCCAGCATCCTTGACATGTTTTGTTAGATGTGATTGAAGGATTCTAGTGATAAGTAGTTATTTGTCTCCAATAAAACTTTACAGTTGCATTCATAAACAGGCTTCAAAGTTCTTCTAGTCATAAATCATCTGGACTCTTATTTGCTTATATTTTTCTTTAAAAACTGTTTTATAAAAATTAGGTATACATTAATGGAGAGTATGTATGCCCTACTATAAGTAAAAATTTTGTGTCACTAGATGTGCTGGTTTTATTTTTTCTAATACACACTTAAATGAGAAAATAACAATTAACATGAAATATGTTAGTTCTTACACCATCTAAAATCGTCTATTAAAACCACCCTTTGGGAAACACTCTTTACGAGTAAGAGGAAATAAGCCTCCTGTTTGTCTCACCTAGCAGCCCTTCAAATGCATAGATCTGTGAACATTTTTCTTCCCCAGGTGAAATATCTATAACTTCCTTAACTGCTTCTTATGTGAAACAATTTCCTAACTGCTCACCATCCTAGCAAGCTTCTTTTAAGTGCTCTCTGCTTTGTCTAAGTAGCTTTTAAATTGTGGAAGCTTCTCTAAGGTGTTAATTTCTTATCTCCGGAAAATATAAGCATTCCTCTATAGCTTCGTTTTCTGAGTCACAGGCCTGAGGAACTCGCTTCTAGAAAATGTGAATGTATCAGCTGTAGGATGCAGAATTTCTTATGGCTCTTGAGCATTATCTTTGTGTTTCTTTGATAGGGGATGTGGTAGCAAGAGAGTGACTTTATATGAAGATATTGAGCAAAATATCAAAGTTTTTTACAAGGAGGACTAGCATAAGGCAAACGACACTAACGACATACTCATTCCTTATTTTAATTGACCTGTTCATTTTGAGATAGTTGTAGATTCACATGCAGTTGTAAAAAATAGTTAGAGATCCTGTGTTCCCATTGCCAGTTTTTCCCAGTGTCAACATCTTGCACTGTTCTGTAGTACAATATCACAACCATGATGATGACATTAATGTTGTCAAAATATGAAAATTTTCTATCAATACAAAATCCCCTATATTGCCCTTTTATAGTCAGTTTCTTCTCAACCTCAACACCTGGCAATCACTAAACTGTTCTATATCCTGTAATTTTTGTCCTATTATGAATGTTATATAAAAGGACTCATACAGGGCCAGGCGCAGTGGCTCACACCTGTAATCCCAGCACTTTGGGAGGCCGAGGTGAGTGGATCACGACGTCAGGAGATAGAGACCATCCTGGCTAACATGGTGAAACCCTGTCTCTACTAAAAATACAAAAAATTAGCCAGGCGTGGTGGCAGGCGCCTGTAGTCCCAGCTGCTCGGGAGGCTGAGGCAGGAGAATGGCATGAACCCAGGAGGCGGAGGTTGCAGTGAGCAGAGACTGGGCCACTGCACTCTAGCCTGGGCAACAGAGCGAGACTCTCTCTCAAAAAAAAAAAAAAAAAAAAAAAAGGACTCATACAGAATCCAGCCTTTGAGATTGGCTTTTATAATTTAACTTAATTCTCTAGAGATTCATGGAATTGTATGTATCAACTATTTTTTTTTTCTTTTCTTTCCCTTTTACTTATTTCTTTTCATTGCTGAGTAGTTTCCTGTGGTGTGGATGTACCACAGTTTAACCATTCACCTGTCAAAAGATAGTACATTGTTTCCAGTTTTGAGTCATTACAAACAAGACTGTGAAATTTGTGTACAAAGCTTTGTATAATCATAGTTTTTTATTTCTCTGAAATCAGTGTCAAGGAATACAATTATTGGGCCATATCGCAGTGGCATGTATACTTTTTAAAGAATCTGTCAAACTGTATTCCAAGTATCTCTACCATTTTATATTCCTACCAGCAATGTATGAATGATCCACATCCTGGAGAGCATTTGGTGTTGTCACTATTTTTTACTTTAGACATTCTGATAGCTCTATAGTTACATCTCATTGTGGTTTTAATTTGCATTTATCTACTGGCTGATGGTGTTGGACGTCTTTAATGTGTTTATTTGCCATCTGAATATCCTGTTTGGTGAAATTTCTCTTTATGTCATTTGCCCAGTTGTAATTGGATCATTTACTTACTGTTGTTTTAAGAGTTATATATATACTGCATACTAGCCCTTTGTTAGATATGTGGCTTGCAAATACTTTCTCAGGCTGGGTGCAGTGGCTCATACCTGTAATCCCAGCACTTTGGGAGGCTCAGAGGGCAGATCATGAGGCCAAGAGTTCAAGACCAGTCTGACCAACATGGTGAAACCCCGTCTCTACTAAAAATACAAAAATTGGCTGGGTGTTGTGGTGCGTGCCTATAATCTCAGCTAGTCAGGAGGCTGAGGCAGGAGAATTGCTTGAACCCGAGAGGTGAAGTTGCGGTGCAGTGAGCTGAGACTGTGCCACTGCACTCCAGCCCTGGGCAACAGAGTAAGAGCGAGAGTCCATCTCAATAAATAAATAAATAAATAAATAAATAGATAAATAAAATATTTGCTCTCACTGTGTAACTTGTTTTTCAATCCCATGAATAGGGTCTTTTGTAGAATTAAAGTTTTCTATTTGGTAAAGTCAAATCTGACTTTACGGATTATGCGCTCCTTGTCTAGTATTATAGATACCAAATATTTTTACCGTTTTTTTCTAAAAGTTTTAGAGTTTTAATAAGTTATCTTTTCTCTATTGAATTGCTTTTGAGTTGTCGAAAATCAATTGTCCATATTTTTGTGGGTTTATTTCCAAGTTCCCTTTCTTCTTCCTTGATTTATGTGTCCCTCTTTCTACCACGATCAGTCTTGATTACTGTAGACATAATTTTTAAAATTGAGTAGACTAATTTATCTTTTATTTTTCTTCCTTCTTTGTTTTCCTTCTTTCTTTCTCATTTTTTTCAAAAATTGTTTCAGCTGTTCTTTTTTTGCCTCTCTATAGAAATTTTAAAATAATAGTAATATAACAATTAATTACAGTTTTTGTAAGTAAAATAATTGAATACAAAAATATCTTGCTGGGAATTTGATTGGACTTGTGTTAAACCTGTAAATCAGGTTTGGGGACAACTGACATCTGTACTATATTGAATTTTCTAATTCATGAACACTGTGTATCTGTCCATTTATATAGATGTTTGGCTTGTTTTATCAGTGTTTTGTAGTTTTTAGCATAAAAGCTCTGGTCATGTTTTCTTCAGATTTAATTACTAACTTTCTGAGTGATTGCAAGTGATATTTTATTTTTACATGTGTTCATTGCTAGTATATAGAAATACAATTTATAGTTTTATTTTTATCTTGAATTCTGCGACCTTTTTGATCTCATTTATTAATTCCAGAAGTCATTTTGTAGAGATTTTTTTTTTTCTTGACAGCGTCTCGCTTTGTTACCCAGTCTGGAGTGCAGTGGCGCAATCTTGCCTCACTTCAACCTGGACTTTCTGGGTTCAAGTGATTCTCCTGCCTCAGTCCCCCAAGTAGCTGGGACTACAGATGCATGCCATCATGCCAGGCTAATTTTTGTATTTTTGGTAGACATGGGGTTTGTTTCATCATGTTGCCCGGTCTGGTCTCAAACTCCTGGACTCAAGATCCATCCACCTTGGCATCTCAAAGTGCTGGGATTACCAGCCTGAGCCACCGTGCCTGCCCTGTAGATTCTTGACTTATTGCATTGGCTATACATACATGTATGTGTGTGTATAGCATGTGTCTATATATGTGTGTGTATAGTATGTGTCTATATATGTGTGTGTGTATATACATATGTGCTTGTATATATGTGTTTACATATACTTAATGAAGGTATATGTATATATATTCATTAAATATAAACAAACATATACACATTGATATGTATATATCTTCATTAAATGAACTGTGACATATTCCACCTTCCCTATTTCTCTGTTTTCCAGAAGAGATAGTTTAGAATTGATGTGAATTTATCTTGAATTGTTTTGTAGAATACTGCAGTGAAACTATCTGTGTCTAGAGATTTTTTTGGGGGTGTTTTAAAAATTAGAATTCAAGTTTCTTTTTTTTTTTTTTTTTTTTTGAGATGGCGTCTCGCTCTGTTGCCCAGGCTGGAGTGCAGTGTCGTGATCTTGGCTCACTGCGACCTCCGCCTCCCAGGTTCAAGAAATTCTCCTGCCTCAGCCTCCTGAGTAGCTGGGATTACAGGCATGTGCCACCACGCCCAGCCAATTTTTGCATTTTTAGTAGAGATGGGGTTTCACCGTGTTGGTCAGGCTGGTCTCGAACCCCTGACCTCTTGATCCACCTGCCTCGGCCTCTCAAAGTGCTGGGATTACAGGCATGAGCCACCACGCCTGGCCAAATTCAAGTTTCTTAATAGTTACAGGACTATCCAAATGATATATTTCATGGTTGGTTGTGATATTTTGTATTTTTTTAAAGACTCACTCATTTTCAGATTTATGAGATACAGCTGTTTGTGGCAGTCCTTTATTATTGTTTTGATGCCCGTAGTGACATACACTGTTTCATTCCTGATATTGGTTTTTCTCTCTTTCTTTTGTCAGTTTTGCCAGAGTTTTGTCAATTTTATTGATTTTTTTCAAAGAAGTAACTCTTTGCTTCATTAATTTTTCTTTGTTATTTTTTAATTTCGTTGATTTCTGCTCTCTTCCCTCTTCCTTCTGCTACCCTTGCTTTCCTTTTTCTAAGTTCTTGAGCTTGCAGCTTGGATGATTGACTTGAACTCTTTTCTAGTGTATGCAGTTAGTCCTGTAAATTTCACTCAGCATTATTTTAGACATATGTAACAAATTTTAATATGTTGTATCTTCACTGTCAATCAGTTCAATGTGTTTTTTATTATACCTGAGCCTTCCTGTTTGATCCAATTTATTATTTAAAAGTGTGTAGTTTTCAAGTGTTTGAAAATTTTCCTATTACTTTCTGTTATTGAGAATCTGTGATATTCTATTTCTGTCAAATAATACATGCTACTTGATTTCAATTATTTTTAACTGGAAGTTTGTTTAGTGGCCCACAATATGGTCTGTCTTGACATACATTCAATGAAAACTTGAAAAGAATGTACATTTGGCTGCGGTTGAAGACTGCTGGTTAACGGTGCTGAGTTCTTCTGTAAAATTGCTGATGCTCTGTCTCCTTGTATCAATCATGTAGAGAATGATGTGGATGTCTCAAACTACACTTGTGAATTTGTCTCTTTCTCCTTTCAGTTCTACCGATAGAACTGCTTTATCAGTTCTACCACTTATGTCACATATTTTGCAGCTTCGTTTTTGGTGTACACATTTTTGTTTTTTGTTTTTTTTTTTGGAGACCGAGTCTTGCTCTGTCGCCCAGGCTGGAGTGCAGCAGCGCCATCTCGGCTCATTGTAAGCTCCGCTTCCCGGCTCCTGGGTTCACGCCATTCTCCTGCCTCAGCCTCCCAAGTAGCTGGGACTACAGGCGCCTGCCACCACACCCAGCTAATTTCTTGTATTTTTAGTAGAAACGGGGTTTCACCATGTTAGCCAGGATGGTCTGGATCTCCTGACCTTGTGATCTGCCTGCCTCGGCCTCCCTAAGTGCTGGGATTACAAGCATGAGCCACCGTACCTGACCCGGTGTACACACTTTTATAATTGCTACGACTTCTTGGTGTATTGACCCTTTTATCAGTATGTAATACATCTCTCTGATTCTGGTAAGTTTTTTTTGCTCTGAAGATAAGATATGTTATCTAATATTAATATAGCTACTCTAAGTTTCCTGTGATTAATATTTCCGTGAGATATCTTTTTCCATCCTCTTAATTTCGACGTGTCTATTTTGTCATATTTGTAGTTAAGTTTTTTGTAAACAACATAGTTGGGTCATGGTTTATAATCCTATCTGATAATCCTTGTCTTTTAAGTGGTGACCTTAGGCCATTTATATTTTATTTTATTTTAATATATTAGAATTTAACATTTAATATTTTGTTTTCTGGGTGCTTTCTGTTTGTCTCTTCTCTGCTTTCTTTTTCTTAACTTATTGTGGATTACTTGAATATTTATTTAAAATTCCATTTTGCTTTATTTATACTGCTTTTGAATTCATCCTTTTATATAGCTTTATTAGTAACTGCTAGGTATTGCACTCTATTTTATATAAGTAATTTGTCACAGTTTACTGGTGTCATCATTTTATCAGTCTGAATAAAATACAGAAACCTTATTTCTTTTTGTGCCCCTTTATCCTTCCCCTTTGGTCATATAATTGTTTTAATTATTTCCTCTGCATACACTTAGAAGCACATTATACAACAATATAATTTTTGCTTCAAGTGTCCCAAACATAATTTAGAAAACTCAAGAGAAAAACGAAAGCTTATTGAATCTACCCACATTTTTTGTTTACTGTGTTCCTTCTACTTTCTTGATGTTCCAAAGTTCCTTCTTTTATTTTTTCTTTCTATTTAGATAACAGAGTACAGTCATTATTTTAGGATAGGCCTGCTAGTGACAAGTTTTCTTAGATTTCTTCATCTGAGATTTTTAAAATTTACTCTTTACACTTAAAGTATATTTTTGGCTGGGCGTAGTTGCTCACACTTGTAATCCCAGCACTTTGGGAGGCCAAGGCGGGCGGATCACGAGGTCAAGAGATTGAGGCCATCCTGGGCAACATGGTGAAACCCCATCTCTACTAAAAATACAAAAATTAGCTGGACGTGGTCGTGCAGGCCTGTAGTCCCAGCTACTTGGGAGGCTGAGGCAGGAGAATAGCTTGAATCTGGGAGGCAGAGGTTACAGTGAGCCGAGATGGTGCCACTGCACTCCAGCCTGGGTGACAGTGAGATTCCATCTCCAAAAACAAAATATATATTTTCTTAACCACACTAAAAGTATTGTGCTCCCTTTTTTCTGAACTCCGTGGTTTCTGATGGGAAACCTATTGTCACTTGATTGTTTTGTTTTGTTTTCATTATGGGTAAGATGTCATTTTTCTCAGGTGGCTTTCAAGATGTTTTTCTTCGTTTTTAAAAGTTTAATTATGATGGGTCTTGGCATGGATTCACTGGGGTCGATCCTATCTTTGGTTTCCTCAGCTCCTTGAATCTGCAAGTTTATGTCTTGCATTGAATGTGGGAAGTTTTCAGCCATTATTCAAATTATTTTAGCCCCACCCTCTTTCTTCTGGAACTCTGATGACACAAATTTTAAAACTTGTTATTGATCCCTGGTCACTAACGTTCTATTAATTATTCTTCAGTCTACTTTCTGTTTTTCAGATTGGATAAGTTTTATTGTTTAATCTTCCAGTTTTCTGATTCTTTCCTCTATCTCTTTTTCTGCTATTAAGACTATCAAGCCTATCCTCTGAGGATTTTATTACAGTTCTATTTTTTCAGTTTTAGTATTTTCATTTGTTTTTTTGTTTTTTTTTTTGAGATGGAGTCTTGCTCTGTTGCCCAGGGTGGAGTGCAGTGGCGCGATCTCGGCTCACTGCAAGCTCCGCCTCCCGGGTTCACACCATTCTCCTGCCTCAACCTCCTGAGTAGCTGGGACTACAGGCACCTGCCACCACGCCCGGCTAATTTTTTTTTTTTGTATTTTTAGTAGAGATGGGGTTTTACTATGTTAGCCAGGATGCTCTCGATCTCCTGACCTCGTGATCCACTCGCCTCGGCCTCCCAAAGTGCTGGGATTACAGGCGTGAGCCACTGGTTTTTATCATCTATTTATTTGCTGATACTATTTCTTTGGTGAGGCTTTCCAGTTTTTCATTTGTTTCCAGTGTGTTCATAATTGATTATTGAAGCATTTTATCATGGTTGTTTTTAAATTTTTGTCAGCTCATTCTGTCTTTCATTTTGATGTATGCATTTATTGTTTTTGTCATACTATTTAAGATCTTAGGTTCTTAATATGATGAGTAATTTTGAATTCAAACTTGGATATTTTTATATTATGAGATCATTAAATTTATTTAAACCTTCTGTTTTAACTGGCTTTTTTTTTCACACTGTTCTAGCAGTCAAAGTGGGAAGTAAAATTCATAATTGCCTTGTGTATATAAAAATCCATGCATTCTATTCAGTCTCCATTGGTACCTGACTGGTGGGTTCCTCATTATTGCCAAGCAGAGGTGAGAATTCTGGCTCTCCGTGGAGTCTGCCCTGGAACTGTCAGTAGGGAGCATATTCCTGCCAGTGAGTTCAAAGTCCTGGCTCCCGACTTGGCTTTATTTGACACCACTCAAGTGCATCTTGATAATCTCATGGACGTGGAAGTGCAGGTTCACCACTCGGCCTTTGCATAGGTAAAGATAGGGCCACAATATTTTCTGGGTGTTTAACCGGTCACAAAGTAAGTTACTTTTAAGTTTTCTGACTTGTTAGGTTGCTATTTTCCTGGCCAACCTCCTAGAGAGAACAGGCTTGTTTTGGAGCATTTTTCATCTACCTCATTTGTAATTCCGGATTCTAGCTTCGACAACTCAGAGATAAATGAGGGAAAAATAAAACTCATGGCATGCACCACTGTGTCCTTTCTGAAATTCCCTAGACAATCAGCTTTGTTCTCTACAATTTTCAGTCTTCATAGGCTTATTTTTATTAGAATGTCCAGGATTCTCCATTGTAATTACTGGGCAAAAGAGGGAAAGGTCTATTTTCTCCACCTTCTCAAAGGCTGAAGATCCCACCTATTTTTTTTTTTTTAAGTACAAAAGGAGAAAAATATTTTGTTGGACTACTCTGTACTGGGCGTTTAACTTGCAGCATCTCATTTCAAATTTTTACTACTTTATTGGTGTTTTTCCAGTTGTACAAATGAGGTACCCATGTCACAGGAAGGTTAGAAAACTTGCCTCAGCTCACACAGATGGAAAAGGAGAGAGCTGGAATTTTGAGCCCACAAGTGGCTCACTTACCAGCTCCATTATGTTTTGTACTCTCCATCCATTAATTTCTCTAATACTTTCAAGGTAGCAAAATCTCTGCAAAGTATTCTAACACTTGAGAAAATAATTCTCAAGTGTTAGAATACTTGTGTGAGGTTACTACTTAAAGGAGAAATTATTTATCAAAATTACAGAATTTAAGAATTAGATAAAGGTTATTTGATTTACACCAAAAGGTAATGATTTGGACTCAGAATATGTCTCCCAGTCCAGATCTTGCTCTATGCTGCATTTTCTGCTACCATAAAAGGACTATGAATTCACTTATTTATCATTGAATTGAACACATCTTAGCTGATCATAGCTCTGAAGTGAGAACAGAGTGTTTACAAGGGCAATGGATGCCTGGAATTCCCTGGCCTCACTATTATCCTAGCTGTTCTAGCCCTTTCATGCACATGCTTCAAATCTCAGCCTTTGGGATGTGAAGCACTTCAGAGCTAAAAGTGCACATATGTCATTATGACCATCACCTAATGCTGCAATGGCTTCTCTGTTAGTCTGTCTTTCCCCCAGGGAGTGGGAAAGCACTGAACCTTTCCATCTTTACATTCCTGGCACCAGAATTGACCATTATATCATAAGACCTAAAGAGACAATATTGAGTGAATGTATGGATGGATGAGGAAAATAAAGTAAAATCAGCAAAAATATCTTGCATGTGAGAAAGTAAGTTCTGATTGAATAATCCTTTATTTAGCAAAGGCATATGGCCTACTTTGCAAAAGAATTTAGGATGATTATAAAATTACACAAATTAATCAGTTTCGGCATGTTCTATTTTTTCTGACCTTTCTCAAAATAAAAAAAAGAACCAATTACTTTGGGGGAGGACATTGCTTTTCTTTAATAAAAATAAGAATAAATAAAACTTGCAAAGAACTTCCTGAGGGCAAATATTTTCATGGGATTATGTTGATTACTTTAGCTGCGGTTGAAGATAAGACCATTGATTTTTCTCATTATCTATGAGACTCTAATCAATACCAAGTATTTATTGGTTAGCTCTTGTATGTTTTATAAGATCCTAAAGGCTAAGGTAACTAAAGAAGAAACAAAACATATGCTTCCTTCTTTGATGTTACTTATCTTGTATTTGAACACACGGTTTCATGGAAGAAATAATGACAAATAATATAAGACGATGGGATTGGAGAACTGGCTTGCATTAGGTATATTACATAATCACAAATGATAGCTTTAACAAGAGAAGAAGGAAGTAGGTACTGATTGTCTACCATTGTATTAGCCGTGATACAGGAAACTTTTATGTTATCTTTAAGGAACACTTTTTAAAACCAATATTATCAGCCATAATTTTTACCTGTTAGAAATCTGAGACTTTGAGAAGCTGAACAACTGGATTAATGCTGCACAATAACTGAAATAAGTAGGATTCAAATAGAGTTGGAAAGAAAACCTGTGCTCTGTTCAATACATTAAACCTATTGAGCTAAATAACTAGTAAGTGTTTAATAAGTGTGTTTCAAAAGTAAAAGAAAGAGTAAGAATGAGACAGAAGTGAAGAAATCCACCTGGGGGAAGTGTGGAGATTAAAGATGTGTAGGGTTTGGATGCATGAGGAAGAGAAAATGCAAGGCCTGCAAAGAGTCACAAAGAGTCCCCCAAACAGGGGAGAGCAAACCAGTCTGATCAGGAAACAGACACAGTGGGAAACCAGTAAGGCCTCACCCGATAGGGTGAAATAATGAGCAGGGAGTGTACATCGCACCTGATAGGAAGAAGAATGGATCAGTATAAAAGTGTGGTTTCAGTAAAAGAGAGCAATTTAGGGTGGGGGCAGTTTGTCCAGGCCTGAATTTAGTTAACTACAGTGAGAAAGGAGTACTTGGTTCCCTGAGGGATTGCTTCTCAGATTTGGATGATGAACAGATGTGAGAGAAGGAGAGAGAAATGACTTGCAAAATTCAAATTGGGGTGATTGCTAGAACCTAGTAAGCTACATGGCAAAGAAGCTTGCAGTTGTGATCTCATCACTTGTTAGTTTTTTACCACTTTGAACCTCAGTTTTACTGTCATGAATATGGGGTTGCCAGGCAAATTCAGTGAAATAAAATATGTAAAGAACCTAGTCCACAGTAGCTTTCCAATAACTGTGAGTTTATACCCCTGGGTGAATGGCAGTGTTTTTCAAAGGGGAAAGAAAGCACAGGTGACTGGAAGGATTGAGTTTACCTTGGGAGCTCTAACGTTTTCCTGGAGAGACCTCACACACGTTTATAGAAATAAATTTGATCTGGACACTGAAATAGGTCAGAGGTCCTCAGTCCATGAAATCAGATAACAAGCTCTGTGCCCTGAGATTCTTAGGCAAAAACAGCTAGGCGCTGTCGGTGCCTGTGATAGTGCAGATGGCTTCTGCTGAGCCAGCTGGCTGAATTGAAAACCCGAAGTAGGTCAAATACACATTACCTGAAATTTCTGGGGAATGTGGAGCCTTCTGCTTTGCATAAGGCAGGTCCTCGGCTTCTGTGCCTTCTTTGTGTCGATCTGGGCTGGTGCCCTTTTGAACTCAGAGGAATGGTAATTCCCCACATCACTTCTGGTGGCCCCTATCTTTTTATCGTATTATACTTTCTGAGTACCCTTCCTTTTTTCCTTTAACTCTACAGTCTCCTTCTGGGCTTTAGAACTGTCCTGTTACAAGGTTATCTTACATTATACCCATTATACAAGGGGATAAACTAAGATACAGAAAGGTTAAGGGATTTATTTGGGATAGCCTGTTAGAATAAAGCCAGAGTTACGGTTCTGTGGGGAAGATGAGGTCTTAAAAAGACGATAGCCGTCAACTAGTCCGGGGGTTGGCAAATTTTGTAAAGGACTGGATAGTAAATATTTTAGGCTTTGTAGGCTACATATAATCCCCATTACTTTTGTTGCTGCTGCTTTTCCTCCTCCACCTTTAACAGAGTAAACAAACATTCTCAGCCTGCGGGCTGTACACACACAGTCCATGGGCCAAATTTGGACCAAAGTTTGCCAACCCTGTAGTACTTTAATCCTTTCAATGTATAGGTGAGGTGACAACAAGACAGACGAATTTAGTGAGGCACCCAGGTGTCACCAAGTCTAGAGAGTGGTGGAGCTGGGCTAGACCTCAAGTTTCCTCAACAACATTTTTCTCTTTGCCATAGTTTAATTTCTCAGACACTTGCCAATTGTAGGAAGTAGTTACTTATCTATTTACATTCCAAAATGGGCCATTTGAAAGGCCATGGAGACTGAGGTACCACAGTTTGTCTCCTCACCTCTGTATCTATGCTTGTCCCTTGCTTTTTAACGTAATTTTCATTGCCTAAGTCCAAAGATTATTTGAGGTGGTGTAAAAAAGTACAAATAGTTCACAACAATAAATAAATGATAAAAATCACGTGATACAAACAATGAAAGGGAAATAATAATGCTAACAGAAAGATACGCAGTAAGTATTGAACTTTGCCTCTGGCTTCCTGATGCCTATAACAAAGAGAAGTTCATAGTTAGTCACAAAAGTCAGCGTTCACACATTTAAAATGAATCAGTTGTTTGTTGGAGCTCATATTTTGTGATTTTAAGAACGAATAGCCATTCCTGCAGGGGCTCTGTATGAACAGTGTGCTGTATAAAGCCATGTTCAGGTTTTATATCTCACAATTATTACATATCAGGCTGCACTGTTTATTGGCTAGACCATGGCCTGTGGAGCTGACAACCTGTGTTGGAATCTTACTCTGGTACATTCTTGCAATATGAAATTGGCAAGTCCTTTGGCTTTTCTTATCCTCCATGTCCTTATCTGTGAAATGGGAACTAAGAATAGCTACCTGAGAGCTTGTGGTGGGAAATGGTAAATATACATAAAGCCTCTAGAAGAGACTGGCACATAATCAGTTCAATGAACAGTTACTATCATGATTGCTGTCTGTAGATTCCTGACTTGCATTTTGAAGGAGTGATGATTGTTAAGGCACAGACAACTCAGAACTGATTTGGCATTAGATGAATGCTTAATGATTCTTGGTAAATGCCTGAATATGAATGATTAGACACTAGATGTGTCAATTTATGTATGAGATGATGGGATCTTATTTTTTTAGGAGGAATGGGCACCCATAGTCATATTAAAAAATAAAGCACATTTGATGTTGTTAAGGTAAAGCCCAACAAAGCCACAGCTTATTTGTTCACTCTCTCTAATGTCCATACTTGGGTATAAGATAGAGAAAATACTCATGGAATATGGACAACAATAATAATAGCATTGCATTTGCATGCCAGCTTGATAGAGGTGAAAATAAAAAAAGCTTATTTCAACTCAGTATTATCTTGCATGATTTGTATTAATGATATCACAGCCTCAGTGTTTAAAGCCAAGTTTGGAAATTTGCAGATGCTACTAAATTATGAGAAAACAACAAATAATGAGGCACAACGTATTCTGATGGAGGAGAAATTTGCTCATTTGGGCACCTCAGGCTAATAGAGAGCTAATGGATGGCAAATACAGTTTGTGTAGATAAATGTTGAATAATGAGTTTTGAAACACAGACTAAAGGGAGGGAATGCCTAATGAATTGAAAGTGCTTTAGCACAATAAATCAAAGAATGTTGCTGTGTGAATAAAGGGGATGGTCTAAACGTGCAAACTCAAATTGTTTTTTCTTTTCAGCAAAGGGCAGAAATGGTCACCAGAAGTAAATAACACTTTTAACATGCAGTAATCAGCATTTCAGAGTGCAGAAATAGGAGGAACTTTGAAATCTGTCCTATGTGCATTTAATTTCTGCTCCTTTTCCAAAATTATATGATTTGGAGTAATTCTGTTGATCTACCTGAACTCCATTTTCTTCATCTGAAAATGAGAATAGTAGTATTTGTCAGGGCTATTGATATGGTGTCGTCAGGTTAACTGCATAAGGGTCCCTGGGCTGAGAGGTCATCACCCACATTGCAAATGTCATAGATTTGTCTAATACATTTATAGACTTGTCTAATACATATATATGTCTAATACATTTATAAAATACATTTGTCGAATACATTTAAGCACCATGCTCTTTATAGATAGACTCAAAGTTTCATGTTTGTTTATTTTGTTTGTTTTAATCAATATATACATAATAAAAACACTGCTATATAGAGGCAAAATATGTTGAGAAAGGGGTACTTTTTTTTTTTTCTAAATTGCTAAAGGCACAACAGCAACTGGCGTGGGGCTAAAGATTTCCTGGTTGGAGGCATGCATGCACAGCCCCAGGGGGACGAGTTTTTGGGTGAGATGGGCACCAGCTCTGAAGGCACCTCTCTCCAGATTGGTGCTGCTCGCTGATAAGAGATGACTGCTTTGCCAGGGATCAGTGTGAGACTATGGAACAGTACAAGGAAAATCAAAACACTGGCAGCCACAGAAAGAATCCTCCATGGTGGGCACTGCTGCCCTCAGTGCTCCTGTAGGATCTTACCTTTAAAAAGCTACACTGCATGTGTCTTTATAGTAGAACTATTTATAATCCTTTGGGTAAGACATATGCACACTTATGTTTATTGCAGCACTAGTACAATAGTAAAGACTTGGAACCAACCCAAATGCCCATCAGTGATAGACTGGATAAAGAAAACGTGGCACATATACACCATGGAATACCATGCAGCCATAAAAAAGGATGAGTTCATGTCCTTTGCAGGGACATGGATGAAGCTGGAAACCATTCTTCTCAGCAAACTAACACAGGAACAGAAAGCCAAACACTGCATGTTCTCACTCATAAGCGGGAGTTGAACAATGAGAACACGTGGACACAGGGAGGGGAACATCACACACTGGGGCCTGTCATGGGGTGACGGGCTAGGAGAGGGTGAGCATTAGGACAAATATCTAATGCATGCGGGTCTTAAAAGCTAGATGACGGGTTGATAGGTGCAGCAAACCACCATGGCAGATGTATACCTATGTAACAAAGCTGCACATTCTGCACATGTATCCCAGAACTTAAAGTTAAAAAAAAAAAGCAAAAAAAAAAGCTGCACTGCAATTGCCAATTTCCTTATCTGGCTCTTTCCCTTTCCCGTGAGCTCCTTGGAAGGCTGGAAGCTAGCCCTACTATCCCTGCTTCCACAGGAAAGTTCCTGAAGCCTGTTTGACACTTGGTGCATTGTTTCTGAAAAAGTGATGAATGAGTCTCTCTTCTGTTGCCTCCCATGGAGGTCAGTGTCATATTTCTAGGCTTAGTTATTTTAAATTGCCTTGATATTTTTAATTTTAATATGCTCCTTTTTTTCTTTATTCTGAATTTTTGGTTTGTGTCAGCCAACATTTATTGAATGCACAATGTATGGCAATCAGTTTCATTCTTTATTTTAATCTTTAGTTAATCTTTAACACTCTTATGAGATAAACATCATTAGCCCCATTTTCTAGATGAATAAGTTGAGGCTTAGATAGAAAAATAGTAAATTGCTCAACATTGCATAGTGAGCAGATTGCAGAGGAGAGATTCAAAACTAAGTCCCCCTGTCTTCAAACTGCTCTTAAAGATTTTTCTCAGTGGGTCGCTGAACATTCTTTCCCATGCTATTCTCTAAAGTTATTCTAATATTTTCTTATTTTCCTTGACATACACAAACATGAAGTAATTACACCCCACTATTGCATCATGTAGCTCCAAACATTCCAATATCCTTGCCCTGTAAGTAAGTCAACATTCACTATTTGTCTTTAGTTCCCATTTGTGCTTAGATGAATAACCTACTCTATTAGCCTGAATTTTTTTCATATTTTATACCTATTTTTCAAAACTCATTTATAGGAACATATGGGAGCCCTGCTGAAAGGATTGTAGAAAAATCCCTTTGGGCAAGAGGTGTGCATGAAAAAATACAGTTTTATTTCATCACTCTCATGCAAAAATTTTCAATAGCTCCTTCTTGCCGATTTAATCAACTCAATTGCTAGCAACTTAGTATCCATTCTTTAGGGGACTAGACATTCATTTCTAAATGCATTTCCTTCATATTCCATGACACAAACTCCCTCACATGGCCTTCACATGTCTAGCTCCCAAAGTAGCCTGTATGCTCTTCACAGATAGGAGGCATATCATATTTATTCCAACAAACTATTTGGGGAATTGTATTCCCTAGCTCTGGGAAAACTGCTTTCCTCTCTGTGGCCCAGAGAAGCCAAATCTTCTTTTATTATTATTTATCTATTTATTTTAGAGACAGAGTCTTGCTCTGTCACCCAGGCTAGAGTGCAGTGGCATGATCTTGGCTCACTGCAACCTCCATCTCCCGGGTTCTAGCAATTCCCCTGCCTCAACCTCCCCAGTAGCTGGGACTACAGGAGCACGCTGCCATGCCCGGCTAATTTTTGTTATTTTAGTAGAGACAGGGTTTCACCGTGTTCCCCAGGCTAGTTTCAAACTCCTGAGCTCAGGCAATCCGCCTGCCTCAGCCTCCCAAAGTGCTAGGATTACAGGTGTGAGCCACTGTGCCCGGCCCCAAATCTTTTCATGTACTATTTTATTTGTTGGACTGGACTGTCTACTCATCTGCCATCCAAACATGACCTATTCCTAATAGTAACTTGAATTTGGGTGTTCTTTTAGAGCTTGGAAAGCATGTTTACATATATTATCTCCTCAGATTCTCACCGTATCCCTATGAGAAAAATATTTTAAGCATTCTTATTTTTCAGATGAGACAGGTAGAGGTTACCTGCTGTGCCCAGGGACTGCCAAACTAATGAAGGCTTTGGATGGGATCCTGACACAGACATTCTGATTCTAAAGTCCCATTCTAAAGCATTGTCACACTATCCTACCCCAATTCCATCTCCACCACAAAGATGTTGCTTTCTAATCATCCTCTCAACCTCTATACACTTTGATAACATCAAGAAGTTTTTATCATATTAACAACCAAATAAATGCACAAAGTGAAACAGTATGCATGTTCTGAAAATACAGATAAAGACAAATCTTTTTCTCTCCCATTCCCCTTGCCACTCTCACCTTGGAACCAAGCCCCACTGTAAGGACATGCTGGCGCCCCAGAGCCTGTGTGGTTCTTAGCATGGACCACCTTGCAGGAATGAGCTGGCCCTTTGTCATTGTTTCACTATGCTCTACTTGAAGAACAGTAAAGACAGCCTCTGAAGCACATTCAGTTGACCCCTGGACATCGCAGGGTTTGGGGGACCACCCTAACCCGGTCAAAAATTCACACATAAATTTTGACTTCCGGCCAGGCGCGGTGGCACACTTCTGTAATCCCAGCACTTTGGGCCGCTGAGGCGGGAGGATCACGAGGTCAGGAGATCGAGACCATCCTGGCTAACACAGGGAAACCCCGTCTCTACTAAAAATACAAAAAAATTAGCCAGGCATGGTGATGTGCACCTGTAGTCCCAGCTACTTGGGAGGCTGAGGCAGGAGAATGGCATGAACCCGGGTGGCGGAGCTTGCAGTGAGCCGAAATGGCGCCACTGCACTCCAGCCTGAGTGACAGAGTGAGACTCCGTCTCAAAAATAAATAAATAAATAAATAAATAAAATAAACAAAAAAGCCTTTGACTCCCGAAAAACTTAACTACTATTAATGATAGCCTATTATTGGCCAGAAGCCTCAGTGATCACGTAAACAGTTGATTAACACATATTTGTGTTATGTGTATTATTTGCTCTATTCTTACAATAAAGAAGGTTACAGTAAAGAAAATGATACTAAGGAAATCAAAAGGAAGACAAAATATATTTACTATTTATTAACTGAAAGTAGAACATCATAAAGGTCCTCATCCTCGTTTTCATGCTGAGTAGGCTTAGAAGGAAGAGGGAGGAATTGATCTTGATATGCAGGGGTGGCAGAAGTGGAAGAAAATCTGGGTATAAGTAGATCCATGCAGTTCTGACCTGTGTTGTTCAAGGGTGAACTGTACTCACAGTGGGGGTGGAAGGATCAACACAACTTAGGACATTAACAGCTAATTGCTCTACTGAATATAACTATGGGCTAGAGATGGTTCAGACGATATTATGTGTAGTAGATCATAATCCTGAAGACAACCCTAAGAAGTAGTGTCCCATTATTTCCCCCATTTTACAGATGAGGAAACTGAGGCACAGGTAAAAAAAATCCAGGGGCACAACTAGTGTTAGATTTGGGTTATATATTCAGGAAAGCCCATCAGAGCCTGAGCCGTACTCTCTGTGTCTGGCAATGATTGAAAAAACAAACAACTGATAAGATGCCAGCTTGAGAAATGGCTTAGAGCTTCGGACAGTCTGACTTTATTCCTCTGGGAAACATCAGAAAGGGGATAAAGTGTCAGGATCTCCACTGCAGCGCTATCACATACAAGAGGAAATTGATCCTGTGGACGCAGCATCAGTTACCAGCCTGAAGA
This sequence comes from Nomascus leucogenys, assembly GCF_006542625.1. Taxonomy (NCBI): domain Eukaryota; kingdom Metazoa; phylum Chordata; class Mammalia; order Primates; family Hylobatidae; genus Nomascus; species Nomascus leucogenys. The sequence continues at coordinate 29,813,004 of NC_044400.1, forward strand.
CACTGCACCAACTGCCTGATTAACAGCAATAATGATAATAATACTAATATCCACCATTTATTGACAAATTCCTGTTACTGTCAGTGTCTCCCTATTGTTATAAATTAAGCCCAAGCTCCTTTGTGCAGTGCTCAAGGACCTTCATAACACAAGATCTGCCTATTTCTTCAGACTCATGCCCCATATATCCATCCTCACAGTGTAAGCTCCAGCGATATTGATGGGTTCATTGTTCCTCTGCACCCTTCAATTTCAGGGCTTCACTTAAACTCTTCTCCCATCTTGAATGTCCTTTATGCTCTCTACACCTACGCAACTCTTTCAGCCTTGATTCAACTATTCCCGTATCCACGAAGACTCCACATAGCACACAGCTTAGGTGAAATACCACTCCTCTGGGTCTCTAGAGCAGGAAGGGCTTACATCTGTCTTCACATTTACTGACTGTAATAACTACCTCAGTTTGTGCATCTAACATTCACCAAGTAGTGAAATTCCGAGGGCAAAATCTGTCATATTCACCTGTACACTATTGTCCAGCACAGCACCTGCACAGGCTGTGTCAAAAAGTGACAGTTGGAATTGTGTATCAGACCCTGGGTATGGCACCTTGAATCCAGTCCTAATCTCAGTATAACCTATGAGTTTGAGATTATCGAGCCGTATGTACTAGTTCATTCTTGCATTGCCATAAAGAAATATCTGTAACTGGGCAATTTATGAAGAAAAGAGGTTTGACTGGCTCACAGTTCTGCAGGCTATATAGGAAGAATGGCAGCATCTGCTTCCAGAGAGACCTAAGGGAGCTTTTACTCATGGAGGAAGGCAGAAGAGGGGCAGGCAGCTTACGTGGCAGGAAGAGGACCAAGAGAACAAGGTTGGGGGCAGGGGGTGCCACACATTATTAAACAACCAGATCTCATCAAAACTCTATCACAAGAACAGCACCAAATGTATGGTGCTAAGTCGTTAATGAGACCTCCATCCATCTGATCCAATCACTTCCCACAAAGCCCACTTCCAACACTGGAGATGCCAGTTTGACATGAGATTAGGTCAGGACATAGATCCAAACCATAGCACTGTATTAGGTCATTTTTGCATTGCTGTAAATAAATAACTGAGACTGGGTAATTTATAAGAAAATAAGTTTTTCTCACAGTTATGCCGCCTGTACAGGAAGCATAACAGCTTCTGCTTTTGGGGACACCTCAGGAAGCTTCCAATCATGGTGGAAGGAAAAGCAGGAGCAGGCACTTCACATGGCAAAAGCAGGGATAAGAGGGGTGGAGGGGCCACACATTTTTAAACAACCAGACCACATGATAAGTCACTATCCCAGGGACAGCACCAAGAGGATGGTGCTAAACTGCTCATGGGAGTTCACCCCTGTGACTCAAATTCCTCCCACAAGTCTCTACCTCCAACACTGAGGACTACAATTCAACATGGCATTTGGGCAAGGACAAATATACAAACGATATCACAAACCTACTTTGCTTGTGAAAAAAATATGAACTCAGAAAAATAAAGTAATATATTCAAAATTGCATATAATAACTAATAAGTATAATAAGAAAGTGTTCAATTCAGGATTCAAATCTAGCATTGTTCAGAGTCTGGAATTTTTTTTTTCTAGGTCTGTATTCTGTATCACAGTAACTGCCTCCTTAAGAATAAAGTAAATTTGGCTGAGCACAGTGGCTCACACCTGTAATTCCCGAACTTTGGGAGGCTGAGGCAGGTGGATCATTTGAGGCCAGGAGTTTGAGACCAGCCTGGCCAACATAGCAAAGCCTCATCTCTACAAAAATACAAAAATTAGCCAGGCATGGTGGCACGTGCCTGTAATCCCAGCTACTGGGGAGGCTGAGGCACTAGGATCATTTGAACCTGGGAGGCAGAGGTTGCAGTGAACTGAGATCACACCACGGTACTCCAGCCTGGGCAACAAAGAGACTCTGTCTCAAAAAAAAAAAGAAAAAAAAAAAAAAAGAATAAGACAAAGCTGATGTTTGGGAAACTGAGCAGAAAAATCAACCATCAAGATTCTCAATTCTTTTTTTTTTTTTTTGAGACGGAGTCTAGCTCTGTCGCCCAGCCTGGAGTGCAGTGGCGCAATCTCGGCTCACTGCAAGCTCCGCCTCCGGGGTTCACGCCATTCTCCTGCCTCAGCCTCTCCGAGTAGCTGGGACTACAGGCGCCCGCCACCACGCCCGGCTAATTTTTTTGTATTTTTAATAGAGACGGGGTTTCACCGTGGTCTTGATTTCCTGACCTCGTGATCCATGTGCCTCGGCCTCCCAAAGTGCTGGGATTACAAGCGTGAGGCACCGCGCCCGGCCAAGATTCTCAATTCTTAATTCATGATTCCTGAATCTATGCAGCTGAAAAAGAGAAAAAAGAATCAGCTTTGGGAATGTGTTAAACAATGACTTCTGATCACCCATGGTTTATCTAGAAAGTGAAAGGACCCATAGAACTTGGCCAACCCTTGATCACAACAGGTATTGAGGAGATACAGGAATGCTTGGAAGAATCACAATAATCATGTTGCTCAAAAACATGAAAATCATTATAGGTGACATTTTTTATCACTTACATAAGATGTAGAAGGCTTTATGTGATTTACTATATAATATAATATATTCCTTATAACAAAATATGCCATCATCATTTTTAGATGAAAAAGCTAAGATAAATTAAATAATTTGTGCAAATTTGTCTTCTGCTCACTAAGTAGAAGACCTCAGACTCAAGCCCAGTCTGATTTCAGATCCTGCACTCATTAATAAGAATCCTTCCTTGTCTGACTATTGTTGACCTCTAATTAGGTGTTCACCTACATTAACCTGGAGGAACAAAGCTGGAAAGGGGCACAGGAATCCTAGGCAAGAGTAGGGAAGGGACAGTGCAACCAGACAAGGCAGGCATATTTGAAGGTGGTTTAGGAATTTACATCACGAATCCCAAACATCCATGGAGACCTCCTTTTAACACATGACTTGGCCCAGAGGTAGGCAGTAAAGAGCAAGTTCAGATAAGGCTTTTTCCCTGCTTATAAAAATCATCTGCAAGTTAAGTTGAAAAGTTATTTATTTCAGCTATTCACTCACTTCAGCCCTAATCAGCACATGCATCAGAATATCTGGAGACTGTACCAATACACTCTTGACATTTGGACTAAGACAGAAACTGCAATTCAATGTTAACTACCTGGGGTACCTAAATGGCCATTCCACATTGATCACTTATTTCAGGCATTTCTCCAAATAGAAAAGGTTGATTTTATCAGACATTCACTCTTCTTAATGTGGATCAGTAGTTCTGTCTCATACTAGCCATAGCCGCCTGGTGCCTGACTTGCCCCTCTCACAGGCTGGTGGGGTTGCTGACAGCGTATCACTGATTGTCCACAGCCAGCTCCAGAGACACCTGCCCACACATCTTCTAGGAACCACTGCAGATGTGGCTATATGACCTCCCCATAAACTGAACTCCTAAATGCTGAGGCTTACCAGATTCCCTCCACCACCCCCGAACCAGAATTAAATATTAAGGAAGTAAAATACATTTTATTTTTTAAAGTGACCTTTGCGTTGTCCTTTGCAAATATTAAAAGCAATGCCACTGGCACAGGAACTAATCCAAGTCCCTGGGGCCACTTTTCAAAGAAAGAAAAGAGTAATAGTAAGTAAACCTCTAAATGAAATAAATGAAGAAACTACCAGCTAAAATTGCTGAATAATAAAATAAAGACATGTGAATCATCCTCAGGGGATAATTTTCTCCTCGATCCTGGCTGATTTTGCAGATGAAAGGAACACAGCGCCAGAAGTTCAGCGACCAGGCTCTTCATCCCACTCTGCCCATTCATTGGCTTTGTAGCCTCACTTCAGGCAAGTCACTCAATCTCTTTGGAGCTCAGTTTACACTTCTGCTGTAGAGAAATGATAACACCAACAGAAGTCACAGAGGCGGACCTGGAAGCAATGAGAAAGCTAACTATTTTCTGCCTTTCTCTCTACCCTCATCACATAAATTCAAATAAGCCCCTTGCTCCAGTTCCAATAAAGGAGTCTCCTCCTCCCGGGAAAGCTGGTTTCTCCATCTGCGCTTGTGAACCCACCTCCCGTTCCTGTGGGGACATCTGGCCTGAGCTTCGGTCTATATCTATGAAGTGTGATTAAAAATAATGCCTGCCTCACAGGGATGTTGTGAGGATAAATGAGCTGAATCAGGTAAAGCACTTAAGGCAGTGGTTGGTACATGCAAAGTACACAATAAATGTTAGCTCTTCTTATGTGTGGCTCTTATTTATCCATATATAAGAAATATTCAAGTGTCTTTCATCTGAAATACATGAATATCTAAACATAGTTCAGTCATGCACCACATCACAACATTGCAGCAAATGGACCACATATGCAATGGTGTTTCTACAAGATTATAACAGCTGAAAAATTCCTACTGCCTAATGACATCTTGATGATCCTAACCTGGTGTAGGCCTAGGCTACTGTGTGTGTGTTTGTATCTTAGTTTATAACAAGAATGTTTTAAAAGTTAAAAAAAACTGTTTGTTAAAAATAGAAAAAAGTCTTACAAAATAAGAATTATAAAATATTTTGTATAGTTGGGCAGTGTGTCTATGTTTTAAGCTCAGTGTCATTACAAAAGAGTCAAAAAGTGAAATAAAATTAAAAACTGTGTAAAGTAAACATGTTACAGTAAGCTACAGTTAATTTATGATTGAAGAATGATTTTTTAAAGTAAGTGTAGGGTAGGCTAAGCGTACAGTGTTTACAAAGCCCACAGCAGTGTACAGTGATGTCCTAGGCCTTCACATTCACTGTCCCATCACTCACTGAGTCACCGAGAGCAACTTCTAGCCCTACAACCTCCATTCATGGTAAATGCCCAATACAAGTGTACCATTTTTTATTTTATGCTCTATTGTTACTATACCTTTTCCATGTTTAGCTATGTTAAAATACACAAATGCCATTGTGTTACAATTGCCTGTAGTATTCAGTACAGCAACATGGTGTATAGGTTTGTAGCCTAGGAGCAATAAGCTGTACCATAAAGCCTAGGTCTGTAGTAGGCTATACTGTCTAGATGCGTGTAAGGACACACTGATGTTCGATTACAAAATCACCTAATGTCACACTTCTTAGAACAGATCTCAGTTGTTAAGTGAGGCATGACTGTATATTATACATAAGTTAACCATTATATATGTTATTAAAATATAGTTAATAATAATAGATATACTATATAAAAATAAATTCATATAATATATATTATATATTACATACGAATCTGTATTTCTATATAGATTATATATTATATAATTTAAGCATTATACATGTTATTAAAATATAGTTAATCATAATAGATGTACTATATATGAATTATATATTTATATATTATAAATATATGCATACATTATACATAAATCTATATTATATATAGATTATGTATATATTTCTCTCTTAACCTATTCTGATTTGTATCCTCCTCCAGAAACTACCTCATTTCTCAACTTTCCTGTACAACCAAACCTCTTGACCAAGTGATCAACATTTACAATCTTTATTTTTCTTTCATTTTTGAAGGAAAAAATAAAAGTATCATAAACTCCATGTATGTATCACACATATCCATCATCAACTCCATACCTCACCAACTTTCTGTTCTCTACATTATTTTGAGGCAAATTATTGACGTATTTTTCCATAAATATCAGTAAGCATCATTGATTTTTTCTCCTCTATCTTTTGAATTTCCACTCACTCTTGAACATGTAGACACATGTCTATTCTAGACACCAAATAGATAGACAGAGTGGTGATCACCTGGGCAATATTGAATGCCCTCCCTTAATGCTCCATATTCTGCCTCATTTTTCTCATTTATGAAAAGGTTTGTTTGTTTTGCTTTGTTTCTGTTTTTGTTTTCAGATAAGTTTGCTAATGATTTCCCGACTGTCAAATCCAATGAGCGTTTTTTAGTTCTATATCGTATAGTGTCACATATATGGCAAAGTACAGCACTTTCCTATAATTTTATTTTCTCCTCCCACCCCACTCTGAACACTTGCAGAACGCATTACCATGAGTGGACTCTGATAGTTGATATAAACAAGAGAAGCTTTAGAAGTTACACACAGTTCCCCTGGCCCAGCACTAGTTCCACGCCATTACTTTCCCATTCAAAACAGCATAGGAGTGTATCGTGCTGACAGCTTTGGTAGCTGGTAGTCGGGTTGCTGTTGTCCTTGTTTTTATTTGTTTTTGAGTAATTAATACATTTACATTGTACACAGTTAGAAATGTGCATAATCATATACAGTTAAAGTTTCCTGACACCTTGTCCCTTAGAAAACCAAGTCCCCTCCCTGGGACCAACCACTTTTCAGGTTGCTGTGTGTCCTTCAGAGCTGCTCCACACATATATAAGCATATAAAGACATCCTCCCTCCTTTTTAATACACACCTATTAGCATAAAAAGGCACTGTTCTGCACCTTGCTTTTCCACTTAGCAATAAATCTTACTGATCTCTTCAGATCAGCGCATAAAACACTTCATTCCTTTTGAAGATGCACAGTATTAAATTGTGTGGGTGTATCATAATCTCTTCAGCCAATCTTCCACTAATAGACATTTAGACTGTGACTAATCACTGCCATTAAAACAATGTTGCAGTAAATAACTTTGCATGCCTGACATTTTGCAAATGTTTGAATACATGTATAAGAAATTTCTAGAAGTGTTATTGCTGAATCAAAACATATGAAAACTTGTCATTTTTTGAGATAGTGCCAAATTGTTCAATAGAGAATTTGCACTGATGTACACTCCAATCAGCGAAAAGAGTGGCTTTTTCCTAATACTTTCATGAAAATACTGTTTGTTAATTTTTCTGACCTACTCAAGTCCAATTAATGAAAAACAATATCTTGAACTAATTATTTAGCATTATCTATCAGCCTTGCTTTATCTAGATTTTTAAAATTTTAACTTTTTTGTTCATTGTTGCCATTTTTGTAGATATTCTGCATATTTTTGGTATTCATTATTTATACTTTAACCTAGTGGTTATTTTAACATATTGTGGTAGTTTTGTTTTTGTTGTTATTTAATTTCCAGGTAGTAGAATAAATAGATTTCCTGGCTTTTGTATCGATTTTAGTTTTACCCCACTGTGACCAGATAATATTGTCTGCATTATTTCCATGTTTGAGAACATATTGATGCTTTCCTAGTGATGATTTTTTTGAGAATTTTCAATGGATCATCTGAAAAATGTTTAATCTCACCTGTTAGTCTACAGAGGCTAACTATATATCTATTACATCTCATTTTTAAACCATATTGCTTAAATCATTTGTATGTGTTTTTTATTCATTTAATCTTTCATGAAATGGAAAAGGAGAATTGAAATCTACGATTACTTTATTTCTGTGTATTTCTCCAGATACTGCTTTTTCTTTCTTTATACAAGTTATCATTGTAGGAATTAGGCCTACACAAAAGTGCAAGAAGTGAGGAAGTGAAAGTCTAGAAGTAGACTAGGGATTAGAGAAGGTGTCCTCACTAACCACTTGTGATAAAAAATTAAATAAATATGTGGGCTTTGTCTCTAGTTCCTGGCATATAGCTCCTAAAGTCCTTAGAATCTGCAGAGTTCTGTGTCTTTGGTATGCCAATAAGTTACTGGTGGCTGGAGCACTCTGGATAGATGCAGGATGGAGGCTGGGCACCAGCAAGTCCTAGGCATGCTTGGAATTATAGCACTTTAAGCCCCACCTCCCAACCTCTGGGCAGAGGAGAGAGGGTAGAGATTGAGTTAATCATTAATGGCCAATGAACTAATCAAGGATGCCTATGAAATTAAACCTCCATTAAAGCCTGTAAAGGGGTTTGGAGAGCATCTGTGTCAGTGAGCGCATTGGGGTGCTGAGAGGTGGCATATCCCAAAAAGCCATGAAGACTCTACCCCTTCACCGATTCTTTTCCGAATGCAGCTCCTCCATTTGGATGTTCCTCAGCTATGTCCTTTAAAATAAATCAGTTACATTAAGTGAAGTGCTTACTGGAGTTCTGTGAGCCATTCTGGCAAATTATAGAAACTGAGGAGGCGTTTGTGGAAACCCCCAAATATATAGCTGGTCGGTCAGAATTGCTAGTGACAACCTGAGGCTTGGGGCTGGCATTTGAAGCTGGAGCTACCGTATGGGACTGAGTCCTTAACCTGTGGGATCTCACACTGACTCCAGGTAGATACTGTCAGAATTGAGTTGAATTGTTCAACACCCATTGGTGCCTAGAGACTTGAAAATTGGTTGGTGCGAGGGAAAAAAACCCAGACATTTGGTGTCAGAAGCATTGTGAATAAAACAGTTCAGATCAGTGCTTCTGAAGCACCAGTGTGGTGGACGAGTGGGAGCTTTCAGGCATGTCTGAGAAGCCAGTGCATCCAACCACTTAGGCAGGACTGTGAAATGAGAGCTCAGGGAGAAAGGGAGCTGGTGCTGTTGTGTAGTGATTACCTTTGTGGGTCCAAAACTAACCTCTGATGATGGGCTTGGGACCACTGTGCTCTCAAGGCTGGCAGTGAGGAAGAAAAGCTGGACCTGGAATTGAGAACAATGAGGGCTACTGGAAACCACTGCATCTGTCATTGTCCCTGAACATGAAGACCTCCCAGAGGCATCCAGACCACATTTTGAATCTTCTTCAAGTGAACTTTTTGTCTCCCAGAACCATATAGGAAAGGGAAATCTGGAAAATGTATTTCCTAGCTTAACAAAGTTAACTCAGTACAACACAACTCACCTTTGCTCATTATGATATTCCAAACTTTCTGAATCACTTGTTATAGATGTGTCTCCTACATACAGTAGAGTTTAGATTTGATTTTGTCTAATCTTGGATTTTTAAAATTTTAATAGGTGAATTCAGTTATATAGATTCGATTGTGTAGTAGAAAGTTATGCTTTTAGTTAATAAAACTTTTTGTTACAGTATTTCCTCTGGTGACTGTATCAAAATAATTCAAGTAGACTGTATGTTCTTGGCTTTGCACTAGTAATGTATGTGAACCCAAAATATCTGAGACAGGTCTTTACCAATTTAGAAAGTTTATTTTGTCAAGGTTAAAGATGCACACGTGTGACACAGCCTCAGGCAGTCCTGACGACTGTGCCCAAGGTGATTGAGGTACAGCTTGCTTTTTTTTTTTTTTTTTTTTTGAGACAGAGTCTCGCTCTGTCGCCCAGGCTGGAGTGCAGTGGCGCAATCTCGGCTCACTGCAAGTTCCGCCTCCCGGGTTCACGCTATTCTCCTGCCTCAGCCTCTCCGAGTAGCTGGGACTACAGGCACCCGCCACCACGCCCGGCTAATTTTTTGTATTTTTTTAGTAGAGACGGGGTTTCACCATGGTCTCGATCTCCTGACCTCGTGATCCGCCCGCCTCGGCCTCCCAAAGTGCTGGGATTACAAGCGTGAGCCACCGCACCCGGCCACAGCTTGCTTTTATACATTTTAGGAATACATGAGATATCAATCAATATATGTAAGATGTGCATTGGTTCTGTCTGGTAGCTGGGACAACTCGTAGTGGTTGGGGATTTCCAGGTCATAGGTAGACAAGAGACAAAAGGTTGCATTATTTTGAGTCCTTGATCAACCTTTCACTGAATACACAATTTAGTTGAGCATAGTGAATCTGCATTTTTACATAAACAGTAGCGCAGAAGAAACAGTCAGATATGCATTTGTCTCGGGGAGCAGACCAATGACTTTCTGTCCTGCACCTGTGAAGATTAGCTGTTGGTTTACATTGCCAGGATGAAATTGCACAATACTATTTTAGGGTAAAAGTCTTGAGGCCCGCAAGGAATTTTAACCTTAGAGCTCTAACTTCATATAATATCCTTAATCCTCTCTCTCTTTAAACGTTATCTGTTGACTTCTGGTTATAAGTAATGATTAAATTAATAGTTTCCTCTCACTTGCAGCTGTCACCTGATCTTATTTTATTATGTTCTCTTTCTCAGTGTTTACCTTTGTAATATTAAATAGGCTTACCCTTCTACTACTTCAAATGTTATTGCTTAGGGACCATCATTAGAAGATGAGCAGCCTGGAAGACACTTCCTCCCACTTCTCAACCCTTTGCCCTCTCAGCCCATCTCTCTGTCTTGTTAGTATTTGTAAAAGAGTTTGCAGGTATAACACTGTTGCTCCTGTGCTCTGTGCCATGTCTCAGAAAAGGAAGGTAAAATGCCTACATGCCTCTCTCATGTGCACATTAGAAGTATATGGGGAGTTTTGAATGTGTTCAAAGTTAATGATTTCCAAGTTTAGTCACTTAGATAATATTATTTTCTTATGTTTATTTGCCACACAGCATGATAATTTTAGTTACCCACCAGTTTGTAGAAACCCTTCACCGGAAAACCACTTGTCCAGTATAGATGTAACAGCAACTTTCTTGAGACATTTCAGAAACCAGAAAGTGATCAACTATTTTGTATCTAAATTGAGTTTATAAGGCTCATGTGTGCTCCTTACAGGGGATATTCTTAGACGGTCATTCATGCCCTTATCCTCATCACATTCCCACAATTCTAATAAACCATAGCTTATTACTGAGACACTATCATATTGAAACCATAATATAAGAGCTTTCCAGAGATAAATTAAGTAGGAGCATACATCCTGGGAGCAAGCAAGGAGATCCCAAAAAGCACAGAGACGTGAGGTCATCAATCACGGCAGCTTCCTGAGCCGGCAGCCAGTGCGGTCACACAAGGCCCCTTGCTCCAAAGGGTCCCTGCTTGAAAATCCTTGAAATAATTAATTTTGTATTTAAATTTGTGCTTTTTAACTGATGTCCCAGGGGAAAAAGAGGCACACACTGAGGCCTCAAAGCCTTGCCTCACAGGTAGATTTTAGGATCCCAGCTTCTCCGCCTCTGGATGCCCCAAACCCCATTCAGCCCCCACCTCACCCAGTGATAGCTGCCATCCTGTACTCAAGGCAGAGGCCCAGGCACACACCCAGGTAGAGTTGGGGATGGTTACACATCCCCATGGCATCTTGCTGTGGGGCATGACAAATCTGTCCCTTGCCAGGCTGGAAATACCAGGACACATGAGGTGGGTAAGTCAGTAGTGGCAAGCCTCTTGCCCACCCTTGGTTCAGATAACAAGCGTATCCTGGAACAAAAGTTGTGGTCCTTCAGGGAATACCCATCCTTCTTGGATTGGGAAGCTGGCACCTGGAAACCAGAGACCGATTTCCCTGCCTGGGGACAGGGCATCTGTCAGGTAGCTCACAGGAGGGATAAACAGACAGCTGGTGAGCCACAGGTGTGGCTGGCTACGTCACAGGGCTGGCTCCCAGGCACCTTGGTAGCCCCTTGCCTGATAGGGTATGATGTTAAATAGCAGGTAAATAACACCATGACAAGTCAACAGAGATACCAGGAAGAAAGTAAAATATGTGCATATGGAATTTAGCACTTTTAATGGCACTTTATTCTAGTTTTTGAACAAAAGATCCACATTTTTATCTTACATTGAGCTCCTCAAATAATGTGGTTAGTCCTAGAAGTAATTTAAGTGTGAGACAATCTTACCAACAGCTCTAGCTATTAGGGCATAACTTCACAAAATTATAACAAGTGCTCAAAAGTACTACTGTAAGCTATTCTAAGTAGGCCACACATGTGTTCAGTCCTACTTAGGGATTAAGGGCGTACCAATCAACTTTTTTTTGGTATTTACTTGCTTCAGGAGGCCCAATCATTTGCAGATTTGCAGAATACTTCTCCAGGTTGTGATTCTTTTGCTGTGAGCTCAGTGGAAGCCTCTGTAAACCTGACTGTGGCATCTTCCTTTTAAATAATCTGTTGTTATGTATGGACTGCTCCTTTTGTACTGAGCACCGGGATTTGGATTTGTGAATGGGGAAGTATATACAAAGATAAGCAAAACTCTGACTGGAGATTCCATATTCAAGCCTATCTGGACTCATATAATCGATTAATTCACATGTATATATTTGGACTGGCCCTGGAAGAGAGGGAAGTTAAAACAATAAAAAAAAGGCCGGTCTTTCAAGAACTTAGAATGAAATTGGCAGCAAAACACATATTCGTATTAAAGAGAAATAAACAATCAAAATTAATGATAATAATTATTATGGCTGTCAGATGAACAGTGTTTTCAAAGAGTCATAGGAAAGAGAAGACTGTTTATTGACTATTTACCATAGGTGAGGCAGGGTGCTAGCATTTTATATATGTGATTTCTTCCTTCCACTTCTCCTGAGAGAGGGCTATTGGTATCCTCATTTTATAGACAATGAAACTGAGGCTCAAGCAGCTTAGGTAGTTTCCTAGGGCCACACCACCTGTTGTCATTTAAAGGCAGGTCTATGTGACCCCAAAGTATTCTGCCGTAAAGTGTACCTTCCAAGGATAACCGTCTCATCTCTATTTATTCAGTACATTTGCCATTCAAAGGACTTTCACATCTATTACCTCATTTGATCTTCACAAAGGCCCTTGATAGAAAGCTCACCATCAGAACGGGGAGCTGAGGACACAGAGCAGGTGAAGAGCCCAAGTTCATTATCGATTCACAAGTGAGGCTCCTCTGATCTCCCGTGATCTCTACTTGTCTGGTAAATGAATGGACTGAAAAATCACTGTATAATCAAAGTGCGATTTGTCCAGGGTGGTATTGTATGAATAATTTATGTAGCATAAATACTGCTAGATAGAGCACTTAACTAAACCCTTGATCAGATGCCTGTTATTATCTGGCTGGCAGACAATCAAAAAATGAAATGAAATTTGGGCAAATTCCATACACACTTGGGAAAGGCCACAGAGAGCAAAGGAAGAACACAAAAAGAGAGGAGGAACTCTTGAGAGTTTAGAGTGCATTTGGATTCCCAAGACTGCTGGAAGTCCATGATGAAAACATGCTAAAGTGTGGCTGCATATCTTGGGGAGAAATTACATGTAGCCACCGTGATTGCGGTTAAACTGGACGCTCCTTTCTGGCTACGATAAGGTGGGTGGGTTGTTTCTTACATTCGTAGCTTGGCATGACTGATTCTGACATTGTTAATGATCTTAATATCACTTGTACACTGATGCATATGAGCCTGTATCAGTGTGTATTTGAAAATTCATGGAATATAAAATTATTGATCTCTCCTCAAAATCCAAATCACTATACTACAGCCTTCATCACTGATGTCAGTAACTAAAAACAGCTGTCATGAAGAAGCCACAGTACAACTGAAACAAAACCAGAAAGGTGGTCACAAAAGGGAATATCAAACTTTCAAAACTCGAAGGCCCAAGGCAAATGATTTATTGGGAGTTGGCATAAAAATTTCTATGACATCCCCTTGTCTTCTTTCCGTCCCTTCTTCACATTAATCATACAGTGGGCCTTTATTCCAAATAATAACTTTTATTCCTGTCCTTACAATTTCTCCAAACCCAAAGCTTTGTGTCACTACACTGTATCTATTCAGGTTTTTTTTAAGAAATCAATTCATAATTTGGCATGCACACTGCTACGGTACTGGTCCAGTCTTTCTCACTTCTGTCCTGGAAGACATATCTGATGGGCAAGAACACTGAATGACTTCTCCCTAGCTAGCCATGGAGTATCCCATCTATGTGAGTTTGCTGGAATCTCGTGCTGCTCAGAATATAATACTGGAGTTTCATGTGTTCTCCCAAGCAAATTTGAAACTCCCTGAAGGCAAACATAGAGATTTCTGCTCCATTCAGACTTGTACAGAAATCTGGCTGGCTTTTTAAGTATTCACAGGGATTACCTTCCTGACTTAATTTTAGCTTGTCCTTCTTTGGCGTCACTTTATTTAGTTTCCAAAGACATTGATTTCCCACTTTTGCTGCGAATACTTCCCTCAGGTTCCCCCTGAGTTGACTATTTGGACAAGAATGTCTAGAACTCTGTCTCACACCTAAAATATGGCTCTAGCTCTGATTGGAAGCATCATATTTTCATCTAAGAGGTGTTCTGGCCTCCTGCCTTGCTTGAAAGGTCCATGCTTGCTAAGCCAACTTGTCACACTCCTCTTAGATAGGATGGCTGTTAGTTTCTGTTCTGTTTCTCTTATAGGCTTCTCACACAGTTAGACATAGACTTCCTTGTAAGTATCAATTGAGCTCTTATGTTGAGTTTAGTGTTTTACTTTTTAATCTTGATAAAATTTTGTGCTCCTAAAGATAAACTCATGAAACAAAAATATTTAGCATGATGATTTGTTGCAAAGTGATTGCTTATGTAGACACCAATCATGTTGAGAATGAAAACATCACAAGCATTCAGAAGTCCCCATTATCACCTCCCTCCTCCCAAAAAAAACCCATTTGTACTTCTTGTTTTTCTTTATAGTATTTATTACCTCTGCAGCAAGCATCCCTAAACACTCCATATTTTTCAACTCTATAAACAGAATGTATCATTTCGTGTTTCATTTCTTTTGTACAATATTATGTCCCCTTAAGGTTCTTTCAAGTTGTTGTTTGTAGCAACACAGATATTTCATTATTTTCATTAGTAATCAGGAAAATCCATACAAAACCAAAAAAAGATTTCGTGCACAATAGAAAGAATATCTAAGGTTAAAAAGAAATTGTAAATGGACAATTTCAAGAGTTAGCAGAGAGCTGACACACTGCCTGGGAAGGTAAGTATATCCAGATAATCTGGAGAACAATTTGCTATTATCTACTAAAATTTAAATGTGTATACCCACATCCCGTGGCTCAGCAATTCCACTTCTACGTATGTATCCCTCTGAATCACATGCACATCTTCCTAACAGCATGATTCATAGTAGCTAGAAGCTGCAAACACTCCAAATGAATGTCAGAAGTAAAAGGATAAATTATTTCATAATCTTACAATTAATTCTGATGTGGGATAATTCCTTTAAAGTTTTTTGTACACCTTTCTTTATAGGTGTTATATTTCTCACTCAAAAAAAAAAAGGTTAAAAAATTCTTTATTTTACAAATTTAAATAGAAGTACTCTACACCTCTATGCTGGGTAAATGAAATACTAGGTCTGTTCAAGTCTTTTGCCCACTTTTTTCTATTTGAATATCTATATTGTATATATCTATTCAACTGATATATATATATATGTGTGTGTGTATATCTATATATATAACATATTATATGTAGTAATTTTTTAATATCCTGGATTAGAGCCCTAGTTCTATCTTGTGTTATAAATATGTCATCTCATCTGACTGTGTGTTTGTTCATTTTCTTAATTGAATGTAAAGTTAAGTTCTTAATTTTAATAATCTAATTCAGCAATGTTTTTCCTTATAGCCTCTTGCATCTTGTTTTAAAAATTTGTAATATATTTTATCATCTAGAAGCCTTATTGTTTTACCTTTCACATCCGTATTTATAATCCTTTTGAAATTTATTTTTGTGGATTATGTGGAGTAAAGTCACACTTTATTTTTTCCAATTGTCCACATCATTGAAAAGATCATTTTTTCACTGCTCTACAGCATCACCTTTGCTATATATCAAGTGTATACATATATATATATTCCTATTACTAAGTTTCCAATTCTATCCCACTGATCTATTTGCCTAACCTTGTGCCAATATTGCATGTCCTAATTACTGTAGTTATAATGATTTGTGGTAGATACAAGGGAAAAAATTCCCTCATCTCATTCAAGAGCATCATTAGCTATACTTCTTCATTTTAATTTTTTATACAACTCTTAGAATAAGCTTGTCAAGCTTCTAAACAAAATGAATTGCAATATCAATTGGCATTGCATTGAATCAGTAGATTAGGATCAGTTCAGGAAACCTCACATTGTTACAACATTAAGTCATGAATCAGTGAAACGGGGCCATCCCTCTCTTCATTTATTTAGATCTTCTTGTATATTTCACTCAATGATGTTTTAAAATTTTCGAAATATAAGACTGTACTTCTCTAGTTATATTTATTCTTAGCTATTAATATTTTTATGATACATTATAAGTTACATCTTACTTAAAAATAGGATCTTCTAATTGTTTATTACTTGTATATGGAAGTAAATTTATTTTAGTAAATTGACCTTGATTCATCAGGCTTGCTAACCTCATAAATCCTAATAATTTATTTATGAATTTTATCACATTTTTTGTGTATATAATCAAACCATCCATGATTAATGGCATTTATATATTTTCCTTTCTGGTCTTAATATTTAAATCACTATCCTGCCTTATTACATTGAAAAGGAACTTCAGGACAATGCTTAGTAGAAGAAAGAATTATAGACAAGCTTCTTCATTCATAATCTTAGTATAAAATATTTCAGAATTTCATCAATAAATATATCTGATTGAATATGTTTGTAGATACACTTTACTAACTTAAATAATTTCCTTTAATATACGCAATATACCAAACACATGGATATATATATGTACATATATTTATAATATTGAAGGTGGATTTTTCAAATGCTTTTTCTGCATCTAAGATTTTATTTTTATGTCATTAATATAATGAATTACACTGATTAATTTTTAAATCTTAAACAAACCTCACCTTTTAAAAATAAATCCAAATTAATTACTGTATTTAGCTCTATATATCTAGAGATCTAAATATCTGTAGATACTATAATGATATTATGATAATAGCATATTGTGATGATTAGCATATTATTATTTCATGATACGTAAAATCAAGGATTCTACTTTTTTTTTACATATTACTAGAATCATTTGACTATTTTATATATATATATTTTTTTTTTTTTTTTTGAGACGGAGTCTCGCTCTGTCACCCAGGCTGGAGTGCAGTGGCGCAATCTCGGCTCACTGCAAGCTCCGCCTCCCGGGTTCACGCCATTCTCCTGCCTCAGCCTCTCTGAGTAGCTGGGACTACAGGCACCCGCCACCACGCCCGGCTAATTTTTTGTATTTTTAGTAGAGACGGGGTTTCACCATGGTCTCGATCTCCTGACCTCGTGATTCGCCCGCCTCGGCCTCCCAAAGTGCTGGGATTACAAGCATGAGCCACCGCGCCTGGCCTATTATATATTTTTTTAAGCATGACACATATATAGAAATGTGCAAAAATCATAGATGTACAATTCAAAGAATCATCATGAAATGGACACCCTTTCATAACTAAGTTGGCTAACACTTTGCTACAGATTTTATTAGATCATAGCAATCTCATAAACCATGGACACATTAAGAGTTATTTTTTATTTATTTTTGTTAATCACCAGGCTTAGGAATTTCAGACTGAAACTCAAAGTATTGGAAATAAATATTTGGGGCATAAAGATTATTGACATTCTAACCAAGTAAGGGCTAGCCAGGCCCTCAGTTTTTGGAAAAAATTGAAAAGAGTAATACGTTTTGAAAACAAAATCAAGTGGGCTGCTGGCAGAGCTATAGGCAAAGGCCTTAAGGTAGGAAAAGATCAAGGATTGTGAAGTCAGACAGACCTGGGTGTAACATGATGAAACTAGGATTATTTATCTGAAAAACCATGAAATGATTGAATTATTGCCTTCCGTACAGTAGTCTTCTTTTTTTTTGAGAGGATGTCGTACTCTGTCTCCCAGGTTGACGTGAGGTGGTACGATCAAGGCTTGCCTCAGCCTTGATGCCTCAGCCTGGTGCCACCACGCCTGGCTAATTGTGTGTGTGTGTGTGTGTGTGTGTGTGTGTATGTGTAGAGATAAGGTTTCACATTTGTGCAGGCTGGTCTCAAACTTCTGGCCTCAAGCAATTCTTCTGCCTCAGTCTCTCAAAGTGCTGGGATTACAGGCATCAGCCACCATACTTATTTTAAGAGTCTTGAGACCAAACTGTGCTGGTTGGTAAAGCTCAATGCTTGGCACGCAGTCAACGCTCAGTCAATGTTAATTTCTTTCTCTCTACATCTGCCCTCAGTTAACATAAACTTACAACAATGAAGAAATAAATATTAAATGCTCTACAGGTCTAGTTTTTGTTTTCTTTTGTTCTTTAGGTATAAACAAGGAACTAATAAGAGGAAAAACATAGCAGCACTTACAGCAGAAGGAAAATCCAGACTGGATAGTAGCTGAGGTTGTGGTCCCTCCCTGCCACTTAGTACGGAGATAAAGTGGGCACCAGGTGTTGAAACTATAAATGCTGAGTTAGGAGAGATATCTGCAAGGGTGTGAGTCCTGCTGTCACAGTCCCCACAGCATGAGCACATGACCTATTACTTTCTGTAGGAAGTGAAGAAGGGTATAGGGTAAAACTCTCTTCTGTGCAATTATTCACACAAAGGAATCAAAGAGAAGGGAAGAGATGGCAGGAGCAGGGCTAGCAGCTGGACATCCATAGTTTTATTTCACTGCATCCATGCTCTAAGTCCCCTGAGGTGAGCTTCGTTGTTTCCTTTCCCTTTGGTGACTCAATGCAGGCTCCCCACCTGTGCATGAAGCACTGCACATACATTGAGCTGGGTCATGGTGATTGGGCTTTTCCTAGAAGATAAACTCTTCCATTTTTACGTAAATTATGGGTAGCACAGATCTCCTAGAAATGTGGGGCATGTTTTTTTTGAAAATTTTGTATTTGTCTATTAGTAATTTCCATACTCCAGAACTTCTGTTAAGATCACATTAAAGGAGTGGACATCCTTCATGAGGAAGGTCCTCTGTGACATTCCTCCTACATCATCTTTCGGAGGCCACCTTTCAGAGTGGCATGCATTTCACTAACTGGGTCCTTCATCCCAATACAGCTTACTGCCAGTGAGCTAGAATCCAGGCTGAAATAAAGCAAGCCAGGACTTTTAAGAAAATGAAACGTGATTACAATTTTAAGCACAGATATCTGAGTGGGTCCTTGGCATGTTTTGCCATTATTTCCATAGCTTTGCCCTTGAAATGTGAGACAGCACTGAAACACTCTCCTATCCACCTCTCCTAACAGAGTAGCACACACTGATATTGTCAGCATTATTCTCAAAGTGTTACTTCAGCTTAAGTTCCCCTTATTTTCATTTGATTTTCTGGTTTTGCTTTCAGAAAATATAAACCGAGCCAAGAATTTGCATCTTCTTAGGACAGAAACCTGAGGTCTATTCTGGATGCTTTATCTAAATTTCACCACTCCTCACATTTCCTAATCCCACTTTTCCACTTGATATTATTGTATCACTGTCTGACATATTATATATCTTATTTGATTGACTTGTCTCTTACTTGTCTCACTTAGCACAATACAAACTCTGTGGAAGCAGAGACTTTATTATGTGTCCTTAATGCCTAGAACAGTACAAGGCACATAGCATATGCTCCATACATTTGTGTAGAGATAATTCATTATCTCAATTTATGACAAGAAACACTGCATCCTAAATTATCCAAGTTGATTTGGGATAAAAAGTTAGGTTGGGAAATGAAGGAAAAGGATATTTAAACAATCTATAATGAAATATATTAACTTAATGAGTAGTTAACACTGTATTTTCTAATCAAATAGTACTCAGTAAAAAAAGCCTTGTTCAGCGTAAGTGAATTTCTTTCCATAGCTCCCACTTCTTAAAAAGCCGGTACTGACCTACTCTCCTGTTCTGCATTCAAGCACGAAATTGATTAAATCACTTAGAACAGTAGTTCTCAAATACAAATTCTGAGGCTCCACTTCCAGAATTTGTTAAAACGTAACATCTCTGTGTCTCACTCTCAGAGTTTCTGATTTAGTCAGAAATCAAGGGGGAGGATTGCTTGAGCCCAGGAGCTCAAGACCAGCCTGGGTAACATGGCAAAATTCGGTCTCTACAAAAAATACAAAACATTAGCTAGGTATGGTGATGTGAACCTGTAGTCCCAGCTACATGGAACTATATTTAGTCAGAAACACAGAAGCATACGTTTAAAAAATTTTTCAGGGAATTCTTCTATGCAGTAAAGCTTGCAAACCATTGGTCTAAGTATTTTTTAAAAAATGAGACTATTCTTTTAAAATCATTTTTCTTTCAGTCCTTCTGAAATAAGGTTTGTTCATGATCATGCAACAAATACTTTAGAATATATGTATATATCTCTTTATATATTTGTGTCTAAAATACATACACACACACACCCATGTTATACACACACATACACAAAGCCTATAAAGCCAAATGTATATCCTTAAATGTTTTGATAACTGAAGGACCTGAAAAGTCACAGCACCCACCTTGGAATGTCAATGGTGCAAACTATATGTCTTGCATTCAACTTAGAACAGTTGACAAGTCATTCTCAGACCTGTCCCTTTCAGAGGGCATCGCTGTCACTGGGCAGGTTGAAGGGATAGTAAAGAGGATTCGAAAGCACTGAGCCTTGTTTTCCAGTAAGAAACTGACATGACAGTAAGCTAGTTCACTGTGTACACCATCATGACCCAATCTGCGTGTGGGAATTCTGAGAGAGAACATGAAGAGAGTTTTGGGAGGAAATAAGGGTAGTGGAAGGTCAAGGAGAAATGCTTCTTTGATAGCAGCTCACACTTCTTAATGAAAGCTGCCTGCTACAGGACTTGTGGAGAGCTGCTATGTGACAGAGAGAGACACATAAGGGAGAGGAGGAGGACCAACATTTGCGAAGGCCCTCTATGGGCTGGGAATTAACAGGCATATCTCATTTAGTCTTCGTAATAACCCACATGCTAAAAAAAGTCCATCTGTATTTTAGACAGTTCAGTTTTACCTTCAGTTTCCTGTACCACATAATTTGTCCAGGATCATATATCTAGTAAATGGGACCCAGGTCTATCTGGCTCCAAATACTCTTTCATGTATACAATGCTGCCTAGGACCAGGGAGGAGGCAGAGTGTCAGAATTACTTCCATCTTACTAGTGGATATGGTGGATTCACACTGGCTTTCTTTCTGTTGGTGGATCAGGCCAAGCTCTTTAGGGCCATTGCACTTAGCGATCTCTTTGCCTGGAACACTCTCACAACCGCGTCTTTGTGAGGCTGACTTTTCCTGCCATTTCTGTGTCAGTTCTAATGAATTCTATCCCGAGTTTCCTGACCACGTAGAAAGAATGAACTTCCCCACTCACTCTCATCATGTCACTGCTTCATTGTCCTCTTGGCACTTACCAACTGAAATTTCTGTGTATTATTTATGCCTTTGATCACTCATTTATTGTTCTATTTTTTAAATTAGAATGAACATTTCTCTTTTTTCCTCTTTTTAGAATGAACATTTCTTAAGAGCAGGAAGCTTTCTTTTTTTATGCCTGTTGTACACTTGATCCTTAGAGCAATTCATTGTAATTACTAGGCACTTAGTATGTACTGGATATTTTAATAGAACGGGTAAATCTTGTTCTCACCAGTAAAAACAAAACACTTTCAATTTTTAAGAATTTTGTCTATAACACTGTGGGACTGGCTGACTGATAGTAATTTTTACACAAAACGAGCTCATCAAATTCCATATGGGTGAGGTCATGTTATGTGCAAAAATAATTTGAGATAGAATAGGGGCCCGGGCATAGTGGCTCATGCCTGAAATCTCACCACTTTGAGAGACCTAGGAAGGACGATCATTTGAAACCAGGTGTTGGAGACCAGCCTGGGCAACACAGCAAAACCCCACCCCCTAAAAACAAGATATAAGATAGGCTATGATATAGCATTTTATTTAATAAAATGAAAAACTCAAAGTGATAGTCAAAAGCTGCAGTGAACAGAAAGGAAGAAACCACTGCAGGCTTTTTACATCAGGGAATAATGTATTCATTTATTAATATTAATAATTTAGTGTTGGACACTGTAAAGCAGTGGTTCTCAAACTTGGAACCACCTTGAGGACCTAAAAAGTGCTCTTATGACTGGGTTCCACCTCAGAGTATCTGATTTAATTGTTCTGTGGAGTGACCTGGGCTTTGGGATATTTAAAGTCTCCCAAGATCACTCTACTGTGCAGACTGGTTTGAGGATCACTGTTCTGGGGATAGTGTACCAGCCATTGTGGTTGTCAGAGTCTGATGCAAGTGACAGATTCAGCAATTACGGTATAGGGCTGGAAGTTATGTCTCATGATAACCATGACTGTAGGTTACTATGGAAGCACAAAGTAGATGCTCCCCAACCAGGGTCCTCCCATCACCTCCCAGAGCCTAGGCTGACCTGCAAAGGATAGAGAGACAAAAAAGCAGGAAGGCCATCGAGGGCAGAAATAGGGAGAATTCAATTGGCAGGGAACAAAGGTGAGCCAGAGAGAACTTTTGCATCTTTGGTGCAGGAAGCAGCAAGTAAAAGGAAGAAAAAAGCCAGGTCTGGACAAGTACTCTTTGACTCAGGACATAAACTCAGTCTTAAGAGTTGAATAGAACATGAATAGGCTCAGAGAAAAGAAAGGTAATCTTGGAGAAAACAAGAGTTATAACAGGTTTAGAAACTATCTGGTGTAACCAGCTAATTTTATAGGTGTCTTAACTAGGGTGCAGAACAGTTACTCAACCTGTCCCAATCAACCAACGAAACCATGTAAGGACAGAACCTCGACTGCAATGTAAGTTTGGTGATTTACATGGAAGTTTTCAAGCACTGCAGTGCAGTCATGGGGGAAAGGCATGAATGGAAGCAAAAAGAGTGTAGTGTGCTTGAAAGAGTCACAATACTGGTCCAACAAGAAAGTAAAATAGACATCAACTAAATGGAGACATGTCATTTTTTCTCGTTATATGACCTCAAAGAAGTGCCTGGGTAGGCAATCGCCAATACCTGAGTCTTGCTTTAAAAGATGCTCTTCTTTTTAAGTTGAGGAAGGCATGTGAGGGGTCTCTGTTGGATCTATTTTTTTGATGTTGTTTGAGGATAAATTTTGGTGTAAGAAAGGTGCTGATGTTAGCAATAATGCCGTAATAACTGTTCGTCTGTATAACAGATTTGGATCACTCAGGAGGTTCAGTGTGTTCCCTGCCTTGGCCATCTCCATCTTACTGACAGCATTTCTATATCTTAAAAGCATGGAAGCTTTTGGTCTTATTGCCATACACACACACACACACACACACAAACACACATGCACACACGCACACAGATGAATACAGTTAGTGGCCTTTGCTTTGAATTAAATAAGTGAGCACCCTTACTACCTCCTCTAAGTCTCTTAACTTCAACTTATTAGGTACAGATTGACCCTTTAAATCACACTTCATCAGTGCAAACCCTGACCAAAAACACAAGGCTTCCTCCCCAGGTGGTCTGTGGCACACACGTGTGCATTTTCCTTCCTGCTTAGCATACATGTGTTCCTGAAATATTTTGGAGGCTTTCTCCTTTTTCTGTATTTTGGTTTCACCGACATCAGCACACCCAAGGCAGTGGCGCTGCAGGAGAGACTGCTGTGCATGATTGGTGTGTCTACACAGTCAACACAATTATTGCTTATGTCTGACTTCCAGGACTTTTATCATCATTGAGGAGAGATACACAAGTAATAGCAAATGTCGCTGTGGTCAAATGGTAAATTAGGCTTTAAGAGGCTACAAATGGGAAAATTATGAGGTATTTTAAGACACAAGACTTACCTTAGGGAACTCCTTGCTCCGTCCCCCAATCATTCCTAAATTATCCCATGCACCCAGTTTTTACAACCCTCATCAAGACCTGAAGTTTCCCTACCACTGCAGCCCACATTGATCTTTCCCTTATATGAACATCAGCTGAGTTTTATAGTGTGTATCAAACAATTTAGCACTTAACGCTAATTAAATGAGGTTAAATAAAATCACTTCTGCAGAAGTGCCTGCTGTGAACTGTATGAGACAGATGCATGGTACTATTACCACCATTAATTAGATTAATTGGCTTTTGTATGTTCATTTTTCCTCCTCAGCTCTTTAGCAAGCATTCTACTGGAGGTTTCATATCAGCTAATTCATGATGGGGAGAATGGAGATGCTAAATAGCTGTGGATTTATTAAAAATGGGATTATGTGGTGGGCCAGATTCGTGGCTCGTTATGCACAGTGGTCTTATTTCTTCCTGCCACCATTTTCTCCTTGAAAACTTGCCCTCATCTTTGCAAAGGGAACAATGCCAGAACCCTATCCAGCTATATTTAGACAGCCAGAAATGAAATAACTGTAACATGACTGATAACCTTAAGTCCAGGGAAATGATATTACTAATTAAATCGTGAAACATTAGGCAGGCTGTCAGGCACAGATATATTTAAAGTCATAACAGCCCTTGCTTATTTTTAAAGTGTTTGCATATTGAATGATTCTGGTAAAATTGTTTCTGTTTATCAGACCAAGTATAAAGTGCTCATCTCCATGGTATCTGCAAGCATAACGGTCAATCTAAGATAAATCCAGGCCCAAGAGAGCAATTTCTCCTTCATCTCACATTCTCTCCATCTCTGTAACCCTTTTATGAGGTTCACTAAAATGAGTTTCACTCAACTTTGGAATTAGCAAATTCCACACTTTACAATTTCTAGAAGCACAAGCATGTGACGAGCTGAGATAGAAGGAAAAGGCACAAGTCACAGAGCTTCGATTTAGCAGATGCTTATTGTGTGCCACATCCCTTAGATCTTTGAGTTGCTAATCTTCCTGTCCCAATTTTACAGACGCAAAACCAAACCACAGACATGTTAAAAGACACACACACACACACACACACACACACCTTTTCCCAGCTAACAGGGAGCAGATTGCTTTTGAAACTGAGGGCTCTTTGACACCCATGTCAGTGCCCCTTCAAAGTCTAGTGATAAGAAAAGAAATATATATATATAAATATCTCACATTAAGAAGTAGATGAGTTTTTTTCAGTCCAAGATGGCCAAATAGGAACAGCTCCAGTCTACAGTTCCCAGCGTGAGTGACACAGAAGACGGGTGATTTCTGTATTTCCAACTGAGGTACCAGGTTCATCTCGCTGGGGCTTGTCGGACAGTGGGTGCAGCCCATGAAGCAAGGTGGGGCGTCACCTTACCCAGGAAGTGCAAGGGGTCAGGGAATTCCCTTTCATAGCCAAGGGAAGCCATGACTGACAGTACCTGGAAAATCAGGACACTCCCACCGTAATACTGCACTTTTCCAATGGTCTTAGCAAATGACACACCAGGAGATTATATCCCGTGCCTGGCTCGGAGGGTCCCACGCCCATGGAGCCTCACTCACTGCTAGCACAGCAGTCTGAGATTGAACTGCAAGGCAGCCGCGAGGCTGGGGGAGGGGCGTCCACCATTACTGAGGCTTGAGTAGGTAAACAAAATGGCCGAGAAGCTTGAACTGGGTGGAGTCCACCGCAGCTCAAGGAGGCCTGCCTGCCTCTGTAGACTCCACCTCTGGGGACAGGGCATAGCTGAACAATAAGCAGCAGAAACTTCAGCAGACTTAAATGTCCCTGTCTGACAGCCTTGAAGAGAGTAGTGGTTCTCCCAGCATGGAGTTGGAGATCTGAGAATGGACAGACTGCCTCCTCAAGTGGGTCCCTGACACCTCAGTAGCCTAACTGGGAGACACCTCCCATTAGGGGCCGACTGACACCTCATATGGCCAGGTGCCCCTCTGAGATGAAGCTTCCAGAAGAACAGTCAGACAGCAACATTTGCCATTCTGCAATATTTGCGGTTCTGCAGCCTCCGCTAGTGATACCCAGGCAAACAGTGTCTGGAGTGGACCTCCAGCAAACTCCAACAGACCTGCAGCTGAGGGTTCTGACTGTTAGTAGGAAAACTAACAAACAGAAAGGACATCCACACCAAAACGCCATCTGTGTGTCACCATCATCAAAGATGAAAGGTAGACAAAACCACAAAGATGGGGAGAAACCAGAGCAGAAAAGCTGAAAATTCTAAAAATCAGAACGCCTCTTCTCCTCCAAAGAAATGCAGCTCCTCTCCAGCAATGGAACAAAGCTGGAAGGAGAATGATTTTGAGAACTTGAGAGAAGAAGGCTTCAGACGATTGGTAATAACAAACTTCTCTGAGCTAAAGGAGGGTGTTCGAACCCATTGCAAAGAAGCTAAAATACTTGAAAAAAGATTAGAGGAATAGCTAACTAGAATAAACAGTGTAGAGAATACCTTAAATGACCTGATGGAGCTGAAAACCATGGCACAAAAACTATGTGATGCATGCGCAAGCTTCAGTAGCTGATTTGATCAAGTGGAAGAAAGGGTATCAGTGATTGAAGATCAAATGAACGAAATGAAGTGAGAAGAGAAGTTTAGAGAAAAAAGAGTAAAAAGAAATGAACAAAGCCTCCAAGAAATATGGGACTATGTGAAAAGATCAAATCAACGTCTGACTGGTGTACCTAAAAGTGACGGGGAGAATGGAACCAAGTTGGAAAACACTCTTCAGGATATTATCCAGGAGAACTTCCCCAACCTAGCAAGGCAGGCCGACATTCAAATTCAGGAAATAGAGAAAATGCCACAAAGATACTCCTCGAGAAGAGCAACTCCAAGACACATAATTGTCAGATTCACCAAAGTTGAAATGAAGGAAAAAATCTTAAGGGCAGCCAGAGAGAAAGGTCGGGTTACCCACAAAGGGAAGCCTGTCAGACTAATAGCAGATCTCTCAGCAGAAACTCTACAAGCCAGAAGAGAGTGGGGGCCAATATTCAACATTCTTAAAGAAAAGAATTTTCAATCCAGAATTTCATATCCAGACAAACTAAGCTTCATAAGTGAAGGAGAAATAAAATCCTTTACAGAAAATCAAATGCTGAGAGATTCTGTCACCACCAGGCATGCCCTACAAGAGCTCCTGAAGGAAGCACTAAACATAGAAAGAAACAACCGTTACCAGCCACTGCAAAAACATACCAAATTGTAAAGACCATTGATGCTAGGAAGAAACTGCATCAACTAACGAGCAAAATAACCAGCTAACATCATAATAACAGGATCAAATTCACACATAACAATATTAATTTAAATGTAAATGGGCTAAATGCTCCAATTAAAAGACACAGACTGGAAAAATGGATAAGGAGTCAAGACCCATCAATGTACTGTATTGAGGAGACACCTCTCACATGCAGAGACACACATAGGCTCAAAATAAAGAGATGGAGGAAGATCTAGCAAGCAAATGGAAAACAACAACAACAAAAAAAGCAAGGGTCACAATCCTAGTCTCTGATAAAACAGACTTTAAACCAACAAAGATCAAAAGAGACAAGGAAGGCCATTACATAATGGTAAAGGGATCAATTCAACAAGAAGAGCTAACTATCCTAAATATATATGCACCCAATACAGGAGCACCCAGATTCATAAAGCAAGCCCTTAGAGACCTACAAAGAGACTTAGACCCCCACATAATAATAATGGGAGACTTTAACACCCCACTGTCAACATTGGACAGATCAACAAGACAGAAAGTGAACAAGGATATCCAGGAATTGAACTCAGATCTGCACCAAGTGGACCTAATAGACATCTACAGAACTCTCCACCCAAAAGCAACAGGATATACATTCTTCTCAGTACCACATCACACTTATTCCAAAATTGACCACATAGTTGGAAGTAAAGTACTCCTCAGTAAATGTAAAAGAACAGAAATTATAACAAACTGTCTCTCAGACCACAGTACAATCAAACTAGAACTCAGGATTAAGAAACTCACTCAAAACCGCTCAACTACATGGAAACTGAACAACCTGCTCCTAAATGACTACCGGGTACATAGCGAAATGAAGACAGAAATAAAGATGTTCTTTGAAACCAATGACAACAAAGACACAACATACCAGAATCTCTGGGACACATTCAAAGCAGTGTGTAGAGTGAAATTTATAGCACTAAATGCCCACAAGAGAAAGCAGGAAAGATCTAAAATTGACACCCTGACATCACAATGAAAAGAACTAGAGAAGCAAGAGCAAACACATTCAAAAGCTAGCAGAAGGCAAGAAATAACTAAGGTCAGAGCAGAACTGAAGGAGATAGAGACACAAAAAACCCTTCAAAAAAATCAATGAATTCAGGAGCTGGTTTTTTGAAAAGATCAACAAAATTGATAGACTGCTAGCAAGACTAATAAAGAAGAAAAGAGAGAAGAATCAAATAGATGCAATAAAAAATGATAAAGGGGATATCACCACCAATCCCACAGAAATACATACTATCATCAGAGAATACTATAAACACCTCCACACAAATAAACTAGAAAATCTAGAAGAAATGGGTAAATTCCTCGACACATACACCCTCCCAAGGCTAAACCAAGAAGAAGTTGAATCTCTGAATAGACCAATAACAGGCTCTGAAATTGAGACAATAATTAATAGCCTACCAACCAAAAAAAGTCCAGGACCAGACAGAGTCACAGCCAAATTCTACCAGAGGTACAAAGAAGAGCTGGTACCATTCCTGCTGAAACGATTCCATTCAATAGAAAAAGAAGGAATCCTTCCTAACTCATTTTATGAGGCCAGCATCATCCTGATACCAAAGCCTGGCAGTGACACAACCAAAAAGGAGAATTTTACACCAATATCCCTGATGAACATCAATGCAAAAATCCTCAATAAAATACTGGCAAACCAAATCCAGCAGCACATCAAAAAGCTTATCCACCACGATCAAGTTGGCCTCATCCCTGGGATACAAGGCTGGTTCAACATATGCAAATCAATAAATGTAATCCATCATATAAACAGAACCAAAGACAAAAACCACATGATTATCTCAATAGATGCAGAAAAGGCCTTCGACAAAATTCAACAGTCCTTCATGCTAAAAGCTCTCAATAAACTAGATATTGATGGGATGTATCTCAAAATAATAAGAGCTATTTATGACAAACCCACAGCCAATGTCACACTGAATGGGCAAAAACTGGAACCATTCCCTTTGAAAACTGGCACAAGACAGAGATGCCCTCTCTCACTGCTGCTATTCAACATAGTGTTGGAAGTTCTGGCCAGAGCAATCCAGCAGGAGAAAGAAATAAAGAGTATTCAGCTAGGAAAAGAAGAAGTCAAATTGTTCTTGTTTGCAGATGACATATTGTATATTTATAAAACCCCATTGTCTCAGCCCAAAATCTCCTTAAGCTGATAAGCAACTTCAGCAAAGTCTCAGGATACAAAATCAATGTGCAAAAATCACAAGCATTTCTATACACCAATAACAGACAAACAGAGAGCCAAATCATGAGTGAACTCATATTCACAATTGCTTCAAAGAGAATAAAATACCTAGGGATCCAACTTACAAGGGATTTGAAGGACCTCTTCAAGGAGAACTACAAACCACTCCTCAATGAAATAAAAGATGACACAAACAAACGGAAGAACATTCCATGCTCATGGATAGGAATAATCAATATCGTGAAAATGGCCATACTGCCCAAGGTAATTTATAAATTCAATGCCATCCCCATCAACCTACCAATGAATTTCTTCACAGAATTGGAAAAAACTACTTTAAAGTTCATATGGAACCAAAAAAGAACCTGCATTGCCAAGACAATCCTAAGCCAAAAGAACAAAGCTGGAGGCATCATGCTACCTGACTTCAAACTATACTACAAGGTTACTGTAATTAAAACAGCATGGTACTGGTGCCAAAACAGAGATATAGACCAATGGAACAGAACAGAGCCCTCAGAAATAATACCACACAACTACAACCATCTGATCTTTGACAAATCTGACAAAAACAAGAAATGGGGAAAGGATTCTCTATTTAATAAATGATGCTGGGAAAACTGGCTAGCCATATGTAGAAAGCTGAAACTGGATCCCTTCCTTACACCTTATACAAAAATTAATTCAAGATGGATTAAAGACTTAAATGTTAGACCTAAAACCGTAAAAACTCTAGAAGAAAACCTAGGCAGTACCATTCAGGACATAGGCATGGGCAAGGACTTCATGACTAAAACACGAAAAGCAATGGCAACAAAAGCCAAAATAGACAAATGGGATCTAATTAAACTAAAGAGCTTCTGCACAACAAAAGGAAGTACCATCAGAGTGAACAGGCAACCTACAGAATGGGAGAAAAGTTTTACAGTCTACCCATCTGACAAAGGGCTAGTATCCAGAATCTACAAAGAAATTAAACAAATTTACAAGACAAAATCAAACAACCCCATCAAAGAGTGGGCAAAGGATATGAACAGGCACTTCTCAAAAGAAGACATTTATGCAGCCAACAGACACATGAAAAAATGCTCATCATCACTGGCCATCAGAGAAATGCAAATCAAAACCACAATGAGATACCATCTCACACCAGTTAGAATGGCCATCATTAAAAAGTCAGGAAAGAACAAGTGCTGGAGAGGATGTGGAGAAACAGGAACACTTCTACACTGTTGGTGGGACTGTAAACTAGTTCAACCATTGTGGAAGTCAGTGTGGCGATTCCTCAAGGATCTAGAACTAGAAATACCATTTGATCCAGCCATCCCATTACTGGGTATATACCCAAAGGATTATAAATCATGCTGCTATAAAGACACATGCACACGTATGTTTATTGTGGCACTATTCACAATAGCAAAGACTTGGAACCAACCCAAATGTCCATCAATGATAGACTGGATTAAGAAAATATGGCACATATTCACCAAGGAATACTATGCAGCCATAAAAAAGGATGAGTTCATGTCCTTTGTAGGGACATGGATGAAGCTGGGAACCATCATTCTGAGCAAACTATTGCAAGGACAGAAAACCAAACACTGCATGTTCTCACTCATAGGTGGGAATTGAACAATGAGAACACTTGGACCCAGGGTGGGCAACATCACACACTGGGGCTTGTCGTGGGGTATGGGGAGGGGAGAGGGATAGTACTAGGAGATATACCTAATGTAAATGACAAGTTGACAGGTACAGCACACCAATATGGCACATGTTTACATATGTAACAAACCTGCACGTTGTGCACATGTACCCTAGAACTTAAAGTATAATAAAAATAAATAAATAAATAAATAAATAATACCCTTTCAGAACAGGAAAAAAAAAACGGAAGCAACGTACAACAAAATATTTGCATTTAATACAACTAGTTGGTGGTTACATCATACATTTGTACCTTTTGATGTATTTAATTCATAATAAAAAGAAATAAAGTTATAAGCATATTACTTAGAAAAAAAAGAAGTAGATGAAGGTGTAATTCTCCAGAGGTAGCCACACTTGTGAATTAAGTTCTTTTAAAGACAGATCTCTAAAGCCAGTGGGATGAAGAGAACTTTGTGGGCTTTGATGTTGAGCATATCTTTGTCCCACGGCCAGGCTGGACTAAGAACTGTGTGGCCAAGATCACATAACTTCTCTTTCCCAAGCATCCTCATCCCCCTCTGTAACATGTGGCAATGATACCCACTTTGCTAGTATTTTAGAAGATTAAGTGGGGATAATTTTAAAACAACTACAAGAAGACAAAGGGCAAGGAAAGGGGGTGAGGGTAGGACTTCCTGACATTTCCAGAATTGTATTCATGCAGGGGTTTGCTTATTCTCTGTTAAAGATGGTATTAAATATTTCCTAGTGCACAAATTTTGGCAAACATAATAGGCATATCTTGCCCCAACACAAGGTATTAGATTGAACACAATAAAATTGTGAGGAAAGGCCTGAAAATCATGTTAAATAGTATTAAGAAAGCCTTAATTGAAGCTCCAAAATGATTGCTTTAAAATCTCTTTATCTTGGTTTGTTATTTTCCTGAAGGATGTTGGAGGGAAGGGTGCCTTCAGCTGACCTATGTTGCACTCTAAAAGGCTTTTTGTTAGGATTGCAAATGAGTAAACAGATACTGTCCCTAATCCTGAAAGCACTGAAGACATCATGGTAAATTACATGCACAGAAGGAAAGAAGGATCTTTTGGCATTAAATCCCGGTCTGGGATCTCATCTTAATTCTATATGGATTGTCAATTTGCTAAATTCAAAGCCACAAGCTATTGTAATTAAAATTGAAAATCTCTCTCTGATTTCCTTTTCACCACTGACAAGGATTTGCTACTGAAAATTGTAAATTGCAAATATATTATCAGGGTCTGCAACTGGTCATCTTTCATTTCACTTAAGTTCCAAGAAATTACCTTTGTTTTAGTGTTAAATTTAGTTGGCTTCAAAATACTAACTCTGATATGAGTGATCAGGAGAAGGAATGAGAAGGAATCACAGACTCCTATGTCTTGTGGTCAGGATCCTTCCCAAACATAGTGCCCTGTTGCCAAATCTCTGGGCCCACCGACTCAGGCTCAGTTCCCACCCTGCTTGTTCAGTCTTTCACCTGTATACCTGCCCCCTCCTCCATCCAAGCTAAATCTTGCAGGTGGAATGAGTGCCCTTTAGCCTATTCATGGGCTGACCAGACAACTTTTGAGAGTGGAAAAAAAAAAAGATCTTTCCTGAAAAAGTTTCAAAAAATGAGGCTTGGCTGGGCCAAACAGGATGTCTGGTCACCCCATCTATGCAAAGCTATCTTCTTTATAGGTGCAGTCCAAGGGTCCTCCATGGAAGTTTCATTGGTGGCTACAGTATCCTATTAGCTCTTCCAACACTAACTGTGAGCCCCAGACTCATTTTTATATTTAATTATTTCAGGGTTTATATAATTTTTATCATACTTTGAATATATGCTATACTAGGCTGCCAACCCTAATCCTAACCCTAACCCGTCATAGAGAATCTTCTCCTTTAGTGCTGTGTAATGTGCTGTGGTCAGAGCAGACATTCAACATTGAATGAATACATACAGAATATGCATTCACTAAAATTATTTGTATGCTTTTCCTCTCTTTTATAATTAAGAAAGAAAGAAGGTGATACTATGACAATAGTACCAGTCCCCAGAAGTATAAAGATTCTGAGAAGAATATTCACATAAATATTATAGTAATAGCCATTTGTGGAGTTTGATTTTTCTGAGAAAATTAAACATTAGGGCAATCTAGTTAGCCAGTTTTCATTAATGTGAATAGCTGTGTTTTAGTTGATGTATCCTTCACCTAAGACTTGGGTTATTGTACTGACCCTGATGGAATAGCTATGCAATCTTAAGTGCATTATTGAAAGTTGATGGAGCCCCACTTTTCTGATTTATAAATTTTAGTGAAGATTATCTCTGCCTTAGAGCCATACTGTAGTAATGCATTTGAAACCATGCCCTCGTTAAGATCACACATTCTATACACAAAAGGCACCTTGTTGTTTATCTTGTGAAGAAATGCCATGAGATGCTTCCCCCAGGACCATTCAGTCCTGCCAACAATCTTATATCATAAGTATTACTAACTGCATTTGCAGATGAGGAAATGGAGAAGGGTTAAGTAAATTGACCACATTAGTAACTGCCAGATGTGAGATTCAATCTCAAGTTTATCTGACTCTGCAGTCAGGAATTGGATTGTATCATTGTTTTGGCAAATTCAATGATGTGCTGATAGGTGAGTGATCGGGGGTAATAGATTGGGAATTAATCTCAGGATTCATTTAGTTCTGGCGGCTCCATGCAGATTCAACCCAAATGTGTTTGCATAGTGCAGCTGCAAGACATTGATAGTATTTCTCCTTTGAGGAGACTGGGTGGTTTCTATACAAGCGCTAAATAAAAGATTTTATAGGAAAAAAAGCCCCACAGGTATGTTATAACCTTTCTTCTGTTTACATATTTTTTCATCCCACTATGGAGGCTTTAGAAAGAAATAGGCCCCTTCTCCTATGAACAGCTCTTTTTAGATGAGTGGGGATAAGGACAATGTTTCATTTTGCTGTGTGTCTTGGCACTGTGCCTCAGGCATGAGCGTGCAATGGGTGTGTGTGAAGAGTGGATGAAAACCAAGGGCTTGGTCCTCTCCAGGAAAAACCATCAAAAAGACCCAAGGAGAATGTATTAATAATAATCTACAGAGACAGTCCTTTGAATATGCTCACAATCTCCTGAGATGAAGGATTTCACAGACAGGTCCTGTTCTACTTTGGCAGGAAGAAAGGAGATTATTCAAAGGCCCTGTACTGACAGTGCCATTGGGTTTCATAAGGGCCCATTTTCAGACTACACTTGAGCAGAAAGGTCTGGAGATCTGAGCAGAACCTATTGCTTCTCCTTGACAGTTTGCTGAGTATAAGAATACACAAGGTTGCTCATAGTGCTCACTGGTGAATGGTCATTCTCACCAAATCCTTTTGTTGGCTTCATAAAGTGCAGAGTTAATGGTCTGTATTATTGTAGTTAGATATTTAAGTGAGCTGAACTGTGCTGAACTATTAGAGTTAAGATTTTCTTGCACAGATAAACAAATATTTCCTATAAAATATGGTCTTAAGGTAGTTTCCATTAATCTGGTTGTATTACATAATATGCTTCCAAATGAGCTATCTGATTTTATCGTTAGAATAATTTTGTGAGACAAAGAGAATCAACTTCATCCCATTTTACAGATCAGCAATTTAGTTAACAAGTGGTCATTATTGTTCCTGAGGCTATCCAAATATTCAAGCTATATAAGCATCCAATAATTGTGATATAATATTACTAATTCTAATATAACAATATTATCAATAGCTAATATTTCATGAGAACTCACTATGTGTTAAGCACTCAGCTAAGAATCATTTCAATTTTCTCACCTGCAAATTGGAGATATAATTACTGTTCTGTCCACTGCAAGGGGGTGTGTACAGATTAGATGCAGTAATGTGTGTTTGAGTACCTTGGCATGTTCAATACTATTCAATTGTAAGTGTCCATTTCTCAGCCCACCAACTGTACTAATGAATTCTTCTCTCTAGCTCATTGAACTACCTACACTCCTGGCACCTCTGTCTAAGCTGCTTTTGTCATGCACCTCTATTCATATTTCTCTCTTTAATTCCTTAAAAGCAATACCAATAACCACAATAATAATAGGAATGATAATTACAGTGCATGTCTTCCATTGTAGAAGCCTGCCTGGTTTACAAAGATGGGATATAATTGATCAGCAAAATATCCCTGTGAAGAAGATAAGCTAGTTATCATAATGCTCATTTTTCATTTGAAAATGCAAAAAAGGTAGTTGGGATTCAGAAAGACTGATAATTCTAACTCATCCTGGTGACAAAGTGAAACTCACACTCAGATGTTCCCATTCCTTTCCATAGCTCTTTCTGTTTTCAGTGAGTGTCCCTCTCCCTTCCAAGGCCATTTTGTCCTTAAAAAAAAAAAAGTCTATGCGAGTCCCTGTGCCTTCTTCAAAGCTTCTTATATCAACACCTTTTGCAAAGTGACTTGCCTCCCTTGGATGATCTAAGCTTCTGTACAGTCTGAAGGAGGTCTACAGTGATCATCTCTAGTTCTATTTCTCTTTAAAGGGCCTGGTCACACAGTTGGGGCAAGGGCATGTGTTACTCTTTCTATAGGAAATGCTTTCCCTCTGCTTACCTCGCCAGAGTTTTAGAAGATTCCACTCAAGTGTCTCTTCTCCTGTGGAGCCTTTGCCAACACCTCTCCACTGAGCACTGCTCTCTTTGTGTCTCTTCTGTATCCAGCACTGACTTTCTGTGGAGCACCAGGAATGCTTTTTTTTCCCTCTGCAGTTGGAACAGATCTGTGATTATGTCAGGGATCAGCTATCAGACCCCTGACATGGTGACAGATCTGTTCTAACTGCAGACTGTGTGATCCCTGACAGCTGAGACCATGCCTTGGTCATATCTGTGTGTCCATGTCCTAGCACAGTAAATGGCAAACAAAAACCCCATAGTATATATATATTTTTTTCTACAGTAAATTTTTGAATGAGTGAATAACTTTAACAGAACAACAGCTGCATCTGTTAAAGGACAGTGTGTCTATCACTGCTGTGAAGCAGCTGTGGTCTGATGGAAGTTGAAGTGGCTAAAGTAGGCTCCTCTTTTTCTGTGAGTCCTTAATTGCTGTTCTTTCCTGCAACATTACCAGTATAATGTGCTAATTCATCCTACGTGTCACCCAAGCACATTTTGTAGATGTGTGTGGGGCCCAATTCTGGTGTCACTCATTTGTAAAGGCCAAAGTTGAGGTGTTGTGAACGTCTAAACTCTGTGTGTCAGTGAGCTTCTCAGGGGTTCGTTCCACTGGACCATTAGTTGCCTAATCCTACCCTCATTTTCTTCCTGGAGTAAAAGAAAAGAAAATTACAAGAACGATGAAACTGTGTATATTAAAGGGAAATAGAGCTGACACAATTAAGAAATACTCCTCCATACTAGTTAGCCCTTGGAAAAGAAAAAAAATGATAAAGCGAAGGCAAGCCATTTATATTAACACACCTGGGTTCCAGACAGAAACTATGGAGTCTATTAATTAAAATTAGTTTGGAAACAACATTCTATCATAAGGCAATCTTTTCTTCAGAAAGCTTGCTATTAGTAAATTAACCTCAGCCCGTGTTCTGGCACAATGCTATTTCTATCTCATAAAATCCATATTGTCTGCTTATAGTCAATAAAATACACTATCTAATAAAACCCAATTGTGCATGGTCCTGGGGCCCAGAAATCATGCAGATAATTGAAATGAAAGACACACAAATATAAATAATTGGCTGTAGTCAATAGTCCTAATGATCTTTCCCACCTAGTTGTTTACATATACTTGGATTCTCCATCTTTGCAGCCACCATTTCCCAATATTCCTCTGAACTGACCATTCCCCAAGACTCTATCCTCCCAGAAGAAAGGTTACATTGTAGAAAGATTGCTGAGCTTTATACTCGGATAAACTAGGCTTCAAATTGTGATTTTACCTCTTCCTGGCTGTGTGACCTGAGTTATACTGCCAGGATTTTGGTTTCTTTATTTGTGTAACTGTATAAAAATATCTACTATACAGATCGTTGGGAGAATTACATTGAAATGAAAGGGACAAGGAATGCCCATGTGGCTAGCAGAGTTCCATATTCATTCCCATTTCTTTCCTTTACAAGCAGTGAGGGCCTTAATAGAATGGCAAGAAGAACAAGAAGTAAGAAAGCCTGAAAGACTCGAACACTGTGTAATTTTTCTCTGAATGAGCTAATGAACGGTCAAGGTTTTCACCTTTTATGAAGCGTTATCATTGGCAACATTTCTGAGAACTCATATCTGCTGGAGAACAGGGCATTTCCCCAGCCAGCTCCCACTGAGGGCCAGGCATGTTTCCAGAAAGCAACATGACGTTGCAATCAGTTTTCCACCAAAGCCAGACACAGGCAAGCAAAGGGACCTTGGGCTGGCTCTTACTTCTTTGGACCTCAGTCATTCCACCTTTATAAGGAAGATGTAAGCTTGTTTTCTTTATTTCTTCTGTGTTTCTGTTATACATATCCGCCCTGGATTAGTAAGAATGGGCTTCAAGAAAGACTAAGAAAAAAATTTAAAAAGGAACAGGCACCTCAAGTGCTCATAAAAAGAACTTACATTAATCAAACAAGTGTCTGTTTCCCTCTGATGCTGCGAATACTCTGCCTCCCGTTGTGGAGTCTTTAAACTTGTTTCATCCTCTAGCTATTTTCACTCCTATTCCTTTCTCCATAGAAACTATACACCAATGTCTACACATCCATGTCAAATATTTCTCACCACCAAAAATCTAGGTGTGAAGATCCAGGCTTCGTTTGTTCATTTGGGGTTTTGTGTTTTGTGTGTGTGTATTTACACAAACTGTGATACTTGCCAGTGTCTTTTAGTTCATGGTGTTGCCATATAAACTGTGTTTATTCCTTTCTGTCCTCCAAGCTAGGACAATCACAATCTCCTTCATAAAGACTTATTGATGGCCTGCTTTTTTCATCATGCCATTATCTGAACTCCTGTACAATGGACTCTTGTGTTGGCATTGAACCTTAAATCTAGGTGAACTGTCTAACAGCAGATGAGGAATGTTGAAGTTGTGCCATGCAGCTAATCTACGGCATGTGGTTTTCATACTTAAAGGCTGTGATGTCCAATTTCCAATTAAATAGAGATACCTATTTTTTCCCTAAGAATGTAATCTTGTCTTGTAATCACCTGACCCTCTCAAGGATACGGTCTATGTCTTTTCCAATATATAAATCCCCAGAGCTGTAAGTGAATCAGAGAAAGCTTGAGAAATGGCTTCATGCCTTCATATTTTGAGCTTTCTCATTGATGCAGCCATAGGTAACAAATATGAGAAGAAGAACTAACAATAGAGGGGAAAAGTGAAACAGCTACAGAACTTACAGACTTTCAAGGGGGTTATGCTCCAATTGACCTGTCGTAAGTTAAAAAAAATCATAGATTGAAACACACTTTATATACTTTACCTACTCAACAATATAGCTTAACCTAGCCCACCTTAAATGGGATCAGTTTGACACTTATTATACATTAGCCTACAGTTGGGCAAAATCATCTAGCACAAAGCCTATTTTATAATAAAATATTGAGCATCTCATGTAATTTACAGAATACAGTACTAAGAGTGAAAAACAGAATGTTTGTTCAGGTACTTGAAGTACAGTTTCTACTGAATGTGTTTCACCTTAGTGTTACTGTGAAAGTCAAAAATCATAAATAGAATCATCATAAGTCAGGGACTGTCTGCAGTGTTAACAAGACTAGGGAATGTGTAAGCAAAATCAAGTTTATACTGAAACTGGATGGCTGAAAGCAATGCACCTCTTTTCTGTCACCTCCTCTTGGAAGTGGCCCTTCGTCAGAAAACTCTGGTGAGTGAAAGCAACATGCTCTTCCTTGAAAATGCTCTTTTGTCACTGTATATGCAGTCTTGTCTTTTTGGGATGTCCTGTCACAATTCCCTTGGAGTTTTAGGCAGAACATCCTCTAAGAAGTGTGACCTCTCTAACCTAGGCTGGAGGAGAAATTCCTCCCCTGAGTTCTCCTGCCT
The DNA here is from genome assembly GCF_006542625.1 of Nomascus leucogenys. Taxonomy (NCBI): domain Eukaryota; kingdom Metazoa; phylum Chordata; class Mammalia; order Primates; family Hylobatidae; genus Nomascus; species Nomascus leucogenys. The sequence goes on from NC_044400.1 coordinate 29,851,926, forward strand.
CACACTCTTTCCTTCAGCATGACTTACATTGTGCTGGGTTCTGTGCACATGCCTGTCTTATTCTCCAGCCCATGAGCTCCTCAAGGGCTAGATGACCCTTTCTATCACCACCTTGTACTGCTTAGAACATGGTCTGACTGGCTACTGGCCTGCTGTCAGTGTGTTAACATAGGGTGTGTGAAGGAGTCAATTTGTGAATGAATGAATGAAAGAATACATGAAAAAAGTAAAGCTGCCTTTGACACTTTTATAATTTCTCTTTTCCTCTGTAGTTTTTTTTTTTTTAAATTTGTTCTCCATGTTCATCCAAACTTTATTTGTATATAAATGAAAAAGGAGGAAATACAAGGAAAAAATCCTCAATTTTGTCTGGATCCACATAGGACTTGGTGTAGAGAAAACTTCAGTGAAGTCTTTTGACTTTGAATTCTAAAATAAACTATGAGCCCATTTACCCAGATTTAATAGCTTGGAACCACTGAAGCACAGAGAAGTTCAATTTTAAAGATTTTTTTTCACTCACAAATACACATGTATTGAACACAGACACAAAATTCTACTTTGGGTGCTTTAGGGGAATAAAAATTGAAATTAAAACCAGTCTAATACTAAGGGGCTTACATTCTGGTGAGGAGTGTGTGACACATAGATATATCAATGCTGTTGCGAGGTGCAGAAACCGTGTCAGGAATCTGGAGAGAAAATGGTGGACTTGTACTTGCCCTTCAAGAGATGGCAAGATGTGAACATGTGGAGAAGTCGGTGGTTGCTGTGGAGAGATAGTAGCATGCAGAGGGCCATGAGCCTAGAGACTAACATTGTTTGGCTGAAGTCAACAGCATCAAGAGGAGGTTCCAGGTTCTAAATTCAGAAGAAAAGCCAAGGAGATGCCCTGCCCATGCCTTTGTTACCCACTATGATTCATATTTGGGAGCAACTCAATTTTGTGGGATTTCATAAATTTCAGCAGGGAGCATAATCTTACCAAAATTAGATTTCCTTAATGAAAAATGGAGAAGTGAAAAATCTTACCTCAAAGAGAAAGTTAGAGATTATCCTTTACCATTGAGGAAGTGTGGGCAAAAGCCTGGCAGTTGAGGCCGATCACCTCTCCCTCGTCTCTGTCAGCATCTCACCAGTGTATGTGATCAGAGTCAGGTGAGGCCCCAACACTGATGAGACACTAAGTGTACATGAGCTCTCTGTTTCTTGTCACATGACCTCCCCTATACAGCAACAACAAGCAAATGAGAAAAGAGGGCAGGCATAAGCTGAAGTCCACCTTCTCTTAAACACATTCGTGCCATGATTTCCTAAGGAACAGTTATCAATACCCTGTTTTCATTCAGGGACTTTGACAATACTGTCTGAGAGAGCCTTGTATTCTCAATGGAACAGCAGGCAGAGAAGTTAGATTTCATGCCTCATTACAAATACTAAGAGATGGACTTTCAGTGATATGTATGTATGCCTTTTCATGAAGACCTTAAAGTTTGCTTGTTTATTTTTTTCACCTGAGAGTTTCTCTACGATTCATTACTCTATAACTATACCACCATACATTGGGCTTCAACTGTTCTAGCATGGCCAGAGCATCTGGAGCTGGACAGAAGCTATATTCTGCATGCAAAGCCAAATTGGAGAATTAGTCCCTGAGTTTGAGAGAAAATCTATTTAATTTGATTATTGACAGAAAAACAAATGGCTCTATTATTTGTCTAGAGTCTCCGAAATATGGCATGTAAGAACCTACATGATCTGAGTTCCAGCTGATCCTTCCCCTACAAACACGCACACACACACCAAATATATATATCAGCCCTCTAGATTTACTTATAATTCTAGAAGAAGCCATGTTCTGCCCATCAGCAGCAGCCTTTGCATAATAAATGTTTCCTCTCTAGAACACTCTTGGCCTATCTATTATTAGCCCTTCAGGACTCCACTCAGGACTCCACTAGGGTGCTATATATTGAGTCCTGAGTCTACAGTAGGTTCCCTTCCACCACATCCCTGCAGCTGTTCAGTCTTCTTTTCATCCTGGAAATGAACCTGTGGGAATTATCCATTGTTTTATTTTGTCGGAGATTTTTTTTTCCCCATAAGACTATGAGCCACTCTAAAGCAAAGGTCAAGCTTTTTACTCTTTGATCAAGAAATCTAAATATATCCCTAACAAAATAAATGGTGTGAAATGAAGTATTCAGTATAAAATCCTTATTTCTACCCCAACACACACACACGCACACACACGCACACACACACACACACACACAATGCTGTTTCAAGAGACAAAAAAGCCCTCAGATGTTATCTGATCACCTTCATACCATTGAATAAAGAATTGTTCCCATTTGAAAAATACTAAAAAAAAGAGAAGTTCAATGATGCTCCCTAAAGCCAGTCCAGCCCCTGAAAAAGCAGGAGAGCAGTTCACACCATGACCTGCCCTCTCTTGGTGTAGACTTCTCCCAGTTCCCCTTCACCTGGTAGTTTAGTTCAGAGGAGGAACAGGAGAGTCTCAGAAAAGAGGACTCTCAGAAGCAGGATACTTGCCACGTGAGGCAGGTGCCTGTTTCTCCTGTGCAGTGGTCTCCAGAGATGGGCGAAGGAGACTCTGATCTGTAATTATCTCCTTCCTTCGGTCTCTCATTAGTGCACACTGTTGCTGAATAGAGATAAGCCTGTCTTTGAGAATTCTGTGCCCGATCATTGTTATTAATTATAGGGAAGATTTGATGTTTTAAAATATATTTAATGGGATTTGGAGCTTTGAAGTTCATGGGAAGGATTGAAATGTGATACACGTTGATAGTGATTGTAAATGATACACAGCTAATGAAAATTGCTGGGGTGTTGAATTAATAACACTTGACATTTGTACAGCAATTTTTATTTTAAAAGGCCTTTTGTGAGCAATATTTTGTCTTATTCTCAGAAGGGCCCATTTAAAGCAGATAGGACAAAAGTCACCATACCTACTAACAAAGAGAAAGAGAGATGGAGGCACTGACAGGAGCAGGCAGGTGTTTGAGGCCAGGAGCTGGCGGCACCCGTCCTGACACAGGGCAGGTGTCTTTACCACCGGAAGCTGCCACCACAGCTGTTAAAAGCCTAGATGCCTAACTGTGCCAAAAGCCACTCATGCTGCTAAACTTAGTTCCCAAAACATAACACACACAAACACAAAACCCTCCCTTCCCAAAGTTTCCTGAGAGGGGGTAGGACACAGGCATATTCGAAATTTTTAAGTGATATTAAATTTCTTTCAATGCTAAGAACCTTAACACTCCAGACCTTTCACCTAGGATTTTCACTTCTGGGAATATATCCTAAATAAAGAAAGAGAAATGTTCACAGATTTTTTTTTTTTGAGTAAGGATGCTCATCTCAGAATTATGAAAGTAAACATTTGAAAATGAACCAGTTCTTCAACATCAGAATACTTATATAATTTATATTATATGCGGGGATCTTATGAAGCTGTTAAAAATCCTACTTCCAAAGAATATTTAACAAGGTAGGAAATTCCTGTGACTTAACCTTAAGTAAATATAGATAAGAAATTAAAGTTATGTCAAATTATTAATGGTAGTTATGTTTATTATTTTTATTCTATCTCTTTGTTGTTTTAGTTTAAAAGTTTCACAATAAACATTATTTGAGTAACAGAAAGGAAGACATTTTAAGTTTTAGTTGTAAAAGTGTTATTCTAAATTAATGTATTATCTCATTCAATATGGTTTCTTCAGCTTGTCTTATGGCCAGACGCTCTTCTTAGGGACTGAATATGCCAGTCTCTTCCCTTGGGGAGCTCACATTTGAGGGTAGATGTTGGCTGGGGTTGGGGGGAGACAAAACAGAACATAAACAATAAACATACCAAGTAAATGACATAGCATTTATAACAAGTACTCCATGATGCCTTCTCGAAGTAATCCAAAGATGATACAAAAAGGGGAAAAATGTGCAGGATACAGAGCTTGGAGAAAGAGGGAGAGTTGCCATTTGAAGGAGATTATGAAAGTTAGGCTTTTTAGGAGTGTAGCATTTGAATAAAGTCTTGAAGGAGGTGAGAGCCTCTGCCAGAACATAGCTTCTTCTTTAAAACCTTGGGCCAGGTTTGTTTTCAGTTTTTTTTCAAAATTCAGAGAAGTAATTCAATGCATGTACTATATATTAGCTAACACACCAGTGGGATTTGAGACAGTGCCTTTAAGCAAACACATTAATATTTCTGCAGGGAAACATGAATATTCATACAAAGTGGAATAAAGAGAGTATTAGCCCACCTGAGTTCTGGCTAGGGTTCTCCACCAAATGAATTTTGGGAAAAACATATTTGATTACATATCTTTATGGATTTCAGAAAGAGAGATAAAGTGTTGTAAAATTGTAAGACACACAGAGGTTGAGTGAAGTGATGCAATCGGAAATAACATTTTGTATTTATTGCCGGTGGCATTTACACATTTTGCTCCAGATGTCCTTCTGACGGTGCTACAGCTCTGGAGTGGGTTTGAAACAGCTCCAGTGAGTGGATGGAATGGCTCTAACTAGCTGTCTTGGAAGCCTCCTGTCACCAAGGGGCAAGTGGCCCAGGCTTCTCTCAGAGGGAATTCCTGCAGGGCATAGAGGCTTGGGCTAGGGCACCCTTCAGTGTTCCTCTGCTCTAAGATAATGCACGTCCTTCAATGCATCAATGTACGGCAATAATCTCTAGGTGGATATTTTAAACAGTGACTTTTCCAAAGGGAGAGTAGTGAGGCAGAACTGCTTCTGAGATGCTGAATAAAGTTGGCCGTTAGCCTTTGCGAACACGATGCTGATTCATGTGAGGGGTTTAATAAATCTGTGCAGAAGGAATGTTTGGATGATGGCAGCGCTGGCTGCGGGCACTTTCACTCACACTGCCCATGACTTGCCTCACATCAAGGTTCCACAGGATAACTGTCTCAGGTTGTCAAGGCTTATAAGTTACTTTACTATATTTTTATTTATTTTTTAACTAAATCACTTTGGTGAACATAATTTCTAAAATTTACAGGACATGTTATGATTGAAAATATTCTCACTACCGTGTGAACCCAGGAGGCAGAGCTTGCAGTGAGCCGAGATAGCTCCACTGCATTCCAGCCTGGGCGACAGAGCGAGACCCCCATAAAAAAAAATATATATATATATATATTCTCATTTAGTTTTGGTTTCCACATTCCAAAAACTAATTGAGAAAACATTTTACTACGGAAATGCAGATTGTCATGAGGCAGGGACTAGTGGTGGTTTTGTTCCCTGCCATATCGTCATGTTTCTAAACTGTGCCTATAACAAAGCAGGCATAATGCATCTACGGAGATAGAGGTATATATATATATATACACACACACACACACACATATGTATATATGTATATACATGTATGTATGTATATACATATATAACATATGTATATATGTGTATATCTATGTGTATATATATGTGTATATATATATATAAAAGTTAGGGCCTAATCAGTACATTCAAGTAATTCAGTACATTCAAAGAAAACTATTGATAATGCTCATTTATCTCATAGATATATATCCACTATTGCATATATGTATCAAACTATTGATAATGCTCATTTATCTCATATATATGCACAAATTGTATATATATTTGCATGTGCACATATGTGTGTATATATACATATATGTGTGTATACATATATCTGTGTATACATACATGTGTGTATACATATATTTGTGTATACATGTGTGCATATATATACACACAAATATACACACAATCAGACACTATGCATCTGTGTGGTATATATATCTATATACAGACACATATATGTATGTATATATACACACACATATGTATACACGCATATATGTATGTGTATCTATACACATATATAGGCACACACACTCAAATATATATACATGTATGGGCATATATAAGATGAATGAATGAGCATTATCAATAGTTTTCCTTGAATGTACTGAATTCCTACAAAATGATCAGCAGCTGTGCTGTTTCAGTTGTATTCCAGGTTAATCACATATATTACCTGTTTCCTTGCAATGCTTCAAGGCTGTGGGTGTTTCATTAAATTCTTCTTCACTTCCAACCATCCAGATCTCCTCCAGTTAGTCTGTTCATAGCCCTCACTCTACTCTCATTATCCTTCCAGTCATTACATTTTGGGTCCCTATATCTTATATTTAATTTTGATAAATGAGTAAAGAGAGGAAGTGGCCTGTTCAGACATTAAATCTTGGTGCATGTTATTACAAAAAAAGGATCACTAGATCAAGTGGAAGGAACATGCATTTGCTACCTAACCACGTGTTCCAAGATAGCATCAACTGCAAAAAAAAAAAAAAAAAAAAAAACTCAGAAAAAGCTCAACTTCATTCTGAGATCAGTTGAAATGGAGGCTAGTATCACAAACACACTGGCTTTACAGTTGCATTATCTGTATTTAGAGCTCTCTGAGATGTGCAACCAGGGCAAATCACACAATTTTCTGCATTACTTCTCTTTAACTTAGAAATTTTCTTCAAACAGAAGGGAAAAGAAAAAGAGAGACTAAACTCTTTTGTAAAGGCTATCACCAGGTCTGAGAGCAGTAGTGGAGTGAGCAGTGCCAATCCAAGTGAGAATAGCAACAGTCAGGCTGCCGCTGCTTCTTCCTCTCCTATGGCTCTGACTATAAAAATAAAACTTCTCCCGTTTTCACAGGGCTAGCAAACACTGAACAGCTCGCAGCTGGCCGGGCCACCTGTGTGTCTTTTGTTGCCGCCAAAACAATCCCCTTGGCATCCGTGAACAGTGCAGAAGCAGCTTCTTGACCTTCCCAGACCATTCCTGATGGAGCTGAGGAGATTCTGGCTTTTCACCTTCTGGCCAACACTGCTGCTTTTTGTTAACCTCTATCCTGGTGTTTAGAACCTAGATCTCTGTCTCTTGTACCCTCTCTGCGTTACTCAAAAAAATCTGGGACAATGGTGAAGTGGGAAAGCCCTTAATTCTGTACTCTTTAAAAACTACTGTGGAAAGTAAAGGGATGAAATCCTAATCAGAATTTTTTTCTACAAGAGTGTATGGATTTATTTCCAATTAAAAAAAGAACAGCACCAGAAAGTATCCATTTGCTGTTATATCAAAACATTTAAATTTGTTTGCCCTACTATATTTAAATTAGTGTGTTAAGTAACTGGGAATTGAAATGCAGCAACACATAGTTCCAAACATGCCCAAGGTGTATATCTCACCCTCTGCTTATTGATTTTGTGCATTCATTGACTCACTTACCCCATGGAGGTTGTAGTTACAACCCAAAATCTAGGCTGGTAACTTATAAACTTGCTATAGATATGGATTATGGGAGTAGATAATTTAGAGATATTGGATAATGGATTCTTAGTTTCAGCTGCTATAACAAAAATACCATAGACTTGTGTGGCTTAAACAACAGACATTAATTTCTCACAATTCTGGAGGCTGGAAGTCCATGATGAGGGTACCAGCAGATTCAGTGTCTAGTGAGGACCCATTTCCTGGTGTGCAGATGACTGTCTTCTCCTTGTACCCTCACATAGTGGGGAGAGAGAAAGAAAGAGAAAGAGAAAGAGAAAAAGAAAGAGAGAAAAAGAGAACAAGCTATCTCCTGTCTCTTCTTATCAGGATACTAATTTTTTCATGAGAGGTCTACCCTGGTGACCTAATCACCTCCTAAAGGTCCCACCTTTACATACCATCACAGTGGGAATTAAGGTATCAATATGCTCATTTGTTGGGGGCACAAACATTTAGTCCGTAATATGGATATTAGAGATTGTTACTCAGCCCCCTGTCCCTTCTGAAGAGTAGCGTGTGCTTTTGACATATCCAAGTATAAAGTATATGCAGTCATTTTTTTAAATGCCTATTTAACACCTACTACATATCTATGGGCCAAGCTCAGTGCTGGAGATACATATGTGAGTAATAGGGACACGGGATGCTGGAAGTGGTAGGGGTAGCAGGAAGTTCTAAGCAGAAGATCTAACACGGTCTAGGATGTGACTTCCCAACTTAGACCCCAGAGTGGCAGAAAAAGGAGGTGCACGTGTCCAATGAGTATAAGGGAGAAACAGTCCATGATATGGGATGAATTGGGCTGGGGCTCCCAGTGGGAACCTTGTGGCCAGTGTCAGCAATTTAGGCTGAATCCTAAGAGCAATGCCAAGCCCTGAGAGGTTTCTAAACGGAGGAGAGAGAGGAACGCATTGGTCCCCTCTTTTCCGCTAGGTTCATTTTGCACTGCCAGATCTCCACAGTGACTCTCCTTTCTCTAAGCATCCTCATGAGCTGGCTTTCAGGACTTGGTAAGTGCTGCTGACTTTGTCAAGAGGACTTGGAAGTCAGATGAACCAGGTTTAAAAATCAGTTCTACCACTTACTAGTTGTGTGATTTTAGACGTTGTGTTACCGAGATGTTCTTCCTCATTTGTACCTCCTGGTGGGTTACTAATTAAATCTCTGTTTCAACACTTAAAAAATGTTCTTCTCTGTTGTCTTTGTCACATGAATTTCAATTAAATGTCTTAACTCACTGGCCTAAAGCCCTTAAGAATATGTATGTACCATGTCTGACAGATAACACAGGACCTAGCTCTATGGAGTTGTCTCATGTAAAGATAATTCACCCCCTGTCTCCCTAGCCTAGATAATCCCTATTTATCCTTCTTCCCAGGTTAACAAAGATCTCAGACCCAGGAATCAATAACAACTACTATTAGTTTAGCCTGGACATACACTGCATGTGATTATACCAAATGTACATGTGTCCTCAGGCATATAACCAAGAACTAATTATCTCATGACTACCAGGCACTGTTACTTAAGGAAATTACAACTTCTTAAGGGGTGGCTGATAGGATAAGTGAGAATAGGAAAATAAGTTTATAGGACACCCACTGAAAGTACATTAACACGCACTTGCCATATGGTGACTCATTAAATTAAACTTGACTGAAACTATGGGAAGTGGATGGTGGTAAATGCATTTTTTTAGAAAAGAAAGTGCAGTCTGAGAGAGGTAAAGCAACTTGCTGACTGTGCTCTACCTCAGGTAAGCCAGCGCACATACAGGAGAAGGATAAAACAGGGCTTGTCTGACTTTCCTGTCTAAGTACCTTACCTGAGGATTCCCCCAAGAAGTGATGCAACATAAAAACTGATATGATTTAACTATTATTGACTAAATGCATACTATATGCTAGGCACCATTCTAAGTGCATTATATCCATATCCCATTCAATTTCTTATATGGTAGATTGTACTGTCATCCGGATTTTGAAAACGAGAAAACTGAGATTCAAGCAGGTTAAGCAAATAGCCCAAGGCCTGTGAACAAATAAGTGGCAGAGCTGGAGTCGCAGATCTCCCTTTTGCTCATTCCTTTGTTCTTAAGTATTCCTCTTATGCGCCAGAATGGAATCATTATATATGCTGTATGAAATTAAAATTGATATATTTTTCAGGGTTGAGATCAGTTAATGAGGACTAGAGGAGGTTTTGTGGAGGGAGAGGGCATGTGGAGGGACATGGGCTGAGAGCTGGAGAGAATTCAGAAGGTAGAGAGGAATGAGGAGGGCATTCCAAGCAAGGCGATCTCACAGCCAGGGTGTGGGAGAGGAACATGACAGATTGGAGGGACCACGGACAGAACAGACAAGCAAGCATCTAAATTTCAGTTCTGAAGTAAATAGCCAGTGATTCTATCTTATTATAGCATATACTTCTCTGCTTGGCAATCATAATTCTCCTCTAGTTTCCTATTAAAAGAAAGTTGTAACTGGGAGACAGGCAAATGAAAATCATCCTCATTCATCAACGTTGGTTTCTATAGAAACTACTGGTGAGGCTCCATACAGAATCCTGGAATCAAGGTCAGCTAGACCATCCCTAGGGTTAGTTCTGCTTTGAATATTCCAGGAGTGATTAACCAACCTAAAACTACCCTTAGGCTAAGGCTGAAATTTGAGGTCAGGATTACTAAAGTCGATTTATAAAAACTTAACCCTTCATAGCATAATGACATGATTTAAATAATTCATATCACTCACTGATTTTCTGAAGATAGCAGAAAGGATAGTGAAATTCATTAAAAAGATGGAAACAAACTGAAAATTAGGAAAGGAATTAGAAAGCAAACATGAAGCGGGGCACACATAGTAAATGACGCTTACTAAATATTTAAAATAATAGTCTCCAATAGCAAGAGGTCTAGAGTGTGGCCTCTGGCATCCAACCTTGCTGGGTTCAGATACTGACTAGGCTGCAGGAGAACTGAATACGGTGGGTCAATGTCTTAGTCAGCTCAGGCTGCTATGAAAAATGCTAGAGGCTGGGTGGCTTCAGCAGCAGACATTAATGTCTCATAGTTCTGGAGGATGGAAGTCCAATATCAAGGTACTGGCAGATTCTGTGTCTCGTAAGGAGGACCTGCTTCTTGCTTCATAGACAGTCATCATCTCTCTATACCTTTATGTGAAGATGAGGCAAGAAAGCCCCCTGGGACTTTTTTTTTGGGGGGACAGAGTCTTGCTCTGTCAGCCAGGCTGGAGTTCAGTGGTGTGATCTCAGCTCACTGCAACCTCCTCTTCCCGGATTCACGCTATTCTCCTGCCTCAGCTTCCCAAGTAGCTGAGATTACAGGCGTATGCCACCACACCCCGCTAATTTTTGTATTTTTTAGTAGAGATGGAGTTTCACTATATGTTGGCCAGGCTTGTCTAGAACTCCTGACCTCAGGTGATCCACCCGCCTTGGCCTCCCAAAGTGCTGGGATTAGAGGTGTGAGCCACTGAGCCCAGCCCTGGGGCTTTTTTTTTTTTTTTTTTTTAATAGGGCATTAATCCCATTCTGCCTACATTACCTAATCACTTCCCAAAGGCTTCATCTCCATATGCCATCCCAGTGGAGACTGGCTTTTAACATATGAATTTTAGGGGGCACAAACATTCAGTCCATAACAAGTAGATACATCAATTATTTAACCACCAGTGTCCTCTTCTGAATAGCTAGAATACAATCCTCCTTAGTGACAAGTTCTGTTCTTGTGGGCTTTCCTTGTAAAGTGGGCCCCTTTGAGCCAGAACGAGCCTGGTTATTCTATGTCTGAGCCAGAATGAGCCTGGTTATTCTATGTCTGCTGAGTTTGTATTCCCCTAGAGCAGACCCTAAGACAGGAAGTGAAGTGCAAGGGGTTTGGTTGGGAGATAAAGGGAACAGTAGTAGGTGCCAGAGACAAGAAAGGAAGAAAGAGCATGGCAAAATGGGTGCCATGAGCTGATAGGGGTGAAGAGAGGTGGAATGGCAGCCAATTCACTGAGAAATGCCAAGGGCCAGTGCACAACACCTCACAATTACACCTCCCCTCCCCTGAGGTGCAGAAGTTCACATTATTCTTGGGTAGAGGGATGCAGCCAAGGAGCAAAAATTATCCTGCACTCTGTCCTGCCACATGATGGACAAAGAGACCTCCAATGGAAGGAGAAACTTTTCCAATGAAGAAAGGTCGGTGCTGCCTTGAGAACTCCAGTGTGCTGACGTGCCAGAATGGACACCATTTTCTACCCAGCTCAGAGCAGATCAGGCCTCCAGTGTTAGCTCCATAAATATCCATCAAATAATGACCAATGGGATGAATGCACCCTCAAGGGATGAATGCAGCCTCAAGCCCAGGGGTTCTTCTCCTGGGTTTTTCATTATAATCAGATGGGGAATTTTAAATTGCCTGGTATCTAGGCTCCAGTGCAGACCAGTTAAGTCAGATTATCTGCTGTAAGATCCAAGCGTCAGAATTTTTAAAAGCTCACCAAATGATTCCACTATGCAGCCAGGACTGAAAATTCTTGTTCAACTAACACATGAATCTTTTCTACAAAATCCTTAACAGATGGCCATACAAGCCTCTTTTTGAAACTCTTCATGGGGAGGGACTCTGCTATTCTCAGAAGCAAATCATTCCCGTTTTGTTTGTTTTTTGTTGTTGTTGTTTTTTGGTTTTTTTTATGGCACTAATTGTTCCAATTTTTTTTCCGTACTGTGAGCCAAAACCTGCCTCTGTACCTTCCATCAGTCATTCATGCTCTGCAGTTTGGAACAATGCAAAATGAGTCTATTCCATTTTCTACATGACTGCTCTTTAGATATTCAAAGGCTGCAATAATGCCCTAACTTGACCTTCGTTTTTATGCTCTAAACGTTTTCAGTTCCTTCAGCTACTGCTCTTCAACCTCTTGTAATCATTTTCATTTGCCAATACCACTTTTTTCCTGAGGAATTCTCAACTGAATCCGTGGCCTGTGTCTGCAGCTGGAAATATACAGGGCAGCAAATGTTAAATGAATAGCATGTGTGTGTGTGTGTGTGTGTGGTGTGTGTAAAGTGTTATGAGTGATCGGCTGACTTAAAGTAAATCTGCTTTACTAGGAAAAAATAGGATTTACTAGGAAAAAAAATAGGATTTCACTCTTTCTGTTCCATCTCCCAGAATTTGTTTTCTTAAGCAACATTTTTCTCTCTTGACTAATTTGTTTGAACACCTCAGCTCTTGTTTTGCTTTTCAGGGAAATGTAGATATATATTTAACATGCATAACTTGTAGAGGAGAGGGGGTAGAAAAGTTTTATATTTGAGGTTTTTTCACCCATCCATTTTTTAGGAGTGCTGAGCCATGGAATTCATGGCCTGAAAAACAAAACAAAATAAAAATCAATAAATTTGAAAGAAAGGGAGTACTGCATCTGTGATACTTCAGGGAAAGCAATTCTTACCTTAACGACCAAGTCTATTGCAAATTTTGGGGCCAAGCAGTTGAGCCTCTTCTGGACAAATGGGATAGAGCAAGCCTTTGCTCCTCTGGAGACAATGTGCGTGGCCAGCACCCTCACCCCATATAAAACAGAAGCCCAGTTGGCCTTGCAAAATGCATCTAAAAAAGGGTTCAGGGTGAGGGTAGATTTGTGCCAATTAATGTATCATGTTGCAGAAAACACAGACAAATAGAGTTGGCAGGTAATCTTGATTTTGTAAAAGGGTTAAGGCTTTGAGAATCTCATGGTTGACTCTGAAAGAATCTTAAAGAGACAGTTTGGAATTCCAGCAAGACCAGTGTGGAGCAACAGGAGGGAGAGTGGAGATGACTTGCGGACAAGAGGAAAGACTTGAATTGCAGGGCAGTCAGTGTTCCTCCAGCTCCACTGCTGATGATCACGCTGATCTGTGGGGAGTAAAATTCCCTTTCAAAGCCTTGGCTTATGTATTTGTGAAATGAAGATGAATAATCATCATGATGTCAATGTTCAACCACAGAATTGCTGTAGGAATAGCGTGAATGAATTCCTGTGCCAGGCCTGGATGGCAGACCCTCATAAATGTGAACATTTTGCCTATTTATTTATTTATTTGATACAGAGAGACTCTGTTGTCCAGGCTGGATTGCAATGCTGTGGTCTCGGCTCACTGCAACCTCCGCTTCCCAGGTTCAAGCGATTCTCCTGTCTCAGCCTCCCAAGTAGCTGGGACTACAAGCATGTGCCACCACACCTGGCTAATTTTGTATTTTTAGTAGAGATGGGGTTTCTCCATGTTGGCCAGGCTGGTCACCTCACCTCAGGTGATCCACCCACCTTGGCCTCCCAAAGTGGTGGGATTACAGGCGTGAGCCACCGTGCCCAGCCCATTTTGCCTAATTTTTAAGAGTTCACAGAGCTAGTAGGTCGGGGTCAAATTTCAGCTCCACCAAGCACCCAGTAACATGATCTAGTGAAGTCACTGATTACCTCTATGCCTCAGTTTCCTCTGTAAAATAAGGACCATAACATTACCTACCTTGTAGACTTATTATTAAGACCAAATTACCTAATAGTTATGGAAAGCAAATGGAGCAGAGCCTGATACATAGTTTGTATGCAAAAAGAGCTAGCAAGTAATAAAGGATTCTCCCCTAACTGTGTTCCACTAGTTCTAAAACTTTTGGGGCTCTGTTTATTCAAGTGTAAAATGAAGAATGTGGTTAAAGTCTTTGAGGATTCTTATCCTTATTCTTGGTATCGCAGGATTTGTAGGTTGCACCGTGAGTCTGGTCACGTCTGTCTGCCTCATAGCCACCCTCTTCCCCGGGGTAGAGAGACCATGAGTTTTGATTTTCCAGTGCCTGGTTGGAAAATAAAGACTCAGCATTTGATAAATGTTTTTGAAGAAATAAATGGAGTAATTCATATAAAAATTCAGTAACACCTGTTCTTTTGGCATTGGTGTTTGGCTGCTCTAGTGCTCTATGGAGCACTATGGAGAAGAAGCTGTGTTAGGTTCTTGGAGACAAGAAACTGAAAGGCAAATTTTGACTTTTCTGTTTCCTAGTTTTCCCACCTTATGTTTCTTTTTCAGTATTCCATCTTTATGGTTCCTTTACTGAAATTTCCTCACTTAGTTTCTATCTTGTGTTTCTGTAGTTAAAATTTGAATATAATAACTCTTTTTAGAAGAAAGAAGGGGTCCATACAAAAAGAAAGAAAGGAAATTCCACTTCTATTAAATAGTTTGGAGTAAGTTATGTAACTTCTTTGTGCTTCATCATTCATAATCTAAAGGGGATCTATAGGAGGTGCCATTAGTGACTATTCAAAATTCCTTTCTTCCTTCCTGCCAAAACCACAGTTTTCTCCAAGAATTTCCCTTCTTCCACCCAACTGTGTGCTCATTAGGAGACAGATCCCAACCCAACCTTAACACCAAAGTCTAGGACAATAATGAAAGTCTAATATCTCTGCCAAGAACTGTCTCTGACAAGTTTATATGACAAAATTCTAGCAAATCAAAGGATGTTCTTTCCCTAAAAGGAGGTGCTTAAGAATAAACAGCTCATTTTATTCTATTAGACAGCCATAACTCTGTTCATTTTGCAGCTTTGAAAATGAAGATGACAAGATGCAAATGGTCAAGTGGAAATATAGAGAGAATGTAGGGTCTTGTTAACATTGGTGGGTCACTGAATTAAACAATCCTGGAGCCACTGAACCTTTTCTTGTTTCCTGAGATGATGAATTTTCTTTTTAGGTTAAGCCAGTCAATTTGGCCTTTTCTATTACTGACAACCCAAAACTCTCCCTTGGAAAACATTATCCATAGCTTAGAGTGATCGAAGGAGTTGATGAGATAATGTACAATGCCTAGTACAGCCATCCCTCTGTATCCATGAAGGACTGGTTCCAGGACCACCCACAGATACCAAAATCTGTGGATGCTCAAGTTCCTTATATAAAATGGCATAGTATTTTCATATAACCTACGCACATCTTCCCCTTTTCTTTAAATCCTTATAGTACCTAATACTTGCCTATGTCACTTCAGTTGCATAAATTCAACATAATACTACATGAGTGCCCAATTCACGTTTTGCCTTCTGGAAATTTGTGGAATATTTTCCCAAATATTTTCAATTTGCAATTGGTTGAATCCATGGATATAGAACCCATGAATGTGGAGGGGTGACTCTATTTAATTTTTGTGCCAGACAGGTTAGCATGTCCAACAAATGTTGATACATTTATGATAGCTTTCTTTTCTTGCTATGAGGGGATATTTTATTTCTTTCTGGGTTACTTAATAGTTATGTTCTTGTCCTCAAAATAGGTTGTTGCTTTTCTAGGCATCAGATTGGTGCACTTCCTCTTACCAAGGCACTAGGGTGAACATTTGGCCTATCTTTCCACTAAACCTGAAGAGCCCCTGGCAGGTATGGGGCAGGTGTGCTAAAGTGGTACTGGTGGCCAGTAGAGTGCTTCACAATAGACAGATGGAATAATAAGATGCCCTCGACACCCACAGGAATCTTACAGTTCAACTTCTAATCTGTCTTCTTTGATTAAGAATTTCTTAATGGTCATTTCAAACCTTAGGGAGAGAGGTTATGTGAGGTGGCTTTGAGAGACATTTATACTTCAGGGGTTTCAACATGCATAGTCCCTTAACAGAACAATTGCCTTTATTGTTGACATTGCATAGATGACATTGTGTGTCCCTTGGGATATAAAACTCACTTAATATAAAAACATCTAACATAGTTTTTTTGGTTGTTTCTTTTCATTCAGATTTTTTTTTAAAGGTTTAGGTGATATCTCAGTTTGTGAGTTGAAGCTTTGGAAGTGTTCTTATTCTTAAACCAGAATCTGCAAACTTTTTCTGTAAAGGGCTAGATAGTAAATATTTCTGGCTTTGCAAGCTATATGGTGTCTGTCACAACTGCTCAACTCTGTTGTAATATCAGGAAAGCCATAGACAATATGTAAATGAACGTGAGTATGGCTCTGTTCCAGTAAAATTTTATTTACAAAAATAGGTGGCAGGCCAGAATTGGCCTGTGGGTCATAGCTTGCCAGTTCTTGTTTTTAATCAGTGAAAAGATCAACTTGAACACTTTGTCCCAGTTGTCACTAACCAACTGTGTGACCATGTTAAGTTATTTAACCTTACCAGGTCTTAGTTTTCTTAATCTGGAAAACAAAAGCACTGGACAAAGTGGCCCCTAGGTTTCCCTCTACAGCTAATATGTGAAATTCTGTGATTTCAGCATGACTCTTTAAGGGTATAGCTAAAAACTGAGTAAAGATGAATAAGAACCTTATGGTCTTGTTTTGAATACACTCAATTCTGAAGTCACTATGGAGTATCAACAAACAGCATGTCCAACAGTATTAAAAAATAAAAAATTCTATGAAATTCATAAGAAAAAAATGTTCATCCAAGTTTTAAAGGACTCGAGGAATAAATGCATTTGAAGAAGGAGAATAACTAGGACTACTACTACTTATTAAGAGTCTTCCAAACACTAAGCAGTATTCCTGTTTTTTACAGATATTGTTTATCCTTACACATAGCCTATGACAGAGTGTATTGTCTGTGTACACCAGAGGAACAGACTCTCTCTCATTATACATACAGGAGAGAAATTATAAGAAATTGATTCACATGATTGTGGAAGTCCCAGTATCTGCAGTCACTAAGCTGGAGACTCAAGAGAGCAGACGGTAAAATTCTAGTCTGAGTCTAAAGGTATGAGAACCAGGAACAATGGTAGTTAAAGTTTTAGTCAGAGGTCAAGTCTGAAGGCAGGAGAAGACCAAGGTCAGGCAAAGAAAGAGAATATTATTTCACTCTTTTTAAAGAGTCTGTTCTATTTAGGCCTTCAGTGGATTGAGTAAGACATTCTTGGGCTAACAGAGAATAAGACTAATATTCCTATCATGGAAATAAAGAAATACAAATCTACAATGGTGGGAAGAAATGGAATAACATTAAGGGGATCAGATTAACAGACGGAGTCCCTCCTTTCCCCAACAATAAGCTCTTTAATAGTAGAGGCAGGTATTTTAATCCTCTTCTCTCCAGTGTTTGCTGTCTTTGCCTTTTTTTTTTTTAAGTTAAGAGCAATAGACCATGGCCCATAAGCAATAAACTATACAAACTGAGCCTGTAGGTGTAGACAATAGTGGCATAATTAAATAAAACTTACAACAGAGTTAATTTGACACACACCTAATGATATACATAATGCAGTTTTATGGTAATTAGGTATAAAATGGTAAGCTGTTGACATAAATGGCTGCAATTAGTATTGCTTCTGCACAAGCAAACCCTGTGTTAAATTTTACATTTGTCACTTTGTTGGTTCTTTGGGATTTATAAATAATCATCATTGTTGACAGATTTTGTAACTGGAGTGCAAAGCTATGGAAATTCGTGGCCAAAGAGCTAGGTTCATTTATTTAATTTTATTCGTTTCCTTATATTGTTTGTTTGTACTATATCTTGCCAGTTTCACAAAGGCTTTGGGGTCATCTGCATAAACCATCTATAATGCAATATAAAAAATACATATACAATGATAAACAAAACAGCAAGATCAGAGGAAATATCAATGAGAAAAGGAAGTATAGATAATAAAGGAGGCTAACAGTTAACTTTGCTTCTTGTAGCAATGGCTAGATGATGATAACATCTATGAACTGAGTGCCTAATACACCAATTTATTTCTTATTATTTTAACAACCCGGAAAAGTAGATGTTTCATTCATATTTTATAGATAGGGTGAGATAGATGAAAGTATGTTGACTATGTTCATTCAGCCAGTAAATGAGTGGAACTGAGATGAAAACTGGGTCTTCATGACTCCAATGTCATAGTGCACTCTACCGGATATAAGGAGACTTGGAGTGAGGTGAAGTGAGGGAGATGATGGGGTTCGGATTTGGAGAAAATAAACTTTGGCTTCCTAGCACCTAGGAGACAGAGAGAACAGAATTTGGTAGCCTTGCATGGCCCATGCAAACACAAGCACTAACAGGAACCACATGACAGCTCCTAGAGGCTATTAGCAGTCAGCAAGAACCCAGCATTTATTTAATGACTTATTGATAGGAGGAGATGTTTCAAAATGTATTAAGTATGTGTTTGTCAATACACTGATATATTACTTACTCATTTGAATGTGGACCCAATCCTTGCTGTAAAGAGTCATCTGTATTTTAAAGAAAATGATTTTGAAAGATGATAATCTCTGTGCTCACTGCAAATGCAGATCAAAAAAAAAAAAAACACAGAAAGTACAAAAACAAATGGTCTCTGCCCTAGATTAAGAGAGGCTAATGGTTTAATGTTCTACCACAGATCCTGAAAATTAAAATATGCGCATCATTAAACAGATCTTGATGATTAAAATTTAGAAAGCTTTTCAGAATTCATCTGTGAATTCAATAGAAGATTATGGATGATTGGAAAATATTTTATAGGTTCAATGATATTTGAGACATATCTTTAATCACATCAAGATTTCAAGAGTTGAGAAAGCAAAGCAAACACCGGAAAAGAATAAAAGGAAAAAAGGGTAGCAGATGCACACCGTATGTGTGGACATGATTGTGGCAAAGCTCATTCAACTTGAATCCTGTGCCACTCACTACCTGAAAGCCTTGGGCAAGCTATTTACTCATCTCTTGTGCATATTTCTCTCTGTAAAAATGCCACAAGGTAAAGAATAAATAATATAGTGCACTTTAAGTTCATGGCGCCAAGCCTGGCACATAATAAGTACTCAATAAATGTTGGATATTTTCTGTTAATAATTATTGAATGAAGTATAGGACACTGGAGTTAGACCATTATTGCATACTGAACTTATGACTGACATTGTACTGATTATTTATAGGTATTATTTCATTTAAACTTGGTAAAAAAATTCTGAGGCAGATCTTCTTATTATCTTTACAGACAGTAAATCAAGACAAAAAGAGGTTCAATTACTCATCTGATGCCACACCAAGTAAAGGTGGCAAAGCTGGACTTTACACCCACACAAAGTCCAATGTAGCTGGGCTTGCCACCTGGTTAGCTTTTTTCTCAAGTCATACACAGTATGCAGATAAAACCCTTATCATTGATTTGGGAAAGATGACTTGGGCGTTAAAATAAAGGAAACATGATTCTTCCTCTTTATTTCTGTCCTACCCCCATCTGTAGTGTGAAATGAAGAGTGAAAAGTAGAAATCAAAATAAGGGTAAGATTAAAATTTTTTTATCTAGGATTTTATCTAAAATTAAGAGAAAAACACTAATTTTTGTCCTTTTGAAAAGTAAGCTAGGAATTATTTAGTTTCTATATGTCTATGTGAATCTGTAACCATAATAATCATAATAATGGCAAGCACATCATAGAATATATTCCAAGGCATGTTTCTTATGCATGCCACCATGATTTCTGCTCCTCTCTGCACCTCCTCATATCCCTAAACATCATTAACCAAGTAGAAATTCCAAAGATATAGTCCTTGGAAACAAATTTTCTCTAAAGTAAAAGTCATCCCTTGAAGTTGACAAAAAAGAGGACCTCAAGTTTCTAGTGATAGAGTACTTCCAAAATATTATGTAACTGGTACATTCTTGAATCTTTTCTCCTATGACCATTAAAGATTTAGAATCATGGAGTCTTAAATTTGGGAACCGACTGTAGGGCATATTTAATCTCATCCATCCTTTCATTTCACAACGGTGGAAACTGAAGCCTAGAAATGAGATCATGAAGAACTGGCAGTATCAGATCAAAGCAAATATATCCTGCCCATCAGTGTTTGATATTTGGGCCACACCACACTGACCCTCCACCCCACCAACATTGCAATGAGGAAGGTGACATGCTGCCTCCAGCTCTGGAGAATAGGGCTATAGAAATACTTAATTTGTTTATATCAAATTGTCATCATAGGAGACCCTTAGAAGGAAAGTCTCTATCTACCTACTGACAGAGAGTTTTCATTTACTGCAAATGTCAAAATGGGATTAGCGTGCTTTGAGGAGTCTGGCATGGGGGTCTGAATCTAATCTACATGAAGATGCTTCAGGACAGAAATGCTAGCTCTCAGGGCTCCTCATTTTACATGAAATTGAACAACAACAAATGCTAACTACCCTCTTCCCCTAAAGGTCAATACAAGCAGCACTAGCTTTGCTTGAAGTTTCCATTTTGAAAGCAATGTGATTTCCTCCCTTAAATCTGCACTACAAAAAAGTTACTAGCTTTTGTGACAGCCCTTAAGATTTTATGCCTCCCCCATTCTCACCTTGATAACTCTCCTCTGTCTTTCATTTCATTTCTTTCAAGTTAAGGAAAGGAGAAATAAAACAATATTTACTCTTCTTCCATGAAGAACAAATCTTCTCTTTCTTTTAACTTCAATTATTGCATCTGCATGCCTTTAAAAAAAAAAAAAAAGAATTAAAACCTCTCTTAACAACATTCACAGCTTAATCGTTTTCATTCTTTGTTCCAAGGTCTATGACTCTGTTTTTCACTTCACTTACTTAGCTGGAGTCTATCCAAAACATTCCTTTTCTTACATCTGTGTTTATCCCTAGTATTTGTTCTTAGTGGATTTCAAAACATGACTGTTCTCCTTGTGTTTCTGGCTCTGAAAACACTAAAATGCATGCCAAATGTTAGAGAATGTACATGCACTTTTGAAGTCGTTCAGCCATTCATGCAAAGAGGTTTGTTCAGTGCAGACTTAGACACTGTTCTAAGCAACACATGCCAGTCTAGGTGCAGTTCTAAGGATAGCTTGGTGAGGGTCTCTTTGAGTGTGCGGTTGGTCTGCTCGACTTTTCCGGAAGATTGTGGGTGATATGGGATGTGAAAGTGCCAAGGTATGTTGAGAGCTGTTGCTGTATTTTGTGAGATTTGGGATGTGAGCTCAGGACCGTTTTCAGTTTGGAGGGAGGAGGGGACCCCAAACCACGGGATGATTTCTGATAGGAGAAGTGAAGCAACTGTGCTTGCTCTCTTATTGGTAGTCGGGAAAGCCTCAACCCACCTGGGGAAAGTGTCAACTAGAACTAGGAGGTATTGAAATCTTTTAACTGGAGACATGTGGGTAAAGTCAAGTTGCCAGTCGCTGCCGGGGAGGTGTCCCCTGGCCTGATGAGTGTGGAAGGTGCCTGGCCATAGTGGGGTTTGTGGGTTAGTGTGTTGGCAGATGGTGCAGGTGGACGTGAGCTGTTGGAGGAACTGTAAATCAGAGGAGTCTAAGGTGAAAAAGGAAGAGAGGAACGCCTTCAATGTTTGGGGGCTGGTGTGGAAAGTGGTGGGGGTTTTTTAGAGAGATTTCAACAGGAGTGCAGTGAGCCAGTGAGGGAGTGGCAGTGTCCCAGACTGTGGGGTTGACAGATAGGGACAAGGAAAACGGAGTGGGGGGTTGGTCAGTTGAGTTGGCAACTAGGGCGAGGAGGGAGGTGGAGTCTGGGAGAGCTATGGGATTAAAAGTGATGGCTGCTCTAAACTTGGAAAGGATATCTGTTCCTAACAGGGGAAGGGGGCACTGGGGCATAACTAAAAACCTGTGAGAGAAGAGATGACCTGAGAAGGAGCAGGATAAAAGTGGGGTAGTTCTTGGGCACATGGTTTGGCTTCCTACCCCGACTATAGGAGGGCCAGAAGTGGAAGTGACACCCCAAAATTCCCGCAGAACCAAGAAAGTAGCTTCTGTATCGAGGAGGAAGGTGACGAGGCACCCATCTACTGTGAGAGGCATCCTGGGCTCCTGTGCAGTGATAGTGTGCGTACGGCGGGGGAGTCCCAGGGCTCCGTCAATCATCAATGGCCAGTCCTAAGAGGTCGGGGGCGGGGCCGGGGTCTGGCCCAACCCCCATCCGGGAGTTGGCAGCCCAGTGACCGGGCTGGTGGCATTTTGGACACGGCATGTGTAGAGGCCTGGGATTGGGATACTCACGGACCCAATGCCCTTCTTTGCCGCACTTGAAGCAGGGCCCAGGGGGCTGACGGTGGGCAAGTGGTGGCTTATGGTCACCAGTGTTTATAGCTGGCCGAGGAGGGGCTCGGAGAGCTTGAGCCAGCATTTGACACTTTTGCCTCCTCGCCTGCTCGTCACGGTTATGGTATACCTTGAACGCGGTGGCCAGAATCTCGGTCTGCGGGGTGAAGGGACCTCTGTCTAGCTTCTTTAATTTGGCTTTAATGTCTGGGAAACTTTGCGCGAAAAAATGGAACATGAGAAGCTGCCTGCCATCAGGGGCTTCTGGGTCTATGTTGGTATATTGTTGGAGTGCCTGTGTAAGGCGGTCAAGAAAGGCGGATGGGTTGTTTTTTTAAAATTAACAGCCTTTTGGGCCACCTTACGTAATCCGGCTACAAGGCAGGAGGCAAAATGGTCTTGAGAGGTGATTCCATTGTCTGTATTGTAATCCCAGTGAGGCTCCTGTTCTGGCATTGCCTGTGCGCCTAAGGGTAAGGCTGGGGTTGCTCGGTGGACTTCATCTGCATAAGTGCATGCTTGCTCTCAGACTCGCCTGCGCTCCTCGGGAAGGAGGGTGTTAGAGAGAATTATATAGATATTATGGAAAGTGAGGCTATAGGCTTGGAGGAGATATTGAAATTTTTTGATATAAGAGGTGGAGTTAGAAGTGTAAGAGCCTAAGCATTTCCTAATTTGGGATAAGTTAGCCACAGAGAAGGGAACATGGACACAAACAATGCCTTCTGTCCCTGCAACTTCTCTAAGAGGGGCGAGGACGGGAAGGTGTGATCTGGAACGAGTGGTGGGAGGGCTGAGCGGCGGAGGGGAGGGAGCTGGAGAGGTTGCGGAGGAAGGGGAAGGAAGAGAGAGGTCGGGGAAGTGGTAAGGGGCGGGGCCGCCGCTGGTTGGGCGGCGGCCGGAGGGTGGGGCTGAGGGTGGTGGTATGGCGAAGGTTCGTCAGCGGGGTCAAAGTCAGGATCAGAGGGAGAGGTTAGCAGTTGGAGGGCAGCGATAAGATGTTGAGGTTTACACGGGAGGCCGTGGACATAGGAGATCTCTCCCCATTTTCCTGTTCGCTCACAATATCCAGAGGCCCATAAGTGGGCCATTTATTTTGGTTATCTAAGGGGTAAGTGGGCCAGTCTTGTGTGCAGTATTTAATTAGACATTTTGGTTTGAGGTTGGCCGCTAAGCCTAGGGCTGACAAATTGTTTAGGAGGCATCGTAGGGGAGAGTCGGCCGGCAGGGATGCGGAGCCTCCCATTGTGGGGCTAGGAGAGGATATGCAGTGAGGGCTAAGTAGGGCGTCCCCTAATAGCCGAACACCGCGACGTGACTCAGAGCTTCCGATTCAGTCGTCACCAAACTGAAAGGACTGAGGGGCCGACTATGGCCGAGGACTGTGGGCCACCTGGTACCAGGAATTTTGAGACGAGAAAGGGAAGGGGGGCCCAGGCCAGAGACGCGAGGAGGAGAGGGAGAAAACTCCTTTCCCTGCAGGCCGAGTCTAGAGTAAGATTTATGGAGGCCCAGAGCGGGCGGGAGTTGGTCGGCTGGTGTTGGACATCAGGAGGGGAGACTTACCGAGATGAGGCCGGTGTTGGGTGGAGAGGTCGGCGAACAGGAAAATGGGCGAAGACCGGCAGGGGTCTGGACCGAGCCCAAAGAGGGATCGGGATCCCACGGAAGGGTGGGGTGTTCCCGATCCGAGTCACGGCACCAATGAAAGAGGCCGGGCAAGGATCAGACTACACCGGTTGTGGTCAAGAGATCTTTATTGGAGGTATCGAGCAGAGAAGGAAGAGAAGAGAGGAGAAGAGAAGAAGAGAGAGCTGCTGGTGTGCTGGGTTTTATATCCCTTGGGCCTACGTGGGGTGGGCCCAAGGGAAGGCGGGAGATGCTTCTTTCTGATTGGCCCTCCTTTGGCGGGTTCAGACAGTGCCCAGTCAAGGAGGGGAGAAGAACCTGGAATCGACCCCATCTTAAGGTACGGCGCCATTTTAAGGTACCTCATGTTACCTAACAGATAGATTATAATATAATTTCAGATAGCTGTAAGTGACAAAGAGAGAAATAAACCCAGGTAAGTGCAGGGACTCTGTTTTATATGTATATATACTTTTCTTTCCTCCTTAAATAATATCTCTTTGAGGAAGTGACATTTGAACAGACACCTAAATAAGGTGAAAAAGTAAGGTTTGGGAGAAGAAAATTCTAAGTGGAGGGGAAGTCCATGACACTAAAACACCTTTGATTTATTGGAGGATCTGCTAGAACACTAAAGTGATTGGAAATACAGAAGAGAAAGGCAGAAAGGGAGAAGAGAGAGGCCAAGGACAGATTACACAGGGCCACATAAATCACATGAGGAAATGTGGATTTTGTTCTAAGCATAATCATAAGCTACCGGAAACTTTTGGGCAGGGGTTTAAATGAGGCTGTTTCAATATTCTTCACCTCACCTAGGTGACTCTGTAGAGGGTAGACCTCAGCTGGGGAAGGAAAAATCAGGTTTTGTCCTAAGCTACTGGATGGGTGGCTGGCAGGACTGGGTAGCATGTTTGTGCAGGGAAATGGGGAACCTGCAGACTTTATGACACATTGTGGTGGAACAGGTAGAACACAAGCCCTGGAGTCAGCCAGAGAAGGGATTGATCCTCAGGTTGTAAACTACTTGGGCTGACTTAATGTTTGTGTACATGTGGATAAAGAGCTTGATCTCAACTGTGAAGTGTGGACACTGTTGCCTACCCTGCAGGGGTGTTAGGAGTTATTAGTCGACGATATAAACAGAGTTTCTAACAGGGCAGCTAATGTGTTCATAGTCAAAGCCACAGTCTTTTGAGTCAGACCAGGATTTGAATCCCAGCTTAATTAGTCACTTTGCTTGGTAGAGGAGTTTGTGCAGTGGGTAAATCTCGGAGATCCTTTCTCCTCTTCTGCAGAATTTGTAGAATGATGTCCATTTCACACTATTGTTTTGAGAATTAAAACTATGTGTGGAAGCATCTAAGACACAATGGATGCAATTTAGTAGCTGCCACTAGGTTTTGGACTGGTTCCCTTAACCTCTCTTTGCCACGGTTTCTCCTTCTGTAAAATGGAAACGTCTGATATGTTTGTGAAGATCAAATAAGAAAACATATGTGTAGTGTGTACCAGAATGCCTGGCATGCACTTTATGTTAAAAACAATGTAGGGTGATGTCATGATCATCACCAGTCGCACCTTTCTGTCACCTCCCCTGCTCCAAGCACATGAAACACATTTTCACATCAAAGACCAAGTTTCTGAATGGCTTGAGGTGCTCAGGCTGAAGAATGCCTGCAATCCTCTATCTCTGCTTTTAAGTCACCAAACCTGGAGGGGTAGCATATTCTAGCGTATAAGACATTAGACAGAATCTGGAGGGATCTGTCCCTGCCTCTATGATTAAAAATCAGAAATTTTCTACATAAAACCCCCAGATTGCTGACTTGGCTTTGGTAAAAATCTGAATATTTTACAACAAGTACATGGAGTGATGCAGTGACTGGCTCTCTTCACAAGGCATGTGCCATTCATTTAGACACAGCCCCCAAAACTCCTCACTGCTTTCACACCCAGCCCGCTCATTCATCCTTGTTGCTTAATGAGTATGCAGAGGACTGTGAGTGTGATTGCGAGTGTGAAATCGTGGCTGACTCTAAGAAAGAATATCATCTAGATCTGGAGACTCTCCAGATTTCCAGATCCCAGAATTCATGTTTTCTGGTAGAAACATGAATACTAATAATGCAGACAAAATTCTCGAAACAGCCAAGTATTGGGTCTGTGATTTGCCTGCTCTGCTTCATTAGCCATCGTTCCTATGGCTTCACATCTGTGAGTCTGTAAACAGGCCATGGGCTGAATGACACGGACTGTTGTTTTGTTTAAAACGAATGGCTGTGAGCCTGATTAAAGCATCATGTGGGAGATTTTATAATAATCATTATCTGTAATTCCCATTAGAGCCAGCAGGAATCTGAATCACATTTAATAATCTAAAGCTTGGAAGTAGTGACACTTAAGTACATTGAGATTTAAGTACAGGGATTCCAAGAAGGAGGAAGTGGGTATTGCTGCTCTCTAGGCTTGATTAGGTCTCTAACTGTCAGATCAGCTTAGACTAGTTGATACTAAAATCTTCTCCGGTAGATCATTCAGCTACTTATTGTCAATTTTCTGTCATACTTTGTCCTCTTATTGACTTCCACTTTTACTTATTCTTAATGGTGGTGGCAGCTCTATTATTGTGCCAATAATTCAAGCTAATTAACAGAAACCACCAAAAGAAAGATCTCTACTATTTCCAGTTCCTTAGGTTTCCTTCCATGCAGTGATGGCCACCAGAGGGAACAAATCAGACGATTAGGCTTTATGATTAGAACATTTATATTAACAAAGACTAACATGTCATTGGTAGAGATTAGGGGTCTGCAGAATCCAAGAAGTCCCCAAGCTACAGACTCAGTGCTTTCTCTTTGTCCTTTGATAAAACTTCCTCAAATCCATCTCCAAGCCTTCCCCCAAGATGGAGCCCACAGGATTATATCTAAGGCTTCTGCCCACAGAGTGGATGCCAATGCACCCCTTCCCTTTTTTTTCTTCTTTAATGACCTTAACTCTTGTATATATGTATATAAAACAGTCTTCATTCTTCTCACTTTTGTATATATTTTTTGTCCTGTCGTCTTCTGTAACTTCTCCTGCTTAACATATTCTCTTCTGTAAACTATGTCTCAGATATCTCTCTCTTTCAAACAAAAGACTAATAATCAATACTTGGGGACACTTTAACTGTTGGTATTTCTTCCCACCTGAAGACTTTACTTTTAAGTGATGTTCTCATGTTTGGGAAAACCACACATAATTCAATAAAACATGTTACTTCTGCTCCTCAACACAAGTTTTAAGGGTGATCTCTATTTAATGTATTTTCACTTGTGATTGTAGACTTAAAACCATAAGAGATTAATAATAAAGTTTCTTTTACACTCCAGGGTCCATTTTTACTTGGCAATATTAACTCCACTTATCACCAGGAGTTGTCAAGTAAAACAAAACAATTTTGTAAAAGGGATCTCCCTTTACTCAACACTGCATAAAAATTCTTGAAAAAAAAATACTTTTCTCACTGTGTGCGTTTTTTTTTTTAAAGCAAAAAAGTAAGGTAGCAGCTTTAATGGGGAAAAAGTGATTTCACTACCATGTACTCTCCCTAGTATTCTGAAAATAATTGTGGGGCAATGGAGAACAGATTGTTTCTTCACATCTCTTGTTAGGCAGGGAACCTGTCTAGACAGCAATCTCAAGGATAGCTGAGCTGCTTCCTGCAGGGTCACAGCTATTCTGCAGTGTGAGAGGGCCAGCCCCGTATGCTTTCAAGAGCCCAGGAAAGGTCACATATAAAAAGAACTACCTTCCCCTTCCTGTGCTGATTCTTCATGCCTGAAATCTGTTGAAGAAAGACAAGTAGGATCGCAAGTGGTGCAAGGTTGAGGCAGGAAGCCAAACCAAAAGTAGGAAAGGGAGGGAGTACCAGAGGAGACAGAAGGAAATGTAGGGAGGAAGAGAAGAAAGAGAGCCAGGAAGGAGGCACATTTTTATTCTAATGCTTTTCAGATTTTTCTGGATGTATGACCCAGGATAAGTCAGTTCCTTACTACAAAAGAGGAAGAAGGGCACAAGCCTCATGGAACTGTTGTGAGGATTAAACAAGGTCTTGCTATAGGAAACACATTTATGTATTAGTTAATGTGATAAATGGTTTCCTTCCCCTCTCATGATTACGTTTTTCCACTGTAAATTATTAATTCTATCAGGGAACAGAAAACTGGTGCTCTGTGTTTATAAGTCCACACTATAGCATAGATGGGTATCTCTGATCATTTCCTAACAAATTATCTTAGGAAGGTGAGCAAGCAAGGTAAAGAGGCTGCCAGGACCTTGGACTGTTAGAGAGCAGAAGGTGAAGCTCTATAGTGCTAATGCATATTTTTCAACTGTCAGTATTTTCTTAGCAATGGGTTTTGTTTGTTTGGCAGTGATAGTGGCAAGCATAAGCTCAATGTCCCTTCACCCAAATGACTCCATTTATTGGACAAAAAGTTCTTCACCCTATAAACATTCAGATGAATGTTTAGAAAGAGTTGGAGCAAACCCGCTCTGATGTGGTTGGGGGAGGAAAAAGGTATGTTACAAAATATCCCCTTAATACTTTCAAATATCTGCAAGAAACTCATTTGGGGATTAGACCTGGCCTCAATAGAAAGAAGAACAAAATAGGAAAGCAAATGGAATTGTTTAGCACCATTTATATTTTAAGACATTAACATATGTCATCCGTGATCTCAGATCTTCTGTATAAAAATATAGAGTACAAAAAATAAAATTACCAATGGCTATTAATGTTATTATATCATTACTATTTATTGAAATGTTTTTCTCACCAAAATAAAGCTAAGCATTTATATATTAATACATACCATCAATTGAGGATTTGACCTATCTGCATGGAACTTTGGAGTTGATGCAAACTTTAAAAAAATTCACTCCATCTGACCATCCCTACCCCTCACATAGCGCACCTGACAACCATCATACTCCTTAGATGGAATCCAAAAATGCTACCTCTTCCTTGAATCACGATGCCCACTTAGAATCAGTAGGCTAGCTATCTCTATTCGGAGCACTGCCTCCATGGTTTTTTTCTTGCTGCTGCTGCTTTTTTGTTGTTGTTGTTCAATTCACAAACCTGTCTTCTTTCCCACTGGACTGGACATCATTGATCTTATCCTTCACAGCCCTCATGCATACTTAGAGAATAGCATGGGGCAAACCTGAGGAGAACCAGAGGGCTGCTTTCTCTTTTCATATCTCTTGTGGTGGCATTGGGGTTCTTATTGGCCTGGGTTAGTGACTGGCTCGGGATGTTGGATATGAAGGCTTTGATGATGTACTGCACAGCTATCCACTCACTCAAAGGACAAATGGACAAAAGCAGAATCTGATTCATCCATTAAAAAAATTGATTTTGAGGATGATGAAGAAACACAATAAAGAAAAAAGGAAAACCGGTTCCTTCTGAAAGAAAACTTTAGTATGGGCAATTTTCCTGTAAAGGCTCTTGAGTTATGAATAGAAACCGCAAAGACTTGACATTTATTGTGAACTTTCAAGGAACACTGGACAAAATGTGATTTATTTTTAGAAAAATAATAACTCATAATGCAATGGTGCACTTCCAGCAGAACCCACTGGAAAACTCCATTTCTAAGATTGAAGAACCCTATTCTGTTGGATTTATAATGCTTCAAAAGTGAAAATATGATGCCCAATTATTAATTATTATTGTTTGTTTGTTTAAGGTACAGAACAAAGTGAGGGCGTATTTAAGGCTCTTAGACTCAGCCTTAGCATGTGACTTCCCTAACATGAAGGGAGCAGTGTGAAGGCAGCAGCCCCTGGTTCTAAGAGCCAGCATCATCTGCATAGAGCAAAGGTCCAACAATTGATCTTATCCTTCAGAGCCTTACTCTTCCACATGCGTAATGTGAGGGTAGCCTTCCACCACCCCACGTAGATGTGTCTTGTCCTTCTCTTCATGTGGGAAAAGAAAATGGGTAAAGACCAGGCGTAGCCTCAGTATAGAGTGCACCTACAGCTAAAACCAAACTGACACAACTGTATGTTTAGGGAAATGGGCTATATATTCACCTCCAGGAGAGAGAAGAGGCAGCATGACTTAGAAAAACAGGGTAGTCATCTACAACAGGACCACTAAAGGATGACACAGGATCTGAGGATAAGGACTGCAAGAATAAAGAGAGGCAGGCAGCATATGGTGATAGTTATGAAGAAATCCACTTTCAGACATTATGTCTTAAATATATATATATGTTTTTTTTTTTTTTTTTTTTTTTTTTTTCCTGAAAGGGCATTGGGTTGACTTCTGCTTCAGTCACCGACATAACCTTTGCTTTTCTTTCCGAGAGTTACCTTGGGAGCAGCCCAATATGGATTTGACTTGTTCATTTGGCATGATTTAGTACCTGAGTTAGCTTTTCAGAAATCTTGCCAATATTAGCATTGTGTGCAGACGCTTCTCAAATGAGTGGCGCCTTGGGACATCAGCAGAGATGGTGCTATTAAATCACGCAGCCAGTGTCCTCTGCCATTCTTTGAAAGGCAGGCAAGAGTGCCGCAGCTTCCCGATGCCTCCAGATAAACTATAGGGCCTTTTAAGGAGTGCCCTGGGTAAGCCACCATGGTGGTGAAGTGCATTTGGATAAGTGTGGTAGAGACAGCCAAGGTGGCAGCCATGGGCCACGGTGAGCTGTGTCAGCCTTTCCCACTGCATATGGCTGCCTGGCTGCCTCTATGGTGAAAGGTAACTGTGGGCAGTAGACAAATGATTGGTGAAAAGAGAACACGAACAGGAAAAGGGCAGAAAATGCCCACCGAGACAGGTAAACAGGGAAGAACAAATAGACAGATGGAGTGGAAAGACCGTGTTCACAGACCCCATGGCACGTCCCTTCTAGCTGTGTGACCTTGCACCAGTTACTCTGGCTTCCATATCTCTTACATAGGAAACCCAACAGGCTCCTGTGGCTGTGTTCTGATCCATTAGCCATTTGAGAAGCCCCTTACTTCCTTTCCCATCTTCTCTACCCCGCCATGTAGGTTGATTTTTTTTTTTTTTCATTTCTAAGTTCTGAGAACTATAGTAACAACCCCTTATGGCTGTCACTCAGATAGAAAGAAGGTTATTGCTTTTTCAAAACAGGATAGAGTTACAGCAGCGATATAAAATGTTGGCTTCCATCGAGTAATTTCAGATGTCCTGTTGGCTCTCCTGTCCTCTGCAAATGCTCTTTCCCTGTTCACTGGCCGGAAGCTGCTTCATCTCCTTGAGCAAGGTCAGAGAAAGGAGCTGAAGTATATTTTCTGATAGATATTGAACACACAAATTATGGTACCCCATTTGGCCAGCCACAAAATGCCCTTGCATCGTTTTTGATCACTGGGGTGCTAGCACAACAATATCACCACAAACCCTCAGCACGTTGCTAATTTGAGCTGTTCTCTTGATATGATGGCAGCTCCTGGATGGGCACTAAGAGTCATAAGAAGGCAGAGGAATGGTCAGATTGGTTATGTGAGCAGCCATCACCAGAGTCCTTAGGGTCATCCTGCCAGCTGAAGTCCTTGGCAGCCACGTTTTGCAAATGGTTTCTGTCTTTAACTCAGACTCTTGGCTTTCTCCTATCTCTGGTGTTGGGAACTGACTATTTCCTCAGAGTCAAGGCCTGTCTACTAGAGGAAAGGGCAAGGTGTCGTAGCCATTCTGGGCATTCAGTAAAGGTCAAGCTTTTTTTTGTACACAGAGTAAATACAGACACATGGCTCTCTGAGGAAAATGGTCCAGAAAGGATTTCTGTCAGCCAAATTTAGTTATGTTTTAAGTTCTTTATCAGCAAATAGCAATACTATGACTCCCTTCCTCACTTAGATGTAAGCTAGTCTCTTTTGGCCAACTTATTAGCTCAGAAGCTATCTTCATTTGTCCCTGTGTTCTCAAAGGCTGGCCATAGGACCTACTCATGAATGACACCAAAATGCTGAATGATTTAGGAATTAAGGCTTTAACATTTCTATTTACTTTTCTCTGTCAGTATTTAATGAAATGCAGTTTTCATTTCTTTTAGACTTTCATAGTTTCCATATCCCTCATGCCTATATTTAAAATAAATTATGTAGAGAAAGGCTGTATTTTTCCTCTTGAAATAGCAGTGAAATTTGTAGGAATTCTTGAGAGTACCAAGAAATATGTCCACATGAAGATGGATGTGATAATTAACGTGGTATAAGTCATTGTTAAATAACTACTAAAATATTTATATATTTGTCTGATTATAAAAGTGAGACATGCTCAGTTTAGAAATTTCTAAATTATAAAAACTTAGAAAATATGAGACACTTGTAATTAAATCAGTGAGTAGTATTGACTTTTATTATTTTTGATATCATGGTCCTTTTCTCTTTTTCTTTCTTTCTTTTGAGACATGGCCTCACTCTGTCACCCAGGCTAGAATGCATTGGCCGAGTCTGGGCTCATTGCCACCTGTGCCCCCGGGGATCAAGGGATCCTTCTGCCTCAGCCTTCCCAGTAGCTGGGTCTACAGGCACGCATCATCATGCCCAGCATTTTTTTAGTATTTTTAGTAGAGTCAGGATCTTGCCATGTTGCTCAAGCTGATCTCGAACTTCTGAGCTCTAGCAATCTGTCCTTCTTGACCTCCCAAAGTGCTGGGATTACAGGTGTGAGCCACGGCACCCAGCAGTATCATGGTCTTTACTTTGATATGTTTGTAAATGCTTGCTCTCTCTCTGTCTGGCTCTGTGTGTGTGTGTGTGTGTGTGTACATGTGTATGTGTGTGTGCATAAATTGTTTGCACAGTAATATATACAGGGCACCTCATTTTTTTGCACTCTGCTTTATTTCACTTTGCAGATATTATACTTTTTAAAAATTGAATGTTTTTGGAAACCCTGAAATGAGCAATCTATTGGCACAATGTTTCCAATAGCATGTGCTTATTTCACGTTTTCATTACATTTTGGTAATTCTCACACATTTCTCACACAGTTATTATTATATCTGTTATGGTGACCTGTGACCAGTGGTCTTTAATGTTAGTTATCCTTTTCCTTGTCTCAGGGCACCAAGAGTGCACCTATATATAAGACAGCAAACATAAGTGATAAGTGTTGTGTGTTATGACTACTCCACTGATGGGCCATTCCCCTATCTCACTCCCTCTCCTTGGGCCTCATTATTGCCTGACATACAACAATAAATATTGAAAATAGAATAATTAATAACCATGCGATAGCCTCTGAGTACTCAAGTGAGAGGAAGATTTGCACCTCTCTTACTTTAAATCAAAGCTAGAAATGTTTAAGCTTAGCAAGGGAGACAAGACAAAAGCCAAGACAGGCTGAGGCCTAGGCCTCTTGTACCAGTCAGCTAAGTTCTGAGTGTGAAGAAAAAGTTATTGAAGGAAATTAAAAGTGCTACCTCAGTGAGCCCACAAATGATAAGAATGCAAAATGACCTTGAAAATTTTAGTAGTCTGGAAAGATGATCAAACCAACCACAGCATTTTCTTAAGCAGTAGCCCAATCTAGAGAAAAGCCTTAACTCCTTTCCATTCTATAATGGCTGAAAGAGGAGAGAAAGCTTCAGAGGAAATATCTGAAACTAGCACAGCTCTGCTTATGAGGTTTAAGGAAAGAAACCGTCTCCGTAACATGCAAGTACAAAGTGAAGCAGTAAGTGCTAATGTAGAATTTGCAGGGAATTATCCAGAAGATCTAGATGACATCACTGACGAAGGTGGCTACACTAAACAGATTTTCAATGTAGACAAAACAGCCTTTTTTTTGGAAGAGAACGTGATCTAGGACTTTCATAGCTAGAGAGGAGAAGTCAATGCCTATTTTCAAAGCTTCACAGAACAGGCTGTTTCTAGGGGTTCATTTCTCTGGTGTCTTAACGTTGAAACCAATGCTCATTTACCATTCTGAAAATTCTAGGGCCCTTAAGAAGTATGCTAATATAATCTACTTGTGCCTCATAAATGGAATATCAAAACCTGAAGGGCAGCACATCTGTCTATAGCATGATTTCCTGAATATGTTAAGCCCACTGTTGAAACTTACTGCTCAGGAAAAAAAATTAAGATTCATTTCAAAATATTACTGCTCATTGACAATGCACCTGGTTACCCACGATCTCTGATAGAAACGTTCGAGGAAGTTAGTGTGTTTTCATGTCTGCTAACACAACATCCATTCTGCAGCCCATGGATCAAGTAGTAATTTTGACTTTCAAGTCTTATTATTTAAAAAATACATGTTGTAAGGCTATAGCTGCCAGTTAGTGGTTATTCTGATATCTGGGCAGAGTAAACTGAAAACTTTCTGGAGAGGATTCACTATTCTAGATGCCATTAATAACATCTGTGATTCAAAAAGGAGGTAAAAATATCAACATTAACAGGAGTTTAGAAGAAGTTGATTCCAACCCTAATGGATGAATTTGAGAGATTCAGCAGAGAAAGTAACTATAGATGTGGTGGAAAGAGCTAGAGAAATAGAACTAAAAGTGGAACCTGAAGATGTGACTGAATTGCTGCAATTTCATGATAGACTCTAAAGTGTGAGACGTTGCTACTTATGGATGAGCAAAAAAAGTGATTGCTTGAGATGGCATCCACTCCTGGTGAAGAGGCTGTGAACATTGTTGAAATGACAGCAAAGAATTTAGAATATGAATTTGAGAGGATTTACTCAAATTTTGAAAAACGTTCTACTTTGGATAAAAGGCTATCAAAGAGCATCATATGCTACAGAAATATCTTTCATGAAAGGAAGAGTCAATCCATGTGGCAAACTTCATTATTGTCCTATTTTAAGAAATTGCCACAGCCATCCTAATCTTCATCAACCAACACCCTGATCAGTCAGCAGCCAACAGCACTGAAGCAAGACCCCCCACCAGCAAAAAGATTACGACTTGCTGAAGGCTCAGGTGATCATTGGCATTTTTTAACAATAAAATATGTTTAATTAAAGTAAGTACATTTTTTTAGATATAATGTTATGCACACTTAATAAACTATAGTACAAACAACTTTTATATGCACTAGGAAACCAAAAAATGTGTATGATTATCTTTATTGCAATATTTGCTTTACTTAAATGGTCTGGAACAAGACTTGCAATATTTCTAAGTTATGTCTGTATGGGCATGTATGTATCACACACGTGGGATCTACACATACATATGTATGTATAGAAGCTTACATATATATATATATATATAATTTAGTACCCTACTTTTGTTCAACATTAATTTGCATTATGATCTTTCCCTTATCGTTAAATGCTCCACAAAAATTTGATTTAATTAAGTAATTTATTTTTAGTGGCTTTTATACTCTTATTCCTTATAATTTTTTTGCCAAATAATATCCATATATTCTCCTGTGATCTTTTTTATAATTTCAACTTTTATTTTAGATTCGTGGGGTACACGTACAAGTTTGTTACATGGGTATATTGCATGATGCTTAGGTTTGGGGTACATATGGTTCCATCACCCGGGTAGTGAGCATAGTACCCAATAGGTAGTTTTTCAGCCCTTGCCCCCGACCCAAGTAGTCCCCAGTCTCTATTGTTCTCATCTTTATGGCCACCACACCCAATGTTTAGCCCCCACTTATAAGTGAGAATATGCAGTACTTGGTTTTCTGTTCCCATGCTAATTTGCTTAAGATGATGGCTTCCAGCTACATCCATGTTGCTGCAGAGGACATGGCCTTATTCATTTTTTTTTTTTTTTTTTTTGAGACAGAGTCTCGCTCTGTCGCCCAGGCTGGAGTGCAGTGGCGCAATCTCGGCTCACTGCAAGCTCCGCCTCCCGGGTTCACGCCATTCTCCTGCCTCAGCCTCTCGGAGTAGCTGGGACTACAGGCGCCCGCCACCAAGCCCGGCTAATTTTTTTTGTATTTTTTAATAGAGACGGGTTTTCACTGTGGTCTCGATCTCCTGACCTCGTGATCCGCCCGCCTTGGCCTCCCAAAGTGCTGGGATTACAAGCGTGAGCCACCGCGCCCGGCCGGCTTTATTCATTTTTATGGCTGCAAAATATTCTATTGTGTATATGTACCACATTTGTACCACATTTTCTTTATGCATTCCACAACTAATGGGCACCTAGGTTGGTTTCATGTCTTTGCTATTGTGAACAGTGCTACAATGAATATACTAGTGCCTGTGTCTTTTTGGTAGAGCAATTTGTTCTCATTTGGGCCTATATGTGGTAATAGGATTGCTGGGTCATGTGTGAGTTTTCACTCTTATAAATTAAAATGTGAAAATGAACACACTAGTTTGGTAGTCCTTGTGGCTGAAAATACTGAGTCCACAGGAGAGTTCCAAAGTTTGCTATGTTCTTTGCTTCCCCATTTCCAGGATCTTTCTCCTCCTTTCTAATGTCTTTGTTCTCCATGTCCCTGGTCTAAAGAAGTGATGGCATGTGCTGTGCATGCTCCCTAGACTTCAGTTCCCTTAAAACATGGCAAATGACCATTAAATGAGAGGAGACAATACCATGATTTCACATCTCATTCTGGGGGGACATGAATTAATTTCTATGGATGTAATAAAGAGAAGGAAAGCCATTTACTGA
Organism: Nomascus leucogenys; assembly: GCF_006542625.1. Classification (NCBI taxonomy): domain Eukaryota; kingdom Metazoa; phylum Chordata; class Mammalia; order Primates; family Hylobatidae; genus Nomascus; species Nomascus leucogenys. The sequence goes on from NC_044400.1 coordinate 29,888,558, forward strand.
GCTTGATGATGAAAGATTGTCAAAGTAGGAAACTCACAGCTCTGAAGCAGTCCTCCTTCCAAGGGTCTTGTCACCTTTACATCAGGAAGCACTCAATCGGATAGTATAGGGGCCAAGGGAAAATTTCCCCATTGCCTCTGAAAGGTAGCTGAAAATCACTGACAGAAGGCAGATTAATAGGAAGAAAGGCATACAAATTTACCTGATTATAGTTTTACATGACACATGAGCCTTCAGAGTGAAGAGCTGAAAATACAAGAGAAACTCCACTTTTGTACTTAGGTTCAGTGAAGTTTGGACAGTTCTCCTAACTTTGATTGGACAAATAGAGCATGATCTAATGTTTACAGACTGAGAGGGAAAAACAGACAAGCCCTGTCTGTCTAGCTTCTTCTCTGCCTCTGAGCAGCATTCCTTCCTTCTGGGCATGGGGCAGGACCTTCTCTGGAAGGGGGATCTTATGACCTAAAATCAGACAAAGTAGATCAGATAATGTCTTTCTTTTTTGTTGTTGTTTTGTTCTTTTTTTTTTTTTTTTTTGAGATGGCATTTCTCTCTTGTCGCCCACGGTGGAGTGCAATGGCATGATCTTGGCCCACTGCAACCTCTGCCTCCTGGGTTCAAGCAATTATCTTGCCTCAGCCTCCCAAGCAGCTGGAATGACAGGTCATGCATCACCATGCCCGGCTAATTTTTTTGTATTTCTAGTAGAGATGAGGTTTCACCATTTTGGCCAGGCTGCTCTCAAACTCCTGACCTCAGGTGATCCGCTCGCCTTGGCCTCCCAAATTGCTGGGACTATAGGTGTGAATCTCCGCAACTGGCTCAGATAATGTCTTTATGGCCAGTTTTTACACAGAAAGGCAGGAGGAAAGTTAGAGTAATATTTTTAGGTTTTATGGTTGGCTTTGGGAAAAAAGGGGTTTTTAGTTTCTGTGGCTAGCCCCAGGGGAGAATGAGGGGCCAGAGACAGGAGGGTTGGAGAAGGTCAGAGAAAATCTTTTGTTTCTGAGGCCTTCATTTTGGGATATCATTTTTCTGAGCTCCAACAACAGGCAGACAGCTATTTATTTACTTCCAAAACAACTTCTGGTTCTCTATCAGAAAGCGTGATGAGAAAACAGAAGCTATTAGGTAGAACAGGTCTGGACTCAAATCCCGACTCTTGTCTCTGAAACGTTATATATCTAGATATGCCATTTCTTCCCTTTCCATGTGTCCTAATCTAAAAAGTGGCAAAAATCCCCTATTTATGTTGACGGCTTGGAGAAACAGATGCATGAATGTATGAGCAATGCTGGGCATGTGGTAGACTCTTTTTTTTTTTTTTTTTTGAGACGGAGTCTCGCTCTGTTGCCCAGGCTGGAGTGCAGTGGTGCAATCTCGGCTCACTGCAAGCTCCGCCTCCCGGCTTCACGCCATCCTCCTGCCTCAGCCTCTCCGAGTAGCTGGGACTACAGGCGCCGACCACCACGCCCGGCTAATTTTTTTGTATTTTTAGTAGAGACGGGGTTTCACCGTGGTCTCGATCTCCTGACCTCGTGATCCGCCCGCCTCGGCCTCCCAAAGTGCTGGGATTACAAGCGTGAGCCACTGCGCCCGGCCTGTGGTAGATATTTTTAATCAATGCTCATTCTCTGTGTGTGTGCATGCACACAAAGCACGCACAAACACATTTCTCGCAGAACCTCATAGCAAGGAGATATTTGGGGTAAGTGCTGTAATGTACCTACAGTGATAGTTTTAACAGCTCTTCCTGCTTTCTATATCAGGTTTTTGTTTATTTGGTTGGTTATTTTTTGTTTGTTTTGTTTATGGTTTACTTTTTTTTTTTTTTGAAACGGAGTTTCGCTCTGTTGCCCAGGCCAGAGTGCAGTGGCGTGGTCTTGGCTCACTGCAACATCTGCCTCCAGGGTTCAAGCAATTCTCCTGCCTCAGTCTCTCAAGTAGCTGGGATTACAGGCACCCACAACCACGCCTAGCTAATTTTTGTATTTTTAGTAGAGACAGGGTTTTACCATGTTGGCCAGGCTGGTTTCGAACTCCTGAACTTACGTGATCCACCCACCTTGGCCTCCCAAAGTGCTGGGATTACAGACCTGAGCCACCATGCCCAGCCAATGGTTGACTTTTTTATTGTTTGTGTTCTTCAGCATCCATTTCTTGTCAACTCCTGGGTTATTGCACATACTAAGCAACTATCTTTTCTCAGTGATGTATTTCTTTCAGTTGAACTCACTGTACGTGTAGAAATTAACACCCTCATTCAACCCAGGTATCCACTAGGCTATAAAATGAATTCCTTTATTATTCCTTGCTGTTTAATTCCTCTATCTTTTAAATAGAAGTGTTGCTTTCCACTAGACCTTATCCAAGTTCTTAATATTATCATTCAGTTTCTAGGACTACAAACTAGGCTGAGCACTCTAATTATAGTCTAACCAACCTGATCAAAATTTGGGAATTAATTGGTGGTTCCTACATGCTGAGATCTCCCATAGTAGTTGCAATGTTTTTGTTTAATGCTGTATTTAATGCTTTGTTTAATGCTTTAGTCTGCTTTTGGAAACTACTATTTAGCTTGTGTTCCATTAAGACTACCAAGTCAACTTTGATCTCAGTTCCTCAGAGGTAGTGCTCATTCTCCACCTTGGAACTGAAGTGTTTTTGTTCTGATGGTGATGTGACAGTTGAATTTTTGGTTTTGGACTTTTTTTAAAAAACTTCTAAGTTCACCTTTTAAGATTTTTACATTTATCCTGCTTGAACTCTTGATAGTGTGCTCATTATCATAGACTTCATATAGCCTGTAAATAGATATCAACAGCAATAGTTTGAATATGAATACAATACCTGTGAAAAGTTCTCTGATATTTATTTATTTATTTATTTTGTGTGTGTGTGAGACAGAGTCTTGCTCTGTCGCCCAGGCTGGAGTGTATTTTTAGAGCTCTTTCAAGAAAGGCTGTATTAATATTAGTGTTTCACCCACTCACTCCCATTCCATACCCCACCCAGCCCCTGACCTTGGCTTTGCATTCTCATGTACCTGTACTCATTCTCTAACTTCAGCTGCTTATTTTTTTTTTTTAATTGTGATATGGAGTCTTGCTCTGTGGCCCAGGCTGGAGTGCAGCAGTACCGTTATCTCAGCTCCCTGCAACTTCTGCCTCCCATGTTCAAGCAATTCTCCTGCCTCAGCCTCCTGAGTAGCTAGGATTACAGGCATGTGCCACCATGCCTGGCTACTTTTTTTATTTTTTGTAGAGACGAGGTTTTGCCATGCTGGCCAGGCTGGTCTCGAACTCCTGACCTGAGGTGATCTGCCCGCCTTGACCTCTTAAAGTGCTAGGATTACAGGTGTGAGGCATCATGTCTGGCCTAACTTCAGTTATTGGTACTGAACACATCAATTTTGCTTAGGGAAAGGTATGAAGGCTTTCTTTGCTTTTATTCTCTTTCCTTTTTTAAAAAATCACAAAACAATAAAGTTAGAGCTTTTCTTAGAGTGATTACATTATTGTACGATGCTGCATTCTACAAAACCAGGAGCAATCATCATTCAAGATGAAAATGCTTCCATTAATTATATGAAATGTCAGTCTGCAAGTTGCATGGCATGGAAAGGGTCGGGTTATTCCAAATCACCAAAAGACAAATGTATTTACAACTTCTATTAAAATCCTAACCCTGCAGCTTTAACAAAATTAACAGGATTTCGATGCATTCCTGATAGGTTTGACTTATAAATTTCAATTCTTGGCCCCATGCCAAAGCTTGATGCTGTTCATCTGCTTGTTTCTGCTCCCCGAAGACAGGGCTATTTCAGGAGACACATTTTATATTTCCATCAAAACCAGGGAGAGCTTCTTTAAAAAATAAACCCATGATTCTTTTTCATTTTTTTTTCTGCCTAGGTAATTTGGGTAATTCCACAGTGAATGAAAGAGATGAAAAGATGTGATTTAAGACACATTAAGAATGTAAATATATAAAAAAAACTTTGGCTTCTTGTCTTTTCTCCAACAATTAATTTCATGAAAGTGTTTTCGGGTGGCTTACAAACAATGCATGAACATGCACAATGGTCTTTGACAGGATGTCAAAGAGGCTGCATGGCTGAGATGACTTCCATCACAGAAAATCAATTTCCTGTAAATAGTGAAGAAGCAAAGATATTAGGCCAACATCAGATATGATTCTCGAGAATCTATTTCCTGCTTGTTTTCTGGAAGTTCTTGGTGGAAATTTGAAATAGATATTTTGCCCCATCAATTAATTTCTTATTTTTTATCATCATCAGAAATATCAAAGTTAATATTTTATCAATATTTTATACCCCATTTTGTTCCAACAGTACATTCAATACTGTTAAAAAGTAAATATTGAGTGTTTCTTGTTTGCAGTCTGAATATACATATAAATGCTAGTGAGAAATGAAGAAAATAAAGATTCAGTAACCAAAGCCTAAATCTACATAAATTGAAAATAAAATGAGAAGTTTAGAAATATTTAGATAAGGTTAAAATTGCATATAAATTCAAGATGAGTTTTATTATGACTCATTATAACTAATTCCAACGGTTGATAGAAATCATTTAAAGAATTTTAATACTGTTTGGTAATATGTTATGTGGAAACATAGTTAGGAAATCTTTCCATTTCCTCAGTCTGGATTTCCGGAAATTAAGTCCCCCCAATCTCTCCCCAAATAATTCAAGCTCTGCTGTGTAAGTTATAGGAAATACTCTCCCCTGCCAGGTCATTTCCTCTTATTGTTCACCTTGAATGGGACCCTCAGCTACCTTTTCATGCCTCCCTCTCCCTACAGATGTATCAAGCCTGGTAAAAGCCAAGGGCTTCCACAGGAAAAGAGCTAGGTCAGAGATACCCAAGGCCACCATGAATTCCCTTTCTGTAAAAGAATGTGAAGGGGAGTTTGAGAAAAGCCAGAATTAAAAAAAAAAAAAAATCTAGCCAGTCAACTCATTTAGACCAATACATTAACAAGAAAAGGAACCAAGTTTCTTCTGTTTTCACATTTTCAATGTAATTTTGTATTTAATTCCATCTAAATATTAATTTTATAGTTATATTGCATATTTTATAAAATGTTCGATATTTATTTGAATAACTATAGTAATTAGGATAGTACTTTGCCTTGAAGGCTCAATAAATAATTGTGGAATTAATTAAGGTAAAGTATGTAAGAATTTTTTTCTTTTTTTTTTTTTTTGAGAGGGAGTCTCACTCTGTCGCCCAGGCTGGAGTGCAGTGGCGCAATCTCGGCTCACTGCAAGCTCCGCCTCCCGGGTTCACGCCATTCTCCTGCCTCAGCCTCTCTGAGTAGCTGGGACTACAGGCGCCCGCCACCACGCCCGGCTAATTTTTTGTATTTTTAGTAGAGACGGGGTTTCACCGTGTTAGCCAGGATGGTCTCAATCTCCTGACCTCGTGATCCGCCCACCTTGGCCTCCCAAAGTGCTGGGATTACAAGTGTGAGCCACCGCGCCCAGCCAGTATGTAAGAATTTTTGTGTTCATAAGAGTGATTTTATGTTTCTGCATCAAAATTATATTGAGTATGAGTTTCTTTTTTGTATATAATCAAGCTGTAGCAATATAGTATATTAAGCATCATAAAGATATTCTAGGAATATATATTACCTATATGCAAATAACCCTATATTCAGGTTTTCCTTTTGTTTTTTACATTTTTAAAATTATTTCTTTCTAGCTAGCCGCCTATCTCCCAATATATTTTTATTCTACATCTGATGAAACTAGTTGATCTAGCTAACAGGTCAAGTGGATAAAGTGTCCCATTGAATTACATGAAAATTGTTCTGCACTAACTGAGAAAGGCTTACTTCCAGCCCTGGCTCTGATCTTCACTGTATGGATGTACTTGAGCAAGTCATTTTGTTTTATGTGTGCTATTTCTTCCTTATCTAACAAATAGAAATCATGTATCTCCTGCCTGCATCACTGGCTAAGGTGAAGACCAACTAAGATTATAAATGTGCTCTGAGATGTAGAAAATGCTATATATTTATAAGATGGTATCATTTGTACAATGATGGTGATGGTATTAATTATGTGACAGACTAATCTTTAATATACACAGCAGGATTCTCTCTTTTACCCTTTCAGTCCTGATTTGATTGATAGCTATTTCTGGCTCTAAGATATTTTGAGATTCAAAGCTGGCACTGGGACAGAGGGAATGTCATGATTCCAAAATGTATTAGACATAAAGTCATCCAAACAGCTATAATATGTAGAGCTTGGTTTTGACTCATACAAGTTTAATTATCTGTAATTTAAGAAAAGTAGATTTAATACTAATTATTTACAAATATAATTTCTTCTCAAAATAATAAGAATTGGGAGCACAGTTTTAGCCATTACATTAATCTAATTTTTCTTTGTGACAGAAAACTATATATGTGTCCATTCCTTATTTATCCTTTATATGAATGTTGTTTATCAGCACTGGAAATCTCACCCTCACATCCTCTTCGAATGAAATATGAAAAAGCGATTAGTCTACACACAGTTAGGCACTCCTCCTTAAATGTAATGGTAGGTGAAATTACAAACAGTTATCTCAATGAATTCTCAAAATATTTCTAACAAGGGATTGATTGCCCCAATTTTACAGATGACAAAACTGAGACTCAGGGAGGCGAGGTAACTTGCCAAAGTTCACACAGTTTGTCTAGAATACTAAAATCTTGTATCAATCAAGACAAGCATGTTGACCTACACACAAGGAAGCTTTGAAAGCTACTTCATCAGGGACAAATTCGGTGAAAATTAATCTTTTAGTCTCATCCCTCCTGTTCCTAATCTTCTTATGAGACCATATGTTTCTATATAAGTATTTTTCAGCTACTTAAGTGTGTCCACTAAAATTCTCCAATGTTTTTACAAATACCAAGCATTTGTCATATAACATTTCACTCACATTTTTGCATTTAGGTCATTCTTTGTCTCCAAGGTATTAGGTTTTCTTGCCACTCATCTTCTGCCTGTGTCTTTAGTACTCATGAAGCCACTTGGCTCTGCTGTTTCTCTCCTTTTAATCAAAAGCTTTCGTCTATTTTGTTCCATACCAGCCAAGTTATTTCACTGTTACATTTCTGAATCTTTCATGCTTACAGTTTGTCTTCCTTACCTTGGAGCCTCTGCTTATGACATAGGATTTTTCTTCTTCATTCTCACAAGTAGCAAGTAAATAGCAAATAAATCCTTCAACATGGAAGACCCTCCACATTTTGCTTATTTATTTTTGTAATTTGTACCAACCCTTTATATTTGGTGAAGATATCACTTTTATCAGGAAGACTACTAGGTACATTGGTATGATTTAGATTCTTCTTCTCTATGGACATTAATTGCTATATTCCTACCACTTGGCTATAGTGACTGGCATTTAATAAACATTCCATTAGTGGTAGAATAAGGGAGCAATTTAATAGATGAATGAAATGTGTGTCTAAAAATGAGGTTGCTTAAAAAATTCTGTTTCTCTGATTCATGTTATACTGTTAGCTCCAAAAGGGAACGTTCTCTACTAATTATTTTATGGTAATCTTAAAAACCTTTAATGGTTTTCTATCTTAACTATTTTCGATAAATAGTAAAAATGTCTAGTTTCTTTTGAAACACATTCAAGTTTTGTGAAAGGTTGAGAATGAGATGTATATTCAATGTGTCATAATCCAGTGGAATTGAACTTAGGGTATTGTGCTTGTGTTATATTGCACAAGGTTGAATAGCTTCCTTTCAAAAACTGTCAGACCTGGCATTAATCAATCCAATCAAACAGCAAACCACAGTCTGTCCTTTCTTATTTGGCAAACAGATAAAGCACAGTTAATACATTTCATTGCAACCCTCAAGTGTTCTCTTTCTAATGTTTACTTTAGAAAAGGTTATAATGAAGTTGACTTAATTTAGTCATACATTCATTCAAAACCCATTTTTTGGTGTAATGTGCCAAGAACCTCTCAAAGGCTGGGAGTAGAGAGAAGAGAGATAACGTCCATCCACTCAAGGTATTCACAATCAAGATGGGGAGGAAGATAAGTAGATAATTATATTCGGTTGGTGCAAAAATAATCGTGATTTTTGCCATAAAAGTCATAGCAAAAACCGCGATTACTTTTGCACGAACCTAATAGATTATGTGATTAAGTCTCAGCAGATAAATGTCTGGAATTTTATGACAAAAAGTAGAAGGGAAAACCACTCAGGCCAAAACATTTAGAGGATTCCAGAGGGAGTTCTACATTTGCTAAGTGGCAACAAGTTGCTGGTAGAGTACTGGGGAGTTGCAGGAGGTCGAGGAGTTTTTTGTGGGAGGGAACAGCATGTGCCAAGACATACACAAGATGGGCAGAGAAATGTCTACGAGACTGAAAGCTTATTGGCTGAATTATATTATAGGAACATTACATTCGCATATCTGAAAGAAAGGAAGGAGACAAAGCTGGAAATACAAGCGATAATTACTTCAAAAGGGACCATATATGCCCCTCCCCAGCTTTGGGGTGGGCGGAGCTTTGCATGGAGAAGCAGGGTGATTATATTAGCATGTTGAAGCAGCATGCTGGTGTATGGTTGTCAGATAAAATATAGTTACATTTCAGATAAAGAATGAATCTATTCTTTCAGTATCAACATGTCCCAAATCTTGCACGGGACATATTTACACTAAAAAATTATTCATTGCCAAATTGAAATTAATCTTTCACTGAACATCCTGTATTTCTCTGTGTTAAATCTGACAACCTTACTCTGATAGCAGTGTGGAGAATGAATTGGAGAAGAAAGGACAAGGCGGAAAGACCAATTCAAGGGACAACCTATTAAAATCTGCATTCACCCTTTGAGTCACAATGGCATTGCTATTACATTGTGCTAGAGGGCAGGATGTGGACAACTTTGTTACCATGGCTGAGACCCAGAGAGGCACAGCCTGAAGAGAAAGACAATGGATGTTCTGGAACAAATAGGAGATTTTAGTGCTCCAGGGTTTACAGGAGCACTGGACCTAGGATGGAACCATACTTTAAACTGGGGAGAAGATGGCATGTGTGCATATTTCCTCTGAAGACTGTGGGGTAAAATCGATACTGTTGCAGTAAAACATAGGAAACAAAGACCCAGTGCATTTATCCTGGGTCTCAAGGAGAAGTGTTCAAACATGCCCCATATCGGTGTTTGTGTAATGATTTGAACTTTTCAATTTCCTCCCCTACTCAGTATCTTCTACCTACGTCACAATGGCTTTGCAGTCAGGAAACAGTTATCATTAACCCAATTGACAGATAAGGATATCTGCACATATACACATATTCTGCCTTAGTTCCCTCATTGAAAGCCTTTTGCATGTCAAATCCAAGCTGAAACTCCATATTTTCTACCAAAATGTTCAGCCCGCAGTTTCTTCTCCCTGCCACTTACTATGTCAGCATTACTCAGCCCTGCACAAGGTTGCTCTCTGAAACCTTGTTTGGTTTTGGCTTGTGAACTCATATTGCCACCCACTGGACTGTAAGCTGCCAAAAGGCAAGGACAAATTTTAGCATTTTCCAGGACACTCCTGTAGTATCTTAGTATTAGACATATAAAAGACTCCTAATAAATGTTTGATTATCAGACTAGCAGTGGAAGAGCCAGAAATAAATTAAAAATCTGGTATCTCAACATGCAGCCTTCTGCTCTTTTGGGTTACCTTCATACTTTCTAAAAATTTTCATCCCCTGTCAAACCATACAGAGGTGTGATTTCAAGGAGAATGAACACAACACTGGAGGCCCAGTGTTATTCAGAGGATGCTTTATTCATCTCCCAAACTCAGTGCAGGAATCAGCACCAGCCACACTAAAGAAGATCGTCTGTTTAAACTGCACCATCAGGATAGGGTCTACCAATGAGATGGAGTTAAGGAAGCTGACAGCTGACTGCACCATCCTTGGCTCCTCTTTTATGAACCCTCAGGGTGTGAGTTCAGTCTTCCCCAACCATTGCTCAGCTTCTTTGCTTCCCAGGGAGGGGGATTGGGAGCAGGTCCCTCTGCATATCAGAGTTGAATCCACTAACTGGTTATAATCTGCTCCTAACAAATGAGCAGTTGCTTTACGTTAATGGATATATTCAAATATTTGTCTTATTTATTTGTTAGCATAGCACATACGTGTATACTCCTATAAATAAGATGATTGCAAAGTACATTTACTATGTATTGTATAGAGCAGCTATTCTCATGGTAACCATGCCAACAAGTATATCAGAACCCCCGGAGGATTTGCTAAAACACAGCTTGCTGGGCCTTAGGGTCCTGAGTAGGCATGAGAATTTGTAATTTTAACAAGGCCCCCAGGTGATGCTGATTGTGTTTATCCAGAACCACACATTGAGATCCATTGATGTAGAAAATACGGTTTCATATTTATCCGTGTACATGTTGTGCACACACTGGCTTACATATGAGGACATCTATTCTATAGTTGTGTGTTATGTTTAGACAAAAATTACTGTAAATATGCTTATCTGCATAGCTACTCATACATATATAAAAATATACAAATAAAATATTTACTCACAAAAGTTGTTTGTATATGACTTTAAGTCTCAATAAATGCTTATGAAAGGTTATAAGCCTATATAATGTTATGTATACAGACACATATGCATGTTTGTGCATAGAAATATAGTTCTATTTCTAGGTGATACTCGTATTGTGTATGTACATGTGTATAGTATCAACATATCTTTCCCTTTTACAACAAAGGCCTTATTAAGTATAACATCAAATTTAATATTTTAGTTAAACTCATCATCAAAAGCAGTGGTTAAGTGTTCCAACCTGAGGGCGGAGATGTCTCCATGCTGGCCCTGTTAAGCTTTATTAGAAGGATGATCTTTTCAATTTCCCTAGAGCCTCTTACATATTTGCTATATTTCACATATGGAAGTGCCAAATTAAATAAGCTTCATGGTCTTTCAGAACCACCAGGGTCCTCCTATACAGTCAAATTTCAATCATTTCACTTCTTTGCCTTCCTCCCAAAGAGATAGTACAATTCTTCTGGCATTTAACTGACTAAATTAACAAAAATGCAGTGCAAACTCAGTGTGTTGAGTGCTCCTGGGTCTTACATCCTTCTTGTGCTAAAAGGGTCTGCTTTGTTCAAAGGCAAACTTTGTCTTTGGAAGAGGAGGAAGTGCGAGACATGAGGTTGGGGCCTGACACTTAGGAGGGCTAAGGTAGAAACAAAAGAAATGAAAGCACCAGATTGACCAGATCTCCTGTGACATACAGTACAATAACAGCTTCTTTCTTCCCTACTCCACAATTCTTCAAATGCAATAGAAGAGAAAGAGTAACCTGGAAGGATCAAAAGAAAAGGTAGCAAAAAGAGATGGATATGCATTACTAGTCACTGCATTTCCAAGACATGATTATGCTCTGGTTATATCTCATGACATCACATTGCAATAAATATTACCCATCATGCATAACTGATGGCTGAGGTCCAGAGTCTTTGGGTAACCTATTTAAGAACTCTCAACTAAAAGTGGAAGAGCTAGAATTTGAGCTAAGATCTGCCTGATTTCAGTGGTTAGATCCAGAAGCATAAATCAGTGCTTTCCTAAAATGGTCTGCAAGGAAGAGTTAAATAATAAATAAAAATCCCTGGGAATTCATTTAAATATACATGTTGCAATGGGGACAAGAGAAGCAGGAGAGGACCTAGTGGGCTTGAGTTTTGAATGAGTAAAATAATTTTGGGATATGAAAAAGGGGAGACTTATATGGTGAGCTGTCAACATCAGCATTTCTCAAAAACAAGGTGGTGAGTTGCCCAAATAGGAACCTCAATGGTATAAAGTCTGAGGTTCATGTACTTTTACATCCATAGCTTTTAGCAGGATGTTTGACCTGTGGTAAGTTCACAGCAAACTCTCATTAAATTAATTGCCTTTTTAGAGCTGATCCTGCTGCAAGTTCAACTTCCCTTCCTGGTCCTCTAATGACTAAAACAATTTTACCAGGGGATAATATTTTATTTCAAATCTGAGATAAGGTTAAATGCAAACAATGCAGAAAAAGAGGAACCATATTGACTCAGTACCTGGGGGTATAAATGATCAGTGGTAGATCATCTTCTGATATTATGGTTTATTGGAGAGATGGAGAAGATCACTGAAGATCTGATCAGGGAGTAGGGATGAGCACAGAAATGAGAGAGTCAGACAAAGTGTGCTTATTTCACTAGTTTCCCGGCATCTGGTCTTCTGAGCAGAACTGCAACAGGGGAAAGGCAAGAAATGGCTTTGGGAGCTGGGAGACTCTGTGCACAAAAGCCTTCCTGGCAGCCTTTCTTTCCAGGGTCATTGTGCTTAGACTTTGTTTTACATGAGAAGAAGAGGTATCAATGATTCACCATAGAAAACAAAAGATCCTGAAGATAGGAAAAAGAGTAGTAACAAGGTTTACGAATCAGCTAAACTTGTGTGTCCCCAAATGTATTTGTTTGTAATGATCCTTTAAGAAGTTTGGAAATCAAGTCCTTTAACAAAACCAAACGTGATTCTTAAGATTATATAAGTTAACAGAAACATCTATTTATAAAAGAAGGAACAAAAAGAAAGAAGAGGCCGGGCACGGTGGCTCACGCCTGTAATCCCAGGACTTTGGGAGGCCAGGGTGGGCTGATCATGAGATCAGGAGATGGAGACCATACTGGTGAACATGGAGAAACCCCGTCTCTACTAAAAATACAAAAAATTAGCCGGGTGTGGTGGCAGGCACCTGTAGTCCCAGCTACTTGGGAGGCTGAGGCAGGAGAATGGCGTGAACCCGGGAGGCAGAGCTTGCAGTGAGCCGAGATCACGCCACTGCACTCCAGCCTCGGTGACAGCGAGACTCCGTCTCAAAAAAAAAAAGAAGGGAACAGTGACAAAATGAGAGAGAGAAAGAGAGAGAGACAATGGGACAGAAAGACTTAGAGACAGAGGGTTATTTCAGCACCAGCTAGGATTCAGCAGTGGCATCTGACATTGTCATGCTTCAGACATTCTGCCATCATGAAAAATTGGATTAATCATAACCTAAAGGGTTTCACATCTGGGTTTCTTAAGCCTGGCCTAAATGAGTGAACCCAAGACCGCGTATAATGGGATTTCAGTATTTCGACGATTAAGTTTTTCATGAATTCTTCAAAGTTTCCTTCTGCCAAACAGACTGAAATAAATCAAAATATTTAGGAAACACATATTCTAATCATGAGTGGCCTCTAGATAATTAAGAATTGTTATTTTTAATTTTAGTTATTTTTCAGGAGAGAAATATTTGTCAAGCAATTATGTCAGGCATTTTTTTAGGTGTTGGAGATACAGCAGTAAACAAAACAATTAATTTCTGATCTTGTGGAGTTTATTTTCTAACAAAGGGAGATAAAATAAATCAGTAAAACATGTAATATTCTGAATTCTTAATATTATTGAAAGCCCTCATAAAGTCTATTTTTAAGCCTTGCTAGCCAGAATGACTCCTGGAGTCAATGCAGACCCTGTGAGGTTTGGAGGTGTGGAGGCCCTGCAGCTTGGCTTGGTCCTCACACACCTACTATGCATTTTATTCATTTTTTGACCCTGGAGAGGTTCCAGACTACTCTGAGCCTCAGTTATTGCAAATTTGAATTGTGATTCTGACATTAACTCTGAAAGTTGTTGAGCATTTTATAGGAGATAATAGGTGTGAAAGAGTGTGAATGTAACTCTTGATCAAGAGAGCCATGCATAATCTTCATTAACATAATTTTACCAATGTCACTAACTCAAATTAACCAAGGAGAAAAATCCCTTTTATTTATGGGGATTTTGTTTTGTTTTATAGACTAGACAGAGGTCTACACCTTAAGAATTGGCAAGACATTTGTTTGCATCTATTGCTATAGATTCCACACCTCGCAGGGCTTCCAGATTGGTATTCTAAATATAAAGGTAACAATGGGTTCATCTAAAGGGCATAGGGGATGAAGGTATAGGAGACTAAGCTGCTCTCAGCACATCAACCCCTCGGAAAGATGGTACCGCAGAGCAGAGCAGGTGTCTTCATATGCCTGGCCTTTTCTCTGCCTCCCAAGTGGGCTTTAAACAAGTCTTTTAACTTCACTGAGCATGTTTGCTTCTGTAAAATTGGGAACAATTACCAACTTTCCTATTTGCAGAGCTTGAGAATTAAGGTTTCTCTCCAAAGAGAAAAGAAGATACAAAACCTTCATGCTTGAATTAAAAATTACAACCTTCATATGTTTTGCTAGACCACTTTTTCTAAGTACTCTTAAGGGTGAGCTTCATCTCTTTTTATTCCATAAAGAGTATGTTATTCAAAAAATTTATTGCTTTGGTGGTCTGAATAGGAATATAAGAGCCACTATTAGGCTAACAATTGGTAGCAATGATGTTTTTGAGCAAACTTCAAGGGTAGTTAGAGAAGTCTAACACTGTGTGCTTTATGAACTAAACACAATAATGGATGGTAGCCAATGCTAAAGGCTCCATTAGGGAGGAGGAGGAGCTGAGTGTGTGAGTTTCCACTTACATACTTTTTCCCTGTGTGAGTTGAGGACTCAACTGGCAGATTTTACCATACTGCTCCTATAGTATGCTTATTGGACCAAGTCTCCTAACCCAAAAATCAGAGCTACCCCAGCTTTACAAACAACCACTTCCTGGTATTTCAATTAATTAAAAATTTATGTAGAAAAAGAAAAACAAAAGCTCAATTAAACTGCTATGCTCGAAAAAAGATAGGAAAATGGAAATTCTCTCATGCTATTCAATTTTCTGAAGCTGCTGCTTCTTTCTTAAAACAGGAATAAGGGTGTTATAAAAGATGTCTATGTCATTGATAAGATCATAGATCTATTAAATAATATAGTTATTAAAAACATAATATACAAGTATTGCACACATGTATATGCACATATATTGTGTATACATATACCTATATATGTAAATTCCATGTCTGTGGGTAGTTTGTTCTAAGTATTTTCTCAACTTTTGTTTATATAAACTGTTGACTATGTGTGATTTACCCTGGCATGAGTCTTTATCTTCCCATTCTCTGGGAGGATACCACTCCATGTATTGTTTATCTTGCAAAGGTAGATCCTTCTCATCTACTGAATGATAACAGTAGAAGCCTGGCTTTTTTGTGACATATTTTATTGGAACTAAAGCTGTAAACATATACATATGCTTTCTGTGGATTGTGTTTTATTTTTATTGGTGTCTTTAAGGAATTTGCATGTTCAAATGCAAGCACCAATAGGTATCTTTGTTTTCTGACTAAGGTCTGAAAACGAAATTGAGTGAACATTTTATTTACCCATCTCCTCAGGCCAACATATCCATATGACACTGATCTGGTTATTCATAAACTTTTTGGTGTGGGATGTTTGGAGAAGATCTCAAAGGATGGGGATTCTATGAACCGCTTAGTTGTGTATTTCAGGGTGTGCTCACCCCTTTTAGTTTTTGAACTTCTACTTGCCCACTATGCTTCTTTAAGAGGTTTTGCTTGTTTGGTATTTTTGCCAAACAGACTTTGATAAAATATTTCTTGCAATGGAAGGCTTCCATTCCTTGAAATTCTTGAAAAACTTCTAAATTATATATTATATATATTATACATATAGTCAAGATGGAGAGAGAGACAAGTCAGCTGCCAAATATGGCAGTGTGCTTAGGTTAGATGACAGAGGCAATCATTCGATATCAGAAGAGTACAGTGGAAGAACACCTAAAACAGACTGGCCTGGCTGGGCCCAGTGGCTCACGCCTGTAATCCCAGCACTTTGGGAGGCCCAGGCAGGTGGATCACCTGAGGTCAGGAGTTGAGACCAGCCTGATCAACATGGTGAAACCTCGTCTCTACTAAAAATACAAAAATTAGCTGGGCATGGTGTCACACGCCTGTAATCCCAGCTACTAGGGAGGCTGAGGCAGGAGGATCGCTTAAACACTGGAGTCAGAGATCGCGCCACTGCACTCCAGCCTGGGCGACAGAGCAAGACTCCGTCTCAGAAAATAAAAAAGAAAAGAAAAAGAAAAAAGAAAAATACAAAACTCTCCCTAGTAGGCTTTAAGGAGCTGCAGTCTTGTGTCTCTTCAGTTTGAGACATTCCTGGGATCCTACAAAGGACCTGGTGATGGGGAACCTGTGTTCTTTTATTCTCATGAAAATTAACTCCATTGCTTAAGTGTGGAGCAGGACGCTTTGTGTCAAACTTGCAGATCCACATGTTCCATCTTTCCCCTGCTCTGGCCCTGGGATTCTAGACTTTCTCAGTTGTTTTTCTTTCTCTCTGGTTTCTGTGGGGCTCCATCCATGGGATGCATGAGGGCATACAAGGGCTGGGGAAGAGTGGGTCAGAATGTTGGTTGTACATTCTCTGCTACCACAGTTGGCCTCTTCTCCCTGGAGAATGCTGTAGCTCCTGCCTGTCCTGACCTTCACACCAGCTGCCCCCTGCAGCCCTGGCACCTCTTTGCCCTGATCAAGTGCTGCCCACTGTGGCTGCCCAGGGTGCTTCACTGTCCTGTGGGGGTTTCTTTCCATGCTCCCCACACCATGAGGACAGTATCTTAACTCTATTCCCCCCAAACCATGTGTCTGAGGGTGCCAGTAGCTTCCTGCTGATATTCACAACTGACATTCACATCTAATAGGCATATCTGAATCAGGGTGTCAAAACTGAACTCCACACACTCTCCACCTCTCAGCTTCTGCATCCTCTCAGCTGTGGCACCTCCATCGCACCAGTTGTCTAGCTGAAAATCTCAGATCCTTCTCTGACTTCCCTCTTTCTCCTGGGCTACTGTCCTCAACTCTTCGTAAAAATGTCATGGCCACGAGGATTCCTACCGTGACCACCCCATTGAATATTAAACCTCAGCTCTTGCTTCCTCAAAAACTCCTTCTTCTCTTGGTCTTGCTGTATTTTTTTCTTTGTTTCTTAGCATTTATCATTTACAATAGGACTGCCATCAAAATTGGATGGTTTAAAGCTACAGAAATGTATCTCATTTCTGAATGCTAGAATTTCAAAATGAAGGTGTTTCTCCTTCCTCTGAAGCCTCTGAGGGAGGATCCTTCCTTGTCTCTTCCATTTCTTGGTAGCTTCAGGTCTTCTTTGGCTTGTGGAAGCCAATCCAATTCCTGGCTCTGTCCTCGTGTGTCTGTTTGTCTCTGGGTCATAACATAACATTCTCCCTGTGTGTCTGCATCTATGTGTCCAAATTTCTCTCTTCTTATAAGGGCACCAGTCATACTGGATAAAGGCCCACCTTCCTTAATGGCCTTACCTTAGCTTGATTAAATCTGCAAAGACCCTATTTTCAAACAAAGTCACATTTACAGGTACTTGAAGTTAGGACTTCCGACTTCAATGCTTCTTTTTAATTTTTTTGAGGGGGACATAATTCAACCCATAACCTATAGTTGACTTATTTATTATATCCACTGTTTATTGTCTATCTCCACTAGCAAAGAATTAGTAGTTTTCAGGGCAGAGATCTTTGTATCTTTTGTTCATTGATGTATCCCAAGCATCCAGGGCTATGTGGGAAAACAGTGGTTGCTCAATAGATATCCGTTAAATGGAGGGAAAGTCTGAATAACAAGCTGTTTTAAGATTAACGTAAAATGGAATTTTACTCAGCATGGGGGGGAGAATATCCCTGAAGCTTTAGGTTGGCATTCTCGATTGTGAAATGCAAACATTTTGTTATGATATAAAAAGATACCAAACCACTAACGTTTCACTTGGAAAACAATACCTCACTGGACATGGAGGGATCGAAATTTTACCCTAGTATTTCTTTTCTTTATTCCACAATTGGCTTATGAAATGTGAAGCATTTATTTTTAAGCTAACTCCTGTTAAATCTTCTGAATTTCAGACCTGAGGTTTGACTATTTAGCAGATGGTAGATATGTACCTTGGAGAGAAAGAGAGGGTGGAGAGGGAGGATACAGAGAGAGGAGGTACAAGAGGGGCTGCCAAACCTCAGCCCTGGACAGACTTCAGCAAACAAACAGAAGTGAGACCCAGTAGGACCGGGTGTGAGCTGGCTTTATTGTTGTCCACCAGCTCTGGGTCATAAGTGACCTAATCAACCTTAGCTTGCATCTCTCTTGCAATAGCTTTTTGCCTGTTCGCTGCACACAGCCCTGATTCTTACTAATCCTAGGCCTTGGAGGGCACACCTGGAGCCCTTTATGAGATCCAGGACACAGCTGCTGCAATATCCCTTCATTCCAAATCACCTCTCAACCCCTCCCCCATTTATTTTCTCTGTGCTACTGAACCTTTCCAACACTTGGTATACCAGCACCCTCCTCATCCTCTCCCCAAATGGCTTGGCTATATTTCATATTCAGAAAGGCCAGCTATGGAGGACCACAAGTGGGAGCAACCACCCACCATAGCTATTAACAAAATTCAAATTGCACATAGCACAAGTATAAACTAGGTCATATATATATACAGGTGTGCTGTGTGTTCAGGTAATGCAATGAGGCCTGTTTTCTCTTTTCTAGAACATGTGGTAAAATGACAAAGATGCATCTACCTGTCCTCTATGTGCTTCCTTTAGAGGCCAGAAAATTATTCTAACTATTTGAAAATAGTTTACTTCCAATCGATCTAGTTACTAATCTGTATTATTTGGAAAAACTGAATCTACAAAAAAATTTTGCTTAGAATAATTTTCTTACCTTAGGTTGCCACATTATAACAATGAAATAATAATAATGTAATTATAATCATATAACATTTTATATATAACCTTATATATTATAGGTAACATTACACATAATGTAGTAAAAATATATAATACAACTATATGTAATATAGAAATACAATAACAATAGCTTCAGTAATCACACATTTATCTTCTAAAAAAGCATTTCAATATTGGACACAAAGGGAAAAACTAATAGATGGACAAGGGAAAACTAGAAGTTATTTGTAGTGTCCCAATTCAGTAAGTAATTGCTATTATGATATATAAGAGATTCTGCAAACCAAAAATCATAACAAATTGGAAAACCACACCAATAGAAAACTGGCCAAATAGATCACCAATGCTTTCAGAATTAAAAAAAAAAACTCAAAAAGCATAAAAAACATCTAAAGAGAAGCTCAATCGTATTAAATATCAAGAATGCACATTTGAACAAGGATGAGAATTCATTGAACATCTATTACTCTGGAAAAAGCAAGAAGCTGGGGACCACTAGGGGTAGTATGGCTGGGCGTGGCCAAGCTGGAGAGCCAGCTGGCAGGGAAAGCAGATGTGACCCCACAGTTCCTGCAGAGAACCTGCATCCTGGAGAAATTCTCACACAGGATCCTAGGGGAACACTACTGAGAATACTCATTTTTGTGCTTTTAGAGGTGTTGAGAAATGCAGTGAACACTCTTGTGCAGGGGGCTGCAAACTTCTTCCATAAAGGGTCTAAGAGCTGTGAGCCAGAGGCTCTCTTGCAGTACTCAACACTGTCCCACAACACCGACAGAAGCCCCATAGACATGATGCAAATGAGTGGATATGGCTGTGATCTAACATGGTGTCATTTACAAAAGCAGGCAGTAGGCTGGGTTTGGCCCCGACTGTAGTTTGTAGTTTGTCCATTCCTGTATATCCCAATTCCTTTTACACATATTAAATACACACACACACACACACACACACACATAATTCAAAAAGCTAGCAAGATTAAATATAAAATACACATAGTCATATACGAATGATGGCTTGTGGAGGGTGCAGAGGGGAATGGAGTGATCAAACAGAGAATAAGCAATGGTGTGGTGGGGAGTGATGAAAATGAACCTAGAAATAAGGACTGTCCTAACTCAAGATTCTGTACCCAGGACCAGTTTCATTTCTTCTAAGCAAAGGCACACAAGCTGTGGTTTCGGATGAGGAGCTATAATTTGTTCCCAGTTTTTTAAGAACTGAGATTCTGTGCAGAGTGCTGCCAAATTGCCCACAGTGAGTTAGTATGAAGTGCGGGCCTCTGATTTGATTTGATGATGTACCTAATTGTGGCTGGGAATCACAGTACTTTGTGCACTCATTTTGAGTGCCCCTTTTTTGTAAAATAAATGATACCAGGTGAAAAATAGCAGTTTTTTTTTGCTTGATCAGGAAGTAATGATTTAAAAAATGCCCAAGGGAAGAAGAAAATTGTCAAACTACATGCACAATGGCTTACATTGTTCAAGATATTACCTCTGATAAAGAAGAAATGGAGCTGTCACACAATGAAGGTCTGTCCCTAGGTGAGAAGGGCTAAGGGATAAGCACACTACAGTTGTTAAAAGTAAGGGACTGGAGTGGATTTTGAATTCACACCCTGGATCTTCACTTCATAGCTACATGATGGACTCTTTGTCAGCATCAGTTATCACGTTACAGTAAGCATGATATTTACCTGGAAGAACTGTTTTGAGAGTCAAATGCCCAACTTAAAAAAAAAGATGTGTACACAGCAATAACATGAAATAGGATTAACATGATATAGTTTGTACGATTAGCAATTCCTAATTATTGTTGCTTGCCATATTTCCATGCAAAGATAGTACACTCATTATTCCATACTCCTTAACAGAGAGATGTCTGTTGCTACAAAAGTATAACATATCATATGGAATGCTACCATGTGTTGTCTTGAACCCCAAGTGATCTAGAAAGCATCCCAGTTCCCACTGTAAACAGTCACAAAACGTTTTAAAATAGGTTGATTTTTAAAAGAGCCATTTTTAGTAAATTTGTTAATTAGCAAATTAGTAAAATACCAAAGAAACACACCACGATAGTCAAAGGTTACACAGGGTCACACAGGATCGCTGTCTCAAAAGTCCTGTAACAGTCTCTCATCTGCATTGTCCCCAAGCCCTGGGGACAATGTTGGCATTACATAGATGCTGCTCAGCCTATTTCCTTGTCTTCTGCCTGCAAGGCATACAGTGAGCACACACCTTCTGCAAAACCTCTAAGTGAAACGGTAGGTGGTCTGGATAAATATAGTAGCACGTATCTCGTGTCTCAGGTTCCTAAGATTCCTACATCATATTTCAATCTTTCATATACTTTCCTTCAAATGTTACATATTTTATTTCTTCCTTCTACTATTCTGTTTCAGTAAATTGAAGGAATATATAAATATGTATAAATTATGTATATGGTATGAATAATCACAAATACATATCTATACGCCTATGATCTCAATTTAGGGAAAATAACTGCCAGTAGGTGGGAATCATTCCATGGATCCCTCCTTCCTCCACCTTTGCAGATCACATATCCTGTTGAATTTTGTGTTATTAATCCTTTGATTTTCTTTAAGAAAGTTTTACCATCTACACTTCTATATTTAGTTTCGTGTGATTTTAAACTTCATATAAATAAATTGAGTCGACCTTTTCAGGCAATATTATTTTCTTGAGTTCCGTTGATACTATTGCATATAGCTACAGCTTATTTTCAGTGTTGAATGATTTTCCTTTGGAATAACATACAACGGCTTATTTATTTTATTGTTAGTGGATATTTGTGTTGCTTCCAGTTTTCTGCTCTAACAAGCAGATCCATCATGAATACTTTCACACATATCCTAGCACACATGGGGAGGACACGTGTTTAGAGTATTTACCTAGCAATGGGATTTCTTGGACATGAGGTGTGTATATCTTTAACTTTATTGAAATTATCAAATAATTGTCCAAATATTTGTACCAATTCATATTTTACAAACAATACGGCTGGGCGCGGTGGCTCATGCCTGTAATCCCAGCACTTCGGGAGGCCGAGGTGGGCGGATCACGAGGTCAGGAGATCAAGACCATCCTGGCTAACATGGTGAAACCCCGTCTCTACTAAAAATACAAAAAATTAGACAGGAGTGGTGGCGGGTGCCTGTAGTCCCAGCTACTCGGGAGGCTGAGGCAGGAGAATGGCGTGAACCTGGGAGGCAGAGCTTTCAGTGAGCCGAGGTCGCGTCACTGCACTCCAGCCTGGGCGACAGAGACTCTGGCTCAAAAAAAAAAAATAAAGAATAAAAAATAAATAATAATAATAAAATAACAAACAATACGTAGGTATTCCAGTTGTATTGACTCTCATCAAAACTTCATATTGAAAGAAACCTTGGTTATTGTCAATATGGGGGTTGTGAAATGGCATTTCATTTCCACTTTAATTTTTAACTGTCTAAGTACTAACCAGGCTTTTTAAAGATTGTGAGCCATTTGAGTTTCTTTTTTTTTTTTTTAAGTTGGTCTTCAGATATTTTGAATATTTTTCTGCTGGGCCATCTGCCTTCTTTCAAATCGATTTGTAGAAATTATTTATATATTCTAGATGCTAATATTTTGTCAGTTATATGGTTGCCAAAATTATCTTTCAATCTGTGACCTAGATTTTTACTCCCTTCTTATGTATATACATGTACGTATATCTTTCAATATGCAGAAGCGCTTAGTTTTTTTTCTTTTTCAACTTTTATTTTAAAATCAAGTGGTACATGTGCAGTTTTTTCATGAATATACTGCGTGATGCTGAGGTTTAGGGCATGATTCAGCCCATCATCCTGGAAGTGAGCAAAGTACCCAATAGGTAGTTTTTCAGCACTTACCCTCCTCCCTCTCTCCCCGCTCTAAGAGTTCCCAGCATCTATTGTTCCCATCTTTATGTCCACGTGTACCCAGAAGTTGTTAATTTATGTAAAAATAAATTAGTGGAATTAGTCCATTATTTTCTGATATTTTCTGATATTTTAAATTCTCTATATTTTGCTTAAGAAATAGTTTTTTAGCTTAAAGTCATAACGACATTGTCTTACATATTTTTTAGGTTTTTTTTTTTTTCAGTTTTCCCTTTTACAGTTAAACCTTTAGTCTATCTGGCATGTATTATTTTGTGTCTGGATGAGAAATATGTCAAATTTCTTGCCACATGATTTCTTTTTTTTTTTTTTTCCATTAACTGTAAAGCATATTCCTTTCTTACTGGAAAAAACCTTGCAGGACCAAGTCTATCATAAACCAAGTTGCCATATATCCTGGGGCTGTGTCTGGTTGTCTTATTTTGTTTTATAGTGGTAATATTCTACCCCATGCCAATACTCACACGGCAATTACTACAGATTTCTATAATTCCTTAAATGTACCAAGGTATTTCTTCTCATTATTGTCTTCTTCTTCAGGAATATCTTGCATATTCTTGGGTCTTTACTCTTCTAAATAAACTTTACTATTAGCTTGTCATTGTTAAAGGGAAGCGAAGCTGGAAGGAGAAAATGAAAGGAGAGAGGAAAAGGAATTCTGAGATGGGATGTGGATTGAATTTCAATGAATTCATAGATTTATTTAGGGAACATCACAACTGCAAACTTTATGGTATTGAGTCTTTCTAGGAAAAAAATTATTTCTATTTATTTAGGTCTTCTAAAAGGTCTATCCAGAATATTTTATAATTTTTTTATGTATTTTCTTAGATTTATTCCAAGGTTCTTTTTTTTTTTTTTTGAGACGGAGTTTTGCTCTTGTTGCCCAGGCTGGAGTGCAATAGCATGATCTCGGCTCACCACAACCTCCGCCTCCCGGGTTCAAGCGATTCTCCTGCCTCAGCCTCCTGAGTAGCTGGGATTACAGGCATGTGCCACCACACCCAGCTAATTTTGTATTTTTAGTAGAGACAGGGTTTCTTCATGTTGGTCAGGCTAGTCTTGAACTCCTGACCTCAGGTGATCCACCTGCCTAGTCCTCCCAAAGTGCTGGGATTACAGGCATGAGCCACCGCACCTGGCTGGTATTCCAAGGTTCTTAAAGCTACTATGAATTTCCCTTTTTAAAATCACCTTTTCAATTATTCATAGCTGGTGTATCTAAACACAATTGATTTTTGTACATTGATTTTATGCATAGTAACTTGATAAACACTTTTCTTCATTCTCATAATCTCTATGTAGATTGTTTAGGGTTTTCTAAATATAAAATCATATCACCTATGAATAATGAGAGTTATGCTTCCTGCTTTCCAATCGACAGAAATTTTCTTTCTTTTTCTTGCATACTTTGCTGGCTAGGACCTCATTTGCAATGTCAAGTGAGTAATGTTCATGGTGGGCATATCTGTCTTTTTCATGATTCTAAAACAATCTTTTTAGCATTTCATCAATAAGGGTAATGTTTCCTCAAGATTGGCATAGACACCCTTCCAATCCTAATTTGCTAAAAGTCTTTGTCAAGAACAGATGTTAAGATATTTGTATTGGATACTGACTTTTTCAATCTATTGAACTAATCATATTAGTTTTCTCCTTTTAGCTTTCAATTTGGTAAATAATATTAAATATTTTTCTAATCTGAAGCCATGTTTGTCATATTGAATGTTGCTGAATTCTCTTTAGAATTTACTCTAAATTATTGAGGTCTCTTATTCATATTCATTTCTTTTTGAGACACCACTGATTGGTTATGTTTTTCTCAAAACATTTCCCTTTAATCTTAGTTTTCAAATTTATTGACATAATCTTGTTTAGACTAACTTCAATAACTTAAATTCCTCTTCATCTTGTCACACCCTATTTTATTTTTTATAATATGTTTTTATTTTGAATTGTGGTGGAAAAACACTTAACATGAGATTTACTCTTTTAACAAATTTTTAAATGCACAATACAGTATTCACTAAAGTCACAATGTTATACAACAGATCTCTAAAACTTATTCATCTTGCTTCACTGAAAAACTTTATACCTGTTAAATGATAACTCCTGATTCTCAATCTGTAACCTGATTTCGAAGCTGCAGGCACTTACGTCCTGCCATGTATTTCTTACTCCCTACCTGTATCCTAAAATCCCAGTCCAGAGGCACAAATTGTCTACACTCTGGCTGCGTCTCTGGTTGCTCATCTAATACCCAAATACTGACTGAAACCTGGGTTTCCTGCAGTTTTCCATTCCCTCTTATAGAGCCCACTTGTTTGTCCTCTGTAGCAGAGCCATCTTCAGGCCAAATCACCTCCAAGACTCATGTGTCCTCTGGAGTCAGCCCAAGTGATGTCAGTATTTCTCTGGGGATCTGTTTCACCCTAAGGAAGAGATAGTATCCTGCTATGTTTCATTTTCTCTTTTTGCTGGGCCACCCATCGGAAGTGCTAAGAGTTGAAGAGCAGGGCTTGTAAATAAGAATCAATTTAATTACTCCTCATTTCTACGATTCACTCAAACATTTGGTACCAGGCATGGAGCCCTGAAGCACTGCTCAAACAAATAGGAACTGAGTAGGACTTCTCTCTCAGCCTGGACCACTCTCAGGTACATGCACTACTTTTAAACCTAGCCAAAAAGGGAGAGAATAAAATTGAGGTGTAACAATGTTTAATGATTATGGAAATTGTATCAATCAATCAGTGAGTCAGAAGACATTTGATCTTCACTGACATTTGAAAAAGAAGGAGAAGCAGCAGTTACAGAATCTTTACAATAAGCCACATCTGTTATGTATGATCACATTTAATCGTCCTCAACACAATCATGGTAAGAAAGGGTAATTCTGTCATCTTATGTCGAAGAAAACAAAGCTTAGAAAAGGTAAATAGAGTATTCAAGGGTATACATCTAAAACCCTGCTTCTTTTACACTAAACATCTCCCCATGGGGCTCACCATTCTGGTGTTCAGAGTAATGTATAAACCACCTTGTGAGAATCACAATATAGTGACAGTTTACTGTCATGTTAAGCAGTAAGTGACAGGTGCCCCTGTTGTCTGGTTCTGAATTTGGGAAAAGTGATGCAATCAGGGAGCTCAGGAATGATTAAAGAAGGAAAGCAGTATTTGAAATTGATTCAGAAGATGAGGATTTTGCATACATAAATTTGTTCTCAAAAGTCTATGATACAAGCTTAGCGCAGCAATATTTCAATACATGTTTCACATTCCATAGTATTGGTTCATCTTAGTATCAACGTTGGCAAAAGTTGTGGACTCTGTTCATTAGCCTCATCATTAATATTGTTTTGCTTTTACTTTGTCCTTGGCCACCAAGACAGTGTTTGCATAATCAAAATCTGAGTCATATACATATTATATGTATATTTTATACATATACTTCATAAAGCATGTTTCAAGATTATTATTATAATGTAAATCAGTCCATTGTTAATTTAAATATCAGGGTTTTTATTGTATGCCCTAAGTTCTGGAAAGCAAACATGAAAAGTATTAGTATAATCATTTAAAACTATTTCTAAAATCAAGGTAAAAGAATGTACTGTATCATTTTGTTATGGTCCCTATAGTTCTGAAGTAAGTTTCTCCCAATTCCCTATTCTCAATATTATTACTTCAGTGATCATTTAAAATTTCTGTTAGAACTACAATAAAAAAGAATTGTGGGAGTGTCAGAGCAGCCACAATAAATGTGATTCAGTGGCCATTCTGAGAGCTTTTGAAGGAAAACTTTGGTTTTTAAAATGTTAACTTTATCTAGGGATGTCTTTAGTAGTGCAATGTTAATGAATAAATCCATCCTGCGGGTTTGTGAGTGGTTAACAACCAGTCAGGTTAGGTTGGAGAGCAGGACGGGGCCAGCTTCAGGAGTGAAGTCTGCATAGGAGCATTGTGGTAGTCCATTTTTATACTGCTATGAAGAAATACCTGAGACTGCATAATTTATAAAGAAAAAGAGGTTTAATGGACTCACAGTTACACATGGCTGGCAAGGCATCATGATCATGGCAGAATGCAAAGGAGGAGTAAAGACATGTCTTACATGGCATCAGGCAAGAGAGTGTGTGCGGGGGAACAGCCCTTTATAAGACCATTAGATTTTGTGAGACTTATTCACTAGCACAAGAAGAGCATGGAAAAAATTCACCCTTGTGATTCAATTACCTCCCACTGGGTCCCTCCTATAACACATGGGGATTATGGGAGCTACAATTCAAGATGAAATTTGAGTGAGGACACAGCCAGACCACATCATTCCACCCCTGGCCCCTTCCAAATCTCATATCCTCTCATTTTAAAGCCAATCATACCTTCCCAACAGTCTCCCAAAGTCTTAACTAATTTCAGCATTACCTCAAAAGTCCATAGTCCAAAGTCTCATCTGAGACAAGGCAAGTCCCCTTTGCCTGTAAAATCAAAAGCAAGTTAGTTACTTCCTAGATACAAGGGGAGGACAGGCATTGTGTAAATACAATCATTGCAAATGGAAGACATTGGCCAAAATGAAGGGGTTACAGGCCCCATGCAAGTCCAAAATCCAGCAGGGAAGTCAAATCATAAAACTTCAAAATGATCTCCTTTGACTCCATGTCTCACATCCAGGTCACGCCAATGAAAGAGGTGGATTCCCTTGGTCTTTGGCAGCTCCACCCCTTGTGAATTTACAGGGTACAACCCCCCTCCTGGCTGCTTACATGGGCTGGCATTGAGTGTTTGTATCATTTCCGGGCTCATGGTGCAAGCTGTTGGAGGATCTACCATTCTGAGGTCTGGAGGATGGTAGCCCTTTCCTCACAGCTCCACTAGGAAGTGCCCCAGTGGGCACTCTGTGTGGGAGTTCCAACCCCAAATTTTCCTTCCTCACTTCCCTAGCAAAAGTTCTCCATGAGGGTTCTGCCCCTGTAGCACACCTCTGCCTGGATATCCAGGCATTTCCATACGTCCTCTGAAATCTAGGCAGAGGTTCCCAAACCTCAAATCTTGACCTCTGTGCACCCGTCGGTACAACACCAGATGTAAGCTGCCAAGACTTGGTGACTGTACCCTCTGAAGCAACGATCTGAGCTTTACGTTGGCCCTTTTTAGCCATAGTTGGGATGCAGAGCACCGAATCCTAAGACTGTGCAAAGCAGCAAGGCCCTGGGCCCAGACCACAAAACTATTTTTTCCTTCCAGGCCTCCGGGCCTGTGATGGAATGGGCTGCCATGAAGATCTCTGACATGTTCTGAAGACATTTTCCCCATTGTCTTGGCCAGTAACATTTGGCTCCTTGTTACTTATGTAAATTTCTGCAGCTGGCTTGAATTCTCATCAAAAAATGGCTTTTTGTTTTCTATCGCATTGTCAGGCAGGAAATTTTCTGAGCTTTTATGCTCTGCTTCCCTTTTAAACATGAGTTCCAATTCCAAATCATATCTTTGGAAATGAATAAAACAGAATGTTTTTAAGAGCACCCTAGTCATGTCTTGAACGTTTTGCTGGTTAGAAATTTATCCCACCAGATACCTTAAGTCATCTCTCTCAAACTCAAAGTTCCACAGATATCTAGGACAGGGGCAAAATGTTACCAGTCTCTTTGCTAAAGCATAACAAGATTCACCTTTTCTCCAGTTTCCAACAAGTTCTTTGTCTTCATCTGAGACCACCTCAGCCTGGACTTTATTGTCCATATCACCATCAGCATTTTGGTCAAAGCCATTCAATGCATCTCTAGGAAGTTCCAAACTTTCTCACATTTTCCTATCTTCTTCTGAGCCCTCCAAACTGTTCCAACCTCTGCCAGTTACCCAGTTCCACAGTTGCTTTCACATAATTTTGGGGTATCTTTACAGCAGAGCCCACTACCCAGTACCAATTTACTGTTTTAGTCCATTTTCATACTGCTATGAAGAAATACTCAAGACTGTGTAATTCATAAAGAAAAAGAGGTTTAATGGACTCATAGTTACACATGGCTGGAAAGGCCTCACAGTCATGGTAGGAGGCAAAGGAGGAGCAAAGGTACATCTTACATGGTGGAAGGCAAGAGGGCATGTGCAGGGGAATTGGCCTTTATAAAACCATCAAATCTCATGAGACTTATTCACTATCATGAGAGCAGCACAGGAAAATCCCATCCCCATCATTCAAATATCTCCCACAGGGTCCCGATTATGGGGAGTTACAAATCAAGACGAGATATGGGGACACAGCCAAACCATATCAAGCATCTACTGAGGCAAGAAGACAGGTAGAATCTGAAGGTCCATAGCCCCATTTTCTAGGATATTCATTGAAAGCCAAAGTAAACTGCTACTGAAGTTCACTAAAATGTAGGGGCCTAGTGATATGTCCAGACTAGGAAACAAAATTTTAATTTTCAAGAAAGTAAAAGCCATTAGTTGTAGCCCTATAAGTAGTGACAGCAGAGTAGACCCAGTCCTAAGTTGGAAACTGATATGGTTTGACCATGTCCCCTCCCAAATATCATTTTGAATTGTAGTTTCCATAATACCCATGTGTCATGGAAGACACCCAGCAGGAAGTGATTGGATCATGGGGCCAGTTTTTCCCATGCTGTTCTCGTGATAATAAGTGAGTTCTCATGACAATAAGTGAGTTCTCATGAGATCTGTTGGTTTTATAAGCATCTGGCATTTCCCCTGCTTGCACTTTTCTCTCCTGCCACCAAATGAAGAAGGACATGTTTGCTTCCTCTTCTATCATAATTGTCAGTTTCCTGAGGTCCCCCCCAGCAATGTGGAACTGTGTCAATTAAAGTTGTTTTCTTTTCTTTTTTTTTGTTTTGAAATGGAGTCTCGCCCTGTCTCCCAGCCTGGACTGCAATGGTGCTGTCTCAGCTCACTGCAACCTTTGCCTCCCGGGTTCAAGCGATTCTCCCGCCTCAGCCTCCCAAGTGGCTGGGACTACAGGTGTGCACCACCATGCCCAGCTAATTTTTGTATTTTTAGTAGAGATGGGGTTTCACCATGTTGGCCAGGCTGGTCTTGTCATCCGCCCACCCCCACCTCCCAAAATGCTGGGATTATAGGCGTGAGCCACCACACCTGGCCAAACCTGTTTTTTTTATAAATGACCCAGTCTCCAGTATTTCTTCAGAGTAGCATGAGAATGGACTAATACAGAGATAATTCTCTTTTTTCCTCTGTGTGTTTTGCTGCCTCCTTTTTTTCTCAGCCTGTGTGTTTTGGTGTCTCTGGTAGATCCTGAAGATGTAGTCATATGTACATGATATTTTTTTAACTTCTGATCTAAGATCTCAAGAAAGGGCTCAAATGAAGTTTCCATCTGAAGTTCTAAAACTGGGCCTTTAATCCCTACTCGGTGATTTAAAGTTTCGTTTGAGTATATTCTGATACACATCTTGCTTTGCAGAGTATACGGAGAAATCACTTGTATTTGTCCTAAACATTCTGAAATTGGTCCCAAGATTGAGAACAGATGAATAGAATGGATCAACCAAGTGTTCTGGGCCCATTCTCCTGGATAGCAACTAAGTGATTAATGCCAATGGGCCTTGGGCAGATCTAGTGCAAATCGCAGCACTGTGACCTTGAACAAGTTACTTAAATGCACTGAGGCTCAGTTTCTTTATAAAATCAGGTCAATAACACCTAACCCAAAGGGTTAATTTATGTAAATTGCCTGTCCCAGTGGCCTATTGTCTGGACTCAATAATTGGTGTATGGTATTATAGTGATGGTGATGACAGCAACCGTACAGACATGGCTTACCTTGCAGGACATTTTGTGATGCAAAGGGAAAACCTTGTCAACATAATGCCTGTATGAATAACCCCTTATTTTCCTAACCTACCATCTCCTTTCCCTCAACCACAGGGTTGGGGCGTGTTTGCCAAGCTCTCTTTGTGTGCTATCACAAGGGTTAGGTTGATTCTGGAGGTCTGAGTGGGCCAGTGGGGGCAGTTGCATGAAGTAGTAAGATGAGGGATAGCTAGAGAAGAGAGACCACCAGTGCTCCAGGTTCTTGATGATCTACATGTGGCTCATGGGCCAGCAGTATCAGAGGCACCTAGGAGCTTGAACCTAAATCATAATCTGCATTTTTGTAAAGGTAATTCATGCTCACAATAAAGTTTGAGAAGCTCTGTCCCAGGGAGTACCCTAGAAAATTAAAAGCAGGTTGCTGGGTTAGTAATAG
This sequence comes from Nomascus leucogenys, assembly GCF_006542625.1. Lineage (NCBI taxonomy): Eukaryota > Metazoa > Chordata > Mammalia > Primates > Hylobatidae > Nomascus > Nomascus leucogenys. The sequence goes on from NC_044400.1 coordinate 29,919,554, forward strand.
GGGACAGAAGCCTGATACATGCAGAAATTACTGGGAGATGAGCAAGGTAGGAATTCCATCAGGGTCCAGTTGTTTTGAAGGCACAGTTTACAGGCAGAAAAAAAGCACTATACAGCCCAAATATTAATAGATATGAAACATAAGCAAACAATTGATTTTTTTAACTTTTCACATATATTCTGTTCAACTCTGCACGGCAAATATGATGTTTAGTATCAAATGGTATCCATTCACATTTTCTTAGTACACTAAATTTATTCCCAAGTTAAAATTCCATTTAAAGAAATGAGAATCCCTTCCTAACACATGTTACAGACTTTAAAGAACTAGACTCTGTGACCCAGTTCATCAAAATGCACTTGAAAAATTATGTCTGGAACTCTCAGACCAATGCTACGCATTAAAGATTTTATTTTCTTCCTTCTGTCTTTTCCAAGGCTTGACTCCTAACCACTTGAGATGGAGCTAAAGCTGACAGAGAAAGTGAAAATCCTCTGCCTTCTTGCCCGGAGGAAATGCTTGGCAGGAGATTTCCAAGCTGTGCTGTCATCAAAGCTAAACTTAATCTTGTTCAGGAAAAGAACCCTTAACTTTCAAACCAACTCCTTGTCAGACCATTCAATTTGCAAAGTACAATGTTGGGGGGATAAAAAAAGGAAGAAAAAATAGCAATGAATGCATTGTTTGAGATTGAGCCTTGAAATGATGACTACTCATGTTTTGCAATGACATTAAAGTTAAATGTCTTGGTTCACGGGCACTTGCCACTCCCTTCATCACCATTAATCTTTGCTCACAGTTTTGAAATACACCACTTTGTGTCTTCAGCAATGAAATGAAATTTTCCCAGGGTTATAATTGCTTTCCAGTATGTCTGTTCTCATGTTATTTGATTGCTAAAGATTTTCTTCAAAGTGGGAGATATTTAGTGAACACAATACAATGTATTTTCCTGCTATTTTTAATCTGTTCATGCATAATCTGAAGGGTTTGGTGAGGGAAAAATGGAAATTGAACTCATCTGACCGTGACAGATTTGCAAACTCTAAATACAACTTAAACTTTATTGATGCTTTTAAATTACAGCACTGAATACCTGGACATGTCCATATAACATTTATAGCATTTTATGTCTTCATAGCTATAGCCAACATTTGCTTAAGAATCACAATTGTAATTCAGGATGAGCAAGAAGAGCATTTTACAAGGAAAAGTAGAGCATGCTGAAGCATTTTGCCTGGAACAAGCTTTTATTTTTAGCCTGTCCCCAAAAAATCATTATCTAGAGGCCTGAAATGTCTCAAAAAATCATTATATTTGAGTACCTGGTAGGTCATTTCATAGAGTCCTGAAGAATCTTATTTAATATCAGGTGGGTTTGTTATCTGGACCACAGAGCAATTGAAGGAGTGATTGTCTTTTGGGACCTACTCTTTTCCTCTGACTTCTGACATGCAAACTTTCTCCAGTGTACAGTTTTAACAAACGGCACACCACAGTTTGGTCCAGCATATTATACCCAGGAATCTTATTGAGTTATTATGAAAGGTGGTATTTCCAAAATTAACATAAGGAACTCTCAGTAGTTAATACTTACCTCCATATAATACATCCAGGTCTTCTTTCCAGTGCCTTAGCTTGGATACATTTTGTAAGAGTAATAGCATGTGAAAGAATGTCAAAAACCAGAGGCCTGGGCTTGAGATATGGCCCTGAGCTCTGCCCATGCCCTTCCCTTCCAGTGAGAAAATATCTTTCTAGAAGAGAATAAATATAGAAAGCAGAGACATCCAACATGGATCAAAGAGACTAGATGGTGACTGGGGACAAACCATGCCAGTTTATTGTCCATTCCTGACCAATAAATAGCTCTCATCCCCAAAACCCAAAAATCCAGACCAAGAGGCCTAGTGATAAAATCGGGAGGGAGTGGTAGCTACTGAAAGCTAAAAACATTCTCATGTTACAACATTAGGATTTCAATTTATTCATGTTCTAAATATCATTTCCTTACTAAAAAATCTTTACAGAGGTTCACAGGATAGTTATAATTGCAAAGCTGTAGTTATCATTAATTAAGCATTTTCTTTGTGCCAACCACTGTTGTCTTTGTTAGTGGTTCATGACAACTCTCATTTGTCATGACCTCCCTGTGGGAAACAGGCATCATCATCTTCATTTTCCATGGAGGAATACTACATCACAGAGAAAGAAATGGATGGCCCCAATTTACCAAATCAGTCAGCGGAACAACTGGATACACAAGGTACTGGGCCCCATAGCTGTGATGTTTCCATTCTATCTCACACATTCACTTCTGCCATAGCTTGCTCACTCATCAGACTTCAAGGCCCTACACAACCAGGCTCTCCTCCAAATTACTAGATATATCCCCAACTTGTTCAGGGTTTTGATTTCTTTACTTGCAAAATGAGAGGGTGTTGGAGGCTGGAACAAGTAAATCAGAGAGAAGATGCTTTGCCTACCCAGTTAATACTCTTATGACCTTCATACCTGGGCCTCCTCATCTGTCAAATGGTCACCATCTTGGCTGTCCTTCCTGGCTGAGATGATTTTTACAAAGCTCAAATAAAGAAAGCATTTAGAAATCACACACATAGGAAAAATGGTAATGACAATCTCATCGATATTCTCTTCAAGTGCTCACATTCTTGAACGCACTTCCCTGTGTGACTTGGAAACATAAGTCACTTTATTGTTGCCCAAACATTTTCCATTTTAGAGACCTGTCCAGTTTCTACTCCGATTTCTTAGTCTTCATTTAAGACTGTCCTCCCCTTATCTAAACGTCTACTTAACCAATAAGCAATTGAGCAATTCTCTGTGGTCATCACTGTGAAATGCAGTGGAAGCAGGAAAGTGAGTAAGATGGGGCCTCAAAGAGCTCCAGGACCCGTGTGCTACAACATCTTCAAAATAAACACCTGTCACTGAGTTGGTCCTCCTAGTGGAGGCGGAGTACTATACACGAAAGACCCCATAAAGGAGAAAAGGAATTTCTTGCCTGGAGAGATCAATGAAGGCTATGGAGTATTTACATACTGTGCAGTAAGTGCATTGTTGATGAGTGAGCAAGGGGAAGGTGATGTGCAGGCATCCAAGACAGAGTCAAATATAAACACAGACAATAAATTGGCAAATCCAAACACAGACTGAGAAATAAGGAGTGCCAGAAGATTAAATAACCCAGAGTTTGATCATGAAGGGATATATGGAAGCAAGGAACTAAAATTTTATTCTGAAGGCATGGGAGACTACCGAACTCAGGTCAATGTCATCTTTCTTATTTCCTGAATATGGAATTCATTGCTCACCTGTCTTTGGGTAATTAAAAACGATCACCTTATGACATATTATGACTTGCCATCTGAATATAAATATACGGTTTTTAGTCTTGTGACACTGATTATTATATTTATCTAAATGAAAGACGAGAAGCTTTAACTATAATTTGGAAGTCATCTGAATGTGGGACCATTTATAACCTCTTTTCTGCGTGATATAAAGATACGTTAATTTTAGAAATTGATTTGTGAGCTTCCCAGTTCTTCAGGATAACAAAATAGATTGTCAATAAACCTAGAAATATTGAACTAATTATTTATTCTTACCTTCCCTTTAGTTCACCAGGTCATGATGATTCCAATAGAGTATGACTAAAGTTACATAACTCTGTCCATTCCAATTGTCATTGTTTTAGTTCAGGCTACCATTATTATATATATATATATATTCTTTTACTATTCTAAATCTCCTGATTGGGTCTTGTTAGCACAATCTCTTACTCTCAATTCTCTATCCCCATCTCTACCCAAGACATTTTTCCATATAGAAATTGGAGCAAACTTTCTAAAATACTAATTGGTGTGACTCTCTTGCCCAAAACAGTATTTCCCTGTTTTTATTTCATTTTGTTCTTAAACTATTTTGATTCCTACTGCCTGTATAAGTGCAGAATTTCCTTCTTTTTAAGTTTATGATCTTCAAAACATGAGCTTGAGAGGCCCTATTTTAATATATTCACATTTTAAAAATAAATTTTATATATGAACTAGAATGAAATTCAAACATTTTCTCCAGCCAGCTGTCCCAACCTGCCTCATCCCTTGAAAAGTTATATGAGGTCCATGCTTTCTGTTCCCTTTAAGAGTCACCAGGGTATGTGTCAGGTAGCATGATGCATGATGCCTGGGACACTGTACTTAAAAAATATTTGTTGAATACAAGAAAAATGTGATAAAACCTAAAAAGTATACTATGTTTGGTCTTGGAGCATAAGTAATGTGTAAACAACATAGCTCTTGGTACAGAATTATCCTACACATTCTGAACAGATGATAAAGAAAGTGCTAAAAACCGTGTGGATGGAAACATTTTGAAAGATATAGTAGATAGTCCTGGGAATATCATTTTTCAAGGATAGTAGTTGGAACTGGAGATGATGCGCTTAGAAAGCAATAGAAGATGAAGGCAACTTAAATTCATCTAGTTATCTGCCTATCATCGATTTAGATATTTTATATGAATTGTCTCTTTTTGTTCTCACAACAAGCCTGTGTGTAGTTATCATTCCCATTACATGTAAAGAAAACTGAGATTAATTAACTTCCTGAAGGACACATAATTAGTAAGTTGCAGAGTCAGGATCTGAATTCAGACTGGGCTGGATTCCAATGTCTGGTCTCTTTGCAAATATGCTACAGTTTCCAACACACACACACACACACACACAAGCAACCACATTATGATCTTGTAGGACTACTCCTTCTGTCTCTGGGCTGCCATTATTTTCTCATCTACATGCACCAATAAAGGTCAATGTTTGTTCAAATTATCAGTACACGTTTATCCCATCCACTTCTAAATGTTTGGCATTGACCCCATTGTTTGTGCTATTAGCCAGTTGGCCAGTACTCAACTCAAGCTTATCTTTCTAATCAGGCATTTTCCTAAGTTCCAGTGAGCAGAAAGAGAATACAGAGATGTTCATTTTCTTTTAGAATCATTATGCCTAGACCCATGCAAGATGAAAAAGGTTTATGAATGTGTATGGATTGATTGAGCTACACTTTAAGATCATGGTTTCCTGAGCAACAAGGATTTTCAGTGTAATTTAGAACCACTCAATGCAGGATCATGATTAGCTATTGGAAGTTTAGCCCCATTGTATTCAAAAAAGAGTAGATATCTACAGAGAAAGACACAGTTCTAGAATAGAAACTCTCAATTCTGATAACTACTCAATGAACAGGAATACTGTCTTTACAAATTCTTTAGTTGCCTCCTTTCCTTCATTTTAATATTCAATGCATAATCATCTGGACAATGACCTTTTTAAAATATAAAGACATCATCTCTACTTTTAATTTTTAAAAATTTATACCTTCCATATTTTTTCTTTCTCCCAATCTTATCATTCAGTACCATCCAGTTCATTCACTTATGTAGCTTTTCTTCAGAACCAATAAATTCCGAGCATAATTTGGTACTACTTTTAATGATGTGTGTGTGTGCATGCACGTGAGTGTGCTGTGAGAAGTGTTAATAGATGGGGAGGAGGGAAAAGGGGCTTATAGAAGCAGAGTGAAATTTGTGGAAACTTTTCAAGTAGGAAACATTATATTTTTTCAAAGATTTGTGTTTTTTCTTATGAGTCTCCTATAAAACCCACCAAAGTATTCCAGCCACCACTCTTAGCTTCTATTCCAGAAACTTCTAATTTTTTTGGTTTATGAATTTTACCTGTTACACTCAATATTATAAAAGGTTGAATAGCTTTCTAATTGAGCTATGACACATTATTCATAACCTTAAAGGTTTAATAGCTTTACCGTATTTGATTTTAAACATTATCAGAGTGATGCCTTTGGAGTCACAGTCCTCGACTTCTGATAAAGCCGATCCTAACAACAGGTCACTTACTCCTGAACTTGGTGTTACTTTTTGATTCTTTGACCAACTTTCAGTACCACCAATGATTTCCTTAACTTAGGCTTGGCTGGGACCTACCATGGTAGATAATTCTTTTTTTTTTTTTTTTTTTTTTTTTGAGATGGAGTCTTGCTCTGTCGCCCAGGCTAGAGTGCAATGGTACTATCTCTGCTCATTGCAAGCTCCGCCTGCCGGGTTCATGCCATTCTCCTGCCTCAGCCTCCCGAGTAGCTGGGACTACAGGTGCCCGCCACCATGCCTGGCTAATTTTTTGTATTTTTAGTAGAGAAGGGGTTTCACTGTGTTAGCCAGGATGGTCTCGATCTCCCAACCTCGTGATCTACCCACCTTGGCCTCCCAAAGTGCTGGGATTACAGGGGTGAGCCACCATGCCTGGCCCATTTGTATATAATTCTGCTCTTTCATCCTCATGATGCTACCTCTGGAAGCCAAGCTTAAGGCTGGCATACCTTGTAAGTATTTTTGAAGGCAACATATTAAAAATAGGGTTTTTAAACAGATGGCATGGCCAGGCGCGGTGGCTCACGCTTGTAATCCCAGCACTTTGGGAGGCCGAGGCGGGCGGATCACGAGGTCAGGAGATCGAGACCACGGTGAAACCCCGTCTCTACTAAAAATACAAAAAAATTAGCCGGGCGTGGTGGTGGGCGCCTGTAGTCCCAGCTACTCGGAGAGGCCGAGGCAGGAGAATAGCGTGAACCCAGGAGGCAGAGCTTGCAGTGAGCCGAGATTGCGCCACTGCACTCCAGCCTGGGCTACAGAGCGAGACTCCGTCTCAAAAAAACAAACAAATAAACAAACAAAAAAGATGGCTTAATGGGACCAGCTGGGTACTACTTGGCTCTCTCAGTGAGAAAACTAATGGAAAAGACCATTGCAAAAATCATAACATAATATTTGGATAGTCAGAACTAGAATCAAATCATGGGAAGAGAAAATAAATAAGTGGAAAACTGAGAGATCATCCTAAGAGAAAACAACAACAATTCAACAGGATAGAACTTGTGTCTTTCATCCTTTCACGCAACAAAGAAGTACTGACTAGTTTATGTAGTCTCAAATACTAAATACCAAGGCAAAAAACGAAATCTGTCCAGCCTGACCCTTTATATTTGCACATCATTAGCTCATTATATTTGTCACATATGAGGGGCTTGGTTGTAAACAACATAGCTCTTGGTACAGAATTACCAACATTTGTTGCATTAGATTAAGTCACTGGTAAATTAGATTTAGAGCATGAAAGTGAAATGAATAAAGCAAAACAGTGTGTAGTAAAAAAATATTTCTAACCTGAGAATCAAAACATAACAAAAAAAAAATCAGTGTCAACATCAAAAATAAAAACATCAAACATAACAAAAACACTGCTTTCCTCTCAGCTGTAATCTGAGAAGAAATCAATTTAGGGAACGGTATTTCAGAGCTGCTGAGTTTGGGCTCATTGTGGGGCATCCGTGTAGAGATGCTCTTGAAATTCAAAAAGGAAAGAGCTGTATTCATACAAAATTGTCAAATAGAGAGAGGTCTGCCATCATTTTAGAGTTTAGAAGCAGGTTTCAACTCGGGTTTTGTGCAGAGTCACTTTGACCTTGGTTCAAAGCCCAGTTTAGATACTGCAGAGACTGTGAAATGGACAAAAAAATCTAGAGTCCTCATCCATGGAATAAGGTGATGGTTTCCCCATTGCAGCTGTTGCAGTGACTGTGAGCAACTCAGACAGCTGCACCAGGAGGCTCCCAAGGAGTCAGGCCTGCTGCTGCTACCTTGTTATGCTTATGGGGTTTACAATGATGTCCTCCTAGCAAGCCACTTACAAGCAGAAAATTAGTAACTCCAAATAAAATATTTCCTAAAATACATACAATTGCTTTAAAAGCCTGGAAAGAATCCCAGAGCCCTCTTGTTAGCCCTGGACAGGACTAACCCCCTCTTCTGGGTGTTCCCACAGTCTGCTCTGGCCCCATCACCAGTCACTATTGCAGTGCAGGGAGTGGTGCTGTGTTTATCTCCACCATGTTTGATGAATTTGCGATAGTTACTTTTACTCTCTGCAAAGCCTGACAGAAATTTTGACGCCTAGTATGTGCTCAATTAAATTGTGTTGATGAAACAAATGAACAATAACCTGTGCCCTTATAAAGTTGAGGAATCTGAAATACAGAGAAGTAAAAAAGAGAGTACATTACTAGTGCAGGCAGAAGGCTCAGGACTCCTGGATCCCAAACAATGGTCTTTTGCATGTAATTGCTCATGAACATAAGGAGCTTATTTCAAAAAATGTATGGATTATCTTTCAGTCCAAAGTAAATGATTGCTTTCTTGAGCTCATGGTCTATGTATTTGACTTCATTCTGTCTTCTCACAGCAAGAAGCACAACCATGAGTATTTAGCAGATGATCAAAAAGCAAGTTCTGCATTAATCTGGAAATGAATGTCAGGATAGAGAAGACTTAGCCTTCCTTTCGTGACTGATTTTAGAAAGCTGTATTTTTGGTCTACCAATTATGAATTAATTTATCTTTTAGTGTTTCATCGTGAAGAATGGGGGCAGGGTCAGATTCAAGAGTAATATTATAGTATTTATTTTTGTTATTTTCTAAGTGAAATTATAGGTAACAAGGGGAAAATAATTGAAGCAAAAGGCACAAGTTGTCATGTCTAAGCACTGTTGTAGGCACTCCACAAAATGTATGTTTTTTATGTTTTAAACAAAGTAGGCCATTAAGTATGCAATGCTAAGAGGAATTTTATCTCACCTATAAATACAAATGAATCTTTTAAGCTCCAAATCCCCACATACAGACAATTTACCGTGGTAATCAAGACGATGCACACAATTTAACTTCAGTACCATCTGTAACTCTATTGGCATTTTAATAATAATGAATAAAAACATATGTTGGCAACAAAAAATGTTACTCGAAGTAGAATCATTTTAGAGTCAATGATAATTTCTCAATAGCTGTGTAAATATCATATTTACTTAGAATTCTCTGTTGTGCCTTTACCTTGTAATTAATATGAAAGAAGACCTTCAGTATTTAACTGTATACATATATTGAAGAACATATTATCCCCTCTTCTTTGAATTGGAAATATCAAACAAAACGCTTGTCCATGCAAATATTAATAAGGAAATGAATGTTTCTTTTATTTTTCTCTTCTTATCTTTTTTCTTTTGCATTTTTTTCTGTTTGTTTGACTTCTCCCCCCTGGGTGGGTAGGGATTAGCTAGGGGAGGGTATTGAAGATGAAGAGAAAAAAGGCAAAAAAAAAAAAAAAAAGAAGAGAAATTCAAATTATCCTGAAAGTTATAAACTACTCTTCATCAATGTTTTTCTGTTGTCCAGGAAATAAAATAATGTCTTTCAATTTGCAGGAAAAAGGTCATCCATTATAACAGTTGTTATAAATAATACTACTACTAATGGTTACCTCCCTTCTGCAAAGGTGCCAGAAAACTGGACTAGGGTCACCTACAAACAGTAAGGAAACCAGAGTTTTGCTTCTAGCCAGTCAAATAATTAAGTGAATAATCTTGGGCAGTCCTGTCATTTCCCTAAGCTCCCCACAAACCCTTATATATAAAGTGAAAGGCTTGGAACCTATAATTTCAGAGGTTCCTCCTGGTTCAGAAATCGTCTTAATCTATGAATGTAAAGCTAACTTATGCGAACAGGACTGGGAGTATTTAAACAGCTACTGGGTGGAAAGAGCTAAGGTGCTTTTAGGTTATACCCACAGAAGTAGATTTTTATTTGGGGGGGGTGACGGGAGCTAGTGTTGGCCTTTACATTATAAAGAAAAGGAGTACAGATGGCAGCAAAGTTATTTGTTGAAGAAAAATGGGGAATCAAAAATATATATGAAAAAGGATCTGCATTTTAAAAATAGCCTTTTATTGCATCAGAGTTTTGCTATAACTCTTTTAGAGAGAAGACCCATGAAAAAACTTTTAAAGATCTCGTTTTGAAAATACTCTACTAGGCCAATGCATCTGTGAAATTTGGTTCATTCTTGGAAAGTGATTCCTGGGAAATCAATATAGTCTGTCCCAAGTTGTGTGTTCTATTGGAAGTGAGTATGAGAGAAGGCTTTCAGTCTCTCATTATATTTTTTTTCTTAAAATTCAAATACCTATCTTCGGACCCCAGTTTCTTCATCCCTTCTTCTTTTCTACATTAAACACTGATGAATATTCACATACACTTTTGGAGGAACAGAGTGATGGATTCAGCATTGCGCAGACACACTATTAGAAGTCTGAGATGCACGTGGAGCCTGAAATTGAAGGACAGCACAGGTTTGCTTATTGAAGGCTGCAGGAGCATTGGGGGAGATAACGTTTTCTTTCCTTGCTCCCCAGCCATGTGCTTGAGGTAGTACTGACCCAGTCTCCACAGTGCTGCAGAACTGCAGAGGAGAGAATGAAGGTGCAATGCCATCTTTATGCATGCGCATGTCTCCACCCATTTTATCCTCCCTCCACTTCGCCTTATCCTGTTCATCTGGCCAGTTGTAAACCTTTAATGTGAATGAGATATTTATGACACCAATTTGTGGGCAAGTTTTGTGGCAGAGAAAAAAGATCCCAGAAATAAAATCATTAATACAGTTGCTCTCAATCGTAGCAGATATTACTGGGCAATTCATATACTGCTTCCCATTCTCATTACGGGCTTTATACTTAAAAGGGGACATTTTCCCATCTATTCTTATTCCATCTTTAAAATGACTCTATGGCTGGATATGGTGAAAATGACTCTTTATTTTGCAGACAGTGAAAATAAAGCTTAGTACACCTGAATGTGTTATCTGGAATCATCCAATCAAGAGAAGAAACAAATCTAGGAAAAAGGAATCTCCAAGATCTAACCCCCAATATGCTTTCCACTAATGCAGCCTACCCCAAATCACAAATCAAAACAAGTTTTATTGTTCTCATTTGTGCTAGATCATTCTTCCTTTGCTTTAAGAATCTGATACTTATTTAAAAAAAATACAGACATTTGAGTTTAGAATGGTTCTATCATCAAACCCTTAACCTGCTTATGCTTGAGGTTGCAATTTTTTGAATTTTTGCAATCAGACCTTGGCGATAACCTTGAGCAGTAGGATATAGATAACTCCCACATGCTTAGCCTTCCACTAATGGAACATTAGGCAAAAATCGGCTTCAATTCCCGTTTACTAGGCTAATTTCATAAGAGACTTGCTCTCTCTTCAATGTAAGCAAGATTGCCAAAGTGGTTCATGTGAGATAGAGGTGACAGAGGAAAAGATTTATCTGCTTTGAGCGGCGGGGAGGGGGGATTTCTTCCTTTTAGATTTGAGATTTTTCCATTCTTATTACTTTTAGGAACAGGAGATCAAAAGTTCAGATATGTTTTCCAAAAAGCCACTGTTCAAATGCATAGGGTCTATGAGGAAAAGGCTGCTGAAAAATCTTCCTTGGATCTTTCCATTAGCATAAATCTATGGATTGACTAATTTCCAAAGTGGAACCACTGTCCCTAGAAACTGAGATACAAGGCAGACATCTTTCAGAGGAGAAAACAGACAGTAGGGAATGGCAGTTATTGCCACACGCTAATGGGCTCTGGAAGCCTAGTTCTCCTGGAGGTCAGCACCTTACAATGGAGGGGACTGCACAGGTCTGGAAGAACAAAACATATCACTTGCCTGAGAGTCTGGACTGATAGATTCCAATTTTACTGGTTCGCTGTGATCATAGTGAAAGTCTCCTAAATTTCCTCATCAGTTTATTTATTTGTTTACATCTCTATATTTCTCAATGGTCTCTGAGCTCCTTGAGGTCTAGACTCTATTTTACCCAAACCTATCCTGATTGTCTCTCTGAGAATATGCACAAAATGAGACTTTATAAATATTGGTTGGGCTGAATTAATTTGAAATGATTATATTACTTCTACTATTCCATGATCATTTTACAATTTACATATGAATGCAAAGATTACCAAAAAAAAAAAGAGGAGAAAAATAAATTCCAGAGTTGTTTCTTGAGCAATGTATGATTGAGTTGACTTGAAACATATATAGGGGTACAGTCAATTCTGCTACACCATAATATATGCATCTATAAAAATGGCTTGCTAATTGTACAATAAAAATTTTATAAGAAAAGATTTAGGGGAGAAGTAGGATTAGGAGTACAATACTCAAAAATTTCATCGGTCACACATAAAAGACTATAAAAACCTAATAAAATAGTAGCAGAGTTGTATACATGCTCAATGTCCAATAAATACATAACTACTATATACAATACCTATAATACTTTATGTTAAAAAGAGCTACAACTTTCCAGTGGAAGTGGGTGTCAGAAACGCTGTGATTTCTTGTTAAGTAATGGAGAAAGTGTTACCTGAAATAGGAGGATGGTTATATCTACACATCGGGATGGTTGAGGCTTAGAAGGCTCCTGTGAATGTAGATACCATATTGATGCTTAAGATCTATATATGTGTTTGTGTGTGTGTGGTTTGTATTTTTCTATGGGGCTCACTTTTTTTCTGCATTCATCTGATGCTTCTTGATGACAAAACAGGCATACGTACATGCAAGATCTGTATTATGTTGAATATAATTTAATAAGTGATTATTATATATTGTTTTCCAATATATAAATAATGCAACAAATGTGTGACTTTAAACAAGTGCTTTGAGGTACGCATGCACCTTCTGTCACCTGTGTCTTCTGCCAGAGGTAAAATGGTACTGATCTGCTTTCTACTCGCCAAATGACCATAACTGCCGAGAAACCGATTTTTATGTTATTCTTCTTCAGTGAGGATCTGGCTCGGTTTTGTATTTGTCAAATACCTCAAAATATTTTTCAACATTTGTACTTGGCAAAAACTCAAAATGCACTTTGCCAGTTGATTTTTTAATACACTTAATGAACAATAATTTAATCCTTATGTTTCTAATTAATTTTTCTGCAATTAGCTAAAATACTGCTCTCTAAGAATTTGCTGAATAAACAAGCTTAATCTTATGTAAATGTTCTTTTTTTTTTTTTTTTTTTTTTTGAGACGGAGTCTTGCTCTGTCACCCAGGCTGGAGTGCAGTGGCGCAATCTCGGCTCACTGCAAGCTCCGCCTCCTGGGTTCACGCCATTCTCCTGCCTCAGCCTCTCCGAGTAGCTGGGACTACAGGCGCCCGCCACCACGCCCGGCTAATTTTTTGTATTTTTAGCAGAGACGGGGTTTCACCGTGGTCTCGATCTCCTGACCTCATGATCCACCCGCCTCAGCCTCCCAAAGTGCTGGGATTACAAGCGTGAGCCACCACGCCCGGCCGTAAATGTTCTTTAAAAAAAAAAAGAAATCAAACCAATTCTTCCTGAGAGCCTTTACTACCATGATGTTTACCTTCAAACTAAACGGCACATTTTAAATTTGTTTTGAGTGAGGTATGTCTAGATTTCATGAAGTCGTTGTTCAATGTCCTATAAAATTAAATGTGTACAAGACAAAAAATAGGAAAAGAATGTTGGTAATATTATACTGACTAATTGGCTGGTAGACTGACTGCTGGATCCTGCCTCCCATTCTTTCCTTTCTTATTTCGTTAGCTCATGATCCCATTCTTTCAACAAACCTTTATCAAAGGCTTGTTATGTAGGATATTCTCTGCTAGGGTCCCACAAAATGTGTGTCACCCAATGGAAAATACAAACAGATAAGTGAATTATTACAAAAAAGATGACCAATTGTTTTAGACCATTTTGTATTGCTATAACAGAATGCCCAAGACTGAGCAATTTATAAGGAACAGAAATTTATTGGTTTACAGTTCTAAAGGCTGGGAAGTTTAATATCAAGGTTCTGGTATCTGGTGAGAGCTCTCTTGTTGCATCAACATATGGCAGAAGACAAGAGAATAAGAGAGAGAACCCACTCCTGAAAGCTCTTTTATTAAAGCAGTAAACCTAACCCAATGAGGGTGGAGCCCTCACGGCCTAATCATCTCTGAAAGGCCCCAAATCTTAATATTGTTACAAGGACATTAATCTCATCATGAGTTTTGGGAATGACAAAAATTCCAACCATGGCAACAACATACTAAGAGTGAAGAGCAGTTCCTGTCCATGAGATTGGATGGTCAGGACATCAGTGTCAACCCTGAGGGGTGTAACTACCTTGTCAAGACAAGCATCTTTGCTCATGGCCCCACCCTGTCCCACATTTGGGCCTCATCAAAGAATCCTTAGAAAGAATACTTTCCATATTTAGGATAGGTTGGAAGGATAGCTGTTGAAATAAATATCAGATTCAGAATATACAAGATCTAGGACTATTCACTACTGCTTCATGGAATAGAAATAAGTTCTTAGAATAAGTAAATTGTTTTCTGAAGATTTCACACAACTGGGAATAAGATATTTTAAGTTATCCGACTCCTCTAGACACAATTATTATGGGAGCTCTTATAGACTGAAGACGGGAGAGTAGTCAAACAGTGTTTCCCCCTTTCAATCATCTCGCTTCTTATAGAATAATCTTGAGAGCAATAATTTGAGGCTTTGCTCAAGTGGCTTATTAAAGAAACATAGCTAGTTGGGTTTTTGAGTCAGACAAATCTGGGTGACAATTCTGGCTGCACTATTTTCTAGCATTGAGACCTTGGACTACCTACCTGACATTTTTGAACTTAATTTTCCCCATCTGTGAAATAAAGCTGGACCTGTCCTTCAGGGGTGCTATGAGGAGTAGATGCAGTAACACATGGAAACAGGGAGTACCTGACCTTGTTCAGAGCAGGTGGTTAATAAATGATGGTAGTTAATTTCTCAACTTCTCTTCTTATGGAATATTTCTTGCTAATAGAATCTGGTCTTTCTCCCTCTCTCCTCCTATCATTATAGACAACTGTGATGATCCACTAGCATCCCTGCTATCTCCAATGGCTTTTTCCAGTTCCTCAGACCTCACTGGCACTCACAGCCCAGCTCAACTCAACTGGAGAGTTGGTAAGTAGGCTGACAGAAGTCCTAATGCCAAGCACTAAATAATTACGTGGTGAGCAGGTGAAGGAAAGTGAGCACTCTCAGACACTGAAATCATGTCCAATGGCCATCTTCAGGAAAATATTTAGGAGGAGAGGAGTGAAAATCTAATGTAAGCATACTTCCATAGCATAATAGTCATTCAAAGGATGCTGACTTGTGTTCACCCAAACCACAATATCCTTTTTTGACTATCACAAGAGGTCTTTGTGAAAATTACTTTATAAAAAGCATTTGCTTTATTTTTATATTTCCATAGCTAACATAAATAGATATCAAAACATGTTTTATAATAAAATATTTATAATGAATGTTTATTAAATTTTCTTTCAATAAGTTTAATTTTACTTGAAATTAACATTGCTGATTTTTAAAATACAAAAATACTATTAATTAAAAGTAAGAAAATATAAATAATCTGTTATTCTACCAGGTAGAAATAACTGTGGTTAAGTATATGGTGTGTATCTTTCACATCTGTGTGAAGTAAGAGCACCCCCTTAACTAATCTCTCATATGAAATGTTGTTAACAAATATGATGTTGGATATCTAGGCAGATATGTTTTAGTCAGATTTGGATGTTGACTTTTCTAATGCATAGATACATAGGTAGATAAATACTGAAAAAGAGATTTGAATTATCTCAATTTTTAAGGACTTTTTAGATATCTGATAGTATCTTAATATCTACTAAATATTATAAACTTTTCCTAGGTCAAGAAAAGCATGTATGCAATTGCAAGAGAGGTACTGGTCTATTAGAGTTTATATTATTTAATTTTGAGTATATTTTCCATTGATATCTTAAGTAGGTCACATTAGTAGGTTTTTGCAATATTGAACCATCTTTGCATTCTGGAATAAGTTCTAATTGGTTGTTGTGTGGTTTTTTTTTTTACATGCTAAATAATTTAATTTGTTAACACTTTAATTTATAATTTTAATCTCCATTATTAGTGAGATTGATTTATAGTTTTTGCTTGTATGTTTGTTTCCTGTTTGTCTTGTACCTCATTTCACCAGTTTTCAATTAAAATGGGATTCGTAATTTAAAAGTTAGCAAGTGTCACTGTTTTGTTGAGAAAGCTGTTTAAGAATAATATTCTAAAAACAAAAGAATGGCCAAAGTTTAACAGGAAAATTTCTTTTTTTTTTTAAATTTATTTTTATTTTATTTTGTTCTATTTTTTTTTTGAGACGGAGTCTCGCTCTGTCGCCCGGGCTGGAGTGCAGTGGCGCGATCTCGGCTCACTGCAAGCTCCGCCTCCCGGGTTCACGCCATTCTCCTGCGTCAGCCTCTCCGAGTAGCTGGGACTACAGGCGCCCACCACTACGCCCGGCTAATTTTTTTGTATTTTTAGTAGAGACGGGGTTTCACCGTGGTCTTGATCTCCTGACCTCGTGATCCGCCCGCCTCGGCCTCCCAAAGTGCTGAGATTACAAGCGTGAGCCACCGCGCCCAGCGAAAATTTCAATTAAAATTTTGTACTAATGTCCTTTGCTGAATATTCTGGGCCAAAAATTTGATTAAGCATTTTAGTTTTATTATGATATTTAGTCCTCACAAAGCTGTTGCGAGCATTATTATCTTTTACCTTCAGGTAGGATTTCTGAGGCATCAGTTTCCTAAGACAGCAAAACTAGTTTGGGGAAATGCTTGCATTCAAACCTAGTTATCTGAATTCAAGGTTCGTTTTTATATTCATCCCGTTAACAAATTGCTTCACTAGTACAGATTGAAAAGGGGGTAGCAGCAAGAAAATAAAGTTAAAACCTAATCAATCAACCACAGTTCAAATGCGGGCTGTACCACTTAAAAACTCTCTTTGTACAAGTCACTTAACTTTCCCAACCTCAGTTTTTTATCTGTAAAGTGGCCCAAGAATGTCTGCCTTGCAACATTATGTGCAGATTAAGATCAGACTTGCATATCCAAAATATCTTTCTTACAGCAGGGTAGAGAACTGAACTGGAGCAGGAAGCCCACTTTCCATTTCAGGAAGAAACACAGGTTGGCAGAATTTAACACGGTTTCCAACAGAGCTTCCAGAGAAAGGATTTGTCTAGATCCCACCCAAATTGTGCAGCAGCAGAAAGCAATTACTACTGCCTAATAGCTCCTGGGCAGTTTCTGGGGGAAGCTGTGGTTCTGATCACAGGCCAGCTCTCTCCCTGACAGACAGATATTGAGTGAGGACAAGTGTCTCTGCTCCAACTTATAATTGTTTGGCTCACCGGGGAATTTGAGTGCCTGAATCCAAGGCTAGCATGAGTGTACAGAGACGTTCACTTTTCTTCCGTTTCCCAACAAGAGTCTAAATCGGGAAGGCCAAGAAGAAGACACAGTGATACAGTTGGGATGCGCTGACCTAGAACTCATCCTCTAGTGCATATTCCAAGACTCCCAAGGGGGACAGCCTCTCCTTTACTCACCGAGGCCCAACCACGGCCCTCACCGGGAATTAAACGCTGGCTCAGGGAAATATGAGATCAGTGGTTCTCATCCCAGGGCTGTGCCTTTGAATCACCTGGAGAGCTTTACAAGGAGCATTGCCTGAGCCCATTTTTCCTATGTTCTGAATTAATTGTCTTGGATGGGACCCAAGCAAGGATATTGATAAAGTGAAGAAACAAAAGCTTTCCAGGTGATTCTAAAATAAAACAAGAGTTGCAAATTGCTACATTGGAGGAATTCATGAGTAAAAAATCCTTCTATTAATAATTATTGAGTACTCAGTATTTGTCAGGCATTGTTCTAGATCCTTGACACACAGTTGGCACAAATAGGCACAAACAGTATTCATAGAGTTAACATGGATAATACCATTACCATACAATTACAAACTGTGATACTGATCGACAGCTAACACTTGTCATTAGTAATAATATCAACATAATTATTTTGTTAAATATGTCCAGACATGTATTTATACTATAATAAACCATGTATATGTGATATATATGTGTATATAATATATAGAGTAAAATGTATATATATATACACACATATGTAGTTGAATATATACAGTCAGAGTCTCATATACAAAGAGGCGGATATATACAGGGTTGGTTATATAAATATATTCATATGTAGTAGGATGAATATATATGTTTATATAGATGGATATAGTAACATATACATGCATACACAGTCATGTACAAATATATACATATGTGGTATACAGATATATTAAGATAAAACTTGAAAGTCATTATATTAATGCTATTAAGAACAGATTTTGTTTCATGAGTGGAAAAATATAAAATTTAGAAAGTTAAGAAGAAAACTTACAATTTTTGTTTATATTGGAAATATCAGTATAAAGTACTGATTTATTTTCTTCCTTTTAAGACCAAACTTATGTCCTGTCTATCCACTGACATGGCTTAGAAGCAATTATAACACTATCTCAATAAACACTCCTTTTTAATGTGTCTTCCTTTAAAACTTATCTTTTGTTTTACAAAGAAAAGACATGCAATATATCCAAAAGAGCAAATTGTACCACATGGTTTGAAATCTCAGATGCTCTCAAATATATGTGCAGATGTAAAGGAGCATCTCTCCGGATGGCTAGATTGTGTGCCTAAGAATTACACCCTCCCTCTTCCCCCGGTTGTAAGCTGATGCCTAGCAGCACACAACTAAAAATCATAACACCACTATATTGAGCACTTCCCATGAGCCTTCACTGTTCCGAGCCCTTAAGGTACACCAATTCTATGCTGACAACTACCCTTTATGTAGATGTCATTGTGATCTCTGATTCATAGGTGACACAGAGAGGAAAGCAATGGCCATGGCAGGCTTTCACTCAAGTGATCTGAATCTGTGTGGTGCTATTGGCCACAACACCACAACACTGTCCTGCCCAGAAAGCCAGAATAACTTCAGTGTTTTAGACAGGGAAAGCTGTGTGTCATTTTTATTAGTTCACTTACTTCCCTCCCTCCTATGTGATTAAAGTATAATTGACAAATAAAACTGTACACATTTACAGTGTATGAAGTGATGATTTGATATGTATGCATTTTGAAATAATTACCACAATCAAATTAGTTGACAAGTCCATCACCTCATGTAGTTATCCTTTTCTTTGTTTTGTAGTGAGAACATAAGATCTACTCTTAGCAAAAGTCAAGCATACAATAGAGTATTATTAACTATAGTCACCAGGCTGTACAATCATATCCAGAGAACGTATTCATTTTATCAGTGCAAGTTTGAACCTTGACTAACATCTCTCCATTTTCTTCACACCCCAGTCCCTGGCAACCACTGTTCTACTCTTCGCTTCTGTGAGTTCAACATTTTTCAGATTCCTCATATAAGTGAGATAATGCAGTATTTGTCTTGCTGTGCCTGGATCATTTCACTTAGTACAATGCCCACTAGGCTCATCTATGATGTTGCAAGTGGCGGGTTTTCTTTTTTATGGATGAATAATATTCCTTTGTATAAACGCCACAATTTTTTTATCCCTTTATTGATCAAGAAACACCTGGGTCGCTTCCGTATCTTGGCTGCTATGACTAATGCTGCAATGAACATTGGATTGCAGATACCTCTTTCAGATACTGATTTCATTTCCTTCAGATATATACAAAGTAGTTGCATTACTGGATTTTATGGTAGTTTCTTTTTTTTTAAAGAAACCTCCATACCGTTTTTTATAACTATACTAATTTACATTCCCAACAACAGTGTAAAAGAGTTCTGTTTTCTCCACCTCCTCACCAACACTCATTTCCTTCTTTATAAGAGCCATCCTAACAGGTGTGAGGTGACGTCTCATTGTGGTTTTGATTTCTATTTTCCTGATGATTAGCGGTGTTGAGTGTCTTTCTGTGTGCCTGTTGGTCATTGGGTTATTTGTTTTTTTGCTATTGAGTTGTACTTGTCCTTTAAATGTTTGGATATTAACCCCTTATGAGATATTTGGTTTGCAAATATTTTCTTCAATTTGATAGGTTGCCTTTTAATTTTTTTAATTCTTTTTCTGTTTTGTACAGAAGGTTTTTAGTTTGATATAGTCCCACTTGTTAATTTTTGTCTTTGTTGTCTGTGCTTTAGATATCTTAGCCCATTTCAGTTTCTTATATAAGACTAGCTAAAACTGGGTAATTTACAAAGAAAAGAAATTTATTTCTTACAGTGATAGAAGCTGAGAAGTCCAAGGTCAAGGGGGCCAGATTTGGTCAGGGTTCTCTTGCTTATGGAGACTCTGCACAGTCTCAAGACAGCCCAGGGCATCACGTAGCAAGGTGGCTGAGTGCTCTAACATGGTAGCTCAGGTCCCTCTTCTTCATCTTATAAAGCCACCAGTCCCACTCCCATGACAACCCATTAATCCATCAAACCATTAATCCATTAATTAGTGAATGGATTAATCTATTCCTGAGGTCAGAACACTCATGAGCTAATCAATCACCCCTTAGGGGCTGCACCTCTCAATACTGCCTAATTGGGGATTAAGTTTCCACATGAGTTTTACAGGACAAACATTCAAGTTATAGCAGTGCAGTGTCATATCCAAAAAAATATCATTTACTTTGAAAAGCAAGGAGCAATCACTCTGAGTGTGCTGGGCATTTCTCCACTCTGCCTTGTTCAATACACTGGGCCATATTTTATAATATTCTGCGTCAACACTTCAACTTCCAGCATGTTCTCCTCCCTAACAGATTTGCTAATAGATGCAGTCACAATGGTCTGCTTTATATAGCCTCATTCTATTTTCTCTTCCGAGAGGGTATGGTGAAACTGCCTCCTTCAGCTCTACCACTCAACACCAAATCCTTGCCCCTTCTAAATGTCCAAACACCAGATTTTACACACACACACTCTCTCTCTCCCTCACATACACACTCACAAACACAAACGTGTGTTCAGAATTACATTTAAAGTCTTAAAGAGTAGGTACTAAGATATACATGCATTATTTTAATCCCCAGGAAATAGTTTAAAATAAATGAGTAATAAATATTTGTCAAAGTATAATTTTCAATAAGTTAAAAACATAGCTCTCATATAAATATAAACTCAGCACATTGTGTGTGTGTGTGTGTGTATTAAACTTATTAAGGCAGGAACAAGTAAAATGGTACAGCTAATTCAAAGAGTAATTTTTGGGAACTGCGTATTCAGAGACATTTGGTGAGGGTGGGAGGAGGTGGAAGAAAATAATATTGGAATAAAATTGCTAGGTAGATACAAAACTAGTTAATGTATGTATTAGTCAAGATTCTCCAGAGAAACAGAACCAATGGGATAGATATAGATACAGATATAGATATATAGATATATAGATATACACACACACATAAATACATATATATATACACATACACACATATATACATATATATGAAATCATTTATTATGAAAATGGGCTCACATGATTATGGAGGACAAGAAGTCCCATGATATGCTGTTTGTAAGCTGGAGAAGAGGGAGGCTGGTGGTGTAATTCAGTCTAAGTCCAAAGATCTGAGAACTGGGGGAACCAGTGGTGTGGCTCTCCATCTGAGGCCCAAGGTCTGAGAAATTAAGGAACCACTGGTATCGGTTCCAGAGCCCAAGGACCCAAGAACCTGGAGTTCTGATGTCCAGGAGCAAAAGAAGATGAATATTCCAGCCCCAGGAGAGAGAGAGAAAATTCACCTTTCCTCTGTATTTTTGTTCTGTCTGGTCCCTCAATGGATTGGATGGTGCCTGCTCACAATGGCTAGGGTGAATCTTTCTACTGATTCAAATGTCAATATTTTCCATAAACACCCTCACAGATATAGCCAAAAATAACACTTTACCAGCTCTCTGGATATCCCTTAACCTAGTCAACTTGACACCTAATACTAACCATCACAGTGTCTTACAGGGTTATATCTTCTCATTGGACACACATTTATAAGTTAGCATGTGACTACTTCACAGTATCTAAGCTCTAATCACCCAGGAACTAGCCAAACCAAATGACATGTGCATTTTTCTGGAGAAGTAAATAATTGTTAAATGGATTTGTTTCAAATTGTTCCAGGAGGATACTGAAAGATCATACTATATTTTCTTATGATTTCAAAGCTTTAGATAGTGTTTTCTTAACACGCATTTATTCATTGGTTCATTTATTACAGTAATTAGTAAATTTCTTCTACTCCACACCATTCAGCCTTCCAACACTCTTGTCAAGGAACATCCTGGTATCCCACTGGGTATCCCACTCAAGATGAAATTTAAATTGTAAAACCCATGACTTTCAGAGCATCAAATCCCCCTCGAAAGGATAGAATGTACTCAATAATATCCTTGTACCTCATCACTACTGAATTATTTCACACTGATGAGCTCCCCTGCAAGTTTTTGGGCACCATTGAAAATTGCCGAGTCCCTTGATAATTATATGAAACCTTGGCAAACACTGAACATAAATGACTAGGGAACACTTTACCCCCGCCTGCGCTCAGAACTCAGGTAGACACATGTCTGCCCTATACCCAGGAAGAAAGTGTGCACAGCTGATCAGTTTGCCATAGCAGAAGAGACCAACTCAAACACTAAATAAACACTAAAGGAAAAATGTGCTGGGCAAATGTTATCCGATGAGCTCCCCCAACCCTAAGTAAACCAAGTTTAATTAGTTCCATCAATAACAAACTAATTTTTCTGAGAGAAAACACACCCTTGGAAACAGCTGTTGGGCTCTAGGTATTGCTGTGCCCGTCAAGGTCTGGGCAATCCAGCACACGAGGAGGGGATTAATAGTTAAAGCTCAACTATAATAGTCTCCATGCTGCTATCTCGTTGATAGAAGGGATTTGCCAAATAGAATTTTGTTCTCTCACTTCCACAAACACTTCAGCCTTCATCTCATCACACAGAAAGAAAATGAAAAGCAAGGAAGAGAACTAATTACTTTTGGAAAAAGAAAAAAAAAACACAACAAAATACGTTAAACTGGAGGTCAGATCACCATTAACTTTGGTTGCCAACTCAATCTATATAATTGTGGCTTAGGACGGATCAGTCTTTGTCAAATGTAATTTGTTTTGTGGCAAGAAAGCTTTTGATCTGGGCATTAGAGTCAGCTGGGCTTCAGAGAAGCACTTACTGTCAGCAGGAAGTGCAGGGGTTGGTGGTATAGCATGAAGCCACAGAGTTGTGGGTTAGGCCTTCTTGAAAATGAAGGGGAAGGATTTAAGTTACTTTAGATGATTAAAAGGAAAATAGAAATAGACATCTTTGGCCTCATGAGAGGAGAGGTTTGTATTTTTCTATTGCATGTTTTTTTTTCCAAATAGAGTTTGAAAACAATTATGTTAATCATTTGTTCCCTGAAATTTTAATCCATCTTCCTCACTCAATATATTTTTTGAGATGCTTGCCTGTGTAAATTGAGATTGTGTGTTTCTAGCATGACAGTTTTGTTGCCATGGAGAATTTGATTTCTTATGTCAAGGCATTTTCAGCTCCTTGGGCTCATGGACGGATAAAAAGATTTAAAATCCTTACCTCCCGCTTTGGCACAGATTCCATGCACACTTACCACCCCCCATACCACTTCCTTGGGCAGTACTTGTTACAAATTGCTAAGGACCTTAAAGGTCGTCTGAAGTTGGTTTTCATCTTGATGTCATCAGGCCATCCATGAGGACATGAGGGTTGGAAGCAAGCAGAAATCAGGGTTCATTTGCACAATTAGCATATCAGCTGTCTAGGGACTTGTTCCAGATTACAAGGTGAAAATCCTGGGGACCCAATTTCATAAACAACACTACAACGTCTGCTCCCTGGAGACAACAGGAGTCTTCTATCTGGATTGATTAAGCCCCATAGAATACAGATCTAATCTACTGTTTTATTTTTTATTTATTTTAATGTGTGTGTGTGTGTATATATATATATATAATTTTTAATTTTTTTTTTGAGACGGAGTCTCACTCTGTCACCCAGGCTGGGGTGCTGTGGCATGATCTCGGCTCACTGCAACCTCTGCCTCCCAGGTTCAAGCAATTCTCCTGTCTCAGCCTCCTGAGTAGCTGGGACTACAGGTGCACGCCACTGTGCCTGGCTGATTTTCATATTTTTAGTAGACATAGGTTTTCACCTTATTGGTCAGGCTGATGTCGAACTCCTGACCTTAAGTGATCCACCTGCCCTGGCCTCCCAAAGTGCTGATATTACAGGTGTGAGCCACTGCGCCCAGACTCTAATGTGTTTTAAAAGACAGTAAGCTATACAGAAATCGGTCAGTGGATTACCCCCTCTCCCTGTGAACCACCCTTCTCTCTTTTCAGCACCTTTCATTTCTTGTGTCCTGTGCTAGCTGCCCCAGGCATGGTAAGCATCCAAATCTATGTTTTCCTCTGGTTCATCACACTCTCCCTTCCCACTCGAATTGCGTATGGTGGGTAGAAGCTGGGACATCCACCAGGAGCTTGTTACAAATGCAGAATCTTGGCTTCTACCCAGAACTCCTAGATTAGAACCCATGCTTTAACAGCTGGTGCATCTGCAAATTGAAATTTGAGATGCAGCATTCTAGAGTATCACTGAACCTTTTGTTATTTCAATTCTCACCTCTATGACTTATTTACTGTGGATCTTAGGAGTAGGAGAGAATAGAAAGAAATCCAAGTTGGCTAAGTTATTAAAAAGAAGGAACTGTGTCAAAAATTTTTGTTCTTCATTTCTATCATTACTTCAGTACCCTGGTACTCATTTTTCTCATTTTTTAAGATGGAGAAACAGAGTCAGAGAGGTTAAGTCAGTGGTCCAAAACTACACAGCTAATTTTGATAGGGCTTGAATTTGAATCTAGGTCTGTCTACTCCACACTAATCAATATCTTTATTGATGTTGATGTGAGATCTTAGTCTGAATAAAGGTGCTCTTGACATAATTAGCTTTCAGGTAATTTTGGTATTCCCCTAGGGTTCTAAGTATTTTAACTAAAAGAATAGATTTTCAGACATCAAGGAAGAAAGAGAAATCTATATATCTTGCCTTTTGAATGCCCCTAAAATCATACTGTGTGGCCTAATATGCCTGAGGGAAAAACTAACCTTGCCCTGGATATTTAAACAATGCCTTAGGCCTCTTCTTTTACTAGGACAGCTATAGATCATTGAAAGATACAGGACAGAAACCTTCTGCTATTTAATAAGAGCCTTGGGACCCTGTCTCAGATGGAGACAAATTCAGTGTGATAGCCCTCTATTCAGGCTGGCTAATTGCAAAACCACATGATGAGGAGGAGGAGAAGGAAAGGGATTGTAGAAAATTTGTTACTGGCTACTAATTAGAAGATCTGAACATCATCATTTGGCACAAAAGAAAAAGTTCCAAGAAAGAAGCGAAATTCATGTACTTCATCCTTTACTTTTTTTTTCCTGATTGTAAGTCACTTCCTTTGAAAGGCCAGGTTGCAATGACTTCTAAGTAGCACTCCATGAAATGCAGTGAACCACCACTTTGATGTTTCTAAAACTTTGCAAAGAGACAAGAGCTTCTTTAATTCATTAGTTCATTGAATTTAACTTAAAGCATTGCAACAAAACTGTAAGAATAGAATTAAGAGCATGATTATTAGTGACTTATATTTGTCTAGTGATTGGCAGTTTACAACAGCAATCTACAATGTCAGTTTACAATGTTTTCAATGTGTGTCACATTTAGGAGGAAATAAGCTATGTTCAGCTAGAACATTGTGTGGTAGATGTTTTTCCTTTGTCTAAGGAAATAGTTAGAAGGAGTCTACTGGATATGTTGTTGGATAGTGGAGTCTTCTTCTCGAGAAGCCTTTCACTTGAACACTGTGGACGTGTCCTTAAAAAGATGAGTTTAGGTTTAATGAATTTACCATGAGAAGTGAAAATGGTAACATATAACAGATGCCAAAGAAACAGAAAATGGGAGTTAATATAATCCTGTAGTTTATCTTTCTCCAGATTTTCAATTTGAAGACTCCTTCTTTTATGGTGACCCCCTCCTCATTTCTCCTTTTGAGTATCTCACTCCTTGCTTATTTCAGTTATATTCATCTATATAATTGGTTGATCATGTCTGGACTTTAATTTTCTAGCCAATGAAAATGTTTCATTAAAAATCCAGATTTTATCAAAGAACTTTTATCATTTGTTTTGCTAAGGACTGACTTCTAATGAATCTTTTCTACAAAAAATATCCACGGCAATCTGAAAGCATTCTGGGGTATCTTTATTGGTGTGCTTCTGTGTGTAAATAACAGAAAATCCAGCTCACACTGGTTGAAAAATATTAAATTATTCTGATTAGGCACATAAAGATTGAAAGGCATTCATATTTCTATTTCCAGAACAGGGTGGTTACAAGTCTTTACCCTATAATTAACTTTATTAAGCTGAACATTCATTTTGTGAGACTTTTTGTATCTGTGGGTTTTTTTTTTCATTACAAAAAGATTAAAGGTAAAAATTAATTATTAAAAACAAAAGGAAATTCTCAAAAAGGGCAGGCTCCAGGGCTGGCAGATTTAATTCAACAATACCATCCTCAGTGGCAGCATTGTCCTGGAACTGATAAGCCTGCCCAACATCTTAGCCAGCTTTACAACATTCTGGGAATCAATGAGACCAGGACCTCCTGTGGTTTGTTTTTTAAGCTATTAGAGTGTGAGCCCTGGAATAGCAGCATAATGAACATCTCCTAGGAACTTGATAAAAATGTAGATTATCTAGGCTCACACCAACCTACTAAGTTAGAAATTCTGGCAGTAGAAACCTATGTTTTCCTAAGTTCCTTAAGTGATTCTGATGCTCACAAAACTTTGGGAAACACTTCTTAGAGCACTGAAACTCTTTAAGGATCCAAGACCCAGAGTCACCCTTTCTTATTTCACCAGCTTCCACAATTTGGTCATCTGTCCAGTCCTGAAACAGTCACAGTCAAGGAGGATGGAATTATGATTGCTGAATTTAGATTCATTATCTGATAGAGAATAATCAACCGTGTCTATAAATCTTCATTCTATCCCTTTCTCTCTCCCTTTCTCTCCTTCTCTCTCTCTCTTTCACAGTAATACAATTCAATACACTCATATGTAATCATTTTGTGTCCACAGTTGTGAAGCCTGTGAGTTGAGATATATATATATATATTTTATCCTTGGTATGGTAGACACTAACCATACTATTTTTATAGAAGTAGGGAAATCACTTGTCCAAAGTCAGAAGGTAGAAAGTGACCTTTTAAACTCAAAAACACCAGAATTCGACCAGACACTGTCTTTTAAAAGAAAATTGCTCCAAGAATCTAAGTTAAATGTAATATGCTCAACTGTGCATAAAGTATATTGCTCATGAGAAAAAAAAATGTAAGTGGTAATATCATCAATATGAGAGCTACAGTTTCAAATCACTTCCGATTCCAGTTCTCCCTTTTCCCTTTGATAATCTTGGGAGAGTAATTTTTCTCCATATGCTTAAAAACAGGAACAGTGTTTTACCTTGCTGCTGAATCTTCTGTATATATATAAAATCAGGTATACATAATCCACTAGAATCCACTAACAATCTCTTAGTCCTGAGCAGCAGATGGGCAGAGTTAGAGTGTATTGATTTGCCAAGTTAAAATTGAACTGAGCCTCTACTCATTTTATAAGAGAAATTTTACAGCAGCACTGGCCGATAGAAAATTCTGGAAGGATGGAAGTATGTATAAGTGTGCTATGCAAGGTGTTCACTAGCAACACACGGCTACTGAGTATTTAAATGTGGCTACTGTGACTAAGAAATTCAATTTTTAATTTATTTTAAGTGAAACTTAAATTTAAATATTCACTACCATATTGAACAATTAGTTTTAAAGCCTTTAAGTTTTATATACATGACACTCCCATCCAAGTTTTTTAAAATGCCTGGGTGTTTTTTTGCACACATGAATCAGCCCTTGGTCTGTAGGGGTCATGAATATGGGATATCCATCTTGGGACTGAACTCCAATTCTTCCCAGTCCAGACTGCCCTCCTGCCAAATCCCCTCACTTCTTTTATAACTTCTGAACTATGAAACAGGCAGACAGACCTCCTTTCTTGCTCCATCAGGGCCTTGGGTGCT
This sequence comes from Nomascus leucogenys, assembly GCF_006542625.1. Taxonomy (NCBI): domain Eukaryota; kingdom Metazoa; phylum Chordata; class Mammalia; order Primates; family Hylobatidae; genus Nomascus; species Nomascus leucogenys. The sequence goes on from NC_044400.1 coordinate 29,947,655, forward strand.
CCATTTTTCCAAAGGGAAGATACTTATTAGCGGACATCAGCAAAACTGTCTTGAGTACTGAGCATCTTTCAAAATAATAACACAGCCTTCTCACTATAGACACTGACAGACACACCAGTGTGAAGCCAGGTGCACACACTGTCTCAGAGGCTGTTGGTGCTTATATGCCTCAGACTTCACTATTTCAGCCAAAAGCCGGCATCTTGGAAGCTGAGCAGAGACAGGACTTTTTGTGGAAGTAATTATTGAGGCGGTGGTCTCTGGAGATAGGGCGTGAGGGAAGCAGGGTAAGAAAGAGGGGAAAGCTAGCAAGAGTATAGTCTCCACTGAAGCCAAGGTTCCTTCAGATGCTACAAAGACGTTCTAGACCTCAGACTACACTATGAAGTCTGTCATGCCTTGAGACACTGGGACTGGCCTTTTGAACTTTGTATCAATCTGACACTCGCTGAGTTGGGGACATGGGAAGTGATAGCTCCCAGGCAAGAAGGCTTCTCTTTGGCCAAGGACAAATCTCTGGAAAAGGGGATAGTTCTAGTTGTCATCTAGCACCCACAGCTGGAGGATGAGTTCACCTGCTAGAGAGGATCTGGATAGAGACCTGAGAACACCCTCAACAAGACCACTTTCAACCCTAATAGCTAAGCTTCTCCTCTCAGTGTTTCTCTCTGTGCTTTAGACGCCACCCTGCTCTCCAGAAGCCCTCAATTAATACCTGACCAAGTTGGTGTATAAAAACCCCAGCTCCCTCTTACTCAAATGAGATAACCCTAAGGTGCTTCCTATCCCACTGGGATGAAGCTCACTCACAGGGATGATGTCCTGGTGACGTCCCATAGATGGGCTTTCCTTTCTGCTCTGCCTCACCTTCCTGGGATCAGTTCCCAAATGAACTACTTGCATTCAAATCCTTGTTTCATAACTGACTTCCAGGAAAGCCAAACTAAGTCATACACAGAATCACTCTCCCTAAACATTACTCTGTAGGCAGCCATCAACTATAATAACCAGGTCTGATTATTATCCCAAATCACACCTCCCTTACATGAACCTCCTCTTAAAAGCTCCTTTGTTGTTTTCCGCAGACTGGTCTCAATCAGGGTCATTCCAGATTTTCTTACAGGTGTTTATCATTTTTACAACCCACATGGTGTGTTGGCAAGTTCCCACTTAATTTTATTTATTTATTTATTTATTTATTTATTTATTTATTTAGTGATGAAGTCCCACTCTGTTGCCCAGGCTGGATTGCAGTGTCATGATCTTGGCTCATTGAAACCTCTGCTTCCCAGGTTCAAGCGATTTTCCTGCCTCAGCCTCCCGAGTAGCTGGGATTACAGGCACACACCACTATGCCCTGTTATTTTTTGTATTTTGAGTAGAGATGGGGTTTCACCATGTTGGCCACGCTGGTCTTGAATTCCTGACCTCAGATGATCTGCCCGCCTTGACCTCCCGCAGTGCTAGGATTAGAGGCGTGAGCCAAGTTCCCACTTTATTTTCCCCTGGTTAACTCCTTAGTCCCTAATTAATGTGGAAATGGAAGTGCAGGAGGTGTGGCCTGGACCAGGCTGCAGCACCTTAGCCTTCTTGCACCTGCCCAGGAGCAGAAAGATTATGCCCAGGGTTCTTGCCAACAGCTTCCCTCCTCAAAGATTCTTCCCCAGCCACAGGTCATATTACACAAGGGTGATCCTGTTCTGCAGGGAGGAGCAGGAAGCCCTTCTGAGGGCTACAAGTATGTCTGTGAATGTTGTTACTACTCTTACACATACTGCATAATGTTCAGTATTTATGGGAAAGCTTCTTTCTGTTATTCATTACCATTACCAGGTAGCTGTGTCCCTAAAACATCTAGAACTTTTACTTACAGAAGCATCAACCATTTAATAATTAAAGATGTGGCTAGTGATTCAAGTTAGCCTCACAGTAATTTGTGAGAATATGCTTGTAGTTTCATAGGGCATTCTGGAAGACAGGAGAAGTAACTGCCTGGGAAACTTGTTTCCTATAGGGTTTATTTTAGGCTTTTAAAAAAAATGGTCAGGCTGTATTTTTAAAACAGATTAGGTATGGACAGGCGTGGTGGCTCATGCCTGTAATCCTAGCATTTTGGGAGGCCAAGGCGGGTGGATCACCTGGAGGTCAGGAGTTCAAGACCAGCCTGGCCAACATGATAAAACCCTGTCTCTACTAAAAATATAAAAATTAGCTGAGTGTGGTGGCGGGCACCTGTAATCCCAGCTTCTCAGGAGGCTGAGGCAGGAGAATCCCTTGAATCCAGGAGGCAGAGGTTGCAGTGAGCCAAAATCACGCCATTGCACTCCAGCCTGGGTGACAGGAGCAAGACTCTGTCAAAAGAAAAAAGAAAGAAAGAAAAAAACAGATTAGGTGTGAAAATGCTATGCTGCTATGTGTGTGTATGACACTTTTAACTCCAGTTGGTCGTGGACTAAATGTATTCTCTTTTATTGAAAGAAGGTTGTGAAATATCGTTTTGCAGAGACTGGTATATAATCCATTTTGTGCCCATTTCCAGTGTGTGACGTCAATCACTTCTCATTTCCCTTTTTGAGTTAGAAGTGGAAATAAGTGTAGAAACTGAGGAATTTCTGCATTTTCTACTGGTTATTCTGCTTCATGCTTACAGCCTACCCAAGTGTGTGCAGTTTGGAATGCGGGATTAGCAATAAGTGTCTTGGTATATAGAAGTGAGCATGGAGTGACTGGGAGGCAGGAGATCTGGTTTTGTTTCGTTTTGTTTTCTTACTTAAAACTTTGCAGTTGGGCATGGTGGCTCACACCTGTAATCCCAGCACTCAGGGAGGCTGAAATGGGGGTTGGATCACCTGAGATCAGGAGTTCGAGAGCAGTCTGGCCAACATGGTGAAACCCTGTCTCTACTAAAAATACAAACATTAGCTGGATGTGGTGGCACATGCCTGTAATCCCAGCTACTCGGGAGGCTAAGTTGGGATAATCACGTCAACCCATGAGGCAGAGGTTGAAGTGAGCCGAGATCACACCATTGCACTCCAGCCTGGGCAACAGAGCAAGACTCTGTCTCAAACAAAAACAAAACACACACTTGCTTAGAATTCTCCATACAAGTCTATTATTGCTTTCTTAAGATGTTGGTTCCTATTGAAACCTCAGGCAGGGACTTGAAATTTGAACTGGGTTGGAGTGCAGTCTTTAGCCATACATCTGGGTTAGCTGCTTGGCCCATTGAGGCTGCTTTGAAAAAATTTTAAAAAGGCTACTGCTGATTTCCATGAGAATCAACTGAGATACTGGAAACAATGTCAAGATGAATTATGTTTCTAGTGAGAATTGCTCTTATGAGGAAGCAGGAGGACGAGGACCTGAGGGATTTGTTGGTGCACTTGAGAGGCCACTTGTAGCCCAGGGGAGACATGGGTGCTGGATCCAGGTTTCCTGGGTCTGGAGCTCCTGCATTACTACTTCCTAGTTTATGATCTTGGAAATGCTACCAACTATCCTGTTTGCATGATGGAGCTCATTTGAGAATCTCTCATCTAGTGTGACATCAGGAACAGAGCTGGGTCTTGAACCGGATTGCCTGACTTTTGGTACAGCATCTCTTTATTCCGTCTATTCCTCCAAAGTCAAATAATACAGTTTGTGGAGTATGAGGCTAGGAGTATGCTAGAAATAACTAAGACATAGCCTCCAAATCATTTTGGATCTTTTGTTTGTCAAACATTTGAACAATTCCAGATGTTCTCTAAGGTGAGATTATTTTTTGTTTAAATGCAAGTTTTCCCTTTAAATGTAAACTTCTTTAATTATCCTTTAAATGTAAACTGCAGAGTTTATAGGAATTTTTGTAGTTAATAGCCATTGATACATCAGCCAAAATTACAGACAGCATTGCCTTAGTTAACGCCTTCAACTTGCCAAATGCACTTATTTGTATGTATGTTATACCCCCAATTTAGAGAATAATTCAGAAACAAGAAGCTAGTGTGGGTGCAGTGCGTTTTTATAGCGACTACAAATAGTTTCTTCATGCTACTTTCAACATTTGTGAAAACACATTTATTGTTTGGTGGAAAGAACAAAATGTTTGCCATAGCAACCATGGCAACCCTGGGTGTCTTCCCTATTAGCTGTAATGCGGGGAGCATCTTCAACAGCAGGAAAGAGTCCTGGGCAATTATCACCCAGATAGCATCCCTCCATTTTAAGAGCTTTGGCTGAAGCTCTTGGGCTCAGAAAATTTTTAACATGATGTGTTGACGAATGCTAACAACAGCTATTCCATTTTGGTTAATTTGGGGGAGATTAATAAGCCAAGTTTTTTTACTGTGGGGAAAAAGGGAGCTATGATTTTCTTTAGACAAATTTGCAGAAACTTTAATGCTAAATCATTCTCTATTTTTTGTTTTGGTTTGTCTTGGTTTGGTTTAGCTTTGATCAGTCTTTTGTTATTTTATTCTTTGCAAGGCAAAATTTCTTGTCAATTTATTTCCTTGTTTCCATTCTTCATATAAGTTCTTATCATACGCTAATTAGAATAGATGAAGGAAAATCTTTAAAGCATGATGAGGAAGTCTAGTTGTGAGCTATTGAGGGTAAAAGAGAAATAGTTAAGGCTTAAGAATTTTCATTTTAAAAATGATGATCACAGAAACAGCAAAAGTCCTATATTATACCATCAGCTCCCAAATTGCTGTACATATTCTTTATGCAATAAATCACATATGAGTAATAAAATTCTCAGCCTATAAAAGAATAAAATGTCGATAATGGAAACTATGTTATATGCAAAAATCAGAAAAGTATAAAATCACTCATACATTCACCACAGACAAAATCGCCATATACATTTATTTTCTATCATGTTTTAATATTGCTGAGAGAAGACCATTTCAACAACTTTTTTTTTTTTTTTTTACTGAGAAAGAATGCAGCCTCATGAACTGGGCAGCAGAAGACATTGAATAGAAATAAAGAATATGTTTAGAATAATTTTGGATATTTTGAAATGTAAAACCTCCCTCTCTATAAGCCTCTCTGTCAATTTTGAGAAGCTAGAGAAAGGCAGAGGGGAATGGGAATTGTGAATATGTTGAGGAAGACAGAGTTGAATGATAAAAATGTACTCCTAGATCTGGCATCTCAGAATCTCTGCTCAAATACCCACTTCCAGTGATTTTCCTCCTTACTAATTTTCTGGAGTTTTATAAACTGTTTTTTTTTTCCTGTTGAAGAATAATTACAAAGAGCTGGATTTACCCTATGTTTTAATCCTGGGTGCCAAATTTTCTAAACTTGCTGGATTTCAGTTTCCTCAACTTTATGATGGAGATAATGCTATTTACTTAAAAGGATATTGTATATTTATTCAAGTAGGCAAAATTGCAGTGTCAAATAGAGTCCAATGCACAATGACTTAAACACAATAGGCGTTTAGCTCTCATTCGTCTACTAGGTGAATGTGTTCAAGTAGGCAAGTACTTTCCTTCATGTGATCTTTCTATACTGTGATCCTGCCATCATCTAGATCTTGTTGTCAGCTGCATCCATCAGTGGTGGAAAAGGAAAGGAAGTGGAAAAGGAGCACGCTAGCCTGGAAGTGGCACAAATTATTCCCACCCACATTCTTATTGGAGAGAACTTGACCACATGGCCATAACCATGAAAGTATGGAAAGCTGAAAACTGCCATTAAGCCATGCACTCACTGCAATTCTATTACCACAGAAGGAAGAGAGAATGGATATTAGTGACTATCTGCTGTAACTGCCACTGTATTCATAAAAAACACTTAAAAAATACATTCCACAATAGATGTTGAGCACATTCCCTTCCCCTTCTTTCCTGCATTTGAATCTTCTCAGGAATGGTGAGAAAAAAAAAGAAAAAAACAAACAAAACTTTTCTCAAACAAAATCTGCTAAGGGCTAGCTGCTTACTGAGGAAAATCTACCACAATTTGTAAGATGTGCCTTTAAGTCCTCTATTTTTCCATCCTTAAAGACAGAACAGGATTGGCTTTATGCCCTCTATCACTCTGTCTGCATTGCAGTCCTGTACTATGAGAGACTCTGCAGGAGGAGCTGGGGTTCTGGAAAGCTCTCAGTTACCAAGGAGATGTCCAAATGACTTCTTCCAAGGTGGCGAGAAAGTAGACTGAAACATTGCTAAAATGATTTTCAATGACATAGATTGAAAGAAAAAGGTTATTGATTAACTCCTCTAAATGAAAACTTCAATTACCTCTCCCTACTTGGTGTCCTGAGTTGCTTCTATGCTATCTCTATCCATGGCATAATACAGTCTGTAATAGCTCCCACATGGGCTTCAGGAGATTTGTGAAACTTGGGAACAGTAGAAGTGAATATTGTCTTTTTTATTCCTATGTGAAATAAAAACAGAAAATTTAGGCTACAAGTCTTTCAACTAAGAGAGAACTCATATTGATCTTCTGCAAACCTCAGATGTGATAAATACAAAATTTCCGGGCCAAAACAGTTTTTGTTATGTGTGTCAGAATGCCCCTGCATGTCAGGTATACTGAATCACACGAGGATTCAAGAATGCTACAGACTCTGTCATGCCTCTGAGATTTTGTGTATGTTGTTCCCTCTTCCCTGGCTAATCTCCATCGAACTTTCCACCTTTTCTCCTAGGATATGGCTGCACTTGCCTCAGGTTTCACCTCTACTATTGCTATCTCTAGAAGGCCTCTCTGATCAGCTCCTGTGGCATTCTGTGCTCTGTGTACCTGCTGTTTACCTCTTGTGATGGTTTCTTTCACATCACTTTATATTTTTTGTCAGCCTCTCTCTCTCTCTTCAGCACCCAGCATACTCCTGGTGCTCAACAAACATCTGTCGAATAAATGAATGATACTCTTCAAAGGCACAGTCGGTGTCCTTTCATCTTTGTATCTGCAGCATAATATCTTGCCCATGATAGGTTCATAGTAAATATTCAGAGACAGAGGAGAGAGAAGGTAATGAAAGAACACTAAAACGAGGAAGAGAAGGAAGAAAAGAAGGAACGATATATTAGTCAGAGAGAGAGAGAGCGTGCATGTAAGTCTAGTTCATATATATCTGCAATCAAAGGCTGAAGTCATAAGAAGAGAAATAAATAAAACAAATGTCACTAGGAGTTTGTAAGATAGAAGTCATAATGACTAAGGAAATATGGATGGAAGCATGGAAGATACAGCTTTTGACATGAGTCTTAAACCATGAGAGAGATTTTGATGGAGGTGGAGAATGGGAAGTATCAGGGGGTTAAGTACAGAGGCAGGGAAGAGTAGGGTCCATTTGAGGGTAGAGTCATCTTAGTTGAACACTGTTTCATTTCCCTTTGATAGCTGAAAATTGTAGCTATGTGAGACATTACTACAACTCTCTCTCTCTCTCTGATCCTGTTCCAGGAGCTGGCGGTTGGTCCCCAGCAGATTCCAATGCTCAGCAGTGGCTCCAGATGGACCTGGGAAACAGAGTAGAGATTACAGCAGTGGCCACGCAGGGAAGATACGGAAGCTCTGACTGGGTGACGAGTTACAGCCTGATGTTCAGTGACACGGGACGCAACTGGAAACAGTACAAACAAGAAGACAGCATCTGGGTAGGACATCTTTTTCCTTTCAATGAATAAAACTGAGATGTGCTAATGGCAACCAGAGTATATTTCCGTCATTTTCCAATATCCGGATTGTTGGTAGTTTAATAACTGGTGAGTGCCCATTAGAAATAATTAGACAATTTGTAAGGCCGATGCCCAGCATGGTTCTCTTTCCTAGGAAAATTAGGATGTCTGTCGCAAATAGTTTAGTATGTTCCCCTTTTTGTAGTAAACTGGGTAATTCACTGACTGAGCCTCACTTTCTTCATCTATAAAATTAATTAAAAAACAGATAAATGTACCAACAAAGTATGATTATTAATGTGATTATACTAATTTACTGAATATTTATTGTCTTATTTATTAGTTTATTATATTCCAGGCACTTCACATATTTTGTAACAACACAGCTAGCTCAGTTACATCATTTGATCAACGTTGCCCAATATGTGAATTGTGACTTGGGAATCTTTAAAGTCTGGTCTGACTTTAAAGCCACTAAGTAGCTTCTATTGCAGATTCACAAATAATTGAAAACTAAAACTACAAAACAAATAGAAAATTTAGAATTATTCTGTTATTGGAAACCATGCTCAGCTTCAGAGTGAAGGACAGTTTACTCCAAGTTACAAAACAGAACTTTCCTCCCCAGTCCCAGCCCCACACTCTTGACCTCACTGTGTGGGTGAAAGGCTGTCAGCAAATTATTAATGGAGGAAAAGGTGGAGGTGAAGCAGATAGCAAAAGTCACCTGGAGGTAGCTTCAGAACCTCAGGCACTAAATAAAATAAGTTGTAAGTTTATATTATTTTTCGTTGAGAAAATAAGTCACCATTTTTTAATCCAAATGTGTGTAAAATGTGAAGATTTGGAAATGAATAGCATATTCTTTCCTTCTCAGATTCTCTCCTCTTAAATCAATGCCAATTTATACTTTACATTAGTGTTGTCTTCACATTCACATTCCCATGTTGGCCCCATCTCCCTGATAAAAATGAAATAACTTCTGCTTCATATACTCATTGTTATTTGTTAATTGCCTACCCATCATTTGGGTTTGTAATTGAAAACAGTCATAAATTGAGGATTAAGATTAGTTATGGCAGACTGAATCCTGAGAATAGTATTAATGTCATCTTTATTCTGGGTCACTTGTAATATTGGGTTATAATATTTATAAAGGGCATAAGTTTTCTTCATTTTTAAAAATAGTCTAAACATTGAGTATACATGGAAACAAAGAGGGGAAAATAGACACCACAGCCTACTTGAAGGGAGAGGTTGGGAGGAGGGTGAGAGTCCAAAATCTATTTGATACTGTGTTCAAAACCTGGGTGATGAAATCATTTGTACACTAAGCTCCAGGGACATGCAATTTACCCATGTAACAAACCTGCCCATGTACCCCTTGAACCTAAAAGTTGAAAAAGAAAAAAAATTGTCTTTTGGGGACTATTTTATTTTTTCTCAATTTTGAGGTCCCCGTAAATTATTACAGGTTTTTGTTTTATTTGACTTTTAGTTTGAGATAAGAAATACGCACACCTTCCATTTTGAGGAACAATTTTAAGGTTTTTATGTTGACTTTAGAGGGACAAATCGATGTGGGATTTTTTGTTTTCTCTGATACTTGTCATCAGGACTGGTTGTCTTCAGATTGAGTTGTAGCTTTGAGTTATTGTGCCTAATTTTTTTTAATCATGAGTTTCATTTTCTTTAGAACCAAATAATCTACTTTCAGCTTAGCCCCTGGGTTGGGATATATTTCAAGGAATGACAATTCCTCTGGGCTCATGAGCAGGGGTCACAAGGACTCTTTCACTTCCTTACCCTTGTCAATTTACCTGTGTTTCTAAATTATTCCAAGCTCCTCAAAGGTGGGGATCTCTTTATATGTCCATTTAGCCCCTGTGCCCAGTATCACTAGACACATGGCAGGAACTTATTTTGGGGTGATTATTAAGAGAACTGCAGAATTACTAGGGCTCCCTGAATTGAAGGGTGGGGGCAAGAGACTTTCCCCATCCCCTACCTTGCATTCTAAACAGCCTTGACATGGTAGGGCAGGTAGAAGTTGCTGGATGGGCAGAGAAGGAAAGGCAGGGTCTTCCATGTACAGTGAGGCAGGAAATTCCAGCAACAGCTCTCCAGAGATGCTTGCGGCGGCTGCAGGGCAATTGGGAGAGAGGCAGCTTCAGGAGCAGCCTTTCACTAAGTAAATACAGGGAGGAGAAGTGATTTGAGGAGGGACCATTACAACTTCCAATTTAAAGAGTAAAATAGAGTGGCGTTAGGCAGGAATACCATGATAGGTCATGTACGGTAACTAGGCTCAACCCTGGAAAAATAGGTGTCCCCTAAATTAATACTGGGATAACTAACAGTTACTAAACACCTATTACACATGATATGTAAGCAAATGTAATTCTTTATGTATATTAAATTGTCATTCTATAAAGTGGTGATTCAACGTTAACATCTCCAGGAACAAGAGGCTTGAGGCTCACAGAGCCCAATCCAAGCTCACACAACCAGAAACTGGTGGCAAAATATTTCACAACTAAGATTTATTCCTAAATATAGTTGATCGCAAAACTGTAGTTTCTGTTTCTCTTTTAGTACACTGATTTTTTTTTTATTTTTTTATTTTCACAAAATTGATTTACTTTTCTCACCTCAAATGTTAACTTTGTCAAGCCAAGTCTTTAAGAATAATATTAAGCCCTATCGTTTAATTCACATGTTGCTAAATATAAAAGTGTGAAGATACCAATAATACCTATTTGTATTTGTATATGTTGTAAATAGTGCTTGGAGTCTCTAAAACCCTCTAGGCTTTCAGGGCATTTTACAAACACTTCACAGAAATCTGTGAAATTTGCCTTGTGGCTAACTAATATTTATTGGTGCTTTCATCAGATTACGCTGCTGGATTAAAGAGATTATCTTGAGACCTTTTCTTTTTACTTTTTATTTTTAATTTTAAATTAGAAGTAAGACTCTGGATTCACCAAAACTAAGCCTTATAGCTAAGACAAGAACAATAGTCAAACAAAACGTTTTGCAAAACTGTCTAAATTGTTTTGTTTAACTTTCAGAAAAAAGTCAATGCCTAAAACATCAAGTACTTGCTTAAAGGTGGTTTATCAAGAAAATAGAGAATATGTGTGTGTGTGTGTGTGTAAGTATATATATATGTATGTGTGTATATATATATGTGTGAGTTTGTGATTGTGTGTGTATATATATACACAAATATATATATACACACAAATATATATATATATTTAGAGAAAGGGTCTTACTCTGTCACCCAGGCTGGAGTGCAGTGGCACTATCATAGCTGACTGTAGTTTTGATGTCCTGGGCTCAAGTAATCCTCCCACTTCAGCCTTCAAAGTAGCTGGGACTACAGGCATGCACCACCACATCCAGCTAATTCTTTTGAAATTTTTAAAACTTTTTTCTTAGAGATGGGTTCTCACTGTGTTGCCCAGGCTGGTCTCCAACTCGTAGGCCCAAGTCATCCTCCCGCCACGACCTAAGGTTTACAGGCTTGAGCCACTGCACCTGGCTAATGAAGCAGAGAAGCTCTTTAATGCTTATGTTCACCAGGTCTTCTGCGGATCCTCACATTTTAGATAATATATAATTTGTAGTGCTCTTTAAAATTGATTTACCAAACAATATATAGCACATCCTGAGGATGGGACAATCCATTCACCAGTACTAAAGAGATTTATTACATTTCACAAGGTTTGCTTCAGAAAAATAATCCTAAAAGGATACCTTTGCAATGTACGGTAGCAATTTTTCATGCCCTGAAAATCCAGTTCGGAGAGTTTCTGATCTGGCACTGAATGGAATGCTCATGGATGAGGCCACCAAACAGCCACTTAGTGATGCACCATGATTTATGCACAAGCCAGAGTCCCTCGCTTCACTAAATAATCAGGCATGAAGGTGTGTCAGGGACAAACCCTGCAACAATGTTCAGAATCTTAGCAGCTCCAAAACCTTTTCCTGACTGGTGTGTAGACATGCCGAATCATTACAAATATTAAAATTCCACCTCTGGGCAGCAATGTGAGCCAATGCTTGGTAAAGTGGGTAAACTTGTTTGGAACAAAGGAATCTCTTAATTAAGTCCACTCAGACCAGGTCCTGTTAGCAGTCCTTTTGAAAGATATGCCAGAAGAAACACGTAATGTCCATGTTATATCCATGCATAACCACTATGTTGAGCCCTTTCCTTCATAAGCACAATTCCCACACTGTCAGTGAGGCTTTTCTGCCCTAATTCAATGTCCCCACATCCTCAGCTACTCATCTCATGGCTCTTGTCAATCCCCTTCTCTACCCTATCATCTCCTGTGAATGTTCTATATTTTATTAATATTCAATTTGCAGTTTTCTCTTATTAAAATTATGTTGCCTCTCCCCAAACAGACAGCCATATAGTCCTTTATTATAGATGCTTTTGGCCTGTGCACTCTGATGGTCTGTGATTTCCTGTAACTTTCTGGAATCTGTCTTAACATGAAGGACTTGCATTTGTTACCTGGCGGTTTTCTCACACAGAGGTCAATTCAAGCAATGGATTATACATTTTGGTCATCAGTTCCCCGATTTCATCCTTGAGTGACTTCCAAATTCTCTGGGAGATGCTGTCTGATCTTCATGATTTATACACATTTATTCTGCCAGTTGCGCCTAGAACATCCTGAGTATTGATAACTGTTTGATATAGTATTTTAAGCCTACCAATTTCAGAAAACAATTTGAGAGTGAGAATCTCATCACCATCAACATATATATTTTAAGCTCTCATTATCTGCCAAGCACTGTGCAAGGTGCTAGGCTTACAAAGAGGCTTAAGCTGTGGTTTTTCCCATCTCTGGGTGTGCAGAACCATTAAGGAGACAAATCAATGGCATGCAACATAGTATATGTGTATGTGGTAGCACGGCAGAAGTTCACATACACAAAGCTTGTCAGAGAGGGTGTTCCTGGCAATATATGAATGTGAGGGGCTTAGACTACTTGAACCAGAAGAGACTATGTTTAAGTTATGTCGGTTTGTCAGCAACTACAGAGTACTGCATGTCTAACAAAAATTTAATAAATGTACATAAAAATGGGAACAGAAAATGGTAAAAATGGGAAGTGAAAATGGTGAAAGTGAGGTGCATTCATAGCAGGAGAAATGCTATAAGCAAAATCTTAAAGGAAGATGTATTAAGGACACAAAGAATTAATAAATTAGATATAAGATGTACCTGGTTCGTGACAGAAAACGAATTTGAAGAGAGAGACTGGATAGATACTGTAGACTAAGAGCATCCTCGTATCTTTTTAAGCTAATACATTATTATTTATTAGCCATTGTAACAAAGTTTGTTAACACTTCTCTGTTTTAATTTTTTATTAAATAATAAAGACTACATGTAGGAACATGGTCTCAAATATATTTGTCAGGATTTTTTAAATGATTCTCTCCTTTGTTTCTCATGCACATGTACTAATAAGCTTTTAATATAGATATTAATTTCAGTTTTGGCAATTATTAAAAGCTCAATTAAGAACTTAGCATGCCCAGAATCTTGCTGCTGATTTAATGGAGACCACCAATGCAAAAGCAAGTTATTACAATGTCACAGACTAATAGAAATAAAGTATAGAGGGAAATACAGAGGCTTTTGATTACGATCTGATTACAGTTGCACCACTGGTTGCTTGCATGACCTTGAAAATGTCCCTTAACATCTCTGTAGCGGGTCTTTCTCCCTACCCAGGGCAGGGGTATATCTAGAATCATCCAGGCCCATTGCATCCATTCCTCCACATTTCCTTGCTCAGACACTGGTTCTTGGCTTACCCTGTGGGTTGCAATGCGAAATACATAGAGATAAAGCCTGGGCTTCACTATGAAGCCAGCTTAGAATAGTCAACTAAATGATCTTAAAGTTCATCATTCCCCTTGAATCATCCCAGTGGTTCTGTCCTAAGCTCTTTTGCTGATTTTAGATGATCTTGTCACTGGATAGAGCCCTGCAGAAAAGGAAACAGGGAACAACTGGCCAATCAGCATTGTGAAAGCAACAGCTGGTCTTTACCCCAGCTTCAGCAGGCTCCCTCCAGCCCTCTGGCTCCACATTTAGCCCATGAAAGTTCCTCACGGATGCCCATGTGTTTTCTCTTCTTAACACTAGAATTTGCTGAAATGTTTCAGAGAATTTCCCAACATGGGGCCTAACCTCTTTAAGGAGTAAATGCACTCACACATTTACACATGTGGCATTTAAACACATCGCACAGGCAGGGAGTCAATGTGTAGTCTTCAGGATTAATATTCATATGGACACGTTCTAGGGGAGACCAGATGTTTGCAGTCCCCTACAAACTGGTTGCATGTGTAGTGGGATAGGATCCAACAGCTGATATCAAAATAAGGAGGATGATCTGCTTAAAACTAATTCTCCTAAATCCACTGCTATTAAATTAATCTTATTGTTAAGGTGCTTAATGATTCCCAGCAATCTCAACTTATAATTGTATTTTCAATGTGTATAAGCCTGTTAGTCCTCACTCGGATTCCTCTTAATCTAAAGTGAGTGTCTCCAAAACCTAAGCTTTGATTTTTTATCTTGCCCAAATTCCTACCTAAGGGGTCTGCGGAGTCATGCTCTACAAACTGTCAATTCTTCTCAGATGGGTTTTATTTGACCCTGTATATCATGACTTACTTTCCAATCTGACTCTGGCATAACAAGGAAGAAAATAAAAATGTTTTAACCCAAAATATATTTCCTTGCCGTACCTTGAAATTACTCTGCAGTCTCTTGTGGGGAAAATCCACATTCTATAGAGAATCTCCTTTCCCCTTTGTTTTCCTTCCTTCCCAGATCCAGAATATAATCAACTAAGAGCCAGGCACCCTTTTATGTCTGATAAGAAATACTTTACAACCTGCACTCTCTGAAGTCTGCTATCTGAGAACTTCCTCTGCACAACTTGGTCTCCACAATCCTTTAGCTTAACCTGAACATTCCTTTCCATTAATCCCAGGACTTCAGATAAACTCAACTAATTGTCAACCAGAAAGTGTTTAAATTTACCTATAGCCTGGAAGCCCCCCTCTGCTTTGGGTTGTCCCGCCTTTATGAACCAAACCAATGTATTTCTTAAATGTATTTGATTGACGTCTCATGCCTTCCTAGAATATATAAAACCAAGCTGCACCTGACCACCTTGGGCACGTGTTCTCAGGACCTCCTGAGGGCTGTGTCATTGGCCACAATCACTCATATTTGGCTCCGAACAACCTGTTAAAATATTTTACAGAATTTGACTCTTTTCATCGACAAGAGCTAATATCTCAACTTTAACATCCAGCAAAGTATTGGGATTTTTAAAATGTAAATATAGTCAATGATGCTAGCTAGGTGTAATGACTGCGTGGAAGAGATTTTTAAACTAATCATTATTTATTTAATGTTTAGCTAACATGGATGAATTCTTTTGCACGTGTGTGTGTTTCTTTGTTGTTGTTTTCTTACATAGATTATCTCAGCTTTGAAGTCTGACATGGATTCTGTGACTATGATAAATGACTAAAACCCTAAAGCACTCAGTTTTTCCTCTGTAAAGTGGATGTAATGAGGGTAGTCACCTCATACTATCCATAAAGGAGAGATTCTCAAAAATGAGCATGCTTCAAAATGTCCCACAGGACGTGTCAAGGCAAGGCCTGCTGGGCTCCGCCTGCAGAAAGTATTCAGTAGGCCTAGGGTAGGACTGAGAATTTACTTTTATAATGAAATCTCAGGTGCTGTTGGTGCTCCTGGTTGGGGACCTCACTTTGAGCAACAGTGCATAAACTTTAAATGGACTGAACCATACAAGGATCTTTACATAGCATTATCAACAATAAGGGATGTCATTGCCATGAAAGGTAGGTGTATGTGATGCACCTGGGGGAGAGGCCCAGAGGACACTGGCTCTCAGGGTCTGCTTTCTTTTGAGCTTTGTATACAAAAGGAAAAGCAAACAGTAAGTCAGTCTTTCTCTCACTTAATAAACTAAATACTCAGTGGGAAAAATAAGATCTTGTGGTTACAGGTGAAGACAGTTTACCCAAGCAGGCTCATTAAGGACAATTCGCACAGAGTCCTGGCAGCATACGGAGGAGCTGGAGGAGGAGCCTGGGGGAGTTACTGATGCCTAAAGAAAAGGACTCTAGGTCAAATTTCCAGGCTCCAGGTGTCTACCTGGCTCTAGCCAAATGGAAATATTCCAGGCTTGGCAGGGACATCAACAAAGCCAAGAATGTCTCAAGTATTTTAAGTTGAAAAAAAAAAAAAAGCAGGCTTCATTGAATTTATTATTGCAATGATAACAATCAACATTAAGAAGGAAAGCATAATATAGTAACCACAAGTTTCTACTACTCTTAAGTACGGTTTCCAGTTTTGTGGGCCTTAATGTTAATTGCAAATGAAGGTAACTAATTTTATTCACTGATCATGTGAGGCTAATAAAAATAGAGAGTGCAAACAAAATAAGTGTGAGCAGGAGTTGCTCTTGTGTTTCACGTCTCTGACCAATTGCAATTGTTCATATGAGAGGCACATTTCCTACTGCCTTCTAACCAAAGGGCACTTCTGCTGCTGTGGCTGCTCTTGGAATCAGAGAGAGAAGCTGAATGATGCCCCTAAGTTTGTCTAACACCCTAGACTTGCCTTGAAAATAATTCTCTAATTTAGTGACTCAAGAATTTTTGGGAAGTTAATTCAGGAGCTCATAGGAAAAAGAAACTGTTTTTTTTCCCCCCTAAGTATTGGAAGTACAGAGAAGGACTCATAAAAATTGGGCTGGGGTTATTTAACCTTGAATACCGTGGGTGATTTTTTTTTCGTTTTGTAGGAAGGGAGTATTGGAAGTACAGAGAAGTATTGGAAGTACAGAGAAGGAGTCATAAAAATTGAACTGGAGTTATTTCAACTTGAACGCTGTGGGTGCTTTTTTTTTTTTTTTCCTTTGGTAGGAAGGAAGACGTACTTGCAAAAATCTCCCCAAAGAATCACGGACCCCTAACATCCTGTCTTATCTGACTGTAATTTAGGGTATCAAGCATCTGTTAGGCACATTCTGCAGGTACTAAATTAAGGAGGATTCAAGAGTAGAATGTAGAAATTTCCTGTCAGAGGTAAGAAGAATGCATGGACAGGTACAAAATGGAGGAATATGCACAGATGGGCATATAGATGAGAGCAAGAAGTTTGTGACTTGTTAGTAGAAGAAGTGCTATGATTTTTTTTCTCCCAGAAAATATTTTGATTTTGCAATGATTCAGCCACATTTTTGTCCTACCTGTCTCTATTTATGAAACAATAACTGAGAGCTAGAGTTCCACAAATGGACTGTAAAACAGAGTAGAAAGAACTGATGAACAGAAGATGCAGCACGTAAGCATGAGCAAGCTAGCCCACTATGTGTAAACAGCTCAGCTGACTGGGTGCGGCACCTCCCTTGAACATGAAGCACTCTGCATGTAGATGAGAGAAAGGAAAATGCAGTGCAGGTGCAAATGACTGTGACCCAAAGCCATGTTCCTCTGAGGAGTGGACACTTTCATGCCTGGGCATCCTACAGGCCTTCCCTATCTAGTGCATATTTCTGCAAAGGCTTATGTTGTGTTTCAGACACTGTGTTTATATGTGAGGGCTATAAATATGTGAGAATTTAAGAATGTATGTGTGTGTATAGAAGAAGAACCAAGCCACAGCTTGGGAGGGGCATCCTAAACCCCTTAATAAACACATAATTTAAGGGAAGATCCTGTGCTTGCCAGAGAAGCTTTGCTTAGAGGCCCGTTCCTAAGTCCCCTTGCATCAAGCTTGCTGCTCCTGCACCCCTCATACCCAGAAATGCCAAAGCTGCATCGCTGGCGTAGGTGTGCATAGGTTAGTTCATGTCCCTGATTCATGAGTGATGACTGACGACCCTGCCCAGCAGAGTCCAGGCCATCTTTTTTCTGAGACATCTCTGGCGAGAGGTGGCAGCTCAAAAAGCCCTTGAGTCTTGTTTTTTTTCTTTGGTGGGGACTCTAATCTGTTGGTAATGAGTCCTTCATACACTCCCCCCTCATTCCATGTAATGTGTTTGAGTTCTCTTCTTGAAATACATTTGTCATTTATTGAATAATTTCTGAAACAATTAAATGGCAACTCAATGAATGGCTTTGTCAATTTTGTGTAATGGAAAGTCAAATTATCATGTAGGAAATGCAAAATCTTTCTTTTTATAACATTGTTAAAAGACTTCAAAAGTAACTGCATAATTATAAAAGAATTTGAGGTATTCAAGTTTGCAAAATCAATAAGAATATCTCATAAACTTACTTATTTTTGAGAATTGAAACCATACACATGGACTTATTTAAATGTAAATGTAAAGATATGAATAAAGACTGATGTTTGTAGAAGTTGATCTTATTATTTAAGCTAAAGTTGATACTTTAAACATATACATCTGTATGTGTACATACATACACACACATATGATAGTACATAAAATATATATGTATTTATAGACTTAAATTATATGTACTTATATTTGTAGATTTAAATACAGTAAGTTCTCACTTAACATCATCCATGGGTTCCTGGAAACTGTGACTTTAAGCAAAATGATGGGTAAGAAAATCAATTTTTTTCTCATTACTGTTATAATGAAAAGATATTGAAGAAAACAATGTTATTTGAGGACTCATTGTACATTGTTTTGTTTAAAGTCTCAATTTCCAAGAACTTGTAAAAGACGCTAAGGAATTACCATATATACTTTTGTATATATATTTAAATAAGTTTAAATAAATATATGTGTGGTGTAAATATATGGGCCTATACATATATATCTTTAATTCTCAGCTTGTTTCATCTTGATTTCTTCTTATCTATAAATTTTGGTTATTCAAACTTTTTACCTTCCTGTAGTAAATAGAGGATTTAGAAGATTTTTGTTCCACTACCTCTTTGGCAGGTATGCCAGCTGCCTTACTTTAAAAAGCAACAATTGCAATTCTTCAAGACAATTATAATTTGTTGCTTTCCCTAATCAGCAGGACCTCAGATAAATGGACAGATTAAGGATTTGCTGAGAGTATTGTTCTGTGGTTCAATGACTTGTGTGATTTCCTTATTTAAACAAGAACAAAGAAGCCAAAGAAAATAACGTATTTTAGAAATAATTGGGCACTACTTATCAGAGTGGTTGGTGGACTGGATACTAATCAGGATAGTAGACTCCAAATTGTTTTTTTTTTCCAGTTACAAGTACCTTTGTTTATTCAACAGTAGACACAGTGCTGCTGGCAGTAACCCGTAACTGTACTCCATGGATTTAGATAAGAAGATGATGGGGAAGGGGGATTTTTAAGTCAAACTAGATCAGGATTATATTGTTTCATTTGAGTCTCTCTTAATTCAAGTGTATTTAATAAAATTCTCCTTTATGAACGGATTTGGAGCATGAACTTTGGATTTAGGCAAATCTGAGTTTGAATCCCTGCTACTTACTAATGGTATCACCCTGGGCAGCATTTTATATCCTAAGCCTTAGAGTTCACATCTGTAAAATTTTTATAAAACCTACACTAGAGCGGTATAAGAATTCACTGAGGCAATCTACATAGACTCCCAATGTCCCTGACATATAAAAAGTACTCAAGTTAGAAATATTTAAATCCTTACCTAAAGAAAACTTGAATGCTGACCAAAACTTTATCAGAATCCCAAAAGACACATTTCTTCCCTCAAATGTAAGAAAATATTCCCTCAAATGTAAATGTATCTTCAAAATATCCCTGCTCCTGCCCCCAGATGTATTTTCTTAGGCCTGAGGCATTTGCAAATTCCAGAGACCATGGCATGCCAGTGTCTGTTGGTTCTGCTGGTAAGGGGGGCAGTCTCCCTTTTGTGACTCCTGCACAGTCCAGCCTTTCTCCTGTTGGGTGATGCTGCTAAACGTGCTCCCAGGATAGATGAAGCATCTGCCATGCTTGTGGGTAGACATGGGTTACTAAGTAACATGACAGAAAATGTAAGTGGATCTGGAAACAAGGTAAACCACCAGGAGAGCCAGAAATTTAACAATGACCAGATTTTAAGCCACTGGCATTTTGTTTAAGTCAGTTCCCAGTAAAATCATTTGAGCATGACTTTAAAATAAAAGCTGGGGACTTGGTTGATGATGGGGTGCTGTATGGAGTAACTTGATGGAGGCCCAGAATCTCAGGAACCATTTGTCAACATCTCTTCTTGCAACACTAGGTAACAGCAGAGCCATTGCACATTCATTTCAGAATGGGCTGCCTAGCCATTCAAAATGGGTGAGTCAGAATACTGACTTTTGACTAATTTCCAGAAGCGTGCAATTGTTTTGCAACTTGTCCTACCGCAGACACAGATTCCTTAACCTCCTTCCACTAGATAAGATATTATCTAACAAGGGTTCCCATATAAGCAAACATATTGTTACGTGAAAGCTCAAATAGCAGCAGAGTTTGTACAAAGCTGTGGGAGAAAGTCCTAAAGAAAGAATGCAGGTTAGCAAGGAGAGGTCAGGAAAGTAACAGATTTTGTAACTAGAAGAGAATAGGAATAAGCAGCCAGGTGTGGTGGCATGCACCTGTAATCTCAGCTACTCTGAAGGCTGAGGTAGAAGGATTGCTTAAGCCCAGGAGTTTACAACCAACCTGTGCAACATAATGAGACTCCATCTCAATTAAAAAATAAAATTTTTAGGCTGGGCGCAGTAGCTCACGCCTGTAACCCCAGCAGTTTGGGAGGCCAAGGCAGGTGGATCACAAGGTCAGGAAATCGAGACAATCCTGGCCAATAAGGTGAAACCCCATCTTTACTAAAAATACAAAAAATTAGCTGGGTGTGGTGGCGTGCACCTGTAGTCCCAGCGACTCAGGAGGCTGAGGCAGGAGAATCACATGAACCAGGTAGGCAGAGGCTGCAGTTAGCCAAGATCGCGCCACGGCACTCTAGCCTGGGCAACAGAGAGAGACTGTGTCACAAAAATAAAACAAAATAAAATAAAATAAAATAAATTTTTTAAAAATGTAAATAAAAGCAACGGGAATAAGGGATCAAGAAAGATGTAGGAGTCTTTAAGGCACCAAATTCAGATTCATCCCTATTTGGGGAAATTTAAAAAATCTTTTAAGAGAGGTGCCAAGTACAATTAATCACAGGATTTGAAGTAAGGAATCCATACCCCATTCCTGGCCCTGGCCCTTATTATTGTGTGCATTTTCATAGCCACTTAATCCCTCTGAGCCTCCAAGGCTGTATCTTATCCAGATGCATGTACCCAGCCCAGGCATGTAGTAGTTTCTCAATAAATGCTGACTTCAAATAATTAAATGCTATGTCATTTTCAAGAAACATCAGCTAGGTAGGTATTGTGACAAGTCACAAGATTGTTTGAAAAAAATACATATAACATCTTTCAACTGCGTAGAAAATAACAGAAATGTTATCAGTTTGGCTGAAACACATGACTTGTGCTGGGGGCCTAAGAGATAAGGCTTGATAGATATATTGGCTGATGTATCTTATGGGTTTGCTCAGGAAAATATAGTACCTTGCTTACATCTGTTGTTCTAGTGTAATTATTAATTGAGCCACTTGTCAATATAAAAAAAAACCTTCGTTTGGATAATATATTATATTGTCAATGTCTTTCTAGCTGCCATCAATTCAGAGTGAGCAACATATACTTAACTCAGAAATAAAGCAAACTAAGGATATGCCGTACCTTTGAAGTATGCGCGACAAGAAGCTGGATTATAGTATTAGTTGCTACTACATGATCCTTATACCAGTGTAAATTCAGGAGAGGGCTGGCATTTTTTTTTAAGTTTAAAGTTTAAGCATGAAGAAAGGCCTATCAATAGATAAAACTTTGGTTGTGAGTCTCCAATGGTTTTATAAGTTCACCATCTTTAGGAACATACATGAAATTAGAGTGTACAATAAGGCCGTACTGTAGAAACCCTAACTGCTAAGGAAGTTCCTGCAGCTGGCTCACGAAAATAATCAAGGAAGGAGCTTACCTGCCTCTATCAATTTTTATTAAAAGCAAAATGAGTTTATTTGGAGAAAAGATGCCCAATAGAATATGGATTAGCAAATTAAAGAAGGATGTACTTAGTTTTACTAAGTTTCAGAGGAACAAAGTCACTCTTCTATTCTATGGAAGTGTATATAAGGGCTATAAGATTAAACTCACTTCTTTGGGTCAATTTTAAACTTGTGCACAAATAGACTTGATGTAGTAGGTTGAAGAGTGCTCCCACAAAATTCCTGTGCACCTGGAACCCAGATGTGATCTTATGTGGGAATAAGGTCTTTGCTGATTAAGTACTTAAGGATCTTAAGGTGAAATCATCCTGAAATTAGGGCTGGATAAATCTAATGACTGATATCTTTATCAAAAACAGAGGGGACACCTAAGACAGGTCACTTAAAGAAAAAGGCAGATACTAGAGCAATGCATATACAAACCATGCAGTCCCAAAGACTACCAAGAGCCTCTAGAAGCTAGGAGAAGAAAAGGGAGGATTCTTCCCTGGGGCTTTCAGAGATCACGTGTCCCTGTTGGAATTATGCTTCTGGACTTCTGGCCTCCAGAAATATGAAAGAATAATTTTCTTTTGCAAATCCCCCAGTTTGTGGTAATTTGTTATGGCAACCATAGGAAAACAGTACTCTTTAAATATTCATTATTTTGCAACCTCTGCTATTATTCCACATTTAACTCTGAGCTCCTCTGCTGGGGTGTGGCCGCCATGCACTGAACACAGCAGCCTGCACACAATAATTTGTATTCCTCCAGGGCACCCAGCACAATGCCACTGCTGGTTCAATACGTCCATGACTGGTTTTGCATTGCCAAGCTTCTGGATCATTAAGCCTTTGCACATACTACCATCTTCACCTGGAATTCTCCTTCAAATTCCCCATACTCTCTTGACACATACGTCTCCACCTTCTGTAAATTCTTTCTCATCTTTCAAGATCCAGTTCAGCTCTAATCCCAGGTCTACAACAACACTTCTCCTGATTCAATTACTTCAAGTAAAAGTGATCCTTTGCACATCTGCACTCCCTTTCTCCTTCCTGGGTCATGTCTTCGGACTTGGAACAATTCTTCTATAGATTTGGTTATAATCGCCTCCCCCCCACCCCTCCGCCCAACATGTTGCTCCATGCAAGTTAGTCTTGTCCATGAAACTGGATAGAGTGATTTTGGAAAACAAAGTCTGGTCTGATTTTTACCTTCATCTCTCTACTTGGCCTGGTATGGAGTAAACGTTCAATAGTAATTTGTTGACTATTTGCCCTGGCTGTCTCATTCCACAGTGATAAAACTGAAATGTTCTCTAAAATTACTTTTCCATCATTATAAATTTGACTTGAAAGCCATGCAACTGATGCATTTGCTGGGGATTATCTTTTGCCCATCGCTCATTAAACCTGTCCTCATATAGCAACAATATTTATAGGAACAGCTAAACGTTAGCCCCCAAGTGAGAAAATGACCCATGCAAATGCCCTGGCATGACACAAATACCCACAGCAATGCAGATTGTGTGATGACTCTGCTGGGTGGCTACAGTTCTGAGGTATGGGCAATGGATGAGCTAACTTGGAGAAGACAGCCTAAAGTCGTCAAGGGAAAGAAGAGGGTGCAGTACTTCATTAATTTGTTCCCAGCCAACAGTTTTCAAAGATTAGCCACATAATAATGCCCCTAGAATATGCTCTTTGTGCATGACCAAAGATGATCTGACAGGCATTTCAAAACAGTAATTGTTGGATTGATGACACTGCTGAGGAAAGAGGACTCATTACACCCAATTTGGAAGATTGTGAATATGTTGTATAGATGGGTTATGAGGCTGCATTTGGGTAAAAGAGCTGGACAAATGCATGATGACATTACAGAACCCCAGTGGGTGTCTCAGACATACAGTACGTTCTCTCACCCTTCATTATTTGAAGACTGGGAAACAATACTGCATGTTTAAAAAAGTACAAGTTCAACTTGTGGCCAGATGTATACTATGGTAAGGGAATGAAGTGGTTCTCTAGTAGATATGCAATCCTCTAGGGAGATAGGCAGTTGTGACTGTGCTATCCTGTGCCTCACTTAAAAAGAATCCACTGGACAAAAAACAACATTTCAGCAAAGAAGATTTTATGATGACTACCTTCTATGATTCACATGCCTTCCTACAATAGGACATGTATGCATCAGTGGACATTTGACATTAAACAATCTCGAATTATTTTATTTTATTTTATTTTTATTTATTTATTTTTTTACTGAATACTTCTAAATTTATTTATTTTTTATTATTATTATACTTTTTTAGGATACATGTGCACAACGTGCAGATTTGTTACATATGTATACATGTGCCATGTTGGTGTGCTGCACCCATTAACTCGTCAATTAACAGCAGGTGTATCTCCTAATGCTGTCCCTCCCCACTCCCTCCACCTGACAACAAGCCCCAGTGTGTGATGTTCCCCACCCTGTGTCCAAGTGTTCTCATTCAATTCCCACCTATGAGTGAGAACATGCAGTGTTTGGTTTTTTGTCCTTGCGATAATTTGCTGAGAATGATAGTTTCCAGATTCATCCATGTCCCTACAAAGGACATGAACTCATCATTTTTTATGGCTGCATAGTATTCCATGGTGTATATGTGCCACATTTTCTCAATCCAGTCTATCATTGTTGGACATTTGGCTTGGTTCCAAGTTTTTGCTATTGTGAATAGTGCTGTAATAAACGTAACTGTGTGTGTATCTTTATAGCAGCATGATTTATAATCCTTTGGGTATATACCCAGTAATGGGATGGCTGGGTCAAATGGTATTTCTAGTTCTAGATCCCTGAGGAATTGCCACACTGACTTCCACAATGATTGAATTAGTTTACAGTCCCACCAACAGTGTAAAAGTGTTCCTATTTCTCCACATCCTCTCCAGCACCTGTTGTTTCCTGACTTTTTAATGATGGCCATTCTAACTGTGTGAGATGATATCTCATTGTGGTTTTGATTTGCATTTCTCTGATGGCCAGTGATGATGAGCATTTTTTCATGTGTCTTTTGGCTGTATAAATGTCTTCTTTTGGGAAGTGTCTGTTCATATCCTTTGCCCACTTGTTGATGGGGTTTTTGTTTACACCAATAACAGACAAACAGAGAGCCAAATCATGAGTGAACTCCCATTCACAATTGCTTCAAAGAGAATAAAATACCTAGGAATCTAACTTGCAAGGGATGTGAAGGACCTCTTCAAGGAGAACTACAAACCACTGCTCAGTGAAATAAAAGAAGATACAAACAAATGGAAGAACATTCCATGCTCATGGGTAGGAAGAATCAGTATCATGAAAATGGCCATACTGCCCAACATAATTTATAGATTCAATGCCATCCCCATTAAGCTACCAATGACTTTCTTCATGGAATTGGAAAATAACTACTTTAAAATTCATACGAAACCAAAAAAGAGTCCGCATTGCCAAGTCAATCCTAAGCCAAAAGAACAAAGCCAGAGGCATCACGCTACCTGACTTCAAACTATATTACAAGGCTACAGTAACCAAAACAGCATGGTACTGGTACCAAAAACAGAGATACAGACCAATGGAGCAGAACAGAACCCTCAGAAATAATGCCACATATCTACAACTATCTGATCTTTGACAAACCTGACAAGAACAAGAAATGGGGAAAGGATTCCCTTTTTAATAAATGGTGCTGGGAAAACTGGCTAGCCATATGTAGAAAGTTGAAACTGAATCCCTTCCTTACATCTTATACAAAAATTAATTCAAGATGGATTAAAGACTTAAATGTTAGACCTAAAACCATAAAAACCCTAGAAGAAAACCTAGGCAATACCATTCAGGACATAGGCATGGGCAAGGACTTCATGTCTAAAACACCAAAAGCAATGGCAACAAAAGCCAAAATTGACAAATGGGATCTAATTAAACTAAAGAGCTTCTGCACAGCAAACAGGCAACCTACAGAATGGGAGAAAAGTTTTGCAATCTACTCATCTGACAAAGGGCCAATAGCCAGAATCTACAATGAACTCAAATATCCAATAATACTTTCAACCAGCATAGCTTAATATGCATCATAAAACAAAAGGTTTTGGATGAGAGAGGTACATTTTTAGCTTTAAAAGGAAACATTCATTCATTCACAGAGTAAGAGCTATACACTGAAATCAAAATACCATCCAATGCAAAATATGTGGAATCCGTTCCCCACACCTCTGACTCTAGTTAGATATAATACATGTCATACTTATAGACACACATACACAAATGGAGTGCAATTGTCACATCTTAAATAATTTTCAAAAATGACTATATTTACCAAATAATTATTCCCTTTTAATATGTCACTTTAAAAATATCTTGAGAGATAATTTTATATTTTTATTTTTTGTGGGTGGAAATACACCTCAAATTTTATAATAAAATTAGAAGTGGCAAGGAGTTCTATGTATCAGAAATTTCTTTATGGCAATTTAAGAAATAAAATTGTCATTCTGAAAAGCGATACATATCAGTATCAATGATAGCCCACATAAATGAAGGACATGTTTATCTGCTAATTCAGTGAATCTTATTACTAAAGAGGTAGTGGCTATTCGGTGTTGGGACTCATTTAAATATAGAGATATCTAAAAATATAAATATCCTCCCTACATAAAACTCTTCAACGCAGGCCTCGCAGCCCAAACTCCCAACAATCCTCCCTCTCAGCAGAATTCATTGTCTCAGTTTTCCACTACCGTCCCATGAAGAGAACACGTCGCACTTTATTTTGTAAGCTTTTTATTTGTCTTGCTCCCCAAAAGAGAGTGAGATTTGAGAGAAGGCAGGAACTGTAACTTACATAAAAATATCAATAACGATTGATTATAAGAAGCAGCAGCAGCAGTAGCATCGATAGCATTTCCCAATTCCCCAACTCCTGCCCCAAGCACAAATCTGCCTCATTATGTCCTGAACTCCCAGCTTCCAGGTGGGTGGCAGTGGGAGCCCTCCTCCTCAGGAGATGTTCCACCTGCCTGCTACCTGCCGCAGTGTTTGCCTTGTAACCAGGCCATTCTGTACTCAGGAGCTACAGGCAAGTTACTATTTCTGCAGTGCCATTTCCTTATTTCTTGGCTGTCAAAAACAGAGGCTGTTCAGGTACCAGTCCTCCTGCTCTTGAGTAAGAGAAGAAAGTGCTGTATTTGTAGTGAAAAGGGTGCTGGTTCAATGCTAGCAGGATTTTCCAGTTGAAGGGGTCAAGGAAATGTGCAGATTGAACAAGCACAATTTTTACTTTCATTATATTTATATGATGATTTTAGCTGCTTATTAGTTATTTATAACCCACCACAGCTGACGCTGTGGCTCATGCCTGTAATCCCAGCACTTTGAAAGGCTGAGGCAGGAGGATCAGTTAAGCCCACGAGTTGAAGACCTATGGGCAACATAGTTAGACCTTGTCTCTACATTTTTTTTTTAATTAGCCAGGCTTGGTGGCATGCACCTGTACTCTGAGCTACTCTGGAGGCTGAGGTGGGAGAATGGATTAAGCCCAGGAGGTAGAGGTTGCCATGAGTCAAAATCACACCACTGCACTCCAACCTGGGCCACAGACTGAGACCCTGTCTCAAAAAGTAATAAATAAATAACCCACCTCATTCTAAGCAGGAGTATGATGAAAGATATATAATAGAAAAGTATGATATGAATCAATTAGTGAATAGTGGAAAAGAAGAAATGATTGTACACACAATAAATCCAGTGTGAGGCTAATACCACAAATTAAATTCAATACATAGTAGATTTTTCTATGACAAGCATCATCTTTGCTAACATTGCTATTGCTTAAGAAATACCAGCATCACTCTGCAAACTAAAGAAATTAAGATAAAAATATTAGCAATTTATCCCCTGGTCACGTTTTACTTTTAAGTGCTAGTCAGATTACAAAACTGCCTAGATACTTTGCATGTCATTGAAATGACACTAGGGTTTTTGGGTGGAGGATAAAATAGAATTTTTCTGACAGCATTCTGAGAAGCAGCAACTGATGGAGAGGTGACTCTTCATTAGTCGGGGGTGGGCTAGGATGCCCAGACAACAAGGAGAAAGGAGATGGAGTATGTACATGTGGAACAGTGGGCCTTGTCAGATAAAGCCCTCCTTCAAGAGATCCCACCTGAATAGAAGCACTTGTTTAAAAAAAAATACATAGAACATGAATCATGTGTATTTATCTCATTAACTACTAGTGGATATGTGCTTCAGAGTCCCTAGGGTAAAATCCCAGGACCATCCCCTTTTCCCTTACCAAAAATGTAAGTGGTTTCATGAGCAACTTCTCTTGGTAATCCTGGCCAATATTTCAGAGACCATACTTGACTTAGAGGCTCATTGCTCTCTACTGACACTCTTTTGTATCTAAAAAGTATACCCAAAGTCTCACTGAAGGGGCATAGTTATGCCAGAAAGAGCATGAGGTATATATCCACAAAGCCCTGGCCAGAATCCCAGCTCCACCACCACTGAGTCTCCTGTGCCCATAGCATGCTTGTCTTACCTTTTTCCTGACCAATCTTCTTTTCCATGTAATGCAAATACAAAATTTCTCATGTAGGAATATAAGGGGATTGGAGGCAAGGTTTTTAAGGTGTCTGTCACATGATAGGTGATTATCAAATGGTTTACATTATTAGCTACTTGTACCTGCACAAATTAATTTTGCTATACGTAGGAAGAGAATGTTTTCAATCCCTACATGTCAGAGAAATGGAAACCAGACTCCCCTTAAAAACGATCTGGACGCTCAAACCATGGGTGTTCATAAGAAACTTCTGAGTTGATTCACAAAGTGAGTTCATTTTAACCTTGTAAATGTTTGATCCTATTTTTATAAGTAACAAGAACAAATGGCCACTTCCTGTAAAATAACATAGAAATAATACTCTGGTTGACAGTGTTAAACAATGCAATGCCCAAATCTATACCCGCACCTCCCCACACACAGGTGCGCGCGCACACGCACACACACACACACACACACACACCGCCAGGCTAATATCAGGATTAGGTTGGAAGATACCAGAACTCGGACAGTTGATCCTTTTGAGGCAACATAAATATAGTCAGCCTGAGAGTCAGTCCAGTCAGGGTTCCTGGGGGAAACTCCAAAATCATGTCTGAGAGATGTACTAACACAGGGCAAAAGGCTAGGAGCAAGACTGAAATTAGGTTGTCAGTGGAGAGCTCAAGCTCGTGTGGGGTTGGATGGAATGAGACCAACTCTGGCCAAGGTAGGAGAGTCCTGGCTGATTCCCCTCAACCATCTGCAGTGGTTTTGTGGCCTTGCTCACATGCCAGAGGCAGAGCAGACAGAGAGCTGACGGCAGCCCTGGTCATTCCTGATATTTTATTTGCATTCTTCATTGGACTGGAATGCTCCGCTACTGTGTGTGTCTACCTGTGTCTGTGAAGTGTGTGTATGGGCACGTGTATCTGAGTCTGTGTCTGCGTGACTGGGTGTGTCTTTGGGCATGCGACAGTTCCTTTCCCAAGTTAGTGTGCTTTGTGCTGAAAGCCACATGAAGTGTCAGTAACACAGACCTCCTAAGAGACGACAGAGTGGCTGTTCTCACCCATAAATGGTGTTGCTAGAGGATGTGGGGAGACTTCTCACTTAAGGTGCTTTGGTTAGGAGCATGTAAATTCACTGTTTTTGAAATGTAAGTTTCAGACAGGGACTGGTAAAATAATGTCCAGCCTCTCTCACACTGTCGCTTCCCCACCTAAGTGCAACAAGGACTTGAATAAAGCTCCTACTGTGCACTGCTTTGCCATTTGGAATCCCTTAAGCAAGAACTGTATCTTTTCCAGCGCAGCTCATCCCTGCTCATTCGCCTCATTCCTTGGTGTCAATTTCACCTTCTGCCGCCATTAAGGTCCAAATGGGCAGCAGGGCACCTCTGCACACTCTGAT
Source organism: Nomascus leucogenys (assembly GCF_006542625.1). NCBI lineage: Eukaryota > Metazoa > Chordata > Mammalia > Primates > Hylobatidae > Nomascus > Nomascus leucogenys. Next base: position 29,977,391 of record NC_044400.1, read on the forward strand.
TATGCTAATAATGGCTCGCTGACTGCACTAATTGGGTCATTATCGCCCTTCATGACCATGGGGTGCAAATCGCCACTTTAGCATCATCATTCCTTTCCTAATCGATCACTATCCTTCACACCAGCCATTCTTAGAACCCAAAAAACTCTCCGTAAAAAGGATGCTTTGTGCCTGTGCTTCCAGGAAGCATTCAGAGATGAAAGCATGGGGGACTGAGGGCAACATGCCTGACAGAGATTACAGCAAGTTAGGGAAGAGAGAAGGCCCTCCGGCAAGGTTTTGAGATGAAGGGAATGAAACTAATTCATGAGTAAAGGATCCTGACATGAAATTGGAGCTGGGGCAGTGTGTGCACACTCTGGCTTATCTAGGTGACAGAGGGCCGGCCTGGGAGCTAGGGACCTGTCTTCTGCTCCAGCAGCTCTGGCTGGACTACACAAAATTAATGGGCCTTCATGTTTCCATTTGCAGCATGAGAATGGTAAAAAGAACAGAGTCAGTCAGGTTAGGGGTCAGTGCAAAGTCAAACCTCCAAGCGGATAATTCAGTAGCCACAAGGAGACAAACTGCAAAGTCCCAAATGTGTCTAGTGTTGACAACCTTCTCTCAGCTTGCACTACATAACCAAAGCTTATGAATTCAGCCTCCACGTTCCCACCACCAGGCTCCCATCCTTATTAGCTCCGTGGCTTTGAGAAAGTTGCTTAATCTTGCCAAAGCTTAGTCTCCTCATCTATAAAAAGAAAAACTAAATTATTGGCCCCATAAGACTGATATGTTAAGCCCTATTCCCAAACCTTATACATGGTAAGGGCCCAACCAATGGCCATTGATATTACTTTTATCTAGAGACTTGGATCTAAGTTTAAGGCATCTTGCACTATGATATCCCAGCATCACCATGTCTGCTAACCAGTCAGAATTTTCCAGTCTACAGGACTAGACATGACCATTTTTAAGAACTAAATCAACATATTATTAAACTGAGTGGATGAAATCAACCACGTGGCATTTATGAATACAGTATCAATTTCTTTACAGACTTTAGAAACCGATTTGACTCTATTTGTCTCTGGGAGAGAGCTAAATTTCACCTTCCAAAAAAAAGTTGGGCAGCCCTCAGAATGATTTATGAATAGGTCTTTGCTGCATAAAATCTCATTTTCTTTAGTGCATTTGTCAAAAGATTTCCCCATGTGTGTCTCGTGCAGGACTTGGTTGTTGTAACCCTCACAGCCTCCCATGCAGGAGGAATATTTTTCCTGATGCTTTCTCTTGATAGGTCTTGGGATGATCATATTTGACTGATGTGTTAGTGTTCTTACTCTAACTCGTGCACTGTGAACTTTATATCATGTTTTACTTGCCAGCATATTAATGCTCTGGTCTTCATGTGCAGATGGAGTGAAGCCATAAAACTCAGCCCTGTCAGCCAATTAGGCTTCATCTGACATGCGACACTTTGTCTTTTGTGTGCTAGCCCGGGAATGGCAAAAAGACAGCATCTTGTTTGCCTTTTCAAAAATACACTCCCATAGAATAGAAATTATGTACGTTTTTGCTGGCTTAAACATAATATAGATTTATTATGTGGGAAAGATAGACAAGAGTTTTTTTTTTTTACAATGCTGGGAAGGCTTTAAAATTATTTACTGTCCTCATTATCATTAGGAAGCAGACATTATCTGATCTATCTCTCCAGTTTTTTATGGTAAAACTCTATTTTAAGATTCGTAATTTTTAAAGACTGCCTGCCCCTGAATGGAATATGCAGGCTGCACGGGGAGGAATGATACCTGATGGGGTGTCCGACTGCCATTTCACAAGCATACTTGAAAAGTTGAGAAAACATTTTCTAACAGGATGTGAAAACTGAGTCCTGAACGGAGTGGATACTGCTCAGAAGAATATTTGTGAAGGAATGGCTGCTGAATTTATGTAGTGTGAACATTTAAAGTAAAAATTCAAATCCTCACCTTTGGGGTCATGGTGATTAATTTCCAGTCCAAACGTAACTCTTCTTATAGGCAAGAAATCCAGTAAATATTCCCCTGTGACCAACAACCCCGTGAGCTGTTGGCAGAATTAATAAAGCTGTCAGGATTTCTTTGGGATATTGCACGTCTCTCCCTGTATGTCATTTAATTGTGAAGTGTAAATATGCATATGGCCCATCAGGAAGACTAAATATATTAGTCTTTAGGGCTTCAGCTCCTGTTTCTGTACTTATTTATCAATTTTGATTAAATTAGGGGAGAACATTTTGATACAAAAATATATAAAATTTATGTAGCTTTCTAGGAGAATGACTTGCATTGTTTATACAGCATAAGCATCTGGGGAGAAATATATATTTTTCTAATATGCAGCTTTGGATAATATAAAATGTTCTGTATACAAGATTATGTTCACAGCTTGGGAGAATTTGGGGAAAATGCTCCTGGCAAGCAAACTGTTTTTAAGAAGGGAAAGTTGAAAACCAGGAGCAGAGGGAAAACATAATGCAACTTCTATTTTCTCGAACTTTAAAATATGCAGCTTCCGAGGCTGACTCACAATCCAAGTGAGACCTCTGTCAAAAGAGTCTGAGTATGGAGAGGGAGGGGTGCAGATGCAGTGAGAACACTTATGGTAATGTCAGGATCCAGCTCAATATTTCAAAGCAATGCTTTCTGTACAAGCGAAGCACATTTAAAAGGGGATTGGCCTTTTCTGTGTGAACTCAGGGCTATCTTTGGACCAATAGATACTGGCCAAGCTAGGAATGAGTCAGTGGTTTGTGACTGTCTGCACTGGTTTTGCTTTGAAACAGTCAAAGAAGAGAACTGCCATTTAAAAGAGTAGCAAGAAATGTGTGAGCATTGTAATTGGACATTAGTAAAATCCAAGTGTGAGTTTGTTGTTGTGTTGTTTTGTTGTGTTTTTCCTTCCCTTTGAGTATCGATTTGTAAATTGATGTACTGACCACTTTGTATATGCTCTGTGTTGTACCGACATTATAAATTTAAATTCAAGCAAAAGATATGTAGGAATATCCCCCTTTTACAGATGGAAGGATCGTGTTCATAGAGATTAAGAAATCTACCCCAACCCTACAGTGAGGTAGTGCTCTTCTGACCAAGATGGGGCCTGGGGCCAAACTGTAAATAGAGGCCTACCTACCATATGCTTACTTAGGTAAATGTTATAAATGATGCTACCAAACTTAAATAATTTGTGTTCTCTACTCCTTTGTTAACAAGTATACTTTCACAGCAATGTGGAAGTCTAGGGTGAGATCGGAACAATACATGATACACATCACCCCTGCCCATTCAACATCTGACTCCATCCTTCAAGTCATTGGGGGCCAAGCTTACATTTCCGGGTTGCCCACACCGCCCCAGTGTCCACACCTTGGTCCCATAGGTGCCCACACTGGTCTTGTGGCCTGGTCTATTTTCACTGGGAGAGTCTTTCACAGGCCCAGAAGTGAGCTTAGAGCCCTTTGGTCAGGAAATTCTGAAGTTTGGATGCATGAAACATGGTGTAGACCAGAATGAGAGGGTTGGGTGGAAAGGCACGGGGAGGGCAGGCTTCCAAGTTCGCTCATAGCCTGCCAGGACCCCTTAGTGCTCGTGGCATGGGAAAACAACAGCAACATCCAAAGGAGGACCAAAGCAGGGGCCCTTTAAAGCAGGAAGCCCAGGAGAGTCCCTCCTGCTCCCCACCACCCATCTAAGGGAAATACAACCACCTGGGCATTGTGATTGAAAGGAATTAAATTCAAATCAAGATCATGGGACTCAAAGCTGGTATTTTATCCACTCTACCTTGCTGATTTCCTAGTATTTTAAATGAAAACCTATGAAAAAATAAAATTGTGAATCTGGTCACCTATTTCAGGAATCCTTTTCACAGTAACAAAATAAAATATTTTAAGAGTCACATCCCAGTGCAGAACCTTTGAGTACCTTGTGCCCTTGAGAAGTGGCCACAGGTCCCAAACCAGGGTCCCCATTAAGCTGAGCTAGGTTTCTTTCTTTGGGGTCTTGTTGAATTGAGCCTTAGGAGCACCCCAGGACTGCTTATCTGCTAGTAATGCCTGCAATAAGATATTCAGGGCTCTGTCGATTTCCCAGCTGTGCTTCCAGTGAGCAACAGGAGCTTTGGGACACTTTGTGCCTGCAATCGCTGGGAAAGAACAGCTATGATAAGCACCAGGGAGAGGGAGTTTTTTCGCCTGTAGTCTGAACACCGAAAGTGATAAGAGAGGAAGGCCTCTGCAGACTGACCCGAAAAGCAAATGCAGGCGGAACAAAAGGCAGCCCTGACTATAAGAAGATAAGGCAGCGGCACAATTGGTAGCTGGCTGCAGGATCTCCATCCATTCAAGTCACGACCTTATCCTACAACATGTGATGGAGCAAAGAAGTAAAAAATGTATGTTTTAAAAAAGAAGTCTCAAGATTTTCTGTAGTAAAATAGGTCAAAACATCCAATCAAATTGAAAGAAAGCAATGTAAAAATTTGAATCAATTGGAAAGCTGGGCATTGTTTGGTCAGATAGATATCCCACTTACTCAAATCATGTCTACGGGTGTTAATGAGGACAACCTAGTGCTGGAGTAGCAAAAGCATAACAGTTCTTATACTTTTTAGAAAATATACAAGTATAAATAAGCTATCATGGGGACCAAGCGTGGAGGCTCACGCCTGTAATCCCAGCACTTTGGGAGGCCGAGGTGGGTGGATCACCTGAGCTCAAGAGTTCGAGACCAGCCTGGCCAACATGGCGAAACCCCGTCTCTACTAAAATACAAAAATTAGCCGGGCATGATGGCCTGTAATCCCAGCTACTCAGGAGGCTGAGATTGGAGAATCGCTTGAACCTGGGAGAAGGTGGTTGCAGGGAGCCGAGATTGCGCCACTACACTCCAGCCTGGGCGGCTGAGCAAGACTCCATCTCAAAAAAAAAAAAAAAGGACATTATGAAATAATTTTTAAATAATCAGATGTCAAATCTCTCATAGGGGCCAGGCGTGGTGGCTCACGCTTGTAATCCCAGCACTTTGGGAGGCCGAGGCGGGCGGATCACGAGGTCAGGAGATGGAGACCACGGTGAAACCCCGTCTCTACTAAAAAAAAATATAAAAAAATTAGCCGGGCGTGGTGGCGGGCGCCTGTAATCCCAGCTACTCGGAGAGGCTGAGGCAGGAGAATGGCGTGAACCCGGGAGGCGGAGCTTGCAGTGAGCCGAGATCACGCCACTGCACTCCAGCCTGGGTGACAGAGCGAGACTCCGTCTCAAAAAAAAAAAGAAAAAAAAAAAGAAAAAAAAATCTCTCATAGGGAGCTCAGCAGTCATTCTGCATAAAGGCCATAGGCCCAGGTCCCAGCCGCACACCTCATTTCAGAGATCACAGTGAGGATGAAATGACAAAAATAAAGCTCCTAGGTCAGGGGCTGGCAGGAGGTGAGTGTGTAGGACACTCCAACTTTATTTCATACATGTTTGGAGACGGGCCAGGGTCATGTCTGTCTGATAAGCAGAATATTTGAGTTCTGTAAGTTTTTAAGGTTCTGGTAGTTTTTAAGGAGGAGAGTGAGAATGACTACTGAGTATGTAATTTGGTCATTTTAAGTTTGTAAATTAAATGCCGCATGTGCGCATGCCTGCGGGCGTGCGTGTGTGTGTGTGCATGTGTTTTAGGCCAAGACAAAATGTTACCACATCAAAATTCCTTATCAAAAAAAGTCATGTCAGATAATCACATTCCAAAATACATGTAAATGGCCATATCAAAATGACAGTCAAAATGTCAAATCTCTTTCTCTTCCACCTCAATCCTCCCACTGTTAGAATATGTATGCTTATCACACTACGTGCCCCCCTGTTGGGTTCCTAAGTTATGGTCTTCAATCCCATCAAACAAAGTTTTCTGACTGCTGGACTGTGGCAAGGAATAGGATTTTTTTATAGAGAGATGTTGATTCTTTCAGCCCTTGGAGCTGCTGGTCTGGGCCCGTGTAGAACCCCTGTCCCTGTGGTCATGAGCAATCTCCTACTGTGCTATACCTATATAATCAATGAATGTTTCGATGTGAAAAAGGTTGGAAAACACGGCCAGGCAACTCTAGAAAAAGGAAAGATGAAAATGGTTTGAATAAGTCAGAAAAAAATGTATGAATAGGTAGATTTTTAAATGCATAGTCTTGAGAAAAGCACAGAATTTAAAAAAAAAAAAAGGAAAATAAATTCCATAAGAGAAGAACAGCAAGAGACAAAATTAGGAGTGCAGGATTAGAAGGTGTGAAGGAAACAGCAGTGCGGCTGACATTCTGGAGGGGAATGTCTGGGCCAGGAGACTACAACCGAGGCCCATTTCATGGTCAGAGAGGCCTGGAGATGGGGGTTGGCTAGAAGGCAAGAGAAAAAGGTGGTCTCTGGGTAAGGATGTAACAGGATGAATGTGTGGTTCGGGAAAATGCACCATTAACTGCATGCAGGACTGATGGAAGGAAAAGGTAATGGAGTCAAGAAAATCTGATTAGGGTCTCTCTAAAGTTATACTTCTTAGGTTTTCATCAGAAAAACTTTGGCTTGGAAAAGATACGGCTTTAATTTCCTTCATTTAATTTCTATCTGTCTATCTATCTATCTATCTATCTATCTATCTATCTATCTATCTATCTATCTATCTATCTATCTATCTATCTGAGACAGAGTCTTGCTCTGTTGCCCAGGCTGCAGTGCATTGACACAAGCTCGGCTCACCGCAACCTCCACCTCCCAGGTTTAAGTGATTCTCCTGCCTCAGCCTCTTGAGTAGCTGGGATTACAGGAGCATGCCACCATTCCCAGCTAATTTTTGTGTTTCTAGTAGAGATAGGGTTTCACTATGTTGGTCAGGCTGGTCTCCAATACCTGACCTCAAGTGATATGCTCACTTCAGCCTCCCAAAGTGCTGGGATTACAGGCGGGGACCACTGTGCCTGGCCTAATTTCCTTCATTTTAAATTTACTTTATATATTTCTAAAAGAAAGAAATACAGTTTTCTGCTTGAGAAATTCCTCTTGGTATGGTTTTTAAGCTTTAATTGTGTACGCTTGTGACATAAACTTATTTTTCTTGTCCTCCACATTTGAGACTTTGGTATAGATAACTAACATCAAAAATTAAGCAGCAAAGAAGCTTATTTCTGATATATTTTTAGTTTTCCCAATTCCTGATCTGGACTTCCAGTTTTCATTTATTTTCTTAAGTTCTGATAAGATGGATTGCTTTGGCTTATGAAGTAGGTACTTTTTCTGGCAATAAACTTTACTTTTAAATATGTTATGAAAGTGGATTGAAATGCTCTTTAATAGAAACTAGCTGTAGCATATATATACCAGACATTTTTATACAGAATGTGCTTACAGAAAGGGAATCTGAAGCCTGAGAACTTTGCAGAAACCATCTGCTCTCTCCCCCACCTCTTCAGAGGAGGGCAGAAAAGAAACAGAGAGACAACATGTTAAACCCTAGAATTTTAAAGTCAAGATAATGTAATTCTGGCTTTGTCATTGCACAGAAGAGGAAGAAGGAGTGGGTGAATTAAATAAATTTGAATACAGCTTCCTCACCATTCATTGGCTATATGCTGATCAGATTGCTTCAGTGCTCTGAGCCTGTTTCCTGTAAAATTAGAAAACAGTATCTGCCTGACAGCACTGTTGAAATGATTAAATGTGCAACACGAGTAATGAGGTAAAAGTTCATTAAATCATATCTATACAATATTATTTCATTAATATTTTTATGAAAAATAAATCAAAACATAGTAGAAAAGATTATTAGGTCCTGTTTGGTAAAGTAAAGAATTCAATGCATGAATCTTCTAAAAACTATGTCTAACTATTGGATGAACAAATGCATGACCCTGTTGGTCATTTCCTCAAGAATTCTGCTTAGTTCTTGACCTTCTTCTCCAAATGAAAGTGCTAAAATATAGAAGGCATGGTGACGGACTTGATTCTGATACTCACTAGCTGTGCAGCCTTAAGAAAACCATTCAGATTTTCTGGCTTAGAGATCTAGGAGTATTAAATAAGATAAAGTGTGCAACATACCCAGTATAATGCCTGTCACATATTAAATGCTCAATAAGCATTGGTCCTGTATTCTTAGCACCTCATCTGTAGTGCTAGAATGCTACCAGACTTGCCTATTTCTCAGGTTATTTTGAGTTCAAAAGATATAGTGGGTGATATAGTGAGAGACATTATACATATGCAAGCCAAAATTAAAAGCAATTATCCAAGATCAGTGTTCTGATATGGAACAATAGATGAGAAATGGAAATCCTGATAGCTTGAAGAGAAAGATGGACATCCAGGTTTCCCCTTATTGAGTATCTGCTCTTGTCCTCATTTAATTTGTCAGTGTCTGGGGCTGACTTAATGAGTTTTTCTCAGCTGCTGTCATTGTTTCCTTCTCCATCTTCCCCTTACAATTAGAATTTCAGACCAGAACCCCTATAATTTCCATTTCCCAAAGACAGAACAGATACACGGTGTGCTTTCAGGATAGATGCCATATTGACCTACCAAACCTGGAAAGGAACAAAGGGAGTGTCCCCCTTAGCCCCGACCTGCTAAGCTGTAAACCCTGGTTCACCTGAATGTGATTGGAGCATGGTACTGTGGTCTCCCCAAAAAGGCCAGAGGGAGTCAAGTGGGGGCACCACTTGTAAAATCTCCTTCATAATGAAAATGTGTGTTCTTTATAAATGACTTCCCTTTGCAGTAATTCTCTTCCCTATAACATTATTTATAACAATATTTTTAATGTTGACCTTGAAGCTCAAAAAGTTTAAATAACTTGACCAACTACATATGTCCAGTTAGCAAAATTGCTGGAGAAGAGGTACAAATTTGTGTGAGTCCACATGTGTAAGCTGGCATTGGCCTGGAGAAATACCTAGCAAGCTACATATTCAACTTTAAATGTTCAAATCACCTCATTAAAAAAGCACAAAGAAAGAGTTGACATCAACTTAGCAATATATTTAAGCCAATGTACCCCAGATATTAATATTTCAATATACGATAATTCAAAATTATTAATCAGTTAGTTTGCTGTTTTTGTTTTGCTTTGTTTTTGTATTAAGATCTTTAAAACTCAGTGTGTATGTTATACCAAGAGCACATCTTAATTTGCACTAGCCATAGGTCAGGTGCTGAATAGCCACATACTGGACAGCCACCTCACTAGCCACCTCCCATTTTTAACATCTTTCATGGAGGGCATCTAAGTTATAAGGTACACTTTAATTTTCTAACACTTGTGAAGGCTTGAAAGTGACCAACAACGAAAGAACAAAAAGTCCTGTTTATTTTCACTGCTTTTTCCCTCCCCCAATATTGTCACTGGTAAACTGATATCTTTTCCCATTTTGTATGGATTGCACAGAAAGAACCTCCAGCTGGAAAAGACAATCAGGTTTTTTTTTTTTCCACTGGCCAGGGAATGGAGAAGGCACTCTCTCACTCTAAATGCACCTTTCCCCAAACATTAGAAAGCATAGGGTTTTTAAGGACTGGGTGCATGGCCAGAGAGGAATGTTTGCATGTGCAGGGTGGGACTCCAGATGTGCAGGCTTAATTCATAAATATGTCTTCATACAACCCACGTAAACAAAATAGCAGAAGTTTTCTTTCAGAGGGGGAATTTTTGCATTATAATAATATGTTAATGATCTAAAGGCCACTAGGGGTTGTCTGCTCCAGTGTGTGCTGGTTTGGGGTTCTTATCTACCTCTGGTAATCTGGACAGAGGTCAAGAAGCTCTGGCACCATCCCAGGCCATCTGACTTCTTTAAGGAGCTGTGCCCATAAATAAAGGGACTGTATTAATCCATTTTCACACTGCTGATAAAGACATACCAGAGACTGGGAAGAAAAAGAGGTTTAATGGACTTACAGTTCTACATGGCTGGGGTGGCCTCACAATCATGGTTGGAGGCAAGGAGGAGCAAGTCACATCTTACATGGACAGCGTCAGGCAAACAGAACTTGTGCAGGGAAACTCCTCTTTATAAAACCATTAGATCTCATGAGACTTATTCACTATCATGAGAACAGCATGAGTAAGATCCACCCCCATGATTCAATTACCTCATACTGGGTCCCTCCCATTACATATGTGAATTGTGGGAGTCACAATTCAAGATGAGATTTGAGGGGGGACATGGACAAACCATATCAGGGACTAAAGAAAAAGAGTAAGAAAAAGAACTTTTCCAGTTGTTTAATCAGGGCTGTCCTGGTAATGAGGTTGAGTTTCTAAATCTCAGTATCAGACCATTCATTCTAATTCCATTACCCTAAACCTAAACCACTCTGTCCAATCAGCTACAGTCACATGCCTGCTTATGAACTACAAATCCCAGGATGATTACCCCATTGCCTAAATCCATGTTTTCAAATCCAGCACAAAAAATATCTACTGCATGTGCCCAGATCCTGACACATTATCTCATTATCTATGTGTCTGCACCATCTTCTGGCTGTTGTTGCCTCATATTGACATCTCTGTGTCTATTTCAATTTCTGACCCGTGGTTTTATCCTAATCTCTGGTCATTTTGTAATCTCTAATCCCCCTTCCAATGGCTATCTTGCTTCTTGACCCAACGTTTTTCTTATATTCTGCCAAGAGTACCTCTTTGCCATGGTTTTTCTCACATGGCATTAGACTTGCTTGATTAGGATGACTTTTTAGTTTTGTCTACAATCTCCAGTATTCTTGACATTTACTGCATGCTTACTGAATTTCAGACTTCCACAAACTGGATGATCTGAATTTCATTAGATGCTTCCCAAGTGACCCACTGAGAACAACAGACTTGTACTTGGTCATCAGACTTTCTCCTGACTTGGATTCCTCATGTGACTTTTAGTTGCCCTGCCAAGTTTGCTGACAATGGAACTGTCTAATGTCTGCCAAGTGAAAGGGTTTTTTGTTGTTGTTTTCTTTATTTGTTTATTTTCTTCCCTTAATTTCAAGTACTATAAGATTTCTCAGAAATAAACCCAGCATCCTTATTCAGCAAACTTCACACTGAAACACTCTGTACTCCTGGGAAATATTTTAAGAGCCACAAAAGCCAAAAGTGTGATATAATATAAGTCTAAAGTTAACAATTTCAGAGGAACTAGGAAATAAAGAGGAAAGAAAACTAATTTCCCATGCCTAAGGGCATAGCAGGCACACTTCAAATATGAAATGATGTAAAAACAAAATACCTTAATAGGCAAGATTTTATCTCTGCTTTTAATGTAAAGGAAGTATTGACTTACCTAATTAAAGTCTGAATCAAGAAAAAACTGAGTGGAACAGCTTCGCCTAGTCGGCATTTATACAACTATGTCCCTTGATTTATTTAAATGATACATGCACCTAGTTGATTTCAAAATATTAATTCATCAAAATCTGTACATGCTTGATTGATGAGCCCAATCCAAGGAGTGGACACATTTGGGCCCAACCTTTCAAAATTCCAAGTTCAGAGTCTAGATGAGAATGACTTCCCAAGTCTAAAGCTGATATTAGCTAAACATGTCACAGGGCCTTTCCCCCACAATTCATCTATAAATCCTTTAACACTATCCTTCTCTGGGCTGGTCAGGGAAAAATCTTCATTTGGACATTATTTTTAAGTATTACACATTTAAAGAATATTATAGACAAATGAGTGTGCACCCAGCGGACAAACACCAGTAAAGTAAACATATTAAAACTCAGTAACATGTAAAGGGGTGGAAAACATTACAGATGCTCAGTCCGAAGGCTGTTATTTTGGCAGGATTAAGAGAGGAGACATGGATTCAATGACAAAAACAAGAAGCCACAGAAAAATGGGGCTCAGGAGACATCAGTGGGTGGGACCACCTCCTACCTGAAATGGTGTAGACATCAGATGGGGGGAGGTGAATTTAATGACCTTGACAGGCCTCTCCAGCCCTGAGATTCTATCATAAAATATTCCTTTCCCACACCACATGTAAAATATAAATGTTGCTTCCTGAAACCCAACCAAGAACTGGCTGCTTTTAAATAAGTGAGAAAAGAGAATGCCTGCTAGTGAGGACTTTACACTTTGACCTGGGGTTTGTTTCTCTATAAATAACCAGCAATGCACATCACCATGCAAGATGGGCTTGGCCTCAGCATATTCTCCTGGTCTCATTTTCCTTATACCTGAAGGGTAGAAAGCTCAGGCCCTTTTTGGCCTTGGGCAAGAAAGCTTTTATTGATTGCACTTGTCATGAGTAATCTGCAGCCAAAGGAGAGAAACCATAGGAGTCCTATAAACTGCAAGTCCTGGTATTGCATTTGCCATATTTTCAAAATGGATATGATATACAAGAGTGATGCAGAAAGCTAAACAGTCTATAGGTTTATTCCTGTCTCCACGAAACCCCAACGTGTATTTCTTAAAAAAGTGATGGGGTAAAATCAGTGTTTATTAACTTTCATTTCCAAGAGGTTTACTAAATACCACCGTGTTACATTAAAATAAATATTAGGCCAATAATTCTTTTTCATTATTTTTGTAATTGCCATTTCAACCATCTGTCAATTACCTTAGCGCATCATGTGTGAATAGGTTGATCTGCTAGTAAGAACAGCTCTAATGGAGGAGGCGCATGGATTTGTCTTTTGCCATCAGAAATCCAGGCAATTCAAGGCTGATAGGGCAAACATCAAGAAACTAGTAAGTGCAGGAGCTACGATTTGAATCTAGATTCATTTACAGCCAGGGTCCATGCATTAGCAATCACCACCATGCTGATATGCAGAAGGGGCCAGCTTCAGGAAACAGGTCATTCCATAACTACCCTTGTTACCTTCCCATCAAGTGCCCCTGTTCTCCCAGCAGAGGAAACAGCCATGTCATTGTGTTAAGCTATCAGTGCCAGTTCCTCCCCCAGTGGGTATCTGCAACATCTTCACTGGGGGAGATTACTATTAAAAAGGCTGAAAGAAATTTTAAGACAGAGATGGCAGATTTCACAAATACAGATGAAGCCCATTCTCAAGTTATATGGGATAATAAGTTCATTAGAGTTGCCCAAAAAATCCAAGATCATCAAGCCAAATGGACACAATGTTATATGTAAGAAGAGACATTAAAAATAAGTTCATAATAAGATATAAGCAGATTCAACTAATTTAATTAATTTCTACCAAAAGAATAACAAATTAACTTCAAGAGAAAAAATAATGGGAAAAAAGTGGTAATTCGATTAAAAAGTAAGGCATTTGCTCCTATAGAGAAATAATATAAACAGATTTTTGAAAACATTTACCTTTGCCTAATTATTCATTATGCTCAGCTTTATATGGAAATGACCAAATCTTAATACCTCAGATGGCCCATCATGGGTTCACTTTCTATCCACAATCGAAACAAAGCCCTAGACAGTCAGTGACTTCAACATTTTCTGCAAATTAGTAGATATTTTGGGCAAACAAGCCTCATGTGGATGATGCTGTACTTCAACTGAATGATCAAGAGCTTAAGATGATGTGGAATGCTTTCATCAAACCCAATCTGCTCATTCCAAGCTGTGATTTCTGACTGAAAAACAGGTGACCTTTAGCAAATAGCTTGAACTAAGGTGGAGAGATATGCATACATATTGAGTTACATTGGTTTCTAGCCTTTGATTTTACCAGTGTTTTAAATTAATCTCCTCTTCTTTCCTCCTTTTCCAATCCTTATTCTTTTCTCACATTTTCTTATTTGTGTCCTAAGTTCAGTATGAGTAAACACATACCTCTTTAAAGAACATTTCTAACATAATTTAGTATTGATCTTGTTTAAGCATCAGTTTAGGATGTATGTAGAATTTGTTTCTATTCACTCATTTAATTTTATGTTCAGTATTTACTGAACACTTGCCAAGTGTCAACAGGAGACCTGAACAAGACAGGTTTTAGAGCACCATAAGCTGCCGCATATCCTAGACAGAGCTAACACTAGGGTGACCTAATAGCCAAGTATTTCCTGGGACAGCTCTGATTGATGCCTGCTGTCTGAGCATGACAATTTATACTGACTTTTTCATCTTCAAGTGTTCTAGTTTGGAGGATAAAGTCTATGATTTATCTATATTCTTAGTTAAAACTATAGGAAGTGTGTGTGTGTGTGTGTATGTGCGTGTTTTAAATTGGTGAACTTGTCAGCCTGTCTTCCTATGTGTAGTTTCCACTAGGTTAAGAAACCTCAAATCATATGATTGACAAGGGAGTGGCATAATTTGCATATGGAATGCAGTTCTGACACCTACCAGAAAACAGAGGAACCACCCAGAATTCTCTGTGTAGTATGAGCTCATATAATAGAGGTAATGTCAGGTAACATTCATGGACTCTACGCTATGTACCAGACTATGCTAAAGGCCCTCAAACTTCATTCACCAATATCCATATGGTAGGGAAGAACATTTATTTCTATTTTCTTATTGAAGACACTGAGATTCTGATAAGTAAAGTTAGTTTTACTTATCAGGGGATCCAACCACAACCTCTCTGGAACCTAACTAGGGAATGATGCATATTGACTCACTGCATCTAAAAAGTGCTAGCAATTACACAGAATCTCTTCTCACTTGGCTGTAGACAGGGTAGAGAGAAAGGATGTGAGAGGAGTCACAACCATTGCATTTGATGAGCTTGTGTGGTTTCCCACTTTATAGTGAAATCTGTTGGATTCAGGGATTCATCCCTTACCACCCATACTCCAATCTCCTTACCTTCACCCTCCCCAGTCCTACACATACGTATTATACCTTTGTCACCTAAAAAAAAAAAAGAAAAGTATATTTAACCTCTGTTCCATGCCTTTCATCCTGCTAATATTTTTCTTTACTTTGTACTTAAACATGTAACTTAAATATCCATCCAGCATTTGCTTCTAGAAAATTTAGTGTTCTCTCAACTATATCAGAAAATTCCTTCTGCATGTGTTTCAAGACCTGATTGTCATCCTTAACTTCTTACTTCTGTTTAAGCATCTCAGCCACCTTCTCTGTGATTATTTTATATATATATGTATATAATTTTTTTTTTCATTTTTGAGACAGTCTTGCTCTGGAGTGCAGTGGCGCAATCTCAGCTCACTGAAACCTCTACCTCCCTGGTTCAAGCAATTCCTCTGTCTCAGCCTCCCAAGTAGCTGAGATTACAGGCTCCAATCACCATGCCTGGCTAATATTTTTGTATTTTTAGTAGAAACAGGGTTTCACCATGTAGGCCAGACTGGTCTCGAACTCCTGACCTCAGGAAATCCACCTGCCTTGGCCTCCCAAAGTGCTGAGATTACAGTCATGAGCCACCACACCCAGCCACTGTGATTATTTTTTTGCCACAAGTTTCCTACACCACCAGTGGCACAAGGCTGTTTGTTGTATGGAGTGAGATTTTGCTGACATTTTGGTGACAATGGTGAGTGATTTCAGCACCAAAGGGAGACAGCAAAACATTGAGCATTGGATGTCATTCTACCTATGTCCATCAGCTGTTATTTAGCTCTAGGTAATTAAGTGGCCTCTAGCTTTGGAGGCCCCAGTCCCTTGCAATTATTATGTCTTCAAATCAAGACACTTCTCTTATCCCATCTTGTTACATGACCCCAGTTCCCTAAAAAATAAATATTTATTTTATCTAGTTATTAAACAATTCTAAAAATAACAAAAAAATCCCCATGCGCAGAATAATCATTTCCCCTGAGAAAGGAAGCCACCATTTCTGTTATTGTACCTAGCTTTAACTACTTTGGTTTAGACCTTCCCATAACCAAAATATTCATTAAGCTGTTTCTCTAAATAGGATACCAAGATATTTCTTCTGCCACTCTAGAACAAAGAAATATTGAAATTAGCTTTAAAACTAAAAATTTTGTCCTAATGATATAAATAAAATATAATTAAGCACGAAAAATGTGTTCATTGAACTCCTGTAACACTCCAGCAATGAGGGGAAGAAGATTATGGGGCTATAAAGCAGCATAGTATATGAATCTTCAAAGAATTGTCAAGTCAGTTTAAGAGAGAAAATTTTTGAAGAATAGATACAAAGGAAAAAGAGGGTAAAAAGGCTATGCTTTTCTTCTACACCCTCTTCTCCTACCTCATTAGAGAAAATTGGTATGAAGATTAAAAGAAGTCTACGAAAATAAACATATTCTTTAAACTTTAAGTAAATTAATTGAAATTAATTCAGTGCTTCTTTATTTCCCAAACTCCTGTCCCTTGAGAGAGTGATGGCACTCAGAGATTTTGCAAAAAGAGAATTCTAAATTGCTGTTCAGTAAAACATCTCACTGAGCATGGTCAAAGTAGAAAACACAGACTTATGAAAAACATTTTACCATGGAAAATTTCAGGTGAGTAATTTTTTTCTCAAAAAAGATATTGTCTTGTTTTGTTTTTACACATGAAGATACTTGAAAGATTACCATCTTTATAAAGCTAGCGTCATCCTACAGTTAAGTGACAAGAAGAAGTCAACAACTTGAGGAAACTTGGCAAATGTGTTTCTCCTGGGACCAGTTAGGTAAGAACAGGAGAAACGAGCTTTTGCTTGCTTTCTTCAGCAGTGGTTTCACAAGCGGGCTTCAGGTTGTTGCTGAGTACGGAAGCCGGATGGGACCTTTTAAGCCAGAAAGCGAGAGGCATCTTTTAGAGCTCTCCTTCCTCAGGCTCAGGCCGAACAGCAATCTCTTTCTGTAACTAACCCAAGCTCTTCCCTCACGTAATTTCTCCCAGGAGCACATAATTTTTCCCAGGATTCCCAGCGGCATTTGTCTGCAGGCAGGTTACACCTTCACTCTTTTTCAGAAACCACCTTCCCTGTCCTTTCCTCTTTGCCTGGGATGACTCCCCAGTCCCCCATATGTCAGATGCAAAGATCCAAGGCAATGAGGTTTTCAGGGTCTCAAGACTAGAGCTGCTAAAAAGTTTAAACATAGGTAGAGATCCCAACAAGCATAGGCACCCAAAAAGGGCAAAACATTACTGATGGTAAAACAAAGGGCTTTGAAATCGGACACACTTGTGTTTGAATGCCAGCTTATTAGTATACTAACTGCACACCTTGTGTTTAATGTTTAGCTACAACAAACCTCAGTATACTTATTTCTAAAATGGGAATAATAGTGAGTTTTGAGGTTTAGAACTGATCAGTATAAAGAACTAGGTGTTCAATAAGCAATTGTCATGTCTTTGAAATGAAAACGATAAACCTACCTGGATTTATTTTTCCTTTATTCATCTTTGGAATTGGTTGTAACAGATAATTTATGCCCTACATGCCAGAGAGTGTTCACAGCCAGTCTGTTCTGACTGATGCAGATCTCTCCAGAATATGCTCACAGCACCAAGCACCTCTCTGAAATTGACAACAGCTGGAAGTTTCTATTTATTAATGTATGTAGTTTAAAATGTGTTTTCTAATAGACTGTAAACGTCTTCAGGTGAAGGACTTTTTTTTTTTGGATGAATGTTTCCAAGGCACACAAAGATTCCTAGTGCAAAATTAGCACACAACAGATAAATACATTAAATCAAATTTAAAAATGAGCCTTCAAAAACGGTTTTCCCATTTCACAGGTGAGAAAGCTGGAGCTCTAAAAGAACAGTTTTTCTAAAGTAGCATAGGTAGTACAGAGGGTCTGAGATTCAGACCAAGAAGTGATTCTCTAGAGTCAATATTAGTTTATATTATATATGAAATAGATAATATATCATTACTGTCATTTTTCGATCAGTGAATAAACAGAAGTCCAAAGAACGTTAAGCAGATATTTGCAGAGTTGGGGCTCAAACCCAGGCCTCCAATTAGATGTCCATTGCTCTTTTTTTTTTTTTTTGACCTACTTTCGGGTCACCGTGAAAACCATTCTCAGGATATTCCCACCTTAACTTTGCTCTTGGCTAGCTGTCCAGGATTTGCTTGTCTAGGCAGGGGCAAATCTTTTTTCCCCTGTATGAATTTGTGGAGTCAGTAGTCCTGCCAGAGTCTTGGTTTGGTCTTGATTGAGGAGGTAGCTTTCAGCTATCACCTGCTTGCTTGTTCTAGTTTTGCTGGAGAGCATTTTCCCCTCAACATTTTTGGCAGGCAGCCAGGCCTTTTTAGCATGTGGAAGTGCTCCTCAGGACACACCACAATGGAATGTCAGAGTGTGATGCTGTTGGGAGGTTAAGTAAAAGAGGTCACAAGTCTTGCCAGCTCAGGGACAAAAAGGTGAGCTATCTGACCCTAGCATCTGCTGCAGCACTGCTGTGAGTGCCACAGTTGGAGACATCCTGGCACATGTGCCTTTGGGATTCAGGTGTGAGCTCTGTGAGCTGTGGATTCTTGTAAGCCAACTCTGGTTGCAGAGATGCTGGCTTCAGTCAAGCACATAGGAATAAATTCAGAAGACAATGGAAACCTACTCTGTCTTGGCAATATTAAATTTTTGTTGAGAAGACTTGCCTTGACCATGGAGAATGAAAGCGGGACTATCAGTCTGTTTGGGCTGCTGTAATAAAATATTACATACTAGGTGACTTATAAGCAATATATTTATTTGCTTCTCACAGTTCTAGAGATCTGGAAGTCCAAGATCAAGGTGCTGGCAAAGTTTATATCTGGTGCGGGCTTTCTGTTTCATAGATGGCACCTTCTAGCTGTGTCTTCACATGGTCTCTGGAGATTTTTTATAAGGGCACTAATCTCATTTATGAGAGCCTCACCCTCATGAACTAGTCACATTCCAAAGTCTGCACCTCCTGGTGTTATTGTGTTGTTGATTATATTTCAACATGTCAGTACTGGGGTAGGGAAGACACAAATATTGAGACCATAGCAGGGGCTTTTCCTCTTAGCCCAGTACTTGTACTTTACCTTTATTTAGATCTGGGGTGCACTGAGACTGCTGAACCAGCATATCAAAATATTTCCTCATTAGTTGGTAAAATACCCAAGCTATCCAAATAGCTTCCATAACCTTCTGGCCATCCTAGTGCCTCCCTAGGAAACCCCAACTCTTCTCATGATTGAGCATCTAAAAAGCACATCTGGGAGCCTCCCTGACCCATCTAGAAATGGTTCCCCATGCAGTAGCCTCATGGGAAAAGACTTGTTATATACTTGAAATACCACCATTCCCCCTTTTGGAACTATTAACAACACTATTAAAATTGTTTTGATTTATCTGGTTCCTCTGCTAAACTATAAGCTTCTGGAGGGCAAGAGCTCTGCTTGGCTTACTCTTGTAGGCCTCACCCTCAGCATGGCGTTTAGAACACCCTGTGTTCCAGTAACAGAAAACCAAACACCACATATTCTCACTTAAAAGTGGGAGCTCAACAATGAGAACATATGGACACCAGGAAGGGAACAACACACACTGGGACCTATCAGGAGGATGAGGGAAGGGAGAGCATCAGGATAAATAGCTAATGCATGTGGGGCTTAAATTCCTAGGTGATGGGTTGATAGGTACAGCAAACCACCATGGCACACATTTACCTATGTAACAAACCTGCACATCCTGCACATGTATCCTGGAACTTAAATTAAATTTTTAAAAAAGAAAAAAGAACCATAAGGAGAGCATCTTTTGTTCTCAAGAAACTAAAAGGCCCGGGCAGGTCTTAATAGAGACTAAACTCACAGCATTCAGTGATGTACTGGAAAAGAATAAATGTTTGAAACAGTGTCATCAAGCTTTACACATCCATAAAATTGTTACGCCTGCTTCTAAGGTGGAGTGTGTGCTGGGCAGAAGCAGTAGGCTATCCCCGAGAAGACATGAGTCAGTGAGGCATGAGAGAAATGACACTCCCAAGGGAAAAGCCTGTGTGAGCCAGAGTTCACCCAGGGTATTCTGAGACAAGGTCTTGCTTTGTCACCCAGGCTGGAGTGCAATGACATGATCATAGCTCACTGCAGCCTTTATCTCCTCAGCTCAAGCAGTCCTCCCACCTCAGCCTTCTCAGTAAAGTTTGCGAATTTGAAACAGGTTAGTTCTTGGAGTATGAATATGCATTCAATAGTTTGGATGTGTTTCTCTTTTCCACTGGGCAACATGAGTAGCTTTAGTTTGTAAGATCCCAGATAGCGTTCTCTTCGCTGATAGTTATTATCCGAATACCTTTGTAATGCCTGAGTCAGTGAGTTTTGCATGAATTCCCGGAGAATAACTTTCATGAGCTAAGACCACTTTGGCAGCTTTCCCTCCCTTTCCACTCCTGGGAATATCTGGGACATAGGCTGAGCTCCCTTTTCATAGAGTTATCTTAAGAAGTGAGGTTAACTATATACTATGTAATGCATACATTAAACAGGAGGAAACTAGATTATATAGAGTTGTTTAAATTGCTAGCCAATTTTATGTGTTGGCTCTTATCTCATCTGCTGTTTTAGACTTTCCGTCTTTCTACATGCTCATAAAGAAAACCCTGGATGTGGCCTGGTGTGGTGGTTCACGCCTGTAATCCCAACAATTTGGGAAGCCGAAGAGGTGGGATAGCTTGAGGCTAAGGGTTCAAGACCAGCCTGGGCAACATGGAAAAACCCCATCCTCTGCAAAAAATTTAAAAAAAAATAGCCAGGTGTGGTGGCGTGTACCTGTAGTCACAGTTACTTGAGAGGCTGAGGTGGGAGGATCACTTGAGCCCAGGAGGTAGCGGTGCAGTGGGCTAGGATTGTACCACTGCATTCCAGTGTGGGTGAAAGAATGAGACCTTGTCAAAAAAAAAAAAAAAGAAAGAAAACAGAAAAAGAGAGAGAAAACCCCAGGTGTCTAAATCTTGTTGACACTGTCTCAAACATTCATTCTTTTCACGGACATCATTGGATGCTGTGAGTTTAGTCTTTATTAAGATCTCATTTGTGTACCCTTTTATTCAGGTAATAAAATATATTGTTATTAATAATATTTTCATTGAGTCAATACTTATTATTTATTGATCTCTCATTATACAGCATGTTTTAAATAAATCACATTTTATTTTGATAACAGAACTCTAAACTAGGTACTTGAATCTTGATTTTTAACTATGAAGAAACCAAAAGCCGGAAAGGTAAAATGATCTCCCGCAGGCCATAGAGCTACTAATTGGGGGTTCTGGGACTCAATTCAAATCTGCCTGGCTCTGGGTCACAAAGCCCTTTCCTTTGGGAATGCCATCTCTCTCATTCCCTGCTGACTCATGCCTACTCGGGGAAGGCCTACTTCTTCTGCCCAGCACGCACTGCACCTTGGCAGCAGGCGTAAGTTTTTTTACAGTTACATTCCAGAGCAGCAATGCTCAGATTTGGTGGCACCTTAGAATTACTTGGGGAGCTCTAGGTCCTACTTCTAGATATCCTAATTTCATTGGTCTGGACTGGGCCTGAGCATCTGGATTTATGAAAGTTTTCTGGCAATGTGGATATGCAGCAAAGTTACAACAATTGTTTTAGAGCAGTGGCCCTCAAGTAGAATGTGCACACAAACCTCTTGGGGTTACAGAATATCCTTGTGTTACAGAATATCCTGATTCAGCAGAACTGAGGTTGGACCTGAGATACTGAATTTCCAAAAAGCTCCCAGTGATGCTATTCTGTTGGCCCGCAGACCAACACATTGCTGGAAAGGACCCAGAATATCCCCCTTTTCTCTGCATAGCCTGCCCATCTCCTCTTCTCCAGGTCACCCTCCTCCTGGGAGAAATTCTCCAGTCCAGGGTTTGCACTGTGCTTTCAATATAGCTGTTTTCTTTCAGCAGCTCCTGTTAATCATGGGAAAGTTCCGTCTCAACTAAAACTCTCTGTTAGCTGAGTAGAATGGGGGTGGAATGTAAAGAAGTCAAGGTCACAAGATCAGTACCCAAGTTTAATACCCACAGGGACCAGTTAGCTTTTCTGTGCTCTGAACCCAAGTCTCCAGGCCAGCCATGGCTCAGATGTATGGGATTGTCCCTGAGAGATGAATGCTTCATGTCCATCACACACGCAATACTCACCAGAACAGCAGCCACAGTCTGACTCCCACTCACTCAAAGGTCAATAGCGTATCTTGATAGGAAATAAAGACACAGCAATGTTAGCTACAGTCGGGTGCTTACCTGTGCCCGGCACTGAGGTAAACATTTTAGAATCCTCGCAACATTCTGTGAGGTAGGTGGTCTCATTATCTCCATTGGATAAATGAGGAAATGGGGTTCATGGTTTTCACCTTCTGACAGCATACAACCTGTAAATAACCCAAAATCCAAGGACTTAGGCCAGTATGCCAGGTGCCAACCAATGTAAATTAGGGGTGATAAAGGATTTGCAGCTCTTTGGGGATGGAAACTTCAAAATACGTCTTTCTACCATGTCCCTGTCAAGCTTCTTTAATCTCTGCATTAATTGTCCCCTCTCTCAGTTTATACTGATGTTGACTGCCTTGTTTATTTATTGTGTTTTTAGAGAAGCTCAAATTAGACCATCCGTATGTTTAAAAAGAAAAATTGAAGAACTGCATAATATTGGGAGCATTTTAGCTTCATCGAATCTGAGCAGCAAATGTATCCACAGATTTACCTACCATAATTTAAGTCTGGTCCTTCCAATCTACCCTTCTTTTGATTTGTCATCAGTGTACAAGGTCATAATTCTCGTCTAAGAGCCTAGAGATTTCCCCAGTCAACTTTGTTTGATTCTAACGTACCTGACTAGTGGAGTCTGCAATAGTTCTATAGGTTAAAGAAATACTAATGTTTTATTTTTAAGCGAAAAATTCAAAGGAAGCTACATCTTTTTTGCTTTAGTGTTCAGAAACACAAATTTTTGATATTTATAATGAATACTGACTAATAAAGTCTAAGGATTGTATAATTTTGATTTTTGATGTTAGTTTGTTTATTTGAGACAGGGTGTTGCTGCTCTGTTGCCCAGGCTGGAGTTCAATAACACAACGTTGGCTCACTGTAGCCGTGACCTCCCTGGCTCAAGTGATGTTCCCACCTCAGCCTCTCACGTAGCTGGAACTACAGGCTTCTGTCGCCATGCCTGGCTAATTTATTCTTTTTTTTATATAGACAAGGACTCACCATGTTTCCCAGGCTGGTCTTGCATGCCTAGGCTCAAGTGATCCCCTAGTCTTGGTCTCCCAAAATGGTGAGATTACAGACATGAGCCACTGCACCTGGCCGGGATGGTATTATTTAGTACTAAAGACAAACTGCTAAAAACTAAGTACCAGATAGCAAAACTTTCTAGAAGTATTCACCATTAGCTTTCTCTGCTCAATTCACCAATTATACTCTCACTGTAAATCAAGTCAATCAATTAGTCAACAGATTTTTATTGAAAACTCTATACATGAGGCACTGTGTTGAGACCCAGCAATTGAAAGAGTCCAATATAAGGCCTCCTCACGAGGAGATGTGGCCCTTTCTTGTAAATAGAACTTTAAAAAATTAATTGTTTACTTCCTCTATAAGTTATTTTCTCTTGACGTCATGGAAGATCTATAAATTCTGATAAATACTTTTATTTTGAGTTAACTTCCTTCAGCATGCTTCAGTCAATAATAAAAAAATGGAACTCATGATTCTTGCTATTTTAATTAAATTAAACCCTTGAAACCCCCATCTCTCAAGTGATTTTCCACTCCCTTCTATGGGTTTATTTCCTAATAGGCACTTTATTAATCTCCAAAGTCATTTATTTATTCCTTTAGATACCCTGCCCATTTTTCCTGCAGTGAATGTTTAAGTTCTATGCTGCTAGAAGTTTCTTCCTGGTTTGGTGTTCAAAGCCAGGAACAGTGACTGGAAAGTCAGAGAAACTCAACAAACTTTCCTTGAATGAGTGAGTGAATAAATGAAAATTGGCTATGAATGTAGTAGAAGTGAATTCTACCCCTAGATGACAAGTTAAACAAAGATGCCCTTTTAAGCCCTCTGTCAAACCGTAAGACTTTAGAATTTTACAATTCAGTTTTCTAATTAACAATAATAACCACTACTTGAGCAGGCCAATATATAGTCAGAGTGGTTAGGTGGCCAGTGACCCAAAGACGCTAGTCATCGAAACAGCACTCAGTATTGATATTTTCTCTATTGTATTGTGCTGTGTTTCAGTCTTCAAAGGTGTCTTGTATATATATTTTACTTTTTAATCTTCTAAAGACAGTTTTACTAATTAGACACCTATTATTTTTGGCAAAGACCCAAAGTTAACCTTCACTGTATTGCTCTAATAAAGCTTGTTTTTAATGAAATAGGTGACTAAGCTATTGTTAACAATCTAGAGTAATGAATGTATGGAGGATTTTCAGCTGTCTAAAGAAAGAGTTAAGTTATATAGATATAAAATTTGTTTCACATGGCTTAAAAGTGTAGACAATTACAGAAGAATGTTTAGAGAAATGAAAACGTGTAAGGTTGTGAATACAAATTTGTCATCAGTCCCCATAATATTAAAATAAAAGTCTATTTCTTGAAGCATAAGAAAATTGTTTCAGCATTAGAAGAAATATAATAAAATGAAATCTATACATTTATAACCAATTACCACTTATGAACATTCATTGCATAGCCAAAGGACCAGACCTTCAATGTATATATTTTTAAATGTTACTGTAATCCTGTGAAATAGATATATTAACATCATTTTACAGCTGAAGAAACTGAGGGCTGGAGAGATTAAAGAATTAATGCCAAGCTAAATCTGGGATTTGAACCAGGTATCCTTCCTGTGCCGTGCTCTTTGCACTCTACAGCACTGCCTCTTGTGGCTTTGGCTGAAATTACACAGTGTAAATGTGATCTTTAAGATGCTTAGGTTTGAGAAACTCTACTTGTGTGATTATGAGTGCTTTTTAAATTTTCTAATTTATATTTATTATTCCAAATTTATTCAAGAAATATGTTACATTTTAAAATGTGAATCTAAAAATATTCATTGGGTTTTGGGGAGGGTGTTTATAAATCTTTGAAGACATTGCAAAGGGTACTATCTGTACTTCCCTCAACTTCCCCTTGGAACTGCTGTGAGAAACAAGCTATTAGGCTTGGTAGATCGCTGGTCCAACTCAGCATGGCATATCTGAAGATGAACTATTCACCAAGTCATATTGAATGTGCCTTCCAGTCTCGTAGCCTTTCCTGAAACTCGATAGCTAATAGAATGCCATATTCAAAAGGCATTGAGCTATTTAATGTGTTTTCCCCAGTGCTTTGAGTCTGGAAATCATGATATAAGTTATTACTACAATTATTTTCCGACCTTCATCTGCCAAAGGAAGTGAAATCAATTCAGTCCACATCTTGACTGCAATGCTGGTGTAAAAGATCCTGTACCTACTCTGAACATGGATCTTTGAAATTGAACCTACTGATGCAACATAAATTTTAGAAAAGTCATCTTCAACTGCCAGGCTGGCCGCAGGACTATTTAAAACATGATTTGGGGACCTCTATTTCAATTTCCATTACTCACAGGTCACAGGTCTTCACCTTTGTTTAGGCAGGTCCTAAACTAATGCTCTCACCGAACTGAATAGTTCTGCTGTCATCCGCAGGTTACTTGACCTCTCTCTATTACAGTTTGTTTTCGTGTAAATTGGGAACTGTTCCATCTGCAATTCACTCAGTAGGCATTTTGTGATGCTGTTTGTCTTGGTGGTCCTATGAGGAACCCATGAGTGTAGCACGGTCCTGAACTTTATCGAAGTTACAGAATGGGCCCTCCTTCTGATTTTAACTCTTACTCACCGCAGGCATTGCAGAGGCCCTGAGCCATGCCAAGTCTCAGCTTCCTTTATTTATTTATCTTTTTTTAAGTAGGGATAATTATAGATGTTCCTCATAGAGTTGTTGTGAATAGGAAATGAAATGGTATGTGTGAAAAACTTGCCACAGTGACAGTCACAGAGTGAGATCCTTATGGGCAGTAGATGCAACTAAGCAGGCATATAAATGCCAATCACTTTGAATGTGATAATCTTGTACTCATTTTGTAATTAATAATCTTGTAATAATTATTGTTTGTTTTTTGTTGATTCATATAATTTGATTTGCATATATATTCACTGTTGAAAAATTGACAAAGAGAAAATGGAGGCAGAGATATCTCCATAGCTAGATTCTATCACTGCTACCTACAACCATTTTAAATTGCTGTTAACGTTTTGGTGTTTTTCGCTTTCATTTTTATTAACACAATAAATATTTTCACTGATATAATTATATATACTTATACAAGTTTTACGATACCTTCTTCATTCTATAATGAAAGATAAATACTTAATATTGCTATTACAAATACTGGCAACTATTAATTAATATTTTCATTCTGTATGTAATTATGTAATTATTTTTATCTATTTAGAAACTATAGATAGTAAATTAAGAAAAATATCAGTATTTGTAATTCTGTGAGCCAGAGAGAGCCACCATTAACATTTTAAGGTATTTTCTTCTGGTCATTTTTTATGTGCATAGACCTATGATTTAATCTAAGGTGCCAGTGATTGTCAGACCTACAATTATTTCCTAAGGAAAAAAAAATGCTGCCAAATAAACACTGACACACTGCTTTGTACCTCTTAGAACTTCTGTTTTGTATGCCTTGAAATGGCCTTCAAATTACATAGGCAGAGGTTTTTATCGTAGTATCAGTCTCGGGCATACATTAAAAATAAATGCAAAATTAATTGGGTAACATATTCCTTGGACAAAACCACATTCACGGTCTGTCTCTCTTGACTCCTCTTTGGCACATTCACATCTGTGTCCAACATGGTATGGTCTTCTGTGCTGCTGTTTCTCCCAAGTAAACAATCTTTTTTCAATGTTGAATCACAGCATAATATTTTAAAGCCATTTTAAATAGCAATTAAACTTAAAATTTGCATTACCAGAAATGTGTATGACTTATGAAATAATGAAGCTGTGCCCAGTTTTGCCCAACTCTACACAGTTTTCATGTGGCCAAGCACAATCATATGAGGACCAACAGTGACCTATTGACAGGAAGGTGCACCCCAATTTTAGGCATGCCACAGTGCAAAAAA
The DNA here is from genome assembly GCF_006542625.1 of Nomascus leucogenys. Classification (NCBI taxonomy): domain Eukaryota; kingdom Metazoa; phylum Chordata; class Mammalia; order Primates; family Hylobatidae; genus Nomascus; species Nomascus leucogenys. Next base: position 30,004,462 of record NC_044400.1, read on the forward strand.
TATACACAGCTAGAACAGCTTGAAAAATTACATATTTTTTCCTTTAGGGTGCTTTATTTAGTTTTATCTCTCTTTTTTTATTCCCATTCAATATTGAGAACATTTCCCAGTATCTTTAAGACTCTTAAAAAAATCTCTTTCAAAGTCTTCAATTAATGTAGCACCAAAAGCCTTCAGCTTTTGAGGCTTTTAGAAAATTACGAGTATTGAAAACAAACCTTCCAAACAGGAATATACTGAAAATTATTCCTACAAAAGCAAAGGAGGAACGGAGCCAATTAAATGATGGACACTCAGATATGTACAAAATTTAATTTTAAAAACCCATAATTACATGTTGGAATCTCTTGACTTCTGGGAAGAATATTTTGATAGAGCTCCTATTTTTAATTAGATAAATTCATATCATATCAGAGAGAAATAAAATTGAGAAAGTCTATGATTTCACATAAACCTCAATCTGATCATAGATTGAAAAGAAGCATAGAGGCATTTTATTTGACAAGTTATATTGTGTATTATTTTTATTGGAGAAAGATATTATAAAAGGAGGGGAAAACACTTCATATATAAAATATTTGACTGCAATATGTTAAAAACATTATGCAAAAATATTAGAATTAAGAATATCTTCCACTTATCAAAGTTTTTCTGAATTTTCCAGAAATCTCAGCATCTAAAGACAGAATAAATAATATCATGGTCTACAAAGAAGCAGCAGGTAGTTATGTCAACAATTTCCAACATATAAATGTTAAACTATAATTCTGAAGAAAACTGTAAGCAGTTTTCTATAAAAATTACCATATTGAAAGAATACATTTTTCAGAAAAATGCAATAACGAGGTAGTAGAAACAGAGCTAAAGCGTAAAGTATATGAATAAGTAACAAGAATAATTATTATTTTAGTTTGTAAAAATAATTTTATTGGTGAAAATTGTTTTATTTCTTAAGTTTAAAAACCCCACCTATATAATAAAGTCAGTTTGTGATTCAGGAAATAAATACTTTTAAAATTTTTTAAATTTTTTTATACTTGAAAATCATCTCTCATATGGTGCTTAATAAGATATTTAACTCTTTCCTCACTGTAGATCATTCAGGATAGTTCTATTTCCTCTACTGTACTCAATAGAAATGGGTACCTCTCCCTTTGCAATTCTGATCATTTTGTTAGGATAGATTCCAAGCAGTGGAATTTCTAAATCTTATAAGAATTTCAAAACTCAATTGCATTGAATGGTACTCTCTGAATATCAAGAAATAAAATATTAAAATTCCAATGCATAGTTTAATTCTATGCATAATCCAATGCAGTTAATAACAATCCAATGCATAATTGAAACAAAAAATATTTTTAAATAGGTTTTAAATAACTAAAAGAATATCAGTAGCACTTTGTAGTAACATAATGTTCAGCAAATTATATGAATAGAACTTGTGAAAATTATTTTTAAGTAGTTATAATTTTCAATCAATTATATTTCTAAATTAAAGGCATTTACTAGGTATTGGCTGTGTTCTAAGCATTATGCATACTTCTCTCTGTCTAGCAAAAGAAAGAAAAGATCTTGTTCTTAAGAGATTCTTCTGGTAGTGACTGAAATGCATACACCGAGATAATCACCATAAACCTCTACAATTGTCCTAGTAAAACACCCGAGGACAGCAAACACAGAGACTGACCAACCTCACCTGCAAGAGAGTAGGGCTGGGACCAAGCATGCTTGGGGTAGATTTCAAAGGAAGCAGTGAGAGTGGAGCTGAGTCTGGGAGGCTGAGCAGTTTGACAGCAGAGAGGAGAAAGAATGTAGGTATATAGGGACAACATGGATGTAGTCCTCAAATAGGGAAAAGCATGGTGTACTTGAGGAACACAGACCACTGTGAAGTTGATCCCAGGATGCATGGGGCTGGGAGAAAAGGTAGGGTAGAAGGAGGCTGGGGGTCCTGTATTAAGTTGGGATGTGTCTTATTTGTCCCGTCATGGATGTTCTGATTGCATTAAATTGCACTTTTCTCTTGAGGCTGGCACTTATGCTACTATCCCACATAGCATATTTATTTGAGACATATTTAGTGATACCTTGTTTTCTGCATACCAGACACTCTTCTGATCCCAGAAAAAGAGCCTTGGGCACAACAGATAGATACAATAGCAATCCATAAAAAAAAATAAGGTAATTTTAAATAATGAGAAGTATTATGAAATAAGTAAAACAGGAATTTTTTTTTTTTAATCCTCAGGCTGGAGTTCAATGTAAACATATTCTGAATTAAGACAGCAGGGATCTCTCTTAAAAGATGATATGTGGACTATAGCATAATGCTAAGAAGAGTCCAGCCATCTTTAGTACCAGAGGAGAAGAAATATAGGCAGTGGAAACCACAAAATGACAAGTGCAAAAGCCCCGGGGCAGGATCAAGCTTGGCAGTTTGAAGAACTGGAGGAAGGCCAGTACCTGAAGTTCCAGAACAGAATAAGGATGAGATGGGTACAGGAAGGGAATGTAGAGGTATTTAGAGGCTTATAGGTCTTTGCGAGGAGCTTGAATTTGATGCTAAATGCTATGCGCAGCTACTGGAAGTTTTTAGACTAAAGTAATATTTTCCGGCAACAAAAAATTCGCACTTTCACTTTAATGTGGAAGTGAGCACATGCCACATGTATTACTCAGTATAATGTACCCATGACTTTATATAATATTTAAAAATATAGCTTTGCATAAAACTAGAGAGGAGATGGCTGGGTGCACCGAGGCGGGTGGTTCACAAGGTCAGGAGTTTGAAACCAGCCTGACCAGCATGGTGAAACCCCATCTGTACTAAAACTACAAAAACTAGCTGGGCATGGTGGCGGGATTACAGGCACCCAGCTTCTCGGGAGGCTGAGACAGGAGAATTATTTGAACCCAGGAGGCGTAGTTTGCAGTGAGCCGAGATCCTGCCACTGCACTCCAGCCTGGGAGACAGAGCAAGACTTCATCTCAAAAACAAAACAACAACAACCACCAAACAAACAAACTAGAGAGGAGGAGAGCTTGCACATGGTTCTCCGGTTGATTTCTTTTTTTTTTTCTTTTTTTGCATAACTGTGAAGATCAATTTGGATTGCTACTATCTCTAGTTTTGATCATTAGGGCTCATGTTTGGCAGAGGTGGGGGAGTCGTTTATGTGGAATGGATTATGTGGTGTACAGAGGCCTACTAGGTAGATACCTCAGTTTCAGCCTTGTATGCTTGAATATATAGAGAAGACTTTCTGACTTTTCTTTCAGTACAATATTATTTGAGAAATCAGTTAATTTTCCTTCTGATTGTCCTTATGGCAGTTGTTACTGAGGATAGCGAAAATCGCCTCGTGTCCATTGAATACGGCTGGGAGACAAAATTGAGTATGGATCTTCTTCTGTCTGTGTATTTATAGATGTTGTTTCTGTGTGATATAAAAGACCTTTCATTAATTGACTTAAAAATAATTAGTGCTTACAACAAATATTTTGTCAGGAAAGTAAAGGAATAAAAGAATGGCTACTCCATAGGCAAAGAAGCCCCAAGACCTGCTGGTTGCCCATTTTTGTGTTTATTTCTTGATTATATGCTAAACAAGAGGTGGATTATTCATGTGTTTTCCAGGAATGAGGTGGACAATTCCAGAACTGAGGGTTCCTCCCAATTTTAGACCATATGGGGTAACTTCCTGACGTTGCCACGGCAGTTACCATCATTCTGACTTTGACTGATTTTCACTCAGCCTTTTTCCAAGAGGTAATCATCTGCAAGAAATGAGTGATTAAAGGAATTCTTTAGGAAATTAAAAGTAACAAAAAGTTTTAGATAATCCTCCCCTGAGCAGTATGTTATGTCTGCATATTCGATGAAGAAAGTCCTAAAACCTATTATGTACATTTATATGGTACCTTTCCCTTCTATTCATATTTTGGTCTATTCTTTTTTATATGTATATCTTACTAGATCCATTCATATCATACAGGCTGCTATTCACTTGATTATAATGATAGTGCACATTTTTTTTTCATGCAATGTGTCAAGGTAATTAATATTAGCTGCTCACAACAGAAAATCACCCTTGAAATTCCAGTGGTTTAATACCGCAAAGATTTATTTCTAAGGTCTGTGATTGGGTGGCCATTCACCATCTTGTAGCGTGCTACTTAGAACAAGCACCCTACAAAGTTGCAAAGGCAAGCTGAAGATGCACAGCGGCTCTTAACTGCCCACAAATGGCCCACAGCACACACCCTCACAGTGTACTGGGCAGATCTGGTTTCATGGCTAAGTGTAATGGAGGACATGAAATGGATGGTGAACACTGTCTTTGTCACCACCAGCCTTTCTGTCACCAAATATCTGCTACCCTCTTATACATGTACACTCCCATCTTTTCCGGTCCCTCCAGTCATTGATGGTCATGATACACCATACTTTTGTTATTCATGCTTTTGAAAGTCATTCCAAAGTGCCATCGAATTACCTTGTCTACTTCCAAGACCACGTGTGTGGTAGTTTTCATAAAGTCGACATGTGGCCTCTCTTAGTATAGAGACCTTGACTTAAAAAAGAATTAAAATTTAAAAAATGAATATCATCCCTTCTCCTCAATACCCCTTCTCCCCATAAATGTATACACATATATATCCAATGTGCAAAAGTAGAACAGGAAGAGGATAGCTGCAGTAGACACTGCTATTCATTCAGAAGGTAGGACTAGAAAAGGGCGCTCTGCCACTCAAGGGTCCCCAGGCTGCAGCTGTTCTGCAGTCCTGTTGAGTAAATGCTGCAACATCCTCCTGCCTTGGAAAATGGAAGCTTGATTTGCTCTCTGGGGCAGCTCGTTTGTCTATCATCATCCAGGCTGTTAGACTCCTCCCTGGAAGGTTATTCTTTTCTTATTACTTTCTCTGGCATCAGCAAAAATGGAAATTAGGGTATATGCCTTTTGGGGTTATACTTTCTCCTCTCACTTCCTATCCACAGAAAGTTAGAGCCACAAGGAATATTTTAAGCACCAAATATTAAAAAGTCTTTCTGGTCCAAACTCATGGTATATTTGGTAAAATACTTGCCTCAAAAACTAAGTGAACTACTGGTCAATATGCTTGGTTCTCCATGCTGGTAACCACACCCACAGTTCTTTTGGAAGTTTTGACCTCTGTCGCAGTGTCCCCTCCCTGAGCCTGTCTCTCTCAACTTAATTTCAAATAATCTTTCTGGGAAAATGCACAGGAATGATACACCCTTTGGATCTTTACACTGAATTGATTTATCTAACTGAGAGATTGTACTGGGTCTTTGCTGCTGAAAATCTTTATAAAGTCCTATCATTTCTTTTGGTTATCTAGAAGCACTGTTTTTTCCAATCAAAAATTTCCCACATTTCTGCAATCTTCCAATGTCTCCTTCTCCCTCATATATATAATCTTTTTTCTCTTTTTTCTAAACCTTACCACACACAGCTGATATACTCTTCTGATTTGCAGCTTCTTCCCTTAAGACTTAAGTCCTCTGTGCATATAGTCTGCCTTCAAAGGTCATGATTTCAATAAAGGATTCACCATCATCAAACGTAGTTCTCCATCTTTCCAACTTCCATTATCAGACTCCTTGCCACCCATCAGAGAACTGCTAAGCCAGGCAATCCACATCTAATTATTATTATTATTTATTATTATTATTATTATTATTATTTTGAGATGGAGTCTCACTCTGTTCCCCAGGCTGGAGTGCAGTGGCGCAATCTCAGCTCATTGCAACCTCTGCCTCCGGGGTTCAAGCAATTCTCCTGCCTCAGCCTCCTGAGTAGCTGGGATTACAGGTGCTCACCACCATGCCTGACTAATTTTTGTTCTTTTAGTAGAGATGGGGTTTTACCATGTAGGTCAGGCTGATCTCCAACTCCTGACCTTGTGATCTGCTCATCTCGGCCTCCCACATATCCAATTATTTACTGGCACTCCCTTCTTCTTTTTAGGTTATTTGTTTCTTTTATAAAACTTTTATTTTAAGTTCAGGGGTGTAAATGCAGGTTTGTTACATAGGTAAACTTGCATCATGGAGGTTTGTTATACAGATTATTTCATCACCCAGTTATTAATCCTAGCACTGTTCCCAAACTGAACTGAGGGTCTGGCTGCTTATTTTCATGGCCCAACAATGAGATGAAGATGAGCTGGGAAAGAAGGGAGTTTATGTCTGTAACTGGGTACAGGGAGAAGGCTTGGAAAATATCACCAGACCAACTCAAAATTACAAAGTTTTGCAGAGCTTATATACCTTCTAAGCTATATATCTATGTGTAAGTGTTCATTCATCAAAAGTCATAAGTGATTAACTTCTTCTAAACTGTAACTAAGATCTGAGTCCTGGAGACCTTCCTCTGGAGCCTCAGTAAATTGACATAATCGAAATGGGTCCAAGTGCTGGGGTGATTGACCTTATCTTATCTCCTGCTAAATCATGAAGGTTTGGGGAGTTGCTTCAGACCCCCAATAAACTTGTTTGTGGAGGCCTGGGGAGTTTCTTCAAACCTCCAATAAAACTTGTTTAATCCTAAATGGGTCCTGTTAAGAATTCCTTCATTATCTTGTCATACGTCAAGGCCCAGAGAAGGCCTAGGCAAAACTCTTAGTGGGCTTTTGTTACCTTCCAGCCTTTGTGTAAGGACGCTGGCTCCATCAGCTTTTAATGTTTAACTTAACCACTTAGTGCTGAAACAATTGTTCTAGAGGCCTGACTGCTGACTGTTCAGCCATTAGGAAGACCTGGCCTGCCACAGTATCATAGGACTATCTCCTTAGTGTAGCTAAAGATGGGGGTCCTTGTCACACAGCCGTGAAAAATATGTCTCGCAGACAATTTGAAGGGGAAAAAAACAGAATTTATTGGACGAAAAGGAAAGAAAAGGGAAACAGAGACTCGTCACAAAGCTGGAGAGAGAATCCCGCTAGTATATGCTTCCTACATCACAGATTGAATCTCAGGTTTCACGCAGGAAGAGGAGGGGCCAGGCTCTTCCCCACTGCAATTGGTGCAAATTTTTGTGGCTTCCCCCCAGTGTGAATGCCTCCTAGTGCACAGGCTGGTTGGAATTTCTCAGGGGACCCCTCCTTACCTGGCTGTCTCAACAGCACCCATTAGTTATTTTTCCTGATCCTCTCCCTCCTCCCACCCTCCACCCTCCAAAAGGCCTCAGTGCATTTTTGTCTTCTATGTATCCATGTGTTCTCATCGTTTAGCTCCCTCTTATAAGTGAGAATATGCAGTATTTGGTTTTCTGTTCCTGTGTTAGTTTGCTAAGGATAATGGCCTCCAGCTCCATCCATGTCCCTGCAAAGGACATGATCTCATTCTTTTTTATGGCTGCATTGTATTCCATGGTGTATACGTACCACATTTTCTTTATCGAGTCTATCATTGATGAGCATTTAGGTTGATTTCATGTCTTTGAATAGTGCTGCAATGAACATGTGTCTGCGTGTGTCTTTGTGTAGAAGCACTTGATTTCAAGCTACCAATTTCAATACTAGTCTAAGTAATTAATACTAACTGTCATGGAAGACAAACTTCCAAACTCTCAATGTTGAATGCAGCAATGTATTTCTCACATTATAATTGGATGTGGATGAGGCATCCTTCCTTCATCTAAAGCTTAGCCACCTGGAATGTGGCTTCCGCCTGATGTCTGAGGTCACAAAGGCCATGGTGAAGGGAAGGACTAATGGATGTGGTACCCTAGCTTTTAACCATCTTGTCCCATAGTTAATACACACCACTCTTGCTTGTGTCTACTTGCTGGAACTAGTCTGATGGCTCCAATCTCATTCAAGTATGGCTAGGATGTTTAGGAGAACACATGTAATATTTGGTGAGGATTAAATCTCTTTCTCACACTATTACAAATCAGCTTTCCTTTGTAAAACTGCTTTCACGTCCATGATTTAATGTTAATTTCAACTGTTTCTTAGAGATGAGACAGAAAAGTCAAGACTCATTCCAGCTCTGTGGATGAGAAAATCTATGAGTATCCACCTGTCTTTGATTACACTGACTTTCATAGCATTTCCTCTTATCTTAGGTTTACTGCACACAAAAATCTGTTTTTTTATTCTCCAAACACTATCACTGAGCCCAAACATTTCTGTAATCACAAAGACACATAATCACAAGGAAGGCAAATAAGTCTGATAAACTATAACAAGTGCAGAGTCACCTCACTGAGTCCATAGGAAGGATCTGCTGGAGGAAGGGTGGTTTAAGCTGATGCATTTGGGATGGATAGGAATGAGTCACTTGAAGATGGGAGAGGAGTGTAGTTCTAGGCATGGAGCAGAGAATAGAGCAGGCTGGGAGGAAGAAGAGCGTAAGAATCCTTGGTACGATGGAGGAAGGTCATCAGGTCTGCAATGCCTCCTGTAGAGGGGACAGCAGTGGGACTGGACCGCAGGCGAGTGGCAGGGATAGAAGCACTGGCAGGCCACATGAAAGAGGTTAGTTTATGCTGAAGATGGAAAATTTAAGCAAAGTAGGGCCAGGAACTTTTTCATTCCCTTGCCTTCCTCCATTGCTCTGCAGGCTGCAAGGACTTAGAACAGATTTGGCCTGAGAGCCCACAGCAGCTTTTCAGCAGGCAGCTTCTCCAGATGATTAAACAAAGGTAACCAGAGGGCCAAAGGGCATGACTCTGCTGCAGCTTTCACCTTGAAACACTGAGGGGAAATCTACTTGCCCATCAGATCCAGTTACAGGAAATACAAAACCCAAGCATTCTAGATATAATGTTTTTCTGCTTTGGAGAAAAATATATCCTCAAATACTTTGGTACAAAATACCACAGTGAAAAGTTTTAAAACATTGTATGTTTTTAAACAAAATGAGCTCCCTGAAGAAATTGCAGTATCTAAGCTCACACTTGTTTCTTCTTGAATTTGTGATTTAGCAGTTTTGGGATTAGGCATCACGTGCTTTACAAAGATGTTGATCTGTAATTGCTAGTACTGACTCTTTTGCTTTGATGATGGATTATATAACATTTGCAATTGATAGTCTCTGAATCTTTATTTTCTTTGCAAAGGTAGAATGCCATCTCCAAAAACTGGACAGCTGTACTTGCTAAATAAAGTGTAGTTTCAATCAACCTCTTAAACTATCATGCCTTTTACAGTTTGTGAACTAACATTGCACTATTCATTTTGCTCTTATCCATCACACTTGACTCTTGCCTGCATTTCTGCTCCCCAAGCAGGGACATGAGAAGGCAATCACTAGTGAAGGATTTATGCATAATGTGGTAATCTTGGCTCTCCTCATATAGTTAAATTTCATTGATACTGTTTTGGAAAATGACTTTATAATGATGTGAGATTATGCTGCTCAGCTTGGCTTACTACCTATAGTGCTATGTGACACTCATATACAATTATACTCCACAAAAGAAAGCAGGACACACTCACACACTCATATCCCATTCACTGTATACCTCCTAAAACCTCCTTCCCAAAAGCTTTTATTCAAACCATGTTTCACCCTCTCCCAGATCTTGGCACTGTATCAGGCCTATGATGATACTCCTGATGCAACAGCAACTGTTGCCATTTTGCCTGTGATCTCTTGGGTGACTAATTTCTAGATCCACCTTAAAAACTCCACTCAGATTATTGTTGGAGGACAGTCACCACAGGTGACTCCTTAAGGGAAAATGTCACTGAAGTACTGTTATGGACTAAATTTTGCTATCCCCAAATTCATAGATTGAATTCCTAACTTCCAAAGTGACTATATTTAGAGATAGGACCTTTAAGGACATAATTAAGACTAAATGAGGTCATTAGGTGAAGCTCCAATCCAATAGGACTGATGTCTTTGTAAGAAGAGGGAAAGACCCTAAGATGGCACACACAGAGGAAAGGCCTTGTGACAACACAGTGAGAAGGCAACTGTCTGTAAGCCATGTAGTGAGGCTGCAACAGAAACTAAAACAGCTAGAACTTTGATCTGAGATTTCCAGTTTCCAGAACTGAGAAAACAAACTTCTATTGTTTAAGCCACACGGTCTATATTTGGTTATAGAAATTCTAGCCAACTGTTACAGACTATATACTGTTACAAATAAACAAATAAGTAAAAACATGCTATCCCTATCCCTTTGCTCTCTTTCACATTTATGTGCTGGTCTTAGCTTAGTTTATTCTGCTATAACAGAATAACACAGACTGGGTAATTTTAAATAAACAGAAATGTATTTGGCTCATGGGTCTAGAGGCTGGGAAATCCAAGAGCATGTCTCCGGCATTTTATGAGAGTCTTTGTGATACATTATCCCATGGCAGACTGTGAAGGGACACAGAGGGCGAGGGCAAGAGAGGGAGAGAGGAAAAGGACCAAACCTACCATTTTACCAGGAACCCACTCCTGGAGTAACTAACTCGCTCCGCAAAATAGCAGCATTGATCCATTCATGAGGGCACAGCCCTTGATGACCTTAATCACCTCTTATCAGTCCCCACCTCTCAACACTCTTGCACTGGGGATTAGGTTTCCAACACGTGATCTTTGGGAGATACTAGCAAGCCACAGTGGTACCCAATTTTGTCACCTGTAGATTTGGCTCTTTCCCCTGACCAAAGACTTCTGGGCTTGAGTAAGCTGAGTATGTTGTAAAGAGTACTTAGTTTAGAAAGTAGCTAGTCCAATGTGAAATTCCTTTTTTGCCTTTTGTGAAATGAATCTTGTCACCAGATTCTGGCCTGGATCTTGTGTGTTTACTGCTCAGAGCTTCTTCCTAGGAATTGAATCCTTTGTTGCTCTTTGTTTTTTGTATTCTGACTACATAGATTTGCTCTTTGCCTACATAAAAGGACAAATTCACCTTCCTGTTGTTCCTTTCTTAGCTAATCTATCTTTTTGTATTTGACTGCAGTTCCCCATGAGTTGTGTTTTCCACCAGCTTCCACTGTGTTGTGGAAACACCCTCACTCCTTCTCATGAACATTTGGGAGGTTTATTTTTTTCATTTTGTCTAAGCCCTGCTGAATCATTACCAGCATATGGGGAAGAGGGAGGCAGAAACCAAGTATCACTCCCCTGAAGCTACTCAAACAGGACAGTATCTGTTTGGACACATAGCCAGAGTGTTATGGAAGAAATTCTTGTCAACTATGTATTCAGTCATGATACACATTTCTAAATGGTGAATTTCAAAAATAGATGATTCTACCTTGCAAACTTGTGCAAATGTATATAACAGACAGAGAAGCAGCAGCCTATCCATGTCACAGCGATAGAAAATGTCTGACTCTTCCTCTGAGGCTAGAAACAGCTGTTGATGGAGCTCACAGCAATCCAGACAGGTGTTCAAGTTAGAATCAAACAGTTGTCAAAATTTCTACTTCTCGCTGTTTCTTTAAAACATCAACACATTGTAGTATAATGTAGTTTTCAGCTATTAATGGAATTAAATATATAGATTATCTAAAAGAGTAAAAAAAGTTTAAAAGAGCAACTTCTTTGGGATCAGTTATTTCCACATGATGAGGCATGACCTAACTCACCTATCCGAATCATCATCATGATAATAATAACAATAACAACAGACTGGGCACCATAGCTCACATCTGTAATCTCTGCATTTTGGGAGGCCACAGAGGGGCATCGCTTGAGGCCAGGAGTTCAAGACCAGCCTAAGCAACATAGAAAGTCACTGTCTTTACAAAATATTAAAGAATTTGCCCAGCATGATTTTGCATGCCAGTAGTTCCAGATACTCAGAAGGCTGAGAGGGAGGATCACTTGAGCCCAGGAGTCCAAGGTTATAGCAAGCTATGTTTGGGACATTGCATTTCAGCCTGGGCAACAGAGTGAGATCCTGTCTCAAAAAGATAAAAAGTAAATACAAATCATCATAAATTTTACTCATGCCAGGAACTATGCTAGGTCCTGGGGAGATATGATGCTCAAGACAAAGGCTCTAACTGTATAAATAGTATACTTTAGCAACTTTATAAGTTGTATACTTTAGCAACAAGGATAATTGAATAAATAACTAGGCAAATCATTGGAAACATAAGTAATTATAATTTCTATGCTAAGGAGAAGTACTTCGCAAAGGGATAATATATAAATTGAGCCCTTGACCTAGGGCTGGGGACCAAGAAAGACTTCTGTGAAGCAGTAACATTTGTGCTGAGATATGAAATATAAGAGGGGATAACCACAGGGAGAAATGGAAAAGTAGACCCTGCAAGAAAACAGATGATATAAAAACATTGAACCAAGAATTGTTCATTAGAATTGCAGAAGGTCATAGGAGCCAGATAGGAAGGGGCCAGATCCTTCAGGTTTCTGATGGCAATGATAAGTAATTAGTTACTTAGAGTTCTGAAAGCACTAGACAGCTGTGAAGTATTCTTAAGTAGGGAGTAATATGAACAGAACCTCTTTAAAAAAAATAATATTCTGGCTACAATGTTGAGAGTCAATTGGAAAGAGACAAGAGCAGTGATGAGAAAACGAAGGAGGAAACTAGTAGCCATCAACAAGGAACAGTGGCATCTCTCAGTTCATGCCATACAAAAATGGCCAGAGCCTTCCTAATTTGCTTCCTAATTTTCAAAAGTATTCTCAGGACCTAGGTGTTTCTTTGAAGATGACCTCATTGATTCATTCAACCTCCATTGTTTGTGCACTGACTCTATGTGAGGCACTTGGGGAGGGAATGCACAGCTCTGGCCCCCAAGGAGTCCTCTAGGGACAGGCAATTGAGTTATGGTAGAATGGGGGTTATCCCAGGAGTAAACAAAAGAGGAATAGTCACACTGCAGGCCAGGTGTGGAGGCACACACCTGTAATCTCAGCACTCTGGGAGGCCAAAGCAGGTGAATTGCTTGAGCTCAGGAGTTTAAGACCAGCCTGGGCAATATAGTGAAACTCCATCTGTACAAAAATTACAAAAAAAAAAGTGGGGTGTGGTGGCACGCATGTCTAGTTCCAGCTACTCAGGAGGCTAAGGTGGGAGGATTGCTTGTGCCCAAAGTTTGACACTGTAGTAAGCTGAGATTGCACCACTGCACTCTAACCTGGGCGACAATAAAAAAAAAAAAAAAAAAAAAAAAAAAAAACAGACAAACAAAAAAGGTGACACTGCAAATGGCACCTAACCAGAAGCTGGGGAGTTAGGAAGTGTTTCACAGAGGTAATGCTGGTAATGCACAGAAGCGAAGGAAGAATGAAAATTATCCAAATGTTTCTCATGAGTATTGACTGTTACCTATAAGTTGTTAGTTTGACATTTAGGAAAGTTGAAAGCAAGACCCTAAAAACTATTTTGCTTAATTATGTCATTTTTTTAGGGGAAAAATAGTTACCATGTCTGCTATGGCTTGACTGTGTCCTTAAAGTTCAAGTGTTGGAAACTAATCCCAGTGCAACGGTGTTGAAAAGAGAATTCCTAGTAAGAGGTGATTAGGTCATTAGGACTTTGTCCATTACTGTTATTTCAAGTGTGGCATTGTTATAAAAGTAAGTTTGGTCACTTCTTGCCCTTTTGCTCTTTCGTTCTCTCTTGCCTTTCTGCTTTACATTATGGGATGACACAGCATGAAGACCCTCACCATGTGCCAACACCTTTGTATTGAACTTCTCAGCCTCCAGAATTGTGAGATATAAATTTCTTTTAAAAAATAAATTACCTAATATTTTGTATTCTTTTATAGCAATACATAATGGATGAAGATAATGTTGTTTTGCCTGTGTCCCTTATGGCACATTTTATTAATTGCCTATATATGTCTCTGCTCAGTTCTCAAATACTGTTTTTAATCAGGTCTCATCTTTCCTACTCAAACTAATTTCCAGTTCTTTGCACTCTTCCTGCTTCTTGTATATAAATCTGTCTCCTTAGCATCTTTTATTAGTCAGAGATCATGAGATTGCATTTGACAGAACCACAACTCAAATGGCTTAGTAAAAACAGGAACATGGTTAATTTATCTAGCTTGTAATTGAAGACTACACCAGTTCAAGGCACCTCTGGATACAGGAATCAAATGAGATCCCAGCTACGTGGTCCCTCTCTTCCTCCCCAAAGTGCTCCCAGTTTCTCCCACCCTCTCAGTCTCAGCCACCCTCAGCCTCTCACTTCTGCTTCACTCCCAGGAAGATATTTCTACCTGGAAGTGACTTAGACACAAGCAGTCTTAGGATGACAGCCTAACAGTGTGTTCCAAACAGAAGAAAGCAGCCTTTTTCCCTCAAATAAGTCTGGAAATTCAGAACTGAGCTCCACATGGTCAGACAGTTAATGACTCTGGCCAGGAATATGACCTATGTTGGTTGCCCAGACATCAGCCACACACACCCTCCTGACAGAGAAGAAGTGTGGCATCTGCTGCACACAGATGGCATGAGCTAACAGTGTGCACTGCACAGGTTCTCTAGAGAGTGTTGAGGTGCTATCACCAGAAAGAGAATGCTATGGAACCATCTCTACCCCAGAACACACCTGCATGGTCATGGATTTGCAAACTTGGTCTCTCTCTCTCCTTTTTTTTTTTTTTTTTTTTTGAGGTGAAGTTTTGCTTTTGTCACCCAGGCTGGAGTTCAGTGGTGCAATCTTGGCTCACTGCAACCTCTGTCTCCCAGGTTCAAGTGATTCTCCTGCCTCAGCCTCCCGAGTAGCTGGGATTACAGGTGCCTGCCACCACACCTGGCTAATTTTTGTGTTTTTAGTAGAGAAGGGGTTTCACCACGTTGGCCAGGATGGTCTCGAACTCCTGACCTCAGGTGATCCTCTTGCCTCAGCCTTCCAAAGTGCTGGGATTACAGGAATGAGCCACTGCAGCCAGCCTGGTTTCCCATCTAATTCTCTTCCTCCTGTGGAGGCAGGGATGAAGAAGATTATCTTAGTCCAGGATGCTATTAGCCTGGATGGCTTGAGTAACAAACATTTGCCTTTCATGACTCTGGAGCCTGAAAGTCCAAAATCAGGGTGCCAGAATGATTGGGTTTTTGCTTACTGCCCTCTTACTAGCTATATTGTCACATGGTCCTTCCTTGGAGACAGACAGAAAGAGAGAGAGAGATCTTGTGTCTCTTCCTCTTTCATAAGGACACAATCCTATCATGATGCTCCATTCTCATCACCTAATCTGATCCTAATTAGCTCCCAAGGTCCCATCTCCAAATACCCTTACACTGGGGATTAGAGCTTCAACATACGGTTTGGGGAAGGACACTAACCTACTGTCTACAACAAAGCTCTACTCACTGAAATCACCTATATTTGCTTCTCCTAGAACTCATCTTGCTGGGCATTGCTTCCACCTTTGATTTTTCTTACCAAACTGGAGCATTGTATCCAGGACCTGAAATCTGTGAACTAAAGGGTTTTTGGCTTTAGCCTCAGCCATTATTTTTCTATTGGTTGTATTCTGATATAATGTGACCCCAGATTCAGAAAGTAGGAAGACAAGTTCTTCGTTTGGGGGCTGAAATGCAAACTGAAGGTGAAGGACCTTGTATCTGCTGAAGGACAGTGAATGCTCAGTTGGCATGTCTTAGGTCTCAAGCGAAGAAGAAGAGATACAGGTGGGGAAGCAAGTGATAATTTAGCAACCAGATTATGTGGTTGTTGATACTCACTGCTTTATTTCCCCACTGGCCTCCATAGCTTTAGCAGTCTTCCCTAAACCTGGCTGGCAGCTAATTAGAAATGCCAAATTTCTAATGCCACCCCAGGCCTGCTGGATCAGAACCTACAATATATGACAAAGCTGGCGGCTCATTCACAACAACTTTACAGTTAGAGAAACACCGCTCTGAAAGTCTGAGTGCCAGGTACTCTGTGGTTCAGGGTGTGGGGAGAGATTTGAGATCCTACACTTGGCTATAATGTTAATGGGACATAATTATTTACTAAGCTCCTCCCACAGCAAAGTGAATTTCAAGGAAGAAATGTTGGGCTTACATGAACATCTCTTCTCTTTATGGAAAGTCACTTTTCATTGCTAACATTGGAAGACTTTTTTTTGTAAGAAAGTTATATTTTCTTTCCTGTAGACCAAGGTTAGTTGTGACCTCACATACCCAAGCTGCCAGTCTTGGTCATTTATTCACAACCCAACTTTGCTTACAAACCGTTTATCCATCCCCTGCCCTGGTTTCTAACATGATTCTTTATTACCTGCTCAGCTAGCAGACTAAATTTATTCAGTTTTCTTTTCCTTTGGCACAAACAGCCAATCCCAATGTTGCAAACTAAAATCAAACCAGATGTGCTAAGAATTTTATTGACTATTTTATGTAACAAGCTGAATTACCAGAAGGCTCAAACTAAATTAATCAAAAATTAAAGCATAGAAGATTTAAGCCAGACACTATTCAAACAGGCTTAAAAGGTTACCAAAGGAAAAGCACATAATCAGTTTGTTTGAGTGATAAAATAAGAAGCTAAGTTGAATCGGGGAGAGACAACTTGCCTCTTGAACTGTAGATTTATCTTCTAAATGAAGTATCAGGTGTTTTCATGTTTTTGCAATTAAAAATGAACAAATAATAAATAAATATAAAAGCACTAACTGGACCAACTTCTTGCATATTACACTGAAAAATTATCTGATAGATTTGTAAAATTGAAAACAGAGGCTTTGGGAAGTAGTAAAAGAACCTGTGTCTGTGAACCAGAGTGCACTGGCTTCAAATTCCCACAGACCCTGTGCATGTTAAAACTCACCAGTCAAGCTGCACAGCCCTGAGTTAGGCTCCTTATCTCTGAATGGAAATAGTCCAGTGCCCCACCTTATCCAAGGGGAATATGTGCCAAGACACCCGTGGATGCATGAAAACTCGGATGAGACCAAACCGTATGTATGTTTTTTCCTATACATACATACCTATAATAATGTTTAATTTCTAAATTAGGCACATCAAAATATTAATAATAATTAATAATAAAATAGGACAGTTATGACAATATACTGTAATAAAAGTTATGCGATGTGGTCTCTCTCTCTCTTAAAATGTCTTGCTGGACTGTACTCACCTATTTTTGGACTGCAGTTTACTGGGGGCAAACTAAAACCTAGGAAAGGAAAACAGGATGAGGAGGGGTGACTGTGACAACAACTCTAAAGGGCCATTGTACAGATTAAATGTGAGTATTGATTTATAGAGCCTGACATATACTACAGATATTCAGTAAAGGAGAATAAGTAATATTGGGGGCGAAATTGATAGAGGAGGCATGTCAGGAGTGAGATGGTTTGATGCCAGTGAACATTTATTTGACAAATCCACTTAAACTGAAAAAAAAAAGTCACCTCTGTGTTTTCGTATTTGATCTTCAGAGCCAGCCGTTACATTAGGATAGGTAGATAATTCCCCAACTTAATAAATGTGGAGGGAATACAAACAGCAATGGGGTCCCATGATGATGTAAGGTCCCCAACCATTCTGAGGCAGAGCTAGGGCTGAATCCCAGCTTCCCAATGACAAAAGCCTGGGGCCTTTAGCCAAAGAGGTGCCTCCCCTGAGGATATGCTACTATGCATGTGATGTCCCTTGCAGCTGTGCCCCATGGCCCCTGCTGATGACCATATTTCCCATCAAGACAGTTGAGATATGAAAGAGAGGGCTCTGGATAGAATCAACAAAATATCATCTCCACAAGGCAGGCAATCTTTTCTATTCCACGGATTTATCTGAAATACATATTTATCCTAAGGGCATAACAGGAACAGTGTCTTGCATGTAGTAGGCATCGGGAATATTTGTTGGGTTAATCAGCAAGCATGTGCTTTCGTATAGCAATGGAAGGTGGCTAGCTTACACCGTCTGTCTGCTCTAGGCAATTTTCATCTTCAAGGGGCCTGAATCTCTTACCTTTTTTTTATGAGCATTAAGTTCAGGGAGTTGGAGTGGTTCTCAAATGTTAGTTTATGCATAAGAATCTCCCAGGGTATTTATTGTATCCGCAGATTTCTATTCCTAGTATCAGAAACTAAGTCAGCTGATTGAGGTGGTTCCTGGAACCCTGTGTTGACATTAATGCTGGCATATTGGGGCAATACGTTGCGATCCCTGATGTAGATTGTAGGTGGAAGTGTGGGCTGTGTGTCTGTGTTTTTGTGAGTGGAAAAGGAGGGAGGAGGAAGGTGTTAAGTGAGAAAGAAAAGATTTGAATGAGTGGAACTTCCTAGTTAGTGGGTTGGTAAACTCTTTCCCCTCTATTAATAATAACCTTTATCTCTACCTCCCTTCTGAAGGAAAGGTCAAGATTGGCTAGAATCATAACTTCCCATTATAGTTTAATTTCCTTCCTTCCTCTAATACCCCCTTTATTGTACCCAAGCCCTCCCTTAACAAGCCCTTGGAGAGAGCAAGAAAAGAAAACAGGCCTCATCAATTTCCCTAATGATTCTTTTGAAAAGCCTTTTTTTTTTTTTTAATTTTTATTTTTAGATCTCTTCAAACAGTGTTCCTATTAGAAGGTTGCCAAAGGCCCCGTGGGATTTATGGAAACTTTCTTTAAGAAAAATAGGGAATAATTTCAAGGACAGTGTCAAATGTCATAAAAATGGCTATTTTTAAAGTTATGGATAAGTAGAGGAAGCTTCTTTACATCATGAACCACATTTGCAGTGGGAGCTTGAGGTTGGCAGGTGGCAGAGGGAGACCCACGTAGTTAAGCCCAATGCTCAGCAGCCCCAGGGCCTTGTGCAAGTCCCTAACCATGCTGAGTTTAATGCCACTCCTTGACACTTTCATCACTGTTTTTCATTGAGTTTAGATGAAAATGAGACAGTCTCTAAATAAAACTCTGTATATATTCCTGGTAGTGAGAGAAGCACTCCAGTACTATTGGGTTCCTTACTCTGATACTGCAAGATAACTTCAAGTCTTCTCACGTCTTCCTAAGAATCCCTTCAGATGAGCTTCTTTGCTTCATTTTTTTCTTGATTGTATCTTTTTTCTAGACTATTTCTAATAACCTATCTTTTTTTTTCCTGCCTGTATTAATCCACTAGGATTGCCATAACAGAATACCATAGACTGGGTGGCTTAAACAACAGAAATTTATGTTCTTACAATTCTGGAAGCTGGAGTGTCCAAGATCAAGATGATGGCTGGTTTGGTTTCGAGTGAGGCCTCTCTCTCTGGCTTGCAGATGGCTACCTTCTCATGAAGTCTTCACATGGCCTTTCCTCCGTTCATGTCCTTGATTGGAGAAAGGAAAGAAAAGGATGGGGGGAAAGAGAGGGAGAGAGGAGTGTGGGGAGAAAGGGAGAAAGAAGGAAAGAAAGTTTTTTTGTCTTCTTACAAGGACACCAATCCTACTAGGTCTCCACCCTTAATTACTTCCTAAAAGTCCTTTCTCCAAATATGTTCACATTGGGGGTTAAGGTTTCCATTCAATTTGAAGCTCAAATTTCCTATGAATTTTGGGTACACATGATTCAGTCAATAGCACTGCCTGACTGCAGTCCTTAGGTTCTCTAATTTTCTAATGCTTTCATAGGAAGAAGTAAATCATTTGTACAAGTCACCTGATGGTCACGTGCATTCACTCAGTGAAACTTTGCTAATAGCTGACTATATGATGAACTCTATACCAGGCTCTGGTTTGCCCAAATTAGTAAAACATGATCTCTGCCCTTCTGGAATCTAACTGGGAGAGGCAGACACTTAAAAAATAAGAGCAATAGCATATTACAGATATGATCCTACAAACTGGCTCATGGTACTGTGGGGTACAAAGGAAGGGATCGTCACTTATGACTGGAAATGAAGATTCTGGGGAGTCTTGGAATAATGGTAGAATGTGGTGTGGAAAGGAAACAGAAGGCAAGAAACAGCCTGGTACAGCAAAGGTAATAAACAAACTCCAGACAATTCAAAGGCTCTAGAAGCTAAATGGAAGTAGGTGACCCAGTGAGCCATAAAAGCAGCATTTCATATGGGGGCTCCTTAGTAGAAGAACTTATAGCTTGCTGAAGAGCAAATTCTTTGTCCTTCAAGACATCAAGTGTATTTTAACAATAAAGTAAAGTGCTTGAAATAAAAATTGGGTTAGAGATATACGGGATTGAGTCAAAAGTGAGTTTTGCAAGTGAGTAAGTCTTTAGCATACTTCTTAGTGATCAGTTCTTTCTTTTTTTATTTTTATTTTTATTTTTTTTTCTGAGATGGAGTTTCACTCTTGTTGCCCAGGCTGGAGTGCAATGGGGTGATCTCGGCTCACTGCAACCTCCGCCCACCCCACCTCCCAGGTTCAAGTGATTCTCCTGCCTCAGCCTCTCGAGTAGCTGGGATTAGAGGGGCATGCCACCACACCCAACTAATTTTTGTATTCTTAGTAGAGATGGGGTTTTGCCATATTGGCCAGGCTGGTCTCGAACTCCTGACCTCAGGCAATCTGCCCGCCTTGGCCTCCAAAAATGGGATTACAGGTGTGAGCCACCATGCCTGGCCAGTGATCAGTTCTTTCATCGGGGGCTATTGAATGAATAGGATTCGGCTCTGGGCTCTGAATAGACTGGAAATTACTGTGTGTGCATTTTAACAATGTATCGAGAATATTTATCATTGTTTCTCAATTAACCCTGTGCCATCATCGATATGTAACAGTCACTCAGGCTTGCACATTCAATTCATACCAAAAACAGTCTATGAGGTAACTACTCTCAATTATTATATGATTAATCACCAGTCAGGAGTGGTTAGATTTATTTTGTTGTTGTTGTTGTTGTTCTGTTACATTTAGGCATCCAATCATTAAATGTATTTGTAACAGAAGAGGCAAAACTTCTAGAATCTCCGTTACCACAATAGAAACTTGTTCAAGGCATAGTCCCTACATTTTAGGATCATTTGACACTGAACTGGTATATCAGACCCACCCAAGAAAGATGTGAACAGTAGCCAACAGAAAATCAAGCTGCAGGCACTATTTTTGTTCACAGAATTGCCTAGAAACTCAAAATTCAGCTTCTGCTCTCACATACCTCTTTCTTTTTCTGTCTTAACATACATTTCTGTTTGTCTCTTGACCTAAAAACAAGAAAGGAAAAAAAAATCTAGCTGTGGTTGTGTCCTCACACCCCCTCCACCCTTGGTAACTGTCTAGAATTTATATTGTGCCATTGTCTGGATCATGCCGTCATGTCTTTGTGGCTAATTGAGGATATAGCATACACTCCAGGCAGGCCAGCCCAGGGAGAGTAATGTGGAATCCAATAAAACCACAGGGCAGGCAGGGGGGAGTGATGGTGCCAGGGATACCAGAAGCCTTTAATCCAGATCATCCCTGTTTTCCATTCAATTATTGGTGGTTTGCCTAGGACCCCAAAACTGTACTTGTAGATGAACTTATTACTTTTCTTCCTAATGGCATCTTCAGACTTAGAGCTAAATCTCAGACTTCAGTTGCTTTCCTTAATAACTGAAAATATACTGCATTATATTCCGTGTCCTTCAAAGTAGCTTTTGATGTGTTGGCCCAATGGGTCTTTTCAGAAATACTGTGCGTAGATGATTTGTAGGAAAACTGAGATGCTGTATATTTTCCAAGTACCAGATTCACAAGGAATAATGCGATAATGATGCCTTGTTTTCTCAAGCTTTCAGACGTGCCGGCCTGGAGCTGGCAACATGCAATCTCGTACTACTTCATTTGAATTACTGAAATAGGGGACTTCTGTCTGCATTCTATTACTGATTTCCGTGTTTCACAACCTGCAGTTTCCTAGTCTTCAGGGGTAAAGGAAACATAGCTCAAATTCAAAAGTGCCCTGCCAAAGCCAGTAAGAAAAGCTATTTCTCCTTGATTTGCAGCGACTCGTTTGAATCTCCGTAGTGGGCCTTGAGAGACCCATATTTTGTCTTTGGGAGCAGGCGCAACACAGAGTTGATTCATGATTTTAGCTGAGGGGACACATTGAGGCACCAAATGACTAAATTATTTTCATTTGGATAATGGATTTAGGGCCTTCACTCGATTATGTCTGACTTCTCCCAGTCTAAGCTCAGGATTTCCATCTTGATTATTTTAAATTAATAATATTTATGAGTTTGTTTGTTTTCATTTAGAAATATAATGCATGCTTATTTTATGCAATACAAAATATATGAAAAAGAAAATAAAAATCTCTAATAATCTCATCATTTTTACCCAGGCATTTCAAAAGCCACCTATGTATGTATTTATCCAACTATCAGTTCATCTCTTCATCCATCCATCCACTCCTGCATATCCTGCTTTAGGAATGTATTGGACAGCTTATTTTACATTATGAACATGTTCTTATCTAATAAAATATCATTAATTACACAGTCTTAGTGTTGGTTGCAATTTTTGTTTCAAAATTTCTTTTAATATTAAGGGAAATTTAACTGAATGTGTATATAGTACATGCATATGTATATAATGCATACATCAAACAAATAAGCCTTTTTTTTTGACAGGGTGTTGCTCTGTTGCTCAGGCTAGAGTGCAGCGGTATAATCACAGCTCACTGCAGCCTTGAACCCCTGGGCTCAAGCGATCCTCCCATCTCAGCTTCCCTAGTAGCTGAGACTCCAGGCACATGCCACCATGCCCGGCTAATCTTTTTAATTGTTGTAGAGACAGTCTTTCTATGTTACTCAGACTGGTTCTGAACTCCAAGCCTCAAGTGGTCCTCCTGTCAAGGCCTTCCAAAGTGCTGAGGTTACAGGGCGTGAGCCACCACGCTCAGCCCCAAATACGCCTTTCTGTCTGGTTAGTCAGTTTTGGATACTACTTGGCCTATACTATCCTTCCTCCATCAGAGGAAAGCTGGATTATATAATATGTAAAATTTGAAGGCTAAAAGGAAGCTCAGAGACCATATGGCCCTGTGGTTTTCAAATCTCAAGGGTTCCAAGGAGGTGCCTCAGGGTTTGCTTTGGGCCAAGGTAGAAGCAAGGAGAACAAGGCTTCTGCTCGGCTATCGCTGGAGTTGCTCCACTTCTCTGTTTTATAAATAGTGTCAGGTTTCATAAGATGATGTATTTTTAATGTAATTTAATTTAATGTTTAGTATAAAGGTTTTTGCTGCTTTTAAAAAAATATTTGAAAGCTGTTGATCTTGTTCAACTTCTTTCTCAAGGTGGTCGCCCCTCCTACAGCAAGCCTGACAGTTGGCTCTGAGAAGCTACTTTATCTCCCCCAGGGATTCTTGGCTCAGCATGCAAGTACAAACCCTGAGCTGCAAGGGGATCCTGCATAGCTTGAAAAAACTCTACCCTTCATGGCAGTGATTACCACTTTAGGAATTTAATATAGTCTCTTTTGGGTCTAATGCATATGCAGCATGAGAAAAAAAATTTTCTAGGAGCTTCTGGGAAAGAAAGTTCTTCATTCTCATCTTGAACAGAAAAGATGGCTCTCCTTCCTACCTGCTGATGTAAGGCCTGATGTAACTACTGCAACTCCTGATACCAGCCTGAGGATGGACCAGATACAGAGGAAGCCAGAACTAAGAGAACTACAGAGACATAAACGCAGACTCCAACAGAACCTCCACTACTTACCGCCCTTAACCCCACCTTCAACTCTCAACTGAGTTCGTTTTATTGCCATAGTTATTTGGGCCAGCAGGAGTTGGGGATTCTGCTGTACATCCACTAATGAATGTAAAATGTCATCTTCACCATGCCTGCAGACCACACTTTCCTGGAAAGGGTTAGTAGCCCTGGAGTGGGTTCGTAACCTGCTGGGTGTTACAGAAGAGAACTAGCCTGGGGTCAGAGGACCTGAGTGTGATTCCAAGTGAAACCAGATAAATTTTCTTCCTGTGAAGTTGCCTAATATCTCTTTATCTCAATTAGCACATGAGTAAATTGGTGATAAATATCTATAATACATAAGTCGCAGGATTGTTAAAAGGTTCACACTAAAACATGTTATGTATTATACAAAATGTAAGGAGGCTGTCTCATATTTGTGATGTCTGCAGTGTGCTAAGAATGGCTCTCACAGTTGGGCACGGTGGCTCACTCCTGCAATCCTAGCACTTTGGGAGGCCAAGGCGGGCAGATCATGAGGTCAGGAGACTGAGACTATCCTGGCTAACACGGTGAAAATCCGTCTCTACTAAAAATGCAAAAAATTAGCCGGGAGTGGTGGCGGGCGCCTGTAGTCCCAGCTACCCTAGAGGCTGAGGCAGGAGAATGGCCTGAACCCAGAGGCAGAGCTTGCAGTGAGCCCAGATAGCACCACTGCACTCCAGCCTGGGCGACAGAGACTCTGTCTCAAAACAAACAAACAAACAAAAAAAAAAGTAAAGAAAGAATGGTTCTCACATAGTGAGTCTTCCTGTATGCCAAGGTCTACACTAAAAACTTGACTTTCATGGTCACACACAAAAAAACTGTAATAGGTAGGTACAGCTACTCAATTTTACATCTGAAACTCAGATGTATTTTAGAATCCCAAATGATCTGGGTTTTAGAAAGGTTACATTGAGCATGCAGTGGGTGCTATGCAGCAACATCTGCTTAATCTGGGCAGCATGCCATTATTCACACATAAATATTTCTGCTGAAGAATATGTGGCTATTTACACCAGGTGGCTTCAACTAAGACCATAAAAACCTCACATGATTTCAGGGCAGACTTACCTTTAGATTAAGTTCAGGTCAGATTTGACAACCCAATGAATTAATAATAATACTAATAGTAATGATGATAACAATAATAATTTTCAAAACTTTTTGAAAATTGGAACTATAAACTGTGCTGTTTTATCCAATGTTACAGATAGAAAAACTAAAGCATGCAAAGTTTAAGCAAATTTTCACATGTCACTTAGCTTTTAAGTAGAAAAGCTAAGACTGAATCCAAGCTGTCTCAGGAGCCTGAGACAGACCACTTTGCTTGCCACTTTGCTCACTAGTGCTTACAAAGGCTGCCTATCTAGGCCCTGTCCAACCCGACAGTTGATGGAGCTATCTACATTATCTTTCTGAAAGGGCATTTAGAACATCAAACCATGTCTTCCAAATCTCAGCATTTTTTTTTTCTGGAGAGAAAACAAATATACTTTTTCTGCTTTCATAATTCTGTATAACATGTTATTTGGTCTAAAGAGAAGTTACTAATAGGCAATTATTAAAATCTAGGAGCCAGTTGAGATATCCAAGTACGGTTGCCCAATTGCAGATCACTGAGGTCACTGATTTAAAATACACACACACGTATTCAAATTCACAAACAGACACACACCACACACACGTAGATGTACTCTTAAAGTAATGGAATGTGTGTGTGTGATACACATTATTATATGCCAGAACTTTTGCTGGAGATGTGAAGCCAGCAGTATGCTAGACACAGATAAGCAGAGACAGCACACCCTCCTTTTTTGTTTGTTTAAAAATTGCAGTGTGAGTGATAAGATCTGGGGTTGAAGTGTTTGTGAGGCTTCATAGGGGAAATGAAAAGGAAGTAAGTGCTTCCCAAAAGATGCAAAAGTGCAGCAAGACTGGGACGATGAGCTGAGACTGCACTGGAGGCAGTGGAGCAGAGGAAAGGAGTTGCAGTCAGCGGCCACAGCACACACCAGTGGGTTCTGGTTCAGTATTGCTTGGCCCCAAGACTACAGGCACAGCATTTGACACGGATGAGACCACAGGGCAAAGCAAACAGGGGGCAAGTCATGCAGGCCTCTTTTGCTATGTAGAAGAGCTGAATTTTTTAAAAACATTAACATCTAAACCTTAAATAATGTTAAGCTGGAAACCGCTGTTAAAATATGCCTTCAATTCGAACAGAATATATATTTTAACCACTAATTTTTATAAGGCCTAGTGTTAAATTATGGCTTGAATAATCAGTAATTCTTCAAAGTATGGATGAATCCGTCTCACATTTCAGGTACAGTGCATAGACTTGTGATCAGGAAATAATGAGATAATTATATTACTTTATGCTCCACAGTCAGGCTTTATCATTTTTAAGGAATGTCTAAAATTCTATTAAGGGTAATTTTTGAAGCTATTAATAAACCAAGGGAAGAGTTTGAAAAACAGCACTTAGAGTTTCCCTTTAGTTTCAGATCATGTCTGAGAATAGGAAAAGAATCTGTATAAAATCCTGGGGCAGGATATTTTGCAATATTTTAGCTCAATCCAATGTTAATCCTGGCTACACAGCCACTCTGTTCCCTAAGCCAGAAACCCCAAAGTCTCCTTCCCCCTCCTCTCCTACCTCCCACTTCCAATCAATCTTCCATCTCTATCTCCTAAATATGCCTCCCTCTGTTTCTCTCCAGTCCCCCTGCCCACACCATCATTACAGCACCTACTGGGTCCTTGTGTTGTCACCAACGCTCAGCTCTCCAGGCAGTGTTCCTACGTCCTCTCCTCTAGTTGGGTGGAACTGGTAACTCCCCTCTTTTGCGAAACAGCCAAACCTCCTGGGACAGTTTTTAGCCTTTTCCACTGGGTATCTGTCTCCCCGCCTGGTCTAGCTCTGGCCTACCCTTCCTGTTGAGAGGAAGGATGGTGCTACACTCCTTTTTTCTCTCTGCACTTGGCCCGCTGCCAACACATTCACTTGTTGAGTGAATGACAAAATACTTATAAATGTTCTCTTGCCCAGTTATTTCATTCCTTCATTTCTGTAAGTGGTTTTTCCTATTAATTAACATGCTCATTAATACATAAGTCCAAAGCAGATGGAAGTTCTTTACCTTTGGGATTTTCAGCACATTGATATGATAAGTGGCAAAAAAAAATGTATGTAAACAACTCATGTTCCATGACATTAAAAAAATGAAGGGCCTCTCATTCCCTATTAAATGTATCAAAGACTATTTTATATCAGGATTCTGCCTTCTTGGTCACATGAAGAAAAGCTAAACCTCAAACTGGGACAGTTGAAAATAAGTACCTGATTTCGTATTTCAGTGTAGACTGGGGTATATATTTGACTCTTGTCCAGACTAATGTTATTGATTTTGATCATGTGTTTGTTTGGTGTGTGTTTGTGTTGTCATAGATTCCTTTAAAAATTTTATAGTCATTTTTGTTTTCCACGTTACTCATCTCCATTCTCGAAGTCAGGGTTTCTCAGACTCAGCACGATTGATATTTTGAGCCAGATAATTCTTCGCGGGGGCAAGCTGGTGTATTGCAGGACATTTAACAGCATCACTGGCCTCTACCCACTAGATGCCAGCAGCACCTTTCCCCTATACTGTGACAATCAAAAATGTCCAGAAAGGAAGGGGGTTGGGAAGGTGGCAAAATTGCCTCAAGTGAAAACCACTGCTCTAGGTGGCCAGTGCAAAGTGATGGCTATGTTTTTATAACTCCTTCCACAACTTTATAACTATATATTAAAAGGCATGCATAGAATTTTTAGTTATTCTTTGTTTATAAATTAAGATTGTATCGCGGTGGCTCACGCCTGTAATCCCAGCACTTTGGGAGGCCGAGGTGGGCGGATCACAAGGTCAGGAGATCGAGACCATCCTGGCTAACACGGTGAAACCCCATCTCTACTAAAGATACAAAAAATTAGCTGGGCGCGGTGGCAGGCGCCTGTAGTCCTAGCTACGCGGGAGGCTGAGGCAGGAGAATGGCGTGAACCCCGGGGGGCGGAGCCTGCAGTGAGCCGAGATTGCGCCACTGCACTCCAGCCTGGGTGAAAGAGCGAGACTTCGTCTCAAAAAAAAAAAAAAAAAAAAAAAGATTGTATCCCTTCTCTACTTCCTCCAAATCAATAGATATGATACCAACTGATTCTGTTTTAATGTCCACACAATCTTCCACGGTATAGGTATGTTACAGTCTTCTGAGCCAACCCTCCCCGTGTGAACACCCACTCTGATTCCATTTACGTCCTAACATACAATTCCACAACAAGCACCTTTACAGTTGTATCCACTTATGCTGCCTTATTTATTCCTATAGCCTACCTTCCCTGCAGTGAGATTTCTACCTGTTAAGTATGTGGATATTTAATGGAAACAGATGTTGATAGATTGCTTTCCTCAAAGGCTGTCACAATAGAAATTTTCTCCAGCAATGTATGAGAGCACCTGCCCACCAGCACTCATTGTCAAGGTTCTACTTTTTAATAGATCTGGAGTGATATCCCATTGTCACTGTAATTTGCATTTCCCTGACTAATAGTAATATTGAAGAACTTGTTGAATAGAGTGTCTAACTGAAATAGCGTGACATCAGACATCTGCAAGGCCCCAAGTCCCTCATTTACTGCCCACTTCTGATTTCCAGAGCAGCTGCCACAGCCACTGCCGTGCAAGCTCAGACTCACCTGACCTCACATGCTCCAAAATTATGCTGTATGTTATAAACCTTTAACCCCTTCATCAAACAAGCTTTCTGTGCACCAAAAAAAAGGAAAAAAGCATAAAGATTCAAGAACCTTATTTGGCAGCATTAAGGGAAAAAAATAATACTTTCCTCATAATTAAATTGCCTGTCAAGTATTTCTCACATTTTATGTGTGTGGGTATTTGTGTGTTGAGCATGTGTGTGTGTGTGTTTGTGTGACCCCTCCAAACAGAAAACGTGAGACATGTTCACTGGTGGACCGTGCATTTCTGATGCCAAATTAAGTATTCTCCGTTTTTAGGAATGTGTCACAATGGGAAAAGAGATCAATTGTAAAATGAATAGCTGCTGGGTTGAGTTTAAGGGAAGATGGAATGCTCTGTGAGGGAGAATGGAGTCGCTATGTTCCAGGGCTCTGATAAGCAGTCATTCTGGAGATCTTGTAAAGTCTTCAAAGCAGCAACTGCAACATAGCTCCACAGAGGATGGGCTGAAGGAAACAAGCTTACCGCTTTGTGAGGATGCAGGGGAAATTCAGTGCTGGAGCTAAAAATAAAGAAAAGGATTAGAATGACCGGGCTCAGTGGCTCACGCCTGTAATCCCAGCACTTTGAGAGGCCTAGGCGGGCGGATCGCCTGAGGTCGGGAATTCAAGACCAGCCTGACCAACATGGAGAAACCCCGTCTCTACTAAAAATACAAAATTAGTCGGGTGTGGTGGCACATATCTGTAATCCCACCTACTAGGGAGGCTGAGGCAGGAGAATCACTTGAATCTGGGAGGCAGAGGTTGCAGTGAGCCGAGATTGTGCCATCGCATTCCAGCCTGGGCAACAATAGCGAAACTCCATCTCAAAAAAAAAAAAAAATACTTTTATCATCTAAAAAAAGGGGAAAGTATAAATTCCACTATGAATTTTTTTGAAAAAAAAATTTCAGCATAAAGGAGTACCTGCTCATTAGAGAAAATTCTAAAAACAAAAACAAAAACAAAAGCTTTTTAATAGACATCTTGCAGTGGTGGTCTAGAAAATGTATTTTTCAAGAAAGTGTGGTTAGAAATTAATAGAATATCTCCAAGGTTGTAGTATTGGGTTGATAGTCCCAATTTCCATTGTGAGTTTTTATGTACTCTGGATCTTTTAAAATATAAAAAAAATTAGGAAGTTAAGACAGGTTCTGTTAAGAGGATTCTGATTTTAAGGCTCTAAATTTAAATCTAAAATGCTTATATCGGCCAGGTGCGGTGGCTCACACCTGTAATCCCAACACTTTGGGAAGCCAAGGTGGGTGGATCACCTGAGGTCAGGAGTTCGAGACCAGCCTAACCAACATGGTGAAACCCTGTCTCTACTAAAAAAGGCAATAATTAGCCGAGCATGTTGGCACCCGCCTGTAATCCCAGCTACTCGGGAGACTGAGGCAGGAGAATCTCTCGAACTTGGGAAGCAGAGGTTGCAGTGAGCCGAGATTGTACCACTGCACTCCAGCCTGGGTGACAGAGTGAGACTCCATCTCAAAAAGTAATAATAATAAAATAAAATAAAATAAAATAAAATAAAATAAAATGCTTATATTGCTTTTATAAACCATTTTCTTATAGACTTAGTATTCAAAACAAATCTGTAAAGAAAATATATTATTCTCATTTGACAGATGACCAACAAAATTTGTCAGGGCTTGGCACCTACAGCACAGATTAGAGATCGCATTCATTCCCAGCTCTGCCAGAAACCAGGCAAGTCATTTACCAGCAAGTGTTAGTTTGTTACAG
This sequence comes from Nomascus leucogenys, assembly GCF_006542625.1. Taxonomy (NCBI): domain Eukaryota; kingdom Metazoa; phylum Chordata; class Mammalia; order Primates; family Hylobatidae; genus Nomascus; species Nomascus leucogenys. The sequence goes on from NC_044400.1 coordinate 30,034,572, forward strand.
GTTTGAGAGGGCTTATCATCTGTAGATACTCAAGTTAACCTAAGAAATTTTACTACAATCAAATACCGGGTAGGACAGGCAAGTAATATAAAGGGGGTAAAGGATAAATGAGTAAAAGGGTAAAAAATGGTATTTGAGAATCTATATTGCATCAAAATGAATAATGAAAATCATGATAATAAAGCAGGGTCATTGGTATGTGTGTAAAGTAATTATTTAGTAGAGCTGTTCTGTCCTTGTCTGTATAGTCTCAGCTGAAAATTGACTAACAGATATGGTGTATTATTAGCTGCTTTGCAATGACTACTTGGGCAGTTAGAGTTTTCTGCAGAATACTTGTCCATGGAGCAGGTCCTCAGGTGATGAAAGCATCACTTCCTTCTGTATTCCACAACCTCACCAGGCAGAACTGTCTACTTGCAATCCTCATGCTGCCTCTCTAAAATTCAATGAATTCAAAATTATTTTTTCAATAAACATTAACTGAGCATCTAACATGTAACTAGCAATGTACTCTGTTCTGTAATATAGAAATATTAAGAAGGATTAGACTATGCTTCTTCTGTGCATAGTCTTGTAAAGTAGTTGGCTTATAAACAAAACACATGTATTTCTCACAGTTTTGGAGGCTGGAAACTCAGATTAAGGCACCAGCAAGTTTGATAACCGATATGGTGTATTATAATCTTGCAAACAATGTAGTAAGTTTATGATATTATAGAAGTTAATGTGCAAGGCATTCAGGAGACCCATGTATGCCCAAGTGGGTCAGGAAGTTTCCCAGAGGAGGAATTTGATCTGGTGACAGAAGTTCTCATGAAACTCAGAAACTTACAAAACAGAGATCTCAGATCCTTACCTCATAGCATCTCCAGTTGCCTGACTTGATCCTAAGGCTGTAATAGGGGAGCACCAAAACAGAATTCCATAGACTCAAGTGAAGACCTACTCTTGAAATAAAGCTTAGTACAAGTGAGAGAATCTTGTGTGCCCTATGAGTCATACCCTTCAGCAATGTGTCTCTTGCATCACTGAAGCTGTCCAAGGGAATAAAGTACAGCAAATAAGTCAGGGGCAGAGGTTTCATCTACAGGAGAGGGTAACACCTGTGGACCTGACTCTGGGAGACAGAAGCACCCAGCCTGAGTGGAGATTCAAGCCTCATCTATGTATAGCCCTAACACAACTTCCACAGCACCCTCATATCACATGCAAAGGACAGGTGTGTTTTCCATTTAGCCTGCTAAATCAGGCCTGCCAACCCCTGCCTCCTGAGGAGGCTTTCAGAATTAACTAGACCATGTTGGCAGCTAACTAGACAGCTAAGGAAAGAAAGCATTACCTCATCTTTGCACTGGCTCATTTGATATTCCACCTTCAATTACTCCAACTGAAAGTTGAAATAAAAATAAAAAGTTATGGCCTTTGTATGTGTGTATGTGGGTGTGTGTAGATGTGTTTTTGTGTGTGAAAGGAGAAATAGAGAAAGAGAGCAATAGAGATTTGAGGTTTTAGAGACAGAGAGAAAAGAAGGAGAAAGTATTTGTGTTAGGTTCTGGGAGTGCAATTTGGGAAAAGTAGAGAGCATTACGGAAAAAAGATCCAAAAATACATTCATTAATATTCGTTAATTTGCTTGTCTTTTTAAAGACTTGACTATCTGTTATGGGTTAAGTACTATGATGGACAGTGAGGATGTAGCATGAACCAAACAGAAATAGCCCAATTCCATGACACCTTTAGTTCCCAGGGAACCACTGAATTGGCAAAAAAGTTCATGTATTCTTGGAATTCTGGTAGCAGTTCTATTTCACCCAGAAGACCTGAACCAACTTTCTAGGCAGCCTGGGAGTTCAGGACACAGACACAGAGGAAGTTCCCAGAGCCAGAGTGAATATGAGGCTGTACTGACATTGACTGTTGGGCACAGAGCCCTTGCAATTAAATGTCTAGGCCATAGATGTATATGTCAGATTTAAATAGGTCTGAGAGACATCAGAGAAAGTGGAACTTGGAGAATGATAATGAAAGGGAGTAAGATTTGTGGTAAATGGAATGTGGGACTCAAGGAGAATGCCTAGAGTGCTTGAGCCTAACAGCTAGCTAATTGGTTCCCTGGAGTTTGGAGGGACAGGTATAAAGTGGGAAGCCAACTTAGATGTGCCAACCAAAGGAAGTTCAAAGGTGAATGGGTTTCTTTTCTTAAGGACTTTGATAGCCTTGTAAACTGACAATGCTGAAACAATGTTGTTAGTGCAAGGAGGAGGAGATAGACTGCATGCTGTATTACTGATCAGACAGAGAAGGCAAGCAGGAGGACTTTCTGGAGGAACTCAGGGAAGAGAAAGAGGAAGTTAGCTTTTCGACAATGGAAAGGAGCATTTTATAAAACAAGCTTTCATGAATCTAAGGTTTTTGTAGTTCTATGAGTTTCAAGGCAATCCTGATTGAAGTATTTTGAGTAGGAAAGACAAAAGCACACAGTTTGTGAAATGCTCTTTTATTCTAGCTCTAAGTAGAAGAGTTTGACAATTAATGAAAATAAAGGAGACAGAGTTATTCATTCAGTAACAGGATGCTATGGCTGGAATATTTGTGTTACCACAACATTAGTATGTTGAAATTCTAACCCATAATGTGATGGTTTTAAGAGGTAGGGCCTTTGGAAGGTGAGGGTGAAGGCTTCATGAATGGGATTAGTGCCCTTATGAAAGAAACCTCAGAGAGCTGCCAACGTTTTCAGCCATGAAAGAACACAGCCAGAAGGCACCAACCATGAACCAGGAAGACAGTTCTAACTAGATATCAAACCTGCTGTTGCCTTAATCTTGGAGTTTCCAGCCTCCAAAACTGTGAGAAATACATGTGTTTTGTTTATAAGCCAACTACTTTACAATATTTTATTATATAAACTTGAACAGACTAAGACACAGAGTCTTCATGATGAGGCAGTGAGAAATTAAACTGGTATCATTACTACCAATGTGAAAGGGAGAAGACAATTCACAATCATATCATGGAATTCTGTAAAAACTTTATCTCATCAATGATGTTTCTCTAATACAGAGTGTCTCCATGAAGTGATTTGTTTTTTATTTCATTTTTGGCATAAGATAAACTGGTAGAAAGGCATTCATCTTGGGGTAAAAAAACTTTGGCTGCGAGCTCCAACTCTGGAACTCATTAACATAATTTAAGACATTGATCAAGTCACTTCTGCTCCCTGAGCCTCTATTTCTCTACCTCTCAAATATGAAAGGGAGGTGGGGCCATTTCTAAGCTTCCTTCCCAGTAGAATACTGTACATTTAACTATTTACAGATTGCAAATGAGAGTGAGGATTGATAAATAGGAATCTGTTTGCCTTAACTCATATTCATTTAAAGAAATTGAAGAAATTATGACTATAGACCTCCACTGGGGGATTAGCCATGCTTGCTAGGCCCCATTCTACTTGCAGCCCTCTAAAGTGAGTGAGATGGCTCAGGGCTTTGTACAGGGAGTATGAGCATGAACCACACCAGCTAAAGGCTTAAGATTTCAGCTCAGCCATGCTGGCTGCAACAATGAAGACATGCAATGAGCATAAGGAGGATAAATGAAGATAACAAATAAGTAATACATAGGATTAAATGTTTGCAAAATGTACCAGAGTGGAGTGCAGCCATGGGAGACAGCCAAAGTACATTAAGTGGAGACAGAGGAGGGAAGGTGAGGATGATGTTTCTTTGTGGAAGGCTCATCATCAAGACTGTATCCCCAAGGAGCCTGTGCATGGGGATTACCATTCCTGATAAGCCATGTGCATGGCCTGCACAAAATAAGCCTCCACAAAGTTGTGCTATAATTATGAGGATTTCAGCATGATTTTTAAAGCACTAAACTTGTTTTTCAGCCAAGATCTTCTGGTGTGCGTTTGTGTGTGTGCCTGTGCAGACATGTGATAGTCGTGGGCAGAAACTCCAAAAGTAAAGCATAAAGCTTTTTTCATATGTAACCCCAACTATGATTAAAAAGCCTGTGCTTGACAGAGAAAAAACTAAATAATATTATATTTGAAAGTAAGTTTATTAAAGCAGCTAAGAACACGGGCTCTGGAGGCAGATTCCTTCAGAGAGGAAATCTCTGCTGTCAAATTTATTAGTAGATGTGTGACCTAAGGCCTACTTCAGTTTCTTCATTCTTAAAATGAGCATTATAGGCCAGGCACGATGGCTCATGCCTATAATCTCAGCACTTTGGGAGGCCAAGGCAGCCCAATCACTTGAGCCCAGGTATTCAAGACTAGCCTGGGCAACATGGTGAAACCCCATCTTGACAAAATGAATAAATATACAACTATATAAATATATACATACATACATACAAACAAGTATTAGTTGGGGATGGTGATGCACACCCGTAGTCCCAGCTACTTGAGAGGCTGAGGTGAAGGGATCACTTGATCCTGGGAAGTAGAGGTTGCAGTGAGCCAAGATTGAGATTGAATCACTGCACTACGGCCTGGGCAATGAAGTTAGATCCTGTCTTAAAAACAAAAATAAAAACTAAAAAACTGAAAAGAAATAAGCATTATACAAATACTTGTAAACAAAATTCTAACCCTCTCCCCCCACAGCCATCTGAATGGACCTCTCTTTTCAGCTGAGTGCATTCAAGGTCAACCTGAAAAACTAGTTCAGGCCATGATGGAAGTGGGGGTTTGACCTTATACCCTCCTCAGTTTTGTAATTCAGGAAAAGCCAACCAGCATTAACATCAACACAGACCTTAAATCTGATAAAAAGCATTTACTATCTATTCTCTCTGAAGTCTGCTAGCTGGAGGCTTCATCTGCATAATAAAACCTTGGTCTCCACAACTCCTTATTGTAAGTCAGACATTCCTTTCTATTGATAATAACTCTTTCAACCAATTGCCAATCAGAAAATTTTAAAATCTATCTAAGAACTGGAAGGCCCCTTCCCCTTTGAGTTGTCCTGCCCTTCCAGATCAAACCAATGTCAATTTTACATGTATTTATTGATGTCTCATGTCTCCCTCAGCCGTATAAAAGCAAGCTGTACCCCATCCACTTGGGCCCATGTCTTCAGGAACTCTTCAAAGCTGTGTTAAGGGCATATCCTTAACCTTGGCAAAATAAATTTTCCAAGTTGGTTGAGAACTGTCAGATACTTTAGGGTTCACATATTTATGTCATAAGATTGTTGTGAAAATTAAATGAGTATTTTTATATTACAAAAGAAGTAGAGCAGGGATTGCCACATAGAATGTGCTTGAAATTGAAGGCTTTTATGAAAAGAAAGTTTTTACAAAAATAAAAAAAGCAGAGCTACAGAAAGAAGAAAAGGTTTTTTTAAAAAGTTATGTTTAATTCAGATCCTACAACATACTTTTTTTTTTTTGAAGGACAATGTATTGTTCCCATTTTTCATATATCATATATAAGATAAATGAGTTCTAGCAAGTTGCTACTTTAGAGTAAAAATTCCACAGGGGAAAATATGGTTTCTACATTGCAGATTTTACATTGATGTTCTCTGTTCTTCAAACCAGTAGTTTTGTTTTTATCTTTAGCTTCCATGCATGAGGCAGTGGGTTCCTAGCTAACCTTGCTCACATTGTAGGCATGATTTAAAGTATCTTGCTTCGTACTCAGAATTCTTTGAGCTCATTCAATTCTTGAACTCATCCCAGAGCTCAATCCAAAATCTCCATTTTTTGTTCCATAAATTAGTTCCTTCTCCCTTATCATACCCCAGGAGATTGATAAAGTATCCTTCTTTTTATCACTCTCTTTTAGTGCTTGTAAGCATTGTCTTTTAGCAATGCTCCTCCTCAAAGAAATGCAAATGATAAAGGCACCTGTTTGCTCCTGCAGAGGATAAAGAGAAGAGTGAAGTATGCAATGTCTCTGGGAGAATAAGTTTTTTTCTGAACAGTTCTAATAGGATGGGGTGAGATAAGTAGTTCTATAACAGATATACAAAAGAAATGCTTGGGAGGTCTGAAGTGGGTAGTTTTTTATCCCGATTAGGTGAAAATTAAAATCTTTAGAAAGAAGATGGTTGTAGAAACTGCTGGGGAAAAGGGTAAGCTTCCTCTTTGCCACCAGAAGGTTCACTGAAATAAACTGACAATAGACAGGTTAACAGGAGAAAAGGCATCCATGCTTATTAACATGCATAACCATGGCAGCCATATGAAATAGGAGACTCAAAGAAGGGCCAGATGGCTGAAGCTTAAATAGGACTTCGTAGGCAAGAAGGAGACAGGGAATGTAGGCAACTTTGAAGGGTAATAAATGATTGCTAGGGGAAATAAATCGGCCCAAAGAGCAATATTTTGTAACTGGTTCTCTGAAAATTGAATGGAACCAAAGAAAAGACAATAGCTTGGGATAAAGTTCTTCTGAGCTCTGGAGGAAGTGAGAAGTGAAACTTCATTGTGAACAAAGATTATTTTATTACGTAGATAAAGTCTCCCAGGTAATTTATGGAGAAAAAATGTGTGGTGTGGTGATAACTTTTAGTTCTTTCTTTTCTCAGGTGGTTAATCTTTCCAGGTTATTTGATAAGACTCTTATGGAGGAATTTTAAGACTGTTGCATTTTTTTTAAAGACCTTTCCTCAGTCAGAGAGGGGAACTTCCAGAGATAGCCCCTCACAGAAACAGGTGAAGGTGGGGGCTGAAAAATAAGAGAAGGTTAGAAAGTCCTGGTTCTGAGGCTGCTTCTACGGTCTTCCAACTGCGTTTAATTCAAAGGTGCTCAGCACGTCAAAGTTCCATACTTTGGTGTATTGTGCTCTGAGCCCTAACATTTCCCTGCTCAAATATTTCTAAAAGTTTCACACATCAAAAGCTAAGTTGGTGGCTGTGAAGAGAAAAAACATATATTTTAGTAGCTCAGTGGCAAAGTTTCCCATTAAACCACTCTCCCATCTCGGGGTATGTGTCAGTCCAATTAAACAGTTGGTTCATATTTCAGAAGGTAGTGTTTGGAGGCTTCCCATTAAAGTTAAGCCTCTGTATGGCTCAAGCAAACAGGTCTTTAGCAAGAGGCATTTTTATGGGCACAGAGGAAAAACAATGGTTTATGTTTCGTGTAGTCTACAAACTAGTTTTTTGTTTGTTTACTGTTTAGAAGGCAGTCAGTTGAGAAGATTCCTAGATTTGGGTTTGAAGTATCTTCACTTGGAAATGAACCAGGCAGTGGCAATCTCACAGGTTTTTCTGAATTGTAGTTTATATCAGATGTTCCTGTGAACTTGCCCCCAAATTGTACCTGTAATACCTGTAAGATTTGGGTGGATTCTTCTCTTCTTGAGGCTCAAAATAGCATGAGGCTCTGGGACCCGTCAGGAAGTGACATTTTTTACTTATAAGACTAGAAACTCTGTGAGGAAAACCTTTATTCAAGGTATGAGGCCAGGTTTCCAGGGGCTTCTATAGCTTCATAATATCAACCTCAGTTCCTCAAAGCTGCCTAGTCATATTGAAAGATATAATATTCCAGTCAAAGCCTTGGTAATATAATCAGTGCTTCCAATTGTTCTGTTGCAAAGAGAACAGATACTTATTGAACTTATGCAAATAACTATATTGCCATAATAAAAGAATACTCACAAATAGTGATGTGGTTGGTCCCCACTCAAATATCATCTTGAATTGTAATCCCCATAATCCCCACATGTCCTGGAAGGGAATGGTGGGAAGTAATCGAGTCATGGGGGTGGTTTCCCCATGCTGTTCTTGTGATAGTGTGTGAGTTCTCACGAGATCTGATGGTTTTATAAATGGCTCTACCTGCTTCACTTAGCACTTCTCCTTCCTGCTGCCCTGTAAAAAAGGTGCCTTGCTTCCTCTTCACCTTCCACCATGATTGTAAGTTTCCTGAGGCCTCCTGAGTAATGCAAAATTGTGAGTCAATTAAACCTCTTTCCTTTATAAATTACCCAGTCTTAGGTATTTCATCATAGTAGCATGAGAACAGACCAAAACAAATAATTTCCAAATTTTAGAGAAATCATGCAAAAAAAAAATAAATACTTCAATTATGTTTACAAAAGTATATATTACCAAATTGCTGGAAGTCATAGAATGCTTAAAAAATGTCTTTTTGCATCTGGAAAACAAAACGTAAAAAGAATCAGCAATGTTTCAAACAAAAATTCTTAAAAATTATAACCTCTCATTAGTTTAGTTCCTTATAATTAATTTTGTTCTACTTGATGTTGAGTTAGCAATTTCATGAGTCCAGTTTTTGCATTAGTTTTGGAAATTCTTACCAGGTCCAATAATATCAGAAATTACCAGAAACTCGTACTTGTCAGAGTTCTTTTTTTCCCATATATCTTTAAAGACAACACTTTATAATTAATTTTTCCCATATATCCTTAATGACACTTTATAATTATAATTGCCCATAAAAAACTTCAGACAAAACATCAGAATAAAACAATTAGCTTCAAGCAACAAGAATTAAAATGACTATGATTAAATATCTGATGGTAGTTCATTATAATAATGTCACAAATGACAAGGAAGTTTGCTTATATTTGTAACCTAAAATAATTTAATAGCCAAAATTATGACTGATAACATATACCATGACATATCAGATATTTAGGAAACTCATAAAATTTGGAACACATATGAATAGTATATCTATGCAAGTGTAACTCAAAAGAGGTCAAACCTAATTTTTTATTTGGCAGTGCTTTCTATGTATTAAACATATCAAATAACCTTAATTGGTTTATTATCTCTGTTTTGTACCTTTAGGTGCTATTCTGGAATTTCCAAAACTCAGTGTGAGGTCAAAAAGACTTCATTTGTATTTTGGAATTTTTTTTTAAATAAAGGTTTAAAACACTTCATTAAAAATAGGATCAGAGATAATTATAAAATAATAGTCATTCATTCAGCTAACCAGAGTTAGAATTAAAAGACTCAAAAAATACAAGATGTTAAATAGATGTTAAAAAAAATTATTTACTCTTTCATAGAAAGTTGACTCCGTTTTTCCAGCTAATCAGAAGACTTAGCAAAGAGAGCACAAGCTCACAGAATGTGTCTCTCTCACTCCTCCTCTTTTTGTAATTCACTCAAAAGATTAACAATTTTTTTAATTTTAATTTTTTTATCAATATTACATGAAAATCTTAATTCAAAGAAAACATTAATGTTTACTTTTGTATCAGTGTACTTTTGATATTAAAGCTCATTTTAAGAAAAATTCATAAATAATTTCCTTTTAATCTTTGTCAATTACACATAAAATTTTTATGATTCAACGTTTATAAAATTTTTATAATTTTTAAAGACATTTTACAACTCTTTTAAACAGACATATTTTTTACTCATGTAACTTTCTATTAATCTCTCTCTTCTACTTACTGATTTCTTTCTGCCTTGTTTATTTCTGTATTAAATCCATATTTTTAAATAACGTTTTAAAAACCTCTGAATTGGACAAAAATTACTTTTTCTTTAACAAAAATACATTTTCATGTCTATTTAAAATAATTTTTCTCACCAAAACACACTTCTTACTTCTCTTGTATATCTTGCACACAAAATTGTTTCCATTAATTTTAGTAATTTTAATTACATATATTAATTAAAATTTTAATTATTAGCAATTGTAAACCAGCATTCTGTAGACTAACCCAACTTTATACTTTCTATAAATATGTGTTACCTCATAGAATAACATTTCAATGTGGAATAGTACATATTTACTAACTAGCCCAAATATATTTTGTCTTTTTTAAACTTGAGAAACCAAAAACAAATAAACATATGTTTAATAAGTAATGTTTTAATATTTCATCTTACTTGGAAATGACCTATATATTCAATGAATACTTATTTAATTTAATTTAGTAAAACTCTAATGATGTAGTTACCAAACAGATTTAGAAAAACTTTAAGTAAACTTAATATCAATCATAATTATTATATTAAAAAGTTCATTTCTAAATTTTTATTCCAGTTACATGTATTTAATTAACTTGCATTTAGGTCAAATTCATACTGTTATGATTTTAAACATCCAATAGAGATAAAAGTTGTATGTCTGTATTAGATTTAATGTTGACAGACATACTAGTTTTAAATCAAGTAACGTTATTTTTATTTACCAAATATTATAAATCCACATAAACTTTAGAAGCATTTGAGCTTATTTTTTTAATTTAAAATGCTCATTTATCACTAAGTCAATTTAGTACCATGTAGACAGAATACAAACACAAAGATATACACATGCATACATAAAAATATAGGCAGACCAAAATAAAGAATTTATAGCTCTGATTTTATAATTTTAATCGTGAGGCAAGTAAAACTCACTAGTTTAAAAGGACAATTGGAGCCTGGCGCTTTAGCTCATGCCTGTAATCCAAACACTTTGGGAGGCTGAGGTGGGAGAAATGCTTGAGTCTTGGGAAGTTGAGGCTGTAGTGAGCCGTGATCTCACCACGGCACTCCAATCTGGGCAACAAAGCAAGACCCTGTCTTGAAAACCCAACAAAAAAACGAAAACACACAAACAAACAACAACAAAAAAAACAAAATAAAAAGACAGTTGGACACAAACTGTGTCTTTGTAAATGGAGCAAGTTAAAGACTGTCTATCTCACTGGACAAAGTCCTTATTGAATTTTAGAAAAGACAAGGTAGGAAATTTACGTATCATTAGCACAGAGAAAGTTTTTCCAAGAAGGTGTTTGGGTTTGTCAGGTGGGACAAAGAGGAAGATTTAAAATATATGTCAATGTAATATAAAATAATAGCAATCCATTACAGGATTTTATAAGAAAGTATACAAATGAGAGCCTATAAGAAAAATTTAGAAGCCTGTTTTAAATAACTGGTTGAGTATAAGAAGGTTGTAGTTCAAAGACCAATTTTGTTAGATAGATGGTTTTTAAATTCGTTTTTTGTTTCTTAACTGGATTTTGATTTCAAGGCAAAGCCCGGTAACAAATAGGACCAACAAAGAAGTTGTGGCTTCTGGGGCCTAATACTTATACATGTAAAAGACATGAGTAACTGGAAGGCAAAGTACTAAGATCCTTAAAAATTAAGGACCTAAGCATGCAAAGAAACAAAACAAATCTGAATTCGCCCCCTACATAATGACCACTACTGTAATTGCTGCCAATTATCTTTAAAATTGCTGGTCTTGCTGGTGACTCATGAGTTAATAAACACCCAAAGGTCGAATGTCCTCTCACGGTGCAAAGTAGCCCTTGGTACTCCTAAAAACCCAAAAGATCACACAGCTGACTGTAAAACACTGCAGAGCTTCAGACCTCAGTGGATGTAGTCCAGGATTCTCCGGGCTCCATGAGGAAGGCTGAGGACCCCAAAAACGTGTAGTGTGCTGCCTTTTCTGTGTTCCTTAAGGGGTGTCTGGATTGCTAAAGGCCTATTTTTGATGTTTTTATGTAATAACCAGAAGTCTGATGTTTTCTATTGGAAATTTTTTATCCACTGACCACCAAATGGAGGGGGTAGAAGCTTTTTTTTTTTTTTTTTTTTTTTGAGACGGAGTCTCGCTCTTTCACCCAGGCTGGAGTGCAGTGGAGCAATCTCGGCTCAGTGCAAGCTCCGCCCCCCGGGGTTCACGCCATTCTCCTGCCTCAGCCTCCTGCGTAGCTGGGACTACAGGCGCCCGCCACCACGCCCGGCTAATTTTTTGTATTTTTAGTAGAGACGGGGTTTCACCGTGTTAGCCAGGATGGTCTCGATCTCCTGACCTCGTGATCCGCCCGCCTCGGCCTCCCAAAGTGCTGGGATTACAGGCGTGAGCCACCGCACCCGGCCGGTAGAAGCTTTAAGAAGAATATATCAAGGGAACCAGATGGAAGGTTGAGGCCATCAAAAGGAAGTAGAGGCATAAGTAAATGAAAGAACAAATCATAGAAGAGTCAGCTTGGGAGTTTTTCAGAAAGGCCTATGGAGTTTTACAATATCCCTGGCAAAAATCACGTCCACAAGAAAGAAAGACAGAGGAAACAGTGCATATGGTTAACAAGGATTCAGAAAGAGGAAGTTTCAGTCCACTGTGAAGTTTTCATGGGAGAAACAGGATCCTATAGAGAGATTAGAAAAACCTCAAAAATGCAGCTGTTTTTAATAAAACAGTTTTTTACTTTAAATTGAACTGAATTGGGGAAGGAAAAGTCTCATTCAGGGACCCAGACATCCAAACGATCTTCTGGTCAAAAGGATTTTACTTTTGTTTTAGGTCAGATTTTTGCTTTTAATTTTATTAGAAGAATTTCTAAGGTTTGATGTGACACTATTATGTGTTTTTCTTTCAACTCAATCTTCCCATAAATGCCAATTGTGTAATTGCATAATATGAGAGCTGTCTAATTTTTTTTTCAAATATAGAAGACTTTCCAACTTAAAGAATCTATTGTCTGGTTATCGACAATTAGGATCTCTGATGGTACATTTATTCCAACAGTGACTCAATCCAATGAACCCATTTATGGAATGACTAGAAGCTAAATCTCCAGGTTCAGAATAAACTATTTAAGTAAGAGGTTTCCAAAAAGGGTGCAGAAGATGCAGTTGCCATTACCCCCAAATTTTCATCCTCAGAAATAGACTAAGACGGCAAAAAGATATCTGCTACCACAGGTGGTTAAAGATGGTGCATACAAATAGTGTCTCTAGTCTCCAACCAAAATATGGGGTGCTGCTAGTCACAGACCTGTCTATCTATGACATTGGATAGGCACTTCTGGTATTAGACTTTCTCAGCACTAAACAGGCAACCAAAGTTGAAATAACAAAAGGCCCTTAGGGATGGGACTTCTTATTAAGAGAAACTCCCCTGAGAGCTTTGTACATTCAGACAAAGAGAGTGCTGCTGAATAACAATTTGTGCCTTGGGTTTCCAGTCTTCTCAGACTGGCCACTTGGCAGGACCCAAAAATCGGGCTCCCGGCTAGGAAAGACCAACGGAGGAATATTCCCACTGGGTCACAAAGCCAGGCTGTCAGGATATAAGATGAAAAGATAACTTTATATGCCAAAGTTCTTTTTATGACGAATGACACAAAAAGACAGGGACAGAGCCCAATTCTGGGAGGAAAAGGATGAGATGACGTGAGTATTCATACTAGAAATAAACCAGAGTTGTAAAGACCAGTCCATACAAATGTTTTTCTCCTATTAATCTAAATTTGAAAAGGAAGGAAAGAGAGGAAGTGATGTTTACCACTCACTCAACTGAATTTTATAGACAGAAATTAAGCAAGCTGACTGGTAAAGATCTCTTACCTTTTTGCCAGCTTGTCAGTCCTAGGTTTTCTCAACTGTAGTTTCAAGTGGATCAGGGCGATTGTGGTATCCTGCTAACTATGCCGGATTTGCAGGGGTGAAAAACAAAACAAAACAAAACACCTTCTACTCCACCCTCTGAAGTTTGCTGAAATGAACTGATAACATAATGATTAATAGGAGAAAGGACATACATATTTATTTATGTGGACAAGCTTGGGAGCCATACAAAACAAGAGACTTCATGAACGACTAGGTGCCTGAAGCTTAAATAACTCCCTCCTTATAGGGATGAGGGAGATTTAAAAAAAAAAAAAAAAAAAAAAAAAACTAGGCAATTCTAAGGCATAGTAAATGTTTCTTATGAGAAATGAATGGGCATAGAGCAGATAACAGATTTTAAATGATATTCTTTGGAAATGAAATGGGACCATAGTACAGAAAATAGCTTGGACCAAGGAAGGTGAGGTGCAGAACTCTGCTATAAACAAAGGTTGCCATATTATACAAAAAAAGTCTCCCTTCCCTAAAGAGGCCCAATTTTTGGGTCCTGCCAAGTGGCCAGTCTGAAAAGACTAGAAACTGAAGACACAAATTGTTATTCAGCAGCACTCTCTTTGTCCAGATGTATAAAGTGGAGGATTTCTTTTTTTTTTTTTATATTATACTCTAAGTTTTAGGGTACATGTGCACAACGTGCAGATTTGTTACATATATATATACATGTGCCATGTTGGTGTGCTGCACCCATTAACTCGTCATTTAACATTAGGTATATCTCCTAATGCTATCCCTTCCCCTCCCCCCACCCCACAACAGACCCTGGTGTGATGTTCCCCTTCCTGTGTCCATGTGTTCTCATTGTTCAATTCTCACCTATGAGTGAGAACATGTGGTGTTTGGTTTTTTGTCCTTGTGATAGTTTGCTGAGAATGATAGTTTCCAGCTTCATCCACGTCCCTACAAAGGACATGAACTCATCATTTTTTATGGCTGCATAGTGTTCCATGGTATATATGTGCCACATTTTCTTAATCCAGTCTATCATTGTTGGACATTTGGGTTGGTTCCAAATCTTTGCTATTGCGAATAGTGCCACAATAAACATACGTGTGCATGTGTCTTTATAGCAGCATGATTTATAATCCTTTGGGTATATACCCAGTAATGGGATGGCTGGGTCAAATGGTGTTTCAGTTCTAGATCCTTGAGGAATTGCCACACTGACTTCCACAGTGCTTGAACTAGTTTATAGTCCCACCAACAGTGTAAAAATGTTCCTATTTCTCCACATCTTCTCCAGCACCTGTTGTTTCCTGACTTTTTAATGATGGCCATTCTAACTGGTGTGAGATGGTATCTCATTGTGGTTTTGATTTGCATTTCTCTGATGGCCAGTGATGATGAGCATTTTTTCATGTGTGTTTTGGCTGCATAAATGTCGTCTTTTGAGAAGTGTCTGTTCATATCCTTCGCCCACTTGTTGATGGGGTTGTTTGTTTTTTCCTTGTAAATTTGTTTGAGTTCTTTTAGATTCTAGATATTAGCCCTTTGTCAGATGAGTAGATTGCAAAAATTTTCTCCCATTCTGTAGGTTGCCTGTTCACTCTGATGGTAGTTTCTTTTGCTGTGCAGAAGCTCTTTAGTTTAATTAGATCTCATTTGTCAATTTTGGCTTTTGTTGGCATTGCTTTTGGTGTTTTAGACATGAAGTCCTTGCCCATGCCTATGTCCTGAATGGTATTGCCTAGGTTTTCTTCTAGGGTTTTTATGGTTTTAGGTTTAAAATTTAAATCTTTAATCCATCTTGAATTAATTTTTGTATAAAGTGTAAGGAAGGGATTCAGTTTCAGCTTTCTACATATGGCTAGCCAGTTTTCCCATCACCATTTATTAAATAGGGAATCCTTTCCCCATTTCTTGTTTTTGTCAGGTTTGTCAAAGATCAGATAGATGTAGATATGCACCATTATTTCCGAGGGTTCTGTTCTGTTCCATTGGTCTATATCTCTGTTTTGGTACCAGTACCATGCTGTTTTGGTTACTGTAGCCTTGTAATATAGTTTGAAGTCAGGTAGCGTGATGCCTCCAGCTTTGTTCTTTTGGCTTAGGATTGACTTGGCAATGTGGGCTCTTTTTTGGTTCCATATGAATTTTAAAGTAGTTTTCTCCAATTCTGTGAAGAAAGTCATTGGTAGCTTTATGGGAATGGCATTGAATCTATAAATTACCTTGGGCAGTATGGCCGTTTTCACGATATTGATTCTTCCAACCCATGAGCATGGAATGTTCTTCCATTTGTTTGTATCTTCTTTTATTTCATTGAGCAGTGGTTTGTAGTTCTCCTTGAAGAGGTCCTTCACATCCCTTGTAAGTTGGATTCCTAGGTATTTTATTATCTTTGAAGCAATTGTGAATGGGAGTTCACTCATGATTTGGCTCTCTGTTTGTCTGTTATTGGTGTATAAGAATGCTTGTGATTTTTGCACATTGATTTTGTATCCTGAGACTTCTGAAGTTGCATATCAGCTTAAGGAGATTTTGGGCTGAGACAATGGTGTTTTCTAGATAAATAATCATGTCATCTGCAAACAGGGACAATTTGACTTCCTCTTTTCCTAATTGAATACCCTTTATTTCTTTCTCCTGCCTGATTGCCCTGGACAGAACTTCCAACACTATGTTGAATAGGAGTGGTGAGAGAGGGCATCCCTGTCTTATAAGGAGTTCTTCTATAAGGGCCTTTCGTTACTTTAACCTCAGTTGCCTGGTTAGTGTTGAGAAAGTCTAATGCCAGGAGCTGGCCTCAGAAAATAGATAAAATGTCTGAATGGATTTGGTGATAATTTTTAGTCTTTTCTCCTCTCTGGTGGTTCATCTCTGCTGATTAGTGAGATTCCTAGGGAGAGGGTTTTAATACAATTGCATTTTTCTTTAGAAAAAATTTCCTCAGTCAGATAAGGGAACTTCAGAGAGAGCCCTTCTCTGCCATTGGGGGTTGCAGGAAAAACAAGAAAAAGTTAAAAAGTCCTTGGTTCTGAGGCAGCTTCTAAGACCTTCCCATTCCCTTTATTTCAAAGTGCTCAGCATACCAAAGTGCCATACTTTGGGATATTCTTCACTGAGGTCCAATAAAACCAAAGGTTATGGTTGCTTATTTGAAAATAAACATTCAGGTATGGTGAATAGGGAGGTGAAATGTCATGAACAAGGTCAAAAGAAGAGCAGATGATCTTATGGGTTATATTCACAGAAGAGCTGTAACATCATCTATCTGAGACTTGGGGTACTCATGGAGGAAAAAAGTTAGATGGGGCTAGAGAGAAAAGGAAGAGGACTATTCTTGCTGAGTGCCTTATGTTTTCTCAGTTTCATTCAATCACACTGCAAATTTGAGAGGTAAATTTTATACCCGCCTTTACATAAAGAAAGTTCTTGGACTTTTAAAAACTTTGACAAGCATTGCTTAGCTAGAAAGTGCTAGAACCCTCTCGCTCCCATTCCAACCTGAACAGTAAAAGCACATTCTTTAACTTTATTCAATAACGAGTCAAGGTAGGTCTCTCATCAGGGAGCCAAATGAAAGGCTCATATTTTGTATGTCTCCCGTGCACTTGGCATAATCAAGAGTGTAGTATGATTAAAGTTGTAGATAAAGGAATGAAGAGGATAAATGTGTTACAAGTTTGTTGACTAGGCTGGAGAAAAGAAAAAGACAGCTGACTAGTGTGGAGTGTAGTGTCACAGAATAATGATATGGTAAACTGGGCCTTGTAAGGGCAAAAGGAATTGTTTCCTTCCCCTCTGAAGTTTTGAGTTTGCAGGAGGAAATAGACAATAGATTAACTGGAGAAAAGGAGTACAAATTTTTAACGTACAAATATGTGTAATTGCCTGATGGGTTTTTCATGCTCACTGTACAGACAAAACCAATTCACTGAGACCATGACATTGTAGTAAAGAGTTTAATTGATGTGCGGGCAACCCACATGGGGGAACTGGAGTCATCTCTCAAATCAGTCTCCCGAAAGGCTTGGAAGGTTAGGTTTTTATGGACAATTTGGTGGGCAGGAGTGAGGAAATGGGTGATGCTGATTGGTTGGAGATGAAATCACAGGTGTGTGGAAAATGGTTGTCTTCCCCTGAGTCTGCCTCTGGGTGGGGCCATAGAATCAGTTGAGTTATGAGTCACAAGTCTTGCTGGTGTCAGTCTGAAAAAAATCTTAAAAAAAAAAATCTTAGAATCTGCAATAGAGATGTTATCTACAGGAACACTGGGAAGGTCACAAATCTTATGACCTCTGTCCACATTACTCCTGAGCAGTAAAGGATTATAGGAAGTATGTCCACAATTTCAGCAGAATTCTGTCCTCTCTCATATTCCTAATCTTGTAGCCTTTCATTGTTTTTACAAAGGCAGGTTAGTCTGGGGAAGGGCTATTATCATCCTTGTTTTAAGGTTAAACTGTCAATTAAATTCCTTCCAAATTTAGCTTGGCCTATGCCAGGAATGACTAAGGGCAGCTTAGAAGTCAGAAGCAACACGGAGTCAACTCTATCAGACTTCTCTTACTGTCATAATTTTGTGAAGACGGTTTCATGTGCACTGGAAACATACAAAGGATAAGAATCAAAAGAAAGGGTAAGATAGCTGAGACTCAAATACTCTCTTTATGGGTTGGGGAGTGGGGTAGGAAAATGGGGTATATAGGCAGTTTTGAGGAGTAGTCAGTGATTTTCAGGGAAATTGAATGTGCCCAAATAATATACCATACTCTGAAACAAAGCACCTCTGAGCTCTGGAGTTGTGGCAACAAGTTGTGGGAAGGTAAAGGGTAGAACTTCATTGTGAATAAAGATTGTACTATTATGCAAACAAAGTCTTCCCAGTAATCTCTTGGAACTAACCTCAGAAGAACAGATAAAGTCCAGGCTCACAGGTATAATCCCAAGCTATTTGGGAGCCTGAGATGGGATGACCCATTCAGACCAAGAGTTCAAGATCATCCAGGGCAACATAGCGATAATCTGTCTCTACCAAAAACAAACAACTATATATATATAGTTATATATATATAGTTATATATATAGTTATATATATAGTTATATATAGTTACATATATATAGTTATATATATAGTTATATATAAAGTTATATGTATAGTTATATATATAGTTATATAGTTATATATAGTTATATAATTATATATAGTTATATATGTTATATATAGTTATATATAGTTACATATATAGTTATATATAGTTACATATAGTTATATATATAGTTATATGCAGTTATATATAGTTATATATATAGTTATATATATACTTATATATAGTTATATATAGTTATATATATAGTTATATATATATGCATGTAAGAGTGTGTGTATATATGCGTATATACATGTATACACACACACACTATATATATATATATATATATATATATATATATATATATATTAGGTGGGAAGGGTGGTAGGGTGGTGTGTGGCTGTAGTCCCACCTACTCAGGAGGCTAAGGTGGGAAGACTGCTTCAGTCCATTGCAGTTCCAGGCTGCAGTGAGCTATGACTGTGCCACTGCACTCCAGTTTAGGTGACACAGTGAGACCCTGTCTCACACATGCACAAAAAAATCGATAAAAGGTCTGTCTGGATGTGGTTAATCTTCTAAGTTATTTAAATAAAACTTCTATGGAGGAGTTTTAAGACACTTGCATTTCTTTTAAAAGAAGTTTGCCCAGTCAGACAGGGGAACTTATAGAGACAACCCCTCCCTGAGTTGGGTGGAGTACTCAGAAACAAGACACGGTTAGAAAGTCATTGGTTCTGAAGCTGCTTCTAAGGCTCTTTCATTTTCTTTAGTTCAAAGCAATCGGCAAGCAGAAGTACCATACTTTGGGGTATCATTTTCTGAGCCCCAAATATGCCTGTCTGAAATTTCCTTAGAAGTTTTACACATTAAGAGCTGAGTTGGTGGCTATGGAGAAAAAAATGTTAGTAATGGAATGGCAAAGAATCTCATTAAACAAGCCTTCCATTTCTGGGACTACGTTGGTCCAATTAAACAATTGTGTCTTATTTCAGGAAGTGGTGTTTACAGAGCTCCCATCACAGTTAAGGTGAACGAGTCTTTAATATGTGGCATTTGTAAATCAGAAGAAAAACAAAGGTTGAAGTCTGTGGCAAT
The DNA here is from genome assembly GCF_006542625.1 of Nomascus leucogenys. Taxonomy (NCBI): domain Eukaryota; kingdom Metazoa; phylum Chordata; class Mammalia; order Primates; family Hylobatidae; genus Nomascus; species Nomascus leucogenys. Next base: position 30,054,071 of record NC_044400.1, read on the forward strand.
CTGTACACTAGTTTCTCTGGATTCTGGAGGGCAGTCAGTTGAGATAATTCCTAGATTTGAGTTTGAAGCATCTTCATTTGGAGCAGAAGCAGTCAGTAGCAATCTGACAGATTTTTCCGGATTGTAGTTTGCATGTTATGAGCCAATGTCTGTAAATAAGCTGTTGTGGTGATTTCCCTGAAGGTTATATCAAGCTGACCAGTTTTGGCTTGTAGGGCTTCAGCAAACCGATAATTTTAATTTTAGTTATTTCAAGTCAGAAAATTGGGAGAAAATTGGAAATGCCGTAATAATTTGGAGACTCATAACCAGGTACTGGAGGAAACCACAAGGAATTCATATCCAGTCCAAATTACAAGCAAAGGATAAAATCTCAAACAATGAGCAGTGTTAGAACCTAAAAATGGGTATATTGTAGTTTTCTTCTGAAACATGTGTTTTCTCTCTTCAGTCACTCTAATTTTTACCAAAGATAATCACAGGAAGTCCAATTTGTTTGCAAAAATGAGTTTAACCATCTAGGTTCTTTTTAAGACTGCGTTGCTGAAACTTTGTATGGAGAATCTCAAATTAGGCTTTTAAAAGTCCTCTTACAGGTGTGCAGCCAAGCCAGAGACACGTCCACAAATTCTGCCTATAATACCTGTAGATTTGGGTTAATACTGCTCTTCTCAGTAATGTCCTTAAACTAACTCCAAGTTCTTGGGTTTGTCAGAGAGTGACATTCTTTACTTACCAGCATGGCAGCCGTATGAACTGTTTATTCAAAGTACTAGACCAGTTTCCAGGGGGCTTTTTATTGGCTTCATAAAGTCAAATTCATTTCCTTAAAATGGTCAGATTATACCTGAAAGTTAGGCTATTCAGCCAAAGCTTTGGTAATGTAACAGTGTTTCCAACTGTGTCTTATTAGAAGAAGAATAAATTCTTATTGAACTTAGGTAACTACATTGCCATAAAACAAGAATACTAAGGAATAGTTCACAAATTTTAGGGGGATCAATCAGGGAGAAAAAAAGTAAATGTGTCAATTCTGTTCACAAAAGTACACATTATGAAATTGAAGCAAGCTATAGAAAGCTTAAAAGAAAAACAAAGTCTTGCTAAATATGGAAGACAAAATATAAAAAGAATCAGCAATATTTCAAACAAAAAATCACAAAAAGTCATAGTTTTTCATGAGTTCAGTCCCAAGTAATTAATTCTTGTTCTGCTTAATGTTGGGTTAGCAATTGTATCAGTTTAGTATTCTTTTTTATTAGAGTCTTGGAAATTCTCAAAGTTTTCGGAAACCTGTGCTTGTCAAAGTTCTTTTTATTCTTCCTATACACTTCCTTGAAGAAACAACACTTTAGGATTATAATTGCATACAAAAACTTTCAGAAAAAGCATCAAAATAAAGCAGTTAGTTGTGGACAACAAGACAAGACTTAAAATGGAAATGATTAAAGATCTGAGAGAGTTCGTTATACTAAAAAAGCAATTGAAAAGAAAATTTGATTATTTCTGTGGTGTTTATACAATAATTAAATGTAATAACTGAAGGTTATAAATGATAGCATTATCTTAAGACATATCAGATATCTAGAAATCGCATACAATCTTTGGACACATATTAATAACATATCCATGTAAATGTAACTTAAAGAAAGTTAAATATTATTTCTTATTTGACAACGTTTTCATACAATTTAACATATTGGATAAGCCTCACTGGTTTAATACTTTTTCAGGGGGAATTTTGGAGTCTTTCCTTAATTGTCCAAAAGTTATTTGGGGGTCAAAATACCTTTATTTTAATTCTTAGGGGGGTTGTCAAATATCAAAGGTTTAAAACATTTGATCAAAATAAAATCACAGGTCACCATAATATAACATTCATGTAGCCAGAGTGATAAGAAGAAGATTTCAAAAGCAAAAACAGGAAGTTACATAGTTGTAGAGAAACTTTTACTCGTTGGTAAAGAGGAGACTCAGTTTTCCTAAGTAATCAAAAGACCTAATACGACAGTATAAGGTACAAAGAGCGTGTTTCTCTCTCTCCTCTCTCTTTTGAGAGTTTGTCTCAGTCCATTTTGTGTTGCTATAGCAGAATACCTAAGGCTGGGTAATTTATGAAGAATAGAGGCTTATTTAACTTGCACTTCTGCAGGCTGGGAAGTTCAGCCTGGCTTCTGGTGAGAGCTTTCCTGCTGCATCATAACATGGTAGAGAATGTAAAAGGGAAAGCAGATATGTGTGAAAAGGCCAAACCTGTGAGCAGTCTGGCTTTATACTAACCCACTCTTGTTGAAACCAATCTATTCCCATGAGAACTCATCCAGCTATACCAGAACAAGAGCCCATAAACTATCACCAGAATGGCTCCAAGCCACCACAAGGGCAGAGTCCTCATGGTCCAAGCACCACCCATTAGTCCCCACCTCCCAATGCAAACACATTGAACATCAAATTTCAAAAAGAGTTTTGATTGAGAGAAGTAAACCATATGCAGACCATAGAAATTTCACCCCTGCCCCACAAAACTCATGTCCTTCTCAAATAAAAAATGCAATCATATCATCCCAATATTTCCAAAAGTTTTAACTTGGCCCAGCACCAACTCAAAAGTCCAAAGTCTAAAGTCTCATCTGAGACTGAAGGTAAGTTTCTTCCAGTTGTGAGCCTGTAAAATTAAAAAAAAAAAAAAAAAAGTCATTTATTTCCAAGATACACTACTGGAACAGACATTTGGTACACATCCTCATTCCAAAAAAAGAGAAATAGGCCAAAAGAAAGGAATGATAGGCCCCATGTAAGTCCAAAACCTAGGTCAGGTGCAGTGGCTCACCCTTGTAATCCCAACACTGTGGGAGGCCGAGGCAGGAGGATCAGTTCAGGACAGGAATTTAAGACCAGCCTGGGCAACATAATTAACATTATTTAAAAGTTAGCTGGATGTGGTGATGTGCACCTGTGGTTCCAGCTCTTCAGGAGGCTGAGGCAGGAGGATCTCTTGGGCCCAGAATTTGGAGGTTACGGTGAGCCATGATAGCAGCACTTCACTGCAGCACGCGTGACAGAGTGAGAGCCTGCCTCAAAACAAACAAACAAACAAAAATGTCTAAAATCCAGCAGAGCAGATGTAAATGGTAAAACACAAGAACAATCTTTGATTTCATGTATCACATGCTGGGCAAACTGGCATGAGTGTTGGACTCCCCAAGCCCTTGGAAACCCCTGAATCCATGGCTTCTCTGGATGTAACCTATATGGCTACCAGTCTCTGCACTTGGAAGTGGGGAGAAGCAGGAAAATGTTAGAAAGTTATCAGTTCTGTGACTGCTTGTAAGACCTTTTAATTTTCTTAAGTGCTCAGCATGCCAAAGTGCCATGTTTTTAGGGTATTAGTTTCTGAGCCCCAGTGGCACGAACTAGCTTAATACACGTGGGAGAAGAAAGTAGACAATGATTGTGAAAAACATTTCAGTGTTACAGAGTCCTTTGTATGGAAAGCAATCCAGTCCTTAGACTTTAAGCCATACAACATTTTGTAGAACGTTCCATGGAATAGCATCGGAATGCACTTTTCTTCTAAACTATTCTAACTATATCGGAATATTCATTTTTCATAATCTCTGTGATGGGCGAGGCAGTGCTTCCTAGAGCTTCTGAGGCCCAGTTTCCTCTCACTCATATTTTCCTCTATTACTGTGACCCAAATAAAAACTCAGTGGAAACAAAGCCAATATCACAGCAAGCTCATTATCAGTTGTGTGGAGGTGGAGACCTGCTGTCATTAGTATGGGGGAGGAATTACACAGCAACTTGGAGAAGCAGTTTAGAATTAAATAGAAATGGAAAGAAGTGCTTATGAACATCTCAGTTTTCATAAATAAAATAATGTTGTGGGTGTGTTAAAGATGTAGCTATAACTCTTTTATATGTCTGTCTTTATATTTTCATAGTATCCATTATTTTTCAAAAAAGTTTTCATCTTGGCTGCCAAATTTGCTCATCACAACTAATTGGAATAGAGAAGAGGAGAAAATAAGGACAAAGGGTTGAAGTGACATTGCCACAATGCTGCTAAATCTCTCATGATCTCATTTTCTTCCCATATTCAGCAAAATTATCCGTTCCCCTATTATTCCCACCCTTTTTTCCTTCCTTCTTGCTTACATTTACCCAAAGCACCAATTAGCTTGAACTAGTTACTAAAACTGAGAAATAACAAAAAGAAAAATTCCAAGTTGTTTGAACTTGCAGTTTTCTGAAAATTACTTGCCATAAGACAAGTTACAAACATGTGAATCTAATGCTGTTTTTTAATCAACAGTTTGCAAGACCAGTGAGATGAGATTCTAAAATGTGCTGCAGATATTTTGCTATCATAATAAAGTGTTGAAGTCTGTGGATGATTTACTTTTTAAAAATAAACTAAGGTGTACTTAAGATGATCCCAATGATATTCCTAAGATACCACACTCACTTGCTTACTTAAATTCCAAGACGTTTTCTGGTCAGCAGAAAAAGAGCATGATTTGAGAGTGAGCAAAAGGGTAACTGCATAACACTGCAGCACTAGAGAGGTAACTGTCAGTGATGAAATAAGACTGGTATTAGTTCAAGGTCATTAGCAACATTGAGTTGTGATTGTTATGGCTTACTCTGGTTTATTTTTTATTTTAACTATAGATAGAGATTTAGTCTGAAGAAAAGCAAGATAGATAAAGTAAAATAGTGCATCTTTTTACAAATGAGTTAAGAACATGATGAACATACCAGTTGGCAACAGCCCAGCACTTAGAACTTCTAAATGAAATGCAAGAGGGTGACGCAGATGACAATTTTAATAGTGCTATCTAATTCATAATGTGTTAGAATATATAAATTCTATTGATTGCAATTTAAAAAATAAACTACCAATGCTTCTTTTTCAATGGCACCTGCTTGCTCTCCTAATTAACAGGTAAAATGGAGAGCTAGGGAAAAAGATCAAGACCTGTTTTTAGTAGCTGAAAATATATTTATTAAAGAACAAATTTTGAAGTTGTTTGATTACTGATTTTACTACTCAGATGCTTATAAATAACTTTGCATACAGTATTATTAAAATCCAGTACTGACCAGGCGCGGTGGCTCACGCCTGTAATCCCAGCACTTTGTGAGGCTGAGGTGGGAGGATCACCTGAGGTCAAGAGTTCAAGACCATCCTGGCCAACATGGTGAAATCTCGTCTCTACTAAAAATACAAAAAAAAAAAAAAAAAAAATTGCTGGGCATGATCATGGTGGTGCGCACCTGTAGTCCCAGCTATTCAGGGTGCTGAGGCAGGATAATCACTTGAACCCCAGAGGCAGAGGTTGCAGTGAGCCAAGATCATGCCACTGCACTCCAGCCTGGGCGACAGAGGGAGACTCCATCTCAAAAAATAAATAAATTAATTAATAAATTAATTAATTAAATGAAATCCAGTACTGTAAGATAATACATTTGTGTTTTCTGAGCCACTGCATTTATGGAATTTAGTACAGTGGCAATAGAAAACTAATAGAGACACCGAAGCTTGAATGGTTTCTTAACTGCATGGTCCTGAGGCAGCCTCCCGCTCATGATGGGGCATCTAGAGAAAGAGTAGCTAAGGCCTTCTCCAGTAGTGTTTACTATTTCTCTTCTTTCCTACCTCTTCTTCACTGCAGAGTGTGACAGAGTCTGGAAGACTGAGGGGGCAGGGGCGCAAGCCCCTTTGGTGGAATGGCTAACAGCTTAGTGCAGACTACAAACTTACCAGGAAGCCTCTTTCCCCTCCTCCGCCAGGGCAGAAGGACAGGTCTGAGAGCACTAGACTGGCAGATTGAGCAGAAGAAAGCTGGGAAACTGCTCCATGTGGAGTGATTCCCCTGAGGTTTTATTTCCAAAATTAAATTTGTGTTGCTTTCCAGGGTGCGCTCCTATGATCCTATGATCCCTGTCTATTCACACGCATTTTTTGTACTTATGGTTACCTACCTGACTGATATTTCTATTTAATATGACACTTTAGCAGCTAATTCACAAGCATTGCAGACATAGCTCTTTGTAGCCATCAACTTAGATGATTAAAAAGGTGAATATGTAAGTGTGTATGTGTTTATATATACACCCACACAAATGTGGACATATACACATGTAGTCTGTCTCCCTGATAATTTTTTTTTTTTTTTTTTTTTTTGAGACGGAGTCTTGCTCTGTCGCCCAGGCTGGAGTGCAGTGGCAAGATCTCGGCTCATTGCAAGCTCTGCCCCCCCGCCCCGGTTCACGCCATTCTCCTGCCTCAGCCTCCCGAGTAGCTGGGACTACAGGCACCTGCCACCATGCCAGGCTAATTTTTTTGGTATTTTTTAGTGGAGACGGGGTTTCACTGTGTTAGCCAGGATGGTCTCGATCTCCTGACCTCGTGATCCACCTGCCTTGGACTCCCTGATAATTTTTACCCACAATAGTGCTCATACTATCTCCACAATTTTTCAGTGTACAAGTCTTATATTTATTTTGTTAAAACGCATTTTAATTTTTTAAATTACCTCTGATTATGTTATAAATTATTTTCTTATTTTTTTCAGGTTGGTAATTGCTAATACATATAAGAAAACAGAATTTTCAAATAGATTTTTACTTATTGCTTTTAATTTAGATTCATTTTATTTCATTTCTTGCTTAATTGCTCTGGCTTAAACCTCCAGTATAATGTTGAATAAAAGTGACAAGTGAGGGCATCCTCGTTTTGTTTCTAAACTTAGGGAAAAAACTTTCTGTCTCTCACTATTAAGTATGTTGTTAGCTATGGGCATTTTGTAGATGCTGTTTATCAATTTGAAGAAGTTGAGAAATTTTTAAAGAAATGTTCTAATAATAAAACTTAGTTTGCTAATTACTAAAACTGTATAATTATTATATTAAATTTAGAAAATGCAGACATGTAGAAAGAAGAGAATTTTTAATCAGCCCTAAATAGACTACCAAAATAAAATCATCAGTAACATCCAATTTGGCACATACCAGAAGGAAGATGTGAGATTTCATGGCTTATTTACTATTTTTAATTTTGGACATAATATTGTATTTAACATATTTGTATTTGTAATTTTTCCAATATCATATTTTATTTCTCCCCAAATTTCTAGAAATAGTGTTATAGAATCACAGGATATAAACATTGTGTGTACATGAGTGCATATGTGTGTGTGCATGTGTGTGTCAAGCTGTTTCTTATCTATCTATTATCTATCTATGTATAATTCTCTCTACATGTCTATGTATGTAAATACCTAAATAACATTAATATTTATTTTCAAGAATTCTTGTTAAGTTGATACCTATCCCATATGTGTGTGTTCTTGCCACTTTTTGGCATCTTTAAAAAATACTTGTGAACTTAACTAGTAGAGATTATGTAGAATTGTTGCTTTGATTGGACATGTCTTGCTTAAAATACAGTCATGTCACTCACAACGGAAATACATTCTGAGAAATGTGTCTTTAGGCAATTTCATTGTTGCATGAACATCATAGAGTGTACTTTCACAAACCTGGATAGTACAGCCTACTACACGCCTAGGCTATATGATGTAGCCTATTGCTCCTAGACTACACACCTGTACAGCATGGTACTGTGCTAAATACTATGAACAATTACAACATAATGGTGTTTGCATATCTAAATCTAGGAAAGGTAGAATAAAAAATGTTTTATTATAATTTTATGAGACCACCATCATATATGCCATCTGTCTTGGACCAAAACGTCATTATGTAGTGCATGACTGTATTAGTTTGAGCTTCTTATTTTCCCATTTGTGTAAGTTATTTTTCTTCCTTTGTGAACTGATGTTCACGTCACTCATATTTGTTAGTTTTCCAGTGCTTTCTTTTACATTGCTTGAGTCCAGTATATAGTAAAAGCACTCTTTGTCTAACACACCTATAAGAAGACTGATTCTTGTCAACATAATAGAAACTATACTTAGAATTCAGTGGCATTTCCTTCAACATAGTCACAGTGGGAAATTACACTTACTTCAATGATGGTCCCACTTATTAAAACACTGTAAGATATTTTTACTCTGAAATAGTCTTTAGAGCTCTCACGCAAACCATAGGATCAGCTCAGCCCTTTTTTAAGTTATTGGGAACCTAATGCAGTGTAGCCATCTTGCTCATTCACCTATTCCCTAGACTCCGTTTTGAAATGACTTCTTGCTATTTCTTTCTTTTTTTTTGAGACGGAGTTTCACTATGTCCCCCTGGCTGCAGTGCAGTGGCGCGATCTTGGCTCACTTCAACCTCCACCTCCTGGGTTCAAGCGATTCTCCTGCCTCAGCCTTCCAAGTAGCTAGGATTACAGGCACCCAACACCATGCCCAGCTAATTTTTGTATTTTTAGTAGAGGCAGTGTTTCGCCATTTTGGCCAGGATGGTCTCGATCTCTTGACCTCGTGATCCGCCCACATTTGCCTCCCAAAGTGCTGGGATTACAGCTGTGAGCCACCATGCCCAGCCGACTTCTGGCTATTTCTAAACTCAAATTCTTCTCGAAAGATGAAATTTGCTGCCAGTAATAGTATCAAAAATATAAGATCTTTGTTCCAAAGTAAATTTGTTAGAAAAAGAGAGACTATTCTAAGCAAGCTTAGTGATATTAGGAAAATTGGATCTCCTTCCAACTATGACTGCTTGGAATGCTAAAATATTCAGTATATTTTCTGACGCATTTAAATACATATGTATATAAATTTAGAGTAATTTGTGTAAATGCAGATGGTTTGTTGCTTGTTTTTTTTTTTTTTATCCTTTGTTTTCCATGGTCAGTTCTTACACCCTCACATTCATACTATTAATTCTTTACACTTCTTCAATAAATTTATTCAAATATAAATAACTTCAAAAAAATTTTAAAATCTACCCCCCAAAAAACTTCAATATCTGAAGTTTAGGAGGAGACATGATTTCAGGATTTTTTTTAAGAATAGAAGGTATAAAATATTTTTACTAGGTTATTTTATCTATAATTTCTAAATCAAATTAACAGAAATTTATTGCAGATATAGTATACATAAGGTTATATATTTTCCTAACCAAAAATAAATGATTAAGACTAAAATTCTTGGGCCCAGAAGGTACACATCATGAAGTCTTTGCACATCCTGAGATAGTAACTAGGACCAGTTACCTTATGGCCCTCTCTTTAAAGCCTTTTTTTTCAGCATGTTGCCTCATATTTAAAAAATACAGACAAGCCGAGCTTTTGTGTATTTCCTCAAAGAGGCTACTGCCCTGCACATCATTAGAAATGTTTCCCTTTAAACTTTCTATTGTTCCAAAGACTTCGATTTACACTGGCTTACACTCTTCTGTATCATTCTCTGATATCACCTTATCTGTGCATGACAGATACGTCTTTGATAGTTACATTTCTCTAGAGAAGAGAACAAGTTTTGAACATCAAACCAAGAAACTCATTCTTTTGGGGAACTGGGACATGGGTTTGCAGAAAGGTTGTAGAAAAAAGACTTCCGGAAACCAAAGATATTCTTTGCATTCTTTAACACTTTGCAGACTCCTGAGAGTGACCTGATTTCAGGGTTGGTTTCTTTCAGGGCAGCCACTTTCTTTCATGCCAATGCCAGAGTTAAAGTACGAAGAGAAGGCCAGTCTTAGAGCAGTGCTTCTCATTCTGTGACTATACATCCTGGCTCCACTGGCTGTCTATCATTTGTTCAGTTCACCTTCTCTGGCAGGAAGACCAGCCAGCCTGGCAGTGTTCTTGTTGGCAAAATAGAACTGTCATGGCTTCATCTGTAACCTCAGCCATGGTCAAGGAGAGCTAATGGAAGCTGGAAAGAGTGGATTCCAGTTGGCATATTGAAGAAAGTTAACTGAATAGTTTTCAAAATGAGAGGTTGTGGAATAAGAGTTGCAGAGATAATAGCACAAAAGGAACGAGGAAGCAGAAAGACTACAAAGAGAAGCAGAAGGGCAATCATGGAGAATAAGAAAGAAATGTTTCCTTACATCTATTGAGGGACCTGATCAAGTTTACTTAAAAGACCTGGGGCATTGTATAACAACTGGTAGTGTTGAAGAATATTTTACTTGGGAATAAAAGGAAATCAACAGCCACTCATTCACACATTAATCAAATGTCTACCATATTACTTATAACTTAATTTCTGTAATTACATTACTGAAGCAAAAATGCTAAATACACAACACTAAGAGCTGGTATTTACATGGAGGAGTAAAAAGGTAAACAATTTAACATATTAACATAGATTATGGAGCTGGAAGAAACACAGAGGAAGGACCTGAACTTAATTGGGAGTAGGGGAAGGTTCCAAGAATAGGTGACAGCTGAGCTATAATAGTGGCATGAAGCTATTACTTTAGAGAAAATTTCTGGGAAACACGAGTGACCAGTGCACTTTTGCTTTTGGGTATACAAACAGGAGAGGCACACAAGATAATTATCTGCTACAATGACTTTGCCTCATTTCATCAAATCCATCTGAAATAAACATTATTTGGAAAATTCATTTTTCTATGACACATTAAGTTGTATACTGGTCATCATGTTGACCAAGGAATTATGAAGGGAAGAAGAAGAAAATTAATATGAAATGTTTATTACATGTCCAGTTCCACCTTACCTGTTGGAAGTCTCAATCACACTACCATTTTACAGTGAATATTACAACCATTTCACAGACATGGAACAGAGCCTCAAGTGAGTTAAGTAGTTTACGGAGGGCACATAAAGAAGGTGAGTGTTGAACCATCCTGTGAAAGACAAAACAGTGCCCGGACACAGAGAAATACCAAGTCTAGATGAAGAGTTTTCAGAGTCCTCAGTGTCTGAACATCTGCCACTTACTAGCTGTGCAATTTTCTGGAAGTTATGTGACATTTCTCAGCTTCTGAAGTCTACTTTGGAAAGAAAAAACATCAATCCAAAAGTACTGTAAATACAAAGGACCAGAGAATGTTTTGCCTCATTTTTTTTAGCATCTGTAGTGAAAACCTGTGGTTTGATAAGCACAATTCTGAATAGAAGTTTAGGTTCCAGGGCCTGAACACAGGCAAAAGTGTTCTGCTCATGAGACAAGTAAAAATAATTTGGTGTTGCTTCAGACTGTGCATAGAAACAGCAAGATAACTGGAAGCTGAAAATCCATGAATTGACCCCTTCTTACAATCCCATGCATCGGTAGTAAAGTTACTGAACTCATAAAATGGTTGGATAAAGATGTTTTGTTTTCACAATGAAGTGGTGATGCTTTGGGCCTCTGTCAAGGTGAAGCAGAACTAGAGGAAGATGCACAGGCTCAGATCTCAAAGAGAAAACAGTTAGTGCCGGACCCTTGGCAGGGCCACAGAACTAGGAGAGCCACATTAAGCGAGGTCTCCTGGGAAAGGAGAGCCCCAATTGACATCTTGTGGAATGACACAAGGATCACAGCAGACAGTAGACAAAGGAAGCACATTTTCAATGTAAGCGAATTCTTCTATGAATCAATACAATGAGTTTGAACGAGAACTCCTTACTCTCAGGGGCTTCTGAAAATCCAGCTTCAGTCTTTGATCCCCTCGTTTCAAATTTCTCACTAAAACAACAAAAACAGACAAAAAAAAAAGAGATGAAGGCCATTACAGCACCATAAGACGAGAGTGTGACATTTAATCTAATGGCCCAAAACTGGAGATCTTTTTCTTTGTTTGTTTGTTTTTTTTTTTTTATATTAGTAGGCTGGAGGAGCTAAAGCATGAAGTGAAATTCTAGAATCACACATGCTCTGCAAACAGCAAGGTTGTCTGCTTGGAAATAGCATGCTCTTGGGTCAGACAGGCAATGCATATTTTACACAGAAAACTGTAAGTCTGTCCCATTTCAGGTCTGCTCTCAGGCAGGCGGAGTGAGAATTTGTATTATCCTCTCTCTGTGCATCTCCATAATACAGTGTCTCAAATTCTCACATGAATTTTCTCACTTCTAGAGCACTGTAGAACAGAAGCAGTGATATCTGTACAAGCTTTAAACAAGAGAAAGAATCCAGAAGTGGAACATTCCATCAGGGACTAACAGTCTACAACAGTTAAAAGTGTAGACAGGACTGGAGACAAGAAGGTGCATAACAAGGTTTCTGGGCGTTGTAGATTTTCATGGGCTCCATTTTAATTGTGTCACAGAGAGAGGTAGTGAGGACAGGTTAGATCACATTTCAATTGAAGGGAGTTCATGCATTTGGTAAAAGTGTTGTAGCCTGGACGTTTGTCCAAGAGTTACAAGTGACAGTATGCCACCTGTCGGGCAGATGAAAATTATCTACTTCCTGAGCAAAAATAATGAACCATAAAAACTTAACAGGATTCCAGAAGACTTGACAATGATGAAACCAGATACAAGTATATAAAAAGAAAATAAGGAGAAAGAGACAGTATGTGGTTGAGATTTAAAGGACAAAAACAAAAAACATTGATTAAATTCCAAATGAATGAAAAGACATTAAAATGACCAGGTAAAAATTGTTGTCTGCTTTGCTTGAGGCAGTAAAAAACACAAATGACACTGCAGGTATTTTTAGAAAGGTGAACTAAAACAAACAAAAAAATCTTTGAGAATCTAGTTCAGAGCACAAGAGATCTAGAGAGACAGTGATTTGGGATCTTTAATAATGCCTACTGACAAATCTCTAAAAACAATGAAAAACACACTTTGCTAAAGGAAAATTAAATGCATTGGACCTGCCGTAATAACAGAGACTCTTACTTTGTCAGAGTCCTGGTAGTGTCTAGAAGGCAGGGGCAGATATTTTTAGTAGTTAGGGCCCAAACTGTATTATTTTAAAGCTAATCTTGCCAGATGGGAAATTGGCTGGGACTGGACAGAGTTTTTGACCTAAGATCTTTGAATTGATGGACACAGAGAATCAGGAATCTTGAAGTGAGTCTCTATGAGTAAGCTGTCAGTCTTGAGCAAAAGCTATTTGAGCCAGTTCTCAGTTTTATCTTATGAACCACGTATTTCCGGGGGCAAGGTCTAAGCCACTGTTGCTTATTCTGAGTATTGTTTAACACAGGGACAAAACATGATCTTAGTTTCACCTCTAAATAGGTAACCTAGTTTTCATTTCTAACTAGATTTTTTTATTTTTCTAATTTAAAAATATGACCAGATTTTTTATATGCAGAGTTTTCATCAATAATTTTGCAAGTATGTAGCCCAGTTTTTGATAAGCACAATCAGATCAATCTTCAGTTTAGGAGGTCACTTCCATTGAGTCTCAGAGATGACTCTTAAACCATGAGCTTGGTCTTCTGTAGAAATAGCTATTCTTAAATCAGGTCCATGGTCTCCATGTCCCATATCAACAATATTTTTCCTTGTCATTTTTAAAAATTTTCTAATACTCTATTTATAATATATTTAATATTTCTCATAATATGTGCTTTGTATAAGAAATGAATGATACTTTCAAAAATTAAATATAGATATTTAAGTAGATGTCTACAAAAAATGATTAGAGGATAAATGTTCCAAAGTGTTTATAAAGTTTATTTTTCTGCAAAATGGGCCAAGTAGGTGGATTTTAAAAGTCTGCTTTTTTCATTTTTCACATTTCTTTAGGGAACAGAAATAACGTTTGCCATAGGTAGAAATCTCATTTTAATTTTACAGAAATACAATAAAACTAGCTTTTAGATCCTCTTTTCTTACCCTAAACTTTCACGAAGGTTTGATCAGTATGTGAGGGATGGTGTTGTGGAATGGAACAGAGCTGGTCAATGTGTTAGCAAACAGCCTCCCGAGCAGCAGGCACCCTACTCTCCCACTGAACCAACTTTTCCATGTCAGCCCTGTATGCTGCATGATTTGTCTTTGGTAGAAATCCCAGGAAAATCAAGTGACTTTCCTTTACTTCATTTTGCAGGTGAGCCCAAAGGTTCAACTTTTATCACCTTTTTGGGAAGTAAGATTTTCCTACTTCTACTTTCAGGAGTGAGCTCAAAGTCCCAGCAGGCAAAAAGCCTGCAACACTGTGTGGGTTTTATAGCCAGGATCCATTATTATTTTTTTCTGAGTTAAGGGATCTAAACATAGAAAGGAAAGTTGGACATTTGTAATTTGCGCTTACTGGAAATGATAAAAAGTCATGGATATTGAAGAGGAAGGAGGCCATTTCTATGGTTAGAAAGACTGACCTTGTGAGCTCTGCTTAGCCTTTGGAATATCTAGTGTCTAAAAGAATAGAGGCAATGCTAAGATGTTGTAACACATCTGAAAATTAAATGGAAATGATTCTACTTTTCTCATATATTTTATAATTCTGTGAGTGTTAAGAGTAGGTAAGAATAAACAATGCTTACAGATAAAATATAGTTAAAAATATTTTCCTCTTTCTAAGCCTTGGTAGTCATATAGTTTGACCAAGTGACAGAATCAAGATTATCCCATGATTTGAAAACTGTCTTCAGTACAAGTCTTATAAAAATATGATAAAATCATAACAAATATTTTAGAAGATATAAAAATAAAAGATAATATCCTGCTTCTACTAAAATATGGACATACTCAATTATCTTAACACTTTACTTTAGAAATATGCTTTGACAGATGTGGATCCACAGAATCTCAACATCTTAAATATCATCAACAAGATAGTCCTGAAAGCGATAAAGAGGATATATCGACTAAGTATTGTTGTCTTCCAGAATCCTATCTCACTGTCTAGCATCTTATCATACATTAGACAAATGGTTCTACTTATTTTTATATTACTATCATTTTAAAACCTAGACTCCTACCTTTATTTTTTAAATCACTGTTTACCTCAGTAACTTCGAGCATGTCTTTCAGCTCCTCTATCATGGATGTCAGTACATAAAGTTAGAAAAAGAAAACTGTTATTTATGGGGCTGTGGAGGAATAATCATTGTAGTACTGCCTGGATAACTCTCCCTGTACCTTTCTGTCAATTTTAATTATTCTCAGCTTGCAAGGCTCAGCCTCAGATTTGACCTTCTTGAGATTGCCATCTGTACCTTTGAAGAGTTCAGTTCCCTTAGCTCAACGTACACCCAACTGCTTAACAATGGATTTTACGCCTCATGAGCACACACCACGCTCTCAAGTAATTGACTACATTCTATTTTTTTGTTTGGTGTTATATCACTGCTCAATAAATATTCAGTCATTTTCTTTAAATATTTATGACCACACCTACTATGAGTCAGTCTCCTTTGGCAACTCAAGATACGGCAAAAAAACATCAAAGGATGTGGCTTATAATAAGGTGGAGAAAACATATTAAACAAGCAACACACAAGTAAGTTTCACTTGTGACAGTTGTGGTGA
Organism: Nomascus leucogenys; assembly: GCF_006542625.1. Classification (NCBI taxonomy): domain Eukaryota; kingdom Metazoa; phylum Chordata; class Mammalia; order Primates; family Hylobatidae; genus Nomascus; species Nomascus leucogenys. The sequence continues at coordinate 30,069,441 of NC_044400.1, forward strand.
GTGATATGAAGGCACTATGATGTTTGTAATCCCTCATATTAATTGCCCTGTTGCCGGTTGTTAATTAGCACATATCTAACCCCAATTCCACTGAAAATCATATTTGATCACTTCTTCAGTTACTTCTTGGAACTTCATTGTATGGATTTTCCTTCCACTTTGGTGATAGTCCCCTGTCAAATTTGTTTGTAGGACCAGATTTTTTTCCCTGACTTGATCTCATCTATTCTCATGTTCCCAAATGTGAGTCTCCAAACAGACTCCCCTCCTAAACCCTACACCTGCAGATCAACCCTCCTTCTCAACATCTCCCTGTGTGAAACTCAACACACCCAAAATAACATCACTTTTTCTCCAAACTTGCCTTTGAAATCCCAGTGGATGGCACTTCCGTTCTTCTAATAGTTCCCAAATCTTAGAAATATTTTTTTTCTCTTTTTCTCATATCTCACAATAATTTATCAGCTCTACCTCCAAAAAATATAAACAGAATTATTTATGCAAGATGAGTGAGTTTTATAGATCTGTTGTACAGCATAGTTCCTATATCTAACAATACTGTATTGTGCACTTAAATTTTTGTTAAGAGGATAGATCTCATGTTAAGTATTCTTACCACATACACACAAAAGGGGCAAGAACAAAACCTTCGGAAGTAGGTGGATATGTCTATTACCTTGACTGTGGTGATACTTTCTAGATGTATGCATACGTCCAAACTCATCAAACTATGAACATTAAATATGTGTAGTTCTGTGTGTAGCAATTATATCTTAATAAAGATATATGCATATACAGCATCCCATTAATTTTTGCCACTGTGTCCCCTGCTCCAAGCCAGTGTCACCTTTCCCATGACAATGTCCTGCTTCTACCACTTATCTCCTTGGAGACTATTGTCACTTCAGAAGCCAGAGGCATGCTTTTAAATTTTAAATCAGATGATGGCTCTCCTCTACTTAGTCTTAAGAAGTGGCTCCCATTTCAACTCAGAGTAGTAAGAGACAAAATCCTTACTGTGGCTACAAAGTTATACATGATGCATGAAACTTCCTGAGACCTCTCACTTCTCCTTTCTTGCTGCCCTTTCACTTTCTCCAGCCACATTGGCTGACTTGTTTTTTCTCTAACACACTAGGGTCTTTGCTCTAGCTACTTGCTATTTCTGGATGGCTCCAGGGATAACTACATGGCTCAATCTTTACTCCTTTAACCTTTTTTTTTTTCCAGACCTCACCCTCTGCAAATGCGTTTGCAATGAACCTCTTTAACTTTGCAACCTGCCCCACCTCTGCCACCTCAGCAACTGAGCTTTCCTAACCCTGGTCACCTTTTTATTTTGTCCACATCACCCAAACCCTTCTATCATATGATACCATTATCTTACCTATTTTGTCTCTGCCTAGACTTCTGCTAGTCATATAAGCTCCAGGAGGGCATAAATCTTTTCCCAATGTATACACAGAGGTTTTCCAAGTGTCTCAAAGAATGTCTAGCACAGATTAGGTACTCAAGGAACCCTCAGTAAATAAATAAATAGATGAAAGAATGAACACACTTAGTGATTCTTTATTTCTAAAGCAAGAAAGAGATATCATGATGCCAGTTAATTTCCTGAGATAGAATTCCTTACAATACATTGGATTCAGAAATTAACTGCATTAAGTACAATACCAGAAAGAAAATAAAAAGTACCAGAGGAGAAAAAGGAAATTAATGGAGGATAATACAGTAGAGCTTTACTTCTAAGAGTTGTGAGACAGAGTAAAGCAATGTGCTTATCTTCCTATGGCATTCCTCATTATGCCCTAACTTCTTGCTTGGCACATGGCACATAGCCGGCACACCATAAGTGTGTGCTGAACTAAACTGAAATTCTAAGAGATATAAGTTAATCACTAAAAAACTATTGGCCATGGAGTTGATAGAACTCTTCTTCATGGTTCTTGAATGAATTTTTCCAAGAAATATTAGAAATCCTAATAGCCGATAAGAAAAGGAGGGATGAGGCATTTGAGAACAACCTGGAAAGGGTAGTAAGACCTCATCTCTACAAAAATAAAATGAAATAAATTAGCCGAGCATGGTGATGTGCAGTTGTGGTCTCAGCTACTCATGAGACTGAGATGGGAGGTTTGCTTGAGCCTAGCAGGTTAAGGCTGCAGTGAGCCATGATTATGCCACTGCACCTCAGCCTCTGCAAGAGAGCGAAACTCTGTCTCAAAAAAAGAAAAAAATAAAAGGAAGGATGTTAATGGGGAAGAATACTTTGGGGAATCTTTGCATATACTTTGCCATTTCTCAGAAATGCACAATTCACATTAACGTGTTAGGATTTGGGGAGGTATTTCTTTCTTGCAATAAGGAAACAAATTTTAAAAAGTTCAGCTTAGAATTTCCAAATACTTCACGAACATGGCATTGGAAATACTGAAACAGTTGGCCCTGCATGTCCCTTTCCAATAGTAACACCATTGGGAAGCAGAGCAAAAGCTTTGCTTTAATTCCTTAGACCTGAATTTGAGATCCAGCTTTACTACCTCTTATAAAAGTTTCCTGGGAAAGTTCTTCCTACTTTGTTAAATTTCTCTGTATGCATTCTTAATACAAGACTGACAATTAACTTAAAGATTATATAGGTAAATGCACATGAAAGATCTAAAAGACACCCGTTTCATAACCGTATGTTAATAAGTGTATGCTGAATCTGAAGATCCCATTCTTAGATCTTTCATCTTTACTAGGAGCTCTTGCATCAAATAGTCAATTATGAGTAAGTACTGGAGCTAATTGAATATATTTCTTATATTCTTAATTTACAAGTGGTGCCTGGGATGCATTTTTAAGGTCATGTAACTTTTTTCTTATTCAACTTCTTGTTTGTCCTACAACCCCTGTTACATTATGGGTATTTTTAACATTGGTTTTTCTTTGGAGAGATAGTCTATACAGAGGGGACTAGCATAGGTGGGATGAGACCACACACTAAAATCCTGGTTCTTCTCTTTACTAAGTACTTGATTTCAGTCCAATTAATTAGCATTAGTCATCTCAGTCTCTTAATGTAAAACCAGAATCACAAGGCTCATTCCAGGAGGTTACTGCAGGACTCAAATGCAGCACTGCATATAAAGCACATACCAGGGTACCCAGCACCTTATGAAGCACAAAATAAAGGTACATACTTTCTTTTTTACTGATATTGATAGTCCTTCTCTTCTTCCTTCTTGGTTTTAATCTTCATTTTCTGTAGTCAAAATACAACACATTAAAAAATACAATGAAAAATAATTATACCCAATTCCAATTGACATTGAAATTCCTAGCCCAAGACTAGCAGTGGCCACCAAGGGGTTTCCATAAGAGAAAGAATGGCATTCCTGGTGCAGTGTCCTTTAGACTACCAAGTCTGTGTCCTCAGGAAAAGAAAATCAACCTCAGGCTGTTGCCCTGGATCTGAACGGAACTTTCTTTAAAGAGAAGCAGTAGCGTGACTTTTGCCCAATTCTACCCCTCCAGGTGTTATTTTAATGACAAACCACAGCAACATATTTCCAACCATTTCTTCCTCCGATTGACTTGTAATTGGAGTCATACCTAAGACCTCAGTTATCTCATGGGAAGCTTTGGGGCTGAGAGAGCCCTTCAAATTTGTCCAAATTGAGAAAAGAGAGCTGAGTCTTATCCCAGCCTCGCTCCTACACATGGGCCAGTCTTAGGTAGGCCCCAGGAAGGAGGCATAACATTGGCCAAAGAGGTTCTCTTCTGCTGAGAGAGCAATGTCCAGAGAGAGGCTCAGCAGAAGGCTGGTAGCTGACAAGACACCCCTCAGCTGAGCCTCAGTCTGGAGGGGAACCTGGGCCACACAATATGGCACCACCCCAGGGGACATTGTAACTGGGTTTATGTCATGTCTATGTACATGTTTGATGCAAAGTCAGAGAAAAGAAAAAAGGTAACTATAAGTTCAGAGTGACCCTTAGTCTGCACTTAATGCTGAAGGATAATGATTAGTTTCAGTTTGGGACTGTTGCTTGATGAACAGACACAGGCATTTGAAATCGTAAACACAGAGAGAACAGTAACCATTGGACTGGTGGCAGGAGGCCTATTAGTCCATTCTCATGGTGCTGTGAAGAATACCTGAGTCTGGGTAATTAATAAAGGAAAGACGTTTAATTGCCTCAAAGTTCTGCAGGGCTGGGGAGGCCTCAGGAAACTTACAATTATGGTGGAAGGGGAAGCAAACATTTCCTTCTTCACATGGAAGCAGTAAGGAGAGGTGCAAGCTGTCAGATCTCATGAGAACTCATTCACTATCACGAGGACAACATGGAGGTAACCACCCCGATGATTCAATTACCTCCCACTGGGTCCCTCCCATGACACATGGGGATTATGGGAAATACAATTCAAGATGAGATTTGGGTGGGGACACAGCCAAACCATATCACCTGGTTTTTGTTCCTATTGGGCTATCTCCAGTGTGACACCATGTAAGTTACTAGCCCCTCTCACTTCCATTTCACATCTGAATGCAGTCTGTTGACATAAATTAATCTTTGAGGGCCTTGAGGTTTAAAGTGTACTCCATCTGAACCTTAGAAAGGACCTGGCTCCCTGACGTGAAGGAAAATTACGAAATTCACAAAACCTTCTAAAATGCTAACTCTTTTATTATGGCTGTTTAATGACCTTTGTTCAAGGTACAATTACTTATAGAAAGAAATCAGTTCTTGGAAGAGGACTAGCAGGTAATTTCTGAATGTACTTGCTGTTCAGTACTATGCTGTGACTCTGAACAGATATTTACTTCCCATCAAATATGTTGCACATGTGTGATGTGGAGCACAGAGAGTGTCACGCTGGACATTGCATGCCTTTCAAGTGTGTCTATAATTCAGTTATATGGAACTATAGGTGATTTTTTTTTCCCATATAAGTAAGGTTGCAAATGCTGGCTAGATTCCCACACTAGCCCATGCATTAGCCTCACAAGCTTAGGTTGAAATAAACGATTGCAATAATAAATAACAAGTTTGATTAGTGCAATCCTGATATAATGTAATAAAATATAAGAAAAACACAGGAGAAGATGGTTTTAAAAATTAGTTTGTGAAACTTGATTCTGTAAGGAGATATACAAAAATGAAACTATGCTGAAATGTCATTTCCATTCATCTGATTTACATACAGATCAAAATGTTTTTAATACACAGCGTTTTTGAGGCTATGAGGAGAGTCAGATACTCCGATGTGCTGCTCAGAATAAAAATCAGTACAACTGCTAAAGAAGCCATTTTGGCAATATCTATCAAAATTACAAATATGACCCAGGAAGTTCATTTCTAGAAATCTATCTTAGAAATATACTTCACATGGACAAACTCATGAAATATATTAGTTTAGAGGTTAGTCTATAATAATAAAATAATTGGGAACAAACCAAATATCTATCAGTAGAAGGGTGGAATATAATTGAACAAAGACATAAGAAAGAATGAGGAGGCACCTATATACTGGTATGGAAAACTATTCAAAATTCATTAATCCATTAAAAAACAAGATGTAAAACAGATCTGAACTGGTGAACACAGAGAGTGGTAAACTTTGTGCTGGGGGTGGGAGGCCTGGTTTCCATTCCTACTGCATATACTGTATTATTATTTGTAGAAAATAAGAACAAAAAAATACATATTTATTTATATAGGCATAAGATCTCTGAAAAGACACAGAAGACACTGGATTTAGGCAGCTCTGGCGAGAGGAGCTGAGTGGCTGGGAGCTCCAGGTTGGAAGGGAAATCTACTGAACACCCATTTAATCTTTTACAATGTTTAGCCATATAAAATTGTGGCTTGTTTAAAACAAATAATTTTTAAAAAGTAGTTGGATAGCTGAGAGTATCAAGAAAAGCCAATTTAATTAGAAAAGGGGAAGAGAGAGACAAAAGAAATGGGGTTGTGAAAAGCTTGGTGGACCCCTGGCTGTCTTATAGCTCTGGGTAGTGTTATCAGAGATGATTCTCGGGGCAAGGGAAAAAGAGAGCTATCTCTATCCAACCAATTGTTTCAGGAGAGCCAGGGGCTTATAATTGCAGAGTCTTTGAATGCCTTTGTATATTTTCATAGAAAGAAACCTTGGAGGCCACTGAGCCTAATGGAAAGAGAACTTGGGTAGCAACCAGGAAACTATAGATCTAATTACAAACAGTCAATTATGTGGTTTTAGTTGAATCATCTAATCTCGTGGTTCTTAATTCTGGCTACACATTAGATTTAACAAAGAAGCGTTAAAAAACTATAGTCAAAGTTGGTTTTGATGGTGCGGGTGGGATCTTACTCAGACCAATTAAAACAGAATCTGTAAGGAAGAGACATAGGCATTGGCATGTTCTAGAAGTTCCTGTGGTGATTCTAAATCAGAGATAGGGTTGAAAAGCTTTTCTTTCCTTTTGTAGTTTTATTTTAGTGTTATAACCTGTCAAATTGTGATTTATAAGCATCAAATGACACAACTTAACCTTATAAAGTGTTCTTAAAATAAAGACAAGGTTTGTAAGAGCTTGCTACGGTGCTCATCACATAAAAATCACTCAAAAAATGGTATGTATGCATATGTCACATGTCTGTTCAAAAAATCTTCATCGGACAAATGCAAGGAGGTCTTGACTATATCTATTGTGCACATCAAAACCCAAGAAAGGCAGTTCCCTCAGGCTTATCAGAAAAAGCACAGAAATTTATAATCAAAGCAATCTGGGGTCAGTTTCACTAGTTCCCTGCTGCGTGGTCACGGGGCAGTTTCACTCAGCATGCTTCCTCTGGTACAAAGTGGTCATAACAATACTTGGTAAGGTTGTTGGAAAAAAATAGACAATGCAGTTACCATACAATATTTTTACATAATCACTACTGTATCCACTATAATTAAAGACAATATATAACAAATACATAGATTATTCTAGAGATGCAAAATGAATTCTCTGAAGAGAAAACAGCATCTCAAGAATTGGGAGGAAAAGGGATTCAAACAATTATTAAGTGAGAAAATACTTCACAAAGAAAAATTGCAAAACTAAAGCTACATACGTGAACACTGTTTTGCAGAGGCCACGTCTAGACCCTCAGCAATAAAGGTTGTGCTATTTGGAAAATGAAGACAAAGCAACAGGAAGAAGAGAAAGGGTTGCAATGGCTGGAGGGAAGATGAGGGCTTCAGGGTGGGTTGTGTGATGCTCTGAGGAAAAGCCGGTCATATCCTTGGGTATTCCAGGTCTCTCTGCTGGAACTCTGCTTTTAGGACTTCTCAAATGAAGTGACTACCAGCCTCTTCTCAGAATCACATGGAAGACAAAGAATACTGACAGAAGAAACAGCTCTGGACAGGGACTTTGGAGACCATGATGTCCTTGAGAGAAAACTGAACTCATGGAGATGCAAGATGTTTTAATCTACCTTCCACTCCAGATCAAGGGAGGGTAAATGAGGGAAATAATGAATATGAAGTGCAAACTGCTGGTTATTGATTTGAGATTTGATATCACAATTTGATTTAACAGATCCACTGTTTAGATGTCCATAGCACTGACTCTTGGCTGGAGATTGAGTGTGCTGCATGGGGGACATAAGGGAGGAAAATGTCTTTCCTTCTTCTGATCTTAGGTTCGTGGTTGAAGCCTGTATAATAAAAGACAGATTAGCAAGAGAAAAACATGCACATTTATTTCATAAAACTTTTATGTGACACAAGAGTTGTCAGAATGAAATGAAGACCTGAAATAACAGTTAAACCTGAGTTTTGTTTTGTTTTAGAGTAAGTTTGAAGAGTTTATAGTCATGCAGAAATATTACACAGCGAAAAAAAATGATCTGATTGTAATAAACTGGAAAGCTTAGCAGGGACTCTTTGTGCAGAATTTTCCCTGTGTTCCTGCATCTTCAGAGATAAGGATGCTACTGTCCTGCAGTTATAGGGAGGGTACCTCTCACATAAGTGTCTATGACCTGCTTCAGCGGAAGGTCAGAAAATCTTTCTTAGATTTTATGACCTGCTTCAGAGAAGAAGGGTGAGGGAAAGTGAGAGTAACCCTTTTGCTTTTGCTGTTTTCTCAAAATTCTTTTAGCTTAAAATATTCTGGGGTAATGTGTCCCGAACCTCATCAGGTATGGGAAGAATACACTTGCTCTGACATATGCAGTCTCATCATAGGTTCTTAGTCTACCAAAGTATGTAACAAGGGATGGAAATTCTGATTGAAATAATTATTATATACGATAAGGTAGATTTTCTCAAAGTGTTCTCCTAGAAAACCTTGTAAGATTCAAAAAGACAACATGCAACATGGGAGTTCCATAATCCATTAGGTTTGGAAAATGAGGAGTTAAGTATCTCAAAAGAAACTTATTTTCAACTGCAGGATTTCTCATAGAGTTTAGTGTGCTAATAGGCTTTATGAGTCTTCTCCAAACAGACCTAGTACATGGCACTTCCTAAATTTGGGGGACTCTTGCAACTGAAGCACTCTTAGAGAAATGTTGTAGTAGCTGGTAAGATAAAGCTGGGTAACAGTAAATGTGGAGGGAGATACGGAAAGACACAGGAAATCATATACGTAATCTTAACATACTATACATAAATTCTTAGCCAACGGGTAGGGAAGGAAGAGAATGTGTCTACACCACTTCCCCTTTCATTGATGGATCCAACAATACACAGACTCTGCTGCACTGAGTAGAACTAAGTGTTCTAAATTTTCAAATCCACTGCAAAGAACATGTAATAGGAAATATTAGATGTCATCTTCACTGGATTGAGAGATGGTGAGGCAGCTGGTGAAGCATTATATCTTGTGTGTCTGTGAGGGTGTTTCCAGCGGAGATTGACATGTGAGTCAGCGTACAGGGAGAGGAGGAATCACCCTAAACGTAGATGGGCATCGTCCAGTTGGCTGCCAGCCTGGCTAACAGAAAGCAAGTAGAAGAAGGGGGATATTGAGTTTTGTAGAGCTTCCTCTCTATCTTCCTTCCCCAGTGAGATGCATTTTCATCTCCCGCCCTTGGACATCAGACTCCAGGTTCTTTTGTTTTTGGACTCTGCGACTTATCCCAGCAGCCTATCGGGGGCTCTCAGTCCTTCAGCCTCATACTGGGGACTGCGCTATTGGCTCCCCTGGCTTTTAGGCATTTGGACTTGGACTGAGCATGCTGCCAGCTTTTTTTATTCTCCAGCTTGCAGACCGCCTATGGTGGGACTTTGCTTTTATAATCATGTGAGCCAATTCTCCCTAATAAACTCCTTTTTACATATACATATATCCTATTGCTTCTGTATCTCTAGAGAACCCTGACTAACACGGAAGGATTTATATCTTACTGTTGAAGGTATATAATTTTTTCCTAATTCACAAGACCTAGGAACCAAGTTGCCAGGCAGTGATTTGTAGCCAACTTCTGACAACGAAGTGAATCAACCTTAGGATAAAGGTGGACCTATGGATGGTAGCAGAGTTGCAAAGAAGTTAAGTTCCTGAAGCTATCATAGAATTAATCAATCAGCCCTTAAGCTTTTTTTACTTCTGTATTTATGAATGTGTGAAGTATTTAATTCCTTTTTATTTAAACCAAATTGACTTAGGGTTCCTGTTATTACAGACAGAATTGTGCTAACTGGTACATGTACCAAGAATTAATAATACGACACCCATTAACACAGGATGAAGTAGTAACTATGCGCAAAGCAATGAGAATCTTGAAAAAAAAGGAAGATAGTTATCAAATATGCATGTGATGAACATATGCTATGACCTGGAATTCTTTATACCTGATGGTTGAAACACACTCGAGGAACTTGACATAGATATAAAAGACAAAGACAACAAAAATTATATCCTTGAGGGAATAGACTACCATTCAAACTGAAGACGAGAATGTGGCAGTCCAAAGATAGATAACAGAACAGCCACAGATGAAAAATACCACTGTGACAGAGGAGCAGTGCCATTCTTGACATTAGCTTGGAGTCTCAGCGGAGAGAGGAACATTCGATAAATTTTTTATTTGCCTTACAGGCAACTTCAAACTCTTGGAAGACATAAGAAATAATGATGAGAACTGTTATTTCTAATCTAAAAGTAGGTGTTGCTGTACAAATTGGAAACAACAGAAGACTCAGGAAAGCACTGATTCTCATCCATTGAAAGGATACTCATTCAAAATTGACCACAATCAGGATTCCCCTAAAGGAGAATTATAAAAGAAATAGATCATGAAATGGAGAGACAGCCCAAGAGGAAATTGTGATTTAATAAATGACCAGCATTGACCAAGACAAATGAATAAAAAAGAACTAAAGTGGTGCCACGAGGAGTTCACTGATAAATTGAGATTTTTAGCAAGATGTTTTCCAGTTGTATTAAAAAAAGATATGTAACAATTGTTAAATTCAAATGGATAACATATAATTATAAAAATACTATCTAGAAGACTAAGGTTCAGAATAATTAATGTTTTCAAGAAAGTAAAAATAAAAATAAAACAAAAACCCACTTTCAATTATATTAAATGTATTTTCAGTTATATTACGAGCAATGTGATTAGGAGGGCTGGGTGGTGATTATAAATGTATGCAAAAATTTCTGTATGAAGTTATTTATTACAGTGTTACTTAAAATGATACAATATTTGAAGAAAAGACCTGATAACAAATATTTAGTTAAAAATTTTAATGGACATATAGAATGATAGTACTAAGCTATTAATAAAATTATATTTATGAATAATTTTACATGTAACATTAATTTTATGATGTTAAGTGAAGATTGCAAGACATTAATATATTTGCAGTGTGATATCACTTTTGTGTGTACATGTATATATGTGTGCATGTGTGCACAGTAGAGATAATATTTATCTATGGTGGTGATATTACGAGATACTTAATTCTACAGTGACCCTATATTACTTTGTAATAAAGAGACTGGTACTATATTTAAGTAAAAATAAATTCTTAGATTTTAAGTACAAATTAAGTTAAATTCGACACATTAAAAACAATTATATTAGAGAAATGTCAATTATATTATGGTTAGTTATTTCTTTCACTAGTTATAGGGTTACATAAATAGAACATGTTCTGAAAAAAAAAAGATAGAAAGTCAAAGTTCTGTAGTTTTCTATCAAATATAATTTTTGTTAGATTGGAAAGGGTTGAACCAACATGATCAATAGGAAAATGAACTCCCAATAGTAGGGAGAACATCAAAGATTCTAGTTGCTGTAAATGAGTTCACATTTCCTGGTCCTACTCTCTAGACTGTTAAATCTGTGAGTACTAAGAGAAGAAGTCAATCATACTCTGTTCAAAATTTGATAACAGGTGCTCTGAAATACTGAAAATAGTTCAAACTAATTATCACTTTTAGGAAAGTAAAGAAAACAGAGTCCATAAAGTATTCTAGGCAAAAGTATAAGATGACTTAATCAATGATCTGTGAGTGGCTAGCAAGTGCCATGCTCATCACTATGAGTTAATAAGAGGATATGTCACATAAATCAGACCTACTCTATTAGGAATGACCACACCTAGTGGCAAAATCTTGGTTTCTAAGCAGCATTCTCCAATGCACACAACCAGGGATTCTTGGAGAAGTGACTGACAGTGGAGCTGGGACACTGGAACGTCCCATGACTCACAAAAGTAAGGCAATACTGAAGAAAGGTTGAGGGCCTATCTCAAGGATGCAGAAGTCAAGCTAATAAGAGCTCCCAAACTTAGAACAATTAGAGAGAGAAAATAAATCATGGCTATATTAAATTATAACTCATAAACTATACTAAAATCTATGAGTCTAACTTGATATAAAGAAATAGTTGAATAAATAATTAAAGGGAGAAGGAGCAGTTCTTTCTTACAGAGGAATTCTAATGAACAGAAGTAGAATGGGCAAGATAGAAAACACCATGAGCACACCACAGTAATAATGGTCGCAATACATGTATCATCTATGCATGGTAAAATTAGTGGGTGAAAATTTGAGGAGAGACAAGATGTTTGCATAGCCTGAAAGTATCTTTCCAAAGATATTTATTAATTACCAAGAAAAAATAGTAAATTTCTTTTATACAATTAAAGAAACCGGCTGACCCCAGCATAACTGGTAAGATTAACATCACCAATGAAAAAGCATACTAGCATGATGATCCTCTTAAATGATGCTCAAAGGCAAAATGTCACTTCTGTGGCCTTCTTGCCAAAAATGTATAAATTCAATCTAATTAGTAAAAATAAAAACAAACAGACTCAAATAGAGGGGCATTCTATAAAACAACCTGAAAGACAAGGAAAGACTGACAGACTGTCACAGATTGGAGGCCACATGGTAATTAATGCAATATGGGATTCTGGATTGGAAGCTAAAATAGAAAAGGGACAGCAATGGAGAAACTGACAAAATGAAAATAAAGATTGTAGTTAAGTTAATAGTATGACATCGATGTCATTTCCTGGTTTTGGGGACTGTGCTATGACGATGCAAGTTTCTCACATTAGCGAAACTGACTGAGTGGCGTACAGATTCTCTCTGTACAGTTTTGCAGTATTTTTTGTGTGTCTGAAGTTATTTCCAAATAAAAGTTAAAAAACTACATCATTCCAGATTAATATGTTAATGGATATCTAGGTAGACAAAACGAAGAAGTATACTAAATAGTAACACTGTTAAACTCAAAACTACTTACCACAGAATATTCCAAATGCTTTGATGAGAACATCACCTTGAAAAGTGTCCTCAAAATGGAACCAAAGGTCATTCCAGGCTTTGGCCTGCTGTTCTGCACTGGAATCAGGTTTGGATGAGTATCAAACTTGTATATTTTTCATAAGAACTGAAACTGAGAAGAAGAAATAATATAGTAGATGAAAGCACCTAGTACCCAAGTTAACTGGAAGAAAAACATATTCTAAGAAAAATAAGAAATAATTGCCCTTTGTTTCAAAGCAACTGTCTATATCAATATAGAAATTGAAAGATGCTGCTTATCATGAATTCAGGTGAAATAAAATATGTGAGTGACAGCTGCCATTTATTTAACATAATTAAGCTCTCTTTATTGAAAATCCATAATGAGGAAAATGGAACTTTTTGTATTATTCCCAAAGGCAGAAGCAGGAACAAGCATAGACATTACTTGGAAGCAAGTACTGGTTCAGAACAAGAAAACCCTTGCAGTGGTTATTTACAAAGCACAGAATTTCATGTGGGTAAGTGGAGGTATTTAGGAAGAATAGAAGGTCTCTGAGATCATGGAGCTGAGATTTGCTTTGCCAAGATAAAAGTTTTTCGTGATCTTTATGAGTCCCTCTACACTAAAATATCAGGATGCTTGACATTACTATATGCACCGTGTGTGTGTGCGTGTGTGTGTAAAACAAAGTTGAATGTGCTAGCTATTTTATTATCATAAGTTTATCATTTGGGAGGTGGCAATTTGTGATTGCATAGCTGTCTTTGTGTGAGCATGCCATTCCATGCTAATACCCAATTTCTTTTATTTTTCAAAAGATATTTACTGTCCTGTGAGCATCCACAGAGAGTTCAGATGGCCCTACCTTTTTTTCTCTTAAGCTTAAGAAAGTAATGAGAAATGAATTAGAGTTCTTCCATGAGTCAGGCTTCACGCACCAGAGAAGTACTGGGGAATGCACTATTGATCTATTTTCTTCAACTCATTTCCTGTGTTTAAATGGAAATATTGATTCCTATGCATAAGCTTCTTCTGAGGTTTTGGGGATGTGAGCCTGTGTCTTGTGTTTGAATCAAAGTAAGATTTAGGTTTTGTGGCATTAAAATAAGAAGTGTGAGGGACAAAATAAAATTCTCCAAGGAGAAAGAAGTTGGAAAAATCTTTAATAGCCTTAAGGTTCCTCTCACTTAGTTACCACTGAGGTTTTGGATGAGAATGCAGTAGACAAAACTCAGGCTCACCAAGGAGTTAACTAAGATGGTGGTTATTTACATTGGGAACACGGTCTTCCACTGAATACGTTATTTTTTGCTTTAATAGAAGGATTTATTCTTCAAAAAAGGTCTCTTCCTATGTATTTAAAGGTTAGCTAATGGGTCACTCTTTGCCTAAGAGAAAGAATAAGGAGTGTAAAAGGTGTAGAAACAAAACAAAAGAAATTGTAGAGAAAAATTTTATTAGGAGCTACCAGTAATTTCTGCAATCAAAAATGGGCCTGTGGGTGGCCGAGGTGGGCAGATCACCTGAGGTCAGGAGTTCGAGACCAGACCTGACCAATATGATGAAACCCTGTCTCTACTAAAAATACAAAAATTAGCCAGGCATGGTGGCATGCGCCTGTAATCCTAACTACTCAGGAGGCTGAGACAGGAGAATCACTTGAACCTGGGAGGTGGAGGTTGCAGTGAGCGGGGATCACGCCTTTGAACTCCAGCCTAGGCAACAAGAGCAAAACTCCGTCTCAAAAAAAAAAAAAAAGAAAGAAAAAGAAAAAAAAAGAAATGCATCTTATGGATAATAATGCAAATCCCTGGGGGAAAACAAATAGATTTTAGGAAATGTTATGGTTAGCAGAGAATGTCATACCTACAAATTAAGCTTCAAAAAAATTTTAGGAAATACAAGAGCTTTTGAGCTACATATGTGAACAATGAAAGAAAAAGTTTCACATTCACCCCGTGTAAATCTTAAGAACAATTTTGATTCAAGGGGGCCTCTTGGCTGAGTCTATAGACAGCCTATCTTTGAATTCAAGCTCTTTGCCACTTGTGATTCTAAGAGCCAATGCTAATTTCTGGGACTGTTGTTTAAGAACTTCTACTTACTGTGTACTCATTTTGGCACCATTGGACACCACATACTCACAGGATTTTGTTAACAGGGACTGATGCTTACTTAAAAGCTTTATTAGATTATCTGAGTGGATTGCACTGGTCCGGGTATATATATCCATCACAAAACCTCTTCATCCTTTAAATTAAGTACTTCATGAGGACAACAAAAAGACTGAGAAAGTCTGAATTTACTCTATAGAATCAACCATATGTAATTTACACAATTAAAAAAAAAACATGCTTTTTTAAAAGCAGACATTAGAGAAAAATGTAAGAATAAAAGTAAAGTTCTCTATTTCTCCCTCCACCTACCCCACTCTCTCTCTAACTCCCACTGGTAGGATTATGAAGGTGACCATTTTTAGTATTTTTGCATGTATTTTTGCAGATTTTTCTCTAAATATAAAAGCACAATTACACATTATCAATATAAAAGAGTACATATTTTTTAAAACTTTCCTATCATCACATGTACATGTGTCTGATTTTTTTCAGTAGCTGCTTAAAATTCCATTGTATGGTCTTATCCGTACTTCTTCAACAAAAGTCCTTGACTTCTGTACAATTATGTTGCTGTCAGTTAGGCTTTCCTGTTTTAAAAATAGTGCAGACATGGTCATTGTAAACTTATCTTGACATACTTTTATGAGAATATCTATGCGATATATTCCTGGGTATGAAACTGTTGAGGTTCAGAGTGTGTATATTTATATATCTATTCTTGTTGGATGATGCTTGTATTGAGGTATTGCTGACTTCATTTATTAGTGACATAGGTGGATTCTCATTACTTTCTGTTTACATCTTGAGAAAGGGAAACAACTTTCTATGTGAGAACAACATGGTACAAGTTCACTTTGTGTATGAATTACCATACATGTAAGGATTGCTTTCTCCAATGCCATATGAAAAATGGCTACTGCTATCTTTTTTTCTAATAGTCTATTTTTTAGAGCAGTTTTAAGTTCAGAGCAAAATTGAACCTGCATTGACACATCATTATCACGCAGAGTTCGCAATTTATATAAGGGTGTACTCTTGGTGCTGTACATGCTAATGGTTTTGACACATGTATAATGGCATGTGCCCACCATGATAGTATCAGACAGTGTGTCTGCACTACCCTGAACAGCCTCTGTGCTCTGGCTATTCATCTATCCCTCCCCTGACTCCCAGCAGCTGATGACCTTTTTGCTGTCTCCATAGTTCTGTCTTTTTCATACAATATGTAGCCCATTTTAGCCTGGCCCCTTTCACTTGTCAATATACATTTACATTTCCTCCATGTCTTTTCATGGCCTGATAGCTTATTCCTTTCACGTGCTGAATGATATTCCATTGTCTGGACATACCACAGTTTATCTATTTACCTACTGAAGGACATCTTGGTTGTTTCCAAGTTTGGTCAACTAGGAATAAAGCTGCTATAAACATCTGTGTGCAAGTTTTTTGTGTGGACGTGAGTTTTCCACTCCTTGGGTTGCTGCTAACATTTTATTAACTTGGGCATGGCCTCCCTTGTGAGGTCTGGCAGCGCCCTGGTGCTTGCTGCCCTGAGAACTCTCAAGAATGTTTTGTTACCAGCCGTGGGATTTTGCTCCTGTCAGTGGTAACTGCAGCTTCCTAAGAGGAGTCGGTGATGAAATTGTTGAGCAGCGGTGTAGATGGTAGCATAACATATCTTTTGGAATACTGTAAGTTTGTTCAAGGAAAGGAGAGGGTGAAGAGGGTTACAAGTTAGACCCATTGTTCCTGATACTTTGGTTGTGGAAACTCCTTCCCTTACAACTACACAGAAATCAGAATTAGAATTCAGATCTGGATTACCATGTTTGTTTATGTTTTATTATTTTTCTTAAAAGTGATTCTCTGTGATTATAAACACAGTTTATTTGCATATCTAAAACTGTTTTCCTAGTTATTAATTTACTGATATAATCATATTTTATATAAATTTTAATAGTTGAAGACATCATTTCAGATATTGATAGTTTATTAAGATTATTAATAGCTTAATAGTGTATTAAGATTAACCATGTGGCAAGGACCACATTTTGTACACCATCCCATTTATTTTTAAAAGCCATCTTATAGAATAAGAAAACTGAGAATTTGCATGAGAGATAAGGAAAATTGCCAGAGCTGGTACATGGCTGGGCTAAGGTTCAAAGGCAGGTTCCTCTTCCTGCAATGCTCATACTTTTTCACAATACTGACCAATTTTTATTGAATTCGTCCTTGGGGATATTGTGGAGCACAATGCATTTGTACTCTGGTGAAGAGAGAGACAGATAATTGCTGTAATTCTCTGGAAATCACAGGAGCCTAGCCTAAGTCCATTCTGTCTCCATCAAACAAGCATATTCCTTACAGCACTTGCCATACATATTATGTACTTTAGCACATATCATGTGCTTTAGCACTAAATTACAGACTCTTGTACTGCTCACTGTTTTCCTTTCCATGGGTTTATATCATCTCTTTCGAAATTTGTAATAAAGTCTGTATCCAATAAATCTCCCTCCCCTACCTCCACTCCCTTTTGAAGCAGTTTTAAGATGACAGCCAGTCAGTGAATATTCTCTGGGTGTGTGCTATGCACAAGGCACTGTTTTAGACTCTGGGGATAGAGCAGCAACCAAAACAGCCTGTGCCTTCTGAAATTTACGTTCCACTGGAAAGAAAACAAGGAAACAAGCATGCTCTAAATAAATAATTTTAGATAATGATATGTGTCACACAAAAAAAGTAAGCTACTAGTTAATATAATAGAAAATAGATTGGAATATGAAGGACCTGATATTTCCCTGGGGAAGAGAGGGCTGGAATCTCTGAGAAGGTGGCACTGGAGCTAAGACTTGACCCTTCAGAACAGGATGTTGGTGGGCGGGGAGGACCTGGGAGAAGTGAGCTGTGCTCAGAAAGAACAAGAAGTGCAGGGAACTTGACGTGGGAACTAGCTGGGTGTGTTTAAGGACAGATGAAAGTCTGATGTAGCTGGGTGGCTGGGGGCAAGTGCACATGGCAAAGATAACGGTGGAGTAAGGTAGCCACAAGTCATGTGGACCTGAGTTTGAACTTCATTCAAATCAGAACAGGATACCAACACAATATTTTACATGGGGGAGTGGTGTGATCTTTTTTATTCTACCTATTAGAACCAGTACACCAGTTCTGGGAGGATGGACAGCAGGCAGAACAAGTGCAGAAGTGACACCAGTTAAGAAGTCATTGCTGTGGCTCAAGAAAGAAATGATAGGTCTTGGACAAGCACGCAACAGTAAAGAAATTAAAAGTAATCACACTGGGATAGAGACAGTGGGAAAGACTGATGGGTGATTTCTGAGGTGTGAGGGGAAATGGTGATAGGATCACCCCCCAAGACTGCACACTGCAGGAAGATGCTCGTAGAGAGGTGCCATTTGCTGAGATGTGTAAATGCTGAGTAAGAGCTGATTTTTCAGGGTCAGGGGTAGAGTGGGGAGATGAAAGGCTTTGCTTGAGTACTATGAAGTTTGAGTCACCTATGAGCCTGGGAGAGGTCGAGCGGGACCTGCAAGTGTATTTGCTCGAGGGTTAGACATATGAATTTGGGAGGTATTGAGCCTATCAGTGGTAGTTACAGCCATGTTTTTAATGAGGCTACTTAGGGAAAGATCTTCCTGTGGTTGATGAAGAGAATGGGACACACGACAGAGCCCTGGAGCCTCTAGCAACTAGAAACAAGAAGGGAAGAGGCATGAAGCAAACTGAGAAAGACAGTGAAGGAGGAGGGAAATGACAAGAGCGTGGTGTCAGGGAAGCAAGGAAGGGAAGCAGGAGCAACAAGGGGAAGTGAAATCTAGGTCATCTTTGTTGTTTGCTTGCTTTTTGTTTGTTATTTGATTTGTGAGATGTATTAAGGCATACTTGCATGCTCAAATAGATAACCTAGTAGAAAAAGAAAACTCATGATAGAAGGGATAACTCAGGAAGGGAAGAGTGGGCAGGAGGGTTGAGATAAGCCATCAATGTGGCTAGGCTGGCCCTTCCTGCAAGAATGAGCACTTGGCTTGGCTCTCTGCACTGGAGAGAAGGTAGTCTATGTGCTCAGATGCAGGCGCAGAGAGAGGTGGCTTTGTGGATGGGTAGATGAGGTAGTTCTGTTTCTGTTATGTTCTAAAAATATGAGGAAGTCATCAGCTAAGTGTGGGGGTGAGGAAGAAATATTGGAGACGTGAAGAGAGAAGATTGCATGAAATCATCTTGGAGAGTGGGAGAGTGAATTTTCCTAGGGAAGCATCACTGGGTGGTTTTAAAAATCTGAACAATAGATTTTAGTCTCAATGTGTTCCTCTTTCCAGCTTCATGATGTTGGAAAAAGCAGCTTAAATACTTTAAACTTGCTTTCCCATCAGTACAATCATTGTGGGTTTTTGCATAACATCTATGAGATGTTGGGTACCTTCATCTGTCCAATTTATTCTTTAAAATTGGGATAATGACGCCTACTAGAAGAGAGATTATTTCGAAGAACTAAATATCTATATGAAAAGGCTTTGCGAACTGTAAAAAACAAGGCACTTAAAATATTTTCCTGCCGTTATTCTTATCCACAAATCCTAGCTCAAACTATTTAGTGCTTGATTGATTTTTAGAATCCCTTCTAGTTTGATTCCTATATCTGAAGTTTGGAAATTGAGCTTGTGTTTCTCTAAAGGAAAAACAAGATGTTTAACACAGAAAAAGATTTTTTTTTTCTTTTAAAGTGTTCTTAACATTCCTCGGATTCTGGCATTTTCTTGAAATAAAATTAGGTATGTGTTTTGAAATGTCAAGTTTTCAAATAGACTCCTACAAACCCGCTGCGAAGTTGCTCCCTTTGCTTTGCTACCTTCTGCATATACACCTTCAGTGTGCTCCAGGTGTCCCAGCTCCAGCCCCACATTCCTGTGCCAAGAATCACAATGGCCTGTACATTTCCACATCACCTTTCTTGCAAGAAGTTTAAAGCATTTGGCACACATTATTGCTGAAGTAATAATAGTTCCTGAGGTTTGTAGAGCTCCAGCTTTCCCTGGAGCTTACAATCTGCATGCATATTACCTGATTTAGTCTCCCACCACCATCTTGGAGCAAACATTAGTATTAGACCTGCAGACAGGAAAACCAAGGTCTTGAAAGTTTACAGGCCCAGCTATATCATTTGCTTTTTATGTTCTTCTTCCTAACTTTCCAGCTTCTAGCAGTCTTTTGAGGCCCATTGCAGCCTCTCTGCACCATGAAACCTTTCCAGTTAACCGCAGTAATAATTGATTCTGCTCCCAAACTAGTTACATCATTGTGCTGACAGACAGCCCCATACACTCTGGTACTGCAGTCCAGCGGGAGGTAATGTGGTACTGTAGCTTGGAAAGAAGACACATCAGAACAAAACTTGAGCTACAAGTAAACTCCGCCATATGCTAGCTGTTATTTAAAATCTCTGAACCTCTATTTCCTTACTAGCAAAAATTGCAAGGCTATTATGAAGGAGAAGGCTGATTTATGCAAAGTGCCTTACTAGCAGAGTTCCTACCATGATTGGCACTCCATGAATCATAACTCATGGGTTACAATAAAAGTGTATTTTATCATTTACTAATTGTTTCACATGAATATACTTTTCACTCTTTAATAATAATAAAGTCCTGCAGGAAACGACCAGTATCATATTATGGAATGGAATTCTTAGGTTTTGCTTCTCTTCATACGATTTTAATCAATGCAGCCAAGTTACACATTTTTCTCTAAATAATTCTTTAGTTTTGAGATGGAGTTTTCTACATTTCATTCATCTTTAAAGGTATTGTCATTTCTCTTATTTCTCTTATTATTGCCCCATTAATCCGTGGTTTAATATCTGTGTGTTATTGAGTTTGCAGATGTATAATTTTAAACGTGTATTATTATATTATATATTGTAATTGGATTAGATTGTAGTCAAACCTATATGTTCCTATGTGATTATCTCCTTGAAATTTAAAGAGGTCTCTCTTGTGACATAATGCAGGTTAGATTTCTATAAATACTGCAAGTGTGCTGCAGAAGTGTGAGTACCCTTGGCTATGTCCAGTTCACATGGTCACATTGCACAAAATTTTTCCTATGCATAAAATATATCACTTTGCCTTTCTTCTCTTTCCCATATGGAAATGTATATACATTTCTATGTTATCGTAGTAGGAAATTTGGAATTTCACCTGAGTTTCTTTAGAGTGGTTTTTAAAAAAAAGGTCCTACGTAGGATAGAGCATAGAGAAAGGAGGTATATTTTGGATATAAAGAAGCAGGAAGATGCTTATCAAGTTAACTATTGTATATGTGGTTCTTTAGATATGTTCCATCTTAATTCCCATTTGGAAAAGGCACATTATCTTCATTTTAAAGATAAGGAAACTGGAACTTAGAAAAAGTAAGTTAGATTTTTGAAGCCATAAATCTATTTAATTAGAACACTGAAATTTCAATCCAAGTTCATCAGAGTCCAAAATCTGTATCCTTCCTCTGAGGAAAAAGAAAAATAATTAAGTAGGCAAATGTTAAATAAACTGTGGATTTCTTGTCCCTCAGCTTTGTTCTTCCTCTGCTATTTGATTTCCCTAGTGTTCTAACCCACAAAGTGAAAAGGGCCAGGGATGATCTCAGAGACAGGTGCCAAGCCCTTTCTTTTGTGATCACCACGCTGTGCCTACCTTTCCTATCCACAATTCCACTCCTGACAAGTGAGAATGCAGACAGGCTGAACAATCCAGAAGAAGACAGAGATGCCATATGGACTCAAAGGTGAGACAGGAGCCTCACTGGCTTGTGTATTCCCACAGCAGCAGCCGGCACTTAGCAAGTGATTAGAGGTCACTTTGCAAATGGCAGGCACCCAACCCTTGAGCAAGAGGTCCTCTACCATACCTCAGTTTTTGTCATAAAAGACACTTCATTTGAACATGAATTAAAGGTATGAATTTGGTTTGTATGTGAACGAGGAAAGTTTAGCATGAAAATCAGAAAATAAAAAGACATTGGTGGATAAGGATGATGGTTGTGTTTGTTTTTACTGCAGGCATTAATGGGAGAGAAAACGTATCATTATTTTGAACATAATCTAATAGTGAATATGTGCCTATTATTCATTGTGCCATCCACCCTGCTAAGAATTTTGCATGCATCATTTCTCTTTACCCCACTTCAATCTTATGAGATATACATGCCTATTATCTCTGGCACCCATGACCAAACTAAGTCCCCTCTTCCTCCCACTTATCACAATTGTGCAATATAAGAATTTAAGTACTTTAATCTGCAATTAATAACTACCTCCCCCATAAGACTATATTCTCTGGGGGCAGGATCTGTGTCTTCCTTTTTTATAACTCTATCTTCAGTGCCTTGCACAATGCTTGCTGCATGAGTAGGCACAGAAACATATTTTTTGGAAAAATGAATCTGCTTTTACAGATGTTTAAGTAGCAAGTAAGTGGCAGAATCAGTATATAATTCCAGACTTGCCTTAGCCTTTGAAGCGCTGCAATAAATAAATGTGCACTTCCTTCTTGGGCAAGAATAATCATATATATTCCTAGAGGCAAGCAAAGTGTTCCATCCCCAAGAAGTGCCCTCTGAGGACTCTATCCCTGGAGGGCGTCACATTATCCTACCAGCCTCCACTTCCTTTTTTATTGTATTCTAAGATAATACATTCATTCTTTTTTTGTTTGTTTTCTGCCTTTTGGCTATGGATTCCTTCAGAGTACATCCTTAAGTTTGTATCTCCATAATGTTGAGCACGTAGACAGCATCGATGTTTGTTCAATGAATTAATGAGTGAGTAAGTGAACTGCCCAGGCTCAGTGCACCAAGAGATGTACAGTTGGTTAACCTTGTTCATTGAGCTGCATTTCCTATGAAGTGATGGAGGGTACTTCACTGTCCTCTTTCACGTGGTCTACTGGAACCAAATGCCTGCCTTTGTATGATAGCTGCTCAGAATCACCTAAGGCTGAAGAAACAATGTTGTTTAAATTTCTTTTCCATTGTGTGAAGGTCATTGGCCAGTAAAGAGATACTATTCATGCCCTTCAGAAGCTTGCAATACAGGTTTCCTATAAATGAGGTACTAACCTTGTTTGAAACTCAGAATCACAGACTAGATTATAAGTAACCTTGGCGATAGTTTAATCTAGTTCTCACCCTTGGCCAGAATCCCCTTTCCTGTAACACACCTGCAGAGGCTTGAAAACATGCAGGGAAGCCGGGCGCGGTGGCTCACGCTTGTAATCCCAGCACTTTGGGAGGCCGAGGCGGGCGGATCACGAGGTCAGGAGATCGAGACCACGGTGAAACCCCGTCTCTACTAAAAATACAAAAAAATTAGCCGGGCGTGGTGGCGGGCGCCTGTAGTCCCAGCTACTCGGAGAGGCTGAGGCAGGAGAATGGCGTGAACCCGGGAGGCGGAGCTTGCAGTGAGCCGAGATCGCACCACTGCAGTCCAGCCTGGGTGACACAGCGAGACTCCGTCTCAAAAAAAAAAAAAAAAAAAAAAAGAAAAGAAAATATGCAGGGATAGTGATGTTGCTACCTCATCAAGCAGCCTCTCCCATAGTTGAACAGCATTTCTGCCAAGAAATGTTTTAATTGTTTTGAGCTAAATCTTTCTTACGATAACTTCATCCAATTTACTGTAGTTTACAGCTGTACAAAAGAAGTTGCAGCCTTCTTCAATAACTATCTGATGGTAATTCTGACCTTCCCTTTCACGTTTTCCCTCTACACACTTTGACAGTCTATTTCCATAAAGCACACCTCAGTGCCTTCAGTGTTCCTCTTGTGATTATTTCAAATGTCTCGCCAGTTTTATTCACTTTTCTGGTCATGCTCTGTAGGTTCTCCCCCAAAATTGCCACTCCCCTGCAATGGAGTGGATGTTCGTGTCCCCCTGAAATTTATATGTTGAAACCCTAATCTCAATGTGATGGTATTTAGAGGTCGAACCTTTGGAAGGAAGGTCATTAAGTCAAAGAGTGGAGCCCTAATCATGGGATTAATGCTCTTATAATCAGAGGCCAGAGGGCTAACTTGCTTTTTTCTTACCATGTGAGGATAGAGCAAGAAGATGGTTATCTCTAAATGGTGAAGAGGACCCTTACCAAGAACCCCACCATATTGGCACCCTGATCTCAGATTGCCAATGTCCAAAACTATGGGAAATAAATGTGTGTTGTTATGTTTAAGCAACCTAATTTATGGTATTTGGTTATAGCAATCAGAGGTAAGACCCCCTGCCTCCCACTAAACCCTAGTTGTGGCCTGATAAAGATGAGTACAGAGCCCAACTAGAATGTCATCTTTTCTGCTGGTGATAGCAAAGCCACGCTTAGGCTATTTTGGCTACGATGCCCCACCAATAATTTTCTTCAAATCTATTATTTCTATTTCTATTTCTGTTTTTTGTCTCTGAGCTTATACTGTGAGATCAAAGCAAGTAGAATGAGGACCAAATTCAAGCTCCTTCCACAGCCCTCCTGTCTTAGCCACAGTGTCCTGAAAAATACAGTCTGAGTCCAAAGCTTTTGCTGGGGAATGCAATCCTAGAGAATCAGGAGTGAGGGAAGATGGGGTGGAGGCAAGAAAACAGGGAAAGTCATTCTAAAGGGGTGACATTTCAAACTAGCCACCTCTCCTCATAGGCTTCAGAGTGGCCTTAGGAAGAGATTACACTTTATAACAGTGTGTCTAGAGGATGAAAAGAAAAGAATTTGTCCTCCAACTCTGTCATTGATATGTTAATGCTTTCAGATGAACATTTGTGAGCACAGACTACCTCCTAAAGGCATCATGCCTCAGGGGCAGGACTCCAGATATGTGAGGCTTGGGCATGAGCCAAGGTGCCCTCAGATGGAGGCTAGGCCAGCTGAAGGCTGGGGGAGTAGTGGCTTCAGAGGGACTCCTGGTCTGCAGTGGCAGCAGTCATTGAAGCTATCACCAGAACCCTGGGCTGCAAAGCACTGCTGATGCCACTCCAGAAAGGCAAGCATGAGGTTCTGCAGGGACCTCTGAGTGCAGCCCATGTCACCTCCTGTGGGCTCTAGCCTTCCCGTATTTAGCAAAAGCCTTGGCTTTTAAGAAGCGTAGGGAGCCAGCCTTAACTTATGCATCGGTTCCTTGGGAAGGCATTTTCTGAACCTTCATTCTAGGCCCAGTGCCAGGGTTATACGCTCTCATAGCATTTATATGTGCCCGCTCCTCGCCTTTCATAATCGTGTGTTCACTTGTGTGAATATTTGCTAATATCCATCCCTGGTCTGACTTCAAGCACGAAGCACGGGGCTTTTTTTTTTTTTTTTTTTTTTTTTGAGATGGAGTCTTGCTCTGTCACCCGGAGTGAGACTCCACTCGCTGCAATCTCCGCCTTCTGGGTTCAAGCGATTCTGCTGCATCTGCCTCCCGAGTAGCTGGGATTGTGGGTGCCCATTGTCATGCTCAGCTAATTTTTGTATTTTTAGGAGAGACAAGGTTTCACCATGTTGACCAGGCTGCACGGGGTCCATTTTTGTGCTCACCATTATTCCTACAGCCTCACAGAATCCTGGACACAAAGAAAGACTTCAGGTTCATTCATTCCTGAACCAAAGCGGCTGAACGATGTTAACAGGACCAGAGAGGCTACGGGAATGCCATATTTTCTTCTATATCTCTTTTTTCAAAATCTTATTTCAATGGAGTCAAACTCAATAAGGTGAATTAAAGGAAAAAGAGCTGACTCAAACAAACAAACAGAAATCTTTTCTGTCCTGTAATGTTTACGTGCAGATAAGAAGTGCAAATAGGGAGTTTAAAAAGCTAATAAAGTGTTTTGCTTGAAAAAAAATATGTTGCTACAACTTGGAGAAAAGATTGTCTGCTGCAAATATTAATATAATTCACTGTCCTTTTTCCCAAATTCTACTTGAAATAAAATATTCAGGTTTTTAAAATGATTATCAGTAATAAGAATGTAATGCTTAGTGTCTGTGACATTCTTTTGACATTTTTCACGTAGCTCCTGCTATAACCAGTTAGCCCATAGGTTTTGTCTCTTGCCTTCTAAAATATGTTTTTCCCTTTTGTTTTTCACAGTTAGACCACTTTTATTTTTGTCAGACAAAAAAATTCATCTATGTTTAACAAATGAGTTAATTATTCACATAGTGGAGATTCTGGTCTCAATTGCTTTGACACAATAAACAAGGCATGTCTGCCTTCCACAAGTAGTGGAGATGCAAGTAAATAAAAGAAGAATCTGCACACCTTTTTAAAAAATAATAATAATAATTTAGGCTGGGTGCAGTGGCTCATGCCTGTAATCCTAGCACTTAGGGAGGCTTAGTGGGAGGATTGCTTTAGGCCAGAAGATTGAGACAGTCTTGGCAATATAGCAAGACCCTGTCTCTACAAAAGAATATGAAAATTAGCTGGATGTGGTTGTACCTGCCTTTTGTCCCAGATACTTGAGAAGCTGAAGCTGGGGGTTCTCTTGAGCCTGAGAGGTCAAGGCTGCAGTGAGCCACGATCGTACCTCTGCAATCCAGCCCGGGCAACAGAAGGAGACCACATCTCCAAAATAATAATAGTAATAATAGTAATAACAATAATAATTATTATTTAAATAGCAACAACAACAAAAACTTGGGATGTTTGTCAACCCAGAGTCTCTTTCAGCTAAAAAATCCGAAGTATGAGTGTCCCCAAAGCATGATCAATTATAACAAAAGGGAGATGAGCATGAATCAATCTTTCCATTGATAATCAAAGGGCTAGACCCTCTCCCTGGCTCTAGATAGTCCAACAGCTGACAGAGTCAACTCCTAGATCTTTCTCTGCCTTCCTTTTTTAAATTTTTCTTTGTGATTTTGACTTCTCATCTGCATCTTCCAATTAACTTCTCACCCATCAACCAAATAGCTTAGCAGCTAATCCTGATGAGTGGCTTCTGACTCTAAATTTAGTTACATCTCTTCCGTGATACAGAAAGGGTTACCTTCCAGCACAGAATTCTCTACTAAAAAGCCATGACAGCCCACCTGTCCCTGCTTCTTTCAGTGGGATGTCACTGGCTAGCCCCAGTCTGATAAATATTATTATAAGAAATAACACCACGAGGACAAAAGTAAGCGGAAACATACTGGAAGCATGTGTAGAGTACACAAAGCAGAGTGTAGTAGGGCGCAGTTAATCAAGTAGACTAAAACACCTGGGAAATACTTCTTTTTCTAGTAGCTGAGGCAAAAATGGCAACGTGTCAGTTTGTACTAACAGAAAATGCCCATTTAGCTGTGCAGTAAATTCATTATTTTTTTCTATAATTACACTCAAGGAAAAATTATTTGGCGAAACCCTTATACAAAAACACTGGGTGTTGGCCGGGCGCGGTGGCTTACGCTTGTAATCCCAGCACTTTGGGAGGCCGAGGCGGGTGGATCACGAGGTCAGGAGATCGAGACCACGGTGAAACCCCGTCTCTACTAAAAATACAAAAAATTAGCCGGGCGTGGTGGCGGGCGCCTGTAGTCCCAGCTACTGAGAGAGGCTGAGGCAGGAGAATGGCGTGAACCCGGGAGGCGGAGCTTACAGTGAGCCGAGATTGTGCCACTGCACTCCAGCCTGGGCAACAGAGCCAGACTCCGTCTCAAAAAAAAAAAAAAAAAAAAAAACACTGGGTGTTATAATGTACAATATTTTGAATAGTGGTTTTATAGATGGTGCATACACGTGTGATACAATACATAAAAACAAGTCTCAACAATATTTTTGCACAACATTCAGAAAGAGGTACCTAATTTCCATAAAGGCAGAGGACTAGAATTGAGAAATTTCTATGAAAGTATTTCTGTAAGGGAGATAAAAAGTATTTGTGTTAGACATGGGTTCAGAGAACTGCTGGTTCAGTATTATTCTGCATGGTCCAGTTAGAAAAGTTAAATTCTGAAGCCAAACCAGCGGCGATTTCAATCTGCTTCTACCTATTAACTAAGATGTGGCCTTGGACAAGTTATTTGAACTCCATGGATATGTATCTTCATCTATGAGATGGGTATAATAAAATATACCTCACATAGACTGTCTAGGAAATTAACTAAAATAATATATTTCTAGTGTGCATTTTAAAAATACCTGTTACATAACAGATACACCATTTGTTAAGAAGAATGTATAAACCGTAAGATATTTTAGATCTTTGAGAAATTTTAGATTTTAATATATGAACATATTTAGATATGCTAATTAAAATATAAAATCTAGAAAATTTAAAATGGAAAGAAGACGCAATGTGATCATAAAAATAGGTGGACGTGATAAAGTCGTCTCTGTGACTTTTTGACCTGTTCATATCACTTTTTACCTGATGTAACTCAGGTAATAAAAAGAAGAAAGCAGCCACCTCCCCTCATCGTCTTCTCTAAATTGCCACTTGCATTGAGCAAATGGCTATTTGTCAGTCCACCTCATTGCTTTTCTTTGCAGCCTCTGAGTCTTTTGTCTTAACTCTTGTGGAAAAAATAAAAAACAAAAAGGACCAGTGACAGTCTTGTGAATCCAGAGCATTTGCTGTTCCTACCGAAAAAAAAAAAGAAAGGGAGGCCGGGTGCAGTGGCTCACGCCTGTAATCCCAGCACTTTGTGAGGCCGAGGTGGGCGGATCACGAGGTCACGAGATTGAGACCATCCTGGCTAACACGGTGAAACCCCGTCTCTACTAAAAAATACAAAAAATTAGCCGGGCGTGGTGGCGGGCGCCTGTAGTCCCAGCTACTCGGGAGGCTGAGGCAGGAGAATGGCGTGAACCCGGGAAGCGGAGCTTGCAGTGAGCCGAGATCACACCACTGCACTCCAGCCTGGGTGACAGAGCGAGACTCCGTTCCAAAAACAAAAATCAAAACAAAAACAAAAACAAAAACAAAAACAAAAAAAAAGGAAAAGGTGAGAGCAGGCACTGAGAATGACAGGAAAATAAGGCAAGGAGTAAGTGATCAAAAGTCAGGGAGGTTAGAGAAAAGCATGAATCTGGATGAAGGACACAGCACAAAATGACTTCTCCCATCTCTGTTCTGTGTCCAGAAAATTTAAATTGAGGCATAAAGGTATTTATCATGGGACCTTTTTAAAGGACCAATTAGCATTTACTATACACCAAGATTGCTTACTGTGAAGAAGTGTTAGCAGGAATGACAAACTATAAAAGCTGATGAGGAAAAGGTCAAATAATCTAAGCAGGATTACTCTGGTATATGCTCAACAACTGCCCATGATGATGGAAAGAAATAGCTTTGATTGCCTTTTAAAGGAAAACTGTTAAAAGATTACTAATCTTTTAAACCAGTTGTCTTTACAAATCTCTAGGAATAGGTCAGTTAAATGAAATCTCTAAATACTCAGAAAGTAAGCTGACAAAACCAAAATCTCTTTAATGGAGACAGAGCTATAATGCATTGTGGCAGCTTCATTGGGAATTAAGACTGAGATTATATCATAAAGAAGTAAAGCCATATTGAAATTTATTCATACAACCCTGTCATCTCTCTCAGAAACCCTAGCTCCTGCTCTGAATAATTTGTTCAGATATGCTTCTTAAGTATGGCATTTGAATAAATCTGGCTTTTGATTTGCATTTTGTTTTTCTTTGCCAAAAAAAAAAAAAAGGAAAAGAAGGAGGGAAGGAAAAAAGAAAGAAAGGAAGGGAAGGAGAATGAAAAAAAGAGGAGAACAAAACCAAAACCAAAAACACGAAAACAAGCTTTGGTCAGTTTGCTTTGGCTATGTGGGTCTCAGGTTAATTAAGGAATTATAAAGAAGCACCTTTGGTTTAACACTCATCAAAACTCTTCCTTAAATATATTCAGGCATGTACAGACAATTAAGTCTGATGAGGACCGATCCCACGACAATTCTCAAAGTTGTTTAGCTTTTTAGGTTACTGTGTAAACCATTTTTAACTCTTATTTTATTTTATGTTTTGTTTTGTTGTTTTTGTAATCCTAAAACTTTTCTGTTAGTTTCCTTATCATGTAATCTAAAAAGAAGAATGGGAGAACCTCATTAAGTGAGCATAGTTTTATTAGATTTGAATCCCTGCCAATTTACCATTGTAGATTGTAGAGTCATATGTGGAGGCTATGTGTAATGTGGCATGCAGCATCCTCAGATGTCAAACTTCTCTTTAATTTCCAAATGACAATTAGCCAACCCACCGTTTCCCATGACTTCTCTGACTCCTAAATATTTTTGAGAGTCCCCAGTGATTGCTCATGTGCTCTTCAAATTCACCTTGGTTGTTGCTCTTCATCTCAGCTGGGACTCCTGCCCTTTTTGCAGTATCAGAATAGACTTCTCCAGTCTGCTTTCATAATTTTCCAAAGGCTAGGTAAGACTTAATTGTAAGGCTTGGAGACAAGGAGAAGGTTTGCATAAGTCAAAGCAAAGATAAGTCAAAGCAAATTACACACAGAAAACTTTATACTGACTATTATGTGTTAAAGATGCTAGACCTATGCATGGGGTTCAGCCCCTAATGCCAGGCAACCCTGCTGGACTTCTCTGCTTCACCCATAGTGTGACACTTTGTTGTATGGATTCACTCAGCTGTACCTACAGGGTGCTTTAGACCAGATCTCCTGCACCCCAAAACCATGGGTGCATACAAACTTACTGTAGGGGGCTAAGTAAAGCGGGGCAGGATGTAGTTCTGCCCAGCCCAGGCTCAGGCTCTCTCTGGGACATCGCATTGTGTCAGGCTGCACCTCACCTGAACAGGGATATGGTTTTACTTTGGTAAACCAAGGGGCACATTGAAGTTTTGTGATTTATTTTCGGCAAAGTAAATTTGCAGTTCTTCTCTATATATGAATGAATAACACTGTCATCTTTAAGCCAGCAGTTTATCCTGGCTTCTAGTCACCAAGATTTTAAAATGTTTTGGGTAAGCTAGAGAACCCAGTTACATTTTATATAATATAAAATATCAGTCATCATTTACACATTTCTAATAT
Source organism: Nomascus leucogenys (assembly GCF_006542625.1). NCBI lineage: Eukaryota > Metazoa > Chordata > Mammalia > Primates > Hylobatidae > Nomascus > Nomascus leucogenys. The sequence continues at coordinate 30,100,334 of NC_044400.1, forward strand.
TTAACTGTTATAGCTATTATATGCTTTCCGTAGCCATTAATAAAAGGTGAATAAGCTGGGCACGGTGGCTGGCACCTGTAATCCCAGCACTTTGGGAGGCCAAGGCAGGCAGATCACCTGAGGTCAGGAGTTCAAGACTAGCCTGGCCAACATGGTAAAAACACATCTCTACTAAAAATACAAAAATTAGCCGGGCGTGGTGGCTCACAACTGTAATCCCAGCTATTCAGGAGGCTGAGGCATGAGAATCGCTTGAACCCAGGAGGCAGAAGTTTCAGATAGCTGAGATGGTGCCACTGCACTCCAGCCTGGGTGACAGAGTGAGACGCTGTCTCAAAAAAAAAAAAAAAAAGATAATAAATAAATACAAAAAGGTGAATGCAGAGCATGAAAAGAGGAGAGACAGGAATGAAGGAATGAGACATCCCTGACATCCCTGGACAAGCACTACAAAAAATTTCTGACAGAGAATGGCTTAGACTTCCATGGACAATTCAACCCCAAATGGCATATTAACAAGAAGGAGAAGTTATATATTGAACACTCAATGAGGATTTGCTATATTCAGGAACCCACAAGTAATTGACATACGCTTTGCCTTTCATTCTTTTAACAGCTCTCTGATAAACCCAGTGTTGTCATTCCCATTTCACAGAGGAAGAAACTAAGGCTTAGAGGTAGAGAAGCTTGCCCAGGTCTCATTGTGGTGGAGACAAGATTGCAGTCCATCTGCTTTTCCTTCACTCTTCCTTCTCACTGCTTCGCCTCTGCCGAGACACATACATTCTGCTGCCTACCAAAGGAATCTTGTGAAGCTCCAATTCAGGCTCAATATCCCACTAAAGTATCAGAGCTTCATGTAGTGGCAGTCTTTTACGTACTATATATATTTATAACTCAGTAAAATACATAGTAAAATGTCCTTGATCTTATCCTGTGATAAATTCCGGGGTAAAATAGTCTTCCAACAATTAAATTCACCCAAGAAACACAGAATCTTATAGAGGAAGCAAACATGCCCATTGATAAAGCAAAGGAACAAACAAAGGTGGAATTGGGGAAGGGAATGTATATATAAATATATGAGATTTCTGCTCTAAAAATACACATTCTTTTATAATGAAGGTCAAATATGTACACACATTGTTATAATGCAAAATAGGAAGAATCAAGTACCACGAGAGATGGAGAAATAATGTGCCATGGCAGTTCAGAGGAAACAGAGAGCGTGCCTCCCAATAAGCAACAGTGTTGAGCAGAGAGAAAGTCAGTCTGCACAGGGGGACAGACCTGGGCTCACATCCCGAGTCCACTGTGGACAAGTTACTGGACTTGTAGTTCTCAGTTTCCTCATTTCCAAAATGCCCAGAAACAGCATAGGATGTGACAAAATACTGATGTGAAAACATGCAGCTGGATCATTTTCTACATCCAGTAAATATTCTATCTGTTCTCCTGCTTGGAAAATTAGGATTATTTAACAAAGGAGTCAGTATTTGACATGAGCCTGAAGAATAACTACAATTTAACTAAACATGTAGAACTAGCAATAATAGTAGTTATGCTTATATAGGTCACATACTGTGCCAAAACTTCATACTTCATGCTAGAACTGTTCTAAGCAATATCTATACACTATGTCCATGTATATGGCATATTACTTAGAATAATTCTAGCATAAATTATTAGCATACATGTTTAACTAATATGCACACATATATTTATATTTCTACACACACACGTGCACGCACATACACATACACAGTCACCATCCTCTTGAGAAATGCACTCTGGTCCCCATTTTAAAGTTGGGCAAATGCTAGAACAGAAAAGCTAAGTGTGTGCCTGAATTCTCACATCCAGTAAGTGGGAGAGCAATGATTGAACTTAGGCAATGTGCCCCAGAGTCCATCATCAATACCTTGCTACAGTACCACTCAGGAATAGCACCAAGACCCTAAAACAAGACTGCATGTAATGTGTCTGGCCAATGACATTGAGCAGTCCAATTTTTTGGAGTTTATAGTACATTCAGGGATTGTGAGAAATAAGACTCAAAGCAGCACAGGGCCAGCTTGTAAGACCTTGCAAGTCAAGCTAAGGAAGTCCATATGCCTGTCTGGCTTGATTCAAACATTGTCAAAAATGAAATCAGACCAAGTATAGAATTACCAAGCTGGATAGTCTGAAAATCACTATTTAAACTTGGGAGTGAAGCAAAGTATAAACAGGGCCTGAGTGTTCCTTAACACAGCAAGGTACAAACACATTTATCCGGCGTTAATTCATTCCCTGCATTCAACATGGGGCATACAGACCTCCCTGGTATTGGTGCAGAGGAGCTGCTGGAACCATGATTAATATCAGCAGTGGAAGCACTGTTGCAAACTATTGGAGAAGGCTAATCAATTCACAGTTCTAGGGGGTCCCTTTTTTCTGGATACGAAATGCTTTAATAAATACGTTGTAAAAGACTGAAGTGAAATGCAGGCTACAACAAGCATTATTTTTCCCCCTTTTCTCCTTTGTAAACAATTTATCAAATTCAAAAATAGCTTGGTACTTTCAATACAGTGTCAGAGTCTTCTTTTCAATTTTATACTTTTTCTAGTGAATAGTTGGATCTAGATGCTCCAGAAAGCCATGAAAATAAACAAAAATTCACTGAATTTCTTAGTTGAGTAAATTCACTGGTAATGTAAACTGGGGCTTGAGATAGATCTTTCTATATATGAATTCAATACCTCTGCTAACCTGTCAACAACAACAATAATAATAGCAATAATGATAATGATAACAACTGTTTAATAAACATTTGGTGTCAGAATACAGGTCCCCCAGTATTTTGCTCCAGGACTTTTTGTCTTGAACTATAACAATCTGTGCAGAAAAAGGCCAGTCTTAGAGTCAAATGCAGAGAATAATGAGCCCTGCTTAGGCTACTGACCAGGAGTTAACACTGAGCATCACTGCATCTTCTTGATGTCTTAGGACATCACTATATTGCAATGATGAAAGCTTTCAGGCATTTTTGTGTGGAAGAAAAAATTAGGTGACACTCTTGTGGATAGGAGAGGCCAGAGAATTTATTTGACACTGAATTTGCATAGTGAGCAAGTTTTTTTCTATTTAGATTGTGTGATTACTTGGTGCAGCCTGGCAATTCTAGAGCCTTTCTGTCTTAGAAAGTTCTAGCTGCTATAACAAATGTATAACAGACTTAAACAACAGAAATTTATTTCCCACAGTTCTGGAGCCTGGGAAGTCCAGGATTAAGGTGCTGGAAGATTCAGTGTCTGGTAAAAGCACTTTTCCTGGTGCGCAGGTGACTATTTTCTCGTTGCCTCCTCATATGAGGGAAAACCAAGATAGGGAGGGCTAGCTCTTTTTCTGTTCTTACAAAGACACTAATTCCATCACAGAGCATTCATTCTCATGAACTAATTACCTCTCAAAATCCCCATCTCCTAATAATGTGACAGTGGCATTAGGATTTCAATGTATGAATTTGCAGGAGCGTTCAGTCTATATCACCTTCTGCAAAGTCATTTTGGAGGTCATTACAATGATGTTATGTTACTCTAAAATACAAATAAATGTATGAGTGTTTAGTATATATGATTCTTTTCCCATGGTATTGTTATCTCCATTTAATAGATGAATAGACTAAGATTCTGAAAGATGATATGAATGGCCTAAGGTGATACATGAAATAATGGTTGGAGGTGACTTTCAAGGGGACCTTCCTTCAAAGCCGAGTGGTTTCATCTTGCACATGCAGCCAGAGATCCAGTGACACTTCTGAAGGGGGATCTAGGGATAGCAAGTGAAATGAAGAATGAAAAATTGCATCTTTGTAGAGCCACCAGCAAAACATTGCCATCAGACTTCACATTTATCTTTAGCTCAAAGGAAATAATTTCATGATAACCGATACCTGAGTTAGACAAAATGTTTACCTTTTTTGTGCTTCATAATAGATAAGCAGAAATTTCCTTTAGTGATGTCCTCTCCTTTCTTTGCACTGCGATTTACACAAAATTCCGTTGAGTTTGTGGGAACAACCATATACTCTCTACCTTCTGTACACTATAGTTTGTGCAGGTGCCAGGGATGCAAAATGAATCAGGGCAGTGGCCCTCAAAGTACTTGCTGCCTAGAAGAGGAGACCAACCTAAATACAGACATTCCAGCTCCTTTGCTGATTTCCTTCCATGACAGCAAATACCGTTAGGATGAACAAGGAGAGTGCCACCAGCTTAAACACAGAGGTTGGGGAAACGCAGAGCTGAGAAGATGCTTTAAGGAATTCGTTCCCTGTTGTGTTTGTGGGAACATCTCGCAGTTTGATACAACAGAAGGAGAACATGCAAAGGAGAGAAGAAGCAGGAGATAATTAGGAAAGCAGAGGGCTTTACAGGGAATACTAAGAAATTTTTACTTTATCTTTTTTTTTTTTTTTTTTTTGAGATGGAGTTTTGCTCTTTTTGCCCAGACTGTGGTGCAATGGCCCGATCTTGGCTCACCACAACCTCTGCCTCCCAGGTTCAAGCGATTCTCCTGCCTCAGCCTCCCGAGTTGCTGGGATTACAGGCATGTGCCACCACGTCTGGCTAGTTTTGTATTTTTAGCAAAGACGGGGTTTCTCCATGTTGGTCAGGCTGATCTTGAACTCCCGACCTCAGGTGATCCATCTGCCTTGGCCTCCCAAAATGCTGAGATTACAGGCATGAGCCACTGCGTCTGGCCCTACTTTATCTTAAAGGTAATGAACTCGCTTGTCAGATTGATTAGATGGGAGTAACACTGGAGGCCAAACAAGTGTCTGGAGGCTATTGCAGTGATCCAGGAAGGACAAGATGAAGATGATGGTGATGATGGAGGGAGGTGGGCTGTATACCAGGTATTTACTTGGGTTTGTATTTACTCAAGGCCAGATCTCAGAGTTTACAGTAAATATCCAGTAATTCTGTCTCAATTTACCAGCCAAATTGGCAAGAGAAATTAATTCCTTTATCTTATAAAGATTTTTCCTCCTTTCTCTCTTTCTTCTTTCTTCCATTATTCTTCATGTGTTCCTTTTAAAATTTGCCTCCTCAACTGCTCATTTTCCCTAGGAAGGGAAAAATTCGTTGCTTCGGCTACTTACAATTCAACAGAAAAAGTTGAAAGTCACCTAAGAAAAGAAAGGGAACAGAGGAGTGAAGAAGAGAAGAGGAGATCATGATAAACGTGGGTTATTATGCAGTTTTGCCAAAGGCTGTCAGTGAGCTCCCATCTTCTCCGTAGAGTGCTAGTTTAAGATCCAAATCTCAATAAAATGAATGATTAAAAAAGACACATGATGTCTGCCTTCATATTCCTCTTTCCCACAAGAATCTGCTATCTCCTCAAAGATTCCCATTCAGGGAGGTGAAATTATCTTTGGAGAAAATTGACTATAGGACAGGCAAGTTGGAGCTTTTCTGCTGGTGTAGACGTTCATCCCTGGAAGTGAGCCTGGAAAGCTCTGGGGAGGAAATAAGGATGAGCGAGCATCCTAGATTTATTTAGTCATCATTTGTTTCTCATGAAACCAGCTCCAGCCTTAGCTTATTCTCTGGCCAATTAAATGTAAAGGATGGCAGAAACTAGAGCCCACAGTCTGTGAGTAGTTTGTGGGGTTAACAAGCTGACTTTCCGAGGTATGGAATGGCATCAAGGATGAAACACAGACTTCATATGCTGCCCATTCACTCCTTTTGATACTTCCACCTCAAATAATTTTGGATAGTCTGGGTAACATAGGGCTTGGTGAACCTGGGTAACATAGGGCTTGGTGAACCTTGAACACTGACACTTTATTATTTGCCTCTCTGAAGCATTCTAGCCTGACTCTGAAGATTCCTAAATCCACTGTGGTAGTAGAAAAACTCTGAACTATAATGTCATACCAGTTTCCTCTTAAACTAATGACATTTCATTGAGAACATTCCTCAAAATTCCTATCCTTTGTTTTCCATCCAAAGCCATGACCAGGAAGATCTCCCACTGAGACATTATGTTCAGATTCCTGAGGAGCACTATTCCCTCAAGATGCACCATGAAAACATAACACGGCTTATAATGAAAAAAAAAATAGGGAAACGAATTCTACATATTATTTCTTCATTCAACAAGGATTTATGGGCCACCTCTTCTGCTTGAGATTTTAGGAGAAGACTCTGCTCTCATGAAGCTTAGAGTGTCATGGCAGGGAGATAGACAAGTAAATGAATATATATGCATATATTCAGTTTGTCAGGTGGTGATAAGTGTAGGAAGGAAAATAATGCAAGACAGAGAAAGAGAAATCATGCTGGGAAGGTGAAAAAGATTTGTCGAGATCACTTACTAAAGCCACTGCCATGTACAGAAGAACATAAAGGCATTATGAAGGCTGGCAGCCTTTTCATCTTTGTTTCTATTTTTCTCTTTGCCCCAAGGCTTTACCCTGTATACCTGAGTTAACCTCTCCCTAGCTCTGGGCCTGGCCCTTGCTGCAATATCACTCCTTAACTCCAGGTGCTCTAATAGAAGGTCAGGCTGCCCTGCCAACTCCCATGCTCTAGTTCCCTACCTCATTGGCAAGAAAGTTGAAAAAGATTTCTATTTAATTTTTGAAAGGGCAAAGGCATTGTTTTTTTTTTTTCTTTAGCGGAGTGTGAAAAGTGTGATTTTGCTGAGAGGGTATTTCAGTCTTTTCCAGGCGTGAGCCATATGGTGGAGCTGCCATACATGTTGGTGTTACCTCTCAGAGAAGAGACAGAAACATAAATATATGACATTGTTGTCAACAGTCACTTCATTACCCCTTACACTTTTTTTTTTATTACTTTTTTTTTTTTTTTGAGACCGAGTCTTGCTCTGTTGCCCAGGCTGGAGTGCAGTTGCATGATCTTGGCTCATTGCAACCTCTGCCTCCCAGGTTCAAGCAATTCTCCTGCCTCAGCCTCCAGAGTAGCTGAGATTACAGAAGCACGCCACCATGCCCAGCTAATTTTTGTATTTTTAGTAGAAACGGGGTTTCACTATGTTGGCCAGCCTGTCTCAAACTCCTGACCTCATGTGATCCACCTGCCTCATCCTCCCAAATTGCTGGGATTACAGGCATGAGCCATCGTGCCCGGCCAATTATCTCTTATACTTAACACAGCAGAAGTAATACAAAATCCAGAATTTCAGAACAAACACAGCAGTAGCAACAGAGGAGTCTGGTGTCATATACATGCCCTCAATTATTTAACAGACATTTATCTTTACATGCATAATACCTTCAAGAAGAATTTCTCTTCTGAATCGTACAAGCCAGTGGGCAACAAAGGCATGTTTCTATTTGTTTCTGGGTTGATGTATGTAATATCAGTTGTCATATTTTATCTTCTAGTACTAAGTGGCTCAGACACTTATCATTATCATACGGATGCTGATAGACTACTTATATACAAAAGTTCATATTGTTCTTGGAAGAATTTTGAGAACTTTATTCAGAAATTTCATTCTAAATTAGTGTTTGGTTGTTAAAGCCATAAATAGGCAGAGGCCCAATGGTGATTTAGGTTTTTCCACGTGTACCTTAAAATAACTTTATCAATGCCCTTTCTTGGTGCTTGTAACTCTTGACTTTCAATAAATTCTATTTGTACTTACGTTATTGATGGAGGAGATTTAATGCAAATAATTCACAGGCAAGGACACTTGTTCATCAAAGTAGAAGAAGGATGAGAAAATGGAATATAGAACTAATAACTTTCATGGGGCAGTGAGGGTAGCGATGCAGTAGCTCCATGGTCATAGGGCACTGCCTCTATGGGAAGCTGGGCTTTTCTGCCTGGGGCCAGGTGCTGGTCACTCTGACATCACTGGAATCTCCAGTGGGCGAGTCACTTAATGGAAGACATTACCCCCTGCAACCTTCACAGGTTTCCTGAGTAACTTCTGCTGACAAGTTCTATTATATGCCCTCATTAAGAATAAAAAGGGATATAACTGATGGTTTAGGACGGGGTTCCAGGAGTGTATTAGGAGACTCTATATTGATAAGATTTGCATCAGAAATAACTTTCTCAGGGGTAAAAGAATAACAAAGTGGTCCACGTTAGGATCCCTTCATATTTCATTTTCTGAAGTGGCCATGTCAAGCTTCAGGAGAATGAATGACAATGAAGGTCAGGACAAGGAGACTAGGAGGAAAACGTCAAGTTGACCACAGGTGGCACAGGAGCACATGTGTCACAGAAGATGTGCCAAGGCTGGGCTGGGAATGAGGAAGCACTAATACCCACTGGAGGGAATTTCTACTGCCAGAGACAGAGGCATAAACAAATACATCTTCAGTGTCCCGGGTACACAACTCCAACAGAGTAAGAGCACAGAGTCGGTGGTGACTCCTGAGAGAAGGGAGAGAACATGAGCACGTGATTGTCACTAGCACAGCTCTGAGAGCCTATACCCACACAACTGGTGGTGAGATCAGACTGGAATGTCAGCTTTTCTCTAGTGTTGGCTGAAATCCTTGTGTTGTTTCTCTAATCTGGAGGTCATAACCAGGCAAAGCAAGCAGGGTGGCAAGTGGTGCCAATCAGTCATTCCCCTCTTGCCAACTGTTAAGATACAACAGGATTCTTAGATAGCAATCAAATTCTGAGTGGTCTTTTAAGCTAATCAAATAACTGTCGCTATTAAATGACAAGTAGATACACACATATGCACTTATGATATAATATACCTTGTGCTCCAAATAAGGAAGAGTAGGGGAAAAGGAGAGTTCAATAGTTTAACTCTCATTTTTGTCTCCTCAAATCTATCATTTCAGAGTTCCTCTCAGCTACCAGTAGTGGCCAGTGCCTAATACCTATCTCTCTCATCTTCTTTTCTATAAACGCCTGTCTGAAATCCATTTTTGCACTGCTCTGAATAGCAGTTTGGAACTTTGAAGCCTGAATGGGTTTGTCAATTTTAGCTTTAAGTCTGTGGTTTGCATGTTAATTACCCTTTGCCTTATTAAATGTATCTTCTTAAATTAAAAAGAAAACCAATCATTTCTAATTACCTCTGTGCTGCTAGTTCCTCCTTAACTTTAGTTTGTACTCTTCTGGGGGGACATCCCTTTGAAAGTCATTCAGAAAATGTAAGTGTCATTGACACATTCGTTGCATGTGGCTCAAGGTATTAGCAGGTCATTGCTTCAGCATACACTGTCATACAAAGATATTTTTACAAGTATTTCCTATTGGAAACTGCCTTTCTTTTTTTTCTCTCTGTCTTTCTTTCTCTTGAAGAATATTGCATGTATTGGTAAGAACCTACAAAATGAAGTGTCATCTGCATATGTATTAGATGTAAGATTCACATCTTCCCTGGAGACTTCATTTTCTCTATTTTCTTGATGAGTAAATGATTAAGAAAAGTTTTATGTTTCTTTGTTCATTCATTCACCCAGTTATTCAGCAAGTCTTTAATAACAGTATGTGCAGTATTAAGATGTTGTTTGTAAATTGACTGATTTTGAAAAAAGTACACATATTTGGCTTGGGTTACTGAAATCCATTTCAATATACCTTTAAGAAATACTGTGCTCCATGCACTGTTCTAGACAATGCAGTTTAAAACGAGATACAATCCATATTCAAAGAGGAATTACAGTCCGGGTGCCTTGCTGGGGATGACAGGGCAAATCATATTAGTCCAGTCTCATGCTACTAATAAAGACATACCCAAGACTGGGTAATTTATAAAAGAAGGAGGTTTAATTGACTCACAGTTCCACATGGCTAGGGAGGCCTCACAATTATGGCAGAAGGCTAAGAAGGACCAAACGCACGTCTTACATGGCAGCAGGTAAGAAAGCATGTGCAGGGGAATTGCCCTTTCTAAAACTATCAGATCTCGTGAGACTTATTCACTATCACGAGAACAGCATGGGAAAAAACCCACCCCCATGATTCAATCACCTCCCACTGGGTCCCTCTCATGACATGTGGGGGTTATGGGAGCAACATTTCAAGATGAGATTTTGGTGGGGACACAGCCAAACCGTATCAGCAGGGATGTTAGGATTAGCACCCAAAGCTCATCTCTTTTCTCTCCCACTGCTTCTCTTAACATGGACCCTTAGGCAACGTGGTGTGTTTGGCAGAGCACCAGGCTAGCAACAGAGTCTCCCTGAAAATTCCCAACATCCCCTGTCAAGGTCACTAATGCAGAATTTGGTTGTTGCAACTGTCATTTCTTGCACAGACTGTAATTAGGCAAATTAATAACATCTGCCTAGTGGCACCTGGATACTTGTAATCTCACTGCCAGTCAAAGTCAACAATGTAGGTCGGCTGGCTACAGTGAATTCACAGAATCCAAATGAGTGGCTCTGGTGGCAGCCAGCTCAGACCCGTCCACTCTCCACTGATCAGTCCCAGCACCAATCTTGCCTTAGCCTCACAATGTCTGCCCACACCATGACCTGCCTAACAAAGTCAAGGAAGAGCATCAGCACCTTTGTGTGACCACAGGTTCTTCCATTCATCAACCAAACAGCGTTGAACACTTAGGAATGACTGAGTGGCAAAAGTGCAGGGGCTGAATGCTGACTGATACTCTTTTCTTTCACTTCTTGCATATTCTTCTGTGTGTCAATCCCGAGTAAGCTCTCCCTGTGATCTCCTTTCTATGTGCTTATTTTCTTTTCTAATATTCAGGCCAAATGTGGTGGAGAGTTCTTGGAAGAAGATGGGAGATTGAGATTCTCTTTGAAGAGCAAATTTCACTCTCTCTGTGACCATTACAAGAAACTTAACTTCTCTGAGCCTCAAGTTCTTTAACTCCAGGGAAGGAAAGACAAACTCCTAAACTGTGTTTCTGTGTGGGGATAAGATCAGTGAACAGCTTTGTTAAGAATCATATGAATGATATTTGACAGTAACAAATATAATAACATTTATCTCATTATAACTGTAAAAGGCCTGTGGATAAATTCAGTATACTAGTACTTAAGGTTGTGGGGGTGGCGGGTGGGGGCGGTTGGGGAAAAGAGAAAAAACAAATTTCTGAGAAGTAGTGCATATAATATCACTCAGAATTGTAAATGGAAAGAACCTGCACTGATTTTGCAGTGTGTTCTTGCCATTAATCTCTGAGTCCCAGGGTTTTCCTAGCGAGGCGGAGACACTACATTAATGAGCCACATGTTTGTAAGATGTACTGCAAATTCAGAAGGGTTAAATACATGTGGAGGGGCGGGAAAAGGGTGTCTCTTTTAGAGAGGAAATGGGCTGAAACTTTCCTTGATGATAAGTGGGACAAAGTGAACAATACATGCAAAGAGCCTAGCAAGTGCCTGGCATGGAGGAGACCCTTGAAAACGGTAGCTATGATGCAGCCACTGCAATTTTTTGGTTGCAGAAACTGGACTCCACTTATATATGGAGGTGATTATGGGAGTGAAGTAAAAGGGTCACTAGACTCTCATCAGAATCTCTATAATCTAGTCTCAACTTCTGATAATTTTTTTTACTTACGACTTTGGATCACTTAACCTCTCCAAAATTAAGTTTTCTCACCTTTAAAATGAAGATAAAATGGCCTACCTACTTCACAAGAACGCTATGATCAAATGAATTGATGAATGTTCTTTGTAGTTATTTGTGGCCTCACACTGTCAAGAAAAGTACTGATCTGGTTTCCGTCCTCAGAGCTTAGGTCTGCCTAGTTTAGAATTTTATATGCGTGGAATTTTGCACTCTTTATGGCTGGCTTATTTTGCTCAACTAATGTGTTGTTGCAGGGATCAGCACTTTGTTACTTTTTATTGTTGAGTAATATTCCAATCTACTAATATTCTGAATTAAATTTACTGTCTTGCTAGCCTCTAGAAGTGGAAAATTAGATTTTTAATTTTATGTTATTCTTCTTATGTACAAAGCACTGAAGCCACAAGTTTTTCTCTAAGGTCTGCTTTAACTGTGTCCCACAAGCTTTGATACAGTGCTTTTATCATCATGCAATTCAAACTAATTTCTAATTTCCATTTCGATTTCTTCTTTGACCTACGGGTTACTTAGAACTGTGTTGATTAACTTCCAAATATTTGAGGTTTTTCTAGATAATTTATTATTGATTCCTAATTTAATTTGTGGTTAAAAAACAAACTGTACGGTTTTAACTAAGACCTATTTTATTGTGCACGATATGGTCTCAGTGAATGTGCTGTGTGGACTTTAAAATAATGTATAATCTGTAGTTGTTGAATGGAGTATTCTATGAGTGTAAATTAGGTCAATTTTACTGATAACATTATTTGAATCTTTCGTATCCTTTCTGATTTTTTGCCCACTTGTATAATTCCATTTTCTGTACTTTCCATCCTTTTTGGTTTTGTTCACATGTATTTTCCTTCTACATGCCTTGAAAACATTACAAGATAGTATTTTTTAAAAAACTATGAACTGACTTTTAAAATGTTTAAGAAAGAAAAATAGTCTTTTATATTTAACCATGCATTTTTCATTTGATTTTTAAATGATGTGTAATATTTGTACATAGTTATGGTGTGCATGTGATATTTTGATACATACACAGAATGTGCAAAGATCAAGTCAGGGTATTTGAGATATCCATCAGCTCAAGCATTTATGATTTATTTGTATTGGGAATAATTCAAATCACCTTTCTTAGCTATTTTAAACTATATAATACATGCTGTTGTTAACTATAGTCACTCTACTGTGCTATTAAACATTAGAACATATTTCTTCTATCTAACTACATGTTTGTACCCATTAACCAATCTTTTTTTCATCCCAACCTCACATATACGCTTCCTGGCTTCTGGTAACTATCATTCTACTCTACCTCCATGAGATCAACTTACTTTTAGCTCTCACATATGAGTGTAAACATGTGAAGCTTGTCTTTCTGTAGCTGGCTTATTTTACTTAATATAATAACCTCCAGTTCCATCCATGTTGTTACAAATGACAGGATTTCATTCTTTTTTACGGCTGAATAATACATATACTACATTTCCTCCAACTATTCATCTATTGATGGACACACGTTGTTTCTATATCTTTGCTGTTGTAAGTAGTGCTGTGATAAACGTGGGGGTGCAGGTATCCTTTCAATATGCTGATTTCCTTTCCATTAGATACATTTTCACTAGTGGGATTGAGAGCTCATCATTCCTTCCTATACACCACAAATTTCATGTGGCATCAATTTCTTCTACTTTTGTATTAGCACTTCTTAGCAGCTTTATAGCTAATAAATTATTTATTTTGTTCATGGAACTATTTCTTTTCCTTCATATTTGAAAGCTATTTTTTTTGGGGGGGTGTAGAGGTCAGGGGAAAGCTTCCTCTCTTCTTTCTAAAGGTTCACTGAAAATTAACAAATGTAACAAATTAACAATGGCAGGATACTAGAAAGCAAAGGCATATTAGTGTCTTTAACATGGATAAGCCCAGGGGAGTTGCTAGAGAATGATGACTCAATAACTCAATGAGGTTCAGGTGCTTCAATACCCTTCTTCACAGGGGAAAGGGAGATGGGAGAAATGTGGTCATTTTGAAAAGCTGTAAACAATTTTCAGGGAAAATGGATGTACCCAATACTCAGACTATTTTTAATAAATAATTATTTTTAGGCATTGTATAGGATTAGAGATAAAGATCATCTGGGTTCTAGGTGTGGTGTTTAATTTTTAGTTTTTTTCTCTCTGTAACATGAGTTGTAATCTTCCCTAATTAATTACATTTCAGGGAGGGGATTGAAGACAATTGTGTTTCTCTTTGGTGGGTTCAGTTTCCAAGTAGGTAAAAGAACTTCAGAGAATAGCCTTAACCTGTGCTTTGGGACAGACAAAGTATTGAGAGGTGGAGTGAGGAGGGGAAGTTAAGAGAGAATTGAACCTACTTCTTTAGTTGTATGTCAAAGTGCCATGTTTTGCGGTATCGTTTCCTGAGTTCCAGCATTGGATATAGAATGCTAGATTGATAGTGTTTTACTTTCAGCATTTTTGGATTTCCTTTTTTTTTTTTTTCTGATGAGTAGTTTGTTGTCATTCTTGTTCTTCACATGTTACATTCAACAACTGAGATGGCTTTAGATAGGTTGGTGGCTTTAATACATCTAACAGGAAGATCTTTTCTTGCTATTCATCTGGCACATAACTTCCGGTGTTGAAAAGTGATTGATTGCCTTTGATCCACTGGTGAACTTGGGGAGGGGCTGATTGTAGCTTTGTTTAGATTCAGTCTGCCTCTACTGTTAAATGCTTTCTAGGTGACCTTAAGCTGCTAGCACCAGGAAGTCCCTGGGACCATGCATTGCAAACTTCGAGATCTCAGAACTATAAGACCTTGGAGCTGCTTGACCATGAGCCTCTAAGACTATGAAACTGCAAATGATGTGGCTCTGGGATATAGGACATTGAGACTGTGAGATTGCAATACTAAGGCAGCCTCTTCTCAGAATGAGAGTCCATGATTCCTTCTCACTGGAGCACACCACACATTATCATGGGATTAACTCCTATAAAGCATTGCCAGGTCATGAAACAAATCTTTTTATCTGAAGTATGAGATCAAATTTTAAACATTGTTTTAAGATGTGTGTGTGTGTGTGTGTGTGTGTGTGTGATATTCAATCTACAAATTTTGCCGAACTCAGAAGGGGCAGCCAGTCATTTGAAGGTGGTAAGTTTCTATTGCACCTTTGGATTAGATAACTAATGCTATAGACCCACAGAGTCACATGCCTGGGGAGGTGGGATATGGTGCACACAATCAGTAGGGAACTGAGAGTGCTGAACAGAAGTTTCCACAGTTAGGCCACAGAAAAACATGACACATTTTTACTCTATCCAAAACAGTAAGAAATCACCAGAACCCATCTCCCTTCCTTCCCCAATACATATCAAAGTGGTATGGACACAAGGTCATTTTATTTTATTTTTATTTATTTTATTTTATTTTATTATTATTATTATACTTTAAGTTTTAGGGTACAGGTGCACAATGTGCAGGTTTGTTACATATGTATCCATATGCCATGTTGGTGTGCTGCACCCATTAACTCGTCATTTAGCATTAGGTATATCTCCTAATGCTGTCCCTCCCCCCTACCCCACCCCACAACAGTCCCCGGAGTGTGATGTTCCCCTTCCTGTGTCCATGTGTTCTCATTGTTCAATTCCCACCTATGAGTGAGAACATGCGGTGTTTGGTTTTTGTCCTTGCGATAGTTTGCTGAGAATGATGGTTTCCAGCTTCATCCATGTCCCTACAATGGACATGAACTCATCATTTTTTATGGCTGCATAGTATTCCATGGGGTATATGTGCCACATTTTCTTAATCCAGTCTATCATTGTTGGACATTTGGGTTGGTTCCAAGTCTTTGCTATTGCGAATAGTGCCGCAATAAACATACGTGTGCATGTGTCTTTATAGCAGCATGATTTATGGTCCTTCGGGTATATACCCAGTAATGGGATGGCTGGGTCAAATGGTATTTCTAGTTCTAGATCCCTGAGGAATCGCCACACTGACTTCCACAATGGTTGAACTAGTTTACACTCCCACCAACAGTGTAAAAGTGTTCTAAAAGAACTAAACTCCACAGGGAGGTGTCCTTTCCAGGTGAGCAGGGATGGAGGACAGCCTCATACCTGGGCCAGATGCTAATGCTGGGAGCAGGGGATGTGGAAGAGCATTTCTGTCAAATAAAGCCATTCTCCATTTGGATAAAGAGAAAATTTTCAAAGCTTTGACAAACCTGGGAGCTGAAATGTTGAATTTGAATCTCAAGAAATTCCTCTCCACTAAGTCATTCTTTTACATGAGAATGTTGCTGCAGAAGGGGCTGCAAAATAGAAAGTGAGCCTCTTCCTTCTTTATAAGGCACTTCGTGATATGTAATAGTAATTACATCATTGCCTAATTTCAGAGCTATTAGCTAGTGGGTGTTTTGTGTGTACTAGAAATGTCAAAGATTGTGCAAGATAACCTAAATCCACAGGTGCTGTGAAAATACAATCAAGGTTAAGGTTAAGGTCTTTGAAAATGGATTTCATTAAACAGACAAAATTATCTTACTTGGTTTTCACTTTGGTCATTTGCGAAAGCAATAGATCTTCTTTTCTTTGGTTGACATTGATTGCACACCAGCAAGTAGGTTTTATCTATGAATATTAGAAGCTGAAAAGAAGAAAGTTGATGATTCATAATGAAGCAAGCAAATCAGTATGCTAGCTGACATCCCATCTTAAAGATGAGGTATGATTGGGATGATGAAAACGTATTGGGGAAGGATGGTGGTGATGGTTGTACAACAACGTGAATATGCGTAATGCCCTGAATTATTTACTTTAAATTGGTTACAATGATAAATTTTTTGCTACGTATATTTACTCCAATTAAAAAAATATATTAGGTGTGAGCCTTTGGATTTCATCTGCAGCAAAAAAAAAAAAGCCCTCCAATAATTTTCAGGGAAAATGGATGGACCCAATGCTCAGAGTATTTTTAATAATTCTTTTTAGGCATTGTGTAGGATTAGAGATAAAGATCATCTGGGTTCTAGGTGTGGTGTTTGATTTTTAGTTTTTTTCTCTCTGTAATATGAGTTGTAATCTTCCCTAATTAATTACATTTCAGGGAGGGGATTGAAGACAATTGTTTCTCTTTGGTGGGTTCAGTTTCCAAGTAGATAAAAGAACTTCAGAGAATAGCCTTAACCTGTGCTTTGGAACAAAGTATTGAGAGATGGAGTGAGGAGGGTAAGGTAAGAGAGAATTGAGGCTGCTTCTTTAGTTGTATGTCAAAGTGCCATGTTTTGGGGTATCGTTTTCTGAGTTCCAGCATTGGATATAGAATGCTAGGTTGATAGTGTTTTACTTTCAGCATTTTGGATTTCCATTTTGTTTTCTGATGAGTAGTTCATTGTCATTCTTGTTCACATGTCATTCATGTTGTTCACATCCAAATAAAGGCTGTGAAGTACAATGTTAGTAGACCACATAGCTTTTGTGCTGTGTGTTCTTTTGCTTAAACTTCACAAGGAAATATGAAAAAGAACAAGATATAAATCTGAGTTGCATTGTCTGCCTCCTGTAACAACAATGAAATTGTTGAAGAGTAGAAAGCTGTAGAAATTTCAGACTAATTACTAGCCAATTGGGTGATTCGGAGATTTTTTTCCTTCCCCTTTTCTCTTTCTAGGCTTCTTTTTTTAAAATCTGTAAAATGGTGATAATGATAATGGAAAGTGCTTAGCATAGCGACTGGCCTCAATTAATGGTCACAATTACTTCAATAAAATCCTTTCCTTCTGAAAGCAGATTGTCAGTTATCTTCCATTCCTCAGTGATTGTGGACATTAGGAACATGGGAATTTCATTGTATTGTTAACTTTGTAAAGCTTTTAGGTGTCATGCCTCAGGACTTGCTAGAATTGCTTTATTCATAAAATGTTTAAGAGGGATTTCTTTTTTCTTTTCTTTTTTTTTTTTTGACAGAGTCTCCCTCTGTCACCCAGGCTGGAGTGCAGTGGTATGATCCTGCTCACTGCAACCTCTGCCTCTTGGGTTCAAGTGATTATCCTGCCTCAGTCTCTCGAGTAGCTGGGATTACAAGTGCACACCACCATGCCCAGCTAATTTTTGTGTATTTTTAGCAGAGACAGGGTTTCACCATGCTGGCCAGGCTGGTCTCAGACTCGTGACCTCATGACCTGCCTGCCTCAGCCTCCCGAAGTGCTGGGATTACAGGTGTGAGCCACCTCACCCGGCCTAAAAGGGATTTCTTAAAGAATAATGTGAAGTATTTCTGAAAACAAACAAACAAACAAACATGATGCAGGATTTTCACCCAAGTCATATTTCATTTGAAATATGTGAGAAATTAGATATGTTCTCAGTACGAGTTTGTGGAGTAACAAATATGGTTTTCCACTGAAATTCCGTGATAACACAGACCTCACTGCCTCTCCTTTCTTCTCTGCAGACCTTTGCAGGAAACATGAATGCTGACAGCGTGGTGCACCACAAGCTGTTGCACTCAGTGAGAGCCCGATTTGTTCGCTTTGTGCCCCTGGAATGGAATCCCAGTGGGAAGATTGGCATGAGAGTTGAGGTCTACGGATGTTCCTATAGTAAGTACTCACATGTGCCTTTTACCATTGCTGAGTGTGAGTGGCACTGCCTACATAACATCAGTTTATCTACACTGAGATTGACAATCATCTTATTTTAAAGTTGTTTCTAGACTTTCATATGCATATTTAAAAATGTTCAATTCAACCCCAAAGTAGAAAAAACATTCTATTTCGGACTGAAGGAATTTAGTTGTGATGGTGTGATAAAGGCTCAAAGAAACATTCAAAATTAATAACTCTTGGGGAATCAAGCAACCATTTGTCCTTTGCAGCTGAACAAAATTAACTTTAATTCTTCCCCGGAAGTGGCATAAGGTATTATAAAGTCTTCTCTGCCCTGCTTTCCCAGAGCTATGAGAGAAAAGCATTCACCTTCTTGACTTGCTCTAGAAGATGAGGAGAAAGAACAACTAAATGTACTTCACAAAATGCTTTCTCCTTGAAATGATCTCCTTCATTCATTCATCTGTGAATTGTTTGTATTAAATTTGAAATTAGAGCTCTATCTTGTACACAAAGATTATAAAGATGGGTAGAACTAGTGATCACTCTAAAATAAGGTTAAAATTATTCAGGGAAGGTTCCCATCCCTATAATTCTTTCCTGCAGGCTTTATACTGAAACCCAAAATTGCATCATAATAAATAGTTTTTCTGCCGTAAGCAGTAACATATTCTGCTTGTATGCTAAAATTCAATGACCCCTAATGCATAAACACATTTGATCACTAACACTTTCATCCAAACTAGTTCAGTAGATTCCTGTTTTGGGCTGTAGGAATTCTTAATGAGTGACATGTCTGTATTGTTTTCCATAGTGAGATCAACTGAATGCCTGTATCAGAATCAACAGGAGTGTTGCCTAGAAAATGCATTTCCCTCGCCCCATCCCATACATACTGCATTATAATTTCTGGAAATGGAGACCCAAAAAGCTGAATGTTTACAAATTCTCCAAGTAAACTATGGGTATAGAGTGTCTGCTAAAAATAAAGCCCTGCACACAGGGAATTTACTGGTAAAATGACTGTATTTATCTTGAACAAGCACTTTCAGAAAGAATGTGGTTTAGAACAGATGCATCAACAAACCATTAGGCCCAGGAGGAATTGCCTTCCACTCCAAACTTTGTATGATAAAGCACAGAACACCTACAAGGGTATATGTGTCCTATCCTGGGATGTCTGGGGCATCAAGCTTCTCTTGTTACCTCCTCTTTGATAACAATTTGTCACTGTTAGGAGGTTATTTTAAAATATAGTATGAAGCCTTCATGCTACAATTAAAAGTTTGTTAATATTATTATGCCAGCCATCTATTTTGATCTAAGAATCTTATTACTCTTTAACATGTCCTTATCCTTTTGCTTTTTCTCAGTCCGTTCAGTTGTACTTCTTTTTCATGCCCATTGTTCACCCACACTGTGCTTACACAGAAAGAGTCACAAAACCGAGTTAAATCACAGGCTGCAGGGTTGAAAGATGTCTTTGAGCAGCATGTTTAGCATCTTCTGGTGATGGACCCCTTTGAGAATCTGATAAGAAACACTGTGCTCAGAAAAATAGTAACAATAACATGTACCTTTTCTACAGCATGAGAAGGTTCGGAGGTCTGCTGAAGCCCAGTTCTAAGCCAAGGAAAGAACTCCTGACTTTGTGATAACAGAGTCTACCTTTCTCCATGTAGGCTCCAGGTCTAGTGCATCCTCCAATGGGATAAACTGCCTTCAGGTCAACCTCTCCAGTAATGGGAAGTTAACAACCTTGGGGAGTTGTTGGACACAGAATGTCTTTCTCTATGATGTGCCTCAAGCAGGAACCCTATAATCTTCAATCACTAGTGCTGATGCCTTGGTACTTTTTTTTATTTGGGGGAAATAATTTAAAAAATGAATACATTTCTCAGTTTGTATCTAAAACCAATGGATTAGCATACCTTTTGAACCCAGTTCTCCCTTTCAGCATTATCATATTTTTTATTTGACTGGATTGCTTCTTTCCTTTCTTTCTTTTTTTTTTTTTTTTTTTTTTTTTTGAGCTGGAGCCTCACTCTGTCGCCCAGGCTAGAGTACAGTGGCATGATCTCAGCTCATTGCAACCTCTGACTCCCAAGTTCAAGCGATTCTCCTGCCTCAGCCTCCTAAGTAGTTGGGATTACAGGCGTGCACCACCATGTCTGGCTAATTTTTGTATCTTTAGTAGAGGCAGAGTTTCACCATGTTGGCCAGGCTGGTCTCGAACTCCTGATCTCATGATATACCCAACTCAGCGTCCCAAAATGCTGGGATTACAGAGGTGAGCCACCATGCCCAAGTTTGACTCAGTTGTTTCTATAAACATAAAATCTTATTGTAAGCACCACCAAACAAAACAACAAAAGCCCATGGCCCTCTTTAGCAACTATCTCTCGTTTTCCTCCTCTCCTCTTCACAGAGTGGCTTCTCTCTAAAACTTCTCTTTAGTTGCTCTCCCTACATGCTCACCTCCCTTCACACTGCAACTGATTCCAATCAATGTTGAGACATTTGATGGGCAGTTTAACATGTCAACTTGGCCAAGTTATAGTCCCCTATGATCCAATCAAACACTAATGTAGTTATTGCTATGATATGCTTGGTGTCTACCATATCTGACTTTAAGTAAAGGAGATTATCCTAGGTAATCTGAATGGACCTAATTCAATCAGTTGAAAGCCTTCAAGAACAGAACTGAAATTTCCCTGAGAGATAGGAAATTTCACCTGCGGACTGCAGCTTCAGATCCTGCCTGATAGTTTCCAGCTTCCCCTTCTTGATGGCCCGCCCTATGTACTTCAGGCAGGTTTAACCAGACCCACAATTGTACAAACCAATTCCTTGCAATTAATCTCTTAATGTGTATAAGTATCCTACTGGTTCTGTTTCTCTAGGGAAACTCTGACTAATACAGAATGTTCTAGAGAAACTACTTTTCTCAAGATCACCAGTGATTTCCAAGAAGCCAAATTCAGTGGACACTTAATGTTTCTTAATTCACTCAAGCTCTCAGCAGTATTTCATTCAAAAAGCTATTTCCATATTTTTAAAACTTCACTTTTCCTCCTGTCTCACTTGCTAATTGGCTATCTCAGTTTGCTAATTGGCTATCTCAGTTCTTCTACTACTTTTCCATCTACATTCTATGCTTTGCTGAACTGATAGAGTTTGGTAAATTTAAACACATCTATGTGCTGGTCACCCCACATCTGTATCTCATGGCCTCACCTCTGAGATGATATATGCAGCATCCTACTTGATATTCCCACTTAAAGTATAGTAGGTATATCAAATAGAACATAGCAGAATGGAACCCTTGATTGGTGGCGCCCTCAGCAACCTGCTCTCCTGTAACACTCCACCCCATCTCAGTAAACTGTAGCACTCTCCATCCACTTGCCTATGCAAAACTCTGGGAAGCAGCCTTGGTTCTTCCTTCTCCATAGCTTAAAGTCCTGTGTAACTTATCTACAGCCCACAGTAACTCTATCAGTTCCTTCCTCCAAAAGGTATCCTAAATGCATGTACTTCTCCCACCTTTGTGAGTAGAAGCCTCTGACAGTTCTTACCTGGAGTTGTTAAGTAGCCTCCTTTCTGGAGTTCCTGCTTCCACAACACAATCACCCCAAAACCATCTTTTACACAGTCACCAAAATGTTCTTTATAAAGAAGGAATGGGCCTGGCACGGTGGCTCAAGCCTTTAATCCCAGCACTTTGGGAGGCCGAAGCGGGTGGATCACCAGGTGGGGAAATCAAGACCATCCTGGCTAACACGATGAAACCCCGTATCTACTAAAAATACAAAAAGTTAGCTGGGCACAGTGGCGGGCGCCTGTAGTCCCAGCTACTCGGGAGGCTGAGGCAGGAGAATGGCGTGAACCCAGGGGGCGGAGCTTGCAGTGAGCCGAGATTGCGCCACTGCACTCCAGCCTGGGCGACAGAGCAAGACTCCGTCTCAAAAAAAAAAACAAAAAAGAAGGAATGAAAGCATGGCATTCCCCTTCCTGATTCATGTGAAATAAAATTGAGATTTCTTACTGGCAAGTAAAAGTCCTTGTTGAACTATTGTTCCCAGAATTTACAGGGTTGACTCCTTCTGCCAATGTGATTCCTAATTATAATGTCACCTCCTCAGAGATGTCCCCTCTGACTGTTCCTCTAAAGTCACCTGCCTTCCTTCTTGTGCACCCACCATTAGCCCATGTTTATATGCCCACGAATATGTGATGTGCTGTCATTTACTTTGTGGTGTCTGCCACAAACCAGAATCTCATTGGCTGGGTTTGCTTACTTCTTTCTTGTTTGCCTACTCTAGTACCTGCACAGGAAAAAGTACCATGAGATCAGGCACCTTGTCTACTAACAGCCAGCACTTAATTGGCACAAAAAGACAGTCAGTATTTGTTGAATGGGTACATAGATATATCAATCCAGCCTCATTCTCTCAGCATAGGCAACCAGGTTCATCTGGAATTACTTGGTTTTAATAAATCTGTTGTAGTTTCTAAGAAATTACTTTTGTTTCTATGGGCTTAATAATTTTTTCAAAAGTCTAGTTGAGTATGTTGCTAAAGATTGGTAGAATGCTTGCAGCTCTATAGTTTCTTCAGACTTAACTCTCTACATTTTGGAAAAATTAACATATTTCTTCCACTAATTTATTCATTCAGTAGATACCATTTATTTAGCCTTTAAGATACCAGGCATCTTGCAACACTCTAGGAATATCAGAAAAAAATAAGACCTTTTTCTGGACTTTATCAGTCTTGTATTTGTACTTCGAAACACTTTTCTTGTGATTACATGTCATCAGTTAACTGTGTGATTGTTTAACATCTGCTTCCCCTGACTCGACAAGATAGCTTTCCACAATGCCCTGGATTGTCAACATTGCCAAATGTTGTAACCTGAAATTCTCTTGGAGAGAACACATCCTAATGAATCTTCTAATACAGAGATAATTTTTTTATTCACAAAATCAAAGTTAGCAACCTACGATTCCTGAGCATATGCAGCTCCACGTACGAAGTTTAGCTGTTGACTGGGCCAAGAGCTTCTGGGCTAGCATGCTTCCAATCCTCTATCCCTTACCTGTGTTCTCAGACCTAGTTCTACATAAGAATCACCTTGGGACATATATGCTTTTAACATACCTACGCTGGCTGCACTTCAATTAGATCATGATCTCCGGGTAGGGTCTCCTGTGCTTGTATAAGCATTTTGTTGTTGTTGGTTCTAGGCAAGCATGATGAGGAACAAGAATTTAAAGCTGTTATCTCAAACATCACTTCATTCTTAGTCTGCACTGTCATTTCTATGTCTGTGATTGCTAATCCTAAGGATTTTAAATGAAATCTGAAAACTTGAGAAGTCAGTATAATGTTAAATATATGGGCTCTGAATTCAAACCACCATAGAAACTTGACTTCACCACCTACTGGTTGGGTAATTTTGGGCAATCTTGGGTCCTCTGTGGACACCAGTTTCCTTTTCTATGAAAAGAAAGGTAATAATAGTATTTCTTCATGCATGTAATTGTATGAAATAGTGCTTTGCATAATGTAAGCACCTGAAAAGTTTTAGTTATGAGCATCATTACCTTCGTCAGATATTTAGGCTGCTCACTAAACTTCCCTATATATTTTTTTCCCATTCTTATTCAGGACCACATCTCATCTGTATCTCCAAGGAAGGTCAGCTTTTTTATATACCAGGTCCCAAAGGATTTCAGCACTTTCGTCAGGCCATCTGGGGTCTAGGCTACCTGAAGTTCTGTCTTGGGGCTTCCGTTTGAATTTCTTTAAATATGAGAAGCTAATTAACTTTAAAAAACATTATAAATTCTGATAAAGTATAATGATCTGTCAGGCTTCCCAGTCTCATTACGAATTACAAACATCATTTTATACTTCAGGTCGCCTCCGTTCCACATAAGACCTTGCTCCTATTTGGTTAATTACTGGCAAGTGGTATCATCCAAAATTCATCACCCTCAGAGCTGAAGTCATATTCTCCTTCCCCAGATAAATACTCTTGTCATTCCAGCTTCAGCTGCCCTCTTTGCTGCTGTTCTCATCATCTGGGGTCATTTGTCATACATGGTAGAGACTACACAGTTGTAAATCTCACCTCTGATATGCTAAGGCCCATACAGCCCTATCACAGGGAACTTCAGAAGGCACAGTTTACAGCTCTGTCAGCCCTCGAAGTGGGGAGGGACAGGATGGCAGCAGTCAGACCTGGGGCATTGGCAGTCCAATGTGAACTTTGATTCCCACTTTGTAAATCATAGCATTTTTAAGAGTTGGAAAAATCTCCAAGATGCCAGATTCATTGCAGCCCCTCATTAGATTTAAGAATAAATGAAATTTCCTACCCTTCTTTCTCTTAGTTCCTATAGGAATGACTGAAAAATCTTTTCTATGAAGAGACAAATGCACACACATACATGGAATAACAACACTTAAATAAAAAAGACACTGTGATCTTCCATCTTAAATCAATGACTTCTTTATAACTTTTCTGACTGGTTGAGGATCTGAAGGCTCCTTCAATAGTCAACAAACATTACCCAGTAGGCTTCCTCTGCTAGGCTTCAGAGATACAAAAATAAATAAGACAATCCTTGCCCTTTAGGAACTCACAGATTTTCAGAAGCTACAAAAGGTAGATAAACAAATGCTCATAAATATGGAACTTTAGGAAACCAAGTCTTTGGCAAGGCTTGCAAAGGAGAAAAAATATACACAGCTAACATTGTTTCCTGATGAATTAATGCCCTGCTGCCCAGTATGTGGTTTGACTGACGATATTGCTGTGATTCCTGTGACCCATATGGTAATGGAAGTGATTTTAAAGGAAACCTTAAAAGGGAAAAATGACCAAGTAGTTGGATCAACCACTTTATGCAGCAGTAGGTTTCCACAAAAATGCCAAGGCCTTGCTTCCTACAATTTGTTTTGCATTTACTCCCTGTTGAAGTGGTCACTGGAGTGATTGACTGTGACTCCCCTCTGCCTCCTAGCACTAAGTGGCTTAGTCTGTGCCCAGGTAGAATCATTAACAAAGACTGTTCACCTTCCCTTAAACATAAAACCATACTAAATGTTTTTATAAAAAAACAGGTCAACTACTGTAAGGGAGAAAAATAATAACTATCATCTCTAATTTTGACATTGCTATTTAAATGACTCTCATTGTATGAACATCCCTTTAGTGGGCAATTGTGTTAACACTGTGGCTTAAGACTACTGATGACGGTAAAAGTCAGGAAGCAGCTTGTCATTGCAGGATGCTGCTGCCACAACATGGGTTGATCATTCCTTTCCTTCTGTGAGTTTGTGACTAAGATTTCTGAAACCTCATCCCTGTAGTGAAACCTTTTGCTAACCTGCCTACACCTTAGTGGAGTGATCACTATCTTCTCACTGCCCACCATGCACCTCTTACTTAGGTGACCATATGTCCCAGCTTGCTCCTTAGAGTTCTATTCCATGCTTCTCACCCCATTTCATTATTTATAACTCCCCTTTTCAATCCCACAAGTCCTCATTAGGGTAATAAGTTGTAGGGACCACCATAATGCTTCCCTGTACCGCATCTTACAGTGGCACAGTGATGCATTTGCTATGTTGCTGTTAGGGTGTTTGAGTTCCTGGGTGGCATGGCTCATGTCTCTGTTATCTTTGTATTTCAGACCTCAGTACAGTGACCAGAAGGAGTACAGAATATGCTTAATACCTGCCAATGAATTTAGGAGTAACGAATAAAACGATATCTACTATGGGAGTTCCCTAAAATGAGTACATTATTTTTGTGTAATCTTTGTCATTATTCAACAATCCAGTTGAACTACAAATTTTAGGTGAACACAGAAAGACATCTACACATCTGAAATATCTTAAAACAAAACAAAAGAAAAAAACCTAAGCATTATGAGAAGGCAAGTCTCACTGTCAGAGCTAGAATGTATTTCTGCTGAGGTTACGAATGGAATTCAGAGTTTTGATTTTTTTTTGTACTATGATTGTTTTCATGTTTTCTTCTTGAAACTCATCCTGTTTTTTCACATGCTATCATGCATGGGAATGTCAGAAATTTTGAAAGAAAAGCTATGTTAGGAGTTGTCGCAGTTAGCTTTGGAAACTTTCATCATTTTCATAGTTCATCTGAGGTGATCAGAGTTACTGATAAGGCCTGGCAAAGTCACAGAATTGGTGGAGGAATCTGTGCAAATTTGAGCTGACTGTGGAAACCTTAGTGGTTTGTGGATTGCTAGCCAAAGCCCTCGAGTCTTCAGTGCAAGAGTATGGTCTGAATAATAATCATTTTTCTTATATAATGCATCATGACATAAGCTTCAAAATGTAATTGTATTAAAAATCATGTTTACTGTGAAAAACTGAAGAGTCCAAGTGGGACTGATTGTCTCAGGGTGAATGGATAGCTTCTCCTGTCAATGTTGAGCTTCGGCTTTCTGGCCCGTGAGGAAGCTGACTCCTTGTCCCTGGCCCACACAGGAGCCCAGCTGGCCCACTTGGGGATTCAAGCTTGGAATCTTCTATTCAGTGAAGCCCTTTTTTTAGCTGGTTTGTTGACAAGCTACCAACATCCATCAAATATGCCAGCATATGCCTCCGGAACTCTGTCTTTCTCAGAAAACAAGCTGTGACAGCCAGGTCAGCAATTATGGGCCCAGTGGGAAGTCGGCCAGTGCTGGCATTCTCAGTACTCCAGGATGGGGGAGTGCACGCTGGCTCTGCCTTGACCCAAAAGGAGAGGTTGTGCACTATAGGGCCTGCCTTCATTCTAAGTACTCTGGAGCATGATTGGCGTCTCCTTCATATTCTAGAGAAGCCTGCCAGTGTATCATCATCTTAACAAACCACGAATTGAATTGAATTGAGTTTGTAATAATGGGATCTTAAAAATCGATTTTGAAAAAAGGGGAAGAAATTGTCCACTCCAGGAAGTAAATATCTAACAGCTGTGTTCTGGGTCACTGGCATGGTAGATAAAATAGAGAACTCTGAGGAACAGATATCAGGTATTAACGTGAAGGAAAAAAATTCCACGAGGACCACATTAGGGTTTTACTACCTTGGCAAGGCACAACAAAATTGGGTAATGGGGGTAGGTAGCCAGGATTAGAATGCAGGCTGACCATGCAAGTAATCTGATGCATTTTCTAAAACACAAAGAGCTCTTTCTAAAAACCAAAACCAATCATACGTTTTCCCTACTTTAAATACTTTAGTAGTTATTTCTCCATTGATATCAGGGTCACATTGAAACGCATATTATTTCATTTTATTTTATTATTAGTAGTATTTTTTTGAGACAGAGTCTCCCTCTGTCACCCAGGCTGGGGTGCAATGACACAATCTTGGCTCACTCCAACTTCTGCCTCCCGGATTCAAGCAATTTTCCTGCCTCAGCCTCCCGAGTAGCTGGGATTACAGGTGCTCACAACCACGCCCAGCTAATTTTTGTATTTTTAGTAGAGACAGGGTTTCACAATGCTGGCCAGGCTGGTTTCGAACTCCTGACTTCAGGTGATCTGCCCGCCTCAGCCTCCCAAAGTGTTGGGATTACAGGCGTGAGCCACCGCCCCTGGCCAAACCCATATTATTTTATTTTTAATTTGACCTTCCATCAGGAGACTCCCAACTCTAGTTCCAACCTGTTGACTCCCCACTACCCTTGGCACCCTACACTTGATTGAGCACAGAGTTCCTCAAACCTCATCAAGAAGAGCAGCCACTGAGAGGGCTCCTTAACACACCACTTGCTGGGTCCCGCACCCAGTTTTTTATTCCTTAGGTCTGCAGTGAGGTCCTACATTCTGTACTTCTACCAAGCTCCTTGGTGACCTCAATGCTGCTGGTCCACAGGGTGTGGTTCCCTTCAGCAAGTCTGACTCTTGATAGATCCTAGATGGGACCCTGCACTTTGTCTCTCTCCTCCTTGCC
Organism: Nomascus leucogenys; assembly: GCF_006542625.1. NCBI lineage: Eukaryota > Metazoa > Chordata > Mammalia > Primates > Hylobatidae > Nomascus > Nomascus leucogenys. Next base: position 30,128,486 of record NC_044400.1, read on the forward strand.
TTGAACTTGCAGCTCCTTCCTTCTGGTGGGACTGCCCTTCCCACTCCCACTCCCTCCTTCTATTCTCCTATTCCCACCACACCCCCACCTCACCAGCCTGATTGCCTCTTATGTCTCAGGACTCTGGAGAAACATTGACCCTGCTTGGACACCCTCCTGACCCTCTGCCCCTCCCTGGAGAGAGTTCAGCGCTCCCTCAGCACACAGTGCTCACCTCCTTCCAATGGATGTAGAATTGTGTGCTTGCTCTCTACAGCTTAGTCCTTGAGAGCAGGGACCTCTGTAGAGCTTGAATGCAAGAATGCATGAGTGAAGGAAAACCACAAAAATGAAAAAGGATAGAGGGTTTGAGCTTCGGGAAGATTGTGGGGATAGAGAGGGCATTGTACCTTTACCATAAGGAAGCCTCCCAGGTGTGTACGTGGTTTCCCTGCTCTCCCAGAAAGGAAGCAAGTGAAGGAGCAAGTGCAAAAGAGCAGGACCCCAGGCAAATTCAGAGCAACATTTAAGGAAAAGAAAACTTCTTAATTAACATCATCCTTCCCTTCTTTAAATCAGCAATCAGCATTTTTTTTTTTTTTTTTGAGCTTTGGTTTTTCCAGTTTACAAATGGGGAAAAATATGGACCTTTCAGGGCTATTAAGAACATTAAATTAGGTGTTGTGTGCTAATTAGTTCCTTTTCCCCCGGGGAATGGATTCAGAGAAAGAAATCTTCACAAGTATGTTAGAGAAGTTGTGATAGAGAATATGGGAGATATATTCAGTTTTATGTTTCTGGTACCTTTAAAACTAAATCTGAAGTGATCACGTATTTCCCATCTGCAATAAAGAGCCCGTGTCTACCCTCTTTACTCCTTTCTACATATTTTCCTTTTAAAAGAGAATCTGCCAAGATGCTTGTATGACACAAATAAAGATTTTGATTTCTATAACCAGGCCTCATGCCGCAAATTAAGTTCCAAGGAGATATCCAGAAAAAGTGGTTATGATACTACCTCATGAGGAAAAAGCAGCATACAATAATTTATCTTTTATTAACAGCAACCTTATAACCATGTGGGTCTTTATTATTATCATTTTAAATCTGCTTTTCCAAGTGAAGTTGGGAGTGCTGAGTATTCCTCGTGTCTGGGAAGAAGTATGAAGTATTCAGTTGAGGAAACCTTTAATCCTTCTTTGAAAGTTTTAAAAACCTGTTTCTCTATCTGGGAAATGGCTGGAGCCTGTTGTGTGCAATGTAATTAATATTGCAGAGGTGCAGAGTGTTTGGCTGAAGTCTCTGAGAACAGCAAAGTGCGGCTCTTATTAGGTACTGCTGGTGGTCGGAAGAAACCTCCCACACCCCCACCAGGCTAGTTCTGTGCTCACTAAAGGCCGTGCATCCTCTCTGCACCAATAAGCATGTGTGAGTCATACACGATCACAGCTCCAGTGGCTGAGCAAGGCCTGCAGAAGAAACTAACTCTCCCAGTGTGGATGGTCAGCTGGCTCTGAATGGTGAAATAGATGATGCCGCAGGAACTCGGGGACAGTTGGGCAGCATCACACTCGGGCATAGGCATCTCGATGGGTCACAGCTCATTTCACAAGTGGTTCTGGATGGCATACCCCTCCGGGTCCAGTGCGAGGCTCTGAATTAATGTGGCAAACAGTGTACATCTGGCCCTTGTCCTCATGAGATGCACTGATATGTTGGACAACTGGACCATAAACCACTGAGAAAACAGATGAGCATCTAATCCAATTGCGAGGTGCATTATGAAGTGAATGGCAAGGTGCTTAGAGGGAGACTAACAGGGATGGAGGAGCCCTTAGAAAAAGGGCCAGGTGGGAACCGACTGATGAGCTGAACATCATGGTCCGAGTGGGCAGCGCATGGGAAAGAGCTCAGTGGACTCAGCGTGGGTGGGTCAGACAGGGTATATTTGAATCCTGGCCCTGGCATTTGCTCACTATATACCTCTTCGTCTCTTTGTGCCATGTTTTTCCTATTTGTGAAGTGCGAATAGTAATAGTATTTTCCTCAAAGTTTAATTGATGTGATTAAATGAGTTCATGTGCAAAAAACATTTAGAGAATTGCAGGGCTTGTGATGTGGGCTCCACACACATTATCCTAGCCCCACACATACATGCATATGCACATACACTGAAATCACAGCATGCCTGGAGCAGTGTGAGGCTTGAAGAAGGGAACAGAGGATGAGGTGGGAGAGGTGAACAGAGCAGGATCATGTGGGGTCCTGGAGACTGAAATTAATTCTCAGGGCAAAGCAAGTTCACTGAAATACTTTAGCAATGCTGAGGTGTGATGTTCCTTATGTTTTTAAAGTTAAAAAATGTGTCAGGTGAAGGTGGCAAAAGTGGAATCTGGGAGGCAGTTCTGAAACTATTAATAGAAAACGGAAAGCAGGCAATGATGATGAGGGCGTGAGTGCACGCCTACTCGGTGTGATGTGAAGGCTACTGAATTCCAAACCCAAACAGAATTTTTCACACCAAGTTCTTGATAGCATCTTTATGCCATGCTTGAAAATCTTCACTACTGAGTACTTTCTTTCTATAAATAAGGAAATGTGGGGATAAAATGTTATTGAATGCCTTTGTATTTTCAGGTCTGAGATTGCGCAATTTTCACAATGACTATGAAGGTAGGTTGCTATAAGCCCCATCATACAGATAGAAGAACTGGAGCTCAAAGAAATCAAGAAAGTTGCTTCAACCAACCCCCGCCCCCAGGTAGTAAGGAGCAAAACCAGAACTGAAACCCAGCTCTGTTAGACTTGTTCTACTGATGGGTTTGGTTTTCTCTAGGTCTCATGACAACGTGGAGATGTGTTTTCTTAAGAGATAACCTATGTCCCTTTGCCATCAACATTTGTATCCTCAGTTAACTCACTAGACTAGGCAGATATTGGAGGGAATGGAATGCAGATCATAGTAACAATGATGAATGGAGAGGGAGGTGAGTGAGTGAATGGACTGGAGAAAAGAAAACATTTGGAGTTCAGCACTTGACCCGAGAACTCAGGCCTGCATGAGGGGTCCTGGCGGCCAAGTACACTGGAGTATGACCTTATAAAATGAAGAGGGATGGGGGAAATAGCAGCAACATAATGAATATTTATATTTACATAAATTTCTCCATAACCATTGCTTGGACAAAAAAGTGTCAGAGAGAGAGATATATATATATATTTATTAATATAAATATATATATAATTTATTTATATAAATATTATGTATATTTATATTAATAAAATTTTAATAAATAAATATTATATAAAATATTTGTTTATATAAATATTAATCCAAATTCTCTCACTGCATTCTTATGATCAGTTGTAAGTGTAACTGAATACATTGTTATGCACCATTTTACAAGGATGGAAAGTGAGGCCCATAGTTTTGACATAAACTTAACCCCAGTCAGACACTTGGTGAGTAGTAGAGCTGCTCTATAGAGGGCTCCTCTCCTTAGTTTAATGTCTTTACCAGGGAACCAAAGGCAAATTTCCTCCATGTGGTTTTACTTCATCACACATGGGACCCCACCTGCCATGTTCAGGCTCTGTGCTCAGTGCTGGTGCTGGCTGGGAGATGAAGAGTATAGTGGTGGTATGAGTGAGTGGACATGATGTATACAATTTGTGGATGGTGACTCTCACATGGCATGTGATAGCAAAAACAGAGGGGTGTACCCAGTGCTAGAGAAACCCAAAGTTCAGATACAATATCTGTCTATGGGGGTGGGACAAATACAACCATGAATAATAATGGAATTGAGTTACTGCTTCAAAGACACACCACGTGCGGTATGTCTCAGCTTGCAAGAAATGCCTCAGTGGGAACTAGAGATCTTTCTGCCCTTTCTCCATCATGCTGGCCTCCTGCAGTACTAAGATGCACCAAACATTCTCATGCCTCTGGTTTCCCTCCTGGAGACACTGGGTCCCTCCTTTCCCTGGGGTAATTCCTATATATTGTTAAAGGCCAATATACCACTCACTTTCTCCAAGAAACCCTGTCTGAATCTACCCGCTTTGAACTGAGTCAGTTCGGTGAGCATTACTGTGAGCATTAATCTCTGCATTTGCCTTTAGAACCTCTGTAGGACACTATGTGGTCCTTCTACTCACTGCTGGGCACTAAAGGGACTACCTAGGACACAATTTCTACTCCACAGTCTGGTACAGTGGCAGAGTAGAAGCAATCAGAAGAGAATATTAATATTGTGTACATTGTGATGTATGCACTCTGCACACACTAATTTCAGCTAGAGTGTGAGAAGCCAAAACATGACAGAACAAGAAGCTTGGTGCTACTTTGGCATCCCTGGGAAGTAAACATCTGAATCAAAATGGAAGAAGAAGCATTTGGGGTAAGAAGATAGAGTGCCAACCAATAGAGTGGCCTAGATAGGAACTAAAGGATTCCTGTTATTTCGGTTACTACTAATACCTCTCCTATCTATTATTGATTTAACACAAATAATATGCCACCCACAATGAGTTCACATTGATGTGTCATCACTTTGTAAGTCTTAGCACATGTATTTCTCCAAGCAGTTTTCTCTAATGGATATAATTATCTTCATCCTATAAATAATATAATCACCTTAGACCAAGGTGACCCAACCAACAAACTATGGCCATCACAGTTTAGAATCCACTATCTTCTCTATACCACAGTCCTCACTATTCCATGAGTGGTGGCAGCTGTTGGTCTGTGGCCCCACTTTGGTCTGAGTGGAATCCTAGTTGAGATAACAGTCATAAGTGCATTGACGAGGTAGGGAGGGGAGGTGCTGAGAAAGGTGGACATTTGTGAAAGTCTTTTTGTATATGGACAGTTTCTTTTGAAAGTCTAGGTTTCCATCAGCAACCTTTTGGTTAGGACACTTTATTCCATATAAATAAATTGTGAAATTGGGTTTTAAAACTAATTACAGAAAAGTATTATTTCATTTTCCTTTTCATTTCAGAACCTCAGATTCACAAAGAATGTTTCTAGATCCTTGGAAAAAAAATGATCATTGTGTATGTTCAGACTGAGGACTTTAATTACATGCTGAATAACAGAAAAATTGAGTTTTCTTAGGTACTCAATTTTAAATAGAAAATCCCACCCCCTCCACATAATCACCACAATCTCACCCACAGAACATGGTATATAATGAATCAGTTTCAATTTATAATTAAACAGTCTTAAGTTTTTCTATAATAACAGCTCATTATAAAAGTTTTTGTAATTAAAAAATAGAAAAAAAACCCGTGAAAATAACCTAGAACAACACATTCCAAATAGAATCTCTATTCGATTTTTGGCATAATTTGTCAGATATGTTTACACATACCTGTTACATAAGTTTATCTAAATCATGGTTACTTGACCTTCAACTTTTTTTGCCTTGACAATAAGGAATTGAATGTTTTGTATAAAAACACTAAAATGATAAATATCACTAGCACAGATAAGGCAGTTATGGCAGGAATGTAATACATTTGCCCTCTTTGTTCAAATAACAAGTCTTCTTTTGCTGAGTATTTTTTTCCACTGAACCCAGTAGAAGCCTCAGAATCCTTCTCAACACAGACTTCTAGGGAGACAGTACTATGTGGAGTTGTCATCATAATTATATCTATTTTTCATCTCTAACGTTGTGTCTGAGATAAGGAGATCAAGTGGTTCTGACTGTCAGGAAGACAAATCAAGAGAGATTATTCTAAGCCATCTGACATAGTAAGCCAGACTTAGGTACTTGTGGTGTTCTCACCTTGTCTCCTCCAGCAAAAGCTGACATATCACTAATGAGAGTTTTTACTTCTAAACTGATGATCAGTTCACTTTTAGTCAGTGTGTGGGGATTACTTGTAAATGAATAATTCCCTTGAGTCTAATTAGCTTGGTTCTAGTCTACATGTTTCCTGTTGAGACCAGACCTGGCAGATCTCAAGAACATTTCTGTGAACTGGACATGAACTAAGATGGGAAACAGGAACAGCAGTCATGAGGATACGTACTGATTTTTCTCTCCCGCTCCTTTTTTGTTCCCAGAATCAGACGTTGCTGACTTTGATGGCCGAAGCTCACTTCTGTACAGGTTCAATCAGAAGTTGATGAGTACTCTCAAAGATGTGATCTCCCTGAAGTTCAAGAGCATGCAAGGAGATGGGGTCCTGTTCCATGGAGAAGGTCAGCGTGGAGACCACATCACCTTGGAACTCCAGAAGGGGAGGCTCGCCCTACACCTCAACTTGGGTAGGTTCAGACTTCCCCTTCCAATGCCAAGGGATGGAGAGCTCCTTTACTCCACAGGTCACAGTGTCTGACACTTGCAGTGTATCTGGTGGAAGTCGCTGGAGCACAGTATAAGTGATATTGGTGGGGATAGAAATGTTTAAGGCATGTATAGCATTCTTTGACACAATATAATATTGATATGTAGGGAGAGTTGCAAACTCATTGTTATGTATTTATTGACCTAACTACGTATTTATCCATTTAATTCTCTTAGTAACTCAAACTCTAAAAAAGCTTTCACAAGTTTAAGTATATACACATAGTATAAGAAGGCTTGCTCAGAATCTATTCTGTTAGGTACATATAAGAAAGTTAACTTTCAGGGGGAAAATGATGGAGAAACATTTTGGTTGCTCTAGGTTATTTTGTTGGGGAAGAGGGGATCATATGTGTGAAGTGAAAAATCTAAGTTTCTAGGTATTCCCATGTCTTTTTAAGGGAAACTCTTTTCTTTAGGTGCCGTCACCATTCCAGGGTATGCCCCAGACTCACCAGATTACATTAAACTTAGTACAGAATGGCCTCCTGCCTCCACACAGTTAGGACATGGCCCCCCACTGTGGGCTGGCGTCCATCAGGGCCTGTAGCACTCCAGGCAGGTCGCGTTCATTGTGACCAACTTCTTATCCCAGAGAAAGAGGAGAGAGGCCCAGCCTCCTGTACATGATCAAAGGCACTTCTGAAGGAAGGGTAAGCTGAGTGCAAAAGGCAGGAGCACAGTTCCCAAGGATGCAAACCAAAAAAACGCTGTTCTATAGAAAAAAAGAAAGAAAGAAAGAGGTAAGCTGAAAAAAAAGTAAGTGGCCGTTTTTCATAAGAATGACTCCCTGCCTCCCATCTGATATTTACTAATACTAAAGGGAGAGGAAAATAGTTATCTTTTTGTCTTCACTATAAAATAGTAAGAAGGAAAGAAATTGCAAAATGTAATTTGTAACCCCAAGTTGCATGGAAGATTGACAAAAAACCAGTTAAATACATTTTAGCAATTAGCTGGAGAGATATAAGGATGAATGTTAGTGCCACAAAAACTAAATAATATAGGTCTTTATTTTGAGGCACTTCTGAGGATCTTCTTGGGGCCCCATGGTGACTATAGGCAGGGGTAGCAGAAAGAATCTCTAGATTTCAAAGTTTAACTCAAAATTGACATCTATATATTAGATATACACACCAAAATACCTTTAAAAGTAGAATCTCACCTAGAAGAGAGTGGTAAAAAAATTTGCTGGTAACCTCATTGGTTGTAATTACCATAACTAAAGAAGCAAGCATCAGAGCTTTCTGAATGTTGGGTGCCCAAATACTACACAAACATGCATCAATACATTAACTGGTTTTCAGTTTTCCAGAAAGGAGATCAGATGAATTAAGTAGAGCCTCCCAGTTACAAGTGGCTCACACAGCATTGTGTGTTGGGGGTACAGTTACTATTACTTATCAATAGTAAAGCAAATGTCTTCTACTGGTGACATTGTGAAATATTTCAGTGACTACTATTTAGATTCCCATTTCATATATGGCATTTCATATCCAAAATTCTGCTCCCACATACAAAATCTAATGTTGTAAACCAGATACATTTGTGGTGTGAATGGTAGAAATAGCATAGGTGTGGTCATGTAACAAGTTTTGTTTTGATTACAGATGTGCAATCAAATTATGTTTTTTATTTTATGTATTATGTGATTTATTATAGTGAATGTCTTCTGAGCCTCAGTTTCCTTATTCCTAATCTGGGGATAATGACTTGTCTTGCAGAGTATGGACATGAAAACCAAGAACACTATAAATACATTTTCTATAGCAATGAGTAAACATGGACAAATGCCAAAACAGAAGCTCCATATTGCTTATTTATTCAAACATTATCAGAATGCCTCACCCTGCACTATGCTGGCTTTTCTGAAAATAAATGGAATATTAAGATAAACAGCACCTACTGCTCACTATGTTAAATAGATGGCAGGATAAGTCTGTCTTCTCAGTTTCCATCTTCTGTATATTTCCAATCATGGTGGTGATTAAGTAAAACCTTACTTGATGGAGGATTGAGTAGCAAGAACATATTTTATCTATATTCTGCATAGTTTTAAGATTTCTTCATCTTTTTTATCTGTCTCTGCAGCTCTTCCCTTTCTATCAGTTTACCACGGTTGAGTTTTTTCTGTACTTATCAGTTTTAAGCAGTCACCTAGGATACTTCTTGAATAGCATAAGTTTCTAGATTCCTCTTCTAGAGAAACACTGCCACAGATTAGTACTTTAGTCCCTCCTACCTCATTACAGCTAGAAGATCTCTGGAAGCACTAAGCAAAGGGGAGTGGTAATAGCTTTGCTTTGCCCATAATGGGAAATCTATAATGTAGGTTTCATAAGCACCAGGATAACACCTTGTTCACTTCTGTATCTCTAGCCTCTAGGAGAAACCCTTCCTAAAGTAGGTGCTTGAGGCAAATTGAGTACATTAGAATCAGGGTTTTCGTCTCAGATTTCATTATTCCTGTTGGGCTTGTTCACCTTCGAGCCTGCACTCCTGACTCCTCCATGATCCACCACTCTCTCTGACAATGGGGTATATTTACAGAATATTCACAATGTGGTAATGTCCAGTCCAATCCCCAAGGAAGACCTATGGCATAAGTATACATTAGCCCCAGTTTACAGATATGAAATAGTAGGCTCAAAAAGGATAAATTACTTGTCCCATTTACACAAATAGTGATTAGTGTAGCTACTATTACCATCTCCAGGTGTTTTACTATTAATTTTAGATTATAAAATATGTATCAGTTTTAGAAAACCTGAAAATAATATAAAAAAAGGAAAAAATCCAAATCCTACAACCTGGTTATCTCTTTTATTAACATTTTAGTATCTTTTAAATATTTATCTTAGTTATTTATATGAATTCCTTAAATATTATTCTAAAATACTGTTGTTTTCCTGTTGTCACATAGCCTCAAAGGGGAAAGAGTTTATAACATCCATGATCAGGTTTGTTATTTTAAAAAAATGAATCAGAAAAGCAAGAGAAAGACAGGAGAGGTGAGAGAGACAGAGAGAAAGAGAGGCAGGATCCAAGTTAATGGGTTAAAGACTAGTGCTGGTCAAATAAAGGAGAGAGTTTTGGTTTTTCCCACTCCAGTTTATATGGACATTTCAGCAGTGTCTCCTTTAGTGACAATTCTTCATCTGCAATGTGTGTTCATTTTCTAATCAGTTACTTGCAATTCAGAAATTCAGGCTAAGAGTGAAGAAGTTCAGCACCACGGTCAGCTGCTCAGGATGGCACTGGGGACATATATAGTGTGCTGTTGTTCTTTTCTAGTGATGCTCTTTGATGAGTATCCAATTTACATTACATAGTTACCCTAACCCTTACTGTGCCTGGCTTGGGTAGGGACAGTTCTACGGCAAAATTGAACTATGTGGTTCCTCTTTGCCTACTTTCTTAGAGTAGAACATTGATATTTTTCCAGAACTACTAAATGGGAAAGAGATTTCTTCTTTCAATCCATAAGGGGGTTAGATATGTTCCCTTTCTCACTTTTTACACATCTCATTCAAATTGCCCATGGCAATCTGCCCTCTGCAGAATTACAATAGTCTGAACCCATTCATGCAGTTAGAGAATCAAAGAGCAGAGATATTACGTGACAAGAGAACTGTTGTAAGAATAAAGAAGACATCAATAGTACATGCAGGTCAATCATCCTTACAAGAGCCCAGTGCCTTTTAACTGAGGCAGGATGTTTATGCAATCCCCAGTATATACAGCTGTAGCAAAGTGAGACTCAAGTGAGACTCCTAGAATAGAACAAACGTCTGAGGAGCACTTGGGGGCCGAGTACAGGGTTCAGGCGCCAAAGCATGTGATTGCATAATCAACCACTGAGATGCCAGAGAAAGTTCTTTGCATCCTCCAAAGAGTCAAATGAACATTTAATTTGGCTCTTTTGAAACTCAGGCATTTTAGTCAGCCAACTCACACATATTTATGGAATGTTTATCATCTTTCTCGAATTGTACTAAATACTATAAACGTTTTTTTTTTAGTTGCCATTTTTTGAGAGCCCACATTTAGGCATTGCATTAAACATTTAAAATACATATTTTATTTAAATTACACAACAATCCTACAATCTATATCCAAACCCATTTACAGATGAAGAACTGCTGGTCAGTGATTCCCAGTCAATGGCTCAAGGTCACATAGCTGCAAAGCTGTAGATATGGGATTATAGCCTTATCCAATCCTACCCCAATTCTCTGATGTTAATAACTAAAATGTAATAAACTTTTATAAAACAAATAATAAAAATTATAAAACAATTCATAAAAATGTTAAATATCAGGCAAACAATATGTATGTGTTAAGTTCTGAGAATGGAGAGATGAGGAAGGAACAGAGGGATCCAGGATCAACCTTGAGTAATCTGGAGATTTTATTATGGAGAGGGGAGAAAAACAGGTATTTCATACAAAGAATCAATGGGATAAAATGCATCACATTTTTCATAAATTCTGTCATTATGCAATAAAAATAGGTTAAACAAATACAGTAAATCAGGCACTGAATTCTGCACTGGGGGTTAAAAGTTGGATTTATCAGTCTCTATTTTCAAGAGACTGTCAGCCTGGCAAAATAGTTATTTCTACTTACCTTTTAGCTTGGTTATATTAATTGGAAATACAATAACTATGCATCATCAAAATCATATAACAAATGTATTAAGATAATGTTTTCGAAGATAGCAAAGTCACAGAAGACGGACACAAGTTAGACACCAGAGTAGAGCAACAACTCCTAAATCTGGAGAGTGTTTTTAGTCAATACAATTTAGAAATTTCTTAACAACTAAGGACATGTGTTTCATTGCTTTAGGGAAGCATAGAGACTTGCTCTGGATTGAGAGTCAAGTCCATTGAAATCACATTGCTTCCTGTCCGTTTCTTATTTTCTTCAGGGCTCTCACTTGAATACTTAGGAGACCATTCACTAGCTTTGTGTATTGCCAAACAAAGTTGAAAGGGGGTACCTTTATAATACTGGCTGGGACAGGGAGGTGAAACTTGTCTTCTTATTCTGTGTCATGTCCTCCCTTCTAGTGTTGCCCCATTTTACTTTTCTACAGCTCTCTGTTTTCCAATCCATTAAATTCCTTTGCAAAAGAATGCCCTCCATTCCTACTAAGCTACATAACTTACATGCATATATGGGAGATACAGATAGTAAGAGCGTAAGAAATGAGGGAGAATCAGAGTATCCATTTTTCCACTAACAGTAGTGGAGAGAGTTTTAGCTTTGGAGTCAAATAGAGTTGGGTTGTAACCCCAATTCTTTGAGTCCTTAGTTAATCTTGTGGCTTGTTGGAGACTCACCTTTCTGCAGGGTTATTATAGTCAGGAATAATTATAACAACATATGTGAAGTGTTTAACTTGTGTGAGAAGCTTAAGAAATACAAGTGAATATCGGTGTTGATAATCTGACAAATTAAAGGTGGGTGGGAAAGTTGATTCTGATGATCTGATAGAGGCAGTCATGAGGGAATTCACATGAGTGGCCACCTATTTTATCAAGAGTAAATCAAGCCCTTTTCAAGAATGACTTTTTTTTTGTCAAATACAATCTTAAACACAAGAGTTCCCATCCCCCTTTTCTCAGGCTGTCTGAAATCCACAGATTATGAAAATTAAAGTGGCATCCATGTTTGAACAGTTAAGATAAGACCTAGAAAGAAGATTTAATCAAACAAGGCATTTGGTTGAAAATACCGCAACATGCATGCCCTTTACCAGAAAATGTGAGTTCTAAGTAAGGGTGAAAGAATGGCATGCTTATCCACAGCATCTTGGGGTGGAGGGAGGAGGATAAACAGGTAAAGTTACACATTTTCTGCAAACATTTCAAGCTTCCTATAAAAATTGTTATATTTCTTAGGGCCTTGGGTAGTATACATATTATTTTGTTTTAACTATATTTTAAACCACATGAAAACAAGTTTTTATTTCATTAGAAATAATTATTTCCCTTATCTATGTCTGGCCCTAAAGTTAGTTTCTGTCTAGTTTTATTGTTTTTGTCCTTCACAATTGCCCATGAAAATTTTTATCTTTGTCTTAAGAAATTAGAAACTAGTTAAAACTAGTAATTGAACCTCAAATGCCACTGGGATAAAACTTAAAATAGATATTCTAAGATCAAGAGTTTGATAATTTCTTGAGAATTAAGTGTTTTGTGATCTCTAATAATGGAAATTTCTAGGGAAAATGAAATGTTTCTGAGGACTACCATCCTACTCTTCTCATAAATACAATTCTAAATATCCTTTTTTAACGAAGAGCAGAAATTTTTTTCCCAGTTTTTTAACCGAACCAAGTTTCACTAAACTTGTTTTGATATAAGATATCTGAGTGTTGGTATAGAATAACTAATGGAGAAAGAGTGATGAAATTTATCCATATGTGCTCCTTTTTGGTTAATTAATAAGTAACTTGTAATTCCCAAGAGACTCAATAATTACAATCAGTGATATATATTCTTCCACAAATATACTATGCAGTGTGAGGATTGTGTTTTTAATGAAGTTTATTTTTCTCGTTATCCAAAATAGTTATGCTCACACTAAAACACAGAGAAAAGAAAAAAAAATGATTATGATAAAGGCATTCTTCAGTTTTAACCACACATAGTGCTTATTTGTGCCTTTTCCAGAATTGTTTTTAGTCTAGATTTTGTATTTTTGTCTTCTGCTCATGTATATTTTAAATCAGTATAGTCTAATTATTGAGTATTCTATTTATTAAATATTACTTTTAATTTTATCAAAAAGGGCAGTCACTACTGAGTATACTTTTGAAATAATGTAAATATTTTATAAATATCATTTTGATGGCTATTTAATATAATACTTCATCTGGTGAGTCTACATAAATGTACTAAGATTTTTTTCTCCTTCCAAATTATTGGACATTATATCCAATTTTTAAATCACTGGCCACTTAAAAATTTTTCCACAACATTTCAGCTTGCTCTTTTAGAATACATTTACAGAAAGTGGATTACTGGGCAAAAAGTTGTGAACATAAGTTTAAGTCCCTTGATACTAACTGAAATGTTTCTCCATAAAATTGATGGGACTCAATTTTGCATTATCTTTGGGCATATATATATATATATATATTATATATATATATATTATATATATATATTATATATATATATTATATAATATATATATGCACTAAGTAAATGAACAATGTAAACAAGGAGCAATGCTAATCCACTTTTGAGAAAAGGTCAACAAATTGCTTTAAGTATTCATAAAAATTTCATGAGCTACTTTGCATAAAATGATGTGTGTTAATTAAGTTTATGGTTTCATTAGATGCAGTAAGTGAAAGGTAGTCACTATTTATTTAAGAAGTACTTTTATTTTCCTAAAGTCTTAAAATTATAAGGAGCAGAATTGTTGGATGCAATGAGAGTGGCAAACTTTCTGAGCCAAAGTTAAGACCCAGGAGAGAAAGGGCTGACATTAGACCTTGAGGAGGGTAAAGGTAAAGTTACTGATGCTAGCTCTGCTTCCCACAGTGGAGATGTTCCTGCCCACTGAGATGGTGGTGATGATGGTGGCAGTGGATGCACGAAGGGTATAGTGAGCAACAACCAACATAATCTACTACTAGAAGCTTTAGGATTTGAAGATCCCAATCATGTACTTAGAGAACTTTGGTCCAGTCAACCTAATAAATACCACCCTATCCAATTTACTAGTGTTCTCCTGCCATTTTAAAGTTATATAATCTATTTCACTAAATAAGGCCACTCAAGGATTTTAAAATAGTGGAATTTAGACAATTTGGTAGCCATCTCAAAACAGAAAGGTAGAACTGTGCCTCATACCTTACATCAGAATAAATTTCAGTTGAAAGGAAGTAGAGAATACTAGAAGGATTCTTCAATGATCTCAAGATAAGGAGTACCTTTTAGACTATTATACAAATCCAAAAGCTATAAAAGAAAAATGACAGATTTGTTCCCAATACACAAATACCTGAGCGGTGAATTAAAAAAAATCAATCAAACAAACAAAAACACCAAAGCAACATCATAAACAAAGAAAGGCAAAAAGATATTTTCAAAATTCATATCACAGGCAAAATATAGGAAGAGACAGCTCAAAGAAAAGGAAATAAAAATAAAAAGATTTTCAACCTTATTCTTATTAAAAGAAATGCATATTAAAATTACTCAGAAATGCACTTTTTTAACTACCAGACAGGCCAAATTTTAAAGCTAGACCATATGTTGTTGGCAAGTCTGTGGTAAAGGCACTCCTAGGCATTTAAATAGGCACGGTCTTTATATAGGACAATTTGGCAGTGTTTGTCAAAATTGCCAATGTGAAAGAAAGCCTTTGTCCTCCAATTCTTCATCTAAGAATCAATGCTACAAATATGCTTGTGCCCAAGCTACATAATATCCACATAATAAAGTATTTCAACAGTTTTAAAGATCTAAAGTAGATAGAAACATCTAAATTTGTATCACTAGGAAGCTCATTAAGTGAAATATGATGTTCTATATATCATATATATGATTATATATTATTTATATATAATGTATCATATATGTGTATACATCATATATATTATATATGTATACATATTAGAGCATGGAATACTATGCAGCTATAAAAAGGATGGGAAAGCTCTTTGTATTTTGATAAAGATTTTCAGGATAGATTAAATAAAAATGGAAAGTTGAAGATAAATGCACATTCTATTTTACCATCAGGGTAAAAAATTAAAAGAGTACAAATAAAGAAAATCTATCTTTGCTGCTTGCATACACCTAATATTTTTCTGGAAGCACAAGCAAGACGTTAACAGCAGTGATTACCTGGGGCTATGGAAGATGAGCAGATGGAGGAAGTGAGGAAGGGAGGCAAGGAGGGTGTGTTACTATACGCAAAGTTACATAAAAAATAAAATCAGTTTGACTGATTCATAATATTTATAAAAGTTATTTTTTGAAGCAGGATAGGGTGGAAAATATTAAAATATTTTATTTTAATCATTATTATTATTGGCTCTATTAAAGAACTCAGTAGCTCATTAAAGGCCACAAAAACAGCACATAGAACAAATAAGTCGGGGAAAGGGTGTAATTCCTTGCCCTGTTTTTAATTAATTACTTTATTTATTTGTGTATGTGTGTGTGATGTATAATGACTTTAAATTTTCAAATGTTTAATATTTGGACTTATTTTAATAAATTATTGTTCAATGCCTTTCTTATTTTAAGAAAAAAGTGAGATGCAGCTCAATTTCAAAGTGAAAACTCCAATATTAAATCTACCTGCCTTGTTACATCTGGAACTGACAGTTTATAAAGCATAAAGTTTCCTTCAGCCAATGTTAGCTCCTGAATCATTTCATTTTATACATAAAAACTGTGTGTGGGGTGGCGATGGTGGTGTTCTTTGTTCTATCTCCGTCAGCTGGAGGCCACCTCCTGCCAACGCCTCATCATTACTTGTATCCCATTCTTCCTGTACTCTTCTTGCCTGAACCCCTTTATGCCCCATCTATCCAGATTATGGCCAATCTTATAGCCAGTCTTACCTTCTAACTCAATTCCCACACAGCTGCCAAAATAACCTTTCTTAAAAGTAATCTGCTGGCCGGGCGCGGTGGCTAACACCTGTAATCCCAACACTTTGGGAAGCCAGGGCGGTGGATCGCTTGAGGTCAGGAGTTCAAGACCAGCTGGGTCAACATGGTGAAAACCCGTTTCTACCAAAAATATAAAAAATTAGCCTCGTGTGGTGGCCCGCGCCTATAATCCCAGCTATTCTAGAGGCTGAGGCAGGAGAATCTCTTGAACCAAGGAGGCAGGGGTTGCAGTGAGCCCAGATCGTGCCACTGCACACATTCCAGCCTGGGTGACACAGGTAGACTGCATTTCAAAACAAACAAACAAAAAAACACAGTAATCTGCATTAGTAACCTCTGCCTACTCAAAGTTCCATTTCTTAAAAAAGATGTAAACTGTGTGACCTAGCCTACAAAGTCCTGGATAACGGGATCCAGGCTGACGAGCTCCTGGCACTCAGCTGCTGGAAGTCCTGGGCCACGCTCCCCTATATCTCTAAACCTGGCTGCTGCTTCTCCTGGTCTTGCAACCATGCTCCTCCTTCCCTCAGGTTTCAGCCTGTCCCTGCTGCATAAGGAGGGTTTCACAGCACCGCACTCTGCATTTCCATGGCTCTGTGCACTAAGTGCTGGAAACCTGAATACATTTTATAGATTTATTTGATGAACATCTCTACACTAAGACCACTGAGATCTTCAGAGAGGACAGTATACCTTTAAACTCCATGTCTCCTTGACACATTACTTGTCACTGTGACCAGCTCAGGTGGATCACACAATTTTTTTTTTTTTTTTTAGATGAAGTTTTGCTCTTGTGGCCTGGCCCAGGCTGGAGTGGAATGGTGCGATCTCAGCTCACTGCAACCTCCGCCTCCCAGGTTCAAGCGATTCGCCTGCCTGAGCCTCCCAAGTAGCTGGGATTACAGGCGCCCATCACCTCCCCTGGCTAATTTTTTTTTTTTTTTTGGAGTTTTAGTAGAGATGGGGTTTCACCACATTGGCCAGCCTGGTCTCAAACTCCTGACTTCAGGTGATCCGCCTGCCTTAGCCTCCCAAAGTGCTGGGATTACAGGCGTGAGCCACTGCACCTGGCTTACAATACCTTTCTGTAGGAGAAAGAAAGGGAGGGAGGGAGAAAAAATGAAAATATCTCTTAATTCATTAGCATAATCCATCAAACAATGACAACTCAGAAGTTGTGGAACAAACCAATGAAATCAAGTCAGCTATTAATTCACCAGCTCTACTTTTCTAATTATAATGAGTCTGATGATTCTAACCCTGTATGAAGCAACCGAGTTACTCAGTGAAGGGAATAGTGCCTTGGGCCATAATGGAGGTGGGAGTGAGCAGCCTTCAGGGAAGTGGCAGCTCCTGCCTGCTGAATGTCACACTGCTGAACAGGCTGCTGCAGCTGTACTGGAGAAAACATTTCCAAGAGAGAAGAGACAGACATTTAGCTTTCAGTTACTGAGGAACTTAATATATAAAATGTTGCAAAAATTGAAAATGTATATATACACAAACTTTAGTTCTATTTAATTGTTCATTTTCTAAGGTTGATGCAAGTTCCGCAGGGGAAGATAAAAGCCGTAATCTTTTTGGTAGAGGGGTACAGCCGGGGACTTCCATAAAATTGAGAGAGAAGGAGGGGAGAGGGGGAACCAGGCAGGTTGGATTGCAAAGCATGCCTTTCCAGCTGCATCTCTCATGTCTTCTCAAGGGGGTCTCCAAGCTCAACAGAGGCTAAATCCTCAACAGTATGACCCGAGTCATGATCCATAGCTGTGGTCAAAGTAAAAAGGATGAGGCAGACCTAGATTCAAGTCCTGACTGTACCTGAGGCATGCATGCCTCACCTCCTTGAGCCTCAGAGTTCCCATTTGTCAAATGGAGATGATAATTTTCCTTTAGAGGATTAAAGATGAAGGTTATTTCTTCCTAAGTGCCATGCATACAGTAGGTACTCAGCCATGGCATATGGGATGATTATTTCCTTGCCACTGCTTTTGCCCACAAACTTACTAGCTGTCTTCCCTTTATGTATCCCAGCTTTACCCCTTCTCCCAGGCACAGCTCCTAATTGGCTTTCTCTACTCAAGAACCACTCAAACTCAAAGAATATGCATTCTTTCTAAAAACAAAATCTCCATTTTCAATCATATTTATGTAGCCATAAGGACCTAGTTCCTTTTATTATTTAATTTTTCAAGTCTTGAAAACATGCACATGCCCTATTTTGTCTGGAAGGAGGTATGCGTATTGAACTTGATTCTGGAATCTGTGGGTAAAGCCTGTTAATCCTTCCCAGGTCCAATACAGTTCCAGGCCTGTAGGGAGACATCATTCTTTGCCTTTAGAACAGAGATAGCTGCCTTTGCTTTTGGAGCATTCTGGTGTGCAAAGCTGCCCTTGGACACAGACATCATCTTGCCTCTCTCCCCTCTTCACAGATGACAGCAAAGCACGCTTCAGCAGCAGCTTGCCCTCTGCCATCCTGGGCAGCCTCCTGGATGACCAGCACTGGCACTCGGTCCTCATCGAGCGGGTGGGCAAGCAGGTGAACTTCACGGTGGACAAGCACACACAGCACTTCCGCACCAAGGGCGAGACAGATGCCTTAGACATTGACTATGAGGTGAGTTGATCCTCCTCCCTGTACCTCCTTGGCCCCTTGCTTCAATGAACGCAGCAAGAAAATCAGTGAGCAGAGCAACTGAGAGAAGTGGTGGGGCACTGAGGAGTCTTACCCTGGGACTTACTCCTCCATCTATGCCAGATAGTCTACAAGGAAAGGAGTGCAGCCAGAGAATCTGAGCAGTGAGGGAGTGATGGGCTAAACCACAAGATAGAAGCTCTGTGCATTTTAAAATCAGCAGGTCTCCTTCTCATTTTTTTTTTTCTGCTTGTAGCCTTTCTGCACCACTGCCTAGTCTCTTGGTTAT
The DNA here is from genome assembly GCF_006542625.1 of Nomascus leucogenys. Lineage (NCBI taxonomy): Eukaryota > Metazoa > Chordata > Mammalia > Primates > Hylobatidae > Nomascus > Nomascus leucogenys. The sequence goes on from NC_044400.1 coordinate 30,147,400, forward strand.
GTATCTCCCTAAAAAAAAGACTTCAATTATCTGTGGTGATGAAAGATATTTAAATTATAAACAAAACCCATGGAAACTAAAACCTGCAGTCGAAACACTACCCTTTGACTTTCACTCTTCCGATGCAAACTTTTGACTAATACCGTGGCGAGCTGTTTCTTTCCTGCTTTCTTGTAGAAGAGGTACAGTGAAATGCACCAATTCAATACAAAGAAGGTTGCACAAAGCTCTGCTAACTGGCAGCCAAGAGTTTGCCATCTTTGCTAGTAGTTCAGTTCAAGGAATACATATTGTGCCCCTGCTGTACAGCAGGCTCTGCTGGGCCATAAATATTCAGTCTCTGAGTTGAAGAAACTGAGATAAGCCCTTGCAGAACAAGGAGGTAAAGGCTACAGTGGATGAAGCCCCTGTCGCTGCAGGTTTAGAATAGAGAAATTTTATATTTATATAATTCTGTATTTATATAGGAAACAGGGAACTTAATTCAACCTTGAAAAATGGTAGAAGTTTTCTAGCAGGAGATGCTGCTAGGTCTTGAAAGAATAGGGTTAGAAGATTGGGGAGGCATGCCAGAGCATGGTTCAAAAAACGTCAAAAGGTCCAATATTTATGGAATTCAAAAGAATAGGCCATCTCAGTGGTGTGTTTGAGTCAGCTTGTTACCAGTTCATGAGTTTCAAGTGTTAGATTTTCAGAAATTTTGTGAGCCCTTGGTTAACCTAGCCATTATTAAAAATTAAGTTGGCCGGGCGTGGTGGCTCACACCTGTAATCTCAGCACTTTGGGAAGCGGAGACCAGCAGATCACGAGGTTGGGAGATAGAGACCATCCTGGGTAACATGGTGAAACCCCGTCACTACTAAAAACACAAAAAACTAGCTGGGCATGGCCGCTAGCGCCTGTAGTCCCTGATACTCGGGAGGCTGAGGCAGGAGTATCGCTTGAACCTGGGAGGTGGAGCTTGCAGTGAGCCGAGATCGTGCCACTGCACTCCAGCCCGGGAGACAGAGTGAGACTCTGTCTCAAAAATAATAATAATAATAATAATTAAGTTACATAAACTTGAAATTAGTTTTAAAAGCTAATACATTCATTGATTTCTAATTATTTCACTATATTATATCGATTTGCCTATCTTTTAACTAAAGGTGCTCTGGAGGAATTTCATGACTATTCTATCTGTGTTGTGGGGATACTGTAGGTTGGGTTGCTACCACACAGCTCTTCCCAATTCCATGTTCAGTGAAATCCCTTTGACAGCTTGAAGTCTACCATAGTGGAAATACTTATACCACAGAGGTTGACATACATTACAAATCAGGGACTGCTTTATTGTTTTGTGCATTGTCTAGACCAGGGGTCAGAAAACTACCTGGCTTGTCTGACTTGAGGCCTGATTTTTTATGACGTGTGAGTTAAGACTAATTTTCACATTTTTGAAGGGTTGTAAAGGAAATAAATAAATTTTTCAAAAAGAATATATGACAGAGACTTTATGTGCTACAGATAAAATCATTCAACAAAGGTCAGCAAAAGCATTCTATAAAACTCAACTGGTTATACAGAACTTACAATAATAGATTATTGCATATTTTGTCATTATACATAAATTGTGAGCTACATATTGTTAATACCATTAAAATAATCTTACATTTGGATACACAGTCATGGCAAACCAACACGTACATACCTGTGGGTATGTATGTGTTCCTGTGTCCCACCCTGGGCAGTCTGCTAGGAGACAATTTCAATCACTAGTGGGATAGATAATAGAACAGTGGAGGTGGAGATGAATAATTGAAAAATTGGGACTTACTTTTTCAATCACTGTCATGAGAATAAGAGAGCTCTTTTGATCTTAACCTTAGTTTAGTATACTGTGGATAAAATATGCCATTCATTAACTTCAAAAAAGAATTTGTCTCTCTTTGACTCAGAATACAAGATAACAGGTGGATATTTTTGAGTTGCTGAAAACTGGAAATCTGTGAATATCAATTGCTCTCCTTTGTCAACTTGTTTAATTGATTGACAAAAGAAAGAACACACTCAATATTGGAACCACCTCAAAGAAAAGAGATATCTTTTATAAACTCGAAGACAACAACAGCAACAACAGCAAAAACAAACAAACAAACAAAAAAACAAACAAAAACAAAAACAAAAGCAAAAAACCTATAAAATCATCTGGAAGTCTCATCATTCTCCCCCACATACTTTCCCTTTAATGTCCCAGAAGATGGTTCTAAAATTGACTCTGTTGCCAGATTTAATGTTTATTTACAAGCCCATGTCTGCTTATCTTTTGTCTCTTGTGTATGGAATCTGTATGAAATCACAGCTGAGTGACATTATAATGAAAGTCAGCATTTAGGGAAATGAAATCGGATGAAGTTGGAACTGATTTCTTTAGGGCGTGCACGGATGTCTTGGTGCCTTATAAAATGTGCTCCCTAGGAAAGAGGCACCTTGAAACGTTCCTCTGAAGTAACCGCTGCTTTAGGGAATTCAAGTCTTCTCCAGATTGTTCAGCCAGCTTGCTCCAATGATCATAAAAGAAGACAGATTGTCTGTAATAGTGGCGTTTGACATTAGCTGTAGTGGAAGACAAGAGTTACGTGTCAAGAGAAACCTCCAGCCTTTGAAGATTCTCCCCGAAGGCTGTGTGGAGATGAAAGAGCACTGGTGCAGAAACCCTGTGTTCTACTCACCACATGACCACTAACTGGCTGTGTAAACCTGGGAAATACAAATTTCTAACTTCAGTCATCCAGAAGCAAGATCTGCACCCCTGTTGGAAGGAATGGAGCTAAATAGGATATGTAAATCTAAGGTCTATTTTATCACAATGTTGCATATCAATTAGAATCTACATTGATTTGCTTTCTGCCATGCGCCCATATGTGCACAAATGAGGCCTAGATATCACCAGCTAGAGGACAACAGTCATGTCTTTGTGTGCCAATGACTAATTTTTGGAGCATGTACTACTCTGATATATACTTCTGTACCCTATCTAATTTTATATCAAAGCAAATATAATTATGCAAACCTATGTTTCTTTTTACTGTTTACCACGATGTGGTAATAATGGCAAGAAAAGGTAGTAGCTTTCATTATTCATCTTAGACTACCTTAGGGAATATCAATCAAATGACACAATGACTTTCTTTTTTTTTTTTTTTTTTTTTTTTTTTTTGAGACGGAGTCTCGCTCTCTCACCCAGGCTGGAGTGCAGTGGCGCCATCTCGGCTCACTGCAAGCTCCGCCTCCCGGGTTCACGCCATTCTCCTGCCTCAGCCTCTCCGAGTAGCTGGGACTACAGGCGCCCGCCACCACGCCCGGCTAATTTTTTGTATTTTTAGTAGAGACGGGGTTTCACCGTGGTCTCGATCTCCTGACCTCGTGATCCACCCGCCTCGGCCTCCCAAAGTGCTGGGATTACAAGCGTGAGCCACCGCGCCCGGCCGACACAATGACTTTCTATAAAGCAACTAGCATGAACTTTGCTGCACTAAGATGTCTGCAGTGGTCTGTTTCCCTTCCTGCCCAGAAGGCAAACAGACAAGGGCTCACAGAATGTGCTGTCAAAAAAAAAAAAAAAAAAAAAAAAAAAAAAGAGGCAGAATGTAGCTCCTTTTCTTCTCATTAAAATGTCTTCTCAGTTTACATCACTTAACCCATGTGACTTCTCCAAACGCTGCTAGAAAGAGTGTAGCAGCTCAATTTACTTCCAGCCTGGAGCAGAAGGGTTTTAGAAAAAAAGATATTTTTAGGACCTTTAGAAAAAATAGTTCTTTTCTAACATTTTTGTAATCCAAGAAGTCTTTTATTATCAAGAGTGCTCAGTAATCTTGTTTTACATAGCTATATTGCAAGCTCTTAAACTGTTGAAAACATATTTGAAAAATATATATGATTTAGGAGTCAGGCGTGGTGTTTTTTCTGTAGTCCCAGCTACTTGGGAGGCTGAGGATGGAGGATGGCTTGAGCCCAGTTTGAGGCTGCAGTGAGCTATGATAGCACCACTGCACTCCGGCCTGGGTAGCAGAATAAGACCCTGTCTCTTAAAAAAAAAAAAATATATATATATATATATATCTATATATATATACACACACACACACAAACACATACATAATGTATATATGTACATACCCAAATATATAATGTGTATATATATATATACACATACTTATTTGATTTACATATTATCATTTCATAGATACTGAAAAGGCATTTTACAAAGTACAAAACATATATTCAATGAAAATTCTTAGTCAAAAAAACAAACAAAAAATTAGATTGAACTAAACATTTTAAAATACATAGATGTTTAATCTCTAAGAATAAGTTTCACAGAAGTTTTAAATAGAGATAATATTTTTTAAACGTAAGAGTGTTGGAGTTCTTCTAGGAATGGCATAAAATCCAGAAACTTGGAACTAAAATATATAAAAAATTTTGTCTATATAAAATTTTTTAAAACCATGTGACTGTTCACCAAAAAAACTATATAATTATGTCATCTTTCCAAGAACTTTAAAAAGTACTTCAAAAAAATCACACTTTTGAGGCAGGGCTAGATTCCTGTCCAGTTCCCACTTGGACAGGCAAAACAGCGTGTGGAGACTCACATCGTGAACTTTGGCTCCAGAACAACTGTAGGAATACATTAGGAAAGCCCGGAGGACACACACACCCTCCAAAAGAAGCAGATTGCTCCTACAGGACCTGGGAGACACCCCAAATACTGCGAGTGCCCAAACTATGCAGGGAAAGGGAGATCATCCCACAAAAGGAGGATCATCTGCCCCTGAACACAAACCCCCACTGGGGAACCTGAAGGTCTAGATTACAGGAGAAGATTCTGACCTTACTTGGAGCTCATTGAATTTAGAAAGCTGGGCAAAATACCCAAATGAGGAAGTAGCAGGAAAATCCCTGTGGGCTTGCTGAGTCAATTTCTGCCTTACTTCACAGTGGAACTTCAGGAGGGCTACCAGAGGCACTAAGAAAAGGCCATAGGGAGAAGGAAATCTCTAGCTGAACTTCGTAACAATTTGAACCCATTAAGAAGTCTCCAGGCCAGAGCTCAAGGGAGGGCATGAATCCAGTGTCCAGAATCCACAGGTAGGGGAAGTAGGAAAGCCCTACTTATTTTTGCAGCTGGGAAGCGGTTAGCCTAGGACAAGTTCACAGCCCTGCTTTCCCACTGCTTGGAAACAGACTTGGTGCTGTTGAGGGTGGGGCACAGTGAGAGTGAGACCAGCCCTTTGTGTTGCGTGGGAGCTGGGTGAGGCCTGTGACTGCCAGCTTTGCCCACTTCCCTGACAACCTGCATGACACAGCAAAGGCACCCATAATCCTTCTAGGAACATAACTTCATTGACCTGGGAACCTCACCCCAATCCTCCAGACCGGTAGCCGCAATACCTGCCCAAGTAGAGTCTGAGTTCAGACATGCCTAGCCCTTCCCCCATCTAATGGTCCTTCTCTACTCACCCTAGTAAATGAAGACAAAGAGCATATACTCTTGGGATATCTGGGGCCCTGGCCACCACCTGTTCCTCTCCATACTACTAAGGCTGATGCTTTCTTGAAAATGCCAGCTCCTGGGAGAAGGCCAACCACAACAAAAGTAGTGCATTAATCAAACAAAGCTACAGACCCTCACAGAGTCTACTTCAGCCCCCTGCAACCTCCACTGGAGCAGGTGCCCATATCCATGACTGAGAGACCTACAGTTTTGTGTAGACAATCCACAGTACCAGCACGGAGCCTGGTAGACTTGCTCGGTGGCCAGATCCAGAAGAGAGATAACAATCACTACAGCTTGGCTCTCAGGAAGCCACATCCCTAGGAAAAGGGGGAGAGTACTACATCAAGGAAACACCCAGTGGGACATAAAGAACTGTACAACAGCCTTGTGTCCTAGACCTTCTCTCTCACATAGCCTACCCAAATGAGAAGGAACCAGAAAACCAACTCTGGTTATATGACAAAACAAGGTTCTTTAACACCCCCCCAAAAAATTGCACTAGCTTTCCAGCAATGGATCCAAATCAAGAAGAAATCCCTGATTTACCTGAAAAATAATTCAGAAGGTTAGTTATTAAGCTAATCAGTGAGGTACCAGAGAAAGTCAAAGCCCGACATAAGGAAATACAAAGAAAATCATGCAAGATGTGAAGGGAGAAATATTCAGTGAAATAAATAGCACAAATAAAAAACAATCAAAACTGTAGGAATCAACAGATGTACTTAAAGAAACGCAAAATGCTCTCAAAATTCTCAGCAATAGAATCAAACAAGTAGAAGAAAGAACTTCGGAGCTCAGAGACAAGGTTTTTAAATAAACCCAATCCAACAAAGGCAAAGAAAATAGAATAAGAAAATATGAACAAAGCATCCAAGATGTCTGGGATTATGTTAAACAATCAAACCTAAGAATAATTGGCATTCCTGAGGAAGAAGAGAAATCTAAATGTTTGGAAAATATATTTGGGGGAATAATCAAGGAAAACTTCCCTGTCCTTGCTAGATAACTAGATATCCAAATACAAGAAGCCCAAAGAACACCTGGGAAATTCATCACCAAAAGATCATTGCCTAGACACATTGTCAGCAGATTATCTAAAGTTAAGATGAGGGAAAGAATCTTAAGAGCCATGAGGCAAAAACACCAGGTAACCTACAAAGGAAAACCTATTAGATTAACAGCAGATTTTTCAGCACAAATCCTACAAGCTAGAAGGGATTGGGGCCTTATCTTCAACTTCCACAAACAAAACAATTATCAGCCAAGAATTTTTACCCAGCAAAACTAAGCTTCATAAATGAAGGAAAGATACAATCTTTTTCAGACAAACAAATGCTGAGAGAATTTGCCACTACCAAGCCAGCACTACAAGAACTGCTAAAAGGAGCTCTAAATCTTGAAACAAATCCTGGAAACACATCAAAACAGAGCCTCTTTAAAGCATAAATCTCACAGGACCTACAAAACAAAAAATACAATTTAAAAAACAAAAACCAAAAACAGGGTATACAGGCAAAAAATAGCACAATGAATGAAATTTTACCCCACGTCTCAATACTAACATTGAATATAAATGGCCTGAATGCTCCACTTAAAACATACAGAATTGCAGAATGGATAAGAGTTCACCAAACAACTATCTGCTGCCTTCAAGAGACACACCTAACACATAAGAAGTCACATAAACTTAAAGTAAAGGGATTGAAAAAGGCATTCCATGAAAATGGACAGCAAGAGTGAGCAGGTGTAGCTATTCTTATATTAGACAAAACAGACTTTAAAGCAACAGCAGTTAAAAGAGATAAAGAGAGTCATTATACAGTGATAAAAGGCCTTGTCCAACAGGAAATTATCATAATCATAAATATATATGCGCCTAACTCTGGAGCTCCCAAATTGTTAAAACAATTACTACTAGACCTAAGATATAGACAGCAACCAAATAATAGTGGGAGACTTTAATACTCCACTGATAGCACTAGACAGGTCATCAAGACAGAAAGTCAACAAATAAATGATAGATTTAACCTACACCCTGGAACAAATGTACTTAACAGATATTTACAGAACATTTCACCCAACAACCACAGGCATTCTATTCAACAGTGCATAGAATGTTCTCCAAGATAGAGGATATGGTAGGCCACAAAATGAACCTCAATAAATTCAAGAAAACTGAAATTATATCAAGCACTTGCTCAGAACATGGGGGAATAAATCTGAAAATCAACTCCAAAAAGAACCTTCAAAACCATGCAAACACATGGAAATTAAATAACCCACTCCTGAATGATCATTTGGTCAAAAATGAAATCAAGATGAAAATTAAAAAAATTTTTGAACTGAATGACAGTAGTCATTCACAACCTGTCAAAACCTCTGGGATACAGCAAAAGCAGGGCTAAGAGGAAAGTTCATAGCCCTAAACGACTACATCAAAAAGTCTCAAAGAGCACAAGCAGACAATCTAAGGTCACACCTCAAGAAACTAGAGAAACAAGAAAAAAAACTCAAATCCAGCAGAAGAAAGGAAATAACCAAGATCAGAGCAGAAGTAAATGAAATTGAAACACACATACAAAAAATACAAAAGATAAATGAAAAAAAAATCTGGTTCTTTGAAAAGATAAATAAAATTTATAGACCATTAGCAAGATTAACCAAAAAAAAGAAAAGAAAAAATCCAAATAAGCTCTATTAGAAATGAAATGAGAGATATTACAATTGACACCACAGAAATACAAAAGATCATTAAAGACTATTATAAACACCTTCATGCACATAAGCTAAAAAACCTAGTGGAGATGGATAAATTCCTGGAAAGATACAACCTTCCTAGCTTACATCAGGAAGAATCAGATATGCTGAACAGACCAATAACGAGCAGCAAGATTGAAATTGTAATAAAAAAATTACCAACAGAAAAAGTCCAGGACCAGACAGTTTCACAGCAGAATTCTACCAGACATTCAAAGAAGAATTGATACCAATCCTATTGACACCATTCCACAAGATAGAGAAAGAGACAAGATAGAGAAAGAGACAGAGAACACTCCCTAAGTCATTCTATGAAGCCGACATCACCCTAATACCAAAACCAGGAAAGGACGTAACCAAAAAGAAAACTACAGACCAATATCCCTGAGGAACACAGATGCAAAAATCCTTAGCTAAATGCTAGCTAACCAAATCCAACAACATATCAAAACAATAATCCACCATGATCAAGTGGGATTCATACCAGTGATGCAGGGATGGTTTAACATACTCAAGTCAATAAATATTATACACTACATAAACAGAATCAAAAACCAAAACCACGTGATCCTCCCAAAAGATGCAGAAAAGGCATTTGGCAAAATATAGGCTCCCTTTATGATTAAAACTCTCAGCAAAATTGGCATGCAAGGGACATACTTCCATGTAATAAAAGCCATCTGTGACAAGCCCACATGCGACGTAATATTGAGTGGGGAAAAGTTGAAAGCATTCCCTCTGAGAACTGGAACAAGACAAGGATGCCCACTCTCACCACTCCTCTTCAACATAGTACTGGAAGGGCTAGCCAGAGCAATAAGACAAGAGAAAGAAAGAAAGTGCATCCAAAACAGTAAAAAGAAAGTCAAACTTGTAGCTGTTTGCTGATGATATGATTGGTTACCTAGAAAACCCTAAAGACTCATCCAGAAGCTCCTAGAACTGATAAAAGTATTCTGCAAAGTTTCTGGATAAAAAATCAGTGTAGCTCTTCTATACACCAACAGTGACCAAGCTGAGAATCAAATCAAGAACTCAGCCCCTTTTACAATAGCTGCAATAAATAAATAAATAAATAAATAAATAAATAAATAAATAAAATCCTTAGGAATACACCTAATCAAGGAGGTGAAAGACCTCTACAAGAAAAACTACAAAACACTGCTGAAAGAAATCATAGATGACACAAACAAATGGAAACATGTCCCATGCTCATGAATGGGTAGAATCAATATTGTGAAAATGACCATAATTGCCAAAGTGACATACAAATTCAACACAATCCTCATTAAAATACCACCATCATTCTTCACAGCATTAGAAAAAGCAATTCTAAAATTCATATGGAACTAAAAAGGAGCCCACATAGTCAAAGCAAGACCAAGCAAAAAACAAATCTGGAGGCATCACACTACCTGATTTCAAACTATACTATAAGGCCATAGTAACCAAAACAGCATGGTACTGGCAGAAAAACAGGCACATCCACCAAAGGAACAGAATAGAAAACCCAGAAATAAACCCTAATACTTACAGCCAACTGATCTTTGACAAAGCAAACAAAAACAAAAGTGGAGAAAGGTCACCCTATTTAACAAATGGTGCTGGATATTTGGCAAGCTGTCTGTAGGAGAATGAAACTAGATCCTCATCTCTCACCATATTCAAAAGTCAACTCAATGTGAATCAAGGACTTAAGTCTAAGACCTGAAACTATGAAAGTTCTAGAAGATAGCATTAGAAAAACTATTCTAGACATTGGCTTGGGCAAAGATTTCATGACTAAGAACCAAAAAGTAAATGTAATTTAAACAAAGATAAATAGCTGGAACTTAATTAAACTAAACAGCTTTTGCACAGCAAAAGGAACAGTCAAGAGAGTAAACAGACAACCCACAAAGTGGGAGAAAATGTTCACAATCTATACAATCTTTGTCACATCCGACGACTATACAAATTCTAGAAGATAACTGGAAACACCCTTCTAAACATTGGCTTGGGCAAAGACTTCATGACCAAGAACCCAAAAGCAAATGTAATTAAAACAAAGACAAATAGCTAGGACTTAATTAAACTAAAGAGCTTTTTCATAGCAAAAGGAGCAGTCAGCAGAATAAACAGACAACCCACAGAGTGGGAGAAAATCTTCACAATCTTCACAACCTTTGTGACATCTGACAAAGGACTAATATCCAGAAACTACAATGGACTCAAATTAGCAAGAAAAAAAGAAAACATCACAAAGTGTGCTAAGGACATGAATAGACAATTCTCTTTTTTTTTTTTTATTAGGAAAATGTCTTTTTTTAAATCCACGTTTATGTTAAAGTCCAGGGTACATGAATGGGATGTGCAGATTTGTTACATAGGTAAATGTCTGCCATCGTGGTTTGTTGCACAGATAAACCCATCACCGAGGTATTAAGCCCAGCACCCATTAGCTGTTCTTCCTTTTATTTTAAATATATATATATATATATATATATATATATATATATATATATATACTTTAAGTTCTAGGGTACATGTGCACAACATGCAGGTTTGTGACAATTCTCAAAAGAAGGTATACAAATGGCCAACAAACATATGAAAAAATGCTCAATATCACTAATGATCAGGAAAATGCAAATCAAAACCACAATGCGTTACCACCTTACTCCTGCAAGAATGGCCATAATCAAAAAATCAAAAATTAGTAGATATTGGCATGGATATGGTGAGCAGGGGACACTTCTGTACTGCCTGTGGCAATGTAAACTAGTAAAACCACTATGGAAAACAGTGTGAAGATTCCTTAAAGAACTCACAGTAGAACTACCATTTGATCCAGCAATCCCACTACTAGGTATCTACCCAGAGGAAAAGAAGTCATTATATGAAAAAGATACTTGCACACACGTTTATAGTAGCACAATTTGCAATTGCAAAAACATGGAACCAACTCAAATGCCCATCAATCAATTAGTGGATAAAGAAACTAATATATATATAATATATATATATTATATCATATATAATATATATAATATATTATATTATAATATATATATATTATATCATATATAATATATGATATAATATATTATATATAATATATATTATATATATATTATATATGATATAATATATTATATATAATATATATATTATATATATTATATATATATATAATATATTATATATAATATATATATTATATATATTATATAATATATATAAATATATTATATATAATATATATATAAATTATATATGATATAATATATTATATATAATATATATAGTATATATAATATAAATAAATATAATATAAAAAATAAAATATATATAATATAATATATATATTATATATAATATATTATATATATAAATTATATATGATATAATATATTATATATAATATATATAATATAATATAATATATACAATATAATATATAATATATTATATATATACTATTATATATCATATTTTTAATATATATATATATAATGGAATACTACTCAACCATAAAAAGGAATGAATTAATGTCATTTACACAGTGACCCAGATCAGACTGGAAACTATTATTCTTTTTTTTTTTTTTTTTTTTTTTGAGACGGAGTGTTGCTCTGTCGCCCAGGCTGGAGTGCAGTGGTGCAATCTCAGCTCACTGTGCAAGCTCTGCCTCCTGGGTTCATGCCATTCTCCTGCCTCAGCCTCTCCGAGTAGCTGGGACTACAGGCGCCCGCCACCACGCCCGGCTAATTTTTTTGTATTTTTAGTACAGACGGGGTTTCACTGTGGTCTCGATCTCCTGACCTCGCGATCCGCCCGCCTCGGCCTCCCAAAGTGCTGGGATTACAAGCATGAGCCACCGCGCCCGGCTGGAAACTATTATTCTAAGTGAAGTAACTCAGGAATGGAAAACCAAGCGTCATATGTTCCTACTCATATGTAGTTGCTAAGCTATGAGGATGCAAAGGCATGGGAAAGACACAGTGGACTTTAGGGGTTCAAGGGGAAAGCGTGGGAAGGGAGTGAGAGATAAAAGACCACAAACTGGGTGCCATGTATACTGCTGAGGTTATGGGTGCACCAAAATCTCACAAATCACCACCAAAGAACTTACTCATGTAACCAAATGCCACCTGTTCCCCAATAACCTATGGAAATAAAATAAATAAATAAATAAATAAATAAATAAATAAATAAATAAAGCTAAACAATCATACTTTTATTAATAAGTTAAAAGTTTCTACAATTTTTTTAAAAAAAGTAACAATGAAAAAATATGTAAAGAAAAGGAACACATAAAAACACAAATGGCTTTCATATGTATGAAAAGGTGCTCAACCTCACTAATAAAAAAAGAAATGCTAATCCATGCTAAAATATTTTTAACTTATATTGTAAAGACCAACACTTATAATATACCATGTTGACATGAAAGAAAACGGAAATATTTTATACACTGTTGATGGTACTATAATTAATAATATATAAAAGAAACGGTGATGTTATTCAAAACTGGAAACAAATGCTCTTCAACCCAATAATTCTGTTTCCAGCAATTTGTCCTACAATTATTAGCAAATGTGTGCAATGGAATATATGCTAGGTATAATACAAGATTTGAATTTACCCACTAACTTATCAAAAAGGGATTTGATTAAAAATTGTCGTCAACCCTGCATGGGAACAGCTTTGCTCACGGTGCTCCTTGCAGGTACCCAGAGTCCACTCAGCCACAGGCTTGCACCACAGCTGATCTTAGTCTTGGCAGGACACCTCGAAATGTGAGAAGGTGAGGGCCAGTGAACAGCTGCTCCGAAAACTTACATCATTTGCCTCCCCACCCCTGTGGGAAGCCACCATGTTTCTCATCACCTCTCAGATTGTGATAAAGGGTAGATTCTCTGCCCTCTCCTCTCAGAATAGAGCTGCACAATACAAAATTGTTTAGCTCAATCAAGAATTGGGTTCTTGGCCGGGTGTGGTGACTCATGCTTGTAATCCTAGCACTTTGGAAGGCTGAGGCAGGTGGATCACCTGAGGTCAGGAGTTCGAGACCAGCCTGGCCAACAACATGATGAAACCCCATCTCTACTAAAAACACAAAAATTAACTGGGCATGGTGGCACATGCCTGTAATTTCAACTACTCGGGAAGCTGAGGGCTGAGGCAGGAAAATCTCTTGGACCTGGGAGTCGGAGGTTGTAGTGACTCGAGATCACACCACTACACTCCAGCCTGGGCAACAAGACTGAAATTCCTCTGTCAAAAAAAAAGGAATTGTCTTCTTAGCAATGGGAATAACACAGCAAATGTTGTGGTCGTCTAACCCATTTTGTTTAGATGTCATCCTTTTTGGTATCTACAGCCACAGTGAATGGTTATTCTTTGCTTAGCTGTCTGTGCAAATAAAAAACTGTCTGAATCGAAATGACTCTTTTATCTTTACCAGTCTATTGGTCAGGCTTTGGTCTTAGGCTCACCTTATGTATTGGTGCCTGACAAACCTCTACGAAAGTGTAATGCACTCATTAAAAAGAATGAGGCAATCCTGTAGGTTCTGATACAGAATCATCTCCAATATAAATTGTTAGAGGAAAAATAAAATCAATGTGCAATGCAGTGTAAACAGTTTTTTGTGTTTAAAAAACAGAAGAGAACATATAAACATGAAAGCACATACAGGCATAGAAATTTCTGAAAGGATACTAAAGCAAGAGGTAAGTTAGAACCTCAGAGAGCAGGACAAAAAAGGAAGAAATCCTTACTTTTTACTTGCATACCCTCTTTAAACTTTCTGAATGTTTTACTCCATCCAGAAAAGTATTTTATGGAGAAACTGAGGCAGTAGAAAGAATACATTATTTAAAAGACAGTTCTTATATTTGTTTTAAAGTTGCATGCATTGATTTATTTTTATTCGTAATTTTCTTTAAAAACAGGTATTACTTTATAATACATAATTAAATATACTTATTTTTTAAACTGTCTATCTCATCATCTCAGTCCAGCCATAGAATTTAGGCTCATCATAAAGGTTGAGATTTTCTTCTTTACTTTCATTTATATCTATAGCATTACACCTGACACATAAAATATACTCTGTAAAAAGTTGCTGAGTAATTGGATGAATTTTATTTCTGTAAATTATAAATGATATTAACCTGCATTCTACCTTTCTTCCCTTAAGAAGTTCCTAATAGGTTCTCCATGCTCAGAGGCCACCCCGTTGCTGCCTTCCTTACTTTTACTTGGCATTGCGTAATGGACATCTCTCTAATAACTCAGACCTGATTTGAAAACTGGCCAGACATAACAAAACTATTTATTTGGTGATCATATGATAGAATAATTATAGATCCTTTGTTTCCTTTGGAAATTCAGTTGCAGGGTTAAAAGTGAAGGCCTCTGTTGAGGAAAATAAACTGAAAAAAAATAAAGAAAAAGGAAGCAAGTAGATGCAAAGGGAAAAAAATAAAAAAATAAAATAAAGAGTTATTATTACGTATGGCATTTTAAAATTTTGATTAACCACCCAAAACAGCCCTGTGAGAAAGGCTATTATCTCCTATATCACAAATATAAAAGCAGGACACAGAGATGTTGAAGAAGTCTCCAATCCCTGTTTCTCAATAGCCACCAAGAAAAACGAACAGGATTTGAGCCCAGGTCTGTGTGACCATTTGACCAGAGGTTTATCTGGGGAGCAGGTTTTCCCTCTGAGGAGAGAGAATCAATGTCTGGAGATACAAGCACAGACTCTGGGGCTTGACCTGGGCTCTGCCTGTGTATAAGACATGAAATCACATCACTTGGTGCCATTTTCCTTGTAGTTTTAAATTTAAGATTATTGTGATTTGTGGACTTGCTAACCTTATATTTCTTCAAGTTTTATGTAAGTGAAATAAGATATAAAGACTTCTCTTCAATGTGTTAAAAGTAAATTAATTGTTTTGCATATGATGAAGGGAATATTTTAATACCAGTATTATACAAAAATGCATTGTTTTCATTAACATGAACTAAAGGAGCAAATGGTAACATATCTTGTTTTCTATTAGCTGCTATTAGGGGGATGCTAGTAGGTTTTAATTAGCGTGCTACTTCTAGTGGAAGTGGCCAATAAGACATTTGGAGACTGGCTAAATTTGGGCTAAATTACTGTAATCCTCAATAAACTCATATAAAGTTAGCCAAGCCCCTCTAGGGTGTTTGTAAACCTGAGGCAAGAGTACAAATAGAGAACCACATACCATGAATCTAAATTTTTAAAGAGTTACAAACCAAGCCAAGAAACTAGTGAATCAAATATGCTCTACTCCCCTCCCTTGACAGATAGACATCCATTCATGCCCATACCCCACAGGTCAAAGTTCTGCCCACAATGCAAACAGCTGCCTGTTGGCCACCCCTCAGGAAGGCAGATGAGGGACGAGAACAGTGAAGACCCTTGAAGGACTATCAGAGCTGTTGAGGCAGGAAACTGGGTGTTGTGTGGGGAGATCATGTTCTGGAAGGCAGTGGCAACTTCCTATAGTCATCGCCCCTGGACTCATAAGGCCCTGCCCTTGTGACATGGGATATGACTGAGGAGGACCGCAGTGGGACCCTTTAGGAACCCAGTTCAGGGCAGGAAGGCCCACTGGCCTGGGTATAAGGGTGATGTGAATGGAGGATTTCCATTGAACTCTTTGCTTGAATACTAAAATGTACATAATTTACCTCATTGGCCAAATAATCTATGTAAAAATTTAGTAAATTCATTCAGACAAAAAATTATAAAATATATGTTACGCTTATTGGGCTGTGTCAGCAGCTGATGTCTGTCAATCTGTGAAAAATACCTATTTAGAGAAAGGAACTGCAGGCATGGCAATTGATCAGGTTTAAACCAGGAGCAATAAGGACAACCAAAACAATAAGAAAAATGGTCTGAATATACACCTGGTGCAAAATCTGATGGTAGTTTGAGAAGATAGGGCTGCCCTCTCAGACGGAAAATACGAAGAGCTGATTTATGCTGTTAAGAAAACATGGGTGGCAACTGCTGCTATCACTGTGCCCCAGTTCCGCTTTTCATCTCCTCCAGGGCTGCAAAAGACTCACCAAATAACATGGGCCAGTGTGCTCACTTTGCCTGAGACAAGGGGGCAAATTGTGCCAGGTTTCCCAGAATGGAGAGAGCCCTCAGGATGTGGAACATTTAATTTTAAAAATGGCGATGTTTCAGGCAAATGAGGACAAGTTGGTCACCCTAGCCTGGGACTTTTCATTGAGAAGGCTACTCAGTGGAACCAGGTGTAGAAGAAGGTAGGGGGAGACTGTGTGTGTGGCACTTAGAGTTGGGGCTCTAGACTGAAGGATGTGGAATTCCAGCTCTTTACCTTGTGGCTCCTGGGTCTCAGTCAAGCTGCTAAACCTCTGTATGCTGTCATTTTTTTTCAGCTGTAAAATGGAGCAAATCAGAGTACCCAACTCAAAGGTTAGAGAAAAAATAGTGAAAGTCAGCTCTAAGCATGGTGCCCAATATATAAACATGAACAATAAGTCCTACTATTGCTATTACTAAAACAATACTTTGAGAGAGTGCTGAGGGTTGAACAAGAGAGACCAAATCCAGGTGAAATTTAAGGGCAATTATTAGGATTGGGTCAGAAGCCATAGGCAGAATGTAGTAGGAGGGATGTGAGCCTGGAGCACTGGGGCAGGATGTCAGGGCATGGATGAAGCGAGGGAGCACAGGCACTTTCTAAATGAGGAGCACTATCAAGAGCAGTGCTTTCTCTTACACAATGCTGGGCTGTGTCTGGGTAAGAAATCACCCACTCTCTATCACTGGCAAAAAAGAAGTAGGATAAATTTTTTGCAGAAAAAAGCAGGACACTGGACACTTGTGAAATAATAGATTATAGAACCAATAAGGAAGAGGTAATCATTGGTAAAAATGTAAGCAATTGCCTCCACCCATTATTTGGCTCCAAAGTAGAAGCAAAAATAAGGCATGATGTGTACTATGAGCATATTAAAGTTACAGACATCAGAAGTTCCAAACATGGGACAGACTGAGTCACTCATCCAGTCTGTAAAACATAAGTTACAAAACGTAAGTTACAAAACAGTAAAACATAAGTTACAAAACGATGACCCTGGGCAAGATTTGGAAAGCCATCATCCAATTTTGCCTATATGCTGTTTTACTTTCTTTTTTAAATTCTCAACATTCAGGCTAATTTTTAAAAATCAGGAGATTTAACCAGAAAATTGGAATTTCTGTCCTCATTTGTAATGGCAGAAATTCATCCACCCTTGACTAGTATCCCAAAGGCTCATGATGGTGGGTTTCTCCTTCTGAAGGGTCATGAGCTTTGCATGTATCTCAGCAAACACCCAGCCAGTGTAAGTCTTAAAAGCTGAAAAAGAAGACAGCAGTTTAGATCCTTTTTTTATACCTATTTCTTTAAGAAGTGGACTGTCAGAACAAAAGTGAGACAAATATTTACAAATGAGAAACTTCAAAAGTATCAGATATTCAATCAGATACAAAGTGGCATCTTTAGAACAGGAAGACTCCAAATTTAAACAGGACCAGAGAAAAAGCCAAGGGAGGAATGAATTCCATGCCGTGGAAGGAACATCAAAGATTGAAAAAGAGACAAGTAAATACCAGACCAAAAAAAAAAAAAAAAAAAAAAAAAAACCAAACCATAATAAGATCAAAGAAAAAGAGAAAAGAGAGTGGCAGATTCTGGGACCTCATGCATTTAACATCAATGCAGGCTTTCTCCTGGGATTTGTCCTGTTGGAGCTCACCTGTGACAACAGCAAATCCAGCAAGTTACCAGATGGACTATGTTGTCCAAGACACTGAGACTGTGAGTGAAACTTTGCAATCTAATACCTGGCATTGTTGACCACTAAGATCAATGAAAGGCACACCATTCAATGACCACTAAGATCAATGAAAGGCATCCATTCAATATGCCAAGACCAAGCAAGCAAGAAAAGTAAGAAAAGAAAGAGACTGAATTGCCAAAAAAGACAATGAAGCAAAAGCGGATTTAGAAGCAAATTGTCAGTGCTCTTTTTAAAATCCAATTTAACAAATATCTGTTGAATCTATTAATGGTTTAATCATACCTCTTTGAATTACATATTCAAAAATGAATCAGATATTATCTGTGCCTTTGAGAAAATTTTAGGGAGGTATTCCAAAAACATTCAACAAATGTTTCTTTCAGCATCTATTGTGTTTCAGGTACCCCTTTAAGTAGGTGCAGTATCTCAGTGTAAAAGACGAAAGATTCCTACCCTCATAGTGCTTGATTCTAGCAGGAGAGGCAAACTATAAAGAATAAACACAAGTAGGTGAATTGTATAGTAAGTAAGAAGATAATAAATGCTATGAGAAGAATAAAAATAGATCAAGGTAATGGATCTAGGAGTTCTTGGATGGAGGGAACGAGATTGCAATTTTAGGTATGTCAGTCAGGGTAGGCATCATTGAGATGGTGCCATTTGAGAAGAGACCAAAAAAAGTCAGTTTTCCAGGATGCTGTCTGAGGGTGCTTGCTCAGGGTATTCATCTCTTTTACCTACCACAACTAGGCTCCATTTTTCATGCTTCCACCATCTCTCACCTGAGGCCAAATTAAGCCTCGTTGGTCTAATCTTTGCCCTCTTCGTTTATTTATTTATTTATTTATTTTTCCATTTTTACTTCAAGAAAATAATTTTCTTTAAAGGTGATTATTATTTTTCTCTAAAAATCCTTCAGCAGAATAGCGTAACTATTCTCTGAAAATGGTTCAGAGAATAGAATAACTGTAGTCTTTTCAGCCTAGCATTCAAATATCCTATCCCATGGCACCAACTGATCTTGCTTACTTTATTTGTGACTTAAAATTTGATGGTTTCCTGTAGTTTTTGTTCACTAGCATGCTTGCATTGTTTCTATCATACTTTGCCTTCCATCAGTCTGCTGGAAGATGAATTTGTCTTTAGTGTCTGGCCCTACATTTTTAGATAGAGGCAGTGTGTGATTTATCCTTAATTCCACCACAGGGCCTTGAATCATGCTTCACGAAAAGTAAGGGTTCAGCAACTACTAAGTGAATTGAATTTGTATCAAACAATTGGAATTAACTTTATCAAGTGTTTCTAAGAGTTGGTAACAGAATAGTAAGAATAAAAGAGTTTTTGATCAGTATTCACTGAAAATTACTGGTCAGATGAGACAGATTTTGTTCAGAAAGTCTGTGACAACTGTAAGTTGCCAATGAAGGAATGAGCACATTATCTAATGGAAGCAGGATTTCCAGCTCAGTCTTCCATATACTGAAGGCCCTGGGCCATTTCATATAGACTATGTACTCAGAAACACAATCTCCATTCAGTATCATCCACATCTGCCAAATAATGAAATATTCTAGAGTCTGAATAGAAGGCATAATCAGATCTTCAGCATCCTCGGAAATGAAATCTGTGAAAGAAAATTAAAAATGATTAAAAACAGGTTTGAAATGTGAACAAAGGTACACCAATTAAATGTGTACAGAAAGAAAGCAGAAGTGGAAAAACTAGTACCTTTGAAAGTAAACATTAAGATCAAAACAGCCCGTTGTAAAATAATCATTATGGTCTCTAATTAAAAACACTCATACTAACCCTATGTGTATAGCACATAAAATATCAATAAATGCAACAGTAAAAGACTTCCGATTGTTACTATGTAGATATTGGTTAATAGTGCCCTGATGTGAGTACCTGTGTTGCAGTTCCAACATGCAGAGGCCCTAGAGCCAGGCTGAGGAAGATGGGTGTTGGTTTAACCAGGTATGCTGCCAGATGAATGAACTAATGGACAGAGTTCAAGAGGAAAAGCCAAGGTTGGGAACATTGGAGGGAGCCAATCAGAAGCCAGCAGAACTAAGCAGGAGAATAGCTTGAGGATGAACAGTATTCAGTTTTTGCAAAGAGTAGTTACAATAACTCGGCCAGCCCAAGTCCTCTATAGTGGTAATTCTTATATGGAGGGCTTGATGGAGAGAAACAGCTTAGAGGAAGATTTTAATTTTTATTATCTAAGTTTTGGTAAATCAGACAAAAATATGAAAACAAATGATCTGAGGGATATATTTATTAATATAGAATTAAGAGGTGTGTAGCCTATAAGTGTTTATAAAATATTCAGAAAAGAAAAACATCATTATATGAAGCAAATTTCTCCAGTCTAATTTAATCAGATAATGGACTAAATCTATAATTCAATAGTAGAATTATAACTTCCAATTCTCAACTACTTAAAACATCTAAAAATCTAAATCTGGTTGCAAATTCACACTCATATTCAAATGCACATAAAAACGGTTTTGCTTCTTTTCCCTAACTGGATTAATTATGCTCATCAGCCTCTGTTGCTTCTAATGGTAGAAAAATCTAACCTTGATGATGAATAATAATTAGTTAATGATTATTTAAAGCGTAGTGCATTATTGGGTATATATTGGGTTATGTTGTGATGTTCTCTCTGTACGTTTTTCCTCTTCCCTCAGCAGATCACTAACGGGGCGGTTTGTGTATTGTACTGTGTCAAGGGAGTCATGCCATTAACGAGTCCCACCTGTTTGGAGGCAAAAGACTTGCATGACAGCTTTCGTTGCTGTTGTCCGTAGGACCTGCCTTGGTTTACTAATCAGGGTTCTCTAGAGGGACAGAACTAATAGGATACATGTATATATTAAAGGGAGTTTATTAAGGACAATTGACTCACACAATCACAAGGTGAAGCCCCATGGTAGGTTGTCTGAAAGCTGAAGAGCAAGGAGGGTAGTAGTGGCTCAGTCCAAGTCTCAAAACCTCAAAATAGGGAAGCCAACAGTGCAGTCTTCGGCCTGTGGCAGAAGGCCCAAGAGTCCCTGGCAAACCACAGGTGTAAGTCCAAGAGTCCAAAAGCCAAAGACCTCAGAGTCTGATATTCAAGAGCATGAAGCATCCAGCACAGGAGAAAGGAGAAAGTCAGCTTCTTCCATCTTCTTCTGTCTGATTTTTCTAGCAGCTCCGGCAGTTGACTAGATGGGGCCCACCCACACTGTGGGTGGACCTTCCTGAGGGTGAGTCTTCTCCTAGTCCACTGACTCAAATGCTAATCTCTTCTGGCAACACCCAGAAACACCCAGATACACCTAGAAGTAATACTTTGCATCCTTCTATCAAGTTGGCACTTAATACTAACCATCACACTTGGCCTAAGGGAGTGAGATGTAGTCACTTGGACTCTCCCAGACCTCCAAATCCAGCTACCAGCCCTTAACACATTTACCGATAACTTCAGTCCATTTATACCCTCAACCTGCTCTTCTGGTCCTGGATGAAGGGTGACAGCCTAGTCAGAGACGACACCGGTGGCAGCCAAGAGATCTTTATTGGAGAGGTAGAGGTCAGATCGTGCAGGGGAGAGAGAGAAGAGAGGAGAAGAGACGGAAGAGAAGAGAGAGAGCTGCTGGTGTGCTGGGTTTTATATCCCTTGGGCCTAAGTGGGGCAGGCCCAAGGGAAGGCGGGAGATGCTTCTTTCTGATTGGCCCTCCTTTGGCGGGTTCAGACAGTGCCCGGTCAAGGAGGGGAGAAGAACCCGGAACCGGCACCATTAAGGTACCCCTGTTACCTAACACTCCTCCCTTTTTTGTTTTTTAAGAAGTGGGGAAATGGGCATTGTAGTTCGTCTGGCTACTTCCTGCTGAACAGGGGCGTTGTGGGGGAGGGGTAAGGGAGGACTGTGAGGGTTGTGGACAGGGCACAGTAGGAGTATAAGGCCAAGTAGTAGGGCGCTATATATGAACACCTCCTCGGCTGTGAAGTCTATGCCAAAGCCGTGAGCCAGCCAAGGGGCAGGGAGGGGTCTGTGATGAGCCAGCTGTCCCTGCGGAGGTCGTCTAGGAACTGGTGGAACCGAGACATTAGGCGTCGGACCTAGGTTTAGCCCAGAAGGAAAAGAGAATGATAGTTATTTAGGGTGTTTGGCAGACTCGACCCTGGAAATGGCTGGATGAGGGATGTTGGATGAGGGGTTGTTATGGTAGATCTTATCTGACTGGTGTCAGCTGACTGGAGTATTGGTCGTTGATGTATCAGAAGGGTGTGAGGCCGTCTCTGGAGTCCTCTGCGTCTTCACAGGTTGCTAAAAGTTGGTAATTTCTGAGGAGAAGCTGGTTAAAGGTTTGGTTAGAGATGGAAACGATGAAGTTAGTAGTGGGGGCAGAGGAGTTATTGGCGGGCATTGACTCTGATAAGGGGACGGCAGCAAGAGGGGGCTTTGACTGTGAAAAGGTAATAGGGCTGTGAAGGGGGTTCGCTGCTGGAGGAAGGTGAAAAGATGTGGGAGGCGGTAAGAGGAGGTCTGTTAAGGTTTGCACATAGAAGTTGTTCTCCTGTTGGTAGTGTAGGTTTCTTTGATGGTGAACAGGTAGTAGGGTTGTGGGGAGAGTCTATGTTTCTGGAATGGAGGGAAGAGAAGGTGTTTTAGAGATGCGGATGGCTTTTCATGTACGATTTCGTGAAGTTTTTCAAAGTTGACCGCCTTTTGAGCTGCTTTACGCAGCCCGGTTATTAAGCAGGTGGCAAAGTGGTCCCGGGCAGCGACGCCAATTTGGGTGTTGTAATCCCAGTTAGGCTCTTGCTCGGGGACTGCTTGCGCCCCTATGGGCAGGGCTTGGGTTGTTTGGTGGACCTGGTCTGCATAAGTGCGGGATTGCTCCCAGACTCGCCGGCGCTCCTCAGGGAGAAGGGCGTTAGAGAGGATCATGTAAATATCGTGAAAGGTGAGGCTGTAAGCTTGGAGAAGATACTGGAATTCTTTGATATATGAAGCGGGGTTGGAGGTATAGGAGCCTAAGCGTTTTTTGATTTGTGAAAGATCAGCCATAGAAAAGGGGACATGGACGCAAACGATGCCTTCTGCCCCTGCTACTTCTCGCAGAGGAGCGAGGACAGGGAGGTGAGATCTGGAGCGAGTAGTAGGAGGGCTGAAAGGTGGAGGAAAGTAAGTAGCAGAGGTTGGAAAGGACGAGGAAGGAAGGCCCGGGTTGGCGGAAGGAGGTGAGGCTGCCGCCGGGGGCGGGGCCCTTGCGGGCTGGGCGGCAGCCCGGGGGAAGGGCTGTGGATGGTGATATGGCGGGGGCTTATCAGCGGGATCAAAGTCAGGAGCGGAAGGAATGAGGGGGGTTGGGGAGGGTGACAGTTTGAGGGCCTTTAGGAGGAAAAACCTGTGGAGGTACGGGATCTCTGCCCATTTTCCTGTTCGCTTACAATAGTTATAGAGATCCTGGAGGATATCAGGATCAAGGGACCCATAAGGGGGCCACTTGTTTTGGTTATCTAAGGGGTAAGTGGGCCAGTCTTGTGTGCGGTATTTAATTAGACGTTTTGGTTTGAGGTCGGCCGCTAAGCCTAGGGCTGACAAATTGTTTAGGAGGCATCATAGGGGAGAGTCGGCCGGCAGGGGTGCGGAGCCTCCCATAATGAGAGGAAGGAATAGACGGCGACGAGCTAGGCAGGGCGCCCCCTGCTGGCTGCTTGCCGCAGAGCGAGTCAGAGCCTCTGGATCGATCGTCACCGAAACGGAAGGACTGAGGAGCCTCTGAGAGGCGGGAGGCCGTGGGTCACCTGGTACCAGGATTTTAACGAGCGAAGGAGAGGGGCCCAGGCCGGAGACGCGAGGAGGAGAGGGAGAAAACTCCGTTCCCTGCAGGCCGAGGCGGAAGTGAATGATAGGGGCCTACCACTGCCGTAAGGGCGTAGGGCAAAATGTGTCCGTCACCGGAGCGGCTAGGGTCTGGCGATTTGCCTGAGAGGTAGGCCCGGGAGGGGAAAACTTACCGAGATGAGGCCAGTGGTGGGCGAAGAGCTCGGCGAACAGGAAAATGGGTGAAGGCTGGCCGGAGGTCTAGACTGAGCCTGGGAAGGGGATCGGGGTCCCACCTAAAGGTGGGGAATCCCGATCCGAGTCACGGCACCAAAATGAAGGGTGACAGGCTAGTCAGAGATGACACCGGTGGCAGCCAAGAGATCTTTATTGGAGAGGTAGAGGTCAGGTCGCGCAGGGGAGAGAGAGAGAAGAGAGAAGAGAAGGAAGAGAAGAGAGAGAGCTGCTGGTGTGCTGGGTTTTATATCCCTTGGGCCTACATGGGGGGCCCAAGGGAAGGCGGGAGATGCTTCTTTCTGATTGGCCCTCCTTTGGCGGGTTCAGACGGTGCCCGGTCAAGGAGGGGAGAAGAACCTGGAACCGGCGCCATTAAGGTACCCCTGTTACCTAACACTGGGGACCCTCAGTAGCCTGCCTCGCACTGTGCTAGAGTGACCAGGTCACTGTGGAACCCCTCAAGCCTTTCTGCATTGCCTCTTCCTCAGCCTTTGCTAACCTGTCTTCTCCTCCCCAGCTGATTTGCTCTGGGATCATGCTGAACTTGAGACAGCTCTAACAGGCTTGCAGCCATCACTGCCATGGGTACTTCTGGAGGCAGTACCTTTCTGTGTTTTCTAAGATCTGTCTTGTGACCTCTATCCATATCCACCCAACTCACATCCAGTTTCAATCCCTCAGGGAGAACCAGAGAGCAGGCCTCAAGCTACCGCCTAACTGTGCTCTTGTCTCAACCAACTTCCTCTGAAAATCTTCCACCCAGAGTAGAGGAGAGATTGCTCCCCTCAGTGTAATAGGAAACTACAATTTTTTAATACATAGTACCCTCTATACTACCTGACTGGAAAAAACTCTCAACCCTGAATATTTTAAGTAGCACTGTGTTTTGCTATTTAAAAGACAGCAGCTTTTTTCTTTCTGTTTTTTTACTAACATTTTCCTGCAAACAATATTTTCTTAAACCATAACTGAGTGAAGTAGAGCATTAATTTTTTTGAAATTCAGGAAAGTAGCCAACACAAAAATAAAAATATCATTAAATATTTAAAATAATAAAAATAAGTAAAAGTAACATATATCCAGTTAAACATATATTTTTACATTATAAATTTGATGTATGTGAAAAATTTGCAAATCCAAAATAGATCTTTTCTTTTTTTTTTTTTTACATTTTTTTACATTTTTTAACTTTATGTTCAGGGTACATGTGCAGGATGTGCAGGTTTGTCACATAGGTAAGCATGTGTCATAGTGATTAGCTGCACAGAGCATCCAATTTCCTAGGTATTAAGCCCAGCATCCATTAGCTATTCTTCCTGATGCTCTCCCTCCTCCCAACCTTCCACAGGCCCCACTGTGAGTTGTTCACCTCCCTGTGCCCATGTGTTCTCATCATTCAGCTCCCATTTAGAAGTGATAACATGCAGTGTTTGGTTTTCTGTTCCTGCATTATTTTGCTGAGGATAATGGCCTCCTGCTGCATCCATGTTCCTGCAAAGGACATGATCTCATTTCTTTATATGGCTGCATAGTATTCCATGGCATATATGTACCACATTTTCTTTATCCAGTCTATCACTGATGGACATTTATGTAGATTCCATGTGTTTGCTATTGTGAATAGTGCTGCAATGAACATATATGTGCATGTAGCTTTATAATAGAATGATTTATATTCCTTTGGGTATATATCCAGTAGTTAAATTGCTGATTCAAAGACCCATCTGTCTCTAGGTCTTTGAGGAATCACCACACTGTCTTCCACAATGGTTGAAATAATTTACTCTCCCATCAATAGCATAAAAGTGTTTCTTTTTCTCCACAACCATGTCAGTATCTGTTGTTGACTTTTTAATGATAGCCATTCTGACTGGTGTGAGATGGTATCTCACTGTGGTTTTCCTTTGGATTTCTCTAATGATCAGTGATATTGAACTTTTTTTCATATGTTTGTTAGCTGCATGTATGTCTTCTTTTGAGAACTGACTATTCCTGTCTTTTGCCCCACTTTTTATGGGGTTATTTGTTTTTTTCTTGTAAATTTATTTAAGTTCCTTGTAGATGCTGGATATTAGGCCTTTGTCAGATGAACAGGTTGCAAAACTTTTCTTCCATTCTGTAGGCTGTCTGATTACTCTGATAATAGTTTCTTTTGCTGTGCAGATGCTCTTTAGTTTAATTAGGTCCCATTTGCCAATTTTTGCTTTAGTTGTAATTGCTTTTGGCATCTTCGTCATGAAATCTTCGCCTGTACCTATGTCCTGAATGCTATTGCCTAGGTTTTCTTCTGGAGTTTTTAGAGTTTTGGGTGTTACATTTAAGTCTTTAATACATCTTGAGCTGATTTTTGTAGGTGGTATAAGGAGGGGGTCCAATTTCAATTTTCTGCATATGGCTAGCCAGTTATCCCAGCACCATTTATTAAACAGGGAATCCTTTTCCCATTGCTTACTTTTGTCAGTTTTGTTGAAGATCAGATGATTGTAGGTGTGTGGTCTTATTTCTGGACTCTCTATTCTATGGTTCTGTTCGTCTGTGTGTCTGTTCTTATACCAGTACCATGCTGTTTCGGTTAGTGTAGCCTTGTAGTATAATTTGAAGAAGGATAGCATGATGCCTCCAGCTTTGTTCTTTTTGCTTAGGATTATCTTGGCTATTTAAGCTCTTTTTTCGTTTCATGTAAATTTTAAAAGAGTTTCTTCTAATTTCATTAAGAATATCAATGGTAGTTTAACAGGAATAGCATTGAATCTGTACATTGCTTTGGGCAGTATGGCCATTTTCACAATATTGATTCTCCCTCTCCATGAGCATGGAATGTTTTTCCATTTGTGCTCTCTTCAATTTATTTGAGCAGGGGTTTGCACTTCTCCTTGAAGAGGTCCTTCACTTTCCTTGTTAGCTATATTTCTACATATTTTATTCTTTTTGTAGCAGTTGTGAAAGGGAGTTCATTATGATTTGGCTCTTGGCTTGCCTGTTGTTGGTGTACAGGAATGCTAGTGATTTGTGTACATAATTTTGTATTATGAGACTTTGCTGAAGTTGCTTATCAGCTAAGAAGCTTTTGGGCTGAGTCAATGGAGTTTTCTAGATATTGGATTATATCATCTGCAAACAAAGATAATTTGACTTCCTTTCTTCCTACTTGAATACCTTTTATCTCTCTCTGGCCAGAACTTCCAATACTACGTTGAATAGGAGTGGTGAGAGAGGGCATCTGTGTCTTGTGCCAGTTTTCAAGGGGAATGCTTCTGGTTTTTGCCCATTCAGTATGATATTGACTGTGGGCTTTTCATATGTGGGTCTTATTATTTTGAGGTATGTTCCTTCCATATCTAGTTTTTTGACAGTTTTTACCATGAAGGGATGTTGAATTTTATCAAAGGCCTTTTCTGCATCTACTGAGATAATCATATGGTTTTTGTCTTTAGTTCTGCTTATCCACATTTATGTATTTGGACCTTTTCTTTTTTTTTTTATTATTATGCTTTAAGTTTTAGGATACATGTGCACAATGTGCAGGTTTGTTACATATGTATACTTGTGCCATGTTGGTGTGCTGCACCCATTAACTTGTTATTTAGCATTAGGTATATCTCCTAATGCTATCCCTCCCCCCTCCCCCCATCCCACAACAGTCCCCAGTGTGTGATGTTCCCCTTCCTGTGTCCATGTGTTCTCATTGTTCAATTCCCACCTATGAGTGAGAACATGCAGTGTTTGGTTTTTTGTCCTTGCGATAGTTTACTGAGAATGATGATTTCCAGTTTCATCCATGTCCCTACAAAGGACATGAACTCATCATTTTTTATGGCTGCATAGTAGTCCATGCTGTATATGTGCCACATTTTCTTAATCCAGTCTATCGTTGTTGGACATTTGGGTTGGTTCCAAATCTTTGCTATTGCAAATAGTGCCACAATAAACATACGTGTGCATGTGTCTTTATAGCAGCATGATTTATAGTCCTTTGGGTATATACCCAGTAATGGGATGGCTGGGTCAAATGGTATTTCTAGTTCTAGATCCCTGAGGAATCGCCA
Source organism: Nomascus leucogenys (assembly GCF_006542625.1). Taxonomy (NCBI): domain Eukaryota; kingdom Metazoa; phylum Chordata; class Mammalia; order Primates; family Hylobatidae; genus Nomascus; species Nomascus leucogenys. The sequence goes on from NC_044400.1 coordinate 30,175,656, forward strand.
CACTGACTTCCACAATGGTTGAACTAGTTTACAGTCCCACCAACAGTGTATAGAAGTGTTCCTATTTCTCCGCATCCTCTCCAGCACCTGTTGTTTCCTGACATTTTAATGACCTTTTCTTAATGTAAACGACTCAAATTTAAAATGTTTGAATATAGCAGTAAATCAACAAAGGGGATTTTGTAATACTTTTACAAAATATTTGTGGAATTTACAAGTTCATTGGTAATTTAAAATTTTCTAGAATATTTTATGAGATTTAGGAGCCATTCATATGACAAAATATAAAACTCAAGACAAATCTAGACTTGATCTAAATGCTTGACAAAAGAAAACTAGAGCTCAAACTAATTTACTACTTAAAATATGAGCACAAATGGAACACAGGAGTGGTTCAACAAGAGAGAATTTGTTAACTTGCAATGTAGTAATATAATTCAGTTCATCAGTAGATCAAACAAAATCCTCTATTGTCTGTCACATGGATTTTTGAAATAATCATGAATAAAACTAAGCATTCATTATTATTTAAAATAAATAAATAATTTATGTGTAAAAGAGCAGAAGGATATTCTCTTCATGTGGAGTCAAAACTAGTGTTATGTATACCTGAGGAATAAAATATTTGTTTTGTTTCGTGATGGTGTTGTTGATGTTACAAGTTTGTATAGCATTATTATTGTTTAATATTGCTTCAAAAGTTTTGGCTAGAAATTAGGAAGTTTTGATGGAGACAGTAAAATAGGAAATAAATGTATAAGAAATTGATTTCATATTAATTATATTTAATAAGGTTTTTGATATATATATGTAAATACATATATATCATATGATTACCATCATACCTTGGAGATATTGTGGATTCGGTTCCAGATGAATGCAGTAAGTGAATATTGAAATAATCAAGTCCCACAAAGTTTTTGGTTTTGTAGTACATATAAAAGATATGTTTGTACTATATTATAGTCTATTAAGTGTGCAATAATCACATTATATTTAAAATATATATGCCTCAATTTAAAGATATTTTATTGCAAAAAAATAAAGCTAACACAGAGACAAAGTGAGCACCCACTGTTGGAAAAATAGTGCTGAGAGACCTACTTGCCACAGGGCTGATGCAAACCTTCCATTCATGAAAACCACAAAATCTGTGAAGTACAACAAAGCAAAGTACAATAAAACAAGGTATTGCCTGTATCTCCCTCACAAATTAAAAGAAAATAACTAAAAAGTATATGATTTAATATAAAAGTATATACAAGTATCCTGTTAAAGAAAATATACCAACAGCAATAAGATGAGCACAGAATTTACATGATAACATGTTTAATGAATTAAAATAATTCATATACAATGGAATTTTTGAAATCATGAAATTCATAGAAATTAATTTAATGATGGGTATGTGAACTAGAGAAAGAAAATAATAACTTTAGTTGGGGGACTTTATTAGAAATATTCTGAAAATAGAAAACAACAGTGGGTTCTTGGAAAGAAAAATCAAATATTTAAAAAATATCCATTCTTCTCTAAAAAAAGTTTTAATGTAAATAATAAATTATCAATAAAAATTCTAACAAGCTAGTTAAATAAAATTATTCTGTAATTAAACTTTAAAATAAAATAGATAAAATATCAAAACATTCTCTTTAAAAATTAACGTAGTTGTAAGTAAAAGTGGGCAACAGGATTAATAATACTCTTCACCTATTACACTGCATTGGGAAACATTTTTTTACTAGTGTGAAGCTTGTAAAAAAATCTAAAAATAGCTTTAAGTATATCAGTAGCTATTCATATAGACATTCCGATTGGGAGACCACATCCTCCTGAAACATTAAGACAGAGACAGATAAAAAGAGACAGTGAACTAGAGAAAGACGGAGAAGTATCCAAATATAGATATAGTTGAAGTACATGCTGACAGTGATATTTCAAAGCAGTGGAAAAAACTGCATTTCTCATTAAATGGTATTGGGATAAACCTGATAGTTTAAATTGTCTTCATTCTTTTTCATAGTAGAAAAAAATACTCATAACAGGCCGCCTTGCTTTTAAAATAATATATATACTAAAAAGGCAATTTGTGTTAATACTAATTAGAAACAAAAGTTGTAAAAGAAGAAAATCCCTAGTATCTCATAACCTTTCCAAAGTGAACCACTATTAAATTAGGTTGGTGCAAATGTAATTGCGGTTTTTGCCATTACTTTTAGTGACAAAAACCGCAATTGCTTTTGCCTCAACCTAATAATAACAATTCAGTTTATTTCCTCCCAGACTATGCTTTATGCTCAACTTCTTGTTGTTGACATCATGCTTTATACCCAATAATAACTCTTGCATTTTAAAATCAACATTATATTTACTTCCCATTATATTACAAATGTTTAATAAGCATCATTATTGACAAGTGAAATTTCATCATATTGATTCTTAATTACCTGCTTCACAAAACTATATAGAACATTTGGAATATTTCCTGTTTTTCATCGTTATAGATGACAATTGTAGACAATCTTATGCATAAGGCTTTTTGCGTACGATATAGACTTTTGAACTAGGTTCTTCTGTAGCTGAATAGAGGTATGTTTTGTTTGTCTCTTGGCTTTAGTATGGCCATATCTTTTAAGATGCTTGGATAAGAGATAATTATAAAGACATTGATTTTCTTTTTCTTTTTCCCTCCTTCTGTAAATTATTGTTTTATTTAGTATTAAAAAGGTTCAGAAAGGAAGCGAAAATGGTTGTGTAAAATAGGCCTTTAAGAAGCAAGCAATTACAGTTATTTTTACATAGGCTAATCAGTATCCTTTTAAATGTGTAATCAAGTGGCATCTATAATTATTTGAGCCACTTGGCTCATGCATACAATTGAATCTACCAAAAATGCACGTGTTTACTTTCCTTTCCTAATCTTTCAGAGCTTATAACTAAGAGTTTGTTTCTATTTTCACCCCAAAAGCTTAGTTTTGGAGGAATTCCAGTACCAGGAAAACCTGGGACCTTTTTAAAGAAAAACTTCCATGGATGCATTGAAAACCTTTACTACAATGGAGTAAACATAATTGACCTGGCTAAGAGACGAAAGCATCAGATCTATACTGTGGTAAGTCAGCCCATCTGTTTTGTCTTGATGGTTTCTACCACTTTGGGTTAAGTCTTGCTTTCACCAGCCCATTCCTGAACCCATTCGTAATATGTTTATCTTATGCTCTGAGTTCCCATCAGCCTCTGAGGTGACACTGGAGAGAAAGAGAATGGCAGGTATTGAATCCGTGTAAATTGCATTAGTGGAAGAAACAAATATATTAGGGCCATCCAGAGAATTCATTTCTTTTGTTTTTGACTGTGGGTCATATTTCAGCTGTGGGTAGTATTCGCAGTCTACGTTGGGACAACATGAATTTTTTATTATCTCTGGAAAATGAGACAAGAAAACCACATATTCCATTAAATTCTATGGCTTGGGAGTTACATATTTGTCTACTTATTGTTAATATTAAAAATAGTTCATTTTAAATGAGGGAAATTAAACTTTTAGTGTGTTTGAGATTCTCATTTATCATACTGACAAATTAAATGATTTTCTAATTAAGTAACATTTGTCTTCCTTAATAGACAATGAGTTTCATGAGGGTCAGGACTGTGTTTTCTTTTTACTACTGCATTCACAATGCCTAACAGAGTGACTTACACCTGGTAGGTGCTCAATAAAGGTGTTGATGTTTCCAACAATAATTTTGGATTTGTCTGTTTCTCTCTCCAGTTCTATCCATTTTTGGTTTACATATTTTGTAGCTCTGTTGTTTGGTACATACACATTTAGTATGCTATGTGTTCTGGTGGATTCACTCTTTTATCATTATATAATTTTATTATCTGTCTCTGATAACTCTCTTTGCTCTGAAGTCTGTCTGATGTTAATATAGCCACTCTTGCTTTTCCTCTATAAATGTCTTTGTCATGTAACTTTTCCCATCCTTTTGCTCTTAACCTGCCTATGTAATAATTTTTGAAGTGAGTTTCTTGTAAACAACAAATAATTGGGTCATGTTTTTTAATTCATGCTTTCAATTTCTGTCTTTTAATTGGTCTATTTAGCAAATTTACATTTAATGTAATGAATGTTTTGGGCTTAAATGCCTGTTTATTTTGTTTCCTGGGTTTTTAAAAATTCTCTATTTTCTCTGACTTCCTGTGTTCCTTGGATAGTTTTTAAAATTCTTTTTTGCTTTATCTAGTGTTAGAGTATATCTGTGTATAGCTTTTCTTAGTGGTTTCTGCAGACATTATATTATATGTACATAACTTATTATAGTTCACTGGTTTAATCATTTTACCAATTTAACTGATGTGTAGAAACCTAATTTCCATTTACATCCTTTTATCTTCCCTTATTTATTTTATAATTGTCTCAATTAGACAATTACATTTTTAGGACCATTTCCATGTATTTAGAACCATTTCAAGTAGTATTATTTTGCTACAATGTCAAACATCATTTAGAGAATTCAAAAGGAGAGGATAGTTTGCTGCATTTACTCATATTTTTGCCCAATATTGACAAAAGGTAAAGAAAAACTCTTGAAACCATGAGGGATATGTTTGGCTTGGATTAGTATTAAAGACTCATTACTGCTGCCCATGTGATCTGCAGTGACATCACAGCGGTTGTGGGTGGGTGGGAGAGGGATGCCCTTCAGATCACTGGAATGTGATGGAAGTCCTGACTCACCACTAAACCATCTCTGAGACTGCTCCTGCAGGGGATGAAGGGGGTTCCTCATGATAGCTCAGTAGGGGCAGAAGTCTAGGCTTTCCATGTGATCTCAGTTGATACCACAGGGAGAGACTTGGTTCTATCTGACAGTGATTAAATTCACAGATCTTCAGAATTGGCCTTGTAAGCCAGAGTCCCAGATTGATCTTCCCATATACCACCCTGGCCAGAAATTTGGGCACCTCACTACAGCATGGCTCAATGGAAATGGGGCCATAGTTTTTTCTATGGCACTTGGCTTAGGGAGAGAAGTTGTTGTCTAACAACATCTCTCTTTCTATGCTATCCTTTCCTCATCCTTTGGCTGTAGAGAGCAGTCTTCTAATGGTAATTTTAAACAAATTTTATCTGCACCAGTTAGTCTCTCTGGGTTGTTTGTCTTTCAGCAGCATACTTAAAACAGATCAGGTTAAGAGAAAACCCAGAGAATTCTCCACTATGTTTTTCTCTTGGTCCCAAGGTTTTTATATATCCTTTATTTCTTTTCCCCACCATTCAGAGTTTTTTTTAGGTAAGTTTTATACAGAATTCCTATAGTCTTTTAGTTGTACTTAGCAGAGTAAATAGAGAAAACCATGTTACTTCATATTCCTGGAATTGGAAATCTCCTTAACTGACATTTTTTCTTTAATCCATGGCAAGAGTAGGTCACCCTATCATTAACAGCAAAAATCTGATTCTCTTTGCAATCTTATTATAGAATTATTTGAACAAACTATGGCTTTAAATGACTTTGTGTTTGTTTTCTTCTTTGATAAATATAATCTATAATAATTTTTTATGTTTTGAGGTATCATATTAACACATTTTCTTGGAAATTGACATTGGATTCAAGGGTGTGAGGCAGAGGATGCTCATGGGGAATCACACTTGGATTAAAGATTGTTAGCATTTTAAAAGGCTTGTGTCAAGTCCCTGACTCCTTCGGTTTGGAAAAGTTAGGGTGATGCTAGGGAGGGCTTAGTTACCTCAATGGCTCTAGAAAACGACATTACTTGTCCATCCCTGGCTCATGCCCAAGGCTCCTGACAATTCTGCAACTTATCCACATGAGCTTAGGTCAACCATTTCCTAATTAACATAAGCACTGGCTTGCTCATGACATTTTTTTTTTTTTTTTTATTCTAGGTTTGGAGTCTTAGGCCGTGGAAAGCACACTCATTCCCATCCCTTTCCCAATATTGTTTCAAGAAATATTTCAAAACATACCAGTTTCCTTAAGTCCAATCTGCTGGCACAGGGGCACTATATTGAGATCATGCACTACCAGAAGTTTAGATTAGCCTAATGTCGTAAACATTAAAGGGCATCACTACCTACCATTTTGCTAAGATGTGCCAGAGCAAGTTGAAACAACAGTAAGCTTATAAAAACATTGCACACTCATTGTTCATAAACTGGGGTTTAAAAGTATAAAAGCCTGAGCTTTAGATATAAATAACTAAGATCTCTATAGTAATATTAAAAAAGAATATCTTTATACATATTATGTGTTAAAAATATCTTTAATGATAAGATATATTAGAGTTACTGAATAAGCAAAGCAAATAAAAAAAAGGAAGATAAAAAGGAACAAGAGAAAAAAAAAAAACTTCAGTTTCTGAATATCGGTAGTTTCCACCGTTTCCTTTTCTGAGAGAATCATTATCTAAATCTTTAATAAGTGTTGTGGTGACTTTTAAACTACTATAGCACTTATCAAGTTGCCTAAAACTTTGCTAGTATACGTTACTCCTCGGGGTTTAATTGGCGGTATTGTTAATATGAGGCATAAAGAATCCATTTGGCACTAATGTATTTGGAAAAAATCCCAAGAAAATTGTTTTATTGTGCAGGTAGGCAACCTTAGTTTTAACCTTCACAATTTAGAAGAAAAAATGTACATTATTTTTCTTCCAAATTGCTTCCAACACCCTGCTTAAGTGAGAATTCGTATCACTATACACTTGCACATGTAAACACACACCCACACACATATTTATATACCTAGTCTGTCTCCTTTAGGGATTTCTTATGGGAAGCAATGGTTTGCACTATACTGAAGTACAAACTCTTTCCTTTCTGTAGTCAAGCTGAAAGTTTCCCCCAAAGACACCGTATCTGCTACAAAATCAGCTTTGCTCCAACCCTGTCACTGTGGTGCTAAGTAAGGGCTTTTGGAAGGAATGATATTTTTGTTCTTTTCTAGTGTTCGCAGACTCTCTTACAGTTATTAAGCCTTGGGAAGTTCAGATTCAAGGGATCAACAAATCAGGCAGCAAGAGTATGGTACTACCCATAAATTATAAAATGTGTTTCAAGGCCCACGGAAGCTCCAGCCTTTGCCTAATCTAACGTATGCCTCTTTAGCAGGCTGCATTCAGCAGGCATCCTCATTGCAATCTGTCATCTCTTTCTTGTGGGACCTTCCCACTCCCTGGAGACTTAACAGCTGTTCCATAGGGATAATTCAATTTAGTCTTTATAGCTCGATTTGACTACAAGACAATTCTCCACATGCTGAAATGCAGTAAAACTAACAGCTTAAAGTAGACATAAAAAATACCTCGCTATTCTTCCTCAAATCCTTTATCATATGCTAATACAGCACTATATAATAAACAATCAGAAAGCAAATGGCCCATTGAAGTGTGTCTACAGTACCTGTAATGTTGATTATTATATATGTAGTATAAGAAATATATTGCTCTGATAGTTTCCTGAAAATGATTAATTTCCTACCTTGCACTCCACCAAAAATGATGCTTTTTTTGAGCTGTGCTTTCTGAGTCTTTCATCTCCTCTCCCAGAGGCAAGGAGCGTAACATGATTCCCTGGGAGCTGGCTGAAGTTTCACTTCCATCATTGTAGGTCTCAAAATATTTTGTTTTTTATTTAAAAGATCATAGTGGAAAAGCATGTGTTACTTTACTTTGTCTTCAGTAGAAGGGAAGAAAATGCAAATAACTAATAGGAAGACTCTACTTATAGAGTTGGCTTTGGAGCTAATTGACTATGTCATTCATTTCTGTACCTTTGTTTCCAAATGGGAATTGGAATCAGGGAATTGGATGGGCGATGGCCAATACTAAGCCAATATAATAATACTCCCAACCCTATGGTTGAAATTGCTAAATAATCACAAAATACCTTTTCTTTTGTCCTAGAGGGAAACCCAAAGTTCTCACTTCAGTGTTCCTGGAAGCATCCTCAATAAAATCATAACTGAAACATCGACTTCCTAGGTTATTCATCCCCACTCCATGGCTTATTCAGCTATGGGATCTTGAGAAAGTTATGAAACTTCAGTACCCTCATACGTAAAATGAGGGCAAATATAGTATCTACTTCAAAGTGTTAGTGTGAAGATAAAATCTGCAATACCCTTAGGGCAGTGCATGGTACACACTAAGCACCCAGTAGATTGGAGCTATTAATAAAAACATCTATAAATCCATTCAACTGAAGTTGACATAGAAGCCAATATTTATTTGCCATTTTAGATAACTAATTAATGCAGTCACATACAGTTCCAAATAATAAAAGTTGATTGGAGGTAGCTCCTGTTCTTTCCTGAATCTGAATTTCTGTTTACTCCCAAACTATGAGTCATGAAGTGGGTTTGCAGTAAATATATTACAAACTTAATCCTCTCATTTATTTGAGAAAATTTGATGAAAATCATTACTTCAGATTTGATCAAATGGTAGACTCCTTTAAAATAAGGAACTTAAAAAGCATTACCTGATAGGCTTGGGTATAACAGATGTATTGAAGAATAACAACAGTGAGCTTTCTTGAAGTATGTTGCCCTTTGTTTGCATCTCTGCTGTCATGCAACTTATTGGAGCATGGTTGATTATTTCTTATGGCTGTAAAGCCAAGCCAGCACTCACTGTCAGAGTTATGTGTAAGAGATAAGGGTGGACACGAGAGCACACAAACATTTACATCTGCAGGTGCACACATATAACATACACACACACGTAGTGACAGGCACCTTTATCTTACCTCCCTGTGACCCAAAACCTCATGAAAATTGCTCAGAGAAAACTCCCTACTGTCTAGTAAAGCCTATAATCTCTTTAGCTTGTCTCCGGGATCATGTTTCATCTCTGTGAGTATGCTCTGTGATAAATGATACTTTCTCTTGATGGAAGGAATCATTTGAAAAAGCAAACATATTGTGTCTTTTCTCTTCTCATTCCTGCTCTCTTCTACTTCCATTTGACCAGTCTGACATCCACATCACCTGCGTCTATGCTGTATGCTCCTCATACCCAGCAAAAATCATTTCCAAGTTATTCACTCCCTGAACAGTTGCTTCCTTCCTTTCTTCAGGAAAATTGGAATTAAATAGTTTCAAGGTCATATGAAGAATAATGTGCCTTAAAGAAAAAAGGAAAAACTAACAGTGTAATGATTAATATCTTAGTCCATCAAGGCAGCTATTAAAAAATGTCATAAACTGGGTAGCTTCTGAATAAGGGAAATTTATTTCTCACAGTTCTGGAGGCTGGAAAGTCTGAGATCAGAGTGCCAGGACGGTCGGGTTCCGGTGAGGGCTCCCTTCCAGGTTTAAGACCTTACAGTTCTCACTGTGTCTTCCTCCTTCCGCACGTGGTGGAAAAACAAGCAAGTCCCTTGGGGCTATTTTGCAGCCATTAATCCCAAGACTTCATGACCTAATCACCTCCTGAAAGACCTTACCTCCTAATATGAACATATTGGGGATTAAATTTCAATATATGAATTTCTGGAAGGGGAGGATAAAACCATTCAAACTATAGCAGTCATCCTGTCTGAAAATTGTTTTACCTGAAATCAGTGTTATCACTTTTCCTTTCTATCAGATAAGCAAATGTAACCAGTTTCTTTTGCTCATCTGATAAAATTATGTAAAGTATTAAAGAAAATTTCTTTAGAATGTTTTAAAAGTATTTCTATATAAAATGAAAATTTGCAAAATACAGAATAGGGTATGCAACCAGCCAGAGAGGAAAACATTGTTCTCATCTATTATAGGTATTTCATTTAAATAAATATTTAAATGTATATTTATATATCATAGACCACAGTTTATTGACAATTTTATATTTTACTTTTTTAAAGTATTTTCAATGTTTTTAAAACTTTTATTAGAAGTTGTTTTTTCTCTATTTACAAATACTATTTCAGCACTGAATCAATTTACCATAGTTCATTTAAGAATCTACTGTGTTAAAATTGGAGTTGTTTGAATTTTTTTTCTGCCAAAAATAATATTGAGATTACAACCATGGTGCAAAAATAATTTTCTGAAATTTAAAACAGATAACTAGAAATGAATATAATTGGGTCAAAGATTATGAACTTTTGACTCAACCCACATTGCATAAAGCCACACCACATTCCATGCCCGCTGGCCGTGTACACAGGAGATGGCTTATCCTGCTAGTTTCACCTGATACTTTTCAAGTCATTTGAATCTTCAAGTGCTTTTTAAAAAAACGGGCTATGTAAAAGTTGAAATGACCTCAGATGTGCTTCCTGTATGCAAAACATCCAACTAATGAGCTGAGCGTATTCTTTTTATGCTCTCGCACCTGCAGTAATAACCGCAATAACCACTCCTCCATTCGAAGATACTGTATTTCAGAGAGCTTATAGACAAGGCCACAGATCACGGTGCTAGCACTGGAGGGGCGGTCAGTGGAGGGCTGACTGATGAGCTGTGGTTCTATTAGAGATCCTCTGTCCCCTTTGTGTAGCAGGCAGGAGGCAGACATTATTATCCACATTTTATACCAAAAAATATACTCAGGATTAGGGAAAGTCAATGATATGTGTTAGTGGCTGTGCCTTTCACAGTCTTCTTCCTCCTCTTATGGAAAGCAATCCACCGTCAGGTTTTATTCATTTTTATTAGGCATTTATTTTTTTAGGGTCCTGAATGACTTTCATGTCAAAGAGAAGAAAAAAATAATACAAGGCTGGGCAGATCCGTGAACAGCACTGATCTCTGAGTATTGAAGACCAATGAGGTGCTTCAGAAATGGCCCCTGTGTACTTTGTTATTTGCCAGAGAAATCTCTCCTGGGTGTCTCTTGTGATGTAAAAGCTTAAGAGTAGAATTCTTGTCTTTGGTGTGAGAAAGGAAGGAGGGCAGCGAAGGGCAGAGTGTGGAATCCCACTGCCCCCTGGCTCCCAGCGGCTCCTGTCTCTGCATCTGGCTGGCAGGCTCTCCTTCTGGGTTGAAGGAGAAGGCAATGAGTGCTGCAGAGGGTCAAAGCGCTTCCCCAGAAACTCAGACCTTTGTTTCCAGTGGCTCTTGTATTCCTTCAAGGTGAATAGAAACTTTTATGTGAGTGTTTCAAAACTATTATAATCAGCTTGTCCTACATATAAAAGTTTGCTTCCCATTTTCTCACTGGTGTGGCCTCTTTTCTAACCAGACCCGGATTACTCGCTGTTTCTGGAATTCACTCCATGCACATCCTTCTCTCAGCCTTTGCATGTTGTGTTTCTCCCATGCCAGCCGAGCTGTCTTTTTTCTCCTTTACCTCTTCCCTGACCCAGCCCCAAACTAACCATCCTTCTTCAAACTCACTGGTAGGGTTCACATTCTGAACCAGAGTAATGCTCAAAATATTCAGCAGGTTCTCAGAGGTAAAGCAGGGTCCTGGAGCCCCCAGGCTATGCTAACCCAGAAACCTGGAGTTGCTACATTGTAGGGAGGCCTAGAGGGCACTGGAAGACAGGCAGGCAAACCCAGGTTTCAGGGAGCCACTAGGAGCTTGGGACCAGTGGCTACATATCAAGTAATGTGGAAGGCTGAAATTGTTAAAAATGGAATCACCATTAGTGCAAGCCTGTATGAACCTGCTGCATATCCTCCATGCCTTATCAACTCCAGGCATTGTGGAGCACAGTGCTGAGAAAAACTGTAGGGCTGTATTCAGGGTGGATAGAGAAGGCTACTGTAATCTGTAAGCAGTGTCTACCACGGGGTAGGGCAGTGGGGAGTGTTGAATGTGCTGTCTGCCCACCCTGTCCAAGTGCGCTCCTTGTCCCACCTTCTCCTCGGAGCCCCTTTCAGACTCTCAGTTTCATAATACCTTTCTTGCTGTGAATTTCATACGTATACAACATGGCATAACTTAGCATTTGAGTCATTATTGTCATTAAAATGTAGTTATTGAACATCTACTGTGTTTACAGAAAACGATCCTTCTTTTCAAAGAGAAGCATCCTCTCTGATCTTAGAAATTACACACCTGGCATGGTCTTACCTTTGTAGAACTCAGAGTTCATAGCAGATGCCCTGGCCTTGGCCATCCCCTCTGACCTTTCTGCTCTCCTGGCCACCATTTGACAGCCACCCTTCCCCTTTTTATCTCATTTGCCCTTATGGTTTGACCCTTACTTTTTGTTTGTTTCTCCATCTTGATCACTCATCACAATTCTGGTTTCCCATTTGGTTTTTCCACTTCCTTTCTTTCACCACAACTCCAGCCTGTGGATCCTGACTCTACTTCCAACTACCACAGTCACAGCCACTGCACCCAGTGGCAAGACTCAAACATAGCTTACATGAGTTAGAAAGGAGAAATCACAGGGATAGTAGGTTCACGAAAGACTTTATGTAAGTGCAGGAACTTGGCCTGGACATGGTAGATGCAAAAGCTCAAGGTGGGGCTGTGGGAAACAACAAGCTTTATTCTAGTCTATTTCTTTGCAAGAGTTATTCCTGTTACCCTAAGTATATAAAAGAAACACGCTTTTATGTCACTCATGGTGTTAAATATGTGATATAGGGTCAGGAAATGTATATGGATGAAGGCACTAGGTGTTGAGGAAGAGAATAATCTTTGAAGGAAGTAAAATTAAATCCCAGCCTTACCTCACAATGGATACAAAATTTAGATAAAATTTTTTAAGCTGTCTCTGCTTCAGTGTCCTTCATCTACATGGTAGAGATAATAATGCCTACTTTACATATATAGAGTGACTCCTAGGATATTGTAGGCATTGAATCACTAAGAGCTGATAATATTATCATAATTATTTTTATAGCCTCACTCTGCTCGCTGTTTCTTCTCACATGTTCCCCATGAAGACCATAGTCCTGTGGGTAATCTCTAGCCTGCTCGATAAATGGCCTTTTAGAAGTACAACACTAAAGGTTATAGATCAGTGATTATTAGTATTTTATAGGGCATACACCCCTTTAAGAATATAATTAAAACTATGAACACATTTTACTTCACATAACATTTTTGAATCTTCGTTGATGCCTGTGAAGCTCATCCACGGACAGCAGCCCAAGAACTCCAGGTTAAATTTTAGACAAGGAAACATTTATATGTAAAATAAAACTGTGTTTTTATAAATTTCTAATAACCTTCTATAAGTGTTCCTTGTTGAATCACCAGGACACATAGTAAGTAGGGACCGGACACTGGATTTGTTCCATGTGAGCCGGTTTGGCTGGCTTCTTAGAAACACTTCACCTTTTGTCACAAGATTTAGAAGACATCTCTATGTGTCAAGGTCTGAGTTATTAGAAAATGCAAAAAAAAATTATGTCAAAGTGGCTTTCTAGTAGAAGGTAGGTAACTAATAAAACAGGTAAATAGGACTCCAAGTTGTCCAGAAATAGCATGTGCAAAAAATCAGGTAGTTTCTCTAGCTTGAGACAGGGTGGACTGTGAATGCATAAGGACTAGAAATGTTCTCTCTGCCCACCTCCCAGGCTGAGATTCAGGCCTCTTCAAGTAGGTGCAGTTAACCGGCCAGGCGCGGTGGCTCACGCCTGTAATCCCAGCACTTTGGGAGGCAGAGGCGGGTGGATCACGAGGTCAGCAAATCAAGACCATCCTGGCTAACACGGTGAAACTCCGTATCTACTAAAAATACAAAAAATTAGCTGGGCGTGGTGGCGGGCGCCTGTAATCCCAGCTACTCGGGAGGCTGAGGAAGGAAAATGGCATGAACCCGGGAGGCAGAGTTTGCAGTGCGCCGAGATCGCGCCACTGCACTCCAGCCTGGGCGACAGAGCGAGACCCTGTCTCAAAAAAAAAAAAAAGTAGAAGAAGAAGGTGCATTTACCAGGGAACACATAGCATACAGATAGCAAAGAAGCTTGCCGGAAAACTTAGGTCCCCGCTTCCTGCAGAAGCTGACAGCTGTGGGGAGACTGAAGCTGGGGCTCAACCATGCAGACTCCCTGGGCCTCCCACTGAAGAACAGTAATGGAGGACAGGAACCTGGAAGCATCTTCCAGCCTCTGTCACCCTGCAGCGGCCCTCTAGTGCCCCTTATGGACAAAGCATAACATTCAGCCAGTAGACAGAAGAGAAATGTTTGCAGGGTCCAACTCCACTACCATTTGATTGAGCAATTCCACTACTCGGTGTCTACCCAGAGGAAAATAAATCCCTATAAGAGAAAAACACGTGGACTTGCATGTTTATAGCAGCACAATGCACAATTGAAAAAATATAGAACCAGCCTAAATGCCCTTCAACCAAGTGGAAAAGGAAAATGTGGTATATATGAACCATGGAATACTACTCAGCCATAAAAAGGAACAAAATAATGGCATTTGGAGAAACCTGGATGGAATTAGAGACTATTATTCTATGTGAAGTAACTCAGTAATGGAAAATCAAACATAAGATATTTTCACTTGTAAGTGGGAGATAAGCTATGAGGATGCAAAGGTATAATCATAATATAAGGGACTTTGGGGACTTGCTGGGGAGGGTGGGTGGAGGGTGAGGGATAAAAGACTACAAACTGGGTGTAGTGTACACTGCTTGGGTGACAGGTCCATCAATATCTCAGAAATCACCACTAAAGACTTATCGATGTAACCAAACACCACCAATTTACTCAAAACTATTGAAATAACAATTTTTTACAGGTAAAAACAAAATGCAGGGCAAAGAAGAGTGGCTTTGGAACTGAACTTCAGAATAAATAACTGGCATAACTGCCAATCTCTTTTCTTCTTTTAAAAATTTAGGTTAAAAACTAGAGACCTTGGACATCTGGAAAAGAGAGTTGGGAAGACAAAAGGAGACATACACATATTCACGGTTTCATATGTCACCTGATCACAGTTTTATGCAATACCAGCATGTCTCACAAATGTATGAAGTCCAAAACCACAAATATAAGTCTAGGCTCTTGTAATTAGTAAAATGTCAATTTATTTAACTTTGTCATTATGTATATGCTCCATAAAAAATAGTGAAACTACTACTTTTATTATGGGCCCGTGTAATTTATTACATTAAAATGCATTTCTCATACTCAAAAAGTTTGGAACACTGTATAGGTGGACATGAATTAGAAGTACTGTAATAATTTACCTGTCTACATGAAGATTTACTGTAATTCTCACAAAAACTTATTCATATTTAACCTAAAAATTGTTTTACATAGCTTATTCTCTTCCGCTGAAATTGTTTTATTTCCCTGCCATTTCCTTCTATGTTTGTCTAATACCTTAGTTCAGCTCATCACGCTAACAGTACATCCACCCATGGGATTATCCAGTATCCCCCATGGTGGCTAGCGATTACTTCAGTATTTTCCCTGATGCTGTAACAAGGTCCAAAATATGCCCTGCGTCAGCCTAGGAAGCAAGCCCTCTGAAGCATATTATATTTGTCCCCAAGGCATCAGGGAAATTCAGTAGCTAAATAAATATCTTATCTTTAAAAATATTAATGATACTTTAAGTATAAAAAATAACAGATTGACTAGGTCTTTAAGAATGTGGCTGTGAGATAAGGAACAAAGCTAAATGAACATACAGAGCCTTCACAAGCCGCATTTGATGTGTCTGACAGAGATTTCGTATCCAAACAAATTTTAGGGAGAGGGTATGCTCTAAAACCCATCATTTACTTCATTTATATGTGCCACATGGTGGTTGCCTGTAAGGACAGTATGTTTGTGCAGCTGAAAATCTGATCTTTGTTACAGAAACTTCAATGCTAGCTTCCCAAGGTAAATGGAAGATCCAGCAGCCCCAGAAGATGACTTTGGTAGAGGATTATATGTACCCATGCACATGAAATGAGCTTCTAGGCAAGCTCATTCCATGTGTATGGGTACATATAATCCTCCATATTGCAATAATAATGAATGCTTTCTCTATAGGCTTCTAGTAAACTAGAGTGCATTTTATCAAACTTTTAATTCCTTACGACGACTGGCAAAGACCAAGAAAATCAAGGCTTTTTTTTCCCCCATGTTTTTACCCACAAAATCGAATGCTTATACTAGGATTCGACAATCCACGACATTTGGGTAAAACTTCCAGCTTGTGACCCAAAGACTTTTGCAACCCTCATGCACACTACAGGAAGCAGTCAGTCTCCATGATTCATAAGAGTCCAGAGATCATTAGGTCTAAGACTGCTCTGGAAAAGTACAAGAATCACAGTCTTCTCAACAATGTAACTCAACAAGCAAACTATAAGCCAATAAATATCTTGTAAATCACATTGCATTACCATTATTCATGAAAAAATAATACTTATAGATGATAGGAAATTGTGTAAACACAGAAAAGCAGAAAGAAAAGAAGTCACCTGCAATTTTATCAAAGCAATCATAAATACTATACAGGTGTAGATTTTTTAGTCTTCATTTCAAAAGGACTATTTTGGTGTAATTTTGTGTAATTCCTTTTCTTGTTATCAGTATTCGGCAATGAAAATAACGTGTTAAACATTTATTACATGCCAAATATTGTGTCAATTGATTTTTACATTTATCTGTTTTAATCCTCAGAATAACCTTATAAAGTGGATAGCTCTTTGTGGTTTCAGTTTGGGAAAAATGAGGTTCAGTAACATTAAAGTAACTTCCCCAAGATACGTAACTAGCATGTGATAGAATCTGCTTTCCATTAGTGGCCTTTCTAATGCCAAATCTGTGCTTAGCTGCTATGATATGCTTAACACACATTTTATATTTTACTCTAATCACTGAGTTTCTAAATGTTAACTAAAATGAAACTACATTATAAAAATGGTGATCAATAAATGTTGAATAAGTGAATGCATTTTTAATAAGAAGAGAAATGAGTAATTCGAATTTCCTGTAAAGAAGTGAGCACACTACAAATTGGAGGTGCATAGTAAATATTCGTTGAAGCTTATGTTGTGATGATTATACCAAGATGAACTTGAAGGATCTGATGAAATGTGAAGAAGAATGTCTTCCTAATGGAGCATCTTCTCATAGAAGGCTGATCCTCTCTGTAACTATAGATCTCCGTATACACTTAAGAGATCTATTGCACAGTCTGACTCTTAGCTGCCTGGAGATAGAGTGTTTGAAGACTATTTTCAGGTGTCTCCCTCCACTAAATGTTTTCTCCTTCCCTGATTCAGCAGAGGTGGCATGACCTAATTAAAAAGAGCACTGTGTGTGTCAGAAGATGTGGCTTCTCCAGTCAATTGGGCCACTACATAGCTAGTGGAATTCATTGTGTAAAGTCCACAGTTAACTTGTTCTTTCTGATGCTTTCCATGATTGAGAATTACGTCCTCTGGAAAATGTCTAAAATACTTTTCAACTCAGCGATTTCATTAAGAAAAACTATTAAAACTCCTTCTATTACTGTATTAGTCTGCTCTCACTGCCAAAACAAAATACCACAGACTGTTTGACTTACACAACAGAAATTATTTTCCCACAGTTCTGGAAGCTGGAAGTCCAACATGAAAATGTCAGCAGGGTTGATTCTGAGGGCGTCTCCCTCGGTGTGTAGACGACCCTCTTCTCCCTGTCTTCCCATGGTCTTCCCATTGGGCATGTCTGTGTCCTAATATCATTTTCTTATAAGGACACCAGTCATGTTAGATTAGAGTCTATCCTAACAGTCTCATTTTAATTTATTCACTTCATGAAGTGTCCTGTTTCCAAATACAGTCACATTCTGAGGTACTGGGGGCTGGGCCTTCAACACATGAATTTAGAGGAAACAATTCAATCCACAACAATTAGACTCTGCAAACCATCTACAGCGCTTGTGTGAGCAGTCTCTAAGACCTCTCCTCCAACTCCACTTCCTAAAACAAAACTATAATATAGGATTTTCAGCTCCATGAAGTAGTCAGGTATCCAGATCCTTCTGTCCCTCTGCTTGGCCATTCCAACTCTCTATCTTCCATTCTGAGGGTCCCAATAGGCTGCTGGAGCTTGAGGTATTCTATCTGCATGCCAGGCTGCAGAAGAAAGGAAGAAGTGAAGGCAAAGGGGATATTCCTCCCAGCTGAGTCAGCTCCCTTCAAGGAGCCTTCCAGGGAGTCCCATCCAATGCTCCTTCCATGCCATGCCTTATGGGTCTGACTTAGTCACCAGAACATACATGTCTGCAAGGGAAGTGGGGAAATGTAGTCATCCAGTTGAGCACATTCTTGCCTCAAACAAATCACTATTTCACTACCAAGAAATAGAGGAACAGGCTGGGTGCGGTGGCTTAATTATAATTATTATGCCTGTAATCCCAGCATTTTGGAAGGCCAAGGCAGGCAGATCATCTGAGAACGGGAGTTCAAGAACAGCCTGGCTAACATGGTGAAACCCCATCTCTACTAAAAATACAAAAATTAGCCAGGCATGGTGGTGTACACCTATAGTCCCAGCTACTTGGGAGGCTGAGGCAGGAGAATTGCTTGAACCAGGGAGGTGGAGTTTGCAGGGAGCCAAGATCGCACCACTGCACTCCAGCCTGGACAACAGAGCAACAGTCCATTTCAGGAAAAAAAAAGAAAGAAGAAAGAGAAGGAAGGAAGGAAGAAAGGAAGGAAGGAAGGAAGGAAGGAAGGAAGGAAGGAAGGAAGGAAGGAAAGAAAGAGAGAGAGAGAGAGAAGAAAGAAAGAAGAAAGAGAGAGAAAGAAAGAAAGAAAGAAAGAAAGAAAGAAAGAAAGAAAGAAAGAAAGAAAGAAAGAAAGAAAGAAAGAAAAAGAAAAGAAGGAAAGGAAGAAAGGCAGACGGGAAGAAAGGGCAGGAATAATAATTAATTTTTTGTATATAACTAGGGATCTCTCCACAATCTCTTCGGACAATAAAGATCAGTATATGAGAGTTATTATGTAAGAAGTAAAACAATTTCTATCTTAGTGTCAAAATTGGCAAAACTGTCATTACTATAATGATGCACTAGATTTGTGTCGTTCAATATGGTAGCCACTAGTCATGTGTAACTATTGAACATTTGAAGTAAGTATGTGTGGTACAAATTGTGATGTGTTTTAAGGCATCCCAGATTTTTAAGATTTCATATAAAAGTAAAATAATTTTATATAATTATTACGCAATGTTTTTAATACTGATTGTATATTTAAATAATATTTGCATCTACTGAGCTAAATAACCCTGTATTAAAATTTAAGTTGTTAATCTGTTTTTTAAAAAATTTTTTTAAAATACTGCTACTAGAAAATTTTAAATTAATTATGTGGTATGCATTATATTTGTTAGACAGCATTGACCTGGGATATCACCCCAAATGTCAGTGTTTCAGTAGCAGATTTCCTTTTACTTTTTTATTTTAAAACATTTAATTGAAAAACAAAGATAGTATATATATTCAAGGGGTACAATGTGATAATTTGATATACATATACATTGTATAATAATTACCACAATCAAGTTAATTAACACAACCATCATCGTCTATGCTGTAAATTAGATCCCAGGAACTCGTTTGAACATCTTATAATTGAAAGTTTGTACCCTTTGATTAATGTATCTCCATTTCTCTTACCCTCTAACCCTGACAAGTACTGTTCTATTCTCTGCTCCTATGAGCTTGACCTCTTGAATTACCACATATTTGTCTTTCTATGTCTGGTTTATTTAACTCAGCATAATGACTTCCTGATTTATTCATGTTGCCACAAATAGTATGGTTTTCCTCTTTCTTATATATGTATGTGAATATATATATTCTTATTTATGAATGTATATATATATATACACACATATATGGAGAGAGAGAGAGAGAGATGTCACACATATATGGAGAGAGAGAGAGAGAGCGATGTCACAATTTCTTTATTATCTGTTGAGGGACACTTAGGTAGTTCTCATGTTTTGGCTATTGTAGATAATGCTGCAATGAACATGAGAGTGTGCATATCTCTTTGAGATACTGATTTCATTTCTTTCAGATGTATACCCAGAAGTGGAATTGCTAATATGGCAGATCTACCTTTGGGTTTCTAGGGAACCTCCTTGTTGTTTTGCATAATGCCTGTACCAATTTACATTACTACCAACTATGTACAAGCATTCCCTTTCTCTACATTCTCACCAATACTTGTTGTATCTTTTTTTTTTTTCTTTTGGATAGCAGCCATCCTAACAGGTATGAGATAATACCTATTGTGGTTTAAACTTGCATTGTGGTTTGGATTTGCATTTCCCTAAACAATTAGCAATATGAATACCTGTTGGCCACTACAATGTCCTCTTTGGAAAAATCTCTAATGAAGGTCTTTGCTGTTTTTATTAGATTATTTGTTTTTTTTTGTTTGTTTTGTTTTTTGCTATTGAGTTATATTATGTGTTCCTTGCATATTTTGTATAGTACCCTCTTATCAGATAACTAGCTTGCAAATGTTCTCTCCCATTCTGTAGGTTGCCTTTTCATTCTGTTGCTTCCTTTGCTGTGCAGAAGTTTGTTAGTTTGATGTAATCCCACATGTCTATTTTTGCTTTTGTTGCTTGTATTCTTAGTGTAATATCCAAAAAGTCATTGCCTAGACCAATGTCAAGGATATATTTATCTATGTTTTCTTCTCAGAGTGTTATGGATTCAGGTATTATATTTAAGTCTGTATTACATTTCAAATTAAGCTTTGTGAGTGTTATAAGACAAGGACCTAATTTCATTCTTTTGCAGGTGGATATCCACTTTTCTCAACACCACTGGTTGAAGAGACTATTCTTTCACCACTGTGCAATAAGTTTATTTCTGAGTTCTGAGTTCTTTGTTCTATTGATCTATGTGTCTGTTTGTATGCCAGCATCATACTGTTTTGAGTCCCATGGCTTTGTGGTATACCTTGAAATTAGGAAATGTGGTGCTTTCAGCTGTATTTTTTCCTCGAGATTACTTTGGCTATTTGAAGTCTTTTTCGGTTTCATACAAATGTAAGGACTTTTTTTATTCTACTTCTATGAAGACTGTCATTGGAAATTTGATAGGGATTATATTAAATATACAGATGATTTTGGGTAGTATGAACATTTTAACAATGTTTATTCTTATGACTCATGAACATGGGATATCTTTCCATTTTGATGCTATTATAAATGAGATTGCTTATTTTATTTTCAAATAGTTTGTTAGTGTATAGAAATTCAACTTATCTTTGTATGTTGATTTTGTATCTTGCAACTTTATAGAATTTATTTATTAGTTCTAGTAAATTTTTGGTGGCTTCCTTATGATTTTTTAATATATAATATCATGTCATCTACAAACATAGATAATTTACTTTTTTCTGATTTGGATTTTTTAATAATTTTACTTTTTCTTGCCTAACTTCTTGGGCTGGGACTTCCAGTACCCTGTTGAATAGAGGCAGCAGAAGTGGTTTGTCTTGTTTCTGATGTTAGATGAAAAGCCATCAACCTTTAATGTTAAGTATGATGTTAGCTACAGGTTTGTCTTATATGGTCTTATATAGCCTCTACTATGTTGAGATACATTCCTTCTATACCTAAATCATTAAGAGTTTTTTCATGAAGGGATGTTGACTTTTGTCAAATATTCTTTTCTGCATCTATCAAGATGATTGTAAGATTTTTATCCTTAATTCCTTTAATTGATTTGCATATGTTGAGCTATGCTTGCATTGCAGCCTCTCTTTATTTAATTTTTAATTAAAAATATTTAATTATTATTATTATTGTTATTTTGAGACAGAGTCTCACTTTGTCACTCAGGCTGGGGTTCAGTGGTGCGATCTCAGCTCACTGCAACCTCCTCCTCCCAGGTTCAAGCGATTCTCCTGCCTCACTCAGCCTCCCGAGTAGCTGGGACTACAGGCGTGTGCCACCATGCCTGGCTAATTTTTTTATATTTTTAGTAGAGACGGTGTTTCACCACGTTGGCCAGGATGGTCTCAATCTCCTGACCTCGTGATCCGCCTGCCTCGGCCTCCCAAAGTTCTGGGATTCCAGGAGTGAGCCACTGCATCCTGCCTTAATTAATTTTTTAACTTAAAAGTACTTCATTAAAGATAATTACATATGTTCCTTCCTGTGTTATAAATATTACTGATTAAATTGAGAAGTTGACTTCTATAACATACTCATTATTGGGCTGAAAATTTGTTTTATTTTCCAGGCCAGTTGATGGTACTTTCCCTTCACACACACTTGCTATTTTTTCTATTTTTACTCAAGAACAAAGGTACTCATATTTTCAGAGCTAAGAATATTTATTCCTGATTAAAGTAAATTTAGTCTAGAAAAGCAGCATATACTTGTATGTGAAGTGGAAAGTTGTTTTGTTTGTGGGCTAAAAAAAAGCGGTTTGGAGACAAAAGAAAACCATAAACACACACACACACACACACTCCACTTCCTTTAGCCTTGTGTGTTAGTAAGGGTTCCCTAGAGAGAATCAATAGGAGACTGTGTGTGTATGTTTGTGTCTGTGTGTGTGTGTGTGCCTGTGTGTGTGGGTGGGGGGGTATGGGAAATGATTCACATGGCTGTTAAGGCTGAAAGGACTCACAAGAGGCCATTTGCAAGCTGGAGACACTGGGATGTTTATAGTATGACTAACTCCAAGTTTGAAGGCTGGAGAACCAGGGAAGCCAACAGTGTAACTCTCAGGCTGAGGCCAAAGTCCTGAGAACCCAAGGGGGTGGGATGCACCAGTGTAAGACCTAGAGGCCAAAGGCTGAGGAGCCTGGAGTTGTTGTTCAAGGACAGGAGAGGAAGAGTACATCCCAGCTCCTGCAGATAGATGAATATGTTCATTTTTTCTCTGTTTTTGTTCTCTCTAGGCCCCTAGCAGGTTGGATGGTGCCTGCCAACCCTGAGGACAGATCTTCCCCTCCTAGTCCACTCAGACTCACATGTCTCTGGAAACACCTTCACAGAGACACCCACAAATAATGCTTTACCAGGTTTTTAGGTATTCCTTAATTTAGTGAAGTTGACACCTACATTTAACCATCACACCTTACTATTATAATGACTTGTTGCTTTTGCCTTATGTGAGTAGACTAGACGCATAACTAAAGATTGCAGTAGAGGAGACAAGCAACTCTGAAATTATGCAAGAATAGAAATCATTTGAAAAGTAGTAGTCATTGGGTTTCAAATCTAGATGCTTCTATTCCTACCTGGATTAACTGCTATTATTTCTTTCAGTAATCTACACTAATTTCCTAATAGCAATTACTGATCCTGAATATTTTTGTCATGAAAGCCTTCAGATGAATTCACATACAGAAAACTGTTTAACTGAAACTCCTAGTATAAAGCTATACCTCTTTATTTTAAATGCATTGGAAATACAAAATATTTTAAGTATGGAAATAAAAGTTGCCATAATGCCACCACCCAGAAAGAGCCACTATTTAGTATATTAGTCATGGTTCTATGCCTACATATTTATATAGGTATATTTCACCTGATTCATATGTGAAAATTTGTATTCTATTTGTTCAATTTAATGTTATAAGCAATTTTCTTGCTTGCCATAAACATCGCTACTAGTGGTGGAAAAATAGTTTTTCATATACATATACCATAATTTACTTAAATATTTCTATAATTTCAGATCCAGTTTTGTATTATTATAAATAATGGTTCTCAGTGTGTAAATCTTAGTCCAATTTCAAATTATTTCCCGAAGACTTCTAGAAGTGAAAGTAGAGTAAAAAAATAATATTTTTGAGCTTCTTGATTCATAGTTCCAAATAGCTTTGTGCAATATTTGCTAATGGATATTAAAAAGTAGATTTGGGGGGGCAAAAAAAAAGAAGCAAAGACAAGAGACCATCTCTGAAGCCAAAGGCAGCATGTGGCTCTAGTAGTTCCCTGTTTACTGGTGCCTGTGCATAGGCAGCTGCTGAGAGGCCAGCGGAGAGGCCATGCAGGGAACCATCTTCCAGCCTGTCCATGCACCATGGCCATTAGCAGGGCCTTCCTTCCAATTCTAAAAATGTGTCTCTCCTGGATGTCTCTCAAATGAAACCCCAATGTACATGATCTTTATCCTTGGAGGCCTCCTTTGGCAGAAGCAGAATGTTGCCTGTTCATAGTAATGCCACGTGTTTAGTTTCACTTAAATTCCTAATATGCATTATGGACTTCTTTTCAGTACTTGTCCTTTCCAGTTTTCTCTTCCTCCATGCAAGTCCTATTCCCAGCTTCACTCCCTTCCCTGTTTTCTCTTCCTCCACCCAAGTCCTATTCCCAGCTTCACTCCTTCTTACTTGTCCTACAAAGCTCAAATCCAAAGGCACCTCATAAAGCCCTGTTACAATGCTTTGTTACATGCTCTTCCAGCAGAATACACATCTCCTTCATGGCACTTGGTCATAGCTGTGATGACATGTTCCATGACCCTTATCCTACTGCCATGTAAGCTCTAGGTGGGCGGGTCTGAGTCTGTCTCACTCCTTCACTGTATCTTTTGTCATGAGAATCAAGGTGGCCCATATGAACTGCTAAATAGAGAACTGCTAAATAAGTCAATAAAAAAATGAAGGAGCCTGTCTTTCCCAAAAATGAAAAAGAGCCTTAATTTGATTCCCGAGTCTCCCTGAGTTTGTGTATAGGAACGTAGCTTGAGCTCACAGGGCAGTCTTTTCCCTACATTTGCTGACAGCATGCCAGTCAGTGCTGGTAGTTCTCAGACAAATCAAATTAGAAATGGTTGTACTCATTTGGAAAATCAAGAACTGGCTTTGAAATCTTTCCCCGCAAATTAGATTGAATCAAGATCATTTTCTCCAGCTTATAAATGCTTGATTGGCTTTGTTTGATGCCTCATGATTGAAGCTCAGCTTTGCACTGCTAGCTTTATTTTTTACTCACCAGGGTGTTGTGGTTTCTAGATGATGATGAAAAACAAAACAAACACCCACAATGAAAAAGTTTTTGTAAATAACAGCTCAGCACAGTAATGTAACCCTTGGAAGTGTCACACATAAGAAACTTGAAAAATAGCCAAGGTAAGCAGAACTTCAAGCTGGGCCTGCTGTATTCTCTTCAGGTCTTAAAAATTAGTTTCCTGGAGTGGCGGGACAACCACACCTGACTTATTATTTCCTCTCAGGAATAATGAAGGATGTGCCAGGACCTCACTGTCCCTACAGTGGAGGAGTCTCAATGGGAGTAGACTGTCTGTCTGCCTTCCATCTTCCTCACCAACCCATGCATCCCCTTTCTCTGGCTTCTGCCTTAGTCACCAGACTGGATTCAGATGCAGTCTCCTTTCAGTCGTAGCCTATCCACAGCTACCTGGATCTATAACCTCAGGTCTTTTTTCAACAAAGAGAAGTCCCTTATTCTTGTTTTATTCTTCCCAGGTGACTCAAGGTCAGACCAGAGCTTTACTGTTGAGCTGATAAGCAGTGTTTGAAGCAGTGGTGACAGCCTGGTTGAGAATCCACGAGAGACCATGGATCTTGCATGGTCTTCACATGCTTTTTATTTATAGCTTTTTTTATATTCAGGTTTTCATTTAAAGCAGAGCAGCCAACAACTTTCTGGAGTCTTCCACAAAATAGCTAAATGGCTTGAGTCACTAATAGTAAATAGTAATAGGTGTCTTTGGGTAGTGAAATGAGAGTGTGCTTGAATATCCTAAATAACTGGCCAATGTTTGACTAGAGGTATAATTCCCACTAATAGAAATACCTCTGAGCCATTTATCAGTGATGGTTCACTTTAGCATAACCTATTGTCTATGCAGCCAACATAGGGTTGGCAAGTAAGTCAGTAAAAGTCTTGAAAGAGCACGGACTCCTAGCAGAGATATAAGGCAAAGCCAGCATCCAAATGGGAAATTCAAGCAGAATTGTCTTTTGTTGCTAAGTTCTAAAGTTTTTCATGTACATCAGTGACCTCAAGTGAAATAACCAAAGGATTATGTTTAATCATATAGCCAGGAAATGAGTACAAATAAAGCCATTTGTTAAGAATGTCTCTTTTCTCATTTCTTATAGGTACTTGTTCTAGCTTAGTAAATTATGGTTTCTATGCCACATGCTGAGACATGGCTAAAATACCCAGTGACCAATGAACATACGAGAGTCCAGGTTTAGGAATGTTTGACTAACATGGAGGCTTGAGCTCCCTGTTCAATACATTTCAGTCTATTCTCTCTATTATACAATCACATTCAGACCACTGCAGTGGTTCCATCCTTGTGTCTATCAGCAGAGCAGCATCTTCTGAAGTTGTTCGTCTGTGTAGCGGATAAGTGTAAATTCATTTGATTCGTTCTGTAGTCACATGACAAAGACTTAAATACTACTGTGTTCTCTGTGTCAAAAGTCTTGAGGAAGTAAACTTTCTGCCTGCCATGACACTCCTGTCCATCAGTCATGATATGATCATGGTAATTATGCTATTACTGCAATATCTCCTTCTGGATGAGTTTCTCTGCCACAGAGGAAAGCTTTTAGGTGGATGGGTTTTATTGGATTTCCATCAGCCTATGGCACACTTCTGGTTTGGTGGCAGAATGGCCTGAATACGTCTGCAAGGAAGGTGCTGCTTAGGAACTTGATTCTCTCTCACTGTTTCCCTCTGGTTTTCATTGCATAGTCCCTGAACTGGCACCTGTCTAAGTGGCTGCATATAATTTCTCCCATTTTATCTTCTGCAAGAAAGTTGCAACTATTGTAGTTCCTCATACAGCTCAGCATTAATCTAGCTTTCTCTTTGTGAAATATTTTAGGCTACAGTTTCTGAGGAGGAGGAGGGGAGGGGAAAGCATAATCAGTCAATTGGTTATTATACTCTTGTAAGTGTGTTTTAAAATATCAGGCTTCTTATTCACTTTTTAAATAGAGATTGGGTCTCATCATGTTGCCCAGGCAGATCTCAAACTCCTGGATTGAAGAGATCCTCCCACCTCAGCCGTTCAAAGTGCTGGGATTACAGATGTGAGCTACCACGCTTGGCCTTCTTATTTCTTTAACATGTAAAAATGTATCATCTTTTGCTCACTTCCTTTTTATTTTAATATACTTATCATGGATTGTGATTATTGCCCTCTTTCCTGCATCAAGACAGGAATTATTAAGGACGAGGCTTAAGTTTCCCTCTTTATAGCCTGAATCGTTCAAAGAAAAAGTCTTCTAAAACGTAAATACTTGGTTACACTTCTCATGCCAAAAACAGAGTGATTCAGATGATCCCTAAATCCTCTCCAAAGACAAGACAGATGGTAAAGATATGGGTCTTGAGTCTCAGACACCCTAGGTTAGGGGAACAAGTGGGGGTATTAGGGCCCTCCAGTTCAATAGCCTCAGGTTACAAAAAAGAAACCTAAGCCTCTAGAATTGACTCACCTCTGGCCACCCAGAAAAGTGTCAGAACTGGGAAAAGAGAAAGTAAGCCAGGAGCAATGCTAGATACATTGCACGTGGTCTCATGTGGTCTTAAATCATCCCTCTACTATTATTCCCCAGATCATGAAGGAAACAATGAGGACCAGAGAAAAGCATGTTTTTTTTCCAGTAAATATTTCTAACAGGAATCTAGTTCTGCCTAAATTTAACACTCTCACTTCTTTCAGAATTCAGAGCAAGATGCTCCATACCAAATTGTAAACCTATTATGTAAGGCATAGGCAGTTATCAAAAAGTAGCTAATTATTACAAGGCAGTATAAAAAATATAATAGATTTCCACAGGTAGCACACACCACCAGAAGCCCATGGAGAAGGCAGCCATCGTGGGATGGATGTCAGGAAAGGTCTGGGCATGGGCAAGCACAGAAGGCTTACTGGGCCCTGCAGGGCAAAAGTGGGGATGGAGGGTGCAGAGGAATGAAAAGGTCATGCCTGGTGGAGGAAGGAAGGCACAACGTGTGTCTAGAGGACAACTTTGCTGTTAGTGTATCTCTTCACTCTAGTGAGGGTAGTGCTGATGACCAGAGACACAATTCAAGGGAGGTGATGGTCTATCAGTAGTCAGCAGCCATCTGTGCTTTCCTGTTTGAAATCCACTGTGCTCTCAGAGAAGAATGGGAACCATGCTTGCCCCTCCAGCCTCTTCCTCAGTCAGCACTTTCTATCAATTCTACCGGCAAATTTCTCATGGATCTGTTTTATTTTCTCACTCTCCCACATTGCTATTGGTATTAATCACGGTTCTCCAGAAAAGTAGGGCCAGGATCTCTATATATGTGGAATACATATATGAAAGAGAAATAGATTTGAAAGAGAGATTGAGATTTATAATGAAAAATTGGCTCACTGGACTACAGAGTATGGGAAGTCTCATGATCTGCAGACCTAGGAAAGTCAGTGCTGGTCTGTGTTTGAAGGCCTGAGTACTGGAAGGTGTAAATCCCAGCCTGAATGCTGGAGAAGATGAGATGAAATTTCGCGAAAAAGCAGGGAGGAAGGAAACAAAAAAGTACAAATTCCTTCTTCTTGTGCATTTTGCTCTATGCCCTCAATGGAGGGGATGATACCCACCCACATTGGAGAAGGCACTGTACTTTGCCAAGTCCACCAATTTTAATACTAATCTCATCCAGAAACACACAGGGCCAAACCCAGAAATAATGTTTAATCCGGGCACCGCATGGCACAGTCAAGCTGACCAGGGAAAGACTGTAGTGGGTCTCTAGAGAAGTGTTGAAAAAACAAAAACAATTTTCTTTACAATTGTTAGAGAAGATAAGGGGGGCTACTAAATGGGGTCTTATAGTAGGAGGAAAGATTGGGCTCAGCTCTGAATACAATAAAGAAAAGTGGGGATTTATAGCCAAGGAGTAGGGTGGGGGTCAGTGAATGGAAAATTACTTAGAGGTAGGGTACTTCTTTGATAAACTAGCCCAACAGGAGCTTTGTTGAAGGCAGGCAAGTGTGATAATATATCCAAGGAGGTGAGACCAAGGTGGGAGGTTTTGGTATACTGACTCTGCAGAATTCTTGCTGAAATTGGAAAAAATGGGCCATGGACAGAGTCCATACGTCACACCTAGTCCAAGGGAGGACTCAGAGGAGCCTGACTAGAGTTAGATCAAGGAAAGGGTCTTTTGTCAGAAAAAAATAGACATTGTTTGGGGATCCCTAGGGGCAAACATCTACTCCATCTTTGGCCCAGCACATCTGAACATCTTGGCTGTTGGAGAAGGGGCATGTATGAGAGTGACAATATAGGGCACTAAGAACTACCATCTTAGGAATAATAGGAGACATACACTTGGAGGGACCAGTGACTTGTGGCAGTTGCTGCCCTGGGGAGGTCCCATTATCATCTGAAACGGCAGTCACAGTCAGACAGAGGAATCCAGGGTTCAACTGGAGCTTTGAGGGTGTGTTAAGGAAAAGCACTCAGACCCCAAGGATTTCGTTCCTTCCTTGAAGAGTGACTTCCCTTTTGGACAATGAAAGACCCTGGAGTTCTTATAAGATATAGGGAGGAAAAAAAGGGCCCATGGCAGCTCACTGACTTCCTTTCAATCTCACTTATGAGGTCAAGGCCAGTGGTTTTACCTTGAAGGTTTGATCAATGCACCCTTCCTTGCCAGGCACACTTTGTACCAATTACAGTAAATTAGAGTAACTACATAAAGTGAATTTAATTACTATAGCATGCAAAGGATCAGGTCACATTTATGTGTACAATTAACTAATCCGTGTGCTTAGCACAATTTTATAATGCTTGAAAAATCTTGAATGAATGTTGAAATCTTGAATGGAATTAAACATACAGAGGGACAAAGGGGCTTTGGGGAATGAAACTTCCTTCTCGGGAATAGGAGGAATGATATTTGAAGAAAGAGATTAAAAGGTATATGGGGTAGAATGTAGGCCACTGACCATTTGCCATGTCTCCTTTGACACAATTCTAAAGTAATGTCTTCTCACATGGCTTTTCTAAATGGCTGGTGGGAACTTCCTCAAATGCTGTCTTGAGACAGATTCTGGAGACACAAATGGCATTATTGAAAATGGTCAGTCCATGTTGATTTCAAAAGTAGCATTTTTACATGCAGCTCATTTTTCTTTTTTTGCCTCACTTTGGTGAATGGGGGTGGCACCGATGGTCCTTAACACTCTACGTAATTTCTGTCAGCAGTAAGCACAGCTGAGACAGGACTGCCAAAATAGTGGCACACAGCAGCTGTGTGACAGGAAACTGAACTGCAAACACTCACGTGTGCCCAGAGAGCTGGGTCAGATTCTGTGTAGAAGGAATTTCCCATCCACCCACATATTTTCTCTCCTACTTGCCTTTGGATTTGCCCTTAGAGAATATAGTAGAGGCATGCGCTAAAGACAAAGAAGTTTTAGATAGCTGGAGTGGCTGCTTAGGGGCAAGAATGATAGAGGGAAGTGTGAAGGGAATCGGGGGAAGGGAGAGAGAAGCTGGCCTAAGGTGAGCGAGGAAACTGTCCAAGGACAGAAAGCATATCCCAGTGCATTTCAAAGTTTTCCTGCACTCTGTTGAGCTAGGTTTGAATCCCCACTCACAACCTTATCTTAATAGTGACAATCTCTGAAGCGTTTATTTAAAGCCCTTGCTCTGGAGGACCAATCCAGGAACTCCTTAGATTCTGAGCAACCCTGTATTGTGCTCAATAAGTTAAGCCCATTAAACAATGAAATGAAGGGAGACTGAGGAAAGAGAGCCAGGCCTCTGGTCAGATGTGAGCAAACTGATCAAATAAGGAAAGAATCTCAGTTCCTCTAGTCCTCCACTGTCCTGAAGCTGCCTTCCATGGCTGTGATCCAGAGAACACTCAGAAGAGGGCTCGGGTGAAGCTAAACTAGGTTTTAGATAACTCCTGGAAAGGGGATACTTTTGCAACCTCCTATGCCTTTGCCTTCTTCATCTTTGTGAACATCCTCACTCTACACAACCTCAGACTTTGAATGCAGCTGTGCTTTGGCAGATTTGTTTTTACAAAATGATACTGACCTCAGGAAAGGAAAATATAAATAAAAGTTATTACTGCTTCCTAGCTTCTCTGCAGAGCATTTATGATTTGGCTTCTTACAAAAGACAGCCCTACCACAATGAGTTGGCCATCATTGGTGATGTTTTTATTCTTGAAAGGGAATTTACCAGAGATCCAAAAATGCAAATTAAAACAACTGTGAGATACCGAGAGCAACTTGGTGGGTTTTTTTAAATGGTAGCACTCAGTGCAGAGGATGGAGGTATCAGAGATGGTGGCTAAAAGCAAAAGCCTCCAAGTTAGACAAACATGGGTTTGTCTCCCATGTTCCCTGCTAACTAGGCACATGGCTTTTGCTAAGTTATTTATTCTAAGTCTGGTTTGTGCATCCTTTAAACGAAGAAAATAATACATTATTGCATTGTTGCGCAGAATTCACAAGATATGTATGTAAGTGCCTATCCTATTGCCTGGCACAGTGGGGTGATATGTACTGTGGCTGACTGCTTGATGGATATTAAGGGCCTTACCATCTGACACATTAATTAACTTGTGAGGATCTAGCTTGAAGGGAAGAAAACATCTAAACAACTACAACAAATGATTCATGCAATAATATGCTCATAGCAGTGTGACTGATGGATGAATCATTAGAAATGTGCTACTGGTAGAAGTTTGTTTGGGGACTGTTATTCATTTTCAAGAATACGAGACTATCACAAACAAACATGGGACCTACGGATGTTCTTCCAGGTAGAGGTTTTTGGAATCAAACCATTACACTGCTCCGGGACTGAGAACTGTACTATGTATCTAACTCTGCCACCTGGCCACTTCTGTGGAAAGTTAAATTCAGGTAGCCATTCAGGTTAGGGCGTTCCCCTTGTGGGATCCTTACCTTTTTTTGCTATGCAAAGAATAATCTTCTTACTCTTCTTTTGGGTTCGATGCACACTTAATATTCCCCAAGACCAGTCCTCTCTCATTCACTCCTCATTTATGTTATTGAAAATACTTTTACTAAGTTAAATATACGGCCCATGTCACTGCACTGTTTCTAAGTTGGAATGAAAACTATTCATGAAGCATCAGAGGGCTTTCAAGCTCTGCCTCTCCTCACGTTTCCAGACTTACCTCCTTTATGCTACCCGGACCTTCGTGTCCCACTAACTACTTAGAAATGGCAGGTTCCATGGAATTCCGTAGGGATGCTGTTTTGCTAATTTCTTCAAGCCTTTGCACAAACTGTGCTCTTTGCTGAAAACGCTAGTCAAGGTACCCCCACTCCACCCCTTTCTTAATTCCTTCCTTTGTTTTGTTTTCCCTCGCATAACCTTTGCTTGTCCAGTTATTTCTCCTGCCCGGCTCCCGTGGGAGCTGGTATCTATCCCTTTTTTAGCACGTTCCATATTGTGAGCTTGGCACATAGTTGACTTACCATAGGTATTTATATAATGAGTATGTAATTATTTTTACGCCCCTTAGAAAGTGTGGATACTTCCATCCCCCTTCCTTCTGGGACTCTCAGATGGCCCTCTTTGCAGATAGCATTGTGATCCTTAACACATGAACGGAAAACGATCTTGTGAGTGTGTCTGAACAAAGCCGACATTTTTTTCTTCTTTAAGATCTTGCCGCTGAATGTGGAATGATCCTGAAATTAAGGTCAGCTCCAGGTGGTTGTTTATATCAGCTGTCAGATTGCAGAATAAAAAATGGCTTTTATATGTTTGACTTTTATTGTTTTCCAGGGCAATGTCACTTTTTCCTGCTCCGAACCACAGATTGTGCCCATCACATTTGTCAACTCCAGCGGCAGCTATTTGCTGCTGCCCGGCACCCCCCAAATTGATGGGCTCTCAGTGAGTTTCCAGTTTCGAACATGGAACAAGGATGGTCTGCTTCTGTCCACAGAGCTGTCTGAGGGCTCGGGGACCCTGCTGCTGAGCCTGGAGGGTGGAATCCTGAGACTCGTGATTCAGAAAATGACAGAACGCGTAGCTGAAATCCTCACAGGTACTGTCTGCTGACGCTCTGGATCAGCTTCTTGTTTATCCAAGTCGACAAAGGTTGAGGTCCTGACAAAAACACACAGAATCCAAATCTCAGGGATATGGGTTAGCCCAGTATTCACAAATTTACTCCAAGTCTGAAGAGGCAGCATTTTTTTTTTTTTTTTTAAAGATGGAGTCTTGCTCTGTTGCCAGGCTGGAGTGCAGTGGCTCCATCTCAGCTCACTGCAACCTCCGCCTCCTGGGTTCAAGTGATTCTCCTGCCTCAGCCTCCCGAGTAGGTGGGACTACAGATGCACACCACCACGCTCAGCTAATTTTTTTTATTTTTTAGTAGAGACAGGGTTTCAATATGTTGGCCAGGATGGTCTCCATCTCTTGACCTTGTGATCGCCCGCCTCGGGCTCCCACAGTGCTGGGATTACAGGCCTGAGCCACCGTGCCTGGCCAGCATTTTTTTTTCTTGATAGGTAACAAAACAAAACAGTGAATTTAGAATTAGCTATGTCAACTTTGGTTAAGTGCTTAAATTTCTTAGTCTCTTAGCAGTCTCATTGGAAAGATGGGAATAAGAATTCTTACCTGGGAGTATTTAGCACAATCTAGACCATTTATAGAACTCTCTGCTAGGTTCTTTATAAACATGGCATGTATCATACGGAATCTTCACCATGCTCACTGAAGGAAGTTACTATTTTTCACTTAATAAATGAGGAAATCAGAAGTCATGGCAATCACTTCAAAATCCCATGTTCCTAAGTGATGGAGCTGGGATTTTATCCTGAATTTGCCTGACTTCCAAGTCTATATTCTCCTTTTAAACCACATTACCATGGAAGTTTTTATAGCCCCTAAATTCTATTTCAAGTAAAAATCAGTAAATTTAAAACCATTTAAAATATGTATACATATATATTTTAAATGTATTCAGTAAATGCTAGTACATATGGCACCAGGGAATGGGAAAACTTTTAAATGGTTCTCAAATGGCCAAAATTTGGGAAACACTGTTTCATTGCCATGTACTACAGATCTTACTGTCTAGCAATATGCAGCAGGTCTGAGAACAAATTGTATTTTTGGATACCCTGGCTCCTCCAGCTGCTGTTCCTTCAACATGGAGCAGTGGAAGTCTCTCTCTCATTCTCTGTTATGTTACCAATATCTGATGTCCTTCAAGCAGCAGCGTATTTCCTATGTTGACAAATACTTATTGAGGTCAAATCTCACATGCCAAGGATTGGGCAGGGATTGGGCTGTGACATGCTGATAGATGAAGTTCTTTCAGAAGTCTCCCTGAATAAACAATCTGAATAAAAATCTCCCTCTGCTTTTCACCACAGGGCAACATCCATCATGGGTTATACTACAATTTAATTTAGATGCCTTTCTCTCAACTGGACTGCATGGATTTTTTATCCAAGTAGATTAGCAAAAATTGAGTTAAATTGTAAAGGATATGACTTAATAGTTGTCGACCTAAAAGGAAGAAGCCAAGGCAATATTAATATAAGTAGATAGTTTATTTGGGCCAAGCTTGAGTATTGCAACCTGGGAATATAGATTCAACTTGCCCTGAATATATACTCTGCTCTGATTAGCTGCAGTTAGAAGCAGATTTTTAAAGAAGAAAAAAAAAGAGGCAGTTTCTATGTTATCAGAAATTTACATTAAAATCATACCAGCTAAAGATTCCCTGTGCATTGTTCTTTGTATCGCAGATTCCAGGAACAAGAAGATAATGAGTGAGGCAGGTAGTCAGGAAAAAAAAAAAAGACTTTAAACAATTGCCTGGAGCATGGGTGCCTTGAGCTCAGGGGAAGGGTGTGTGACTGAAGTTTCATACTCATGCCTCTCTGGGCCCGATATACTTTGCATCACTCACATAGTTCAGACTGCTCTGAGCTGTTTTTCTTTTCTCATAGTTATGGTCATTGCAGACTGTGGGAGACATTCAAATGTCCATAGGTGAACAAAATGGCCCACTGAACCCCTGAGCATAGCAGAAAGGCCTGAGTCTGGAAGTCAGGCAGTCAAGTTTAAAAGTATTAATATGTTTTCTCCTTCCTTTCCTGTGGCCCTGGATAAACTTTGTCTTATATGCAAAATGAATTGTATTAGTTATCTATAGTTGCATAACAAGTGACAGCAATATTTAATGGTTGAAAACATTATTTATTATGTCTCAGTTTCTGTGGATCAGAAATCCAGGGACAACTTGGCTGGGTGACTGGCTCAGAGTCTCCCATAAGGTCACAACTGATTTGCCAATGGGGACTGAAGCCATGGCAAGGTTCATTGGAGGAAGATCTGCTTCCACACTCACTCATGTGCTCACGCAGGCCTCAGAAAATCCACTTCCACATGTAGGGAAGTTTACATTTTTCCCCTCAAGTTATTTAAGAATAACTTGAGTCTATAAAAGAAATGAATTATAGACAAATTAACAGGAAAAAATGCATACACATTTTATTACATGCACACGTGTGCACAGGAGTCACAAAGACATACAAAATATAAAAGCCCAAAGAAATGGCAGATGATTGATGCTTTTATATCACCTTGAGATTATAGAAAGAACCAGGGTTTAGAGCATGGCCAAAATCATGTTATGGGCCAGGCACGGTGGCTCACACCTGTAATCCTACCACTTTGAGAGGCCAAGGAGGGCAGATCTGTTGAGCCCGGAAGTTCAAAATCAGCCTGAGTAACATGGCAAAACCCCATCTTTACAAAAAACTGAAAATTAGCCGGGCATGTGGGTGCATGCCTGTAGTACCAGCTACTCGGCAGGCTCAGGTAGGAGGATCAGCTGAGCCCAGGGAGGCCGAGGCTGCAGTGAGGCATGATCATGCCACTGCACTGCAGTTTGGGTGACAAAATGAGATCCCATCTCAAAAAAACAAAACAACAACAAAAAACAGGTATGGTAGTAAATCAGGTTATGATGGCAAGACAGGTAATTGAGGGGAGAGAAGAGGAGGTTCTGTTTACCAAGCTGATCTTAAAATGTAGGTGAAGCCATACAGGTATCAGCCCTTAGAGAGAATAAATGACAAATGTGTTTTTCAGACTCTTAAATGTTTAGATTCTCAGTCCTCGATCCAAACACGGGAGAGCCTCACAGAAAGCCTTGTATCAATGCAGGTTTTCTCTACAGATGCAAGTCCCCCAGGAAAGACAGCTTTGCAGGGCTACTTCTTTTGGAACAGTCCTCTCAAAGTATGTCAAAGAAGTATATTTTGGGGTGAAATATTTTGCTTTCTTTCACAAGCTTCCTCATGAGCCTCTCCAGAAGGCTGCCAAGGGTGAGTGAGAAAAAGCACCCAAATAGAAACCACAGTCTTTTTACAATCTAATATTGAAAATGGCATCTCATCACTTCTGTCACATTCTATTCCTTAGAAGCAGGTAAATATGCCCATCTCATGTCCAAATGGAGGGGATGACATCAGGGCTTGGATATTAGCAGGCACAGATTATCCAGGATCATCTTAGAGATTTCCTATCACAAGAGATTTTTAAAAATTGTAAGTTGGTGCTGGCAATTAAATGAGGTAGTATATCTCAAATACTGAACAAAGTGTTAAGTAGCTATTTAACACATTTTTCTTCCTTCTGTGCTGACTCGAGAGATATAGCTAGAAGGGGCCTCATTCTGCAGAGTCATAAAAGTTAAGAATGAATTTGTGCAGTCAGAGGATTTTTATAAAATTTATTAGATTTCCAGTAATGGAGGTGAGTTAATCACTTAGAATTATAATATTTTTCATGTTCCAAATTATAAAAGTTAAACCTCAATCCTCCTTATTTGAAAAAGAAAAATGTGAGCTGGCACTGAGCTGTTTCTCTCTAATCGGTGAGATGTTTTTGAGTAGAGAGACTTGTAGGCCTCAGGTCAAAAATGAAATTTTAATACAAAGAAGGCCCTGGCAGCACATTGCTCTTAAAAATCCAGGTGCTGTCTGTATTATTAAGCGCATGTCAGTCCATTAAAATGCATTTATGACTGAAAGAGAGTCTGGTAAGAGCTACCACCTTCCCCAGCTGCCGAAAGGGAACAAATCATCGGTTATTTCAGACCCACCTCTCAGAAACTGAAATAAGCAAAAGGAAGTTTTTAAAATGTGCAGCCAGAGTTCTCAAAAACTCTTGTGTAATTCTCTGCTAAGGAGAATTTCTATGTTTTTGGAAAATTTGAACTTAATGTTTTTTAGAAAAGAATCAAGGTTTTGTGTATTCTTCGATTTTCCCATCTGGGAGGAGGAAGGACGAACAAATAATCAAACAAAAACAGTTTTCTCTTTCCATACATTTCTGAGGAAATTTGTTTTCAAAGTACTTGAGCCTATATTGGCTTTATAAGAGATGAAAATCTCATATGAACAATGAAAAAATAATGACAATTGTTCCAATAATTTTTGAGAGTCAACGGGGCTATACTTGACACTTGGTATGTCCCAAATGGGTCAGAGAATGCAGATAATCAAAGGTTTATTTGAGACTAGTTCTAATGTCCTGGATCTAAAAGAGAAGGTAATTCCTTTGGAAAGGGCAGTACAACGATGCCTCACACCTTCAACTCTGTTCCCAGAGCTTTGTACAGTGTGCTTGGCTTTTTAGGAAGGAAGTAGTTCTTATTTAGGGATTTTTGCATTGAAGATCAAGGAGAGACTTGCAAAGTAAATGCATCCTCAAAATAGAAGACAACTGAATTTAGTTATTCTAGGGATGAAGTTTCGGGAAGATGAAGGACAACAGTGGAATCCCTTTCTTGTATTTTTCTTTATTTTCTATTTTTGTCATCTCCCTTTTTTGCAGGCCTTATATATGTGTGTATGAGGAAAGGTAGAAGACCTCATTTCACTGTAAGGGATCTGAAAGTAGAACCAGCAGCCATTGTAGATCTTCTGCCGGTTAGGCATTGTGCTAGGGACTTGTCATACAAAACTGTAGAAAAACTCATAAAACTTTATAAGGCGGTTAGTACACCAACACACATAGAAAGAAACTGAGAATACGAATTTAAGTTAAAGTAGCGAAAGTGATGTTCAACCTCAGCTTTTTCCTTAGAATTCCCAAGTTCATGGTCCTTACACAGTATCCTGCTACTCTCCATATTCATTGTTCATACTGTCCTTTGCTTAAATAACTCAAATGTAAAGAAACTCTGCTTTACATCTCTAGATAATCTACAAAAGACTCTTAAGGAAAGTGGCTATTTAGGTCTAAAGCTGTGTCTTTCAAAAACAATTTCATGGTGGTCTTATTCTTGTATTACTTGGGATTCACACTAGATTGGAAGTCTGTTGTCTTTATAAACTTCTGTGTACTTTAGCTAAAATTAACTGTATCATATTATTAAGTAAATAATATGGGAGGCTGAGGCGGGTGGATTGCTTGAGGTCAGGAGTTCAAGACCAGTCTCACCAACATGGTGAAACCCATCTGTACTAAAAATACAAAAGTTAGTTGAGTGTGGTGGCGCATGCCTGTAATCCCAGCTACTTGCTACTCGGGAGGCTGAGGCAGGAGAATCACTTGAACCTGGGAGGCAGAGATTGCAGTGAGCCAAGATCCTGCCACTGCACTCCAGCCTAGGTGACAGAGCGAGACTCCATCTAAAAAACAAACAAAAAAGTAAATTTTATATATATATATATATATCCATATATCAACACACACACACACACACACACACACACACAAATATTCATTGGCCACTGCACTCCAGCCTAGGTGACAGAGCAAGACTCCATCAAAAAAAACAAACAAAAAAAGTATATATTATATATATATATGTATATATATATCTCAACACACACACACCAACATTCATTGAGAAAATAGGTCATACTTTCTTCAGACTGTTTTTTTTTTTGGTGCTCAGTACTGATTCTTTAAAAGGATTATCATCTAAGGATGAAGGCTGCCAAGTGACATGAGGTCTACTTCAGTAAGGGCCTGTCTACTTCTAAGGACATTGCCTTGCTTTGTGCAGGCTTTCCCATTCTAATTTTCCCCGTGCCCATGAAACAAGATTAGATCTCTCAGAATTCAAACTGAAAGATCTGATCCATGTGGAAAGCCATGAGCTTCACTAGAGCAGAGAACAGCTTCTAGGAGTCTTCCTGGACTGTGAACCTTATCAGAAAATCCATTTAGGCAATTCTCCAATGAATGAGCAACTACCTGGATGACCTAATTTATATATTTTAAGCTCCCAGTTCTTTCTTACTTTTCATAAGGTACCAAGAGCCATGGGGACCTCTCACATGGTCATGTGGTCATGAGGCTCTCTCAAACTCCATACCCTTTCATTGAGCAATAGATGTCATGTTCTATTTTTTAATGAAGGATGTGGCTGCCGTTTTAAAGGCTTTTATGGAGATGCTTAGAATGGAGTTTAGTATTTTTCAAAACAACCTGAATTACTAAGAAAACAGGACATTTTATAAAGGTAAAGGAGACCACCTGGTTTGTTTTCTTAGGAGGAATAGGCAGAATGTTTTGAATGTCATATGAAATCACAAGCAATCTTAAGAGAAAACCAGCACCACTCTAATTATTTGAAAGAGATCTGACATTTCAATGTTATTTTTATTTTTCCTATGGGAAAATACAAGGCAAGGAGAATCAAAAGAAACAGGCATGGAGTTTTAGCTTACGTTTTTGTTTGTTTGTTTTTGTTTTTTGTAGTGCTTCTCAAAATGTCAGACAGTCTGGGCAAAGAGCTTGAACTCATGCTTCAGTGGTTGTGCTCCAGACTACCTGTGCTCTAATCAGATGTAGGACATGAGTAAGTCTTGTTCCGTTAGCCTCACTGTCCTCATTTGCTGAAGGAGAGGATCAGTCTGGAATCACAGATGCTCCCTCCAGCACTATTCATGATTTCTTGAGCGAAAACAATAGACCAACCCACCCCTTATTATCTTCAAAGAAATCATCAACCCAAGACTCTTCTTTTGAAACCAGTGTAAGTGGTCCTGAATGATTGGGAGTACCCAGGGCCAAGCCCCTTGCCAGAGGTTATGCTTCCCAACTCCCAAAACTCTGGTGCACTTTCTGGAGTCAGAAAAGTAAACTTAGCCTATTTGATACCCTGGATTTTGTGGACGAGTTGCTTGCATGGTCTTAAAAAGATTATGCTATGACTCTTCACAACCGGTAGGCAGTTAGGAGACAAATATCCAAATATCCATAGGGTTTTTTTTTTGCAAACTTCCTTAAATCATAGTAGACTTGTGTGTGTGTGTGTGTGTGTGTGCGTGTGTGTGTGTGCGCACGCACGTGCGTGCCTATGTTGGTAGGAGGGTTAACAAAATATATTAGGTCTTCAAACTATGTTATAGAGGAACAATATAAGTTGTAGGTACTGAAGCTGTTTCCTGCCGAGAGAAATCCAGGCAGAGACACAGCAAGGGTCTTTGGCTGTGGGACCAGCTTTCCTATAGCTAACGGTTGGTATGTGTGAACGGGAAGGCAAAGCAAGCAGCAGTGAGGCATGCAGCCAGCCCACTTTGGATTCCATTAGAGCATCTTCTCCTCAGAGCCTCCTAGATGCACAGTGTACTGCCTTGATGTCACTGGAGGCATCGAACTCAGACTGGGATTTTTGGGATTAAGGAGTGAGTCTACATTTTAAAGGCATGGTTTTGGCACAATAAAATGAAATCCAAAAGGGCCGGGGGGAGAATCCATACCTAGAGATCTGACCCTGGCAGCTGGCACCACTTGCTCATTATTAGCTGAAAAGGCAAAAGGTGAAAGCTGATCACCTGGGACAGGCAGCATCTCTGGACAGAAGGCGACATGGCCAGCAAAGAGCCAGAAACCAAGAAAATACCATGACAAAGTGTCTGTAGTCAAGGCAAATGGCTTATTGGAGATGCCATCTCAGCTCATCCCATTTAATTCCTAGGAGCAAGCAATAGTGTTTATCATATTTCCTCGACCACCTTATAATGTTTCACTCTTTTGATAATTCCTTGAACAGTACTAGTTAGAGATAAGGTGTTCCAAAAAAGCAAACAAACAAACAAAAACAGCAACAACGAAAAACATAAAAAACATTTAAGCCATCCTTTCTATCAGTTAATTTTCTATGGCCAGTAGACTTTTGTGACTAGCTTGTTCTTTCTCTAGCTCAACATATGATGAGATTCTCAGATCAACAGCCATAATGAATGTTTATTTGATGATTATTGAGCATTGACTACATTTACATTAAATAAAATACGTCATCCT
Organism: Nomascus leucogenys; assembly: GCF_006542625.1. Classification (NCBI taxonomy): domain Eukaryota; kingdom Metazoa; phylum Chordata; class Mammalia; order Primates; family Hylobatidae; genus Nomascus; species Nomascus leucogenys. The sequence goes on from NC_044400.1 coordinate 30,216,813, forward strand.
GTAGCTATGGTCAACACGACCCCCTTAGCTTTCAGAATTTAATCTCAATTGATATTTTCTCAAGAAACCTTTTCAAGGCAGGCCAGGTGCCTTGTTTCTTTGGTTTTCTTCTTTGTAACGTTTGCTCTAATTATGTATATGTATATATTCATCTGCTCAGGCTGCTATAAGAAAATATCACAGACTAAGTGTCTTAAACAACAGAAATATATTTTCTCACAGTTTTGGAGGCTACAAATCCAGGATCCAGATGTTGGCAGGTTTGATTTCTTCTGAGGGCTTCTCTCTTTGCTTGCAGATGGTTGTCTTTTTTCTGCCTTCACATGGTCTTTTCTCTGTGCATATCTGTGTTTAAATAGCTTCTGCTCAAAAGGACACCAAACATATGGAAACTTATTTTACCATAATTACCTTTTTAAAAATCCTGTCTCCAAATACAATTGTGTTTTTAGGTACTAGGTGTTGGCACTTTAACATATGCATTTTGCAGGGACACGATTCAGCTCACGCAACGTATATTAATATGTCTATTTAATTGTTGTCCAATGCCCTTCTCTTCAGTAGAATGTAAGCAACCATGGAAACAAGTACATTATTTGCCCAAGCCTTGGTCCAACACCTTGCTTACCACACGTCTTCCATAACTATTTGCCACATGCATGAATAAACTAGTGGAGTTGACCTCTAAAACATTTCTGAAAGATAGAATTTTAACAGAGAAAGAAGAGTTAGTAGTGATTTTTAACAAACAGTCCTGTTAAAACAATTATATGCCGCATAATGTGTCAAACCCAGTAATGAGTTATACTCAGGGGGAGTACTAATTAGATAAAGGGCAAGGAAGCTCCCAGAGGTAGGGAGATGGCCTGGAGAGCTGCATCGTGCAGGATGGAACTGCTCACTCTGTGGAATGCTGGCAGCCAGGTGGTTATAGGCTATAGCCCTGCAGTTAACTGATCCCCAAATAGGCTATAGCCCTGCAGTTAAGCTGATCCCCAAATATTGCCCTTTCTCATAGAAGCCATTTGTAGCTAGCCACCACCTGCACATCAAGTAAACATGACGAGGCCGCAAATTTCATCCTCTGCTTCAATTAAGTTGTCATTAATGCCTCGGTATTTGAGCTAAGATAATGTTAATGAGAAAATCCCATTAGCAAGGGCAAAAAAGTGGATAGCCACAGGGCTGTGACTGTCACAACAAGCTATCTGGTTTGAGTTTCAGAAGATAGTAACATGATGTCACAACAAGCACAGAGTTCGAGTTTCAGAAGATAGTAACATGATGAAGCATTTCGTGTTATGGAAAACTGAGAAATGCAATTGCCTGAACTTTAAGATACCAAGCAAAGGTTGGAAATGTTTACCAAAGTAGTGATTTCTTGGGCATCTTCAGCTTTTTAAGTTTTGGATAATGACAATGGAACCATTGTATTTCTTAACTCACTGTTTTTTCTCTATCTCTCACTCAAAAGAGGAATTGCAGGAGATCGAATTTTTTTTATCATAGCAGATTAATCTTCTTGTCAAACCTGCTATCACTTCCCTTTTTCTTTTTTATTTTTTACTTTGACAATTTTCTCATATAACTTACGTTCCTCCCATTGGCTTTAGGAAACTTTTGGAGTATCTACTCTGCACTGGATACTGTGATTGAACCTGGGAGGGAGGCACTGCCTTCCAGGAGCTCATAGGCATGGTTGGAAGAGACAGTAAAGAGGCATTAATGAATAATAGAACACGTGCCTGGGACACTGGGGAAGCACAAGGAAGAGGCAACTGGATAGGTGAGAAAGGGAAGACTTTCTAGAGGTAGGGATATCACAGCTTGATTCTTAAGAATAAGTAGAATTTGGCCAAATAAGGAGGGAAGGAAAGGATGCTCTGATAAGAGAAGAGAAATTAAATGAGAACCAGAGGTGTAAGACTATGGAAGCTTAGATGCCTGGGGCCCAGAGGGCAAAAGATGAAGCAGAGTTTTGGTCAGGGACCCCAGAGTTTGTGCTGTATCTTGGAGAGAATAGGGAAATAACTCTCTTGATAGTTTAGCTTAATGGTTAGCATGTGGACGTTTGATCTCTGCATTCAAGTCTACTAAGGAAACCACACCTTCACCATCAACCACAAATGTATTGTGACTTCCTAACAGACCCTAGCGGATGGCAAAGCCAGATGTTTTCCCTTTATGCACCGATCAAGGCTTTTCAGGATCCAGGTTACCTTGAAATATGAGCCAGGCATTAATGACTAGGAAAGGTTTAACCCGTGATTTATGGCTAATGCTCACACGAGGGCCTGCTGCTGACACTTGGCAGTGGAGATTCAGTTGGTCTGATGCTCAATCCATCAGTGAGCCTTTGGAGAGGGCAGAATGCTGCCCTGCTGATACTGGGGCAGGGCAGGGGGGGGATCCCAAAACATGACTCAGACTCTGACCCCCAGGTACCTGTCATCCCACTGGGAAGAGGAGACTTACATGGACGGATTGTTAATTAATAGCGCAAGGCAGTAAATATTATAAACTAAATAAATCGATCAGACAGTGGATGCTATAGGAATTTAGAAAGAGAAATCACCATGCACTAGTCTAGTCAAGGAAATCCTGCTTCATACATTTCTTGATTTATTAACTTACTAATTTATTCAATCAATCAATCATTCATCATGTTTTATACGCCCTGCACTGTGCTAGCTGGCTGTGATAGAAAGTAATAAAACATATGTTCTCTGTCTGTACAGTTTAGGAAAGAATTTGCTGACACAAAAACTTGGCCTTGGAAGATTGGGGGATGGATTTTGATAGCAGGAAATGGTAAGGGTAGCGTATAGGTGGAGCAGAGGCTGGGTGTGGAAGCCCCAATTCACTAAGTATATTTACTTGGAGCATAATGAACAAGTGGTCCAGCTGGAGTAGGAAATTCTTGTAAGGATTTTGGAAAATAGCCTGAAAGGACAGAGGGAGACTTGGTTACAGAAAGAGTAGATTGTCCAACTAAGCAGTGTGATTTTCATTCTCTGGGCTCCATGACCCAGTGGAGGGGTATTTGCTGTGAGGTCGATGATAACCTTGCTCTTTAGGTAGTTGGATCTAGCAAGGTGTCCTCGATCAGAAAGAGACAGGGGGCTGGGAAAAGAGGGGGACCATTAAAGAAATTCCCAGCTTCAGGGATAAGGAGTAGAACAAAAGTAAGAGAGGGAATTTGAAGGCATATGTGAATTCAATCTACCACATGTAGGGAAAAGTTAATAGAATTTGATAGCTGATGGATAAACAGTGTGGCAGCAAAACATAACTCAGGCTCTAAATTGCAGTGTAATGGTACTAGTAATGGTAATATACTCTTCTACTATGTAACTGACATTTTCAGACTAACTTATTCAATTATTCATATATTGCCCACTTTATTCTCACAAAAGTTGACTGTGAGATAGTCAACAAATTTGACAGCTACCTTCAAATTGTTAAATAAAAGCATGTATGAGAGGACATAGAAAGACCATTGAATTGAGTTTTATGGGGAAGATAAAGTCTAGAAACTTTCAAGTCAAGCCAATCAATTTTGTTTCTATTTTACAGATGATGTGATAGGTTTAGAGATATTAAGAAATCTGTCTAAATTTCCAGAACTTGTTAAGTGGCACGCGCTAGAGCAAGGAACAACAGGTGAATAAAGCCATCAAGGAAATCTGTAACGAGTTATCTCCAGGGTTGGAAACAGTCCTTGGGGACTATGATCTTGCTTGGGCTATCTTTTTGCTCTTGTGTGTGGCTGTAATGGCCTAGGGTAGTCACGGCTGACACTTAAGGGCCCTGGACAGCCACTTGGTTACAAAGGTTCATTGACATCTTGCAACACTGATTATGATCTTGCTTTTCATTTTGTCTTCAAAACATAAAAAAAAGATGTTAAAATATGGTGACAATTGAAGTGCAAAGATCTGTTAGAAATTTTATGGAGGAATTGGTTGGGTTAGAAAGAGAGCCAGAGTACAAGAGTGTGTCAAGGCTCTGCAATCTCAAAATTATTTATTTAACTCAATGGCTCTGAGCCAAGAGAAAATTTCCATTCCCACCAAACTCACCTTTTAGCCCACCCGTCCCCCACACGGTGAAAAAATGTGCTGTTGGTGATGGGGATTTGTGGTGTTGGTGATGGGGTTGTGCTGTGGGTAATGGAAGGTTGTGGCATTGATGATGGAAGGTTGTGGTATTGGTGATGGAGTGTTGTGGCATTGGTGGTGGAGAGTTGTGTTGGTGGTGGAGGTTGTGGTATTGGTGATGGGAGATTGTGATATTGGTGATGAGGTGTTGTGGTGGTGATGAGGGTTGTGGTGTTGGTGATGGAGGGTTGTGGTGGTAATGGAGGATTGTGGTGTTGATGATGGAGGGTTGTAGTGTTGCTGATGGAGGGTTATGGTGGTGATGGGAGTTGTGGTGTTGGTGATGGAGGGCTGTGGTGTGGGTGATGGGAGCTTGTGGTGTTGGTAATGGAAGGTTGTGTTGTTGCTCATGGGAGGTTGTGGTGTTGGTAATGGAGAGTTGTGGTTTCGATGATCGTTTTTTGTGGTGTTGGTGATGGAGGGTTGTAGTGTTGGTGAAGAGGGGTTGTGGTGTTGATGATGGAGGGTTGTAGTGTTGCTGATGGAAGATTGTGGTGTTGGTGATGGAGGGTTGTGGTGTTGGTGATGGGGGCTTGTGGTGTTAGTGATGAAAGGTTGTGTTGTTGCTTGTGGGGGGTTGTGGTGTTGGTAATGGGGTATTGTAGTTTTGATGATGGTTCCTAGTGGTGTTGATGATGGAGGGTTGTAGTGTTGGTGATGGAGCGTTGTGGTATTGGTGAAGAGGGGTTTTGGTGTTGCTGATGGAGTGTGGTGATGTTGGTAATGGAAGGTTGTGCTGTGATGATGGAGAGTTGTGATGGTGATGGGGGATTGTTATTAACATCTAGTGAGCAGGAGTGCTGCTGCACATCTGACACAGGAGGTATATCACAAGACACCTACTCCTAACAAATAATAAGCCAATCCAGAATACCCAGGGCCAGTGTTGAGGAACCCCACTTTAACCCCAAACCCTACTCTTGTTAAACAAATTTAGGACCTTAGAATATCTCTTAACCTTTCTGAGTCTCAGTTTCATCAAGTGTGAGCTATAAATGGCTGTGGAGATCTCATTATCAAAAGCATTTTAAAAGACATATTAGATGCTCTGTAACTATTTTTTGTTTTATCTAGAAAGATATATCAAAGTAATAGCAATTGACTAGAATTCTAATTTCTGACATAAGTGGACATCCTGAGAAACAAAAGTTAATTTTCATTTAATTATTTTCAGAAGCTAGGTGATTCACAAAAGAACAGAACTAAAGTTTGAAGTTGGTATTGTTAAAAGTGAAGTCATTTGGTGGGAATGTAAAGTAGTCCAGCCACTTTGGAAAAATCCTGGAAGTTCTTCAAAGGGTTAAATATGGAATTACCCTACAAGTGAGCAATTCCAATTCTATATGCACACCTAAGAGTGTTGAAAACATGTTCATACAGAAATGTGTACACAAATGTTCATAGCAGCATTATTCTTAATGATGCCCCAAGTGGAAACAATTCACATATCCATCAACCATAAAAACATACTTAATTGACCAGGTGCAGTGGCTCATGCCTGTAATCCTATCACTTTGGGAGGCTGAGGCGGGTGGATCACTTGAGGTCAGGAGTTCAAGACCAGCCTGGCCAACATGATGAAACCCCGTCTCTACTAAAAATACAAAAAAAATTACCCGGGTGTGGTGGCAGGTGCCTGTAATCCCAGGTACTCAGGAGGCTGAGCCAGGAGAATCACTTGAACCCAGGAGGTGGAGGTTGCAGTGAGCCGAGATCATGACACTGTACTCCAGCCTGGGCCACAGAGTGAGACTCTGTCTCAGAAAAAAAGAAAAAAATATACTGATTCATGCTACATGGATGAATCTTAAAAACATTATGCTAAGGAAAAAACGCCAGTCAGAAAATAGAGCATAATGCATGATTTTATTTATATAAAGTGCCCAGAATAGGCAAATCCATAGAGGCACAAAGGTAGGTTAATGGTGGTTGACCAGGGCTGGAGGTGCAGGGATAAGGGGATTGGGGGACAGTATATAAAGGTTACAGAGTATATTTAGGGGATGATGACATGTCTTAAAAATTGATTGTAGTGATTGCATAACTCTGAATCTACTAAAAACCGTTGGGTTTCACACTTTAGATGACATATATGGTATGTGAATTTTATCTCAATAAATCTGTTACCAAAAAAATAATAAAAATAAAAGCAAAGTAGAATTCAGTAGCAGAACATAAAACTTTTCAGAGCTTTTTGGTCATCAAAGAGATGGCAGGAGCAGGGCAGGGCTGGCTGGAGTTGCCAGCATGATGAGCAAAAGAAGCTCAGCCCCAGTACCCACACTTCCCTTTGAACGCTGGCTCTGCCTCTGAGCAGCCATGGGTCCCTGGGCAGCCTCTCCACTTTTCTCTGTTACATCTATTACGTGAGGGCAACCAACCTGACCTCCAGGACTATTGTAAGAATTAGGAATTATATTATTTAAAGTGCCTGGCACATTGTAGTCATTTGTTACTGGTAGTGTGATGTATTATTAGCTGTTTTTACAATTGGGGTATTTCAAAGGTTCATTTGCAAGTTCAGTTGGAAGGATGAAAACTGTCATTCTTTTTTTCTCTATGGAGAAAATCTTCCAAGTTTTTATTTGATTCCTAGGAAAGCACAGGGCAGCCTATTTAACTCTCTCTCTATAAGGAACCCTTTATACTGATGCCCTAAGCTGAATTCCAGCACCTGAGAGAAGCCATGAGAACAAAAGTGAAAAGGACAAAAAAGTTTTCTGTCTTTTATTTCAGCTTAAATAGTTTGCCAGGTTTTTTTAAGATTATAAAAAATGTACATTAAGAAACATTGAAAATTCCAGTATAACATAAAAGAAAAGAATCTGTGATTCTGTCATTCTACGTTATTGCAGTGTTTTTCTTGGTGTTGGTTTTTAACAAGATGGGAATCAATGCAGCACGTACTATTTATTTAGAACTTTTCTCTTATCAAGATATCAGTAGCATTCTTGGACATTATGATGTTTAATGACTACATTATATACCATATTAGGAGTAAACCATATTTGCTTTAGCTAGCCTGCTACTATTGGAAATATGGGTAGCAGTGAATTTTTGCTATTGTAAATAATGGTGTCATGAAATACCTTCACCATAAATCTTGGCTACAGCTCGGTTACTATTTTAGAAATAATTCTTCAGAATAAAATTCACAGGAAATGAGGTATGACATTCGTGGGATTTTTGATACTTACTGGTGTATTGCCTTCCAGAAAGCATGTACAAGTTTAGGCTGCTACAAACAACATATAAAATTGACTATTTCCCTCTATTCTCATTGAGATTGAGCATTATCAATTTTTATCCTTTATTAGTCTGGGAGATGGCAAATAATACCCAACATGTCTTTAAAGTTCAGAAATTGTATGTTTGTCCTCATCTGTTTCTAGAACCCAAATCCCATCTTTCAGGCCTCGGTCTCTATATCATGGGGGTGCTTAGAGCCCCGTATTGGCCCTCAATATCCTGCTCTTCTCTCCTAAGAGAATTTTTTTTCCCCCATCAAGACATTCTTGGCCTAAAAGGTGTTGCTTTCCTGTTCTCCTCATTGGACATGTCTGTTCTTTCAAAGCTATTTATCTCAAGGAGGTTTGGGAAAAAAGCAATCTGATAAGGTGATTTCTCCCTAATTTCTGAATAATCAATAGCATTTCCACGTTCTTTAAGAGAGTACTTTTAATAACAAAACCTCAGAGAGTCTCTAGGGATGTTATTTTGGATCTATTAACAGAATGAAGTGAAAATGAAGACCAGGTGAAAGTGGAGTTCTTTAGCTGGCGATGTACCACTTCACTTGCCTTGGAACCCATGCCCAAGCAGCTCTCCTGGGCGAGTCCCAATTTCCCAGCTTCTTTCCTTTCTCTTCTGACACCTCCAATGACGTGGCTCCTGACCCTGGCTGCACAACAGAATCCCAAGGGACCTTTGAACCTTCCAAGTCCTGGGATAATCCCCAGAAATCTGACTTAATTAACCTGCAGCGAGCCCCAGGTTCTGTATTTTCAAAAGCTCCCCAGGCAATACCTGCATTGAGAACTATATTGTTCTAATAATTTTCCTCCACAGAGCTAAACTTTTCACCCAGGCTCCCGATGCAGGGATTGGGGACCATGTAGGAAAAGACCAAATCAAAGAAAAGGCAGACCAAAAAATAAAAAGAAAAAGAGAAAACAACCAACCAAGCAAACCCTCATTATGTGAAAAGTTGAAAGAGAGACATGGATGGAGATGTGGGGAGAGGACAGGACCCACAATCAGAACAGATGATGCTACAGACTCCCACTGAGCAGACCTCTCCTCTCAGGCCAGTGCCATCTGTAACGTGAATATATGAGAGATACCTAATTCGAGGAGATACTCACCGTGGCCTCTGTAAATACATTCTTCTCTGCTGTACCCCCGATGCCTAGCAGGGTGCTTGGCCTTTAAGGAATATTTAGAACTTTTATTCTGAACTAGTTACTAACTCCCTTCCAGTCTAGAGTTGACCTGCAAATGCAGTCCCATACGTTATGCAGATATATTCAAATGAGCATGCAAATGAAAGATTTTAAAAAGGACTTACAATTGACTGTGCTCCCCAGATACCCCTGAAAGAAGTCAAATGTTCACCAAGAAACACCTGACAGATTCTCTGTCTCATTAGCAGAATCCCTGTGGCCAGGACCCAAACCCTGGTCTTGTCTGAGGACAACTGCCTTTGGGAGGAAGTGGGGCCACCAGGCTGAGAAGCCTCTGGGTTCTCTTCTTCACCCCAAGCAGATGTTCAGGGTTGTAGTGATCTGGCTTGAGAGATCTGGCCAAAAACACATCAGGTGTCCTACATCTGGGATGCTCTGAGCAGATGGGTCACAGCTGTCCAGGTGCAAATACAGCTGGGCTCCAAGCCTGGTGTTTGTTTCTCCCAGGGCAGCCTCTCCAGCCATCTGGGAGCTCAGGGGCACCGGCTCTTCACTTGCCACTCTGAGGGTCTGGCACACCTCTGTGGTGATCCTCAGTGTTTTCTTCCCAGCTGGCTGCTTTGGGGCTGCTCCGGTAGGCTCTACCAAGTCAGGTCTGTTTTACCTGCAGAAATAGCTCTGAATCCATCACTTACTTTGCATTTTCACTGCTGCTACTTTAGGTGAGATCCTCTTATTCTGCCTCCTGGGGACTCTGCAAGCAGTAGGACCTGTGAGTTCTGCCTCCAGCCTTGACCCCTTCCAGCTGCTATCATTGCTCTTGTGCTGGCTGATTCTTTGAATAAACACCTCTCACACTGATATTACCATCCTAGAGAGCCCTCATGGAGTCCCATGTTCTAAAACTGTGATTTTCATCTCTGGCTGCACATTAGAACCACTCAAGGAGCTTTTTAAAAAATGCAGATGCCTAGGGCCCATGCTCAGAGATGCTGATGGAATTGGTTTGGGAAAAGTGCTCTTCAGAATAATTTATCAAAGGATATTGTTTAAAGTCCTCCTGAGCCTGGCATGTGACATCTCTGGGTGATTGGATCCTCTTTCCAGCTGCCTTCATATTGTCATGTCCTGCTTCTCATTCCAGACCTTTGTTTCTTTATACAGGCTCTCTGTCTCCTGGAACCCTTGCTCCAAGAATTACAAACTCTTGCTCATTTTCCACAGCTCCCCTTAACTGTCACCCACTTCTGTGAAACATTCTTGGGATCCTCACATGGAGTTACTTAGGCTTTCTTTCTTCTCTGCTCACATATTGCTGTTCCACCCAGAACTGCAAGAGGTGGTGTTCTTTGCTTACTTCTCTGCCTACCCCACTAGCCTGAACTCAAAAGACGTTATTTTAATCCCCCTTGCATATGTCTCTGCCTTTTAACAGTGGACTACCCTAGGGTAGAGATCATGTGATGTTAATATCCATACCCTCTAACGCCAAAGACCATTTTGTATTTGCAGCTCTGTTCATTTTTTAAGCTAATATGACTGCCCACATATGATTGAAATGAACTATTCTGCATACACTGCTGGACTAACTGGTGTAATTCTCACAATGGCCTGTTAAGTACAATCATCGTCCTCTTTGCAAGTGAGGAAACTGACACAATGAGAGGAAAGACAACTCAACATGTAACAGGGCACAATAAATGACTATTTACAATTTAGAATTGTGTGGCTGTGTGCTCTTGCCACAGAAAGTCTTTGTGACCAATCAGTTAATATGACTTCATTTTCTTTAACAAGCACTTTACACCAACAGGACAGAGTCTTAATAGATTATAAACTCTTTAAAGGAAATAGTTGAAACCTCCTGACTAGTTCCCAATACAGTTTTCTCAGTAAGGTAGGTCAGCAGCACAGGGTACACCAAAGACAGCTGGAACAATGGAATAGGAGATAAAAGAACCTTACAAAAGCACCCACCTTTCTCCCAGTGCCTTTGGAGGCTGTCGTGCCTCATTTCATTTGATCCTTTTAACAATAATAAGGAGTAGGAATTATAACATTTACGGATGATAAAATCAGAGCTTAATGAAAGTGAGTAACTTAGACAATGTCACCTAATTAGTATGAAAAAGGCTGCAATTGGATTATATGTTACCTCTCTCCAACAGGAGGCTGCCTCTGCCTGACATATCATTGGAATCCAGCTTTCCTCATCTACTTTAGAAATAGCTTACTTTTTCCTAAAATTATTTGTAGGAAAGTATGAGAAAACTAAAATTGCCCATAACTCTACCATTCAGTTAAAATTGCTGGTAATATTTTGAGTTTGTCTATTTTTCTGTTTTTTCTTTCCTCTGCATTTATACAACAATAGATCAGAATATGTGACATAACTTTGGTTGTGGTATGTACAACATTTTGTATTTTTCCCTTTTGTTTTTAAACAAAACATATCAGAAGTAGTTCAGCCATCTTTTTAAAAAAAGAGATTAGAATGAAGTGGTAAAAAGAGGAAGAACAATGCTTTTTATGAACCTTCCAAGGGCTTGTATCCAGCCGAGCGAGGAGTAGGTTTGCTCTGAGAATGGCATGGACAGCAGCAGGCTGGGAAATGAGCCCCCTCTCTCCAAGCCTTCTGGACCCATCATCTCTATGCTTACTCTCTTGTTTTTCTTGCAGGCAGCAACTTGAATGATGGCTTGTGGCACTCGGTTAGCATCAACGCCAGGAGGAACCGCATCACACTTACTCTGGATAATGAAGCAGCACCCCCAGCTCCAGACAGCACTTGGGTGCAGATTTATTCTGGAAATAGCTACTATTTTGGAGGTAAATTCTCCAGTCTTTAAGAGGGAAAATTAAGAAGGGAGGGAAAATGAAGTGGGCAATTATTTCACTATGATGGTTCTGGCTTAGTCAATTAGACAATTCTCCCAACACACAAACACACACACACACGCACACACACCCTCAATCTCAAAATAGTGAGAAGCAAAATCTCTCACAGCTGTGTGCAAATATAAATTATCTAGGTCAGTGCTGAGGAAGAAAAGAACTTTAGCTACAAGAGCTGTGTTATATAACACATGCAAAGGAGATTTTTGTAGCCATGCCAAGCCCTGTGATCACATGGGAAAGGAGAAACTCAGCTGAAAACTTGGAGAAAGTGTATCAAGAGTCAGCAGTACCTGCAAGAGGCAAAATTCAGGTGGAAGGGCACAATCAGCATGCTCAGCACCTAGGCCCCTCGTCTGCCACTTTCCTCTCTTAGTCTCCTGTGCCCTCCTTCCCCACATCCCTAGAGGCCATGCCCACAGAAAGCCAGGAATGAGGAGGAACTAGGAGGCCCATGAACTTGTAACTCGACGTGTAGAAGCCAGTTCAGATTGTTCACAGTCTGCCTTCTCTGATGTTAAGTGAATCCTGGGAACCTTTCCAATGACAAAAACACAAGGGCAAGCTGATGGTGAAGAAAAACATATAATTAGGCATCTATGATTTTTTATAAATGCATATCTACATATATGTATTTAGTCTTTCAAAAGTATTTTTCATTAAAAATTAATATCTAATTTCGTAGTCTGTTGTTTGTATTATAGAAACAGTCTCTGAAAAGGATTTAACCTCAGTAGCTGTCTGACCTTGAGAAAGATGCTTATAGTCCCTAAACTTCCTAATCTGAAACATGGGGAAATAAGCTCACCTCCAGAATTTCTGGAAAAGTTAACTACGACCAAGGTGTAAGCATATAGCATGGAGTATGCCACATGGCAGGGGATGGGGGAACTCGCTCCAGCTCCTATAGATATAAGTCAGGGTCTGGTCTACAGTTTTCTTATTTTTTTTCCTGTTAGTAAATTGAAGAGAAGTATTGTATAAAATTATGCATAGTCTCTTAAATAGAATTTACAGATCACTTCTCTCATACCAATGGAATGTGGTTAAAACTTTAAAATGCAAAAGGGATTTTGCACAGGTGCAGTGTACATACCGAGGTCTCCTAGGAGGGAAGCAATATCTTTGTGGCTTGATTTTAGGGTGAGGAAGGGCCTGTGACATTTACCTCAAATTTCCTCCACCTGTGCATGGATAATAAATTCCTTTAGGGAGGGAATACACGTCCAGTCTCTGCAAAAGTTTTTATGACTTAACCTCATTTAATTAATGCAGAAACCTTGTGCAGTAGGTAATATCCCCACTTAACAGATAATAAGACTGGTGTTTGCTGAGATGAAAGAATTTGTGCAAGGCCATAGAGCTCATGAATTCAATTCCAGATCTGTGTTCCCACAGCCCACCAGTGAAAACAGAGATTGGAAGAAATGTATTATAATGATCGTAGAACAAGGGTGTTGGGGTCCACAAACATAACCTCACAGGCCGAATAATTTTTCATCTTATGCAATATTTCAGCATCAGAGGGGAAAACGCTATCTTGAATTTATTCTTGAGGGAAATGTTTGTAAATAATCCTGATACAATAAGCATCCAACATGCCTCAGAGACAAAATGGCTCCCCTCCCTCAGTTGAAGAAGCGTTCTTAGAGGCAAGTTTTAAGGGACTCTGGGTTTAGAAGGTGAAGATTTATCAGTGATTTGAACAGTGTTTAAACAAACGCCCCATGCGTAGACTGTAAACTTAAGGAAGGTGAAAAATGAGTTTCAGTAATAATAGTCAACTTACATAAATTCTCTCTACAGCTTCAATTAGAAGTTGTAGCATCTCTCTTCATTTTATAGTGTGCCTGTGAGCTGTTAACCAGCTGCTGGGCTTCAGCCCAGCAGTGACTGTCTATTAGAGATGGCTGAAATAATTCCCAGTTATTTATGGGTTATTACCACGTTTCAAGCTTGCATTCCCATATGCTCTGAACCTATTAAAGCCATTGGAATGGAGTTCGTAAGGAGCACAAGCACTCATATACCTGCAAGGCTCTATACCTATCTTAATGAGAAGTAGATATGCCCTGGTTGCAAGCTACACTAAATCAGTGTATTTTTTTTTAAGAACATCCTTTAAAAAGGTATAGTATTAACCTTTCCCATATGCTATTACAGCCCTAAAATGACATGCATTTAAACCCTTAGCTCCTTCTAAAACCAGCAAAACGTCTGATTTTGCTTTGCACATCACGCCAAAATTTCAGTTACACTCCTGTGTGTACCTTTCTCAGGAACTAAGCCTGTTAATGCTAACAATTAACCAGACAATTACTCTGCTGCCATCCTTACCCAAAGCGTAATTTCCTTTGAAAGTGTAATTCAGAATTGAATTGTGCATTTAGATATGTGTTTCAAGACAGAACCAAAATTCTGAAGTAGCTATAATACGTTTCTTCCTTGGGATGAGTGAAGGATGCCATATAAAAAAACAGCAAATAGCTTACCAATGGAAAAAAAAAAGTAAGAAGGAGACACATGTTACAGTATTGGTATTCCCTTTGCCATGCTTTTTATTTTCTCTACAGTGATGGAGTATGCCCTATTTTGTACCAATTCTGTCCCCTCCCTGAGAATGCTAAGATTTACAACAAAAAGGGTGTGCACTGCTGTGAATGAGAAAGCACCAAAATAATTAGATCTCAAGGTCTTCCATCAATAGGTCGCCAAAGCAATGACGGATCATTTCAGCATTCTTCTTCATCTTTTTTCTCTGTCCCACAGGGTGCCCCGACAATCTCACCGATTCCCAATGTTTAAATCCCATTAAGGCTTTCCAAGGCTGCATGAGGCTCATCTTTATTGATAACCAGCCCAAGGACCTCATTTCAGTTCAGCAAGGTTCCCTGGGGAATTTTAGTGATTTACACATTGATCTGTGTAGCATCAAAGACAGGTAATTATTGTCTCTTCTCCTCTGTTCTCCCACCCCCTTCCCATTCTCACTGTTCTAAATATGAGTTTCTTTAAGCAAAATTCTAATCCACCAACATTAGCCACATTAGACATAATTGAGTTGCCTAATGGAAAATATTTCTGAAAGGATTTCAGGCCCAGAGAAAAATGGTTTAAATTAGTTGAGTCTCTCTTCATGTTGACTTGCGGTAAATGGGATATGCAAATTAAATCAAAATACAAATTTGTGAAAGGATTAAAATTTTATGCATAAACAACATTTGATTACTTTGAAGTTAAAGCAAAAAGGAGGAAGGAATTACTTCTCTCCTAAACCATTTCATTTTTCACTGCTGTGGGTGTCCTTTCTAACACAGGCAGATGAGCATCGGACCATCTGGGAAGTCTGCAACAGAGGTTCCCGAAATGCCCAATAACACACAACCACTCCTGGGTTTGGCTGGGTTTTGCTCTTACTGCCCCTACCACTGTTTCTCTGGCTCAGAGGAGATCAGAAAAACTCACTTTATCTCTCCAATTCCCCTGGGATCTGGCTCTTCTTGTATTAGAAGTTTCTAAATGCAAAGACACACTGCAGAAAACCAAAGAGGATGGATTCTGAAGTTGCATCAAGATTTGCCATGTTCTTCTTCTTTCCTCTCCAGAGCCTACCTCCTTCATTCTTCTAGTTCTGCTCACCCTTGTCAAAATATCATTTATAGAATGGGTGAATAATAGCTGTTCAGTGCTTGCCTATGTGTTGATACAGGGTCTCTGCTTATGTTTCATCAGGGAGTAAATTAGCCATTACGATAAAGTTAGATAAATGGCCAAGAAGTGCACCCTTATTTGTCAGACACACAGCAGCAGCAACTTAGTCTGACCCCAAGAATGAGGCCAAGAAGGTTTCAGAAGGTTATGCTGAGTTGAATCTTAAAGGAGAAGGCACTGGCAGGCTACACCAAGGTTGAGAGGGAAGGGAGATTGGCGTAGAAGCAGGAGAAAGCATGGATTGCAAGTATTTCATCAATTCAAAATACTTTTTTGGCATTTGAAATCTCTAATAGTTGAATTGGCAATATCTATTTTTCATAGTGGCATATAAAATAATGGTATATCTTACAATTAATGGTGTCTTAGATTCAATAATATATAGCTCAGTAGGGATGGCAGGCCACTGTGGGTGGTGCACCTGGTGTGAATGTGTCCAGAGATGTGGGGCAGGACCAGTCATGAAGAACTTTGTGTACCAGTGGGATTTGGTTTCATGGTCTTGGTGAGAACCATGGAGGAAGGTGGCTAGCTTTTCCTAGTAGAAAGAGTACTCAAGAAGAAGTGAGAAAGGTGGATTGGAAGAGAGCTGGCCCACAACTAGGCAGGTGACTGCCCCAGTTCAGGAGAGGAATAATGAATAGTAGCAGGTGCCTCTATTGAGGGGCACAGAAATCGGCCATGCAGTGCATAGTCTCTGCTAATGCTGAAATGAGCTGCGTAACTTGGTGAAACTTTACACACATTTCTCTGTTAATATCACCATGCATAGGATCATCAAGAAATCAGGCAGATTTTCTGGCTCTTCTGCTTTGTTTTTTTTTCTATTTTACTAGCTGAAAAAGTGGTAATAAAATATGTGCTTCATTAAAATGTGCTAATTTAGAGCTCAGAGAATAAAAGTTATCACAGGCGATGGTTGGCAACTATTGGCCAGACCAATAGTCTTTAGTAATGGCGAGGGAGAAGCATCCTACTTCATTAGCCAGTGCAGCCTCTTCCAAAGTGTTGATCAATACAGGGAACATTTATCAATAGGGGTCTCTTATGCTACCTTAATTTTTAATCAAGCAAGCTCTCATTATTTTCAATTGCATGAAAGTCATTGCCGTGTACACTGCATCATTAGTTTTGTGTAATTGTAGTCTTGTATAATTGTATTACATACAATTGTGCTTTCGTTAATTATATAATAAGGGATTGTGTTTAGTTTCGTGGGTAAATGGTAAGTTTTTCTTGATTTAGTAGGCACTGTGTCTAACAGGAGGGAAAGCTGGGGCAAGGGACTGTGTTCGAGTAGCTATTTCTTAAACTCATAATTAATGTTATCTGAAGAGGGGCAGGAGTTAGAAGGGCAGGTGTTTTCTGAATTTGGTGTTTCATTTTTAATGTGTTAATCAACATAAGCTAGGTTTCAGGTTAATTACAAACTCTTTGCCTTCAAGGAGCTTGCTACTTGTTGGGAGAAAGGAGGGGAATAGGCTGGCAGTGGTTTTCCTTACCTGGATTCCTCTCTGGAAAGCCCACAGAGGACAGCCTGAGAATCTCTTCTTACTCTGAGACCGCTTCGCAGTCCCTTGTTACAGGCAGTAGAGACCCAGGCCTCCAACTGCCTCTTTGTGGTTGTCCTACCCCTTCTTTTTCTCTCTCAAAGTGAAGTGGGATCCCGCCCTGCCAGCTTTTCTCTTTTGCTGGCCCCAACCGGGCATCTTACATACTTAAAGGGTCTTAGTGCTAGTCACGTGGGAAAATCAGATATAAGACATCTAAAGCAGCATTCTGGCCAGGCACGGTGGCTCACGTCCGTAATTCCAGTACTTTGGGAGGCCAAGGAAGTCGGATTAACTGAAGTCAGAAGTTCGAGATCAGCCTGGCCAATATGATAAAACCCTGTCTCTACTAAAAATACAAAAACTAGCCAGGCGTGGTGACACATGTCTGTAATCTCAGCTACTTGGGAGGCTGAGACAGGAGAATCCCTTGAACCCAGGAGATGGAGGTTTCAATGAGCCAAGATTATGCCACTACACTCCAGCCTGGGCAACAGAGCGAGACTCCATCTCAAAAATAAATAAATACATAAATAATAAAGTAGCATTCCTACCTGAGGCACAAATGTTCCAAAATCTCAAGAGCTCCCTCCGGCGGAGGTCCTTTAAGCAACTTCGTTTTGAGGTGGTGCCTAAGACCCTGACATCTGCTGCCCAGTTTGCACTATTCACAAACCACCTTTGATACTTCATCCTGAGCAAAAGTTGAAAGGGTCTTTTCTAAGGGGTTAAGAAACTTTAACCAATGTGCATCTCAGGGATGGGCAAATTACCAAATCTTCTGGCTCCTGGGAGGAAAGGAGTTGGAAGAACTGGCCTTGTGCACAGCTCTGGAAGCAGGAAGGTGTTGGTGCTGGGCAGCTCCAGGGCCTGGCAGTCCATGGGCAGGATGGGAGAATGAAGCAGTAGGAATTAGAATAAGGCATTCCTGACACACACTGTGCCCTGTTCACGGTCCTTCTAAACCTCTAGGACACAGTGTGCAGCTGCTGCCCCTCTTCTGCAGGCCAAACCACCAGCTTCATAATCTCTACACCCTAAGCCCCTGTCCTTCATAATAACCATCTTTCTAGCCTCTTTGACTTGAAGTAGGCAAAACACAATAGTCTAAGCCAGTGGTCCCCAACCTTTTTGGCTTTCAGGGACTGGGGGCTTGGGGGTGGATGGTTTTAGGATGATTCAAACACACATTTATTGTGCACTTGATTTCCATTATTATTACATTGTAATGTATAATAATTATGCAACTCACCATAATGCAAAGTCAGTGGGAGCCCTGAGCTTGTTTTCCTGCAACTAGATGGTCTCATCTGGGGGTGATTGAAGACAGTGACAGATCATCAAGCATTAGATTCTCATAAGGAGTGTGCAACCTAGATCCCTCACATGCACAGTTCACAATAGGGTTTGTATGCCTGTGAGAATCTAATGCTGAAGTTGATCTGATAAGAGGAGGAGCTTAGGCAGTAATGTGAGTGACAAGGAGTGTCTGTAAGTACAGATGAAGCTTTGCTTGCTCACCTGACACTCACCTTCTGCTGTTGGTCCCAGTTCCTAAGAAGCCACGGATGAGTACTGGTTCTGGTTTGTGGCCCAGAGTTTGAGGACCCCTGGTCTAAGCTATCACAGAGAAAAGTCACTTTCAATAAGGCTTTATTAAGTGAACAGCTGTTGATACACCCTCTGTAGTTCTGTCTCATAGGTTGGCATTGAGCGAGAAAGTGAGACTGACTTACATCTATCCCTGAGTAGGATATGATGCTGTAAAGGCTCTAGAAGCCCTGGGAGTCCAGGCACTAATATCTCCACTTTCTAAAAGGGGGAAAGCTAAGACCTGCAGACGTATGTTCAGTGTTCTCAAGGTCCCACAGGGCTGAAGTTATGATCAAGAGTCAAGCACTGTGAGTATTCTCTCCTTGGTACTATCTAGCAAAGAGGCACTGATCTGGAAAAGGCAGTCACTCTGTGTCTGTGGCTCTAAATGTGTAACCCCATTTTCCGATTGTTGACCTAAAAGGAAAAAGCTGATGCAAAATTAATATAAGTAGAGAGTTCATTTGGGCCAAGCTTGCTTGAGGCAATCCAGGAGCACAGATTCAAGTTGCCCTGAATAGACACTCGCATTAGCAGCCGTT
The DNA here is from genome assembly GCF_006542625.1 of Nomascus leucogenys. Lineage (NCBI taxonomy): Eukaryota > Metazoa > Chordata > Mammalia > Primates > Hylobatidae > Nomascus > Nomascus leucogenys. The sequence goes on from NC_044400.1 coordinate 30,235,667, forward strand.
GCAACTGGGTTTCTAAAGGCAAATGTGAAGACCAGGAGTGAACTGATATAAAGTTCTGCCAGGAATTCTCAATGGTTTACAGTTTACAGATTTGATTAGTGATTGGCTATATATTGTTAAGCTGTAGGGTGTGGGTTACAGTGTGTCCAGTGCAACATTATTAGGTTAATAACAAGCAGTTCCAAGAGATGAGTACACAGCTCAAAGTGGGGGTGTAGAGTATGACTGGGGTGTCATTTTAATGTTTTATTGGCCTGATAAGTAAAAGGATTTGCATTCCTCACATAAAAGTTGTTTTCTTTTCTCATGCTCAACCAGATTGAATTTTTAAGAATATGCAATATGTCAGATTCTTTGTAACATTTATGTGCCTAATGCAATTCCATCTATGAGGGGACATTCAGAGTGGCATGCAATGTCTAGAAGGGTCTGAGTGGAGTAAGGTGACCTGGGTTCAAAGAGTCTCTGCCCCATATCCATGTAGATGATTCTCACTCAATTCCAGGAGCCATGTCCAGTCCTATGAGGTTCAAGATCCAGGACAGGAGAGACAGATTAGCAAATGCTGTCCAAGAGTATCAACAGGAGACAGGCTCCAAGGTGTGAAGCCAAACCAGGAGGGAAAAACAGGGATGCTGATGAGGAAGATGTCTGAGGTGGGGAGAAGCAGAGGCCATACCTGTGAAAAATCCAGAATCCCGGTGCAGGTGGCAGCAGCTTTGAGAAGCAGCAGGACACATTTAAACCCACCCCGCCCACAGTCTGAGATGTGACACATATTGTTTAAACTTTTGTCCATGTTTTCCCTTTTGCAAAACCAGGATCACAAAAGCTACCTTTGTGCTAAGAGTTGAATGAGAGAGTGCGAGAAAAATGAGAGAGTGCAAGAAGTCAGGTGTTCAATTGCATGACTGGAATACGGTAGATGCTCAGTAAACGTTCACTGTGTTAATTCCTCTGGCCAAAGGTTTGCCACTTCTCTAGTTTCCATGGGGAGAGAAGAGGCTTAAGTGCCCCCAACCCCCACTGTTGCAAGTGATCCTCAGTAGTTTCTGGGGTGATTCCCATGTGAATATTTCACATGCGTCCCTCCTCCCAAATCAGTCTGCTTTGTGACTCCCCTTGGACTTTGGTCCCACTTTTTCAGAGGACCTGCCCCTCAGGGCCACCAGACATGGCCCATTAGGAAAGCACTCATTAATTTGGGTGCCAAGGTTGTGGTCTTCAGATTTTCCTAAAGCATTAGTCTCAAGATCAGGACTAGATGAGCCTAGAGAGTAAACTTTAAGGAGACCCCTACTTCTAGGGTCATGCATGTGTGGATCCTGCATTTGCAGAAACCTGAGAGTGAGGGCCTCTTTAAATCTTATAGGCAAATTGGAGCATTTTAACATCAGAATCACCAGAAGTGCTTGTTAAAACACAAATTACTGGGAGTGGAGCCTGGAAATTTGCATTTCTAAGAAATTCCTGGGTGATGCTGCTACTACTGGGCTGGCCTGGTGGCCATACTTTGAGAACCATGCTGTAAAGCTTCTGCTCCTGGAGGACGAGGAATTGTGTGGAATCTGCAAAGCTGATGTGGGTGTGGAGGAGAGGGATGGTTCCTGCCCCACCTAGGACCTCAAGCAGCTACTCTCCTGGCCAGAGTCTCTCTGAAAAGTTTTTCAGCTCCCTCAAAGTCCCAAAGTCCCTTTCTCCAAAGAGGTGTTGAAATCAGCCCAAGGGATGCTGCAGGATGCCACTGAGTTTCTTCCACCTCTGAGCTTTCCTGATCTTCCTCTCTCAGCTCCTCCCCTGCTTCCCACTACAAACAAAGCCTTCTTGAATAACAAGGAAAATGATCAGAACCTCTGCCTCAGTGAGGAGTATTTTGGCTGGAGGAAAGTGTGGTTCTAGAACAGCTACAGCTGCTGACAAGCATAACTGTTGGTTGTGAGGTACCCCTGAATGTCACAGCTGGATCTTTCCGTCTAAAACACTTCACAGCCTGTGGGTGGTGGTGGTGCCTATATAATAGGAGTGACTCCACCTCTCCCCAATCTTGCTTAAAAAACTTTATAAAGATTGATGGACACTCTTTTGCAACAACATGGATGGTACTTAAGTGAAACAAATCAGATACAAGAAGACAAATATTGCATGTTTTCACTTATAAGTGGGAGCTAAGTAACGTGAGACACATGGACTTAGAAAGTGTGGAATGATAGGCAATGGAAAAGTGAGGGAGTTGGAGTGGGGTGGATAATGAGAAATTACTTAATGGGTTTGTTATTGGATAGGGGTCCCGATCCAAACCTCCAGAGAGAGTTCTTGGATCTCGCACAATAAAAAATTTGGAGTGACTCCATGGAGTAAAGTGAAAGCAAGTTTATTAAGATAGTAAAGGAACAGAAGAATGGCTACTCCATAGGCAGAACAGTGGCATGGGCCGCTTTACTGAGTACGCTCATAGTTATTTCTTGATTATATGCTAAACAAGAGGTAGATTATTAATGAGTTTTTCAGGAAAGGGACAGACAATTCCAAGAACTGAGGGTTCTTGCCCTTTTTAGACCATATAAAGTAACTTCCAGACATTGCCATGGCATTTATAAACTGCCATGTAAACTCCATCACCACTGTATTTTCTCCCACACACATTCATTTAAGAAAGCCAGGTGCGGTGGCTCACGCCTATAATCCCAGGACTTTGGGAGGCCGAGGCGGGCGGATCATGATGTCAGGAGATCAAGACCATCCTGGCCAACATGGTGAAACCCCGTCTCTACTGAAACACACACACACACACACACACACACACACACACACACACAAAATGTAATGAGCAATGAGGACGAGCAGAGATCACTTTCATCTTGACTTGGTGGGTTTTGGCTGGCTTCTTTACTGGATCCTGTTTTATCAGTAGGGTCTTTATGACTTGTATCTTGTGACACGAGTCCTGTTGACTTCCTGTCTCATCCTGTGACTAAGAATGCCTAATCTCTTGGGAATGCAGTTCAATATGTCTCAGCCTTATTTTACCCAGCCCCTATTCAAGACAGTTGCTCTGGTTCGAAAGCCTCTGACAGGTTCAACGTACGTTGTTCTGGTGATAGATATCCTAAAAGACTTAACTTGACCACTAAGCAATCTATGCATGTAGCAAAATTACAATTGAATCTCATAACCTATACATATAAAAAAATGATTAGACAGACTGATTTCATATGGCCTTCTGGTGCCCACCTGGGACTTGGATGGTCACCTGGCTCATTCCTTCATCATTTCCTTATACAGTGATGCTACTGTGGAAGATCCGAGGAGATCCCCCAGCTCTGGTTGTGCACGGGAGGAAATGGAGGCGACATAGAGGGTGGCAAAGCCAGATATGGAAGCAGGGTGCTGTTCCTGTGGTCTTTGCTTTTGCATCCTATGGAGACTTTTTGCTGTAATCCTTTCTAAAATTAAACCACTTACTTTTTCCAAAGAGGAGATCCCATGTGGAGCACTGCATTACATTTCTTGTGGCAAATAAGTTATGAAATGTAGCTTCTCCCTCCATCACCACTGTATTTTCTCCCACACACATTCATTTAAGAAAGCCAGGTGTGGTGGCTCACGCCTGTAATCTCAGCACTCTGGGAGGCCAAGGTGGGTGGATCACAAGGTCAGGACATGGAGACCATCCTGGCCAACATGGTGAAACCACGTCTCTACTGAAATACAAAAAAAAAAAAAAAATTAGCTGGGTGTGGTGGTGCATGCCTGTAATCCCAGCTACTCTGGAGGCTGAGGCATGAGAATCTCTTGAACCCAGGAGGCGGAGGTTGCAGTGAGCCGAGATCATGCCACTGCACTACAGAGTGCAGACAGAGCAAGACTCCTTCTCAAAAACAAAAACAAAAACAAAAAAAAGAAAAGAAAGAAAAAAGAAAAAGAAAGCGTCTACTGAACTCTCCGGTCAAAATTCTTACCTTGTTGGTTCAGGGTTTGGAGTACAGTAAACACTGAGAGTTGGCAAGCATTACGTTGGATCACCTCCCATAAACAGACTCTTGCTAAAAACCCACCCTGTGTGTGGGAGCTTGTTAAAAACAGTGGGTAATATAAAAAGATTACATTGCGTGGTAATACATATGTTTTAGTCCTTCTCTAAAATTGAAAGCCTTTACATTGGGCGCCAGAAAAGCCATTGGAAGGGCAATGCCCACACAATCTGAGCTTCTAACTCTGAAGTGAGAAATGTTACAATATGCTGTTCTCCCTTAACTCATGGGATGGGGCCAAAATCAAAACAAGATCACTTCTGCTTTACTATTTATCATTTGTGGTCTATTTCACAGAGGGGAAAAAAGTTATATTTTATGTAACACTTACTGAGCAAACATTCCTAAATGTTATTTCGTTTAATTCTCTCCATAGTCTGCTAGGCCTACCAAGTGGGTTCTCAAAGTATGGCCCCCAGGACTGCAGCATCGGTGTCACCTGGCAACTTGTTAGAAATGCAAGTCTCAGACAGCAACCCAATTCTACTACATCAGAAATGCGGGGTGGGGGCGGGGACATCTGTGTTTTAATCATCCTCCAGGTGACTAGGATGCAAACTCAAATTTGAGAACCACTGTGTTGTTCAGTTATCGCCGTTTTCTAGATAAGACAACCAATTCTTAGAGAGGTTCAGTGACTGCCAAGGTCATTTCTTAGTATTTGGAAAAACCATGATTCGAATTCAGGTTTTGCTGATTCCTCAGTGTATATAAATATGGAAAGCCTGTTATCAAAAGGCCAGAGAAAGAGGAGACATGGGCTTGGGTAGCCAGAGCAGGCCAGGGAGGGGCTACAGAGGAAGCAGCACTTCTTGAAGAACTTGACCAGCAGGTTGGATTTAGGGAGGTCAAGGAGGGGTGCTCCAGGGGCTCTCATGTAGAGAGTGTAAAGCTGGGGTTGGGAAGGGGTGCGGTGCTGAATGTCTGTTTGCTGTCTTGGCAGCAGTGGATGCAAGAGAACTGAAATCAGAACTGGAGTAAACTTGCCAGCACACAAAACAGTTTAAAACTTGAGAGACCAGCCACATTAATAGTGAATCTTTAAATAATGCTTACTGTGGGCCAGGACAGTGTGACAATGTGTGTGTGTGTGTGTGTGTGTGTGTGTGTGTGTGTGCGACAGAGAGAGAGAGACAGAGAGAGACTAATCTTCACCACAATGTTGTGAGGTTAATATTATTAACTCCATTTTACACACAATAAATTGGAGGCACAGAGGCACTAAGTAATTTGCCCAAGGTCACACAGACTATATGTGGTAGAGCCTGGCTGCAACTCATGGAGTCTATTTGGAAAGATTAGGCCTGTCCTGGCACTGTGCTACTTCTAACCCTGCTGTGGGAAAGTGCCCCGTATTCTTCGGCAGGATTGTGAAGTGGAAAATGACGCATTTTTGTCTTGCATTAAAATCACAAAGGTGGTCGTATTAAAGCAGGAAGAGAAGGGCTATGGAGCACCTCGGTGCCTCATGGGTTATCATCCCTATCCTCGTAGCTCACTGTCACTATCTCCTAAAGAACACACTGAGATAGACGCAGAACGAGCTCAGGGCTTCCATGAGACACTGGGCTTGATCTAGTTCTTTGAGCTGATTGGGGAATAGAAGAACCTGGGAACTTGCCGGGAATGACTGTCTTGAGGAGATAGGCTTCAAGCTGATATTGTAAAGGTGTTCAATCTGGAACTGCCCAGAAAAAGGACTGATTCATTTCTCTACTTCTTTAATGAGGATTTCCTTCCCCCATCTATCTCACACCTGTTTGAATCTCAGAAAAGAAGAGGGTTTTGGAGAAAGGGGAAACCCGGATTTGATTAGAAATAAGCGACCTTGAACAAGTGCATCTGTGTCCTTTTACAAACCTCATCTCTATCATCACTTGTTTTTACAAGAAAAGTGGATTATTATCTTGATGAAATGGTCCTTCTTCACCTGTGCATATGGACGGGCACAAAAGAGCCTTTATTCATGGAAAACGCAGAGGGCTGAGCAAGCCAGGATGGCACTTCATTCTGGCCCATCGGATGGTGTTGAGAATCCTTCCCCACCAACTGGTAATCTGACATATTGATGCTGAAAACGAAGCCAGAACAATGAGCCAGGTGAATTATCACAAGCACTTCCAAAGATGAGGAGTTCATTCCAAGTGCTGTATTTATGCGATTGAGGTATGACATGCATGTCAACGTATCAGGAAGAAAATGTCTACAAAGTCCCCAGGGCTCTGGATATCTGTCCTGAGATATACTGGCTTAGAAATTCAGATGTTTTAGGCCAGGCGCAGTGGCTCATGCCTATAATCCCAGCACTTTGGGAGACCCAGTTTGGTGGAGACCAGGAGTTCGAGACCAGCCCCTCCAACACAGCGAAACTCCATCTCTACTAAAATACAAAAATTATCCAGGCATGGTGGCACACGCATGTAATCCCAGCTGATGGGGAGGCTGAGACATGAGAATCACTTGAACCCAGGATGTAGAGGTTGCAGTGAGCAAAGATCATGCCACTGCACTCCAGCCTGGGTGACACAGTGTGTGAGACTCTGTCAGAAAGAAAGAGAGAGAGAGAGAGAAAGAGAGAGAGAGAGAAAGAAAGAAAGAAAGAAAGAAAGAAAGAAAGAAAGATAAATTTAAATGTTTTAGATGACAGAGTAGCAAAGAAGACTTTCTATCTAGGTAGGAACGTGAGAAAAAGGTTTAGATTCTCAAGCCACTTATGTGAAGCAGAGAACATTCCTAAATTAATGAAAAGAATAAAGAGATTCCTTGGTATTGATTCCTTTACATGATCGATATCTCAGTAAGCCTTCATCCAACATCCCGATAAGAGCCTTCCATCTGTTTCTCACGTTCTCTAAAGAGCACTCCCTTCTACACAGCCAATGTCACATTAATTTTTTCCTCATTTACATTGATGTCCACTCATGGGGGCTGTGAGGCGAAGCACCTGAAGCCTTTGAACGCTGTTTTTCCGTGGTCCAAAAGCATTCATCGATGGCCCATTATAAGCACCATTTATAGACACAGTTGGAAGAGAAAAGGAGTATAATATGTTTTCAGTTGGGAAAAAGGCAGGTCTGACCTGCAGTAAAAGGTTCTCACCTGTGTCTGCAGTGAAATATAAATTTAAAATTAGCTCTATCCTACTTATATTTTGAATTAAGATATTTCATAGGAAGTTCATAGGATTCCAATTAGGCCTTGTGAGTTTGATTGTGACATGGACTTCTGAAGGCCAAACTGATACTCCTGCATCTGTATCACAGGCATGGGCAGCATCATAGATGCCATCCACTTTAACACTTAAAATGCCCAAAGGGAGCATCAGTCTCCCTGGTTGTCACCTGAGAAAACTGATATTCACATAAATTTACTAACTTGCCTCAGAATGGAATCAGACTCAGAATTTTAAGGTGGGAAAGCCCGTGCTGTTTATATTTTAGCCCAATCTTGGACACAATGAATATGTAACTTCTTTGTATCTTAGCTCCCCTAGTTGTCAAATATAGATAACATGTTATAACTGCAAGGTGTTAAACAAAAGCAAGGCTATATTATTCCTGCCTGCCTCTTGGAATTTTGGCAAGGATTGACTGAGATCGGAAAGAAAAGTTCTTCAAGTTAAAAGCAAGAGAGACAGAAATGGATGGGGTTCTGTGTATATCAGCAGGCCAGGTTTTAGAAAACCCATACACAGGCAGAAAACGATGGCATTTCTCTGAATAATTTACCTACATACATAACCTATTTTATTTTTTAGACAAGTGATTAATGTTTTCACTTGATTCAAGTTACAGATGTGAAATCTTCCCTCTAGATTTAGCTTCATCTTAAAAATATCTCTTGGACATGATTTACTAGGCCCTTTGCAGGGCTCTTCTGTCCTAATTCTGGGAGTACTGTAGACCTAGCAGTAGATATCTCAACACCTGAGAAATGCAAAGGGAACACACAAAGCTAAAACAGAGAGTTAACTGAGAGAATGTAGATTAAGTTGGATTTTATGTCTTGCCAAATTTTAGTCTCTAAACTCGTGTGATGTCTAGTACATCCAGAACACCATTAACTTTATTATGACAAAATGTTAGAATCACCTTGCTACCTGCTTTTATCCATGCTGAAAAATATAATTGTGACTGTAATAATTAGGTAGGGGGCTATCCCTGCTTTGGATACGGAAATCTTCTCAGATGTGGTTCCTAAGTAACTCTAGGTTTATAGGTTTGATCAAATCATTGTATTGAGAATTATAAAACCCTACACTCTGAAATGAGAATCATTTGTATCAACATTAGCATTTGTGTATGCACATAGCTGTGTATGTGTTCACACGCAGTATGATACTAGCCCGTGAATCCTGATGCACACTTCTAGGTCCTACTAACTGAGAGACTGCCTGTGCTCTGCTAATATTCCTCTGTGACCTAGTCATTCATTTATGAAATTTTCCTTGTATGCTTACTCTGTGCCAGACACATTTCTTTGCCTGAAGATCCAAAAGTGAGCAAGACAGAGAGTTTTTGATCTTAGAGCCACGTCATTGATTTTCCCTGCTCTGATCTTCCTTGGATCAGGAATCTGCTTTTTTTTTAGTATTATGAATCATTCATTCATTCATTCATTCTTTCATATCTTGTGTTTGGAACCTTTCTGCTGTGCCAGGTGCTGGGTAGAAGCTGAGGATATACTTGAGTGCCAACCACAGTAGACAATCTCTAACTTCAGAAAGCTCCATGGAAGGACACACATTTGAACCAAATAATCATGGAAATAAACATATATGCTCCCAAATACCATGAGTGTCCTCATGCACATAAATAGAGCACCAGGAGAGAACCTGAGAGGAAGGCCACTTTATACTGCAGAGGGGGCAGCATGCCAGGAAAGGGGATGTGAGGGGATGTGGACATTGTTATCTTCAGGCTCTACAAAAGCATCTGTACAGAGGTCGCTGCAAACTTTTCTCAGTGACTTTCTCAGAGCTTTGTCCTCTCCATGGCTTTCTAGAAACCTCTGGCTGATGACTCTGATCTCCACATTCTGTGTGTGTCCTCTGCTTAAATCCCTGTTTGGTGTGGAGACTTACAGGATAAGAAGTGCAAAATTCCGCCTTTTTTTTTTTTTTTTTTTGGTGAGAAGAAGTTTTCTCACTAGTGTTTTCGCTGAAAACAAATTCCCTACATTTTCCCAAAACGTGTGTGCTGGGAATTCCTGTCTGCCATTAATACCACTCTCTTACTCTCCTCCCACTACCCCCCATCCCTTCCCTGGCTGCCACAGTTAAAGGGTTAGGCGTCTAGTAATTCAATTCTAATAGTATATAGGCTACACCCCTACACTTAAAAAAATATGAAAAAAAGTCAGCCTACTCAAAATAAACACCGGTGTAAAGGTGGGACTGATATTTCAGCTAGCAATTTGGTAAATCCCAAGAATCTGAAAGTGACAAAAGGAGTATGCATTTTAAAGGTCATTCCAATTACCATGCTTACTCATGTTGAGCTGAAACTCTGGAGTTTATGTGAGAAGACCCACGCACTGGGGGGGATAAATGAGAACATGTGGTTGGGAGAAACTTGAACAAATAGTAAGGAGAGTAATACAAATCATCGTTGTTTTCTGTGGTATTAAATAATTCTTCAACCTCAGAGGCATCTGAGAAGTAGAGGAAAGCCGACTATGGATAAATAGCTGGGCAAATCCTCACAACTCTAAGAGCCCAGGATTCCATGATGGATTTGCTTCTGATCTACATTTTGCACACTTATATGAGGATCCAGAAGAAGAGGTCTCAAGGGTGAACTCTTGTCTGCATTAAAATGTCTATTTGCAACCACTGCATTCTCCACGTCATAGTGGATTCCCAACTCAATTTTTCTCAGTAGAATTATCCTAAATGTAGATATACCTTTCCTGCTTTTGAAATAGGAAAACAAAATAGCCAAGAATTATTTCTTTAGACAGGGTTTGCCTCATATGTCTCTCCCACTTCCCCAAATGCATATGCTATTGCAACCGTAGCTATTCTAATCATCAGATTCTGTACGTGCATTTCACATGACCTCCAGCACATGATGGAGCCTGAGGCATTAAACACACGAATCCAAGTCCTCCTGCTTGACTTTTGCAGTCTTCTGGCCTCACCTGTTCCTCCCTATCTATCTTTACCTCCTACTATATGATGAATAATTCATCATTCCATCTGTGTGCATTTACTGAGCATCTAGTATGTTCCAGGACATATACATATAGTTTCTGCCTTAAAGAAGCTCAAGAGCAAGAGAGCTAGATAAGAAACCTGAAAGCAGACATCTTACAAAGGGAAGTTAGGCACTGAGGGCCATGAAGTTACATCCCAGCTGCATTTTGACAGGAGAGAAGTAAGGAAAATGGGAGTGTGATGGGATTCCAGAAGTGCACCACTGCCTGCCACAAAGCAGCCAGGTGCCTTCCAGCCTCCAGGCACTTGCTGCTATTTCTCTTGTCTGGAGCTCCCTTCCCAGTTTCTTTTGCCCAAATCCAGCCCATCTGTCAAAGTCTAGTTCAAATCCTACCTACTCTACGAAGTCTTCTTGACTGCTCACACTCTTCTTTGCTTATTTGGGTGTCTCTGGCACTTTCTTCTTATATTTTGTTTAGCTCCCAACCATAATCATGACTGGTTTTCTATCTGTATCTTGCCCATCCAAAGTTCGTCACGTCCACTGATGCATTCAGCTGAGAGCACGTGCCTTGTGATTATTTGTTTAATAATTTGAACCTTTTGAGCTTTAACAGCATCTGCTCTCAGTAGCTGGGGGATAAACTGCATATGAAGCTAACAAAACTCAATACGACTCTTGGTTTTGGGCAAGTATTGCCTCAAGATATGGAATGAACTTGATAATCTTTAATGTCTTTGTGTACCTAAAACCCTGGAGGCTGCTATCTGAGATTTAGGAGTTAAAGCCTTTCACTTCTTTTCTCATCTTGAAAACTTCCCAATGTGGTTCACGCCAAATACTGCTCTATTTGAATAGCAAGAGTGCCTAATAAAAGCAACACCAGAGCCAGCTGTCATCATTCACGTGGTGTTAAGTGCTCCTTCTGTAAGCACTAGCTAGCAAGAGTATTTTTGTTTAGCAAGGCCATCATAAAATTAGACAAGCAAACCATAGCAATGTATTTGAGCAATGTAGTCTATAAATAATACAGTGGAAGGAAGCATAGGAGCACGTTATCCATATTACAATCTTGTGCTTTTAAAAAAAAAATAGGTTAGCTCTGTAATAGAAGACAGCTCCAGAGAAATAGACAAAATGTCTTTGGTGATTGTTAAAGGATGTGAGCAGCCTCCTGGTAATAAGATCTGCTGAGTGTACCCTGTGGATTCAGTGCGCCCCTAAGCAACTCCTACAAGCTGAGTAGTGAACGCTTGAAAGTTGGCGTTGTTTACCTAGTAGGAATGGAACAAAAAATTGTCATGGAAGGATGCTGATGTGTCTGTAACCATGTCGGCTGTTTATCTGAAAGTGAAGTTATTGAAGAAGAAAGGTTTCACATTAGCCCAGAAAGCAACATTCGAATCAGACACAGTCCATACACTGTCACTGTTTTTTAGATTTATTTATTTTTTTCTTTCTTTTTCAGAAGTGTCTGGCAGAAACTTAAGCAACATTGTTATTCATTTGGCTTTGTCAAACTCTCTAGCATCTTCAAATGTAGAGAGCTGCTTCCAACTTTTGCCAGATGCCATCTAAAGCCTCTTTATTTAATAAAAAGGAATATAGAAGATACATATATTTTCTCCTTTGATGTTTTTCCATGCTTGTTTCTACAGTGGATTCTAACCAGAATCACCTAGGTTTACTAAAATTCAACAATGGACCAGATGCTAGCTAGTTTTTTTTTCTACGAATTTTCTTGTTCAAATCCATAGAGAACTATAATAAAATATCTTAAAATGAATTATGCTCATTTTACAAAGAAGGACACTGAGGTTCACAGGTATGAAATTACTTTCCCAAGATTACATAGTTGGCAAGTATCTTCCACCCCCAAAAAACTTAGAAGTTAAAAAAATATGCCCTTTGAAAGTTAAGTTAACCATCTAATAGGTCTTAAGGGATCATCTTGGAGATACAAGAGAGTATCCATGCAAGGCTAGACAGTGCTTGGACTAAGGCTAATGTTTCTAAAGAAAAAAAATGTGTCAAATAAAAGTAGGTTGGTAAGAAGATGAGTTATGAATAAGGAAAATCAAATGGATAAAGCTAATTTTAGCTAAAGAACTAAATTAAGACTTCTTAACATCAGATATGTAAAGAAAGAAGCCCGTTCTTTGTTGCAACATCAATGGGGAATAATAGAAATAACATCAATCATACACTCCCATAGTTCTTAATCCTCTTCTCAGACTGAATTGGAATATCCCTGCTTATAATTGATAAAGCTTACAGGAATGTAATATAATTATTGCTTCAGTGAATCAAATATTACTTGTCTAGACCAGCACTGTGCAATGGAACACTGTGTGGTGATAGAAATGATCTTCTTTATGCTGCCTAACATCTTGTTACTGTTGGTAATAGAGAACTCAAAATGTGTGATACATTTAGATTTAAGTACCACATGTGGCTAGTGACTACCATATTGGATAGGGCAGGGTTAGACACTCTGCTAGGGCCAGTACTTGTGGATTTTACATTTTTCTCATCCGTTAAGTTCAGCAGCGGACTGCACCAGAGGTTAAGTATAAAGATTGGGTTTGGGCCTTCAAATTCAGATCTGGTGTGGCAGATTTAATGTCAACCTTAGCAGCCCAGGCTGGATATGGTCATGGTCACTATCTGTCATGGAGCCCCTTCTCCCAAAGACAATTACATCAGAAGACAAGGGCTTATCACTGTTTGACTTAATTTCTCCCAACATCCTTGCAAATAAGTGATTTAACGATTACTAGATCAAAATGTCAAAAACTTTATATTACTTAAGAAGACAAGTTTACTATATCAAGTGTTCTTTTGCTGTTTCTATTATCCAGTTCAAAGTTACCTTCTAAATTAGAATACATGTTAAAAAAACACACATTGTAATCTAAATAAAATCCATTTAGTAAGGTTTGATTTCTGATTTTTTTCTAAAATAAAAGTCTTCACTTTCAAAATCTCCAGTAGCATACTATATGTTGAAGTTATTGATAGAACTCCCAGCCACCTGCTCAAATCTGAGTAGTTCAGAGTAAGAGGTACTCTGCTTGGTCAACAAAACATGTGAGTTCATTTTCTAGGGTGGGTTTAGATTAATGCCTATCACAAAGTAGAGGCATGAAACCCCCAAATTCTGTGATTATTCTTGTCCTGATTTCAAGCTTAATTCACAGCCCTCAAATATTTGGCAAACCTAAGAAGCTAACCTAAAGGAAGAAAAGATATTGATCAGTCTGGTGGAAATATTGGTCCCTTTGAAAATCATACCATTTAACGCATATTTATTAGTTGGGATTCTAGTGTCACACACTAGTCTCCTGTCAGTTTGCTTGCCTGAGTCATTATCATGGTGACTGTGGTCCTGGGAATGTGTCAAAAGTGAATTTCAGGACTTATCATGTGGAAAACCCAGTTGGCTTTGATTTCATCTGAGTCTCTATACTAGCACAAATGGCGTCACGTAAAGACCTACACCAGACTACAGATGTTAACCCAGGACACTCTTCAAAGATAAGGATGGTTTACAAATAATTTTAAAATTCAGCCTCGAGCCAGGCACAGCAGCATAGCCCTCCAGTCCTAGTTACTGGGCAGGCTGAGGTGGCAGGATGGCTTGAACTCAAGAGTTCAAGATTAGGCTGGGATACATGGTAAGATTTCATCTCTAAAATATAAATAAATAAAACATTATAAATTAGACCTCAGCCCTACCAACTGCTGGCTTCAAACTTTGGAATTCATAAAAATCCCTTAAAAGCTCTTTTAATGCACTTGTTTTGACCCTACAATCCCAGGGATTCTGATTAAGTCCATCTGGAATGGAGGTTGGAATCTGCATTTTATCCAACACCCCAGGGTACCTGTGGAACAGTCCTTTAGAAGTATTGTGTCAGCAGATTAAATAAAGACATTTCTTTATTGAGTTCATCATAATATAGGCTCATCTAAATTTTTCCTGCACAGTGGGGAGCTATACTTCTAGTTCTGCCTAATGTTAATGGTAGTCTGTGGAAAACGATTTCTTTGTTCAAATTAGCTTGAGAAATGCTGGAGTAAGAAAAGTTAACTGTATTTCTTTACTGCAGGGTTTCTCAATGTGTGTGTGTGTGTGTGCAAGTGTGCATCCTCATGCTTATAAACTGTGCAAGGGGGGAAGTCACTGAAAGCTATGTACAAGTTTACAAAGGTATATGACTATGAACCCCTTCTTTCCACAAAACTACTCATTCACATAAGGAGCTTTTGGAAATGCTTCCCTAGAGCGAATAAATCACAGTAAACACCAGGAACCCCTTGGGTTGCTCATTGTGGGCAGTGGGGCAGCAACTCTGGGAGGTAGTTGGTAGTGTAGACCACGTGGCTTCAAAAGCTACCATTAAAGAGAACTTGGCAGTCATAAGCAGACATTAGCCTTCACTTTCTGCTTTTCTCTACAAAACACTTACCCTTAAAGGTAACTTCTTCTGCCTCTTTTTCCTTCTAGTATGGAGGACTTGTGCTGTTGATTTGTACAAACAAATTTGCAGCCTGCATTTTTAGTGTCTGTGATCTTAACTGACCACTTGACTTGTGACCCTCCCTTTCCTAGAGATAGTGATACCTGTTTTACAAGATTATTTTATTGATTCATTGAAGTAATTATTGTGATAAGCTAGCACCGAGTCCAGAACCCTGAGTCCAGAGTTTGACACCTGGTAGAGAAGTTAACTTTGTTTTATATGTGTAAATATTTAGGGAGAATTAAGCAAGAAAAAGGAGGGAGCAGAATCTTTCTGTCTTTCCCCTGCCAACCCTACGACAGCCCCCACCCCCGACTAAAACCCCTAGAGACAGCAAGCATACTGCAAGTTTTATACCAGCCTCAATGCTAGCAATGGTGGCATCACACAGTACGCAGATTCCCTGGCAGGCTTTGGGCTCAATAGAGAAATGGTGCATTGAATGATGGATGAGTGAGGTTACATCAGCCATAGGAGTAGGAGGAGAGAGTAAGCCCCACAAAGAAAAATTAAAAACAAAATGAGGAGTGACTTTAGCCATCTAAGAACTGACTGTCAGTATGGCATTTAATTCTAACTTAATAAAAATACAGTTGATGGGCAGTTAAAGACTGAATTTTGTGGTGTGGATTGTTCATTCTGGGAATTCTTTCCCAGGATAGTACTTAAGTTGAGCTTAGAATAACAAAGAGGATTTTCATGCAAAACCAAGAGCCAGTAAAGGCATGGGACATGTGTATTCCTGTGTGAGGCCCTTTAGAACCCATCTATGATTTGATCAAGGGGCTCCTGTTGTGTCAGTATCTGGGGTGGCTGCTCCTGTTCATCTCCCATGGTGTGGACCTCCAAGAGTTCTGTATTCTTGCATAAGTGCTTGCCTTGGCCAGGGTGGCTGGTCCAGCCAGGCCAAACAGAGCCCTTTGCAGGGGTTCTCATATTTAAGATTAGAGAGTAAGATTCTTTTCTCATAGCAGAAGCCTTAGGCTGCAGGATTCAGCAATTGGCTGCCACAATTCCTGCCACGGGAGGAAGCGGGGATGCAGGAGGGTAAGTGAAATCAACCCACAGAGAAAAGAGATGGCCAGGGAGGAGCCAGCAACCTGGTTGTATTCAAGCCCTGAGGTTCAGCACTTCCTGAAGCTATGCTGTGTCTCTTCCTGCTGTTTAGAGACATTCAGCTCTTACTTGCATCTTTGAGCCCATGTCTCTTTCATTTCCTAAAATGGCTTAAACTGGGTTTTCAACATTTCTATCTAAGGTTTTCATTAGTATAAGTCTTTTTAGACCACATCGTTTACACTCTTAAGTTAGATGCTGAAGAATCTAAACAAGTTGAAAGGGGGAAAAAAAAAACATTAATTATGGAAGGAAGGATTTAGCGTTTTCCTTTTTGTTTGTGTTCTCCATAATCTCCATGTGTAAGGGTCATGACATTTTAGCTCAAATTGGATTCAGAATCTATTTCTAGAACAGGCACGATGTCAGGGGCTAATTAAGTTGTTGGTCAGCTGTAGTTTCAATCATTAGCAACAACCTGTGGCCACCAGCAGTTTTATGGCGAGGCTGTGCTATACCACTGAGTGTGGCTTAGGATCTCTCTGCCTTCACCACTCAAGCCCCAGAAGCAGATCAGAACTGAAGTGGAGAGGCAGCTGCCCAGTTCACTCCATGAAACCAGGTTTGCTGTTCACAAGGACAGGACACTGATGAAATTTAAATGAACAAAGATGAAGTGTAACCTTTGTTTTCAGCTCCTGTGCTTGGCAACAGAGAATGGAAATCCCAGATCTGCATAGGCAGGCTGAGTAGTATACTGAGCTTAGCAATGTGCAAACCAAATCTCACTCTCCACAAACTGGAAAAAAAGACAAAACAGTTAAAAAAAAGGAAAGAGTGCAGGAAAGAAAAAAACACAGTCTATGACTGTGTCACAAAACCATCTGCAAGTATAAGTGACAAAAATAACAAGAGTTCACAGTTACTTACATTCTACAAGACCTTATTTAACTCCCACAAGGATATTGTGCTTTGTCTTGATTTTAGAAACAGGGAAACTAAATCTCTGAAAGGTATCAATAATTGCAAATGACACAGAGCTAGAAACTGGAGGAACTGGGATTAAAACTTGGGTCTCTAATCTGACACCTGGGCTATTTGACTGAATCTTGTCACCTCTGAAGGAGGTCATGCTGTGCCTCAGCTGGGGCACAAGGGGATGGTCCCAGATCAGCCTTTACTCCATCGCAACAGCCTCCATGCTCAGACATGGTAGCCTCTGGGCACAGTCCCTAATCCTCTGATTCTCAAACACCAGCTCGATTTTAATTTCATTGCATGACCTTTAAAGCAAAAATTAAAGAATCTTGCGACATGTAAAAATGGATGAGCATCCTGGGTAATCCAGGCCCTGCTGGTATCTGTTCACTTTGTCCATGGGTTTTAGAGACCATGGCAGTGACTATAGCGGTAAGGGCCAAGCTTGGACAGTGGTAGTCTCCATTGGAAAATGAAATCTAGAGGAGCCGGGATAATAAGATCCAGAGGGAGATTAGTGGATCCAATTATAACCTGTGTCCTTTTTGGCTTGTACTATATGAGTAGTTTTCATTTTTACTTTAATGTGGTGAAATCTTTTTATTCCATCAAATAAAATTTTAGTTCTATCCATAACAAATAAATACAATATTTGAAAATTAAATTAGATAATTCTAGACCTGGCCTATGAAAATAATTCTCTGATCCGGGGGAGGAGCGTCAAAAATTGCATTCATACATTAGCCTCGGTATTCATTTTGTTTGGCTGTTCTGGTTTGGTTGCTAAATATTGAGAAAATCTTGATTCACACAGATGAGCTGCCCACTGATAGAAGTTCTAGATACCTTGTTTTGCAATAGCAGATGTTTTTCAATAAGACTGATCTAGAAGCATTCAAAAGTAGGTATAATTGCCTTTTTTTACTTCAAATTTGAGAATCGTGTGCATTTCTTAGAAAAGTAAAAGCCAGATAAATATATAGTCAGTGCTAACACTTGCTATGATATGTTATTATTTTAACGTCATGTTCATCCATTCACTTGTTCTTGCTTCATTATTATGCAGTGGAAAGAGCTTGTAGCATGCAGATGTCTCTGAGCATGGCTGGGTTTAAGGGGATGGGGCTGTGGAGCAGCGGTGCCCTCTCTGTATCCATTCTACCTGCGTGGGCCTGAGCAGACCTGATAATACATGACAGTGCAGTGTAGCATCATTCCCCATTAAAGTTCACAGGAATCCCAGGGAAGGTGGGGAAAGATTTCCATCAAAGTCCCCAGAGTTAGCCTGGAGCTAAAGACTAACATTGCTAGTGCAGTGTGTTAAAACCTGATTCATGACACATTTGAAAATGATATCATGTTAACCTAAAACTTACAAAATAATTAGAAATATTTGACAAGAGAGACGAAAACATGGAAAGGAAAGGGAAAAAATAAAACCCCACAATTTGCAACGCCTCTGAACCGTCTCTACAGAATGACTCTCTACTGAAGTGCAGAACTTTGCTATTCAGTGAGGTCTGGGAGCCAGTAGTTTTCTCATTCCCATAAGCTTATTACAAATGCAGAACCTCTGTATCAGGGTCTTCATTTTAACCAAAGTTTGAGAAGCACTGAGTCAAGTAATAGAATTATTTCTATTCATAGCGGAATCTGAGTGATGTCCTAAAATTAAGAAGACCCTTATAGTAATCTGGAGAGCTCTACTGTCTGTGCATTTCCTGATAGCTCCAATATTCCAACCGAGGTATCATAATCATGATGCTGAACAAAAACCTGTGAGTACAAGGAACATAAAACCTTCTTCCTAATAGATGTGAGGTGGACTAACCCACCCATATTTCTCTCCCACGAAATCTACAGCCCCTCTGTCAGTTGTGTGGTGGATTTCCATTCTGATGGATCACTTCTAGGTCACTGAGATAAATGGGTTGATTAAAGAAATTTAATTATATTCTATTTTGTGAAAATGACCCCTACCAAGCTAATAGGAAGTTCTCTTCCTTTGTGAATTTTTTGATATATATTATTTTATAATTTGGTGGTAGGGGACTTGTTTCTAAAGTTCCCAGGTAGCAATGTCTTGCTACTATTTTCATAGGCTCAGGTTGTTTGTCATATTAACAATGTTAGTATGGATGACGCTGATACATTCTTCTTGATTCTGAATGTCCTCTGCTTTGAAGAACTAGCCTTTGAAGAACTGAGTACTTCAGGGTCAGGTAGAGAGAGGACCTTTCCCTTTTCTGTTCAGTGGCCCTCGCTGGCCCGTGCAGGGAGAGGCATGCGTGCCCTTTGTGCCTGGCCTCTTCTTGAACCCCAGCATTGTTGCTGGGATCACTGACGTGCATTGCAAACTCATTCGATCATCTTTGCTTGTCCGTTATCTGGGGATCATCGCAACAATCTGCAATTGACTCCCTGCCATGAACTAGACCCTGGAAAATTTAGGAAACTGACTTTTGACACTTTTCTTTTTATTCCCTTAATTCCTTAATGTCTGCATCTGCTGTAATTACGACACATTTAAATTATAATGGAGATCCAACTGTGGGGGTAAAGTGGGATTATGATAATTGTTAGAATGGAAAGGCATAGAAATAGGTTTCAAAAGCTTTCGGAAAAGCTATCTGACCAAAACGAGATCAATGCAGTTGGCTGCTAATTAAAGCAAACAGACAAAGGAACACAACCTAGCTGATTTTTAATGTATGAGCTTCATAACACAGCTTACATTAGTCAGCTTGCATTCTGAGGACTATTGAAATGTTTTGTTCTTTTGTCTCCAAGGAAAGCATATAGAAATTGAAACTGACCTTCAACTGTATAAAGAAGGAATGAGAATTCCTTAAAAGGGAGGTTACTCCATGGAGCATAAATACATTCAGATTCATGTATAGAGAATCATTTATCTGAACATTTGGGAATTTCAAAGGCCTGTCATTTGGTGTCCTATTCATTTCAGTCTGTTATGGGAAATGGAGAAGAGGGAAATTTAACAGTGAAGAAAAATTATTTCCATAAGTTTTTATTTAAGTACACTGAGTATATTTTTTATGCTCTTATCTTTTAACTGATGATTTTCTCAAGATGTGTTCAGGTTGAAGATTTTTTTAGAGGGGTGGGCATGTGTCTAAAAAGTTCATATGTCTAAATAACTGCAATAAAAAATGGGCACTCGGGCACACACGTTAACTACTGTGCTTATTTTCTTAGACAAAGGACCATTTTCTTTTAATTTTTACAAGAGACTTAGAATGTACATGAATCAATAGGGGGCAATAAGGAATGGCGATCATGAGGAGTGTGTTATCAGATGAGCTTTATCCAAAGGAGCAAAGGCCCTCCCCATTTAATTTGATTTCTAGAGTTTGATGAGGGACATAGAGGGCAGTTGGTTAGACCTGGGTTTAAATGTTCACACTGCCCTCACTGGAAATCTGGAACTCGCTGAGTCTCAGGAGCTTCACATGAAAAGGTGACCCCACTACACACCTCTTGGGTACTATGACAGCTGCATCCAGGCAGTGACACGAGGACAGGCCTGGAATCTCATGGGGCCCTTGAACATACTGGCAATGATACATATCCAGTGTCCACCTTTCCAGGTGGATTGCCCATCCTCAGATATCTGAACATCTTCTTTTGTCCAGCTGGTCTCATTCCTGGGGTTAGAATGTGCCTTAGGACAGCTTGACTCTCTCTTTTTAGAGACCATTTCCTCCCTCGGCTGCATGAATGTCCCTTTACCATGGTCTGATAGCAAACATATACACACATGCACACACATGCACACATATATGTATGTGTGAGTATATCTACACATTTGTGTGTATATATATGTGCGAGTATTTATATATGCACACATGCACATATACGAACTAAAATAAAATATCTCTACATTTTTTTCCAGACTCATTGCAAAAACCATGAGCAGAAATATACAAAAAGTGAGACGGTACTTATATTCCCACAGTTAACCACTGCTAACACTTTTCCAGTCCATTGAAGGACTTTCCAATCTCCTTATGTACAGACGTACTATTTGTTTTAATGTCTCATAGCATTCTACAGTATGGGTGTACCATCATTTATTTAACAATTCCCTAAATGGTAGATTGTCCATTAATTATGTTTTTAACTGTTACCAATGATAATAATTTTACATTGTTTTTGTACATGTAAAAATGTATTTCTGGGACATTATTGAAAGAAACAGAATTCTAGGTCAAAGCAGATATATAAGTTAAGTTTTTAAAATGCCACCGTGTCCATGGCATTGTGGCAATATCTGTCATACGGTGCATGAGCAGAAAGTATCATAACACAGAACACTGGCAAAGGCTGTAAAGGGGCAATGTGTTCCAAGAAGAAATTGTTGGGCCTGGCAGGGTGGCTCACACCTGCAATCCCAGTACCTTGGGAGGCTGAGGCAGGCAGATCACCTGAGATCAGGAGTTCAAGACCAGCCTGGCCAACATGGCGAAACCCCATCTCTACTAAAAATACAAATATTAGCTGAGCACACTGGCGTACGCCTGTAATCTCAGCTACTCAGGAGGCTGAGGCAGGAAGATCGCTTGAACCTAAGAGGTGGAGGTTGTGGTGAGCTGAGATCGTGCCACTGCACTCCAGACTTGGTAACAGACCAAGACTCTGTTTCAAAAAAAAAAAAAAAAGAAAAAGAAAACAAAGTTAGAATGCATAAGGAAAATAAAAGGATTGATTATGCAGTATCAAAAAACTGCAAATAAAAGGATGCAAAATGTTTTTCTCTAATATTTGCAAATTAAGAAAAATAAAATCCAGAGTTTTCCAATTTTGAGTGAACAGATTTATCAAAATACTACTTAAGGAGTTTAGGGAATTTGGGAGAACAACTTGGCAAATAGATTAAATCTAAAACCTGTTATTTTCGCCAAAAGGTAACCATTGTGGAGACAGAGACAGACAGAGGAAGGGAAACTAAAGGCAGAATTCAGTGCTCCAGATTGAACAAATGGAAGTGGCTCCCAGGGTCAGCTTCTGGGCATTGTGCAGAGCCTGATGGAGAAGCTGAAGTTCTCTCCAGGGATATGAGGGTGAAAGGTGGGATTTAAGAACAGAATTGTGAGCCAAGGCAGGTGCCGATGGGAGTGTTCTGGTGCCTGCAAAGGATGATTTTTGAATGCAGAGCAGACTTTAGCAAGGTTTATTTTTGGTTTTAAAAAATTGATGTCGACTTTCTTAAAATTTTAAAATCCTTGTTTTTTTTTTTCTTTTTTTTAAAATTCAGCTTATAATGTCTTTTTCTATTTATAAATCTAGCAGGTCTTAGCTATCAAGTCTAAGGGACCTTTGGAGATGTTTAATCCTGGATTTAGTTATT
Source organism: Nomascus leucogenys (assembly GCF_006542625.1). NCBI lineage: Eukaryota > Metazoa > Chordata > Mammalia > Primates > Hylobatidae > Nomascus > Nomascus leucogenys. The sequence continues at coordinate 30,257,784 of NC_044400.1, forward strand.
TAAGTACCTTCAAATACTTTAAACTATGTATGTGATATATTTTATTAACTTTCTAAGTTCATTGATTTGTTAATTAACCAACAGAATGTGACAAACACTTGTCAAACTTAAATATTCAGAAAATAAACATTTAATTTAAATGAACTTCTTTCTTAGGTTTTTTACTAAGGAAGATTTCAATTAAGGATCTAAATCAGTTGTCTCATACTTTCTTTTTTTTTTTTTTTTTTGAGACAGGCTGTCACATTGTCACCCAGACTGGAGTGTAGTGGTGAGGTCATAGCCCACTGCCGCCATAAATTCCTGGGCTCAAGCAATCCTCCCACTTCAGCTTCTCAAGTAGCTAGGACTATAGGCGTGCACCTCCATACCCAGCTAATATTTGAATTTTTTTGTAGAGACAGGGTTTCCATGTGTTGTCCAGACTTATCTTGAACACCTGACCTCAAGCAATCCTCCTGCCTCGGCCTCCTAAAGGGCTGAGATCACAAGGGTGAGCCACTGAGCTCAGCCTTACACGTTTTAAATTGAAGTTTACAAGAATTATACTCAAATAGGCCAAATTCTCTTAAAAACTACAAATACAAAAGGACTATTAAAATATATTCAAAGTTTTATTATAATCTTCCTACAAGAGACAAGAACTAGAGCAGGCCAATTCAAAAATTCACTCTTGGCAGGGGACCTTTATGAGAGAAAAGAAAAATGAGATATTCCTTGTTAGACCTAATGTTTTTAGAAAAATTTAAAAATTAAAAACTCAATGATTATTAGACTTCATGACTTAAGGTAAGACATTAAGATTCTAAGGGTAAGGTTCTTCCTAAGACTGTCAACTGATACTGAGTCTTAACCCTGTTAAAATTCATCAGAAATATGCTCCAGTATTTTTTTTAACTTGGGAATGCTAATTTTTTCTGAGAAAAGTGAAAATTACGTCACACAGAAGTTTCTGTCCAGGACCAGTTTTGTGATCTTTTTTCTCTTTCAGCACCAAACTTCTTTACCCAAAAACATTCATACCATAGTTTTGATTATTTTAAACTTTTGATACTGAATTTGGAAACTTCTGGGCTTAAAAATTGCATGCCTAAGGAAGACATGTAACGTGCTAAGTGATGAAAATTTGAGGCTATCGATGTTGGTGACTTTGGTGGAGCATTTTGGCCCCTAAGTGTGGAAGCTCAGACAAGGGCTCCATAACATCCACAGTTGGCTGACCATGAAACCCATATGACTGTATCACTGGATTCAAAGACCAAATATGGATCCTCAATGAGTTTTCCATTTGCTTAATACACATTGATGAACTCTTACATTTTTCTGTACTTGTGGGATTATACAACTTAAGTTTTGCAATAAAAAGTTTGGTAGTTTAAATGACTTTATTTGGCTTGCAATGATAATGAATAACGTGTTTCTACTAAAAGCAGGCGGAGTCTAAAATTTTCTGACATTAGTAGTAAAAACGAGGAAGTAATCATGTTAACTTACATAGGCTCAGGACACAGAAAAACTCTCTGTCATGTGCAAAAATTGTAAACTACAAGAGCAGGACGGGGCAAAGGCTGTCTTCTGGGTTAATCTATTTTAAAGATTTCACAAACTAGAAGCAAAGAGGGATTGAAAATAGAAGTGACATCTTCCTTTCCCATTGGGAATTTGTAGAATAAATTCTATGTCATTATGTTAATTGTGCAAACGTACATATTTTTTCTTTAGTGTAATTTTATTTCCAATTAATCCATTTGTCATATTAAGATTCCTTTTCCTACCAAAAATATCTTTAAAAAAAATCTAAACTGACAACTCCACATTGCATAACAGTGTCTGGAATCAGTGGAGAAAATATGCAAAGCCCCCTAACCGTCACTTTGGCAGAAGTGATGCCTCAGATGTATGGTTAGGTATCACTTTTAGGGAGATGATCTGGCATTTGTTTGAAGGAGGATGTGCAGTGCTCCAGAGTATAGCCTTCAGTGACAGGTAGTATGCTTCACCTTCCTGACTCTGTCGCTTTGTACTTGGACAAGTTATTCACCCTCATCTAGTCTCACTTTTTAAATCTGTAAAACAGGGGAAATAATACTGTTAAAGCAACATCCCAGATGTGATTGTGAGCACATAAAGGGAAAAGCCTTAAAGAAAGCCGAGATCAAAATTTCCTCTTGGTGGAGATATTTGTAGGAGACTAGGAAGGAAAAAAAAATGTTTGGTTAAAAATTATTAAGATAGTCATAAGGCTAGTTTAAGGTTATTGTATTTTAAAATATTATCTGCCTTAGGTTTTTATGGGATCCCATTGCTCTTGTGTTGGGAATTAATGGAAGGGGTCAAGAACGGAAGCTTGGAAGACCAGTTAGCTGAAAATTGTAGTTATTCTGGTGAGAGATGCTTGTGGCTCAGACTAGAGGAGCATCGGGGAGGGGTGATAAGTGGTGAGAGTTAGGACAGCTTCTGAAGGCCCAGCCAGCAGGAATTGCTCACATCTTGGATATAGGCAATGAGAGAAGGAGAGCATCTTCAAATTTGGGGACCTAGATACTGGTAAGAAGGGTATTGCCATCAACTGTGATAGCAAAAAACAGGTGATGCAGGTGGTGGGGGCAGGGTGAGGGAGGAGATCGGAAAGTCAGGTTTGGTTAAAGGTAACAAGGATCAAAGTGAGCTGGATGGGTAAATTGAATTTTTCAGCAGACTTTTTATCTCAGGAAAATCTATCAAAATTGTACAAAGATTTTATCAGGAATGCTAGATATTCTACTGCCTGCCCTCTGCTCAAAAAAAAAAAAAAAAAGCTCTAAGTTGCATCATGCATAAGGGTTCTGCTTCTGATCCAATTAGAGGACAATTATCTTTCTAAGTACTTAAGAAATAAAGTTGTTAGGGCCCAAAAATATAGCTCAATGGACATAAGTAATCAAAAGGAATTGCATTACTGACTTGCATCCCTAAGTGGCCACTAAAGAACGTCCAATTCATGGTCTCTATCTTACTTCTCCACTCAGAGAAACCTGAGTTTCTCTTCACTCTCTCAATTGCTCCTTGCCTGTGGCTGCACAGAAGAAGGCTCTTTTTCCTTGTGTTACTGTTTTCTCACCTCTTAAAAAAAAAACAAAAGTGAGGCTCCTTTGCCTGCCCTCTTTCCTACTGAGTGCTGATTGTGCTGCTCAGGTGCATGCAGGTAATAGTAAATGGGTGAAGGCCAGTGAGGCTGTGACAAACTGAACAGGCTTAGCTAACAGAGGGCCGCACCCCAGAAATGTCTGTCATTCATTCACTCAATCTACAACAATTTATAGAGTGCCTACCTTGCTTACTACTTTGGGTACGTCAGTGGACCAAACAGACAACAAGTAGTGCTCTTATGGAGCTAACGTTCATTTTCAGAGAGACAGACACTGAATCATAAACTGATAGATAAGCAGAGTATCTAGTGTGTTAGAAGATAGTGCATGCTAAAGACAAAAAAAAATAGCAGGAAAAGAGATTCCATGGAAACAATACGGAAGGTTTGCACATTAAATAACATGATGGTGAGAGGCCGCTTTGAGAAGGTGACACTTGAGCAGGAACATGAGCGGACACAAGGGGCATATGGACATCTGCGGAAAAATGCTCTGGGTAGAGGGAATTCCAGTGCAAGAACCCTGACAAGGGAGCTTTCCTGGTGTGCTTTAGGGACAACAAAGTCAACATGGTTGGAACAGGTGTAGAAAAGGGAAAAGAGTAGGGGTGAGTTGAGAGTGTTAAGGGGAGCAGATCAATAAGAACTGGAAGATCATTTTAAGGATGTTGCTTTTACCCTAGATAAAATAGGGAGCCAGAGGAGAGGCATTTAAAATGATCTGCCTTAGGTTTTTAGAGGGTCCCCCTTGCTCTTGTGTTGGGAATTAACTGAAGGGGCCAAGGATGGAAGCTGGGAGACTGGTTAGTTGATAATTGCAGTTATTCTAGTGAGTGATGCTTGTGTCTCAGACCAGAGCAGCATCAGAGGAGGGGTGGTAAGTGGTGAGATTCAGGACAGCTTCTGAGGCCCAGCCAGCAGGAATTGCTCACGTCTTGGATATAGGCTATGAGAGAAGGAGAGGACCTTCAAGTTTAAGAACGTGGGTACTAGTAAGGAGGGTTTTGGCATCAACTGTGATAGTGAAGAACACAGGTGAAGCAGGTGGTGGGGGCAGGGTGAGGGAGGAGATTGGAAAGTTCGGTTTGGGTACACAAAGTTTGGAATATCTGTTAGACACCCAGGTGGAGCTGTACAGCAGACAGCTGCATAGAGGAGTCTGGAGTTCATGAGTGAAGACCGAACTCAAATCTAAACGTTGAAGTCACTGGTGTGTAGCCGTGAGATTTGCTTTGACTTTGCTCAGTAATCTTATTTTTGCTTTAAAAGAAGCCAAAAATTCATATTTCTTCTGTGAAACTCTCCAAATTAAAAACAAACTGACAGACTGCATTTCCCTGAACTGTCTTGACATCACACTTTTCCCAGGCCTCATCCACTCCAGCTGGAAACTTCAGCCCGGCCCCAGTTAAAGCTAAGTTACAGAGAAATAACCACTCTGATCTTCCTGAAGGAAAGCTGTGGGCGTCCTTTTGTTCTTCCTAATGCTGACCTAGAGAGAGCATGTTCTGCTGAAAGTGTGCTTGCCAGGATGCTTGAAATTGGACTCCAGTTTACATACTCAGAAATGTCTGTCTCCAGTCTACCAAGTGGCTCAATCTCGCAACATCCTACAAAATCTTATCTATGCTCTGAAGCAGTTTCTTTGGCTGTCTCCATTGCTATGCATTTGCCTTTAAAGAGAAATACTCTGTTTCTTCATATTTCCCGTGAACAGCCAAACACAGTACAAAACAACCACCTTGAGGCCCAAACCATATACCTCTGTAGGATGGACTGTGAGCTTAGGTCCATGGACCACTCTAGATAAACCTTTCACTTTACCTATTACCTGGATTGTCAATAGCCCCACCTCGCAATGATCCTTCTCTTTTGGAAGAATTTTTTATTTGGATAAACATTATAAAGACTTTTAACCCTCTGACTTTTTTTTTTCTCCTTTCATTCCTATCTCTTCTCTTTCTTTCAACCCTTTATCTCATTTCCCTTAAGACAATGCACATTCTGCTTTTATACAGAGGCTAACAGCTTCCAATGTGTCTGCCACACCATCTGAGTTTTTCCTGGGACACATCACCAGGGCTTTGGGGAGTAAGAGGAAAGCCATTGTGTCCATGCTGAAAGCTTTCTTTGTTAAACATTGTGCATCAAATGAAGTCACATCCATCCAGATGCTGTTATAGATGCAATATCGTTAGGATTTTAGAAGACAGATGTTCAGTGTGTTTATCTCCTAGCAATTTGGATTAAGAGCCTTACACCTAAAAGAGTGAGTGCCCTCACGCTTAATTCACTCTTTTCACTTCCCAGTTCTGTGATGGGTCTTTTTCTGGATTAATGTCTTCGATGCTCAGTTTATGCCACACAGACAGAGAAAGAAACAAAAGCCCAGTTAAAATGAGCTGATTAAAGAATATGGAAATTATACTCATAAAACTGCCCCTTTTAAATAAGAAAATTGGTGTCATGCATCTTTTATCTCAAGCGTCTACTTTACAGATGAGTTTTTCTAATCACAGTGTGCGTCGAACCAAAATGAACCAAGCTTGAAGGCAGCTCTACTAGTGCTCATTTATTATTATTTTTTCTTTCTCATTCTGGGGAAACTAGATTTTTCCTTGCTCAAGTACTCTTTTACCCTTCCAGGAATGCATCATTGGTCTTTCTGAGTGACCATAGACAAATGAGTTTCTAGTAAGTTAATAAAAATGCAGTTTCTACATTTTTATTGGTAAATTGAGTTTATCACTGCAAAACAAGGTCTGCGTGAGGCGTATTAAAGATGTGTTCTAAGTGCCCAGATATTTCTTAGAGCTTTCCCCTAAACCCTTCTCCCTACATGCCGAAGTAGATTTTGTAATCTTTTGTTTTAAAAATATTTAAAGTGGGGCAGGTGCCATGTGGCTCATGCCTGTAATCCCAGCACTTTGAGAGGCCAAGGCGGGTGGATCACCTGAGGTCAGGAGTTCCAGACCAGACGGGCCAACCTGTAGTAGAGATGGATAAACCCCATCTCTACTAAAAATACAAAAATTAGCTGGGCATGGTGGCAGACTCCTGTAATCCCAGCTACCTGGGTGGCTGAGGCAGGAGAATCGCTGGAACCCAGGAGGTGGAGGTTGCAGTGGGCTGAGATCTTGCCACTGCACTCCAGCCTGGGTGACAGAGCAAGACTCCATTTCAAAAAAAAAAAAAAAAAAAATTAAAGTGCAGAAAATGTTTCTTTTTCTTTTTGTAATTACAGGATTCTTCTTTCTTACCCAAAGTTAAAATTCTGTTAGCTGAAAGCAAGAGAATCCCAGCTCGGACTAGCCTAATTGCTTTGGGGATTTTTCTGGAAAAGGGTTAGGCTATTTCACAGAATCCAATATAGATGAAAATAGCCAGCCCTCAGGAAGTTCATGGGTGCAATGAAGTCTCAAGAACAGCAGAGACTGACCACACAGTTTTGGCATCTCCCTTTTTTGCTGCATGCTGCATGTCAGCATATTTTTTGTTTATTCTGTCTCTCTTTCACTGGAGACAAATTTTCTTGTGTCTCAAAACATGACCACTGAGAACGTCTGGGTTTTTTATTTTATAGTTTCAGCCACCAAAAAAAGGCAACCCTGAACTTTCTTGCAGCCCAAAACAAAAAAAAACTACAGAATAAGCACCTATTGAGTGTGCTTTGCTCAGTTTTTCTTTCTTAAGGCAATTTCTTTTTTTGCTGGGGGAGGGCAGCAATAATACTATGATTTGCTCATTATGGAAATCTCTGTTTGTGTTTATGTGTGTGCTGTGGGGAGGGGGATGGGATGGGGCAAAAGGAGGTGTGGAAAGGTCACGGAAAAACTGGGCAGCTTCAGAAGAGGAAATTATGGCAAAAGGTAAACTGCAGAAGAAGCAGTATTTCAGAAGCAGGGAGATGCTGGGATGTGAAAGAAAACAGGGTGTGGGGACACGGGGCATTCAGAACAGTGCTAGCCCCCCAGGATCTCCTCAGGACATGCCTGGAGAAAGAAATCCTTACTTGGATGAGGACATCAAGGCTCTAAGTTTTTGGAACTTCCCTCCCAGCACAGGCATAGAGCAGGACAGGATCTCGGAGTTACCCAAGAGAAAATCCTGTGGCCTCTGCTGTCCACCAAGACCAGGAGAATGGGTGGGAATAAAGAGGAGAGGTAGAATTTGAACAGAGAGAGGACCACTTTTTGTTTGTTTGTTTGTTTGGTTGTTTTGTGTGAATACATCCCATAGCAAAACTATGGGTCCTTTATTTAAATCTTTCCTGTACTTTAGGCTATCGTTGAATACCATAAAGTTATCAACAAGCTTTTCCCAAACATAAGCCCTGTCAGCACAATTGTATGTTTGCTGTGCTGAGCAGAAAATTTCTAATAATATATTTGAACATATGCAGGAATATTAGTTTCTGGGATTTGAAACAATCATTGCTAGAGGCTTTCCTACCTATATAGAGCAGTCAGAGTAAATCATCTTACTTTTGCTTGCCTCAGATTCTTAGTGGTTTAACAATGAACCCATTTATTGTATTATATACCACTTCTGTAACTTCATTGCTTGCACCCTCTCTCTTTTTAAATTCGCGGAATTTATTTTCCTATACTATCTCAGGCCCTGTAAAGATTGTTTTCAAAAATTATGGTATGTATCATTGTTTTTACTCTTAATTTTATTCACTACATTTACTGAGCACCAGCCAGGTTATCTCTTAATGGCGGCAGAATATGAGGTGCGAAGAACCGAAAGGCACCATGTAGTAAATGGGATTTGAACTCAGATACATGTCTCCCTAAAGTCTGATTTCTGTCTGGAAGAAATAAATGTTACCTCCACTCCCATTAGCCTGACTAAGTCTAAAGATTTTTCCTTTCCACTATTTTTGAAATTTATAAAGGCTGTGTTTTATTTTGTGGTGTTCATGCATCGTATCTTAAACTTTTACTTAATCCAGTCCTGGTCTGTTATAATCATGTTTGTCCACATCATTTGTTGTAGTTTTATGATAGTCCATTAATTTTATGTACTACAGATTTCCTAAGTAATTTTCTAATGTTGGACACTTATGTTGATTCACTATTATGAATGGCATCATTGTGAATAACACTAATTAACATATATATTTTTCATATTTCGAACAATAGCCTTAAGACAGGGTCATCTCAGTGTGATTGCTGATTCAAATTATATAAATATTTTATGGAGTTTTTTATGTGTGTGGTAAAAATATTTTTCAGAATAGCCATATTATTTTGACCTTAAGTAGTGAAGCCTTTGTTTTAGGATAGCATTTATACTTTTACAAATGATAAAATATCCTTACATTTTAGATGAACAAGTATCATCTTTTCTAATTTCATGTTGTCTTTGTGCAGTTTAAAATAGATACCTGGTCATCCCCAAAAGAAAAGCATGAGGACAATGACCTCAATTATCTGCCTCTCCTTTAAAAATGCAAAACCATTAAAAAATGTAAAATAATTATCTTTATATGTTTTATTTTTTGGTAAGCGAAAAACCTTACAAATTCTGACCACTTCAAATTAACTTTAAGTCAACATGAATTTGCCTCAATATTAACATCCTTAACTTAAATACTTACATCAGCTTTGAGACTTTCATTGTCCAGTAATGCAAGGTGATTCTACCTTTTGTGCTAAAACTGTAATATTCATACTATTTTGATGTCATTCAATCTGCCTTAGGTATGGGAGTATAGCAAATCAGTATCTACTATTAATTGAGGCAGTTGGATATGAGACATTTTTGCTTTCCCCTTTCTGCCAAATGATTTGGTTTATTTTCTTTTCTTTTATGTTTTCTTTCATTAGGTGTTTGCCAAACTACTGTGAACATGGAGGAAGCTGCTCCCAGTCCTGGACTACCTTCTATTGTAACTGCAGTGACACAAGTTATGCTGGTGCCACCTGCCACAACTGTGAGTAGGTTGATCATTTGCCCCTGGTGGGATGGACAAAACTCCAGGAATACCATTGTTAACTTCAGGATTTATTTAGCATGGGGCAGGCATGTTTTATTCACTCATTCAGAATGTGTTTTAAGAGGTTATTATATACCAAACACTTTGTTGGGCTCAGAGGATGCATGGATACAAGCCATATTCTTGTGGAGTTTATGGTCTACCAGCAAGACAGACAGGAAATGAGATCATGATAGTACAGTTGAATAAGTTTAAGGTGGAAGCAAGGGAAGGTGCTGTAGGCACACAAGAGGGAGCTATTAAGTCAATTGCATTGCCTTGGTGAGTTGTTAGGTGGCTATAATAAACAAACTAACATCTCTGTGGTCTAAGTAACAAGGTCCATGCCGTGCCTGTGTCACATGCCCATCATGCATGACAGAGGCCCTTCTTCCACCTTGTCCTTGTTCTTAGATGGTAACAAAGTTGTATTATCTGGAAGATTGCTGTAGTAAGAGGAAACACAGGGAGGGGAGCATAGGGAAGCATGCGCTAGCTTTTCAAAGCTTCTACTTGGAAGTAGCAAACATTACTTCCACTCACATTCTATTGGCCAAATAAAGCCACGTGGACACACCCAACTTCAATAGGTGCTGAAGTGCAATCTTACCATGGAATGGGAGAAAACAGAACCTGAATATTGGTGGTAAGTGCTAATGACTGCCTGTCAACCCCAATGTTAGGGAGACTTCAAATAGAAGACCTGAGCTGATCTTGTTGTAGAAATATGGGAGGAAACAAAAAAAAGAAAGAAAGAAAAAGGATACTCAGAAGCAAAGAAACAAATGGAGACATAAAGCACAGGGGTCCTCTGCTCTGTGGAAAATTGGAATTTTCAAATAGTTACAGACGGCTGGAGGGTGCTGAAGGTGAGGAAGAGTGATAAGAGGGGAGACAGAGGTAGGCTAGGGTGTACACAGGATAAGGAGTGAGGGATAGAAAACAAAGAAGATGAGCCTTGATTTTTTATTTATTTATTTATTTAAATTTTTTGAGAGAGAGAGTTTTGCTCTTGTTGCCCAGGCTGGAGTCCAGTGGCACGATCTTGGCTCACTGCAACCTCCGCCTCCTGGTTTCAAGTGATTCTCCCGCCTCAGCCTCCTGACTATCTGGGATTACAGGTGCACGCCACCACACGTGGCTAAATTTTGTATTTTTGGTAGAGATGGGGTTTCACCGTGTTGGCCAGGCTGGACTCGAACTCCTGACCTTGTGATCCGCCTGCCTCAGCCTCCCAAAGTGCTGGGATTACAGGCGTGAGCCACTGTGCTCAGCCCAGCCCTGATTTTTATAATTGTATAGTCTTATTGAGACCATGGGTTGGGGGAAACACATGAAAAAGTATAGAAAGTTTGCCAGCCAGAGAAATGTATGCCCAACTATGGACTATAGGTGTGATTGAGAAAGGTAATTCTGAAATCACTGTCTGGAATTGTAGAGCATTTCATGAAAAATTAGAAATTTGAAATTGGCTTAGAAGGTAGAAGGGTAAGATAAACATTTTCTAGACATAAGAGTACAGCCAAGGCCTGGAGCTCTTCTGAGGACTCCAGTGAGAACTATCACTCAGGGACAGTTCTTGCCAGTTTTTCTTAAGTGCCTGCTGTTGTTGGGCTGGCACTTGGAGATGCAGAAAGAACATGGTAGACGCCAATAGGGCTGGAACCAGACTGAGCAAAGATAAGTAACATTGATATTCTCATCTTAAAAGACCTCTCAGCCATTTCTTAGCCTCTTCCATTCCTTCAAAGCAGGATTCACTGATGATGTCCATAGGGAAGTTTGATCAAATTAGAGAAGAACTAGTCCACTAGTCCACTGGTCATCAGGGAATGATGTGGTTATTGCTGTTAGTTGCCTGCAGAAACAAAAAAAATATTGTTTGGCTTTATAAAAAATATATCTTATTGAAACTTTTCTACTGACAAATTTAGAATTCAAAGTAACTAGAACAGTATCATTGGATTGTTCATACCACAAAGGATAAATGCTTAAGGGGATGAATACCCAATTTTCTATGAAGTGATTATTATGCATTATATGCTGGTACCAAAATATCTCGTGTACCCCATAAACATATACACCTACTATGACCCACAAAAATTAAAACTAAAAATACAATTAAAAAGAAATTTAGAACAGCAAAAAGAACAATAGAATAACGGAGATTGAATTTAAATTTTACCTAGTTCCTCTTTTTTTTTTTTTTTTTGAGACAGAGTCTCACTCTGTTGCCCAGGCTGCAGTGCAGTGGCGCAATCTGGTCTCACCGCAACCTCTGCCTCCCAGGTTCACGCCATTCTCCTGCCTCAGCCTCCCGAGTAGCTGGGACTACAGGCACCCACCACCATGCCCGGCTAATTTTTTTATATTTTTAGTGGAGATGGGGTTTCACCCTGTTAGCCAGAACAGTCTTGATCTCCTGACCTTGTGATCCTCCTGCCTTGGCCTCCCAAAGCGCTGGGATTACAGGCGTGAGCCACCACACCTAGCCTTTACCTAGTTCTTATATGTGAATACGTATATGATTTTATCAATTCAGGTATCGTTTTATTTTTTTGCAGATCCTAGGAAGAAAAACTAATGAATTATTGTGGGTTCATCTAAGGCTACAATTACATGTTTTTATCTAAAAGTCCCAGTAAACAGTGATCTCTAGGTTTTAAGTCTGGTTCCAAAAATATTATCACCAAATAGCCAAGAACACCATATACCTATAGAGAAACATTGCAGGACCCACATAAGGCTGTCCAGATTGTAATGTCAGTGCTGCTGTAACAAGTTCAGAGACAACCGAAATGGCCATCAATATAATAGCAAGACAAGGGAAACATGAAGATTTAAGTCAAAGCAACCCGAATTTCAGCCAAATCACATTACAACATTCCCGTGACTGTTAAAGCTTATTCCACTCCCTTTCTCCAAAAGTAATTTAACAATTTTTTGAGGAGTTCATCTCTATGGATACTGTTCTCCTTTAATTTACTTCATCCATCAGGCTAAAAATAGAAGATGTCGAGCTTTAAAAAAAGTGTGAAGTTGAAAATCAATGGAGGTGAAGTGCTGATTTTTAAAGGAACACTGTCAAGCCTGATGAGCAGGAGACTCAACACACAAAAACCTTAAAAATATCATTTTTTTAGCACCTTCCTATTTCCTTTTCTGTGAAATTGCCCAATGCCTACATTGTAGGCTGCAACTTTGTGAAACTCTATCTTTGCTTCTGGGCACTCAGCCAGGACAAATCAAAATCCCTTGAATATTTGTGACATTTGGCAAGCACACCTTGGTTCCCTGTGCAATTCAAATATTTGTCCTCCCTCTAACTAATTTCCCTCTTCCCCAGTTGGATGAGGACCATTGTTTTTAGTCATTTTGCAAACCAAGTGATTTCATCAGCAAGCTTGTGTCTCACTCTCAGCAAGCATGGGTCCCACTCACAGGTCAGGTGAGAGCTTCTGCAGTGCAGATGGCACACAGGGCACCCTTTGGTAAAAACAAAAACAAATAGGCCTGAAATTCTGCACTTGTGGAAATGACAGAATCCTTGCTGTGTTTGAGGGATGTCTTACTGAAGGAACTGATCACAGTCGAAACAAGAAATACAAATTCTTTGGATTAATAAATTATTTATAATAATTTCTTGAGTATTCTCTTAGTTTTGTTAAGCTCTTCGGAAATAGTCTTTTCCCCCTCATTGTTGGTGCTTTCTAGTAAATGTGAAGCAAGAGAACAGACTTAGGACAGATGGGATTAACTGCTTTTTGTCCAGCCTTTGTGGATAAGAGAGGGCCTGGGTGAGGTGGGCACAACGGACTCACTAAAGAATAACAAAATGGAAATTCCCAAAATGTGTAGACACAGCATGCTGCTGTCGAAAGTAGAGATATCTTCAGTCTGTCTTAATTTTTTTATCCTTACCTGATGATAGTTAAGGGACTTGGATATGCTAATTTGGTCACTTTTCAAACATACATCATTCAAAACTACCTTTCTAAGAAAAAGATGATGAATGTGTGGGCAATTTCTGTCCAATCTGTGGCAGCTTTCCCATGTGAAGAGGAAACCTACCCCATAAAGTGCCATTGGAGACTATTATATGATGTTTGTAAGTTGTTATGGTTAGAAAATTTCTCCCAAAGTGGTATCCTATTCTCCACAGGAGCAACTGAATAAAAACAGTGTTTGCAGTCCGCCAGATCAATCCCTGGCAACCCAACCAATGTTCAATGCCTTCTGACTCCCAGAGATAGATACCATGGTTATTAGTTGAATATAACGTGCAAGTTCAGAAGCCTGTATAATCAAAACCAAGCTTCTAAGTATTCAGGGTATATTTTGGTCATGGTATGTCATATCTACTTTATTAAGAATTCAAATTAAGATAAAAAGAAGCAGGTTTTTGATTGTGGGATATTAGGGCATAGATAGATATCATTACAACATAACAATAAAGGGATATGCATGGTGTTATTATCTCTATTTTACAGATGAGAACATTGAGGCCCAGAAAGCTTATGTACATTCCACAAGGTCTCATATCAAGTAAATGGTAGAGGTTGGGCTTTAAGCCAAGGGAATCTGCCTGTTGATGCCAGAAGCTAAATCCTGCATCTTATTCCTTCAAACAAGCAAGGCATTTGCAAACCTCTATATTACAAACTTGGTGATGGGACATTCATGACCTCCTTTATATTGCTTAAGACACAGTAGAATAGTGTGAGATCATACTTGAAAATACAGTTCTAGAAGACTGAGGGATGAGAAAGTTTTTGTGTTCTAGAATAATCATGAAAGCAATATGGAAGGAAGTAGAATGACTTGGAGGACATCTAAAATTGAAATAGACAAAAGGAAAAGGGAGGTCTGTTGAAAACAGACTGTCAAGGGCTAAGACATGATGATAGACATATATATGCTGTGTTCTGGGACAATGCAGAACTTGCCTGGCTCAAAAAAAGAAAACATGAATTGCACTAGTCATTCATTCCTGAAGGCCAAATGGGATTCCTATAAAGCACTTTCCCCTAGAGAATACTGAAGCACACTTACTACTATAACCAGAGCTTTTCACATGCTTCTGTAACACCTATAAATATTATTTTAATAACTCCAAATTATTTTAATAACACCAAAATAAATAGCCCAAGATGTTTTTGTTTCTATATTAAACCATCTTAATATTTTTCTTTGTCTTTCTGATTTTGGTGGGAGAGGCAGAGGATCTGTTTTGTTTCCAAATATTCATTATTGTAACCAGCACCATGTTAAGCATCTTTGTATTTAAATATTTTCTGGCGGGGCGCAGTGGCTCACGCCTGTAATCCCAGCACTTTGGGAGGTGGAGGCAGGCAGATTATGAGGTCAGGAGATCGAGACCATCCTGGCTAACAGGGTGAAACCCCGTCTCTACTAAAAAATACAAAAAATCACCCTGGCGTGGAGGCCGGTGCCTGTAGTCCCAGCTACTCGGGAGGCTGAGGCAGGAGAATGGCGTGAACCCGGGAGGCGGAGCTTGCAGTGAGCCGAGATTGCACCACTGCACTCCAGCCTGGGCCACAGAGCGAGACTCCATCTCAAAAGAAAAAAATATGTATATATTTTTTCTAATACCACAGGTTCTATGGCTTACTTAAACAAACCTCAGAAACCGCTTTATTGAGTCAAAAGTTCTCAATAGTTTTAAGAATCTTGATTCATATTTCCAACTTGTTTTCCTAAACTCTTATTACAGTTTACACTCTGATCACTACTTTCTGAGATCTTGTTTTACCTTCTCTGCCATTATTGTTTACTACAACTTATAAAACTTTTTTACATGTACTTTTACTAACACAGTGGCATATTAAAATAGAGATTATTACTGACCCTCATTGTGAGTTCCAGATTAAAAAAAGAGATTTTTTTTCAGATGACTTGTATTATAGGAATAAGATTGCTTCCACAGAATTTTCTTTTTTCATTCAACAAGTACTTTTTGAAAGTACATCTGATTCATTAAACTGTGAATTTAATGATTACTGTCACATTGAACAGATCCAGTAAGTGATACAAGCACTTGTCCTTGATCTTCTTGATGTTTATGTCTGATGACACTCACATGTGTTCAGGATCTTTTCACCATTTCTCAGCCTTTGCCAATCCCTTTTCAACAGTGTAGGCTCTCTGACATCTTAACAATGCCCTTTAGCTCATTTTTCAGCTTTGCAGAAGGATGTCAGCTTTCTTCCTCTTCCAAGCCTGATGTAGTGCTTCTTCTATGGGGAAGTCAATAGCCATGTATTGATTTGAAGCATATCAAGTCATCTGGCTATCAGATGCTATAGTAATCATTGCAGAGGGACAACACTTGCTTTAACAGTAGGTATATGGTCCTTTGACTGCATGTAGTTATGTCAACTACCTACTGAGACTATAAACCTATTTAGGTGAGAAAACATGCCTTACTTATACTTGTACCAGTCACATTCAAGGCTTTGGTGGCATATAGGCTATTATAGAAATGGTGAGACAGAAGATTAAGCAGAAAAAGATAATTCAGTGTGCTCTTAGTGGAAATTCCATAAGAATGGGATGATATCTGAATCTTCCCAGGGTCTCCAGCCTCTGGTCTAATCCCTGACACACAGTAGATATCCACTCTTTGATGTATACAAAAACAAATAAATGAACTTATGAGGCATGTGCACATAGCAATGTCAAGTTACTGTAGCAAGAGCATTGTTACTTTCTTGAGAAAGTGAGAAAGTGCTCAAAATAATTGACCTTTGAGCAGAGATTTGAGGGATGAGAAAGACAAAGAGCACAGACAATAGCCTCGCAGGAAGAGTGAGCTCCATGAACAAAGGCAAAGTGACATGAATGTCAAGCAACAAAGTGGGGGCTATGAGACACCTGGCATAACTAGAATTGAAGATGAAATGGGGGAGGCAGGAAGGAGATGCAGGAAATGCAGCCAGAGTAGAAAATGCAGATAATGAATTGAGAAGGAACTTACTTCTCTGCTGGCCAACTAAGAGCCAGCCACAGTTTGTTGGTTTCATTTTAGTGTTGAGGATTGGGTTGCTAATATTTGTTTGTTGTTTGCTTTGTTCATCAGTTTCTTTTTTTTTTTAAATGTAATGGTGATGGTGCTTTGGAGCATATACTGAAGATGGAAGGTGTGGGTACTAGGGACAAATACTGGATGAAATTTGTAATTTTGTGGGCAGCAAATAATGAGAACCAGCACAAGCTAGAAAGCGGGGACCTGATATGAAAGGCATATCTAAAATTGGATCAAGTAGACTTAAAGAAAAATTGAACACAGTAGACAGAAGGATGACTTTTAGCTTTTTAACTTGGAAGACCTCATGGATGCAGAATGGAGTAACTAAGTCCTGAGGTCTGTCTCAGTGTGACAGCCTAGTGTCAAATGCAGGCTCTACAATTTACAAGATATATGACCTAGGGCAAGAAGCCATGTGAGCTCCATGTGCTTTAACTTCCTCACCTGTCATATGGGGCCAATAATAGCAATCATTTCAAAGAAGTATTGTGAGGACTGAGTAAAACAATCTTCTTAAAGTATTTAGCATGGTGCCTGACAAATACAAATTTCCTGTTCCATGTTAGCTGCTGTTTAAATAGACAGAGGATGTGTAGAAAGAGGAGGAGATTTAGTAGTTGGACTTCAGTCTAGTTTGGGGCACAGTATTTGCCTGGAAAGTTTCCCACTGTGAGAATTAGCTGGAAATCTCTGGAGTGAGGTCCATGGGGAATATCGGAATCAGTGGGTGTATAGTTGCTGAAGCCTTTTGAGTAGATGAAGTCAATCACGTGTGGTAGGCCAAGTGTGGGACCTTGAAAGTAAAATATTTTAAGAGACTCAAGAAGAGATATAATCAAGAAGGAATGATAACCAAAACATATAAATAAAGTACTAAGGAAAGTGTAACCTAGGAGTCAGAAGAGGAGTCAGAAGAGGGATGTTTCAGGAATAGACTATTCATAGAGATGTCTAGGTACATAGTATCCCACCGAATACTTTTTTTTCTTTTTCTTTTTTTTTAGACAGAGTCTAACTCTGTCACCCACAGGCTAGAGTGCAGTGGTGCGATCTTGGCTCACTGCAACCTCCGCTTCCCAGGTTCAAGCGATTCTCCTACCTCAGCCTCCCGAGTAGCTAGGATTACAGGCACAGGCCACCACATAAGCTATTTTTTGTATTTTTAGTAGAAATGGGGTTTCACCATGTAGGCCAGGCTGGTCTCGAACTCCTGACTTCAGGTGATCCACCTACCTCGGCCTCCCAAAGTGCTGGGATTACAGGCCGAGTACTCTTTCATCATAATGATTGGTAATTGTTAAACGACTGGATAGATGTTTAGGGAGAAGATGGAAAAAAAGCACAATAAGGGGGGAAAATGAAATGAGAAAACCAATGAAATTCAACCTGAGGAAGCTAATTCAAAAAAAGAAAGAAAGAAATCAGTAATTTTCTGTCAGCAGCCTAAGACTGTGGCAGTATTGGAATGCACTGGAATTTGCTGATCCAAGAGAATTTGTTCATTGACGACTATCCCAGGTTTTGTCAGGATCTAGGTGATTCGAAAGCATTCACTGCTGTTGAGAGGATTTCATTCTCCTTCAGGAGAAAAAACTCCAACCTCCTTGAATCAGTTAATGAACAGTGAATGCACCGTGCAATTGAGTGCACAGGACTGCTTGTAAGGGAGAATGCTTCTTCTGGGAGGGAGAGATCTGAGCAGGCTGAACTGGATGTGAGAAAGTCTTCTTAAAAGGAAACAGCAGACACTGGGATCTGCTTGAGGGTGGCGGGGTGGGAGGAGTGGGAGAAGCAGAAAAGATAACTATTGGTTACTGGGATTAATACCTGAGTGATGAAATAATCTATACAACAAATCCCCATGACACGTGTTTACCTATGGAGCAAACCTGTACGTGTACCCCCAAACTGAAAATAAAATTTAAAAAGAAAGAAAGTCTTGTTAAAGAAGAGAGTGGACCTGGGCATAAAGGCTGGACTTGGGGAGTCAGATAGGTGTCAGAAGGGTGTTTTTCAAGGGGGGACATCAAAATAAGGACCAAAAATAAGGATGAGCACAGGGGATGTTTGGGGTTCACCCACTGCTCTAGCCTATGGGGAAAGGAATGGACATTTGTTGAGCCCTATGTAAGTGCCATATGCTGTACTCAGTGCTGAACACATGTCATCTCACATTCTCAGCTCTAGCCCTGTTAGACTCTGGCAGCTCTTCAAACAACTAGATCTTCAGATTTGCACATCTCTTGGCCACAAAGACTTCTTACCACTGTCTTTTCCTGAGGAACCTCTGTCAACTCATGCAAGAAATCTGAGTGGGCCTTTTGCAGCTATTGCTTCTTTTTGCTCCTTTAGCATCCTCTCACATAGCACTTATTCCACCATATAAAAATTGTCTGCTTCTTGTTTTTCTTTGCAAACTGCCAGTTTTCTATGCATTTCTCCTTGCATATTTGGCACCTAGTTACAAGTAGTAGATAATCGCTGAACATAAACATTATTTTATGGCCAAAATGCTTAAAGCCACAGAACCAGTGAGTTTGAACTTAGTTCTAGACGGCTTGAAAACACTTTCTCTTCACATTACAACATGTTAAGTGCAAAGAAGAGCACTCTTAAATATTTTATGGAACACAGAAGGATTTAAAAGCAAAACTAATCCAAAGACTTCTTATCAGAGAAAGGAAGGAAGGGAGGGTGTATATTCACCTTGGATTGGTTTTCTTCCTTTTGAATACATCTCAGTGATTTGAGAGTTTCCCTCAGTCATATCCTACATGTGAATTGGTTCCATTTGTTCTTTCCTTCCTCTTTCTCTATGTCTTTCTCTCCATCTTCCTCCACCCCCTTGTTAATTGAGGCTACAGTAAAGCCAACTTCAAATATTTACACTGGGTTGATAAAGAGCAAGAAATGTAATCACAAGTTTTAGCTTTGTTCCAAACCCCTACAAGCAACAAAAGATTCCAAAATATAAGTGAAGATAATTAACTGAACATAATTTAATTGTTGATGTTGCTTCCTTTGGAGAATCATTGATATTTACTTTGAATACCGAGCAAGAAAAATCAGCACCTATTTCTAATGTATTTCAATCAACAGAAGATTAATTGCCAGACAAATACAAAGCTCTAGTATGTCCCATGAGTAAGAAGTGATCTGGAATATACATACATAATAAACTCAGTATATGAAGATACAGTTTTCATTTGTGCCTCCTCTTTGAATCCAGACAGATCGAGGTTATCAATAGCTCTCTGGTATCAGACAAATTATTTAACTTCTTTCAGCCTTGGTTGTTTTTGGTCTCTAAAATAACAGTAACTCCTTTACACAATTGTTATGCGGATTAAAGGCAAGAAACAGACAACACCTAGCACAATATTTGAAATTTGGCATTTCCAGGTTAAATGGTATCTATTACATATATATAAAGTTATTTCCATAAAAGTTTAGAAATACTTTTTCATATAAGAGCCATCCTTTCTATGCTACTAGGTCATATGGCTGTTTTCTACTACAGATTTCTACTATACACTTTTTATACTATAGACTACCAAACAGAGGTTAGGTTTCGGCATAGGTGTTGCCATCAGTAGAAAAACTAAGAGGCAAAACGTCGTCAATAGAACCCTGGTGGTGGGTTGCGGGGGAAGGGGGGGTACTCCTGCATGAGTCAGATCCTCTCTGCCACAAATGACCTTAGGCAAGTCACTTACTTTTTGTGATCCATGATTCCTCATGAATACCGTGTGGATTGTATATGGTCACTAAGGAAAATTGTTTTGATTTGCTCTAGCAGCATGACTCAGAATGAGAATGTAATATAATCTCACTCAATAGTTTCTATTTCTTGTCTTAGCCATTTTATAATATTCTAACCTAAAATAACAATTACATAAACCAGATAGTCCACATCTTGTCTATAGAAAACACTAAGTATTAATTTACACTGTTACCTCAAATAGGCTTTAAAAATAAAACAGGTTAAAACATGAGGAATGTTCTGCAAGCATCACAGCTCTTTCAGCTTCCCCTTGAAGCATTTGGTATAGTTTAATTACTTGGGTTTTCATTTGGAATGAGTCAACTCAAAGAGTAATAAAAGTAGTGAGCAATAATAAAACGAAGACATCCTGTGATTGTTCAGTATAATTTATCAGTATTTTTTAAAACCATGACTGACTTGACTAAGTTGTCATGAAATGAATTTCCAGTGTGTTCATTCCGATTCATGCAAATATATTTTGACTATGTAATTCAGAGACAAAAGTCAGAATACATTTCTCTAGTCATTAAAATTCTATAACACAATAACACTGTGACCTATGTATAGCAAGTTATTTCAGCAATGTGAGCCTCATTTGTGCCATATTCAAGGGAAAATAATAGAATCTGCCCCTCAGTGATACTGGGATAAATTCATGAATCAATGGGCATGAAATCTCTCTGACAAGTATGATCATAACCCTTTCTTATAGATTTCTTCTCAGGTATTTACATCATTTTGTTCCCACTGCAACCTTGGTGTGGGAGGAGGCAAGTACGCTTTAATGTACAGAGGAAAGTCATGAGATGTACAGTGGTTTAACATGGAGAGTCCAAGGTCATTCAGGTACAACAGCCCAGCAGGACAAAAGCCTGAATATTGTGACTCTTTCCAAGATTTTTCAGCTATATCACGCTCTAGACAAGGTCAGTTGTTAGGGAAAATCCAGGGTTCTTTTAAAATATAGTTTCTGTTGTTTCCTAAAAGTGGCTTTGATTGTATCATTGTCCAACTTCAGATTCTTTAGTGGCTCTCTATAATCTTATTGAAGAAAACCCTTTACTATTTGATCTCAGTAGGTGAGGCCTTTCATTATTTGGAACCCTCTTGGGTCACAAACCATTTTCAGTCATGGCCCCGTATGTGTCCACTTTATAGCAGTTGTGATCCACTATTCATTCCCTGAGCACGTTCCGTTTTTCTTTTCTTTCCAGTATTTTGGCCTTGAAGTTATTTCTCCTGGAATGTTCTTCCTGACTTGTCTTCCAAATAATTGTCTATTCTCTATTCTACTCTATGCTCTGCTCTAGTAGTACCTCCATGTGTACAGGTGACTGCAATAATTGACTTTTGATTTTTCTCTGGCATTAGGTTGAGCTCCTTGAGGTCATGCACTTTGGCTTTTTTTGTTTTTTTTTTATGTGTTCCCAACTCCTAAACCAGGTCTGGAATATTACTCATGCAAAATAAGTATTGAGAGAATGGAGTTCTAATTTTCAAATTGTTGACACTACCTTGAAATACACTAATATCCCTTCCTTATTGAGGGAAGGTGAAAGACAGCAAATCAGATAACAGGCCACAACCTCTGTTAGGCTTTCCTTTTTAGCAATCATGTAGGAAAACTTCCCATTTTTAATTCGATGGAAGAATTGAGGATCCTGCTTTTTATTTAAAGAGTATTTCTTAAAGATCCTCACACTACGTCCCCATTTGCTCTCAAACTAGCTTATAAATGATTCTTCAGTTGGCATAGCTGTAGTTCCAGATTTTAAGATATTAGCATAAATAGGATTTTTGGATGGTTATATATATATATATATATATGCAGAAAACATAAAAAGGAGATAGAATTTTCCATTGTCATAGCAGGACATGCAACTGAGTTTATTAGTCTGTTAACAGAGGAGTTGTCAAAGTCAGTTTTCAGTGGCACAGATTTCCTGCTGGCAGCTAATGTGGTGATGAAGACCCTGGCAATCATTCCCTTGTTCCTGTCTCCTTGATTTTGCTGTCGTGATGCCTGGAAGAGGGAGCTAACATTTCTGTCTGCTAACATTTTATTTCATTACTGCATGTTAACTAAATGGGCATTCAATGGAGTAACTGTTACGTAACACATGCAGACTAGGGATGCCTGCAGCTCACAGGCCATCAGAGGAGAAGCTGGGCTCTCTGGCTTCTACTTTAACAGAAGTCTTCCATCTAATGACGTCACTGGGGGAATAGTCAAAACATAAGGAAAATAAACCTGTTCTGTATTTGGTTTTGTGTTTAATGGCAATGCAGTATGAAAAAGGAATTGTTTTTGAAGATTAGGCTGCCTTGGGTTAAATTCCAGGCTCTAACAATTACTAATTGAGTGACCTGTGGGAAATTATTCACCTTCTCAGAACGTTAGTTCTCTCATCTCTAAATATAGGGATAGTGATATCTGTGTCTTAAAATTTTTTAATAAATAAGAGATTACGCTTAGAGTGGTGGATGTAGTGCCTATATAGGAAGTGCCTGATTAAGTTTACTTATTTTACTTCATCAGTCCTCTACACTTCTACATTTTCTGGCCATCTGTGCATAGCTTTTGGACTAGTAACAAATTCTGATTTCTATGTTTGGAAGGGACTTTTGAGTACAAGTGTGTTTTCTTGCAGACTTCTTCAAATCGATGCTCTAGAAATGGACTGATAAATACCTCCTGTTATCACTGTAGTTCTCCAGTAGCTATAAGATTTATTTCTTTTAGGAAGTAAAATGTACCTTCTAACTTTCCTTAGTTTTATTTGGCTCTCAATGATCCTACTATGGACTTGCCATTTTTTCCGCAGCACTATCATCACATCTCAGTCGCTTGACATGAAGTACAATGGTGGGCTCCATATCTCCTGAAATCACTGGATTCAGAACATACCTAGGAAGAATCAGAGTGAGAAATTGCCTTTACTTATTTTAATTAGCAGGTAGTATGCTTATCATTACATTATAATATGTCCCTAAATCAGTGAAAGTATCTGATTCCACAATTTATTTTGGCTGCTGTTATGACATAATTTCATTGAGATATTTATTTTTATTAAACACCAATTCCTGTACATCTCTCCTATTTTGGGGTCACCCATTCATGCAACACAAATTTGTATCAGGCATGTATAAATATCTGTTCAAGTTTCAACAGTCAACGAAATATAGCAGATGACACTTGGTCAATTGAGGGTCTGATTCTTGTTCTCAAGGACTTTAAAATTAGCAGGAATGTGGGCAGCAGGGAGATGTGTTATATACTAAGAAAATAATGCAAGACTATACATGGTCAGAAGCTAAACTGAATACAGGAAATGGGCAAAATATAGGCACCAAACAAGGAGAAGAAGATGAGCCATGAAGGGAAGGGATGCTGGATAATGCTGGACTTGAGCCAAACCCTGTGGCATACATGGTATCTGCACAGACAGAGAATGTGACAGAGGGTCAAGAATCAAGACTGACATTAACTTAGTTGGAGTTGGGGTCAGAGGGATATGGACTTGAATAGTTTGGGGATTCTTATTAATGGAGAGAAATAATGATGATAGACAAAACTGGTATCAGCCAGAGTTCAAACAGAGGACAGAACCAGTGGGAAAATATATGACAACGATGGTCATATTGTTATCTTTAATTGACCAAGATGCTGAACATGGCCAGGCACAGTGGCTCACGCCTGTAATCCCAGCACTTTGGGAGGCTGGGATGGGTGGTTCACCTGAGGTCAGGAGTTCGAGACCAGCCTGGCTAACATGGTGAAACCCCATCTCTACTAAAAATACAAAAAAAAAAAAAAGAAAAAAAAATTAGTCGGGCGTGATGGCAGGCACCTGTAATCCCAGCTACTCGGGAGGCTGAGACAGGAGAATGGCTTGAACCCAGGAGGCATAGGTTGCAGTGAGCTGAGATGGAACCACTGCATTCCAGCCTGGGGGAAAAGAGCAAGACTTTGTCTCAAAAAAAAAAAAAGAAAAAAAAGATACTGAATATGTGAAAAAAAAAAAAAAAACTGCCCTTGCTTTCTACATTGCAACAAAGCTCGGGGGTTCATAACCTTACAACTCAAAAGGGTCTCCCCACAGTCTTGGAACTACACCCACTGGAAACCACAGGATAAAGCTCACCAGGGAATTTTCTCCCCAGAAGGAGACAGCATCCCTACTGCAGAAGGCCGAGGCAGTGGATCACTTGAGCTCAGGAGTTCGAGACCAGCTTAGGCAATACAGTGAAACCTTCTCTCTACCAAAAACTAAAAAAATTAACCAAGCACAGTGGTGCACGCCTGTAGTCCCAGCTACTTGTGGCGGCTGAGGTGGGAGGATCATTTGAGCCCAGGATGTTGAGTCTGCAGTGAGCTGAGATCACACCACTGCACTCCAGCCTGTGTAACAGAGTGAGACCCTGTCTCAAAAATAAATAAATAAATAAATAAATAAATAAATAAATAAATAAGACAACAACATCTTTGATATGGACAGCTTTTTCCCAGGATCACAGATCAAGACTTCTCTACTATCATGACACTCTTATTTCTCAATTTTTTTTTTCTTTGCTTATGCTTCTGTGAAAGATAAAAGTGACAAGGGGGTCTGTTGTGTGCACTCAAGGGATATACTTTTATTTGTGAAAGATTTTTCAGCTAGCTTTAGACATGCATAAACTTATACCTTGATAGATGGGAGATGAAGGGCCAGTGTAGGTGATAAAATTTAATGGTACATATGTTGCCTCATAATCAGTCAGAAACAGACATTGTTTTACTCCTCTTAACATATGTAATGGATCAAAAATAACACTGCCAGGAGGTCTTCACTCTTCTAGAATGGCATCATTTGTTAGGTCCTTTTTAGCATGATTTGGAGTAAATGAGGCAATGATTAGAAATTCATCCCTCATGATAAGCTCTATAGTAGATTCTATTGTAAAGGATATGGTTACACAAAATATTTTATATTCTCCCATAAAAGTTGTGCTAAATAATAGAATTGCTCTAGATTACTTACTGGCTAAACAGAAAAGTATCTGTGCAGCTGCTGGAACTTCTTGTTGTCCATGGAGAAATACATTACATCGGGTATTATAGAGATTCAGTTGTAGGAGATTAACATAGAGACTGCTTAGTTAAAACGAGTAGACTCTTAATCTAGCTCATTCTTTGATCTATTTTATTTTAGTTGGTTTGGTTTATGAGGACCCTCCAAACTCCTGGTATTATCCCCCTGATAGTCATAATAGTAGTCTCCCTGGTGCACTGTATTTTTTCAAAGTTTTAAATGTTTGCATGCAGCCTTCTCTAGAATGTGAAATGATCTGTCTTCAACTGGGATGACAAGAGCTGAAAGAAATGCATGATCATGAGAGCACCATAACCTATGAATAACATGCTGAGACCATAAACCCTAAATGACGGTCACTCAGAGTGGTGCTAAGGCCCTAAGTTTTGGTCACACTCACACCTAAGTGAGAAACTGATCAAAAGGAGGGAGTTTTTAAGCAAAATAATGGGAAGAAATTGTTATGGACTGAGTTCATGCCCTAAGCTCCAACAGACCAGACCAAACCAAAGTGTAGTCACTTATGCTAAATGTGATATAATCAAACTAAGACTTTAAGGAAATACATAGATCCTAGAACAGGCCAGGTTTTGTTCTTTTTTTGTTTGTTTGTTTGTTTGTTCCATCATAAGGAGGCACCCTCTACTCTAACGTTTCCAAAAAATAACCTGAAATCCTTGTTCCCACCTTACAAAACTCACTATTCTGCTATTTCCCAGTGGGTTTCAAGACCAAATAAGTACATTGACAATGGCGACGACGACATCAACGACTAAAGTTCTGGTCAATCTCTCAAAATTGAGAGGATAACCAAAAGCAGGGAATTGTTAAATCAAGTTTAGCCTAAAGCTGCCTCTTTACATATTTTAAGTTCAGCCTAAAGGCTTCTCTGTACGTCGTGAACTATAACCTAAACAGAGTTGTAAACAGACTGTAGCCACTCACTGAGTTTTGGCCAATCAAAGGTGGCCAACTGTTCAAACCGTGTCCAACTAAGGCAGATGCCAAGTTGTAATCAATTTGGTTGTTTCTGTACCTCACTTCCACTTTCTGTCCACATATTTTCTTCTACCATGTGGCTGTGCTGGTGTCTCTGAGACAACTCTGACTCAGGAGGCTGCATAATTCATGAATCGTTCTTTGCTCAGTTAAACATTTAAATGTAATTCGGCTACAGTTTTTCTTTTAACAAGTGCTTGCCCCCCCCTCCTCCTTACAGCCTCCACAGTGCATAACAGTTATGCACTGGTCATGATGCCCAGAAGGGTGCAGTCTCCATCTCTCTCTCTCAGCTATCCATCCCCATCTCTCAATATCTGTTTATATAGACCTATGCGTGTGTCTATCTGTTCGCCTTAACAAGGTGAGAGGACAAAACCTATGCATATGGAGTGATTTGCATGACAGTACTTGATTCTTTGCTGAATGATAAAATAGATATAAAGGAGGAGTTCAGAACAATATGGGAAGTCCTAAGGTTGGGGAATCTTTATACAGGGAGTGAGGAAAAGTGAGGCCTTACAGGATGTAGGTATTTGCATAATGTGTGGAGCACAGGGGGAATGGGAGTCATTGAAAGTAGAGGGAATGCCTGGCTCCTCAAAGGCTCTCACTGAAGGATTATGGAATGTGATGGATATGATAGGGAGGAGCACAGATCATGGGCTTGGGGCCAATGAGGAGACCAGGGGAATAGGTGGATCACAGTGAAGTATCTGCTGGGGAGGCGGTAGACAAACAGGCTGGGAGGCACTAACCCTTTGGAGAGAGAATATCTTGTTTTATGCTCTCAAATTCTTCAAAATTCTTCTCTGAACATGAGTCTTTATTAGCAAAGATCATTTCAGGTTTCTTAATTTTAAATTAAAATCATGCCAAGGTGGGAATAAAAGTGAAACAGGGAAAAAAGTAAAAGTTGAAATAATGCCTTTGTAATAGTCTCTAGTTTCCTCATTTTTCCTTCTTTAAGAAGTCCAATCCTCTAATTAGAAGATAAAGAATAAAAGTGAGTGCATAGATTCCCTTATGTGATTCTTCTACTAAGAAATCAAAGCTCTTTCATTTTCAATTTTCTAGCATGACAACATAAAACAATCTCATTAAGGACTTTGTCGAATATTGGTAAAGGTTAGACAGAGTTCAGGCGGCAGGGACAGAGAAAAAGTGTTTGAGAGTTTGAGCAAAAATTAGAAAACTTCAGATTTAAGTTTTCAGGAAGCTGAAATGGAACAAAAAGAAAGCACACAGGTAATGATCAGTCAAGAGACCCTCCCTTAAACCCAAAGACCTAGCCAGCACAGAGATGAACCAGTGTCCTGAAATGCAAACTTAATAGGAAGAAATGCGAGGTGAGGGCCATTGAGATCGCAGCCTGCTGAGGAAAGAAATTCTATTGTATATGCAGGTGACGCATCCCCAGGAAGAGAGAGATGACCTGCATTACACCATTCTCCAAAGGTGGCTGTCGTATTGCAGTGTCGATGGTACCTCAGGGAACCTATTCTCAAGTCAAAGACAGAAGAACATTCTTAAGCTGGTGCTGTTTTACAAACATGGAGGCAGGGGCTTAGGGTAGGAGTTTAAATTACTTATTAAAACAGATGGTGAAATCTCCCTGTACTTTAAATCTGCATTAAAATGAATCTTGAAAGACTGAAATCCAAGTGATCTGGAAAGACTACAAATTGAAGTTGCTGTGTAAATCTGGTGAACTTTTCAGTGTATAGCGGTTCCATGCCATGTAGCAGGAGCTTGATTTCTTTGGATCGGAAGGCCTCGGTGGCTGTGTCTCCTGTCTGTCATTTTGCAGGCATGTGGTTGGGAATCAGATGGCACAGGCAGGCAAAAAGCAGCCTCATCGGACAGTATTCAAGTGGTAGTGGTTGTTGCTCACATGCCTTTACTCACTCCAGAAACCAACATTTGACTCAAAGAGGTAGCTGATTTCCCCTGTCAATTGTCTGTTTATAATAGTTTCTGAAATGAGATTGAACTCAAGATTTCTGATAAGGACAAAAACATAATAAAAAAGCAAACTCAGAGCCTAGAAGTCGAAAGGCAGGATAAAGATCCCTGGACACTAAGCAAACTCTAAATCAAGAGTCCAGGGCTCCTGCCTACCTGGGCTAGCAGCTGGGACACATCCCTGCAAAAGGGGACTGCCAGCTTGTCTGGATGGCCTTGGAAGTGATCTCAGGCTCTGTGCACTGAGCTGGGGCAGACCAAGTTTCAAAGGGCTCAAAATTTATATAATTCATGAAAGTTTTTTTTTTTCCTAAATTATTTTTGGAATGAGAAAAGAAGTCACTACAAATTACTAACATTTTAGGAAAAAGACAATACCACAGATATTTGCAAATTTTAGAACAACATAATGTTTTAATTAACTTCTTGACACAATTTTATAACACTTTTATTTCCTTACAACTTTTGGCTAGTGTTTGATTGCTTCCCTATATGATGATTTTGTTTAAAAAATTGCAGAAAATAAATAAGTAATTCAGTTTTTCCTCTAGTATGGTTGATAAAATCATTTCTTAAAAAAATATTCATAGTTTCAAAAAGGCTTTTTTTTCCAGCTTCACACCTCATTATTGATGATGCCACATAAACTTTTATGACTGTGATTGAAATTGGGGATACCCCTGTGAAGTTCCATAGATTAGATAGTAAGATTTATTAGAATTTCCACAGACCAGCTTCTGTTTCTGTACATTTCACACTTGCTTCCCTACATGACCTACACTCTTCCATTGCTGGTGCTACAGGAGACATCTCTATGGAGACATGACCTCTGGCCCTGCACCATTTTTCTCTGATGCTGGATGACTTTGCATAGCAAGGAGCATCAGTACTCAGGGGAGCAACTCCTCAAATGCAATGGCTAACAATCCATGTACATAGCCGGGAACGACATGGTTATATGCCACCAATCTAAACTAAATATATATCCACGGCATAATTTCCCCTCACTGGATCTTAAAATTTCTTTGGCCTCTCTAATGCCACATGGCTTGCGAAGTGTAACAGTGGGAAGGGCAGGGGAAAGAGACAGTAGTATTAACCCATTGCAGTTCAATATTTTGTTTTTAATGATTGCCATTAAAATAACTTTTGCAAAGTTTAATAGCTTTATAATGTGTCAACACAATTTGACTGAACTATATTCCAAAGAATTTCCTTTCCTGTATATTTTGAGTTAGGAGAAAACCACAGGAAAGATACTTTTGGGGGGTTTGGAAGGGGGAAGGGAGGCTGCAGTCCTTATGTGTTTCACATCCACTTTTGCTGGCTTTTTGACTCATCTCACTGGTGAGGCAGTGGCTGGGCCTGGAACTGCTCCACCTTCCTCTGGATCCTGCCTCAGCATCTCTACCTTCTGGGTCAGGTGTGTGTGTTTAGCTCTGTGACAAAGCGCCCCAGCTTTTGCAGAATACTCACATCACCAAGGTCAATGACAACAGGAAATTCCATGGGTTGCAGTCTGTCTTCCTGGCTCCAGCATGTCCTCATGGGTTTCAATTTAACCTAGCTCCCGCACCTCACATCCACCTTTGCCTCTCCACTGTAGTCTCCAAACTCCAGCATCTGATGAGAAGACAACAGCTTTCCAGAGATCACTTCACCTGTTCCCACAATAGCATCAGGTCAAATCCTTATAACAAATACAGGTATGCCTCCAAACAGCCTACTTCTCTGACAGCCTACACACACCCGCCCTTACTGACACACACAGTTTACAAAATGCATAATGTTGTAAACACATTGCTAGGGTTTTCAAGAAGATTTTGAAGCTGCAGCTTCTGGAGCTTTAAAGTAAATTCATCTCTAGCCCAGAACTTTCTGCCTCGATTTTCTTGCTGGTGATCATGAAGTTTCATGACAATTAGTATTCTCTCATCACTGTGATGATGAGAAGGAACTTAACTATAAGCACGATCTAGTAGGAAGAATTACAACATGATTTGTCTTTAATCTGGAAAAGGGTATCTCATATTGCGTTAACATAAAATGTCCTGGGTAACAAAAGTAAATATCCTCTAAATGTAGCTCATGGCACGTTTGTTCATCTTTTCCTCAAACCTCGTGTGAACTGCACATGCTAAAGGACACAGATTTTTTGTTGTAAAATATCCTTCTCACAGCTTGAAAAATAGACATTCACCAATTCATACAGAAAGACCACTCTTTAATGGCATGCAAATGCAAAAATGTTTATTATATTACCACCATGGCCTCTGCACAAAGAATTCTGGACTCGTTAAAACAATGACAGTGAAATATAGACAAATAAATACTGTATAATTATTTCCAAGGATGCCTTCAAATAGCTTTCACTAGGATAGCCCTTATTACTCTGTCTAGTTGAAACCAGTTTTGAAAACTTATGACCACAATATAACTGTTTTATGCGTTTTTTGTTTTCGGCATTTAGAGGCGAAAGCATGGAGTATAGAGTCAAGAACCAACATCAGATTTACAGATAGAGCCCTTACTAATGGGGGTGGCTTTGGGGAAAGCTCTCACATTGTATAAGCTCATTTGCATTATCCATAAATAGGAATACTTGTTAGCAGGCTCTTTCCCCAGAAGGCTCCAGGAACTGCTAAAGTTTAGGGAGCAAGCATGTAGGCTAAGGTGGTAAATGACCCTAACATCTCAGTGGCTTAGCAAAGGAAAAGTTTCTGTTTTTCTCACTCACACTGCAGGATGGCTGGTACATGAAGCTGTACAGGGGCTCAATCAGCTTCTATCTTATCCCTCCATGTCCTTTGAGGTCCTTGGGAGGCTCTTTTCAGCTGATAGAGAAGAAAATGAGAATCACATGGGAAGTTCTAAGGGTTATGCCTGAAAGTGGGGCACACGTCTCACCCAATATTTACTTGAGCAACACTAAACTACCCTTAGTTCAGAAGCTTGCATACTATCCTGGCAAAACAGGGATGGGAGTGGAGAGAGGAATTCTGTTGAGGGGCATCAAGGTCTACCAGGGAGAATGGATGGATCCAGGAACAGAGATCAACTTGTAAATAGTTCTCTTTGGAATTTTAATGAGTCTAGGAGACAGGATCTGTTCAAAGTGTGGTTACATTCTTGGTCTTACAGGGAGGGGAAGAAAAAACAATTGTTCTTTATTGTGGGTCCAGACATTAGGCATATAAAGGAACTTCAGAGAACAACTTCATTCTGGCTTAGGGACAGTGGGTCAGAGAGACCTTGAAGCTTTTTTTTTTTTTTTTTTTTTTTTTTTTGAGTTCAGCATGTGGAAGAGTAACTTGGGGTATTGGTTTCTGAGCCCCAACCCTACAAATCTTCTGAAGCAGATCTTTTAGCATCCTTTAAAGCAAACAGAACCTTGGAACAATAATGAGGCCAGGTTTATAAAACTCATAAATAGCAAAGCCAGGATTTTAATTAAAACCTCCTTGGCTAAAACACTTCTCTCTTTTGTACTGCACACCACGAACTAAACTCTCCACAACAGTATCACTTGGTTGTGAGGTCAAGGCTTACAAATATGAAACAAAGTGTGAACCTCCTCTAACAGGATATGAATCTGCTTCTGAATATATGTTCCTGACCAGGAGCTATAAAGAAAGAGGACTGGAGAAGGTGGGTCTGGAATAAGCCTCAGGCAACTTCCTATGGCAGGACTTCTCATACATACTATTTAATACCTGGAGAAAAGAGGCAGGACTTCCTCACTTAGACTCCCTGCTCACTAGATGGAGATTTCAATACCAAAGCCAAGGATCAATGAATGAGCTGTGCTATCTTATCTTTAGAGATTATTTTCTAGTTGTATGACTCAACTGGCAATTTGTACTGATGATTTGATCTGTTCAAGTCCCCAAATCTTCTGAGTTATTGAGGCTTTGTTCCGTGTAATATAACAACAATGGCATGAGTCAGGGTCGCTGAGCCACTGTAAGCATGAGGACAGCTTAGCCACTATCCAGCGGAGCCAGGAGCCGGCACTGGCCTGCCTGCAGGACACATGATTTTACCTCTCTGAGCTTCAGGTTGGGTTGCTTTCCTGTTTTTGTTTTTAGCTTTTTTTGTATAAAATGATGAATAAAATAATATCCTCATCTTCAAATTCTTAAAAGTCATTTCTTATTTAAACTTTCACCTCTTTACCTTTTCAGCTTAGAGATAGGTATGGTGATGTGATCAAGTCAGAGGCCTCAGAGAAACACAAGAACAAATAATGTTATCTATGGGAAGGGTGTGTCAAGAGTTAAGTATCACAACAATCTAAAGGCTTTCTTTGCGGTGCATCAAGCTAGAAAGTTGCAATTGGGTGGATAGATCCTTCCAGGGCAACCTCCAACTGTGTTTGGAAAGCTAACTACAGGGAACACTTGAAAGTTTGTAAAGATTTCCCAGAGACTCTGATACTGAAATAAGTCTCGAATATCATATCCGATTTTTTATATTAAATGTACCTGGGTAAGATGCATGAGCTCCTACCTCTGTGAAGGGGAAAATACGCAGAGCAAAGCCTGGCCTGGGTTCAGATACCAGCTTCCTGCTGAATGGTGAGTGGACTTGGACAAGTCAGGGTCCTGTTCTGAGCCTCCTTTTACTTCCCCGTAAAAATGAGGCTCAACCCTGTTGTATGAGATTCCTGACGGTATGTGAGTCAGGCACTACAGGATCAAATGGTAACCACTAACACAAGTTGTTAACTATAGTATAAAATGCTAACTATTGTATCAGATGGTAGCTACTATGATTTTGTCTTTATTCCATGTGCTATAATTATCTGTTCCATGACCATCTCCCTATGCTGAATACATTTCTCCCCCTCATTATATACTGTATTGTGTAGCATCCTCCGTTTATTCTGAGTCTTTGGATAATTTGAAATGGATTACAATGACAGATGCATTTAAGGCTTAAATCTTACCATAGTATTGAATCAACTTGTAAACAATTTTTGCCCCAGAAGGAAGCAATATTTATATTTTTCTTTGATGTCTGATTGTTTCCATATGTTATACCCAGATATATGGAGTCCAAGATAAGGTATAGAACAGTTGTCTCCAAATTCTAGTGTGCATAAATATGTCCCTGTGCCAAACTTAGGTCTCTTTTTTAAAAGATCTCTTATTGCCTCTCTCTGGCTCAGATCTTTATTCTTCCTCAGGGGGATTGTTGCAATAGTCTCCTCATCTTATGCGGCCTCTGTATAGCTAGTTCCATTCTGGCTTCCAGAAAGGTCTCTCAGAAGGCCACGTCTTTATAAATCATCAGTGATGCTTGAATTCACAGTAATCAGCCTTCAAAAATTATTTCTGGAAAGACCTCAGGTGGTAAGATGATAAAATCATTAGTTGGAGCAGAATTATTGAATAAGTGAGTTGGGAAACATTCTTAACTTAAATAGTAACATGATGACTATTTCCCCTAAAAAAAAGTAAGATTACTAGGAAAAACAAGAGGAGAGAAGAAATATATATAGAAACTTAAGGTTCTGGGAAAAGGTAAACTTATTGTTTTGACTAGTGGTATGTTGATACATATTGGAAACTTGAGTTTTCAGCAATGGGTTTAAAAGTGTAAAAATTTCAGGCCTGTCACCATTTAATAAGTGTTAATTTTCAAAGTTTCCTTTCCCTTCCCTTTCTCTCTCTCACTCTTTCTTTCTTTCTTTTTTTCTTTCTTCCTTCCTTCCTTCCTCTCTCTCCCTTCCTTCCTTCTTCTCTCTCCCTTCCTTCTTTCCTTCCTTCTTTCTCTTTCCCTCCTTCCTTCTTTCTCCTTCCTTCCTTCTTCCTTCCCTCCTTCCTTTCTGTCCCTTCCTTCCTTCCTCCCTTCTTTCCTTCCTCCCTTCCTTCCTTCCTTCCTTCCTTCCTTCTCTCTCTTTCTTTCTTTCTTTCTTTCTTTCTTTCTTTCTTTCTTCTTTTCTTTCTTTCTTTCTTTCTTTCTTTCTTCTTCTTCTTCTTCTTTCTTTCTTTCTTTCTTTCTTCTTCTTTCTTTCTTTCTTTCTTTCTTTCTTTCTTTCTTTCTTTATTTCCTCTTTCTTTTTCCTTTCTTTCTACAATGCTTTTGAAATTTTAACTTGCAAAAGAATTACCTGACAATATTGCAAAACACAACTTCCAGATCCCTATCCCCAGAGATTCTGGTTTAATAGGTCAGGATGGGGCCCAAGAATTTGCATGCCTATCTTGAATATGAATATTTATATTCATATTTGCATGCCTATCAGAGTATGCCAATTGCTGTTGGTCTGAGGAACATACTCAGAGAACCAATGCTTTAGAAGGTGTGTGTGCCCACTGAGAAGGTTCAAGCCTGCCCATATCTTTACATACCGATGACTTTACTTCCAGGCATCTGATGGGCTAGACTCAATTCATCTTTGAATTACTGGGAAAGTTTATATTGAGCTTGCTTATGTATTTATATTTTAAATACAAACATTATTATTTTGTAAATCTCATAGATTAATGTATCAGATCATGGAGGGTCAGGATGACGTCAATGTAATGGGAGTGTTAGTCACAACAACGTTCTCTACTTATATTTAGCAACTGCTGCTACATTTTATCTTAAGTAAAAAGTGTGGTGGTTTTTAAGAAGAAAATGAAGTACAGACGTGGGCTTGGGTGGTGGTGATGCTGGAGGCAGGCACAGGGCTTTCTTTGCCTTTCTCACAGAGCCAGAGGTCATCTGGCTCATATGTTGCCCTAATCAGACACCACAGGCCAAATCAAGCAGACACCAGGCTCTGGTGCAGTGTGTCCCAGGAGCCTGAAACATCTTTTGGGACCTGTCTTACAACATAACATCCCATCCTTTAACTGTTTTTCAGGTTTATTGAGGCATATTTTATAGACCATACATTTCCCCTATTTAAAGTGCACAGGTTAGTGGTTTGTAGCATACTCACCTGGCTGTGCAAGCCTTCTTCACTATCTTAATTGTAGAACATTTCGATGCCCCAAAAAGTAACCCCTTACATGGTAAGTCATTCCTCATCTCCCCTCCTCCACCCCCAGCCCCTGCAGTCAGTAATGTACTTTCTGTCTCTATAGGCTTGCCTAATTTGGACATTTAACATAAATGGAATCATATAATCTATGCTCTCCTATGACTGGCTTCTTTCATTTAGCATGTTTTCATGATTTATCTGTGTTGTAGCATGTCTCATTCCTTTTCACTGCCTAGTAATATTTCATGGTATGGAAATACCACATTTGTTTATCCATTCATTGGTTGGTAGGCTTTTGGGTTGTTTCCACTTTTTGACTATTATGAATAATGGACATGCATATGTCAGCTTTTATTTGGGCACATGTGTTCATTCTCTTAAATATATACCTGCAAGTGAGATTGCTGACTTAACCTCCTGCCTCCTTTTTCAACTTTGTACCTTGACATAATTTATAGTAAACTTTGAACAAAAAAAAGCACCGTGAGGTTCTGTGTACCCCAGTTTCCCCTGTGCTAATATCTTACATATCTATGGTATGATATTTAAAAGGAAATTGATGTTGGTATACTATATGGAGCTTACTCAGATTGTACCCTTTTTACATGAGCTCAGTTGTGTGTGTGTTTAGTTCCATGGAATTTTAACCACATGTAGACTTGCACAATCACCGCCATGATCAAGATGCGGAATAGTTTCATCATGAGGAATCCTCCTGCTATCCTTGCTGTGGTTTGAATGTGTTCCCCAAAGTTCACATGTTGAAAACTTAATGCTTAATGCAACAGTGTTGGGAGGTGGGACTTTTAAGAGGTGATTAGGCCATGAGTGCTCTGACTTCATGAATGGGTTAATGCTGTTATTGTGGGAGTAGGTTAGTTACTATGTTTCTCATCAAAGGATGAGTTTTCCCCTTCCTCTCTCTCTCTATCTCTCCCTGCCATTCCACCTTCTACCAAGGGATGATATAGGAAGAAGTTCCTCACTAGATGCAGTCCCCTGGACCTTGGACTTGCAAGCCTCTAGAACCATAAAAAATAAAACTTTGTACTTTATAAATTACTATTTATAAATGTACTTTATAAATTACTATTTATAAATGTACTTTATAAATTACTATTTATAAATGTACTTTATAAATTACTATTTATAAATGTACTTTATAAATTACTATTTATTTACTCTATTATAGCAGACAGCAAACTAAGACAATCCTGTTATGGCCACACCTGCACTCTCTTATCTCCATTTCTAAGCCATAGCAACCACTAATCTGGTTCCATCTTTACTAACCTCCTTTTAGGTAATGAAAATGTTACAGAACCTATGTCTATTTTCAGCCTGTACCAGCTATGTGCAGACTGGGACCCCAAAAGATCTATTTTCTAATTTAATCCCCTGACACATTGTTTGAACTAATTTCAGCACTCCCATTAGTTTTAACATATTTATTATTCTTTTCTTCAATGAAATAAGGCCAAGGCAAAGTCCCACAAACCTATACTGCACAAGGGGTTTGATAAACTTAATTAAATAAATGGCTGCTAAATGCAAAATGCTTCACAAGCATTTACTTAATTACTAGAATTAATTTGATCCTATTGATGTCTGTAGGCTGTGCATGGAGATCTGTAACTAAATATGCAATCATGTGGTAAATATTATATTGCTGGGGACATAGGAACAAAGGAAGAAACAGGACTGATACATTTTTAAGGCCTTAAGAATACGTACTAAGCTTCTTGTCTATTTCTATAGTTTTACAATAGGAATATAAATGGCAGTGCAGAAACACTACAGCTCTGACCTTGATACTTGAAAAGGTGAGGTCTAAATAAAACTATTTTGCTGTCTGAATACTATCATTATTTTTAATGAGAGTGGGCATCACAAGGACATTTCAAATTGTACCTTAGGCAATAAATTAGCTGCCAGAACTATATTCAGACTATTTTCTTCAAAAATGAAAACACTGATCCATCTGCTCTGTCCAGCTACATTATACATCTGTTCACATTAATATAAAAATCTATTCTGAAGAGGCTTAATATGTCTATCGTTGACCTTTTCATTGAAGAGCACATATCTTTGTGAGTACCCCTAATATCAGACCTTCAAATGCAACAATAGGTTTACTAGTTACTATCTTTTCTAATGGAGACAAATCTTGTTACTGATAATGTTTACTTTGCTTTTCCTTCACACTCCCATCTTCTTTCCAACAGAAAATGTGATGATTTCCTCAAAGATGACCTTCAATGCTAATTTAGAGCTTGTGTAAGATGTAGCAAGTCATTGCATATACAGTGGATGGTAATCTCTGTCTTGAGCTCTACTAGGTATTGCAGAGAACAAAGATATTGCCATAGAATTTTTAAGTTTAGCTCAATTTAACCTTTGCCAAAGGTTAAACGGGGACATTCAACTAATATTAATTAAATGTATATCTTTTAAATTTAGAAAACATCTCTGCCCTCTAGAAATATTTGGTCTAACAAGAGAGATCAAAATGCTAATCCAAGGATTTCCATACATAGCGGTGGAGAAAGAGAGAGGAAGGCTACCTAACTCAGACTGATGATATGGAAAGGCTTTCTGGAGGAATGAAGCCTGGGATTTAGTCTTGATGAACATACATATTACACCAATACGTCACCATGTTGCACCCTTGTTGCACTGTTGCTGTTCTATACTGAGAAGGAGCCATCCTGTACTCATATAGTGAACAACCTACTCATATTTTAAAGCTGACCTTAATGGTGGGAACATTTATGGTGTCTTCTCTATCTCTGCAGAAAAGATAACTTTATAATTACAAGCCATTCAAAAAATGTTTGTTTATGGAACAATGTAAAACCAGCAAAATAAGTCTTCTTCAAACAAGTCTTGCTTTTATTCTTATTCCTTCTTCCTCTTCCTTTCCATTCTGTATACATAACCTTTATAAAAATGCTGTTTTCTTAAAAAAGATGAGCAAATACAAAGAAGTTCATACCCCCATTTATTAGATAAACATTAGCATATTATACATGCATTGTCTGTGCTTTTCTCTCACAGCTATATAATCAGAAGCTCAGCTTGTAGTGTTACGTGTGGGGATGCTTCGTTCCTGTTCAAAGCTGAACTGTATTCTGTGAGTGCAACATAGTTTATTCAACTAGTCCTCAATTGATGAACACTGAGGATGATTTCTGTCTTTTGCAAGCACAAATAGTGTTTTTAAAAAAATATGGAAACATCTTTTTTCCCCCATTTTTTACCAGTGTTTCTTGGAGCAGATCACTAGACATGGTGTTTATGGGTCAAAGTCTAAATGTATCTGTAATTTTGCTAGATATTGCTAAATTCCACATTTAGGATTTGTATGATTTTCGCGTTCCCTCTCAGCCACATATATATATGTATATGTGTGTATATATATATATATATATCAAAATAAAAAGGCAAATGGAGAAATATATATATATACATATAATTAGCAATGATCCAATATATTATATGTGCTCATGATATGAGTGAACACTCATAGAAAAATAAATGCAAATAAATCTAAAACACATAAAAATATGTCTGACCTTGCTTATAGGAAAAAAAAATGCTAATGAAAATGACATTGAAATCCAATTTTTCACATATCAAATTAGCAATGATCCAAAAGATTGACAATACTCCACTGCTAAGCCTGCTAGGGAAAAGGCCTTTCCCCTATAATATAACTAATATTCTCATTTTCATAGCACTTATTTTTCTATAAGTAACATCAGACATCTTTTATGTGTTTTAGGTTTATTTGCATTTATTTTTCTATGAGTCTCCACTCATATCATCAGCATATATTCCTATAGGCTGTTACCTATTTTGTCTTTATTTTTAACTTGTAAAAGTATATTAGAAATGTTAGTGCTTTGTGATGCAAATTGTAATTTTTCCCAGTTTGTCCATTTGCCCTTTTTTTGTTTGTTGTATCTTTTGCCATTCAAAAATTGGTTTATTTTTTAAAATTTATTTTGAATATTAGGAAATTTATCTATATTTTTGTTTATTGCTTCTGGATTTTGAATCAATGTTAGTAATACTTTTGCTGCTTCTAATTTACATAGAAATTCAGCCTTGTTTTTCTCTAGTACATGTATGTATTCTATTTTTCAATATTTAAATCTCTGATTCAGTTAAAATTTGATCCTGGTTTTCAGTATGAGGAGTGGATTTAATTTCATCTTTTTCCATATAGTTTTCCAATTATCTCAATACCACATGTAATTTTTTTTTGTTTTCTACTGATTTGAGTTGCCTTTATCAACAAGTATCTATAGTTGTGAATTATATATTTAAATATTTAGTTAAATTATTAAATATTGAACCTCTCTTGATTTTTTGGATTAAACATTCCCTTGGCCATTATGTAATTTTAAAATATGTTATTTAGCTCTGTTTGCTGATCCTGTATTTAAAATTTTGTGATTGATATTCATGAGTGATTCTATAATTTTGTTTTTCTTTCTTTATGATGTTTGTCAGGTTAAGGATCTGCTTTGCATTTACTTTACATAACAAATGTGAAAGATGGGAAGATATCTTTCTTTTTCTGTTCTTTGGAGAAGTAGAAGTACCAGTGAGATGATTTGTTCTTTAAAAGGTTCATTTGAGAAACCATTTAATCTCACAATATTACAATCTTACTGTATTATCTGAGGGAGTTTTTTCAGTTTTTTTTTGGAGATGAAGTATTACTCTGTGACCCAGGCTGGAATGCAATGGCAAAAATGTGGCTTATTGTAGCCTCAAACTCATGGGTTGGGGCAGCTCTTTAAATACTTTTTCAATTTTTTTATAGGAACAGGTCAATTTAAATTTTGTGTCTAGATTGAGGTTAATTTTGGTAAGTTTAAGACGCTGAATTACTTGAGATTTAGAATCATGTCTTTTTTTTGTTGCATGTAATTTTCTCAGAGCTTACCTTAGAGTTAGTGAAAAACAAGTGCATTCTCAATAAACGTGTGTGGAGTATTTGTTTCATAATGCATTAGGCAAGCAGTGTAGGCCGAATGATTTAGTAAACAAAAGTGTATGCTTGTACTTCCTGAAACAGTTGGTGAATTGCACGTGTGTGTTTAACTTTGCTTCCTTACACTCCTCATGAAGAATAGTAAATTATTATTATTTTTTTAAATGGTTCTGTAAGTCAGCAGCGAATCAGAGGAACTCTTCGCCTTTTACCATCTCCAAAACAGCAACTTCAGTGATGGGGTGCTCATAGGAGACTGAAAATTCACCTGGCTAGAAATTAGGGAAGCTGAAGGAGAAGGTAGACCGTCTGGAGCAGCACACTAGTAACATGTATCAGTAGATGAGCCCATCTGGCTGCCACACACTAGTAACATGTATCAGTAGATGAGCAGTGATGTGTGTGATCTACAGTAGCACCTCATGCCCATCATTGACCTTACACGCATGGAATCAATGTCTGTGCTATGCTCTTGCACCTGCTGCATCTCGTGTAAAATGTCTGTTGTGGGATATGCTGACCAGAACTATGCAAGGAAAGGAATTCTGGTAAATGTAGTTCCAGTTTGGCTTAAATTGACGCAACTCAAATCCACCACAATGGCATGACAAAAGGAGACAAATACAGGGGCACGCACACAAACACCCCCCCAAAAAACAACAACAATACTCAGAGAGAGAAAGAGAGAAGCAAAAATCACAGGAGAAA
This sequence comes from Nomascus leucogenys, assembly GCF_006542625.1. Taxonomy (NCBI): domain Eukaryota; kingdom Metazoa; phylum Chordata; class Mammalia; order Primates; family Hylobatidae; genus Nomascus; species Nomascus leucogenys. The sequence goes on from NC_044400.1 coordinate 30,298,436, forward strand.
AGGGCAAGAAAATGTTGAAAGCAGAAAGTGAGTAGATGAATAGGAACAGGTAACAGATTAACGTAATTAAAATGCTGAATCTTAATTTACATGCAGTGAAATCCAAGAAACAAACAAATCCACATTACAAAATCCCCCAAAGGCACAGAAGTAGGAATCATCAGCCACCTTTGCAAGTGAACGTGAAGGTAAGATAAACATAGGAAGAGTAAATCTACATCTGTGTAAGAAGTAGTTAGATTATCAATCCTCTTTCCAATCGTGGACACTTGGTGATTGCTCCTTCGCCACTGAGAGAGAAGACTGGAAGTTTTTCTTTTGGAGAAAGCACAATTCTTGAAACTGAGAGAAAACATGTATGGTTGAAGAAGGTTGTACCATATTGAAAATGGGGTAACATATGAAAACATTTATATAGAAAGAATGCTAAGACCTGGCCTTCTTCTCTTCAGCTCCGAGATATTCAGCAGCCAGGCATACATCCTCTAAATCATAGACTCTAACAAGAGCAAGAGAAAGACAAAAGACACTCACATGAGCATTTCTCACAAAATTCTTCAGCCAGAGAAGCCTACATTAAAGTCCTTGGAAGGCAAACCACAGACATTTGTTCACAAATACCAAGTAGTATTTCAGGGCCCACTATCAAATACGAGAGAACATCCCAGAAAGCACTATCACATGAAATATAAGATAGAGACCAAAACAAAACACACAACAATTAAAGCAACTAACCAAACAAGCACAGCTTAAAGGGAACAGCCTATGTGGAGCGAAGAAAGGATCAAAGGCACTATAATAGGATTAATATTCTCAGAGACATGAATGAAGTATTGCATCAATGGGTCAAGAATCACGTACTATTAGCGAAATTAATATTTAAAGGAAAAAAAACAACCTTCTATAATTTTAAAAAGCTACAACTGAAATAGCTTAAAACGGAAACAACCCAAATGTTCTTCAATGGATTATTAAACTGTAGTATGTCCCTGTTATGAAATATTACTCAGCAGTGAAACTGGAATTGACAACTGATACATCACAAAGCTTGAATGGATCTCAAGGGAATTATGTTTAGTGAAAAAGGTCAGTTTTAAAAGGAATATCCAGCTTGAGGGTGAGGAGATGCTTTGGGGAGACAACTATAACCAGATGGGTAGCTCAATATCCCATACTACAGCAAGTCAGAAGAATCCAGAATATACGTTTTATTTTCAAAGACATTTTCAAACATATGAAAAAGACAAAATTGGCCAGGCGTGGTGGCTCACACCTGTAATCCCAGCACTTTGGGAGGCCGAGACAGGTGGATCACAAGGTCAAGAGTTCGAGACCAGCCTGGCCAACATGGTGAAACCCCATCTATATGAAAAATACAAAAAATAGCTGGGCATACTGGCATGTGCCTGTAATCCCAGCTACTCAGGAGGCTGAGGCAGGAGAATAGCTTGAACCAGGGAGTTGGAGGTTGTAGTGAGCCAAGATCATGTCACTGCACTCCAGCCTGGCGACAGAGCAAGACTCCACCAAAAACAACAACAACAACAAAAAAACAGTATCATGTAATTGTCCCACATGTATCCTTCATCCTTCATTCAGGCTCAACAGTTATCAATATTCTCCCATTTTTTTTCTACTATCCCCTCCTCACTTGTTTGATGCAACATCTTATTTATTTGTTTGTTTGTTTATTTTTAAAACTGAGACAGGGTCTTGCTCTGTCACCCAGGCTGGAGTGCAGTGGCTTAATCATAGCTCACTGCAGCCTCAAACTCTTGGGCTCAAGCTATCCTTCTGCTTCAGCCTCCTGGGTAGCTGAGGCTATAGGCACAAGCTACCACACCCAGCTAATTTTAAATTTTTTGTAAAAACAGGGATCTAACTATGTTGCTCAGGTTGGTCTCGAGCTCTCAGCCTCAAGTGATTGTCCACCTCAGCCTCCCAAAATGTTGGAATTACAGGTGTGAACCACTGTGCACAGCTGATGGAGCATTTTAGAAACAAATTGTGGACATATAATTTTACTACAACTACAGTATTTGTAGTGAACAACTCTCTAACACAGGACAACTCATCTTTTAAAACGTAATCACACTGCCATTATTGTACCTATCAAAATTAAAAATATTTAATATAATCTGTTATAAAATCTGATCTATAATTTTTGTGGTTATCTTAAAACATCTTCCCTCTCTCCCTTCCTCCCTCCCTTCTTTCCCTCCCTCCTTCCTTCCTTCCTTCCTTCCTTCCTTCCTTCCTTCCTTCCTTCCTTCCTTCCTTCCTTCCTTTCTTTCTCATCTTTTCTTTAATGTGTTTGAATTAGGGTCTAAACAAGATCTAAGCGTAGTGTTTGACTGACTGATACATCTTTTGCATTTCAACTCCATTTTTGCCATTTTTGTTGAGGAAACTAAGTCAAACATTCCCGTATTCTAGATTTAACTAACTGCATTCTTACAGTGTGGCTGGGCATGTTGGCCTCTTTCTGAAAATTGGTGCTTAGATCTTGGGGCTTGAATACATTTAGCTTCAATTTTTGGCAAGAATGTGTTTTAGATGGTGTTACATATGTCTTATTGTGCCACATTAGAGGCACCCTGATAATCACTTTTCATGACATTAAGATTGACCCATGAGTTCAGGTGTTAATTGAATCCACCGACTAAAGTATCCCATTAATGTTTCAACTAATGGTTTGGCAGTCCTTGATGATCATTGTTTAATCCCTTATCTCACTGGACATTACTAAAGGATGATTTTCAAATTCTATTATTCTTTTGCAGATTCTGGTTTGGTTATTCTCTAAAGATTTTTTTCATGGACTGTTAAGTTGCATTCAAATACATTTATACAAGAAAGACAGGATATGATCTCTATTCTTTCTAATATTCAGAACATGACTTCATTCTCTATTAAACTTCAGAGGGGACCAATGGACTTGAGTACAGAGACAAGATAGATGCTAGGTAGGTAGATAGATAGATAGATAAATACATACATACATACATACATATATACATATATACCTACATACATACATGCATACATATATAAATTGATTGATGGATAGATAGAAACTAATAAATTGTATATATTTAACAATCAAAGTGACTATTATTTTTTATGCCCAAATTGTCCCATCAAACTAACTCCTGGGCTGTTTTGAGATAATTCCAGTCTTTAATAAAAGTCTTGTTTTTAGGCAAAACAAGACATTCCACTTTCATTCTGTACTTTTCATGGTCCCAAAATTGACTCAGTAAAATCTTTTTTCCTTTTATGCATTAACTTTTATTTAAAGACAACACTCTGTGCATTAGGTTGCTTCCTGCACTTCCAGCGGTCCAAATGTGAAAATGCATCATTTTTTAAAAGCATTAAATTATGAGCTTAAGCTTATTACCAACTCCATGATATATTGCAGAATTTTATCTAATGTTTGCATTTTATATTTTATCTTTTATGATAAGTAATTTAGTTTCTGTTGATAAGATAATTATTAGCTTTTTCTTGCTATGTTTAATAGTTTCATACTATAATAGCAATATTGTTTAAAATGAGATTATTAAATGTATTTCTATATTTTAAATTTTTTTGGTAGGATACATCCTACTAGTCAAACTACTGTTTCAATATCAAATATGTTTAAATCTATACATTCAAAATAATACTAAAAATATTTTCATTGGTTACTTTGGGGCACCCTAGGGAAACATTTCAGCATTTCGAAAGGGAAAGCATCAACAATGTAACTCACTTTTCCCAAATAATCTTGTAGTTTAGGGAAATCAAATAATTGATGAGGGATGTTTCAGTTTTGTAAAGCATTCCCATTAATAAATCAGGAAGGGATGATAGCATTAGATTAACCACCTACCAGCTGGTTTGTCTTTGGGCAAAGTACTTACACTTTATGAACTCATTTACAGTGTCCATAAATGGCAATGCTGTTATCAGGCTTTGCCCTCAGAGATCTCCCAGTTACTGAGCCAGCATTTAAGTAACAAGTATATCAATAACAGTAGGTTAACTAAGGTAGTAAATGACCCCAAGATCTCAATGACTTAGTGAAATAAACATTTATTTTATGTTCACATCCCATGCAGTGTGACCTGTTCAATGAAGTCAAATAATGATAAAATCCATGTCTACCCTATTGATCCATTTCATTTAGCTTCTTGGGATTTTTTCTGAGAATTTTGGATGGCTCACTGATTTGCCTTGGGCAATGGGGCATCAGCAAACATCATGCAAGCAGAGACTTGACAAGTACTTGGTTTCTTGCTGTTCTGGGAGGCTGTACTATGTAAACTCCCCTGCTAGAGTGTGAGAGGCCACGTGGGCTGAAGCAAAGAACTACAGCTTACCACCACCCAGCCCGGCTGACCCAACAGCTGACTGCATGAACTGCCCAGCTAATCCCAGACTAAATGGCTGGCCTGCAGAATCATGGCTTAGTCATGATTTAAAGTCAAATTTGGAGTTTTATGTGTGTTTGTTTTTATACAGCAAAAGAACTGATGCACTGAGGATATAAATGATGGAAGATTAGCAATATACTGGGAGTTGCTGAAGCTGGTTGTGATGCTAGCAGGATCCTCTCTGTGCTCATTGTGTTTGAAAGTTTCTGCAATGAGACAGTTAAAAAGAAAATATTAAATTTCAATATTGCTTTAAATAATTCCTGGTTAAATTCATTCATTTTCATTTTCTTTCAATGTTTAAGAACTGTTATTCTAGGCCGAGTGTGGTGGCTCACGCCTGTAATCCCAGCACTTTGGAAGGCTGAGGAGGGTGGATCACAAGGTCAGGAGTTTGAGACCAGCCTGACTAACATGGTGAAACCCTGTCTCTACAAAAGACAGAAAAATTAGCCCGGTATGGTGGCACGTGCCTGTAGTCCTAACTACTCGGGAGGCTGAGGCAGGAGAATTGCTTGGACCTGGTGGAGGTTGCAATGAGGCAAGAGCATGCCACTGCATTCCAGCCTGGGTGACAGAGCAAGACTCTGTCAAAAAAAAAAAAAAAAAAGAAGGAAAGAAAGAAAGAATTATTATATTTAACTTTTAAAAATCATTGAAAATAGTTTTATGGTTTCAAAATTTAAAATGTAAGACATTCAGAAATGTCTCACTTTCATCTCTGTCCCCTCCCACATTTTTCCTCTCTCTCCATAGTTATCCTCTTATGTTAATTCTTACCTAAATATTTTGGTAGATATTTTAGATAGTTGTTAGTAAATTTGAAGTTAAATTAGCAATTTATATGTAGAAAACTAGGCAAATGAGAAAATATGACAATTTTAAATTTCAAGAAAAACTAAATTTTGTTCAGAAAAGAAAAACTAACCACATTATAATATGTAGTTAATCTATGAATAGCATTTACAATGTCGTATCACCAAAAGTAATCATTGATCTAACTAAAATTATTATACAACTAGATTAGATAGATGGGGGAATGGAAAGTTGTTTTTTCGGGGATGGGGGGATAAAAAGGGCTAAGTTCTCACTTTCCAACTGTTAAATAAACAGATAAGTTGTAAAAGTAAAAAAAAAATTAAGAAGTAACAATATAGACATGCTATTTAGTCATTCTAGTCAATAACAGAAAAATGAACTAAGAATGAAAAGTTATTTCCGTGCAGAAGGGAAGTTGGAGCTACTGATCTTTTATAACAAGGCTTGTGGTTTATGATGAAAATTGAAACAAAAATCAGGTATACAAAAACTGCATTAGTCCATTTTCACACTGCTGATAAAAACATACCTGAGACTGGGCAATTTACAAAAGAAAGAGGTTTAATTGGACTCACAGTTTCCCGTGGCTGGGAAAACCTCACAATCATGACAGAAGGCAAGGAGAAACAAGTCACATCTTATGTGGATGGCAGCAGGCAAAGAAAAAAGAGCTTGTGCAGGGAAACTCTCCCTTTTAAAAACGATCGGATCTCTTGAGTCTCATTAACTATCATGAGAGCAGCTCAGGAAAGACCTGCCCCCTAATTCAATTACCTCCCACCACGTTCCTCCCACAACACATGGGAATTGTGGGAGTTACAATTCAAGATGAGATTTGGGTGGCGACACAGCCAAACCATATTAAAAACTCATTAAAAAAAAAAAAGGAGAGGCAACAAGTCATGAAACAATACTACTACTATTAATAATATAGGCTCAGCCGGGCGCGGTGGCTCACACTTGTAATCCCAGCACTTTGGGAGGCCGAGGCAGGCGGATCACGAGGTCAGGAGATGGAGACCACGGTGAAACCCCGTCTCTACTAAAAAATACAAAAAAAAATTAGCCGGGCGTGGTGGCGGGCGCCTGTAGTCCCAGCTACTCGGAGAGGCTGAGGCAGGAGAATGGCGTGAACCCGGGAGGCGGAGCTTGCAGTGAGCCGAGATTGCGCCACTGCACTCCAGCCTGGGTGACAGAGCAAGACTCCGTCTCAAAAAAATAAAATAAAATAAAATAATAATAATAATAATAATAATAATAATATAGGCTCATATTAATCAAGCACTTTCTATGTGCCATATGTGGATGACGTCTTTGAATCCTTCCTACAACAGTATGAGGGAGGCTCTTTTTGAGTTACTGTAGTCTAATGAGACAATTTATGCTTTGAGAGTTGATTAGCTACCTATTGTAATGAAGGATTCTAAAACAACACCTGGAAACAACAGACATGATCATCTCGGAGTGTCTCTGGGTCCATAAGCAGCTTAGCTAGGTGGTTCTGGCTCAGTCTCTCATGCAGCTGCAATAAAGATGTCCACAAGGCTGCCTTCATTTTAAGGCTTGATGTGGGGATCTTGCTTTGGTGCCCATTCCCAGGGCATGCTTCCGAAACTTCCAGGCTTACTCCTGTGGGCCTCTTGCAAGGGCTGCCTTGTTACATGGGAGTTGGCTTCTACCACAGTGAGTGATCTAGAACACCCAAGATGGAAGTCACTGTTTTTTATAATCTAATCTTGGAAATGATATCTACCACACTATCATATTCTATTTGTTAGAGCAAGCCAATAAGTCCAGCCCACTTGGAGGGAGGACATGATTTTGTCAGCAGAACATGAATCCCAGGAAGTATCTGTCCATCACGGGAATTACCTTAGAAGTTGCCTAGCACAGGTGGGGTAGCTTGTCCATGCTTCCACAGGGAGAGAGGCGTAGCCCTGCCAGGCAAAACCACCCATTCTGATTCCAAGGTTTATGTTCTTAACTACTATGCAACTGCTCACATGCTGTAGGGTGGTGTTTACCTTTTGTGGGACAACAGCGACTCCTTCCACATAGCTGTCATCCTGGGAATGTGGGAGTGGTTGGGAGGTCAACATAGACAAGAGCTGATCTTCACCTTTGTGACAAACACCCAAGGGCATTATCAGGTTTAGGCAAACAAAAATAATCTGTACGTTATGCTCACAATGTGGGGCACAGATTGTGGCACTCCCACATACCTCCTGCTGCGGAAAGTTTGCAGGAATGCAAGAGAGAATGCCATGAGAACAAGGATAACCTTGAGTTCACTCTAATTTATAAAAAGTCAAACCCTCTCAGGCTTCGTAACTTTTCTGGTAATAAATTATTTGAGGCACCCCTCACATTTGATCCTGACAAACTGCAGCTTCCTATTCCTGGGATGGGACATTAGTCACAAGGGGCAGGAGTTGGCTAGGAGAGGAGTTGGTACTATATCTTGAAAGCTGTTGGGAGCCACTGAAGTGTTTAAAGCATCATAGGGTGACATGATTGGAGATGTACCTGCTGCTCTGAGCTGCAGCATTTTGTCTGAAGCATCAGACAAGATTCAATATTCTCATGTATGAGACAGCAGATGTCTCCTTTGTACCCCAACAGATTTATTCATGTTAGCCTAATAAAATTTATATATTTCCCAAACCTGCAGATTGGTCAAAGCTCCCTATCTCAGGACACCTGAACCTGCCTCTATCTGAGCATGCAGACTTTTGCGGCTGCCAACCAAGCTGTGAGCTTTCTGGGGTAGAGATTTATTGCTTCCTCCATGGTTCCATCCTCTGGTGGCAACCTCATCTGTTGACATGTATTAGGAACTCAGTAAATGCTTATTAAGTCAAAATAAGCTGAACTTCGTTGTGCACTTACTACATGTTATGTACTATACTTAGTACTAGGTACATAAAAATAAGATAGTCTGGGCCAGGCGCAGTGGCTCACACATATATTCCCAGGAATTTGAGAGGCTGAGGTGGGTGGGTCACGAGGTCAGGAGTTCGAGACCACCCTGATCAATATGGTTCAACCCCGTATCTACTAAAAATATAAAAATTAGCTGGGCATGGTGGCACGTGCCTGTAATCCCAGCTACTCAGGAGGCTGAGGCAGGAGAATCTCTTGAACCCGGGAGGCAGAGTTTGCAGTGAGCCAAGATCAAGCCACGGCACTCCAGCCTGGGCGACAGAGTGCACCCCACCTCAAGAAACAAAAAGAAAAAGTATTTTATTAGTAAAAAGCCATACTGTATGTAAGCATTTATTTTTTTAATTCATGAGTCAAATATTAGCTCAGGCCCTTCTGTGATTGTTGCACTCTGCCAAATGCTGCGGCACAACATCAGATGACACGTGAGCACTACTCTTACAGGTTCTGTAACCCATTTAAAGAGACACAATGGTATTTGGATGATCCACGCTCAGTATACAGTAGGAGCAAGGAGGAAGGTCATAGAGATAAGCAAAGAGGAGGGCCATGTAAGAGGTGAGGGGCCACATTTTGAGAGGCATTACCTCTGCACTAATTTTAAAAGAATGAATGAATTTAAATAAATGGAAAATAAGGCTGGGCCTGGCGGATCATGCCTGTAATCCCAGCAGCTTGAGAGACTGAGGCAGGAGAATCGGTTGAGGCTAGGAGTTCAAGACCAGCCTGGATAACAGAGTGGGACTCCATCTCTATAAAAATTTTTTCAAAAAATTAGTCAGGTTGGTGGCTGACACCTATACAGGAGACTGAGGTGGGAGATCACTTGAGCCTGAGAGTTTGAGGCTGCAACGTGCCATGAGCCATGATGGCGCTACTGCAGTCTAAAAAAAAAAATAATAAAAAGAGAGAGAGAGAGATGAATGGAAAATCTGAATGTCAAACATCAGTATCAAGATACTGGTACTGTGTGTTAAGGCTTGGGGAAAAAGTCAAGGATATAGAAGGGAAATGAATACACATAGAGCAAATCTAAGTAGGAGTTACTGATTCCTGCAAAGGGATATGCAGAGCCAAGCAAAGTTTTCTCTCCGCTGCCTTTGTCTTTCCAGCCATCTACGAGCAATCCTGTGAGGTGTACAGGCACCAGGGGAATACAGCCGGCTTCTTCTACATCGACTCGGATGGCAGCGGCCCACTGGGACCTCTCCAGGTGTACTGCAATATCACTGGTAAGGGTGCAGTAGCCCTACTCACACTTAACCACCCCACTTCATGGAAGGAAGCAAAAAGAAATTCACTGGAGGGGGATATCTATGTGAATAAAAATTTGAAAGACCAACTGGTCTCCTTTGGGGAGGAAATGGTATTCTGGTGAGTAATGCAAATTTGCAGCTAGGTTAATTTTCATGAGACAGAAAAAAGGAAACTTGTTAATGGTCTTGATACTGTTTCACTGAAGCAAGAATTAATTATCAGTGGTTTTCTTTAGGGCCTCCAAGGGCATTTTCTCTCTTGAAACTCAAAAACAGAAAGAAAAGGTAAACAAGCAAACAAACAAACAAAACTCCAAATCAATGGGAAGCCCTGACTCAGGAAACTGGAAAGCTTGATTCCAGTCTGGCCCCAAGGAATGCATGATCCTTAGGTGAATACTATAGTCTCTCCGAGCTTTATCAGTGAGATGGGAATAATAGTGCCTACCCCAGAGCTGTGAGGATTAGATACAATCATGTGTATTGGAGCAGCTAGCCAGGCTGGCTGTTCTTAGATGCCTAACCAAAACAAAACAAAACCAAACAAAAAGGTGAGCTTTTTCATTTTTCTCTGGAAATCTCTTGATAGTTTAAACTTATTTCTTAAATGCAGAAGGACACGGTAAGAGGCAATCATTACATGGGCTTAGAAACGGCATATGATCCTTAATTTACCATGAAATGTATTTCCACAAAACCAAATCTCGAGGTAACCATTATTTAAAAACCCAGCTATGCAGCCAGTTGCGATGGCTCACGCCTGTAATCCCAACACTTTGGGAGGCTGAGGCGGGCAGATCACGAGGTCAGGAGATCCAGACCATCCTGGCCAACATGGTGAAACCCTGTCTCTACTAAAAATACAAAAATTAGCTGGGTGCGGTAGCGTGTGACTGTAATCCCAGCTACTCCTGAAGCGGAGACACGAGACTCGCTTGAACGCGGGAGGCAGAGGTTGCAGTGAGCCGAGATCACGCCACTGCACTCCAGCCTGCGAGAGGGCGAGACTCCGTCTCAAAAAAAAAAAAAAATCCAGCTATGCAAGCACTCCTAGTATTATGAGCATCATTAATTGGCACATTCACATTTTTTGTTTGTTTGTTTGTTTCAAGCACTGGCCTTCAGAGATGCCAGCTGCATCATGTAATGAAGCAGGAACGTAGGGGCCTCTTTAGGCTCATTGAGCCCTCAGGCCTCAGGATTTTCTTCAACAAAGCAACCACATTTATGGAGTGGTTTCTGTAGGCAGACACCACTTTGAATACAGAGGGTATGAAAAGTAAGACACAGGAGCTATTGTTAATGAGGCAGTAAAGTCACGAACACTACCATGAGGTACCTCCAGCGAAATGCAAGAAAACTATTGAAAGAAATGGTGAGGAAGGAAACACAGTAATTTGCCCATATGGATACAAAGTCCCATGCTGTCTGCATAGAAAATGCTGGTGACCTGGCATTGGGTGCCATATCCTTGCATTTCCATAATACTTTATCTCTCCAAAATGGTTGTATGATAGCTGCTTTTCAAAAGCCCCATAACATAATTAGAAATTGTGTTCCTGTTGTCTTTTCATGGTTGTGGTAACCTATAGTGTTCAACAACCTGGTCAAAAACTAGGCTTCTCAGTGGATCTCGGTTATTTTTAAAATGTAATTAACATATGGACTCTTGCTAAAAAGGCAGATTTCCCAGCCCCAGAAATTCCAATTCAGTAAATGCACTTTTACTGTGCTTTTCAAGTGATTCTGATGCAAATTGTCCCTGTTCCACTTTTCCAAAAAACAGAGAAAGTAATTTGGCTGCAGAATAAGGCAAAAGAGATAAATGCCCACTGCTGAGTGGCCAGGTGTGACTTGTAATAATAGGAGTGGTATAATGGACAGCAATTACTAAGCTTCGATTCTCTCTGGGAATTGAGCTGGGAGTTTACAAATACCATCTCTTCTCATCCTCACAACAAAAATCAGAGGCAGACATTTTTTATCTCCATCTAACGTAGAAGGAAAGAGAATATGAGCATTTCATGACTGGCTCAAGGTAATAAATTCTGTGACTAACAGTCAAGACATAGGAAGCAGGCACAGCCTTCTGGTTCAGTAATAATCCATATCATTAAAATGTTAATTGGATACGTTCTATTACATATATTTTGTTTTTAAACAATGTTGTTTTATTTTTAGAAAATTTTGTAACAAAAATAATCAATGTTAATTGAAGAAATTTTGAGGGAAAAAAGTATGAAGGAAATATTAAAGCCAACTGTAAGCCACAATCCAGAGATTGCCATTGTTATTAAATTATTAGAATTTCCTCAAGACATTTAAAAATGAATGTTTATGTGTGTTTTTGCTATGAACGCATATGTTATATATATACATACCGACACAGAAATATACATATACATTTAAATTATAAATTTTTATTTTAATGTGTGGTATAGGTTTTCCCTATTAAAATATATTTTGAAATTAAGATAAATATAGCTTAGAAATGTTAAACTCTTCAAAATAATGCAAGCACAAGGACATAGAGAGCCTGATTGATACATAGGTTTCATGTACATGAAACTCTGCCTTACCATCCAACAGCCTTCTCCCAGGGTTTACGTTTGGTCATTTGTCCAAGAATGGCTAAAGGTGAATGTGTACTTGTATTTAAAGGTTACTGTTTTGCTGATGTGATCCTGAAGAAATCAGAGCCTCTGAATTGTGTCCCGAGTTGATCAGCTTGATGTGTATGATGGGGTATTTATTTTGAATATGATTTTTTTGGGTCATATTCAGCTGTATAACTTTCTGTTTTTGTTTTTTAAAATACCTGCAAAAATAAAAGCAGACCAGGCATAGTGATTCATGCTTGTAATCCCAACACTTTGGGAGGCCAAGGCAGGAGGATCATTTGAGGTCAGGAGTTCGAGACCAGCCTCACCAACATGGTGAAAACCCATCTCTACCAAAAATACAAAAATTAGCCAGGTATGGTGGCGCATGCATGTAGTCCCAGCTACTTGGAGGCTGAGGCAGGAGAATCACATGAACCTGGGAGGCAGAGATTGCAGTGAGCCGAGATTGTGCCACTGCACTCCAGCCTGGGTGACAGAGTGAGACTCTGTCTCAAATAAATAAACAAATAAATAAAAATAAAATAAAAGCAAAATTCTGTGTAGGCTGAACTACTCAACTCTCATATTTAAATGGAAAATAATTTTCTGATACATACATGTAATGATCAAATATGCATCTTTCTATTTGAAAATTTTATAAGTTGAATGTTGTTAAAACATGAGTGACTTATGACACTATGAAAAGTGTGACACAGTGGTCCAGGAAAGAGAGTCAGGAAGAAGGGAGAGAAGAAACAGAAGGAAACTTGTTCTATCTTTAACACTGGGATAATCCCAGAATGGGTGTCCAGAGCACCAGAAGGCAGGAAAACCATGCTCTCTTTCTGCAACTTGTGCCTGTCAGCTCAGTTAAGTGCCTGGGGCCCAAGCCCACATCTGTAAAATTAAGATCTGGGTCCTCTGGCTTCCACAGCCTTTCCTCATTGAGAATTCTCTGAGCTATTCTTTGAGGTTCCAGAGAAAAGAGACTTTTCTTCTAAGAAGTCTACAGATACTTGCAAATGGATGTCATGGGACTGAAGATGGGCAGGTTTCCATTGTAGAAAGCAATAGTACATTTGAGTCCCAGCTGTCTCCTCTTACATTGCACCTTGGGAAACGTTACCTCCCCCTTCCTATATGCAAAGTAGTCCCTAACCTGTCCTGGGAGATGTAAGTCTGTGCGTCTCACCTGCACACAGGGCAGTCTTAAGGAGGGGAGTTCCCCAAATGCTCAACCAGCAACCACCCTGTGTAATGTAAAAAGGCATAATCTCTGCGAAAGGAAATTAACTTAAGGGAGGTGATTAAGCTTATTGATAAAGTGGACTGAATCTGGACCTCCACACACTTTTGACAGGGTGCCATCCTTGGAACTATGTTCTAAGTTGCTTCACCACAGGGCTATCAGATGGGAGATGGGGAGAGCACAATTTTTGGATGGAGAATTGAGTGAAGTGATGGATAAGGAAGTTAAAGAGTAAGCTTCCACAGGAACACACACTTGGCAGACTTTTAACAATTTTTTTAAGTGATTTACAATAATGTTCAGCCAATATAACTTTACTCAACATAAATTTGGACATTGTGGGCACTGTGAAAGTGCTGTAGTTTTAATAGTGTGTCTATATTAGTTTCCTAGGGCTCTGTAACAAACTACATAACACTGGTTTTATTTCACACCACTACAATAAAATGAGTATCACAATAAAGCAAGTCACATGAATTTTCTGGTTTCCAAGTATTACCGCAAAGGGGTCCTGATCCAGACCCCAAGAGAAAGTTCTTGGACTTCACTCAAGAAAGAATTTGGGGAGAGTCTATACAGTAAAGTTAAAGCAAGGTTATTAAGAAAGTAAAAGAATAAAGAATAGCCATTCCATAGGCAGAGCAGCCCCACGGGTTGCTGGTTGGCCATTTTTATGGTTATTTCGGGATTATATGCTAAACAAGGGGGGATTAATCATGAGTTTTCCAGGAAAGTGGTGGGCAATTCCCAGGACTGAGGGTTTCTCCCCTTTTTAGACCGTGTATGATAACTTCCTGATGTTGCCATGACATTTGTAAACTGTCATGGCTCTGGTGGGCGTGTCTCTTAGCATGCTAAGGCATTATTATCAGTGTATAATGAGCAGTGAAGATGACCAGAGGTCAGTTCTGTCACCGTCTCGGTTTTGGTGGTATTTGGCCAGCTTCTTTACGGCATGCTGTTTTATCAGCAAGGTCTTTGTGACCAGTATCTTGTGCCAACCTCCTATCTCATCCTGTGATTAAGAATGCCTTAACCTCCGGAGGATGCAGCCTAGTAGGTCTCAGTCTTATTTTACCCAGTCTCTACTCAAGACAGAGTCACTCTGGTTTAAATGTCTCTGACACAAGTTCATATAAAAGTTATGTTTACACTACATGGTAAACTATTAATTGTGTAATAGCATTATATATATAAAAAAAAGTCTATGTCTTAATTAAAAAAATACTTTACTGCTGAAAAATGCTAACAACCTTCTGAGCCTTCAGTGAGTCTTAAGGGTCCGAATTATTTTTGCTGGTGGAGGAAAAAGATGTTAATGGCTGCTAACCGATTAGGATGGTGGTTGCTGAAGGTTGGGGTGGCTGTGGCAATTTCTTAAAATAAGACTACAAAAAAGCATGTCACATAATTGACTATTTCTTTTATGAAGGATTTCTCTGTAGTGTGTAATTTTGTTTGATAGCATTTCACCCACAGTAGAACTTCTTTCAAAATTGAAGTTTTCAAATTCAATTTTCAAAATCATTCCAAATTCTGCCACTGCTTTAGCAACTAAGCTTTTGGAATATTCTAAATCTTTTGTTGTCATTTTAACAATGTTTACAGCCTCTTCACCAAGAGTAGATTCCATCTCAAGAAGCCACTTTATTTGTTCATCCATAAGAAGCAACTCCTCATCCGTTAAAATTTTATCATGAGAATATAGCAGTTCAGTCGCATCTTCAGGTTCCACTTCTAATTCTAGTTCTCTTGCTATTTCCTCCAAATCTGCAGTTACTTCCTCCACTGAAGTAATGAACTTCTCAAAATCATCCATGAGGACTGGAATCAACTTCTTCCAATCTCCTGTTTGATATTTTGGCCTCTCCCATAAATCATGAATGTTCTTAATGAGATCTACAATGGCAAATGCTTTCCAGAAGGTCTTCAATTTACTTTGCCCAGAGACATCGGAGGAATTACTATCTATGGCATTTGTAGACTTATGAACTGTATTTCTTAAGTAATAAGACTAAAAAGTCAAAATTACTCCTTGATCCATGGGCTGCAGAGTAAATGTTGTGATAGCAGGCAGGAAAACAACATTAACCTCCTTGTAGATCTCCATCAGAGCTCTTGAGTGACCTGGTTCATTGTCCATAAGGAGTAATATTTTGAAAGAAATCCTTTTTTTGTTGTTTATGAACAGGAGTTCTCAATGGTGGGCTTAAAATGTTCAGTAAACCATGCTGTCAACAAATGTGGTTCCATCCAGGCTTTATTATTCCATTTAGAGAGCACAGGCATAGTAGATTTAGCATAATTCTTATGGATCCTAGGATTTTAAGAATGGCAAATGAGCATTAGCACTTGCATTAGTCCCTACCAAGAGATACAGCCTATCCTTGGAAGCTTTAAAGATAGGCATTGTCTTTCTTCTCTTCTCTACCTCTGAAAGTCTTAGATGGTACCTATTGCTTAGTGTAGCCACTGTCATCAATGATCTTTGTTATACCTTCTGGGTAACTTACATCAGCGCTTGCTGCTTCACCTTAAACTTTTATGTTATGAAGATGGCTTCTTTAATTAAATCTCATGATCCAGCCTCTGCTAGCTTCAAACTTTTCCTCTGCATCTTCCTCACCTCTCTCAGCCTTCGTAGAATTGAAGAGAGTTAGGGCCTTGCTCTGGGTTAGGCTTTGGTTTAAGGAAATGTCGTGCCTGGCTTGATCTTCTATTCAGCAGCTAAAATTTTCTCCATATCACCAAAAAGGCTGTTTTGCTTTCTTATCATTCACGTGTTCACTGAAGTAGCACTTTTAATTTTCTTCAGGAACTTTTCCTTTGCATTCACAACTTGGCTAACTTGCACAAGAGGCCTAGCTTTTGGTCTATCTCCACTTTCAACACACCTTCCTCATTAAGCTTAATCATTTCCAGCTTTTAATTTAAAATGAGAGATGTGCCACTCTTCCTCTCACTTGAATTCTTAGAGGTTATTGTAGTGTTACTATTTGGGCTAATTTTAATATTGTTCCATCTCAGGGAATAGGGAGGCCGAAGGAGAAGGAAAGAGACAGAAATCATTGGCCAGTAGAGCAGTCAGAACACACAATATTTGTCAATTAAGTTCATTGCCTTATATGGGTGCAGTTCATGATGCCCCAAAACAATTACAATAGTAACATTAGTGACCACTGATCGCAGATCACCATGGCAGATGTAATAATAATTTGAAATATTGCAATGGTGGATTCATGGCTCTTGCCAATGTTTAGGCTCTAGGGATATAATAATGATAATAATATAATATAATAATGATAATAATAATAATAAACATAAATTACCAAAATGTAACACAGAGACATGAAGTGAGCACACAATATTGGAAAAATGGTACCGACAGACTTGCTCAACATAGAGTTGCCACAAATCTTCACTTTTTTTTAATGAAGTATCTGTGAAGCACAGTAAAGTGCAGTTCAATAAAACAACCTATGCTTGAACCAGAGACTGGGTGACTTATAAAACAGAGGTATATTTTCTTACCGTTCTAGAGCCCAGAAATCCAAAAGTACCTGCAGTGCCACACTTCCTGTTAAACCTGTAGGGTGAATCTCTTCTTGCCACTTCCCAGCTTTTGATGGTTTGCTCAATCCTTGGCACTCCTTCACTTGCAGCCTCAGTACTTTAATCTCTGCCTTCTAGAGATTGCTACCCTGCCTTCACATGATGTTGTCACGTGGCCTTCTCCTCCCATGTGCCTGTGTGTACATTTCTTTTCTTCTTGCAAGGATACCCTTCATACTGGATTAAGCCCACCCTAATGGAGTGTGACTTCATTTTAACTTGTTTATGACTGTAAAGAATCTCTTTCCAAATAGGTTAAATTCACAGGTACTGAGGGTTAGGACTTCAATATATTATCTTTCTGGTGACAAAATTCAACCCTTAATAGTATTATTTCAGTCTTCTTCACAGACTAATCAAGGAGATGACACAGCAGTAATTAAAGTATAAGGACAATGACAAGGTGTGCGTAGTGCTTGGCAGCTCACAGGAGGGACCCTAACCTAGCCTGGTGTGCAGTGGGAAGGCTACTGGGCAGCAGATAATGCCTCTGAAACCTGGATGGGAGTAGAAGCTGGTCAAGAGCTGCAGGAAAGCATTTCCAGGAAGACAGAATGAAGGGCAGGAACAAAGGCCCAGCATCCCTAGAACCTGCATATTTTTAGGAGTCACCAACCCACTGAGATGACTCGATAGGTTGGAACCCAGAAAATCTCATAAAGCTGTGACTGAATAGAAGAGAAAGGATCAAATTGACTTGAGCAGCAGCAAGCAAAGGCTGTTGAAGCTCTGTAATCTGAACTAGAGTTTCCCAGCACAAACATCTGCTGTCTCAGATTCAACAGAATAGAAAAGGAGGAATGGCTTTATCATAGATAGTTCTTGAGCATGTGAGACTATTTAGCTGGCCCTGGAAAAAAAAAAAAAAAAAAAAGTGAGCAACAGTCTAAGAGGTAGCAACAAGATGTCCTCACAGCATGCATGGACCTTAGCACTGACCCCATATTTGAGGACAGTGGATCTCTCATATGGCTTGCTCAAATTAGGGACTATTCATAAAGGTGTGAATATATAAAAGGAATTTATACTGTAGGGACTATAGCACAGAGATACTAACAGAGTGGGAAAAAAGGCACAGGTCTAGAAGCTGTGCCTCTGGAGATCTGTGGCCTCCTGTGTGGGAAGCAGCCAGCTCAATCCAATGACCACTTTGACCTCAGTCTCTCCTTACTCCTTCTAGGCTCCTTTCTATGCTCCCCACTGATGAAACCCAACTAGAATCGAGAATGCAGGAGTGCGTATTGATAGAATGCTTTTAGTCAGCCTTCCTGCACACAGAAAAGGCTGGAGATGTGCAGAAAGTGGAACTGGTGGGGCGAGTGGAAGATATTTATATTGACCTGCTTAAAGGACTGACCAAAAAGGTCTGGGGAAAATGATCACAATTCATAAGAATTAAGGATGGTGGTGAGGGTAGGGTCTGTAAGTGGAATTCACAAACCATGCAAATAAATGAAGCGTAGACTTGTTAAATCAATTTTAACCTGAACAAGAAAAGACCACTCTTTATGGGTTAAATGGCACTAAGGTTAGAACGAATGTAAGAAACACACACTGAATAAGAGATTTAGGAAATGACCTACCCCAAGATTTAATACAGGCACTCAATTTATAAACAACTTAGAAACAAGTAAACAGGTAAGAAAAATTGTGACATGCTAAAACGTAATATTTTGTCAAAAGGTAGTTCTCGGCTTCATAACTCCATCTGATGATAAAAATCTGGAATGGATGCAGAGCATTTCAGCCAATGATGTAGGAGTTGGTGATCATCCTTTGCTGCGCCCATCTAATTGGGTCTGTAGGGAAAGATGCATTTGAGACAACCAGGAGTCCACTGGGGACTAAGAATTGGGTTTCTGGATGAAAATCCACATAAGGTGATCTTGCAAGATGGCTGAGATGTCATCAGGAAGCAAAGGAGTTCTTGGCACTGGGTCCCATATAAAAGAAAAGGTGAAAGAGCAGGTCACAGTAACTAATTGAAATCCATGAACACCTGAGGTGGCTGTATAGGAAGCTTGGGTTGATAAAACAGAAGAATCAGCTTCTAAGGTGGGGCGATCTGCCCTTGGGGTGATGGTTAATTTTATGTATCAACTTGGCTGGAACATGGTACCTAATATGTGAACATACTATCCTGAATGTTTCCTGTAAAAGTGTTTTTGGATGAGATAAACATTTAAATCAGTGGACTTTGAGCAAAGCAGATTGCCCTCCATAATGGGGATGGATATATATATAGTGTACACACACAGAGTTTAGTTTATTCAGGTAGTTCTGTTTCTGGACAACCCTGACTCATCCATTTGGGTGTCTCAAAATGGATTTAATGCCCCTACTCTGTGTTCTGCTCATGACGTTAATCACACTGCATTATAATGCAGTGTTTACCTATGTGTCCCCACAGGGCTGTGAGCTTCTTGTTGGAAAATAAGGAACAGGGTGTAATGAATCTTTGGATCTACTTTTATACACACTTGAATGAGTCTAGTGTAAATTGAACTCTGAGAAATCACTGCCAAATTGAAGACGAATTTCTATCTTTCCCGTTTTTTTCTTTCCTGTTCCCATAATTTATCTTTGACTCAAGCCCTGTTCCGTTAAATCAATAACAGTTTGGGACGTTGGAAACAGCCTCAGTGTTTAATCTTGACTGAGTTTGAGTCATTCCTACTCTTTGCAATGCCTTCTATAAGTCCAAGAGTACAGACTGCCCATCTGTTCCTCACTGCCTTCATGACTGTTTGTTGCTGCCCAACGTCTCTCCAAGTTGCTGTTTTCTTCAAACACAGAAATGACTAATGGGTAGAAATATGATTTGGAGTCACACTGGAGTTTAAATGCTAACACATTCTAGCTGTATGACCTTGGATAAATCATCTAATATTTCTAGATCTTGGTTTTTCTAGCTGCACAGCCTTGGATAAATCATCTAACATTTCTAGATCTTGTTTTTTTTTTATCAGTAATGTGGAGACAATAAAAATTTGGTGACATGTAAGATTGTGAGAATTAGCATATACATATATATGCTATACACACACACACACATATATATGCAAATTTTCTAGCCTTAAAAAGTAGATGGTCATTCAGTATGCTAATGTAATGGCATGGTGTGATTATTAATTGTGTCTCCAACCACTCTTACAGTTGACATAGTATGAATGATATTATATAGTCATTCTAGTCATGAAAGATAGCTATCACCTTTGCCAGTGATAGAAATAGAATCTTTACTTGTGTAGGCACCATGAGATTTCAGAGGCTCTTAGAGCCTGGAGAGAGCATTTCTGCACTCTTTCAATATTGATAAAACAGAATTATAAGGGTGAGACACTCTGACAAGATTTTCCTTGAAACTTGACATTAAACTGATTCTACCCAGTTTACATTGTGCCTTTTTTAATGTTAACAGGACACACTGTCAACATGTTAAAAGATATTTCTTAGCTGTATACTGTTTTTCCTTTGTACAGTATTATTGTATATTGATATGCAAAATTGTTTGTCTAGAATCACTAGCAAAAACACATTTATTTCTTATCTTGATGGATTCAATGCCAATTTCATGCATGTGGATCTGTAAGGCAATCATCAGGCATTACAAGGAATTTGCAAGGAACATTTAGTCAAATCTCTAAAGTGAAACTTATTTTCCATTCTCAAACAGCTCATAATCCATTTGCAAACCAACTTACAAGTCTCCATATCTTTTCACTCTGGCTATTATGATGCTCTGTTTCTCACTCCTTTGGCAGCAGCCTCTGTTTTCATTAAAACTCATCAAAACATGCATAATGGAGTAGGTAGAAAGCTGCAATTGAGGTCTCTCCAATATTTCTGCACATAATTGTGCAGTGTGATTGCAGTAATAGATTATCATCCCAGGTATTGACATAAAGAAAGAAATGTTTCCATGTGGTTTGGCCTAAATTGTTAGCCTTGCTTCCTGAAGTTAGAGCGATGTCAGTGAATTTACCTGTGGGCTGCACCCGGGTCTGCCAGTGTAGGGGAAATGAGAGTGATCCATAACATAAAATGAGACCACTAGTTATGAAACATTTATTTCTCCCCAGCCTTCTTAGGATGTTGTTAATTTTGGCAGCTGTATCATATAGCAAAGTAAGTAGAATTTAGTTGATTATGTGATTTGTATCTGTAATACAATTTGGTGCTGGTATCTCCTTGCAGATTCCTATTTGAAAACACTCTATTTTCTTTTTTTTCTTCAACTTTTATTTTAAGTTCAGTGCTACATATGCACGATGTGGAGGTTTTTTACATAGGTAAACGTGTGCCGTGATGGTTTGCTGCACAGATCACCTCATCACCTAGATATTAAGCCCAGCATCCATTAGCTATTCTTCCTGATGCTCTCCCATCCCCAAACCCCCACCCTTTGACAAGCTCCAGTGTGTGTTGTTCCCCCTCCATGTATCCATGTGTTCTCATCGTTCAGTTCCCACTTGTAAATGAGAACATGTGGTGTTTGGTTTTCTGTTCCTGTATTAGTTTGCTGAGGATAATGGCTTCCACCTCCATCCATGTCCCTGCAAAGACATGATCTCATTTCTTTTTGTTGCTGCATAGTATTCCATGGTGCATATGAACTACATTTTCTTTATCCAGTCTATCGTTGGTGGGCATTTAGGTTGATTCCATGTCTTTACTGATGTGAATAGTGTTGCAATGAACATACACATGCATGTATTTTTATAAAAGGATGATTTATGTTCCTTTGGGTATATAACCAGTAACGGGATTGTTGGGTCAAATGGTATATCTGCCTCTAGGTCTTTGGGGAATTGCCACACTGTATTCCACAATGGTTGAACTAATTTACACTCACACCAACAGTGTAAGAGCATTCCTTTTTCTCCACAATGTCATCAGCATCTGCGGTTTTTACTTTTTAATTGTAGCCATCCTGATTGGTGTGAGATGATATCTCACTGGAAAACACTCTACTTTCAAAACCTACAGGCACTCACACACGCACTCACACATGCACTCACACACGCACTCACACATGCACAAGTGTCAACTTCCATTGCCCTACTTCAGGCTTATACAAAAGCAAGCTGCATTCAAGTTCTGAAGTTTGCTTTTTCATCACAAGTTGGGTAACCATGATTGCAAAAATACTGTTACCATGAAGTTGTCATTTGATTACAGACTGTAAAATATTGCGCAGAATACCTACAGGGTACCAAGCTAGTACAACATGCATTATGATGAAGTAGCTGGAATAATTTTTATTTTATAAGTGCATGAATGAGGCTAGTAAGTAGTAGAAACAGGATACCAATTATAACTGTCTAGAGATGAAGCTTCTGCCCTATATGCCGTGCTTTTTATCAAAGGGTAGTAAGGCATGGGAGGCAACACTTCCTCTATTATGTTGAATCAATATGCATTGGTTATCTGTTCTGGCCAGGCACTGACAAGCCACTGAGAATATAGAAATGATTAAGATATGGTCCTGCAAGTTCACAGACTTTATAATCTCATGTCCTTGTGGGAAAAAAATGCCCAAGTCTTCAGCTTTCCCCATCATGATTCATAATTCACACAACAGCTAGGCTGATCTCTAAAAAACACAGGGATGGCCATGTCTCCCCATCCCTTCCACCTCTACCTGAATAAATTCCCATCTCCTACCCATGGCTTACAATGTTTGAAGGGCATTGTTGTGAATCTTTATAAGTTTATATGCATCAATGAAAACTCTTAGAACAGTGCCCATAATCATTACACCTTCTGAATTACTATATTATTGTCTAATTACCTTGTGGGGGCATGAGTAAAACCCTCCATCTTTATACTTTAGTTTCTCTGTCTGTAAATGGAGGGTGATGATGGCAGCTTTTTATAGTTGCCACGTAGTCAATTGAATGAGTTAACATGTAAACAATGTCAGATGAAGCTGGAAACCATCATTCTCAGCAAACTATCGCAAGGACAAAAAACCAAACACCGCATGTTCTCACTCATAGGTGGGAATTGAACAATGAGAACACATGGACACAGAAAGGGGAACATCACACTCCAGGGACTGTTGTGGGGTGGGGGGAGGGGGGAGGGATAGCATTAGGAGATATACCTAATGCTAAATGACGAGTTAATGGGTGCAGCACACCAGCATGGCACATGTATACATATGTAACTAACCTGCACGTTGTGCACATGTGCCCTAAAACTTAAAGTATAATAATAATAAAATTAAAAAAAAAAACAATGTCAGAAAGTGGCAGTCACAGAGAAAGTGGGAAAGAAAGCCTAGATCCTTCTTCTTATCTTCTTTTGCCTTTTCTTGGAAACACATCCACTGTCTTTAGGGACAGCAG
This sequence comes from Nomascus leucogenys, assembly GCF_006542625.1. Classification (NCBI taxonomy): domain Eukaryota; kingdom Metazoa; phylum Chordata; class Mammalia; order Primates; family Hylobatidae; genus Nomascus; species Nomascus leucogenys. The sequence continues at coordinate 30,321,692 of NC_044400.1, forward strand.
GTTTAGTTCATTCTAGGGAGGAGCTCACAAGCTGAGTCCCCTGGTGGCACAAGCATCGTTTCCTGGTTGAGACTCACTCATGGGTGACATACGTGCTGTGGCTCACTGGTAGTTTAATCAGTTGGAATAATACTTGTATTGTTGCTTATATTTCAGAGGGACAATTTGCTTTCTGTAAATGAAGCTTTTCCAGAGGACTATTTTAGGCTCAAGAATAGTAATTTAACAGCTTAGAGGAGGGAATTTTTATTTAAGTGTCTCTCTTTTCTCTCTAATGGGTTTATGATGTCAACCAAAATGTGGTGACCACATAGGGCTTCCAGAAGGCTGGTCTCTTAGGCGAAGCTCTGGAGCTGCTCTGCGTGTGCTGAAGGGCTGAGTTTTAAAGTGGTCTCTCTGGACCAGTGGCAGAAGGCATAATCTCCTGCTAAATTGGGCCATTAAGTAAAACTACTAAGTCATAAAGCTGTAGTATTACCCTGAAATTAAAGCATTGTCACCTTTGAATTGCTAAGAATTTTAACAGGCACTTAGAGAAATTCCCTTCACACACCTGTTTAGCACGGCCAGTTGACTCCAACCCACGTGGATGGTAGCAGGAGGCTCAGGTGATTGCAGTGTGATTTTAATTCATTTACTTGATCATTCATTCATCCATCCCTCCCTTTGCTAACTCATTTGCTGCTTTCTTGAATTCCTTTATTATCCTCTCATTTATGTATTCATTTGTTAATTCATTTATTTACTTCCTCATTTATTTTTTCAGGTGTTTAATTACTTACACATTATTCATTAATTCAGTCACTCTGTCAATTATTCAGTTGGTAATTCAGAAATTAAGTAATTCAAATAAACTTTTGAATATTGACTGAACTTGACATCAAGGTTACAAAATGAATAAATCTGCTCTTGTCCTCAAGGAATTCACAGTTCGGAGAAGAAGATGGACGTTGTAAATGGATATTTTGCACAGTGTGGAAAATAGAATAGAAGCTGGTAGATGGTACAGAAGTAGTACAAAGGAAACAGGGGTTGAAAGAAAGTATACAAGGAGGCGGGGGGTGGTGGACAGAGAAGATGCCCTTGAAGAGCTGCCCTCTGAGCTGAATTTTGTAGTAGAAGCAGCTAACATTTATCCAGCAGCTGCTGGTATTAGGCACCATGCTAGGTATTTTACATTCAAGATGTTATTTGATTTTCTTAGCAATCCGTGTTACAGAGACAGGCACCATCTGGAGAGACTAAGCAACTAGCCCAAGGTCTCACAAGGAGCAAACGGTAAAGCCAGGAGTGGAAGCTATGGGTGAGGTCACGAGGCTGGGTTATTAAGGCCAGATAACACAGTCTCTGAAACAGAGAGAGCCTCCTGTGTCCGAACAGAATTCCCCTCTGGCCTGTATTGCCCGGTCTCTTGTTCACAGTCCCTTAACTCAATGCCATGGTGGAAAACTCCTCCAGGAAGTAGCCTTGAAGGCTGAGGGCTCCATTATATCAACTTTACCTCCCTGTCCATCACTTTCCTCAACTGTAATGTGGGGAAAATCATATCCACCTTTCCAGGTTTTTCTGAGTATCATGTGAAAATTATATAAAGCAGAGATTCACAAAGCTTAGTTTTCTAAAGCATGAGCTGGGATGAATGTTTAAAATGCCATTTTCTAGGCCTATTCCCAGCAATGTTTATTCAGTAGGTATGGAACAGTGATCAGAAATAGCATGTTTAGCAAGCACCTGAAGATACTGGACTTTGGGACATATCTATATAAGGTGATTAGCACAGTGCTCAGTGCTTAATAAGTCCCCATCCTTATATATCTCCCCACTTCTAAGGGGCTCAGGCCAGGGCCTAGAATCGCTACTCTTCTAAGCACTGAACACAGGGCTTATCCTGACTCCTTCTGGATGGATCTTTCCATCTTTTACTGCAGATAACTGGTGAGTCTCATTTTTGGCATCAGCGGATTGGGAGACAGTCCAGTCAGCAAGGATTTATTGAGGCACTTCTTGTGTAATGTAAGCTGCTGGTCCACACACAAAGGACCTCATACTGTAACAAGAAAATAAAGCCATCCAGCTCTTACAGCAGTTTTATCTAGGCCATTTTATTTATTCGTATAACTATCCTGTAGCAACTTGACAATAATAGAATCCTGGTCAAGTTGCTTAACTTTTATGAGGCTTAATTTCCTCATCTGTATAATAGAAATGATTATTTATTCTTACCTCAATGAGTTGTACAAAATTAGGTAGAATTACATAAGCAAATGTACCCAACACACCCAGTACAATATCTGACATGCCCTAATACCTCTTGAAATAAAAGTAATCACTTTTATTTCAGGGCCAACATCATAGAATGATCTAGATGCTAAAGGAATTTAGAGACAGGAGTAGTGAAGGAAGCTTTATGGGAGACACTAGGCTTGGGTTTGACCTTGGAAGACAGGTATCCTGGGGTGTGTTAGTCCACTCTCACATTGCTATAAAAATTATACCTGGTGGGAAAGGGGCCGAGATGGCAGAAAAGAAAGAGCTCTAGCCTGCAGCTCCCAGTGAGATGAATGCAGAAGGTGGGTGATTACTGCATTTCCAACTGAGGTACCCAGTTCATCTAACTGGGACTGACTAGGTGGTGGGCTTGACCTACAGAGAATGAGAAGAAGCAGAGTGGGTCATCGTTTCACCTGGGAGCTGCAATGAGTGGGTGTACCTCCCCCAGAAGCCAAGGGAAATGGTGAGGGACTGTGCTACCTGCCAAGGGTATTATGCTTTTCCCATGGACTTTTGCAGTCTGTGGATCAGGAGATTCTCTCATGAGCCTACACCACCAGGGCTCTCAGTCTCAAGCACAAAACTGGTTGGCTGTTAAAGCAGGCACTGAGCTGCAAGAGATTTTACATACACCAGGGACGCCTTGAGTTCCAGTGAGGCAGGAGAACAGTCCACTCCCCTGGAAAGGGGGCTGTAGCCAGGGAGCCAAGCAGTCTCGCTCAGCAGGTCCCACTTCCATGGGCCCAGCAAGCTAAGAACCACTAGCTTGAAATCCTCGCTGCCAGCAGCAGTCTGGAATGGGCCTGGGACCACTGAGTTCCTGGTGGGAGGAGTGACTATCATTACTGTGGCTTTAGTTTTCCTCTGACAGTGCTAAGGAGACTGGGAGATTTGGACTGAGCAGAATTCACCACAGCACAGCAAAGGAGCTGTGGCAGATCATGGCTAGATGTCTTCTTTAGATCCCTCCTCACTGGGCAGGGCATCCCTGTAGGAAATCTAGCAGCTGCAGTCAAAGACTTACAGAAAGAGCTCTCACCTCCCTGAGACCGAGCATCTGCGGGGAGGGGAAGCCGTCATCTCAGGTTCAGCAGACTTAATCTTTCCTGCCTGCCGGCTCTGAAAAAATCAGCTGATCCAAATGAGGGGGATTCCCCCAGCACAACACACCAGCTCTGCTAAGGGGCAGACTGTCTTCTCAAGCGGATCCCTGACCCTGTGCCTCCTGACTGGGTGAGACCTCCCAACAGGGGTCACCAGAAACCACATACAGGAAAATCCCAACGAACATCATATCGGTGTCCCTCTAGGATGAAGCTTCCAGAGGAAGGAGCAGGCAGCAATCTTTGCTGTTCTGCAGCTTGTACTGGTGATATCCAGGAGAAAAGGGTCTGGAGTGGACCCCCAGCAAACCACAGCAGACCTGCAGAAGAAGGGCCTGACTGTTAGAAGAGAAACAAACAGAAAGCAACAACAACATCAAAAAAAAAAGACCCCACAAAAACCCCATCCAAAGTTATCACCCTCAAGATCAAAGGTAGATAAATCCATGAAGATGAGGAAAAACCAATGCAAAAACACTGAAAAATCCCAAAAGTCAAAATGCCTCTTCCCCTCCAAATGATTGCAATCTGTCTCCAGCAAGGTCACGAAATGGAGCTGAAGCTGAGATGGATGAACTGACAAAAATAGACTTCAGAAAGTGGGTAATAATAAACCTCACTGAGCTAAGGTATTACGTTTTGACCCAATGCAAAGGAGCTAAGAACCATGATAAAAGATTACAGCAGCTGTTAACTAGAATAACCAGTTTAGAGAGGAACATAAATGACCTGATGGAGCTGAAAAATACGGCACAAGACAATCATGATGCAAACACAAGTATCAATAGCCAAACTGACTAAGTGGAAGAGAAATATCAGAGCTTAAAGACTATCTTGCTAAAATAAGGCAGGCAGACAAGATTAGAGAAAACAAATGAAAAGGAACAAACAAAGCCTCGAAGAATTATGGTGCTATGTAAAAAGACTGAGCCTACTACTGATTAAAGTATCGAAAGAGATGGGGAGAATGGAACCAAGTTGTAAAACACACTTCAGTGTATCATCCTGGAGGACTTCCCCAACCTAGCAAGACAAGCCAAAATTCAAAATCAGAAAACCCAGGGAACCCCAATAAGATAATCTATGAAGAGATCTACCCCAGGACATAATCATCAGATTTTCCAAGGTTGAAATGAAGCAAAAAAATGTTAACAGCAGCCAGAGAGAAAGGCCAAATCACATACAAAAGGAAGCCCATCAGACTGACAGTGGACCTCTCAGTAGAAACCGTACAAGCCAGAAGAGCTTGGGGGCCAATATTCAACATTCTTAACAAAAATAAATTCCAACCCAGAATTTCATATCTGGCCAAACTAAGGTTTATGAGCAAAGAAAAAAGTAAAATATTTTTCAGACAAGCAAATGCTAAGGGATTTTGTCACCAACAGGCCTGCCTTGCAAGAGCTCCTGAAGGAAGCACTAAACATAGATAGGAAAAACCATTAGCAGCCACTGCAAAAACATACTGAAGTACACAGATCAACAACACTACTAAACAACTACATTAACAAGTCTGCAAAATTAACCAGTTAGCATCATGACAGGGTCAAATTCACACATAACGATATTAACTTTACATGTAAATGGACTGAATGCCCCAAATAAAAGACACAGAATGGAGACCTGCGTACTAAGACCAGACCCATCAGTGTGCCATATTCAAGAGACACATCTCATGTCCAAAGATGCACATAGACTCATAATAAAGGGATAGAGGAAAATTTACCAAGCAAATGGAAAGCAGAAAAAAAGCAGGAGTATCAATCCTAGTTTCTGACAAAATAGACTTTAAACCAACAAAGGTAAAAAAAAGACAAATAAGGGCATTACATAATGTTAAAGAGTTCGATTCAACAAGAGGAACTATTTAAAATATATATGCACCCAATACAGGAACACCTAGACTTATAAAACAAATTCTTAGAGACCAACAAAGAGACTCAGACCCGCACACAACGATAGTGGGAGACTTTAAAACCTTACTGTTAGTATTAGATAGATCACTGAGACAGAAAATTAACAAAGATATTCAGGGCTTGAATGCAGCTCTAGGCCAAGTGGACCTGATAGATATCTACAGAACTCTCTACCCCCAAACAACAGAAGATACATTTTTTTTTCTGGCACCACAGGGCACTTACTCTAAAATTGATCACATAACTGAAAGTAAAACACTCCTCAGCAAACATAGAAGAACTGAAATCATAACAATCTCTCAGATCACAGTGCAATTAAATTAGAACTCAAGATTAAAAGGTCCACTCAAAACCACACAGCTACTTGGAAATCGAACAACCTACTTCTGAATGACTCCTGGGTAAATAATGAAATTAATGCAGAAATCAAGAAGTTCTTTGAAACCAATGAGAACAAAGAGACAATTTATCAGAATCTCTGGGACACAGCTAAAGCAGTATTAAGAGAGAAATTTATAGGATTAAATGCTCACATCAGAAAGTGGGAAAGATCTAAAATTGATACCTTACCATCACAACTAATAGAACTAGAGAACCAAGAGCAAACAAACCCCAGAACTAGCAGAAGACAAGAAATAACCAAGCTCAGAGTGGAACTGGCGATAGATATATGAAAAACCCTTCAAATAATCAATGAATCCAGGAGCTGTTTTTTTTTTTTTGAAAAAAAAATAAAATAGATAGACTGCTAGCAAGACTAATAAGAAGAGAGAAGATTCAAATAAACACAATCAGAAACTATAAGGGGGATACCACCATTGGCCCCACAGAAATATAACCATCAGAGAATGCTATAAACACCTCTATGCAAAAACAAAAACAAAAACAAAAACAAAAAAAAAACTGGAAAACCTGGAAGAAATGGATAAATTCCTGGACACATACACCCTCCCATTCTGAACCAGGAATAAGTTAAATTCCTGAATAGACCAATAACAAGTTCTGAAATTGAGGCAGAAATAAATAGCCCACCACCAACAACAAATAAAGCCCAAGTCCAGATAGATTTACAGCTGAACTCTACCAGAGGTACAAAGAGGAGCTGCTACTATTTCTTCTGAAACAATTCCAAACAACTGAAAAGGAATGCCTCCTCTCTAACTCATTTTATGATGCCAGCATAATCCTGATTCCAAAACCTGGCAGAGATAAAACAAAAAAGAAAACTTCAGGCCAATATCCCTGATGAACGTTGATACAAAAATCTCCAACAAAATACTGGCAAACCAAACCCAGCAGGACATCAAATAGCTTATCCACCACAATTAAGTTGGCTTCATCCCTGGCATGCAAGGCTGGTTCAAAATGCACAAATCAATAAATGTAATTCATCACATAAACAGAACTAAAGATAAAAACCACATGATTATCTCAATAGACACAGAAAAGGCCTTCAACAAAATTTAACATCTATTCATGTTAAAAACTCTCAATAATCTAGGTATTGAAGGAATATACCTCAAAATAGTAAGAACCATTTATGAAAAACCCACAGCCAATATCATACTGAATGGGCAAAAACTGGAAGCATTCCCCTTGAAAACTGGTACAAGACAAGGATGTCCTCCCTCATCACTCTTATTCAACATAGTGTTGGGAGTTCTGGCCAGGGCAATCAGGCAAGAGAAAGAAATAAAGTGTATTCAAATAGGAACAGAGGAAATCAATGTCTTTGTTTTAGATGACATAATCCTGTATCTAGAAAACCCCATCAGCTCAACCCCAAAGCTTCTTAAGCTGGTAAGCAACTTCAGCAAAGTTTTGGGATACAAAATAAGTGTGCAGAAATCACAAGCATTCCTATACACCAACAAAAGACAAGCAGAGAACCAAATCATGAATGAGCCCCCATTCACAACTGCCACAAAGAGAATAAAATACCTAGGAATACAGCTAACAGGAGAAGTGAAGGACCTCTTCAAGGAAAACGAAAAACCACTGATCAAGGAAATCAGACAGGACACAAGCAGATGGAAAAACATTACATGCTCATGAATAACAAGAATCAATATCATGAAAATGGCCATACTGCCCAAAGTAATGTATAGATTCAGTGCTATTTCCATTAATCTACCACTGACATTCTTCACCAAATTACAAAAAACTACTTTAAATTCATATGGAACCAAAAAAAAAAAGCTCCCATAGCCAAGACAATCCTAAGCAAAAAGAACAAAGCTGGAGGTAACATGCTATATAACTTCAACCTATACTAAAAGGCTGTAGTAACCAAAGCAGTATGGTATTGGTACAAAAACAGGCACATAGACCAATGGAACAGAACAGAGAACTCAGAAATGAAACCATACATCTACAACCATCTCATCTTTGACAAACCTCACAAAAACAAGCAATGGGGAAATGATTCCCTATTTAATAAGGTGCTGGGAGAACTGGCTAGCGATATGCAGAAAATCAAAACTAGATCCCTTCCTTACACCTTATGCAAAAATCAACTGAAAATGGATTAAAGACTTTGGTATATAACCCAAAGCTAACAAACCCTAGAAGAAAATCTAGGCAATACCATTCAGGACATAGGCATGGGGAAACACCTTGTGATGAAATTGCCAAAAACAATTACAACAAAACCAAAAATTGACAAATAGGATCTAATTAACCTAAAGAGTTTCTGCACAGCAAATGGAACTATCATCAGAGCAAACAGACAACCTACAGAATGGGAGAACATTTCTGCAATTTTTCCATCTGACAAAGGTCTAAAATCCAGAATCTGCAAGGAACTTAAGCAAATTTACAAGAAAATAAAACCATTAAAAAGTGGGCAAAGGATATTAACAGACACTTCTCAAAAAAAGGCATACATGTGGCCAACAAACATGAAAATAAAGCTCAACATCACTGATCATTAGAGAAATGCAAATCAAAACCACAATGAGATACTATCTCACACTCATCAGAATGGCCATTATTAAAAAGTCAGATGCTGGCGAGGTTGCGGAGAAATAGGAATGGTTTTACACTGTTAGTGGGAATGTAAATTAGTTCAACCATTGTGCAAGACAGTGGGGCGAATCCTCAAAGACTTAGAACTGGAAATACCATTTGATCCAGCAATCCCATTACTGGGTATATACCCAGTGGAATGTAAATTATTCAATTATAAAGATACATGCATGCATATGTTCAATGCAGCACTGTTCACAATAGCAAAGACGCTGGAATCAACCCAAATGCCCCTCAATAATAGACTGGATAAAGAAAATGTGGTACATAAACAGCATAGAATACTATGCAGCAATAAAAAGAAACAAGATCATGTCTTTTGCAGGGACATGGATGAAGCTGAAAGCCGTTATCCTCAGCAAACTAATTCAGGAACAGAAAACCAAACACTGCATGTTCTCACTTATAAGCAGGAGCTGAGCAATGAGAACACGTGGGCAGAGGGAGAGGAACAGCACTTATTGAGGCCTGTTAGGGGAGGTGGGGGAGGGGAGAGCATTAGGGAAAAAAGCTAATTCATGCGGGGCTTAATACCTATGTGATGTGTTGATAGGTGCAGCAAACCACCACAACACATGTTTTTGTATGTTACAAACCTGCACATCCTGCACATGTACCCTGTAACTTGAAAAAAAAAACAATAAAATGTTTATTTAAAAATATACCTGAGACTGGGTAATTTATTTTAAAAAAGAGATTTAATTGGCTCATAGTTCCACAGGCTATACAGGGAGCATGATGCTTCTGGGGAGGCCTCAGAAGTTTCAGTCATGGCAGAAAGGGAAGCAGAAGCAGGCATGTCTTACATGTCCAAAGCAGGGGGAAGAGAGGCAGGTAGGGAGGTGCTATACTCTTTTAAACAATAAGATCTCATGAGAACTCTATCATGAGAACAGCACTAGGGGAATGGTGCTAAACATTTAAAAACCCACCCCATGATCCAATCACTTCCCACCAGACACCACTTTCAACATTGGGGATTACAATTGAACATGAGATTTGGGCAGGGACACAGCTCCAAGTCAAATCATTCTGCCTGTAGCCCCTCCCAATCTCATGTCCTTCTTATATTTCAAAATACAATCATGCCTACCCAACAGTCCCCCTAAATTTTAACTCATGTTAACATTAACTAAAAAGTCCACAATCCAGTGTCTCACCTGAGACAAGGCAAGTCCCTTTCACCTATGAGCCTGTAAAATGAAAAACAAATATTTTACACTCTATCAGGGGACTTGCCCCAATAATCACATAGGTTCTTTGCTATTTTTCCTAAGCATTGGCTGGCTTGAGAAATAAAGGGACAGAGTACAAAAGAGAGAAATTTTAAAGCTGGGTGTCCGGGGGAGACATGACACATTGGTAGGATCCATGATGCCCCACAAGCCACAAAAACCTGCAAGTTTTTATTAGGGATTTTCAAAAGGGGAGGGAGTGTGCGAATAGGTGTGGGTGACAGACATCAAGTACTTAACAGGGTAATAGAATATCACAAGGCAAGTGGAGGCAGGGCAAGATCACAGGACCACAGGACCGAGGTGAAATTAAAATTGTTAATGAAGTCTCGGGCACCATTGTCATTGATAACATCTTATCAGGAGACAGCGTTTTGAGATCAACCGGTCTGACCAAAATTTATTAGGTGGGAATTTCCTCTTCCTAATAAGCCTGGGAGCGCTATGGGAGACTGGAGTCTATCTCACCTCTGCAATCTCCACCATAAGAGACAGGTACGCCCTGGGGGGGCCAGTTCAGAGACCTACCCCTAGGTGTGCATTCTGTTTCTCAGGGATATTCCATGCTGAGAAAAAGAATTCAGCGATATTTCTCCCATTTGCTTTTGAAAGAGGAGAAATATGGCTCTGTTCTGTCTGGCTCACCGGCAGTCAGAGTTTAAGGTTATCTCTCTTATTCCCTGAACAATTGCTGTTATTCTGTTCTTTTTTCAAGGTGCCCACATTTCATATTGCTCAAACACACATGCTGTACAATTTGTGCAGTTAATGCAATTATTACAGGGTCCTGAGGTGATATATATCCCCTCAGCTGACAGGATTAAGAGATTAAAGTAAAGACAGGCATAGGAAATCACAAGGGTATTCATTGGGGAATTGATAAGTGTCCATGAAATCTTCACAACTTATGTTTAGAGATTGCAGTAAAGACAGGCATAAGAAATTACAAAAGTATTAATTTGGGGAACTAATAAATGTCCATAAAATCTTCACAATCCACGTTCTTCTGCCGTGGTTTCAGCAGTTCCCTCTGTTTGGGGTCCCTGACTTCCCGCAACAACTCCCAGGATACAATGGGGCTATAGGCATTTGGTAAATAGTCTTATTCCAAAACAGAGAAATTGGCCAAAAGAAAGGGGGTACAGGCACCATGAAACTCAGCAGGGCAGTCACTACATCTCAAAGCTCCAAAATAATCTCTTTTGACTCCATGTCTCACCTTCAGAGCACATTGGTGCAAGGGGCTAGCTCCCAAGGCTTTGGGAAGCTCTGCCCCTTAGGCTTTGCAGGGTACAGCCTCTGTGGCTGCTTTCACAGACTCACAGTGCAAGCTGTCAGTGGATCTACTATTTGGGGGTCTGGAGGATGGTGGCCCTCTTCTCATAGCTCCACTAGGCAGTGCTCTAGTACGGACTTTGTGTGGGAGGTCCAACTCCACATTTTCCCTCCATACTGCCCTAGTAGAGCTTCTCCATAAAGGCTCTATCTCTGGAGCAGGTTTTTGCCTGGACAAACAGGCTTTCCAGAAATTTTTTGAAATCTAGTTGGAGTCTCCCAAGCCTCAACTCTTGCACTCTGTGCACCCTCGGACTTAACACCACCTGGAAACCATCAAGGCTTATGGCTCGCACCTTTTGAAGCAGCAGCTCAAGCTATATCTGGGTCCCTTCAAGCCACACTGAAGCTGAATGGGCTAAGATGCAGGGAGCAATGTCTCCAGGCTACACAGGGCAGTGGGGCCCTGGTCCCAACCCATGAAACCATTCTGTCCTCCCAGGCCTCCAGGCTTGTGATGGGAGAGGCTGCCATGGAGGTCTCTGAAACGCCTTTGAGGCTTTCCCATTGTCTTGGATATTAATATTCTGCTCCTCTTTACTTATGCAAATTTCTGTAGCCAGCTTGAATGCTTTCCCTGAAAATAGGCTTTTCTTTTCTACCACATGGCCAGGCTACAAATTTTTCAAACCTTTACACTCTGCTTTCCTTTTAAATGTAAGTTCTAGTTTCAGGTCATTTCTTTGCTCATGAATATAAGCATATGCTGTTAGAAGCAAGCAGGCCACATTGTGAAAGCTTTGCTGCTTAGAAATGTCTTTCACCAGATACTCTAAATCATCACTCTCAAGTTCAAAGTTCCACAGATCCCAAGAGCAGGGGCACACTGCTGCCAGGTTCTTTACTAAAGCATAGTAAAAGTGACCTTTACTCCAATTCCTAGTAAGTTTCTTTATATATGTGATGCACATGCATACACACACACACACACATGTTTGTGTGTGTGTGTGTGTATACATATATTTTTTAAATGAGGCACAGTATCACTTTGTCACCTACGCTGGAGTGCAGTGGTGGCACGATCTTGGTTCACAGCAGCATTGACATCCTGGGTTCAGGTGATTCTTCTGCCTCAGCCCCCCAAGTAGCTGGGATTACAGGCATGCACTACCATGCCTGACTAATTTTTTTTTATGATAGAGATGGAGTTTCACCATGTGGCTCAGGCTGGTCTCAAACTCCTGAGCTCAAGTGATTCATCCACCTATGCTTCCCAAAGCGTTAGGATTACAGGCGTGACCCACTGTACCTCACCTAATAAATTTCATATCTCCATCTGAAACCTCATCAGCCTGGATATTATTGCCCATATGACTCAGAATTTTGGTCAAAACAATTTAACAAGGCTCTAGGAAGTTCCAGACTTTCCCACACCTTCCTGTCTTCTTCTGAGCCCTTCAGACTCTTCCAATATCTGCTGATTACCCAATTCCAAAGTTGCTTCTACATTTCCAGGCATCCTTAGAGAAATTCCCCATCACCGGTACCAATTTTCTACAGTAGCCCATTCTTGCATTGCTGTAAGGAAATACTTGAGACTGAGTAATTTATCAAGGAAAGAGGTTTAATTAGCTAACGGTTCCACAGGCTGTACAGGAAGCATGATGGCTTCTGGGGAGGCCTCAGGAAACTTTCAATCATAACGGAAAGTAAAGGAAAAGCAGGCATAACTTATATGGTGGGAGCAGGAGAAAGAGAGGTTGTAGGAAGAGGCTACACACTTTTAAACAACCAGATCCCATGAGAACACTGTGATGAGAACAGTGTTAGGGAGGATAGTGCTAAACCATTAGAAACTGCTCCCATGTTCCAGTCACCTCCCACCAGGGTTCATCTCTAACACTGGGGATGACAATTGAACATGAGGTTTGGGTAGGAACACAGATCAAACCATATCATGGGGCTAGGCAAAGAAGGGAAACTGGAGGAAAGACAAGCCTTGCTGAGCTTAGCAGGATCATGAATGCAGAGATGCAATGAGAAGGTCCCCCAAGTCCTCCTGGCTTCCCTGGGTGTTCTGATGGTCTGATACTGTTTGGTTGAATGAATACTTTTCCTATTTGGAAGTGGAAAATAACAAATGGGTGGCAAAGGTGTCTCCCAGAAAGTCTGCTTGCTCTTGTTCACTTTTGTTCTGAGCCCAAACTTCCAAGGAGAGATGATGAATCAAAGTAAGCCTAGACATTCCAAAGAATAAAAGGGCCAAGACTGACTGTGGTCCTTGTTCTGGGAAGTAGGCAGGCCAAGCACCCCTTGCTTGAGAGCTTTTTCCTACTATTCCTCCTGAATGGGCTCATGTCACAGAAGCACCAATCAGCCTGCATTTTCAGTATGCATGTGTTTGAGTTCTCATATTTATGTCTATTTGTAAAGAGAAGCAAGTAGGAGACACTGACTGATTGCTGTCCATAGGGACAATTTCAACATGGGTTTTCCAGTGCTAGCTGTGAGTATTCTAACTTTTATGCCTTACAGGAAGTTTTGCTCTCCCACTTTAGGGTATGCTTTCATTTTGTTCTCATGTAAAGCTCCTTTGACAGTCACAATTTTTATGCTTGTAATTGAAAAACATCTACCAAGTTAGTTATTTAGAGTGTGGGCTTGGTAGGAATCCCAGCACTCACATTTCCTACTTTTGGCAAATTATTTCACTTAGGTGAGTTACCCAGCCTCCTTATACCTCAGTTTCTATCTCTATAATTAATCATAGAATCTATTTATAAGTTTGTCGAAGCTTCTATGAGGTAATCGATGTAAACTGCAAGAAAAAAGACCTGACATTATGTATCTAATGTGTGGTAGACACTATTAGTTATTATTTTCATTATTCTGTCCCCAGAAATATAGACTCTGGTTTCTTGGTGTTTCTGGGGACATGGTGATAAAAATAATGACTAATAACATTTTTTGTGTGCATAACACCTGACACAGTGAAAGCACTCATGAAAATTAATTCAACAGAGTGAATAACTACTTATACTTGAACATGAATGATCTACCATAATGTAAATGGTTAGATTTAATAATGATTGTAATTTAGTTTAAATTTAATAATAGCTTTCTGGTCATGATTTTGCCAATTACTCCTTAACTTTCTCTGTGTGTGTGTGTGTCTGTGTGTGTGTATCTGCGTGTGTGTGTGTTGGTGCTGTTATAAAAGCATGTGCATGTGAATTTTTTGGAGCTTAGAATACTTTTCAGCACTTACTACATGTGAAACTTTCTGGCAAACTATCTTGTTTTCCCAGAGTTTTATTCCTAAATGTCCATACCTACAGAAAAGTTGAAAAAATAATGAGTAGCCAGATACCCTTCACGTTTATGATTCTGCCACATTTGCAAATTTGTGCCCTCCTCATCTCTTTCTCTTTTTCGCCTCTCCTCATTTTCGCAGACATCTTTAAAATTTTTTTACAGAACCATTTGAAAGTAAGTTGTAGACACAGCGATAATTTAAATCTAAAGACTTTAGGTTTTATCTTCTAAGAACAAATATATTCTTCTATGTAACCAGACATAAGAAACCATTCATAAGAAAATAAGCATTAATTAAATTAATTATCCAATATATAGTCCATGCACCAAGACACCAAAGTCCTACAATGTGTTTTACAGCAGTGTCTATTTTCATATTTTTATTCAGAATTCAAGCAGTGTCTACAATTTGGATTTGATTGCCACAACCCTTCAGCCTCCTTTAATCTGGAAGGCGCAACTCCCTGACCCATTCTTTTTGCTTTTGTCATTGTTGTTGGTTGGTTGGTTTTCATGACATTGATCTTTTCTGGAGATTAAAAGACAGTTGTTAAATAAAATGTCCCATACTTTGGATATTTCTGATTATTTAATCAGTGTAGAACATTTTGGCCAGAAAGTCTCATGAGCAATGCTTGCCTCTTTAGTGCAGCCCATGAGCACACACATGACATCAGTTTGTCCCGATACTGGGTATGCTTCTCGCTATCATTTGGCTAACACAGCTCTGCCAGATCATTGCATTCTGATGTCAATTTACAACCAGTGAGTGAGTTATCTGTAGTATTATGTAAGCACACTATGTGAATACCCTGTTCCCCAACATTTCCTCCCAATATGGTAAGGATCCTGACTCTTTTAAGTTATTACACTGGAATCTGTGACGTGTTGCTTTTCTAATTCTACAATTTCCTTTCACATTTATTGCTGCTATTCTGCAGTCTTACCTACAGAAGAGAATTTTTTTTCCCCTTTCCCTGACTCCATCTCCCCTTGTGTCATTATGGACTACAATTCATGGTCCCTTTAATTCTGCTCCAGTTTCTTTTTTACATGTGTCTATTAATATTGGAGCATTTTCTTGTGTTCTTGCATGGAAAGATGTTCTCATTGTCAACTAGAACTTTCCCTACCCTAGACCCAGACTCAGCTCTTTTCCTAAAGAAGCCTACCTCTTTTTTGTAGCAAACGATATTTGGAAATCAAGATCTAGGTGTTTTGTTTGCTCATTGTTTCTGGGCCCTTTCAGTGGACAGAACTAAAATTGTGTGTGTGTGCGCGCGCATGTGTGTGTGTGTTTATGAGTTCATAAGGTTATTTACAAAACAAACCTAGTTCCATTAGATTCTTTTCTCATCATTCTGTCTTCTATATATATATATATGATATATATGAGATACACATATAATACATATATACGATATATATGAGATACACATATAATACATATATGTGATATATATGAGATACATATATAATATATATGATACATATATATAAAATACATATATATGTATCTTCTCTCACAGTGAGTTGTTGTTTCAGCAATGTCAGTATATTTACCCATTTGCTCCATTCTACAGTATGCAAACAATCATTTCAGAATTACTTCAGCAATATCATATCAATAACAATGTAAACTTAAAGATTTCCTTGAATTTTAATTTTTATCCTTAGAATTTATTCTGCCAAGGGTGTATAGTAAGACAGAATACTATTTGAAAGTTGCTTAAATTAACTTGTTTCTTTTTTATAGTTATTTTATCAATTTAATGTACAGCTAGGCTTTTTAGTTTCTGATTAATATTCAACTTCAGGACTTGCCTTTTCTTTATCCTTTTGATTTTAACAGTGTAAAGCATTTTCATGTTACAAAAGTCAAATGCAGACAAATATGCACACACTGGCTGATTAAAGACATTTTGCTCTCATTCGTATTGCCTTCATCTTGTTCTTACCCAACTGATATAAATAGTTCTTAAGGTAACTATTTATATCAGTTTGTCCTTTCTGTGTGCATTCATTTTTCTCTTTTATGCCTTCACGAAATGTATCATACTCTTTTGTGCATCAATACCTTGATTTTGTCACTTTACAATATACAGTGGAAATCATTCTAGATCAGTTTACAGAGATCTTATGTATTATTTATTATGGCTGCATTATACTTTACTGTGTCAGTTAACAATGCTTTATTCGATCAGACGCCTATGGATGTGTATTTAATTTTTTTCCAATATTCTGCTATTTGCAATATATAACCTCGGCTGAACAGCAGAATTTCAAGTATGTATCTAAACATCTTTTCCCACCATGTGTCACTTTCATGCTGATTTCAAAAGCTGTCACTGAAGTGGATAAAAATTCTGGTAGTCCTTTAAGCGTTTAGTAGTAAGTGAATACCTACTTTAGGCCAGATGTTAGGGACACAGAGATTTCTGAGACAGGTTTTCATATGTAGTACTTGCAGTTTAGCATGGGATGCTGAGGAAACAGGTTGTTGTAATACCATGTAAATGCGACAAGCACGGGATGCTGGCAGGACCGGAAAAGACCACCCATTGGAGAGGACACCAGCATCACACAATCTCATTCATCTTGTGGTGAGCTCCAGAGTAGAGATGTCAGCTGGAAGAAAGATGAGTAATTCTGCTCTTGTCTCTGAGTTTTCTTTTTGTCAATCCCCTCCAGAATCAGAATATAAGCTCCATGAGAGGAGAGTAACTAGACGCTCTCACCCTTAGAGAAGGCGTCTCTTCTTTTCTGACCTGGTACAAGGAGATATAAATGCTGCCTTTGGATATCTCTTCAAAGGACAAAGGCTAGCCCTTTGCAATCAGCTCACTAGCTCATGACATCCTCCGAGTTCAATACTGGCTACTTTAGATCTTATAAATAGAGGGACAATAAGTACTATTATACTATTACAGCACAACAAACACAAGAACTGTTTATTATAAACTTGTGTTCCAGTGCATTTATTATGTACTTGTGTGAGTCCCCAGTCTTATCCTCAGCGTGCACCAAAATAGAGCCTATGACCGTGATACTCCTAATGACCTCATAAAGCCTTCTAATGGCAATCAAAACACTATCGACAGACTCACAGTCCTCTTTCCATCAGGTGACTTAGACTTAGGGCTTCTTTTCTCCTTTTCCTTTGCCCAAAATGCCAATACACTGAGTATGGGGGGATGGTATCTTGTTCCCAACCCCTCCCCCTGCAGTCCGCCCTTTGCTGCTGCAGATATTCTTCCCAACAGGAATGCAACACAAGGCAGTCTGCCTTCCTAGAACCAGCTGTGAACTCCCTGAGCTCAGGGTCCAGCCTGTTAACGAAACTTGGACCTCTCATCCGACCCCTTTCCAGTCCCTAACTTAGTGCTCTGCATACACTAGGTGTCTAAATTAAATAATAATAATAATAATAAACTAGTGAATAACAAATAAACAAATATGATACAGTGCACATAGAATCCGTTCCACACCACTACCCCCCAAGACCATAAAATAAATTTCCCAGGTCTCTTTGATCATGCCTATTTTAAAGCAAGAAAAAAAGAAAAAAATTACCCCCCTGAAAAGATACATAAAAAGTAAAGGCTAAAGTGAAGTGTGAAGATAAATCAGCCAAGTATGTTGTCTGGAAGTCGTAAAGTGTGGCCCACTCAGGCAGGTGGAAGGCAGTAATGGATGGAGCCCGCCGCGTTGCGGTGTCTGCATGGCATTAATGCAGAGCGCATGGTAGCCCTACCAGCCACCCTGAACCGGTAATACGCACGCCCCCAAACAGCTAAAACCCAGACACTAAAAGCAGCCACGTCTGCCGTGGTTTTAGTGAGGCACGGATGGATTCTCGCACAGACAGCTGGGCTGGTACACATGGGAGGGAAAACAGCTCCTGGGGGATATCTGAAGCCTTTTAAAGGAATTGGAAATCACTTTACACCAATTGTCTCCCTTCCTTTTAAAGGTCGGGTGGGGGGAAGGTGGAATGTACCCCCTCAGTAAAGGTTCCCAGAAGTGTTTCTAATAATGAAATAATCTTTTCACATCCTCCCGGATTCGCTTCAACAGAACGGCTCATAGCAGTTCAACTTTGACTTGGAGTCAGGTACCAGGCGAAGGGTTAGGAACGAGGAGCAGGCTGGGCGCGGTGGCTCACGCCTGTAATCCCAGAACTTTGGGATGCCAAGGCAGGAAGGTTACCTGAGGTGGAAGTTCAAGACCAGCCTAACCAACCTGGAGAAACCCTGTCTGTACTAAAAAATACAAAATTAGCTGAGCGTGGTGGTGCATGACTGTAATCCCAGCTACTTGGAAGGCTGAGGCAAGAGAATCGCTTGAACCCGGGAGGCAGAGGTTGCAGTGAGCTGAGATTACGCCACTGCACTCCAGATTGGGCAACAAAAGCAAAACTCCTTCTCAAAAAAAAAAAGGAAGCAGGAGCACCTACTCAGAGCCAGCACCATGCTCAGTTCAACCCTATGCTTTTTATTCAGTGTTTATGACAACACTGCACAATGAGTTATGCCATTTACAGAGGAGACTGAGGCTGGGGGAGGTGATAAGTGTCTTGCATGTCCAGGAATCCAGTGGGTGGCAGAGCTGACATTGGAAGCCAGCCCTGATGATGGCAAAGCTCAAGCTTCCCCTCATCACATTTGCCTCCGTGAACCATGAAGCCCTTTCCAAGCCTATATTTACTCAGCAGTCATTACCTATGATTTAAATGGAGAGATAAGGGAGAAACATATGAAAAATTAAATAACTATCAATGCAAAATGACAAGAGATATCACAAGACTGCCCATGACTAGATGGAAAATGAGAGGTAGAGACAGTACTTTGAGGATTATTTAAAGTGTCTTTACCCTTGGCATAGAAAATTCACTTTGTCAACATAGATAACTACAGCAGAAGTGACCCTGGGGACCTTAATATAGACTTGCTCGATTACAATAGGAGTATAAGTGAATTGGCACACTGTTCAAAGGATGAGAAGCAGCTCCCCACAGTGATTTCAGTTCAATTAAGCTGGGTATTGACAATCTGTAGCCTTCCCTTCCTTCCAAGCACGTTGATATAAAAATTGCAGTTTTTTTCTGGCTCCGCAAAGAGACAGGTATGTGTGTAGAATGAGGTCTTATTAATCAGAGTTATTTCTTGTGTGTCCTTTTTTACTTTCCTTTTGTTTGCTATTTCTTCTGAGTTGTGATCCCCATGGTAACAGATGGAATTGCTTACAGCGTCTGTAATTACTATTATTAATAATAATGATCATCATAATCAGACCAATCTGATATGATGAGAGAAAAAAATATGAAAGAAAATTAAATTGTGGCTCTGTATGTAAACCATTTACAGCTTCCAAAATGAGAGCCAGAGGAAACAGGTAGGTCACATAGAGATCCACTAGTGAAGGCTGTCTGGGAGCTTTTCTGGGGTAATGACCAGGGAAGATTTTACCACACTGATGCGAATACAAAATGTTTCAGAATATTCCACCATTACTACTCTGCTGGCTCTTTGTACAGCCTCTTTTTCCTTTCTCTTTTTGTTATTGTTGAGTGTGCATGTGTGTGTTTTGATCTTTTAACTTGAGACTTCTCTTCAGTTTGGGCCATTACATAATACAGGCTTAAAAGAGCAGCTTCAGAAATGCTGAAACTAAGAACCTGACAGTATACAAAGGACTAATTAGTTTCTTCACTTGACGAAGCCATCCAGAAGTGCTAACTCAGGTGCTCAGTGCTAGCTTAGGCTCTGGTAGCCTGAGGATGAAAGACCACTCTTGACCTTGGAAGTTCTCAAGGAAAAGAGTTCACAGACTTCACTGCGCAGGGCTCTCTAATAACCTCTACCCACCAACTCTGCCCCAGACAGATCTCTGGAAAGCCCCTCCTCCTTTACTTGTAGTCTACAGAATATTTATAACAGCCTCAGACATTTGTCATTCTTGTGTACACAACTTTCTCCCCAGATGATGGTAGGCTTTTGGTGAAGTTAACATATTTTCCTCCAGTGTATGTACTCTGGTGGATAGTAGAGCACTAACTGGGCACATATTTAAACACAAGAATGAATTATGCATTTCATGTCCTAAAAGATCTCATAGCTTTATGAAGAAATGAACTTGAAAGCTCAAAATCACAATGCAACTTGGGAAATACTTTACTGGTTTATATGTCAATACACGGTCTGTCTTTGGAAGCCATGGGGCACAGTATTTGATGGCCCATAACTCATAGTTCCTTTCTACATGAAGAAGGCATGATAGCTGCTCTGGATCTGGATCATGAGATCGTTCACACTCATGCCAACCCACTGTGCTGAATGCAACTTTAAAAAAGCTAATATTTCACTTAGATGACTACTACTTTCAGCGAACTAGAATGCTTAGTGAAGTGGCCCTATTTCCTTTCCCAGCTAATGATTAACAGGTTCCTGCCTGTTCAAAAATCTCCAGATGCAGTCCTCTCCTAAGCAAAAGAATTGATCTGGGTTAGTCAATACATGTATGCCTTTGAGCAGTGAAAGAGAAGAGGCTATGTTTCTAATCGTGGGATTGAGTAGTGGTGTGCAGTAGAAGTAATGAAAGAGAAAAATGAACTGGGTAGCAAAAGTAGTATCAGAGGGCAATGTTTTTCCAGGTTTCTGGGTCCATGAGTACTAAAGAACAAATTATCTTGAAGGAATTTCAGGAAATGCAAAGGACACAAATCAAGACAGAGATACATAGGGCTATTCTATAGTGGAAAAAAAAAACTTGTTAACCTCACACTTGTTAACCTCATTTGCAGAGTATGCTCCCCATCGCAGTCCTCTAAGGAATGAAGTCCAAGCCCTCACTCTAATGTTGTAGAAAACTTCTAATGTTTAGAGTCTTTACTCATTTGAGTGCCAGACGGTCTATGTGTACCAAATCATTATAATACTTTTATGGATGCAAAGATTGGTGTAAATATGATCATTTTCCAATGAGGAAACCTCAGAAATGTTATGAAACTTGCCAAAAGCTTTACTGCTGACATGGAGCAGAACATAGATTCCAATCTGAATAGGATTGTTTCTAAAGCCAACCTGTTTCATGGTATTATTGGTACCGTTGCTGCTTTTCAAATATTACCAATGAGAAAACTGGGCTTTGAAGAAGTAATAATTTCATCAAGGTTGCTCCCACAGTTAGTGTTGTGCCGGCACACAAACCCAGATTTGCTGACTCCAGAGCCCATACTGTGTTCACTAACCTCCACTGTCCATCTAACTTAACCATCTTGAACATTTAGCTTTGTGGGTCCAATTTTCACTGAAGTCATGTGTGACTCCACTTAAAAGAGAATCTCCACCTCTTCACCCATCTAAAGGATGGTCAAAATGAATTTTGCTTGTTAAAAAATCATTCAGAGATGACTTTCACATAAACCTCTCCAGCTCAAACCACCCTTCCCTAGCCTAGAGCAGGCATCAGGTGTATCTGTCACCAAAGCTGACTTTCTTTCAGTGGCATTAACACCTGACCTTTCAATATTTAGTCAGGATGCAGGGCTAAATCTACACAACCACCAATGCAGCTGAGGAAGAAAAGATAGGAAGCGAGGAAAAATATTATGGCAATAATATTAGTGGCTTTAAGATGAAAGATTGACTTTCTAATACAACTTTATTTTCTTCATTGCCAAAAGCAATATGATATTGGTAAAGTAATTCAATGAATAAGGAAATCAATAAATGAATGTATGAACAATCAGATGAATTAATATATGGATATGAAAATCTATGTTTACTTAGAAGGAAATATAAATCTATATGAATTAGTAAATGTGGAGACCAATTTTGGAATCAGATTGGATGCACTGAGACTGGGGACAAGTCTAAGAGACAGATACATATGACATAGGTGGAAAAAATGTTATATATTTACTTCCTTGTTTTAGTCTTTATCCTGCTGTCTCCCAGGAGAACAGTAATCAGAGGACACAGGGCAGATTCAAAATAAAAGCCAGCTCAGGGGCTGTAGGTTTCAAGCAATCATTTCTCCTGTCCCTCATACAGTGTTTGAAGCTAAGGATTGTGATGTCAGTTATATATATCATATGATCACACACACATAAACACACACATACACCCACACACACTGTGTGTGGTGGATTATTGTGAGTACTGGAGATAATCTATGCTAAATGTGCTAGTATAAACCAGTAACACAACATTTAGTATTATAGGTAAGACAGGGTTTTCCTTTTCTTCTTTGTATAAGCATCATGAACATTTCAAAACTGTCCATCTTAATTTCTCCCTCTACAATATTTCATTATGGATGGATAAGATTTTTGGTTATTTTATCAGCATTTGTCTATACTGGTATGAATAACATTTTAAAAGTTTTGGTTTAATTGTTTTTATAATATTATTATCTTTACCAACATGAATTGTCTTATTTTTGTTTTTAAAGTCAAAAGCAAATAACATCAATTTGTTTAGACTTTATGGAAAATATAATCTTAGGTTGGAAGCAGTGGCTCATGTCTATAATCCCTGCACTTTGGCAAGTTGTTTGAGGCCAGGAGTTCAAGACCAGCCTGGGCAATATAATGAGAGCCCAACTCTAAAAAACTTTTTAAAAATTATCTGAGTGTGATGGTACATACCTGTGGTTCCAGCTACTTGGGAGTCTGAGGCAGGAGGATCGCTTGAGCCCAGGTGGCCAAGGCTGCAATGAGCCACGATCATGCCACTGTCCTCCAGCCTGGGCGACATAGCAAGCCCCAGTCTCTAAAAAATAAAATATAACCTTGCCTCAGTGAAACACTGGGGACATGTGGGTTATCAATGGGCTGGTTTTAGGAAATAGTCTTAAGACGAGTCAGAATGTTTGAGCACAATTTAATTTTTTGCTGTGTATTAGGCCATTTTTGCATTGCTAAATGGGAATACCTGAAACTGGGTGATTTAGAAAGAAAAGGAGTTTAATTAATTGGCTTATGGTTTTTCAAGATGTACAGGAAGCATGGTGATGGCATCTATCATCAGCTTCTGGGGAGGTCTCAGGGAGCTTACAATCATGGTGGAAGGTGAAGTGGGAGCAGGCAGTTCAGATGGCAAGAGCAGGAGTAAGAGAGACAGTGAATGGAAGGTGCCATGCACTTTAAACAACCAGATGTCACCATCACAAAGACAGCACCAAGCCATGAGGGATCCACTCCCATGACCCAAACACCTCCCTCTAGGTCCCATCTCCAACACTGGGGATTAGAATTCAACTTGAGATTTGGGCAGGGACAAATATCCAAACCATATCATGCTGCAAGAAGTATTTTCTTTTATAGAATTGGAAAATCCTTTAGAGATAATTAAAATCATGCTCTCTTTTTCTCCTGCTTCTAATATGTTGAAACTGAGGTCTGGAAAGATGAAACGAAATGTCCCAAGTTGTGTACAGAGCTAGTGAGGGAGAAAGGATTAACAAAGGTCACCCAAGTGGCCTATTCTTTTCTCTTTTCAGCTCAGTCATGCCAACTGCTGTGCTTCTGCTTCGTAGCTGTGCTAATTAATTGTGGTGACTTCCAGTGTATGTGCACATCATTACTGTCTCATGGATGTGCCTCAGGTCGTTTCTTTGCTTTCTGGACCTTAGTTTCTCCATTTGTAAGACTAAGAGGATGGGGAGGGAAGAAACCACATGATTTCTATGCTAGGTTCCTTTTCAGCTCTGAGAATTTATGAAGAGTAATGATGTAATTATGCGGGCAAGATTCTCAGATGACAAAAGCTTTTCAAGTCTTCCTACTTCCTCTTTTGCTGTATTTGAGAGGATGTTCAGAATTAAATTGCATGTCCAATTGCAGTAAATGTTTTAGCCTAGGTTATTACTACAGAGTGTCTGATACATCCCGGATAGAACCTTGCAACTTTGTATTTGTGGTTGCTTTTCCATATTACCAGTGCTACCAGGGTATTGCTCTCTTGTTTTTGTTGCAATTGTTGTTGTTTTCTTAACGGACTATAAAACTAAGCTTCAGAAAAGATAAGGGGGCTGGGCACGTTGGCTCATGCCTGTGGTCCCAGCTACTCGGGAGGCTACTTGGGAGAACTGATTGAGCCGGGGAGTTTGAAGCTACAATGAGTTATGATCACACTACTGCACTCTAGCCAGGGCAACAGAGAGATACCCTGTCTCTTTAATAATAATTTTTTTTTAATAAAAGGAAGTGATTTATTCAAGCTTGTTGTTGGCAGATACAGGCTTCAAATACAGATCTCCCATGCTCTAAGACCCAAACATCTCCCCTCTCTCACTGCCTCACTTTCTTTCGCCTATTAGGCAAAATATGTCTTTCCATCATGATTTAAAGGTCCTCATCTCTATGCTCTTTCATTGTAAATCTTCCCAAATATTTCTGGCAAAGAGAAGTAATATGGGGAATAAATACTAAACTAAACAAAACCCTACAATTAACTTCATTGCATGCAGAGTGTGGATCACATAATCTCAACCTTGTTCTCTGAGAAAATGGTTCTCTGAAAACATGCTAGTGTTTCTCTTGTGAGGAAGTGTGTCAGTAGCTTTGGAGTCAGACATCCTGGGCTCAGGTCCTTGCTTAGTCACTTATTAACTGTGGGATATTGGGTGAGCTGCCTAATTTTCATTCACATTTTCCTCATTTTTGACACAGTGGCATTGTCTCCCTTCCAACTTAGGCATTGTCGATTTTAACTGAGATCATGGGATTAAATGCTTGGTGTAGAGTCTGTGGGAAAAGGGCTCTGCAAATTGAGCTCTTAAGATTACTGACCCCCATACTAACTCTGGTGGAGCTCCATGGGGAACACAATTTCTCTGTCATACCCTCCATACAGTACCAGGGTGTTGATTAATGTTGCATGCCGAGTGGCCCATCACACTGCTCACATGCTCCATTTCTGACATTCCTTCTGACATCTCTTGCTTTGTGTTTTGTTGTCTGGGCAGAAGACAAGATCTGGACATCAGTGCAGCACAACAATACAGAGCTGACCCGAGTGCGGGGCGCCAACCCTGAGAAGCCTTATGCCATGGCCTTGGACTACGGGGGCAGCATGGAACAGCTGGAGGCCATGATCGATGGCTCTGAGCACTGTGAGCAGGAGGTGGCCTACCACTGCAGGAGGTCGCGCCTACTCAACACGCCAGGTAAGGCCTCTGCATGCATGACCACAGTGGGATAGATGGGACTCTCAGACCTGGAGTATTAGGCAAAGGAAAATTTGCCAAGAAGGGGGCTATAGTTACAGTTAGTCACTGTGCACTGGAGAGAAACACACCAGGAGGGGTCTGGTTATGTAGTAATCCTGGCTCTGAAATTCACCATGGAAGCTAGGGTGAGTTCTATCACCTCTCAAGGTTTTCTCTTCATCATAAAGAAAATGATTCCAACACCCACCCGGCAACATTTGTGAGAATGAAGAACATTGGAAGAGGAATGGGCCTCAAAGAGAGCATTTGAGTTTGACATAGAAAGTGTGGCCATGGGAAATGCTAGTTTGGGGAGAGAGAATAGAGCTTGATAAGGCACCAGGATCTCAGCACACCCACCCAAGAGGGGTGAGTTTTGTCTGGGGTGGAGGATGCCTGGATGCCTAAGGGGGCAGCGTTAGGCAGGCAGGCCAGCAAGGCAGGCAGGGCAAGGCTGTGGGTTCATGGCATGAACGGAGCCTGAGAAATGGGGGCTTTGGGTGAAATGAGTCTTTTTATAAGTAAAGTGTGCTTCTAGAAAAAAAATTAAACTGACACTGTATATTTATATATTTATTTTCCTATGGTTATTTTTTATAGTAAATGGATGATTTAGTTATTAACATGCTTAGAAAAGGAAACAAAACAATAAAAACAACTTCTAGAACTGCTTACCAAGACTCTGAAGAGTTTCTGTAAAATGTAAGATAGGGTTCATCAAAATTTACATGTTCCCTGGGAGTCAGTCATTTTCTTGTGAATGTCAGTTCATCATATGTTTCATGGGAGACAAAAGGACAAAAGATCTGAAGTATCTAAGAAAGGGTGTTATAATCTCTAGCCTCAAGAAACTTACATTCCAGCACTTAGAAGTTAAGAACTTTGAAAGGCTGGGGAAAAAATGGAGAATAAAATATCAACAAAGGGGAAATCATAGAAACCTCACTAAATTCAACAGAATGCCTCCTTGATCTAGGATCTTCAGGGAAGATGTTGTTCCACGTAAGTGAATTTTCCAGATAACTGTCACTTATCCTTTTAAGCACCAAAAATCTTTCCAAAGAATTTTTAACTATTTGAAATGAAAATCTTTCTCAAATGGATTACATGCTTCCATGCCTTCTTAAACAGAGAATTCTGAACACAAAATGTACCCTTTTCTGATGACTCAGGATCAGCATTGTGAAAATCAATTATTGTACTCTCCTTAGATTCAGCCAGGCTTGCAGGGCTGATTAGAACAGAGGTACCGGTTTGTGTCCCTTTACCCAGCATTCTCAGAGGGTGCTGCCCTGCCAGAGTCAATGTTTATATTTATGTGTATTTCCCTCTCCATGCCTGTCAAGCCTGCACATGCTACCTCAGCACTGTTCTCAGGCTGCCTGTCTCCAGAAATGCCCTTCCCACTTTTCATTGTGTTGTTTCTAGTTTTTGAAGGTTTGGGTTTGGCAGAATTGTAGGACTAATGGCAGGGTATGTTCATTCTGACTATGGGACTTCCTTTAGCATATGCACTCTGTGATATCAATTTGGCTACACCATTGTCTTTGCAAATGTGTTCTTTTCCTAACTCAGCTGCCTCACTGTCGCTGACCTTATTTGAATGGGAGGGCATGGGTTTGGCAGCAAGTCATATTGGGAGTAAGGGCTTTATGCTGTCATTTACCAGTTATGTGACCTTGTGCAAGTTGCTCAATTTCTGCAGTTTCAATTTCACCACCTGAAAAGTTTGCATGAAAATCCTGAACCCATGCAGTTGATCTGAGGATGGAAGAAAAAATTTAGTCTGAACTCCTTGTGCTATGCCTGGTACATAATAGGTATTCAACAAATACTGGTGTCCTTATTCATAGCTTCCATTGCAGCAGGGAACATCCAAAATGTGTTCCATAATGGGAAACAAGCACAAAGGGAAATTTTATTTCTATTTTAACAATGTAAATAGAATAATTGTAATAATTATGTAGTAACAGAATTGATTAGAAAACTCAATGTAGATAATCTCATCTCCTGAAGATGGCAACTTTAACATTCAGATGTGAATCCTTCCAGACATCCTTCCATGTTTATATGCTCAAAGGCACAAGGAAGACACACCGTATTTTTGTGCATGAGGGTCTTCATTAATCCTCTTTTCCCCATGTGTTCTGAATCAAAAGGAGGGAGATAAAGGAGGACAATGGGTATGTACGCTCAGTGTCTACTTTCTTCTCGTGAGCTGGCTTGGAGAATGTAGCATGAACCACTTTGTCCTCTTGGCTTCCACCTCCAGACCAGACACTGCTTGTGGGGCAAGAGAGTACTCATTTACCCAGACAGTCCCATAGAGGTGTGACCTAGCTTCACATTTTCACTGCGAGGACAGAAGCCACCTCATCCCCCATGCATGTGAGCTCACCTTCTGGAATAGCAGGAATGGGAAAAACAATATACAACATTTGTAGCCACATGGATTCAACAGCCAGCACCCAGGGCATACACCTACAGGAATGCTTTCCTGGTCCTTATTATTACTAAGCCACTCCACTCCCTTCCCAAGGGGAAGCCCAAGGACAGAAGTGGAGGAGGGTAGAGGCCATCTCCTCCTTCCTATCTAAGATTCTGGAAGAATTTTGTGTAAGTTTTTCCTTTATCAGATGAATCTGTGGTCTATGCTGGGAAGAGATTCCCGACCCTGTGATACTCTTTTATAACCTGTACTTGTCACACACAGAAAATGTAACAAATACCTTTCTATATCAATAAATACAACTTCATATCATCATTTTCATTAACTATAGAGTATTTTATTATATGGAGGTACTCCAATGAACAAATCTCCTATTTGGACGTGTAGATTGTTTCAATTTTTTTCGCTATTATACATAATACTGCAGAACAGTTTTACACTTAGATCTTTGTGAACATAACTGATTATATCCTCAGGACAAATTCCTTGAGGTGCCATTTGCAGGGCAGTGAGTATGCATATTTTTAAGACTCTTGCCACATTGAATTCTGCAATGCATCAAGGTTGTACCAATTTATACTCCCAACAACACTATGAGACTGAGTGCCCATTTCCCCGCGAGAGATACTATTATCTTCCTTTAACTTTGACAATGTGATAAGTGCAAAGGTGGGGAGTCAAAGATGATTATAAATAGTTTTGTTGTTAATTTTTAAAAGTGTGCAGCCTGATTTCCGTAGCCTATTGGCTATTGCTAACTAGTAGCCAGGGTGAGTAGACGTTATGAAAAATTATTAATTGTGGCTGCAGGTGCATTTAAATCAATAACAGAATGTCGGGGATGCCTTGTGGCCATAGGCTCTCCTATATACTATGCCCAATAGTTAATAAATGGATACAATATAAGAAGGCAAAATGAAAGAAAAATAAAGATATATTTAAATGGCCAATAATGACTGAGATTTCTTGTTTGAGGATATGTGTGGGGTGAGCTACTGGAATTATCTCTAACCCAGGCAACAGATCTGCACCATAACAGTCATTGTCCCCATCTGATATTTCAGGAAACAGAAGCTCAGAGAGAATAAGATGCTTGTTTAATGCCACACAGAGAGGGGCAGATCTAACTCTTGCAACCAAAATCTCCTGAAGTCAGAGCAAAAGTGCTATTTCTGATACATCACAAAAGTGGCAAAGAGCCAAGAGTTACAAGGAAATGAAGGAGTCAGAAAAAACTTGATTTCGTGTACATTTCCTTATTGTGTAGGAAAATGGAAGGAGAGAGAAGTGCACCCAGCACTGTCTCTGTGAAGGCCACGGAGTTGTCAGAGTTGCCAGAACTGGGCACATTCCTGGGCAGCATCAGAGGGTTTGCGTCATTCTGGCCTAGACACAGTAGCTTCCATGGCTTACACACCCCTTCACGGGAAGGCCTGTGTATCCCTACACAGCATCCCCAGAGCCCCCTTCTGCCTGCTCTCGGTTCCAGCGACGGCTCTGGTTCCATTCATTTAGCAGCAACAGAGGGAGAAGGAAGAGACAGGCAGGATAAAGTCATGCATGGGTCACCACTGGGCCTTTTTCATTCAGTTGGTGACTGAACCATGACACTGTCATTTTATGACAGTCTCCTTGGATATTTTTTCCCAGAACTACTGATAAGTGCCAACCAATGGAATGCATCCTCCATCTCTGTAGCTGAAGGTTTATACTAGAAACTCTCTCCAATGTCTCACCAGGACACCCGTATCCCAGGGAAAGTGTCTTTGTGATTCTCATGGATCTTTGTCTTTCCCCTCACTCTGCTTGCTGCTTTCTACTCTGAGCTTTCTGCAGGGCCAGAGGCCCGGTGCTACAGTGCAGCTTCCAGTGCAGAGCCCAGGGTGGGAGAATCACCACAGCCTGCCAGTACTCACAGTACCTTGTCACGGGGAAGGAGGCGGCCACTTATCCCCACAGAAAAAGGCTTCCTTGGTTGAGCCCAGACCTTTTCTCTCTTGTCAGCACCTTCATAGGCATTTTGCCTGAGGCTAGAGTCCTGAAGGCGACATGTGATGAGCATACGAAATGAAACAGGAGGACAAAAAAATAAATATCAAAGCCATAGTCTGGAAGATTCTTTAATCACATGGCTAATTAGCTCTA
Source organism: Nomascus leucogenys (assembly GCF_006542625.1). NCBI lineage: Eukaryota > Metazoa > Chordata > Mammalia > Primates > Hylobatidae > Nomascus > Nomascus leucogenys. The sequence goes on from NC_044400.1 coordinate 30,351,642, forward strand.
TAACTCATAACTTTCCCCTGGAAGGAGGACAAGATGGAGAGGGGCATAGGCAAGTGACTACATGGGGAAACTGAGTGCCCAGATCTCCGCTGGGAATGGGCATTCCAAGGCCTGCCTATCCCACAATTCTCTTGCAATAGTCTCCATGGTGCCTTGAAAGCCCCCCGCCACTGGATTCAGTCACTGGGATGTCAGTATCTGGTGTAGGCATCCTCTTGAACTCACCACTCCATGTAATGGAAGTCTATTTGTGGAAACCCTCTTCAGTAAAGCTGTGAGCTCTCGCAGGCAGAGGGAAGAAGTCAATATTGAAACACGTGAAAGCACTGGAAATTCAGACTCCATTACTTCGAAATCTAATGGCTGTAGGACAGCCTGAGCTGGAATTTACTTTGGTTTTTCTGAACAGAAAGCATTTGCGGAGCAAATCAGTCATGCAAGCAAGATTGCCGTGAGGATTGTGTAAGTTCTTCAGGAGCCCTAAGAATCCAGAGCCCTACAGCACCACAGAACCTCTGTTTACCTACCAGTAACATGCTGGTTAAAAGCCATTCCTATTAATTCACTCATGCAGCTGGGAGTGGTTTCTACCTGCAGTCAATTACTTTACCTAGTTATGTTACAATGGAATTTAAAGGGACAGCATGCTATTTCTTTTAAAGTATTCTAAAATTCTGATTTTTTTTCTTTAATTACTGATACTTTAGTGAGCATACAGCTAACTGACTATATATGCCATATATAATAATCTAGATTATATAATACATAGTATATAGTATGGATAAATATACATATATATGATAGTATATAGTATGTAGTATATAGTATGGATAAATATACATATATATAAAATATATGATGGATATACTGTATAGTATATGCTATGTCATATTTGTCCATAATGGTATATACATTCATCACGTACTCTTTATGTGTCCAAACAGCTCTGTAAATGCACTTGTGCATATTAATTCTGTTTATTTGCAATATTCCCCTTCACATGTGAAAAATTAATGATTTAGTTTAGAAAGCTGAGTAAGGAATTGTGATGTAGAAAAGTCAAATTACAGGTAGAAAAGAAACAGAACATCAACATACTCTGGGGTTCACAAAACTAAAAATGCTTTATTCTCAATACTTGTACCACCCAAGATCAATTAGCAGAATTAACATTTTTCTTTCACACACTAGGCATTTTTGAGTATCTGTTTTGTGCCAGGCACTGGGGAGTGAAAATAAAACACTGAAAAAATAGAGTTCTTGCCTGCATACTTGTAGTAGGGAAGACAGAAACATCACCCCACAGCCCCCCCACCCCGACAACACGCACACACAGAATCAGTGCATGCTGAAAGTGACGCTGAAAGGTCCAGAAGGACAAAGGACTAGAGTGTCAGTGGATGTGGGGAGCTGCATCTCACATGGGGTGGTGGGAAAGTCCTGGTGTGTAGGAGCTATACAGCAGGACCCTGAATGAAGGGACAGGATGAAGCAGGCGCCTGTTTGGGGTGGAAGATTCCAGGCTGAGGAATAGCCAGAAGGCCAGTGTGGCTAGAGGAGCAGCAAGGGTGGGAGGAAAATGATGGAAAGTGGTATCCAGAGCCCAGATTTTACAAAACCTGGGACTGTGAATTTTATTCTAAGAGTAAAGGGAAGTCACTGGAAGATTTTAAGCAGAGGATTCTTTTTCTATTTCAGATCCAAAGGGTAATGTCAGTTTATGTAAGTCAGGCTAAACCAGGTAGAAATAATTTCATATGAATAATTTGATAAGCACATAGACACTTTAGGTCACCCCCTATGCCTGGTGAACTGGAAAAAGCTATGAGCTCCCTGAAGGAAGAAATATGTCTTATATCACTCTGTTACCTCACATTCCAATTCTGGGGTGTGTGTGGAAGGCTCAGTGACCGCCTTGGATCCCCTCTGATTCATGGTGGTGCTTCTGTTCTTTCTCACCCAATTAACTAAGCTGAGATTGCTTTGGCTACTTCACTCACTGTGTTCTTGCTGCGGCCCACTTTCACCATGCTCACAAAGCTTGGAGGTCTGTGTCAGAGAGCTGCAATCTTTGCACCGTGTCACCACCTCTGCTCCCATATATCTTTCCTTTCTTCTTTCCTTCTTTCCTTCATCTCTTTCTTTGTTCCTTCCTTCTTTCCTAACCACTCCCCCTGCCTCCACAGACACACGCCTAAACATACACAAATAAGTGGGTAGAACTGATCCCCAGTGTCTACAGTTCTTCCACACCAGAATTAAAACCACAAACTTATATTATGACATCTGGAAGACAAAATATCAGGGTAGTATTTGACTTTTTTTTTTTACTTATTTCTTAAATTATACTCCCTATCATCATCATCTTTTTCTTCTTCTTCTTCTTCTTCTTATTATTATTATTATTATGTTTTAAGTTCTGGGATACATGTGCAGAATGTGCAGGTTTGTAACGTAGGTATACATGTGCCATGGTGTTTTGCTGCACCTATCAACCCGCCATCTAGGTTTTAAGTCCAGCATGCATTAGGTATTTGTCCTAATGCTCTCCCTCCCCTTTCCCCCAACCCTCCAATGAGCCCCAGTGTGTGATGTTTCCCTCCCTGTGTCCATGTGTTCTCATTGTTCAATTCCCACTTATGAGTGAGAACATGCAGTGTTTGGTTTCTGTTCCTGTGTTACTTTGCTGAGAATGTTGGTTTTCAGCTTCATCCATGTCCCTGCGAAGGACATGAGGTCATTCTTTTTTATGGCTGCATAGTATTCCATGGTGTATATGTGCCACATTTTCTTTATCCAGTCTATCATTGATGGACATTTAGGTTGGTCCCAAGTCTTTGCTATTGTAAATAGTGCTGCAATAAACATACGTGTGCATGTGTCTTTATAGTAGAATGATTTATAATCCTTTGGGTTATATACCCAGTAATGGGATTTCTGCATCAAATGATTTTATATGTATATTTACCAAAAAGCTATTTCTACTTTATATACAACAAGAATATAATAAACCCAGGTGGGCTGGGTGCCATGGCTTACACCTTTAATCCCAGAGTTTGAGAGGCCGAGGTGGGAGGATGGCTTGAGACCAGGAGCTGCAGATCAGCTTGGGCAACAAAGCAAGACCTTGACCCTACAAAAAATATTTAAAAAGTTATCCAGGTGTGGTGTAGTCCTATCTCCTCGAGAGGCTGAAGTGCGAGGATTGCTTGAGCCCAGGAGTTCTAGGCTGCAGTGAGCTATAATTGTGCTACTGCACTCCAGCCTCAGCAACAGGTGAGACCTCAGCTGGAAAGAAAGAAAGAAAGAAAGAAGGAAAGAAAGAGAGAGAGAGAAAGAAAGAAAGAAAGAAAAAAGAAAGAAAGAAAGAAAGAAAGAAAGAAAGAAAGAAAGAAAGAAAGGAAGGAAAGAAGGAAGGAAGGGCATGCCTTGGTGACAGAATGAGACTTTATCTCAAAAAAAAAAAAAAAAAAAAAGAAAAAGTCACTGCGACTAGCCCACATTCCAGGGGAGGGAAATCTGCTTCTATCTTCTAATGGAACTGGTATACAGACATGTTTTAAATGACAATGTCATCTTCAAAATTTTACATGAATAGTCAACCAGCCTAAGAAATGCAGTGAATACAGGGCAGAGTTGAGAGTCAAACCAAGCTCTTTCTAGGCCCTTAGACTCTGGTGTCTAAGTCAGTTATAATTCATGTTGGAAATGGGTTTGGCCCTCCATTTTTTCCTGTGAGGGACTTTTGTTACCCTTAAAGTGATACAGCTAAAATGTGTTTTTAAGCATTTGCCACAGCTCTCAAAAAATAAAGAGATCATCACATGAATCAAGCCAGTGCAATTTACAGTGCATGAAAGCCAAAGCCACCTTTCCTAATGGCCTAGTAATTTACTCTTGGTATTTCACTGGGGATGTGAAGTCAAAATTAGAAGTGGGTGGGTTTTACCAATAAGGTGGATACCTTAATCAAGCTAAAGATGTGGATGTGAATCTGAGGAAAAATAAAAACTGTCCTATGTAAAGTCAACAGATGGTATATATCTGACCACAATTGAATTGCTGTTCAGACCATGAATTATTTAAATAATCAAAGTTGATTGCCCAAGAATCAACACTCAGACACTACATAAAATAAAATATGCATTTTTCCCATCACTTTATGAAAGCCCATGCCCACTTCCTTTATCTCAAGGATAAAGGAATGCATGTATAGGAAGAAGAATACAATGTTCTAATATTAAGATACGGTACAGCAGCAGCAGAATGCAAAGAACATGGATTTTGGAATCATGAAATTGGGTCTTCAATGTTTTTTCTTCCTTTATTAGTTGTGAGACCTTAAGTAAGTTAAATGGGCCTTCTGAGCCTCAGTTTTCTTATGTGTGACATTTAATGAGACAGATGCCATGTCTGGCACAGAGTAGGCCATCCGGACACTGCTGTTATTTTAGCCAGTATTTTATCACATTATCCAGTGGGCAAGGAGAACATTAGCTCCCTTAGGTACTGATAGAGGGTCTCCCAATCTCATGGTGTGGCCATTCAAAGAGTTAAGTTGTGGAGCTTGTCTCTTCATAGCTTGTGGGCACACCTACTTTCTAAATTTTGCTTTACTTATTTGTAACTATGGCATTTACCTACTCTTGGCAGCACTGTTGAGAGTATAGAGTTAGGTCTATGTTCCCCTCTCCATTTCTGCCAAATACCCAAATCCACTCATCTGCTTGTCTTTCTCATTTCAGTAAATGCTACCCTCATCTACTGAGTTTTTTAAGACCAAAACCCAGGATTCCTTCCTCCTCACTATCTCCATTCCCATTCAGTATATTTGCCAGTCTCTTCTCTCTAATTCCACATCTACCACCTCCATTCACACTCTCATCATCTCCTCACCATACTAGACAAGTGCAGTAGATTCCTGCTTCCTGTCTTCCACCATCCCGTGCCCCATTTCCCTACAGCAGATATCTCAGCCTGCAGCCAGAGTGATAATCTTTTCAAAATTAGATTATATAACCATGGCTCCAAACCTTTCCCTCTGTCCTGGAAGCAAAACCCAGACTCCTAACTGTAGCCTGCAGAGCTCTGCCAGCCACAGGCCTCTGCCAGCCCCTGTCCTCCCACTAACACAGTGAACTTGGCCCCACTTTGCTTTTTGTTGCTTCTTGGCCAGCTTGCCCCACCTCTCAGACACGATACACTGACTCTTCTCTCTACCCAGAAGCGTTGTTCCTCTCTCCATGCTTAGCTGTCTCCGATTTTACATACAACTAAAGTATTCACTCCATTACTGTTAACTGCTTCATCCTTCCTGAATAGTCTGCACTGAAGTTGTTTCTATAGGATACCTTCTTCCTGCTTATTTGTTCACTATCTGCCTCTGTCAATAGAATGCAAGCTTCTTGTAAGAGGGGCCTTCTTCGTCTCATTCTTTATTCCCAAAATGCTTAGAATAATACCTGGCACCTAGGGACAATTGAGTGAATAGTTGTTAAATGAATAAAGGGTCTCTTCTCAGTAGTAAATATCACCAGTAGTCATATGATGTCAAAGGACAGATGACAACACATGTTCACTTGGCCAAGCCTGTCGCACAGACCCTGGTGGGAGGAGAGCAACTTCACAGAGCGAGGGGCTAGGCTTGCGGGGAGCTGCCCTCTCACTCCCAGCTTTGCCATTGGTTCTCTGTAACCTTGAGATGTTACTGATGTTTTATGGGCCACAAGTTTCTCCTCTTTGATGCTAGAGGCTTATATTTAATGTTCTCCAAGTGTCCTTTCCACTCTGGCACTCCATGTCTCTATATTCACCACACAAAGTGAGTTAAAACACGTGTCAGAGTTTATTACTGTCACAGTAAGGAGCTTGTCGGGGTTGGTAAAACAAACAAACCAAAAAAAAAACAAAAACGCTTTTGTCAGCCTCTCAAGCCTATGAAATGTGCTAATATAGTTATGTGTAGTAGGCGATATTTTTTGACACCTTCATACACCTACTCTCCTCAGAACATACGTTCCTTACCGTGGCATAGATTGTGCAGAGAAGGCATGAAACTTCCCTAGGGTCATACATAACAAGTCAAGAATGGCAAGAAAAACAATTTCTTACTGTAGTGTATGTTTGTGTGTATTACCGTAGAATATGTATGCATGTATTTTCTTTATAAACATATTTGGTGGCTTATGGGGTAGATATGGAAATGAAATTATACTGACTACACAGATGAGGTTAATGGGTCTGCATAGGCGTTGTGCTATAATGGCATCTCTGAGCTTGCTTTTCGGGGATCCATGGCTAGATACTGGACTTTCTTCACACCTGAGTCCTCACCGGAACCTTCCCAAAGAGAAGGCCGCAGAGCTCTGGTGATGAGCTCACTTACATGTTGCATCAGTTGCTTTGGTTCAAGCACTTGCTCCACTCCTACAGCCATGTGACCTTAGATGAGGTACTCACCATCTCTAAGCCTCAGTTTCCTCATCTCTAAGAATGAAGATGAGAAAAATAACATGAATGATACCCACATCATTGGAAGAATAAAAAGTGTTTGAGAATTTCACTCTGTATAACTTTTCAGTTTACCTAAGTTGTTTTGAAATTACAGGGGTGACTTTCTGAACATAATTTTCATTGTCTTATTATTTGCTGAGAAGAGGGAGTGGCTACATGATGGCATTTTTCTGTGTGTGTGTTTACGTGTGTGTGTCAGATCAGATGAGAAATACCAAGTGTGTTTTCTATATGGTAGTGGTGATTTCACAGAGAAGATATGAAGCTTCCTAAAACTGGTAAATCATTACCTTGGAAAGAGACAGTGGAAATGTTTTAGCCTCTGAACAAAAAAATAAAAAAAAAAAAACACAACATAATTCCCCCACTCTGCCACTTATTTTTGGAGTGGCCATCATCAGGAAAGGTAATCTGATTCTGCATTTCATTTTCTTCTCTGCAAAATAGCTAACATGTTGACCTCACTTGCATCTCATTTTCTTCTCTGAAAATAGTTAACATGTTGACCTAACACTATGCATGTGTAGTGTGGGGCTAGACCTAGTGGCTATTATTACTTAAGGAGCCTATCTCCCTGCAGGCAGAACTAGAGACTATATGTACATGTGAGCAAGGTATACAGTGCTCTGAAAAGGAGAAACTACTTCTAGTTAGGTGAACACCTTTCCAGAGGTTTTCTATGGAAAAGCACCTCTTCTTTGGGGACACAGCATGGGTAGGAGTCATTCTGAGTTGAGGGAAGTGATGTGGAAAGGCATGAAGGGAAGATTGACCCTCAGAGAATGGGGGAGACATTGTAGGAATAAAACAGTTAAAAGTTCTTGCTGCTTATTTCAGATAAGGAGTCACAGAGGATGGAAAGAAAAAAAGGCAGGCAGGCAGGCAGGCAGGCAGGCAGGCAGGAAGATGGAGATCTTTCTAAGTTTCAGATACTTCCCAGCATGCTTCTATAGATTAACTCATCTCCTTTCACTGAGTGAAGACATTTGAGCTGGAGAGGGATGTAAGAGGAAGGTTAACCATGTGGATGGGGGTAGAGAGAACCCACTGGGTCTGGAGGAGACCACAGAGAGAGACTAGGTAGGCATCTATCTTAGTGGAATAGGGAAGAGTTAAAAAGCATGGAGGTGTTGGGTCATAGGAATGGAAAGATAAATGAAGACACTAACACTTAGAGGAAAGCACTAGTACAGGCAGGTGAGTTATTGGTTTCAGTGAACCAAGCAGAGTCTAAAACAGTGCTGTCCAATGAAAATGTAGCACAAGCCACATGGGCAATTTAAAATTTTCTAATAGCCCCATGTTAAATATAAAAAGAAATAGGTGAAACTAATTTGAATGATATGTTATTTTTATGCCAAGATATCCAAAGCAATATCATTTTAACATGTAATTAGTAAAGAAAAACCCTAATACACTCTTTTACCCATTTTTTATACCAAATCTTCAAAATTGGGTGCATTTTTTGCATTTACAGCACATTTTAATTCATAGCACGTTGCTGTACGGAATACCGTAGGCAACTATAATACAATGGTAAATATTTTTATATCTAAACATACCTAAATATGAAACAGGAATGGTAAAAATACAAGATAAAAGATAAAAAATGAGCTGGGCACGGTGGCTCAAACCTGTAATCCCAGCTACTCAGGAGGCTGATGCGCAAGAATCACTTGAACCTGGGAGGCGGAGGTTGCAGTGAGCCGAGATTTTGCCACTGCACTCCAGTCTGGGCAACAGAGTGAGACTCGCTCTCAAAAAAAAAAAAAAAAAAAAAATTTCCACTATGTAGGGCACTTACCATGAACAGAGCTTTCAGGACTAAAAGTTGAAAGTTGCTCTGGGTGAGGCAGAGAGGGAATGATGTGTGAATGTGGAGGTCTAGGAAATTACAAGGTGCCACTGTACACTTTATAAACACTGCACACTTAGGCTAGACTACATTTTAAAAAATATTTTTTCTTCAATGACAAATTAACATTAATTCACTGAAACTTTTTTACTTTATAAACATTTGCTTTTTTAACATTTTTACTCTTTTATAATAACACAACTGAAAACAGAAACACATTGCACATCTGTACAAAACTATTTTCTCTTTTACCTTCATTCTATAAGCTTTTCTCTATTTTTAATTTTTTAATTTTATTTTTACTTTGAAACTTTTTTTGTTAAAAATAAAGACAAATACACATACTAAACTAGGCCCACACGGAATCAGGATTATCATCATCACTGTCTTCTATCTCCACATCTTGTCCCATTGGAAGGTCTTCGGAGGCAATAACACGTATGAAGCTGTTGTCACTTATTATAACAATGCCTTTTGCTGGAATTCCCCCTGAAGGGCCTGCCTGAGGCTGTTTCACATTTTTTTTTAATAAGTAGAAACAGTACACTCTAAAACACTGATAAAAATAGTATAATAAATGCATAAACCAGGAACATAATCATTTATTATTATTATAAAGTATTACGTACTGTACATAATTAAATGTACCATACTTTCATAAAACTGGCAATAAAGTAGATTTGTTTACACCAGTATGTACACATTAGTAATTCATTGCACAATAACTTGAAAAAGACTACTACATCTCTGGGCAATACAATTTTTTTAACTCCATTATAATCTTTTTTTAATATATATATTATATGTTAAGTTCTAGGGTACATGAGCAGAATGTGCAGGTTTGTTACATAGGTATACATGTGCCATGGTGGTCGGCTGCACCAATCAGTCCATCATCTACATTAGGTATTTCTCCTAATGCTATCCCTCGCCTTGTTTCCCACCCCCTAACAGGCCTTGGTGTGTGATGTTCCCCTCCTTGTGTCCATGTGTTCTCATTGTTCAACTGCCACTTACGAGTGAGAACATGCAGTGTTTTGCTGAGAATGATGGTTTCCAGCTTCATCCATGTCCCTGCAAAGGACATAAACTCATCCTTTTTTATGGCTGCATAGTATTCTACGGTGTATATGTGCCACATTTTCTTTATCCAGTCTATTATTGATGGGCATGTGGGTTGGTTCCAAGTCTTTGCTATTGTGAACAGTGCTGTGATAAACATACGTGTGCATGTGTGTCTTCATAGTAGAATGATTTATAATCCTTTGGATATATACCCAATAATGGGGTTGTTGGGTCAAATGATATTTCTGGTTCTAGATCCTTGAAGAATCAGCTCCATTATAATCTTATGGGGCCACCCTTGTACATGAGATCTGTTGCTGACCCAAATGCCATTCTGCAGCACATGACTGTATATATGTATTTATATAAATGTGTGTTTATTACAACAGCCATTAAATATGATCTTGTTAGTCCAGTTATATAAATGAGAAAATGGAGACTTAGAGGTGAAGTAAATTGCCCCAAGTCTTATACAAAGGATGGGATTCTAGGTAGATCTAACTTCAAAGCCCATGCTTCTAAAAGTCACCGACACATGTCAAGAGAGAATGAAGGTAAAGCAGGATCAGGAGACCTTGAGTCCAGATACTTTTGCTCTATGTGATGGTTCTGCCAAATGAGGAGGGAGATGTTGCCGAATAGAACATACTATACATAGTTGATTACAAATGTCATATGTATCCACATGTCAAATAAACTCTTACCTATATATTATTGCATGTGGTATACATATATGTACGTATATATGCACTTTACATGTTTTTTCTGGTTCCTAAATAATCTTTATGGAGGAAACACTTGAAATATGGAAATAGAAAAAGGAAAGCTGTTAACATTATCCCAGCTTTTGAGTGCAACAGCTGCAATGCACTAGGCTTTGTGGTAAGTATTTTCAGTTCCTAGTACACACAAATTACAAAACCATCTGAGTTAATCCTTAGAATCCCGTGAGCTGCAGGTTATTACCAAGGAACAAACGCAAGTTTGAAGAGGTTAGGTAAAGTAAGAACCATGTGACCCTATCTGTATCTGTAGGATTACACACGATTCTAGTAAAACCTGTTACAGTTAAATCCCGCTGCATGGAAAGACAAAAACAATCCTTGCTTAATTCAGCCATGTCATCAGCTGCCCAGATGCCAGTTAGACGTTCGCTTGAACTGAGCCAAGCCTAGACTGGATTTTAGCTAGTAAACCAGTATTATATATACATAGTCTGAAGTCACTGAAAAGCTATCTGAGTAATCATTCCATAAGTTGCCCCCCAAAAATAAAAAGCTAAATCTTTCTGTGAATGCATCATTGACAAGGAAAAGGAATCAGATAAGAAGAAAATCAGAAACAAAGTTGCCGACACTGTAAAAATTTATCTGTATATTCAGCACAATTTTTGCATTAGAATTTAGAAAGGATAAAACGTTAGGATATTGGAGTAGTTGCAGAATCCATCTTGGGAGTATTGAGGTTGGGGGGTAGGGAGAAAGAGAGGGAGGAAAGGAGGGAAAATCCTTTGGGGAATTGCCTCTGAGTTAGAAACCTGTACTCTGCTTCATTTTTTACCTTGAGTAAATGAAGACAGATTCTCAACATGGAGACATGATCTCAGGCACATAACCCTTTGTGATCTTCCCAAGGGCCATACATTATGATGCTGAAAAACAAGAGTCCATTATAATGACCCACAGCTATTTAAAATGACAACATTCCACAATGAATTCCTCCCTTCTTAAAGGAAGACAGGGATATGGTGGCAATGGGAGCTCAGAGTTGGCAATTTCTTGGCAGCTAAGAAGCTCAACAGGGATGAATTCTTTAGTGGTAAAATTGAAATACACATTCCTTTTTCAAGTGGAACTTTTCTAACTCTCTGAGTTTTCAAAAACAGTAACTGGGTCATATTTATTTCTGAATACCTCTAGAGCCATTTTAGTGACTGGCAAAAAGTAGGTCCCCCTCCCAAATTTTCTTGGATATGGAAATCTTGTCAGAATATGATCCAAAAAAGTACTTTGAAAACAATAATTGGAATTCTCATATGAGACACAAAAAGGTATCAGGGCTTGGTGGCTCACACATTTAATCCCAGCACTTTGGGAGGCTGAGGTGGGATGACTGCTTGAGCCCAAGTGGTCAAGGCTCCGGTGAGCTATGATCGTGTGACTGCACTCCAGTCTGGGCGACAGAGTGAGACTCTGTCTCCAAAAAAAATAGGAAAAGAAAAAGCTTAAGTGTGGTGCAATAACAAGGTAAAAACAAACAAAACCCCAAAACAGAACATCTTAATGGCTTAAAACAACATGCTTTCATTTCTCAAGTAGGCCACATATGTTTCATGAATTGGCTTGGGGCTCTGTGTTAAGTCTTCTCCCAGCACCCGGAGTGATAGAGTAGCACCTCTCTCAAGTGTTGCTGATGATCTTGGCAGATGAGAAGAGGGCTCTGGAGTATGTCAAACCTGCTGCAGTCTGGGAGTGACACATGTCACTTCTGCTTACAGCCCATTGCCCTGAATGAAATATATGCAATCCCCAGGGGACAAGGAAGTTTTTTTTGTTTGTTTTGAGATGGAGTTTTGCTCTTATCACCCAGGCTGGAGTGCAATGGCACGATCTTGGCTCACTGCAACTTCTGCCTCCCAGGTTCAAGCGATTCTCCTGCCTCAGCCTCCCGAGTAACTGGGACTACAGTTGCATGCCACCACACCCAGCCAATTTTTGTTTTTTTTTTTTTTTGAGACGGAGTCTTGCTCTGTCGCCCAGGCTGGAGTGCAGTGGCGCGATCTCGGCTCACTGCAAGCTCCGCCTTCCGGGTTCACGCCATTCTCCTGCCTCAGCCTCTCCAAGTAGCTGGGACTACAGACGCCCGCCACCACCCCCGGCTAATTTTTTGTATTTTTAGTAGAGACGGGGTTTCACCGTGGTCTCCATCTCCTGACCTCGTGATCCGCCCGCCTCGGCCTCCCAAAGTGCTGGGATTACAAGCGTGAGCCACTGCGCCCAGCCTGTATTTTTAATAGAGATGGGGTTTCACCACGTTGGCCAGGCTGGTCTCGAACTCCTGACCTCAGGTGATCCACCGGCCTCAGCCTCCCAAAGTGCTGGGATTACAGGTGTGAGCCACTGCACCCGCCCACGAAGTTTAATCCTACCGCGTGCTCAGAAGTGAAGAGACAGAAGTAATTGGTGCATAGCCTTAATGTCTATCAGCCAGTGAGAACACAACAAACAAACCAACAAACAAAAAGCAAAAACAAGAAAAAAAAAAAGAAAAATATCATACCCAATAAAAGAATTGAAATCAAAGGGTATATTTGCAATATTGTCTTTCCCTTTTTATCTACTATCTACTATAAAGTGAATCATTCCTTAATGCTTGGCACACCAGAGAAAAACCCATCAGACCTCTGAAGTACTATGAACTATTTTTAAATCTCTAACTCTATTTATAGATCCTCATGTAATCATGAATATGAATATCCTGAATTTTAGTTTCAGCTAACATCAGATATTTGGTTAATATCAAAATTAGCTTTACTATTTCGTTAATATTATAGTTTCAGTGTTAGTTCATGCTAATGTCAACATCAACTGATGAGCGAATATTTGGAAAGTATTATTTTATTCCCTTTTTTAGGAAAAGCAAAGCAAATTTTCAAAATTAACTTTGTGATTAGTCACCAAGCCCTCACATACGTGTGGATAAAACTGTCTCCATATACATATTGGTGTGTGGCTAAAAAACTTTATACATATTTACTGATACAGCATCCCATTTAATGCTGCCTTTATAAATCTGTGGCCTCTGAAATAGTGTTCCTACATGTGTTTTTGTGTACATGTATTTTTAATGGAAAAAACTGTAAAATACTTTAAAGAGATTTATTTATTTAAACAACTAAAATACTTTAAAGAGATTTATTCTGAGCTAATATGAGTGACCGTGACCTGGGTAAAATATAACCCAAAGAAGCCCTGAGTAAGTAGTGCTGAAGTGCTTGGGTTACAGTTTAGTTTTATAGATTTTAGGGAGACAGAAGTTACAGGCAAACACACAAATCAATCCATGGAAAGTATACATTGATTTGGCCCAGAAAGTTGGGGCATCTTGAGTCAGGGGCTTAGAAGTTATAGGTGGATTAAAAGATTCTTTAATTTTCAATGGGTTAAAGGAGTAAAGCTTTGTCTAAAAATTTGGAGTCAGCAGAAAGAAGTATTTAAGATAAGGAGGTCTGTTAACCAATACCACTGGGTGAGAGTGACTTGTAGAGGTGTGTGACTTAACACTTCTCTGGCATAGCCTTAGGTCTTATTTATTATTTAGTATCTTATTGTCACAAAGAGTTTGTTTTTTTAGCCTTTGTAATATTAATGCTGGTCAGTTGTGCCTAAACTCCAACAGAGAGGTGTCATCACAGGCGTGTCTGACCTCCCTTCCCGTCATGGCCGGGAATTCAGTTTTTCAGATTTCTCTAGAGTCCCCTTGGCCAAGGGGCGAGGGGTCTGTTCAGAGTTGAGGGGATCTTAGGGTTTTATTTTTGTTTACAGTATAAAATGGTACACCACTACGCACTGTTGACATATTTTTCTTCATCCCCTAAATGCTGTCCTACTCTCTGGCAGCTGGCCAGTGAGGGCCATCATCTCACTCTGCAAGTGTCCATGGCTGCGAGTATTCTTTTGAGCCATCCTGCAGGGAGCGCATCCCAGCAGCTTGCGTTTCTTTCCCACACTGACCTCTTCTGCTGCTGCATATTTTGTGCTTGAAATTGCTGTTTGGATTCCTTAAGACTTTCGAAGACGTTCAGGAAGGTGCATGAACTACAGCAAAGAACTAAAGGGAGGCTATTACTCTGGACGTTAAATACACATTTTATGATAGCTTGTTGTGCTTTACGAAAAACGATGGGGGAAGCATTAGCAATGATTGGGCAGTTAGAGATGGGTAGAAGTCCATTCATATTATGAAGGACTTTAAACATCTTCGTTTGCTGGGAAAGATTAACCAAGGAATGAGCTAGAAGAACAGATTGCCCCAGGGCAGTTTATGACTGCACGCAATTTGAATGCACCTCAGTAGGGTGTGCTAAGACCATTATAGTCCTGATTGATTAGCACCAGAAAAGTATTTCTACTTCCTGCTAAATGGAGGATGGCTGCTCTGTGCAATCTCAGAGGATTGTTTAATCTACCCGTGTGTACTGCAGGTGCCACAGAATTCTACGTCCTTGATTTGACAACTCAGGTCTGTGCTATCTTCCTGATACTATGCATTTCACAGTCTGAATATGAGAGTATCTTTGTCACTGAGCAACAGTGTTCATGTATGTAAACTTGCTCATTGCACCTGCTCCTTGCCATTTTGGTCAAGGTAAGTATAATGCCTCTTCCAGTCATTCATCAGTACCATTGGGTTTTGGTGGGTGTGTTCTTCCCTGCCTCAGGACAATGCTAATTTCATTTCTCATCCTCCACCATGCCTGAATACACAGTTTACCTAAAGGTTAAGAATTATGAGTCCAATTAAGAGGATAGAGCAATTCCACTACATTAACATTAATAGTGCATGGAAAACACTCCCCACGGCTTCATTTTTTAAGCAGTAGCCATTTTCCTGTCTATTCTCTCTCTCTTATTTTTTCTTCCTGCACCACTTAATGAAAATCTAATGGTAGCAATGGCACCTATGTTGATGAAAGAGAAAAAGTGATAATTGTTCCTGCTTGTCTCTTTCTCATTTCTCCTGTAAGGGAAGCTAAGAGTGGCATCCTTGAGACAGGTTTGCTTTGCTGATTAAAGACAGTCCTTGGGAGAAACGACCCAGAGGATGAGGAATTGTCAAGAAAGCTCTGCTGCAGACGAATATGATGGAACTAGTTCATCAAATGATAAAATGTGAACTTTGCTTTCATCCTGGAATGGAAAGGTCATTACAGGAGAGAGTGAATGTTATAAAGGTTAAACGTGAGTGACTGATGATGATGTACCAGGGAATTCCCTGGCCCTGTAAGGCTGTCTGGTATCAGGCTCTCTTGGCCTGTTTCAATTTATACACAACCATGAGGGCCTCACACCCATCCGTTAAAGGATGCTGTAGTCATACATTTAGCTAGGAAAAACCTTTGGCATCAGGGGCTTCCACAGGGAGAGGGCCAAGAGATTCCACTAGGTTATGGATTTCCCTCTCCCTGAGGGAGGCATAAGTGACAGAGTAGCTGAGAGATCTTAAGCAGGTAATGGAAAGGTTTGGGACCAGCTGTTTAGCATGACAAGCACTCCAGAGGCATTGAGGGGCAAGGAGGAAATTTAGCATGTGTTGAATCATTACTGGAAAGAAAGAAATTGCCCTGGAAACTGCGTATCAGGAAGAGGCCTTCATAATTACTTTATTTACCAAGACTTGCCAAGCTCCATCCTATCTTCACTCTTGTTTCCCTCCACAGGCCCTCCCTGCTACTCTGTGCTTGAGCGCAGGAATTCTCAAGGTATGAAACACAGGAAAGGTTTATGTGGTGCATGGATGGAATTTTTGAAAACATCATTTTTTTCTATTTTATTGTGTTATAAAAATGTATACCATTAGCACTTAAAATTTATAATTTCAAATTTCTTACTACTAAGAGAGTAGTGTAAGTTAAAAAGAAGTTAGTAATCCACGTCAATTAACTTAAAGAGATTTGAAGTTAGTGGTGGTTTGGGTAGAAATGGCAACAAACTGGAAGATGCTTCTGGAATGAGGGAAGGAATGAGGGAAGGTTAGGAAGTGCTAGGACACTTTTCCTTCCTCAGACATATCCTTTAAGGATGTGCTGCTAGACCTTTAAGCCTTACTCACTCACTCCTCTTCCCACTTCCAGAGGTGCCTTCTTCCTGCAGTCCTGCTGGTAACATTACATTTTGCTTTCCCAGCTCTGCCTCCTCTGTGAAGCCCACCCTGATTTATTCAGAATAATTCAGCATGTGTTCTTTCTGCTCCCCTTTTATGTGGTTCATATTTTCATTGCATTATTCACTCACTTTCATTTCAGTCAGTTGCACACCTAGAGATGTTATGCAAATGGTATTCATTTTTATATCCTCAGGGACAGGACCTGCATTTGGGAGATATTAAATGATTAGTTTTGAGTAAACAAGTTATTCATATCCTTTCTTATCAAAGTCCTCAACAAGCTCTACAGCCACCAAATCCCATGGCAATACTAGGAGATCATTTCTTGATTAGTGGCATTTGACACAGTTGACCATGTCCTATTTTGAAATACTTGCTTTACTTAACTTCTAGATTGTGATACCCTCCAGTGTGGTCTTGCCTCTAACTGTGCTTCTGCTACCTTTTTTGTTGGCTCCTTCCACATTAAACAAGAAGGAGGGCTTAGGGCTCAGCCCAGGGCTCTCTTCTTCATCTATGCATTCTTCTTGGATTGCCATTCAGTCACATGCTGGAGAATCTTAAATTTAGATCTCCAGCCAAGATTCCTTTTCTGAATACAAGATGCATATATCCACCTGCCTACTGGTCTTATGATGTCCCAAAATAATTTCCTGATCTTCTTCCTCCAAATATGCTCTTCCAGCATTCTTTCCCAAACTTTGTAAATAGCAAGTCATTCTTCCGGACACTCAGACCAAAAAACCTACTAGTTATCCTTGGTTCCTCTCTTTTTCCCATACTTTCTCATAATAATGTTCCTAATCCAACTGGCTATCATTGAAACCGATGCAAAATTTAAGCACTGTGTTCACTACCTTGGCCACTCCCTGGCCCAAGATGCATCACCTATCTTTTCGATTATTATGATTGTTTCTTCCCAAACACTTTTCAGTCATAGAGGGACAAACTGCCCACAATATCTGTGTGTTTCCTCCTGACTTCAGTGATCCAGTGCCCATTCCCATCCCCATTTCACTACTCAGAGCGAGACCAGGGGCCCTCTTAGACCTTCCATGTTCTGGAGGCACTGGATCTCTGTATATTCTGCTGACACTTTCCTGCCTGCCTTCCTTTCCTTTTCCTTCCTTCCTTCCTTCCTTCCTTCCTTCCTTCCTTCCTTCCTTCCTTCCTCCCTCCCTCCCTCCCTCCCTCTCTTTCTCTCTCTCTTTCCTTCTTTCCCTCTTTACCTCTTTCTTTCTTTCTCTTTCTTTCTTTCTTAAGGGTTATGTTGGTGAATATGAAGCATATCTCATTGTGGTTTTGATTTTCATTCTCTAATAATTAATGATGTCAGGTATCTTTTCATGTACTTGCTGGCCATCTGTGTGTCTTCTGTAGAAAAATGTCTACTCGGCTCCTTTGACCTTGTATAATAGAGTTGTTTGTCTTTTTGTTGCTGCACTGTAAAAGTTCTTTGTCTCAGATACTGGGCTCTTATCAAACATATGATTGCAAATATTTTTCCCATTCTATCTTTTCACTTTATTGACATTGTCCTTTGATGTAAAGTTTCTAATTTTGATGAAGCCCAATTGATCTTTTTTCTTGTTGTTGTTGTTTGTACTTTTGATGTCAAAGCTAAAATCCACCTTAGAGGTGTTGCGCTTGTTGTTCCCCTGACTGCAAATCTCTTTTCCAATTTACCACATGCCTTGCTAGTTCACCTCTTTCAAAACTCTGTATAAATAGAACCTTCTTAGCAAGCTTTATTTCTGTTCACTCTATTTAAAATTGCAATCTTTTCTGGACACAGCAACCCTGGGCCCCTTTTTTCCACTTTATTTTTCCTCAGCACTTATTTTTAAATGATATAATTTACTAACTTATGTAGGCATGTTTTTAGACTTAAGCTTCCTAAGTCAGAGGTTAGTGTCTGTTCATGTGTGATTGTATTTTCCATGCCCAGAGCACAGGTGCTACAGAGGAGGTGCTCAATACACCCGACTAGCAGGGGAGTTCAGCCTGTCGCCATGGGCCTGATTCTTCCTGTGAAAAAGCAGTTTTATCTGCCGTTCCTCACCCATCCTTGACCTCAACTGTTACTTTATCATTGGTATAATTATTAGCATAATCATCACTGCCAAGAAAGATTTAGAAAGGTTCCACCTCTTCATGGTTTTAAGCTAAGTATAGGCATAGAGGCACATATCTGGGATTTCCCAAAACAATCCTGATTTTAAAATAAGTTTATTAGAGAATGTAATCCAATTTTTGTTTTCAAAAAACAAAGGCATAAGAAACAGCAATTCTACATTTTTGCTCCTGAGCTGAGTGACATTATAGCAATGGCGTGTTCTTTCTGAACCACAGTTTTCTCACCTGTAAAATGAGGTTGTTGTAAGGATTAAAGAAAATTTTTTTTTGAAGACAAAGGAGGAAAAAATGTAATAATGTAATACTCATGGCCCTATAATTTAATTTGAGTGATCTTTCAAGACTTTACAAAAAACAGAATTTTCTGGATTCTTTGCTTATCTCTTTTGTTTCAGGAATATGCTATGAATGCTAACTTTAATCTTAGAGACTCTTATTTTTATTTTTATTTATTTATTTTTTTGAGATGGAGTCTCACTCTGTTGCCCAGGCTGGAGTGCAGTGGTGCGATCTTGGCTCACTGCAACTTCTGCCTCCCAGGTTCAAGCGATTCTCTTGCTTCAGCCTCCCAAGTACCTGTGATTACAGGTGTGCACCACCATGCCTGGCTAATTTTTGTATTTTTAGTAGAGACAGGGTTTCACTATGTTGGCCAGGCTGGTCTCTAACTCCTGACCTCAGGTGATCCTCCTGCTTGGACTCCCAAAGTGCTGTAATTAAAGGCATGAGCCACTGCACCTGGTCGAGACTCTTTTAAGGAAAGCCCAAAGGCCACCATTTTAGATATACCCAGTGAGACTTGTATTCATGTGCTAATGATGCCATCACAGAGTTCCACAAACTGGTAGCTTAAACAACAGAAATTTGTTTTACCTCCTCACATTCCTGAAGGCTAGAAACCAAGATCAAGGTGTAAGCAGGATTGGTTTATTCCAAAATCTCTCTGTTTGGCTTGGAGCTGGCCACCCTCTTCTGGTGTCTTCACCTGACCTCCCCTCTGTGTGTGTTGCTGTCCTAATCTTACAAGGACACCAGCCATATTAAATAAAGACCCACCCATATGCCCTCTTTTTACTTTAATTATCTCTTTAAAGGCTCTTTCTCAAAAGACAGTTGCATTCTGAGGAACTGGGTATTAAAAATTCAATATATGAATTTAGGAAGACACAGGTGAGCTCATAACAATGAAAAATATGCAGGAGGAAATTTTTGTAAAATTTTTTACTTTATTAATGCACTGAAAAGAAAGAAATACTGAAAGTCAAAAAAAGTGTGGGAGAATCTAAACCCATCATTGAAGTTGGCTTCTACCTTGACAGCATGTGCCTAATACTGGTGATCTTGACCTTTGGTCCTCAAGGCCTTTAGGGTCCTAAGAGCAGAGGACATTTCTCAGGGCACAGCTAAGGCAAGGAGTTTAATGAGAGGTGTTAACTTCTTATGCTTTATAAAACTGAAATTTAAAGGAGAAGCATGAAATCAATTCCCAAAGGAAAATACTGAAAATTTCCTGTACCAACCAGGATGGAGTAAAAATCTCTCTTATAAATATGTTCAATAAGTTTGTGTACATGTTAAAAAGACTAAAATAGAGTAAGAAACTATTTCAAGTGACCAAGATTTAAAGAAATATAAATAATTTCTCAAAATTAAAAATATAATAATTAAAACTAAAAGCACAAGGGATAAATTTAAGAGATAATTAGAAGTGACTAAAAAGAGAATTACAGAACTAGAAAATATTTCTGAAAAAAATTACCCAGAATGCATCACAGAGCAAAGACATAGAAAATAGAAAAAATATTTAAGTGATGGAGAATCAAAGTGTAATTGCTAACATATATCTAATTGGCATTTTGGTAAGAAAATCATTCCTGAGATGCCATGCAAAATGTAAATTGTGAGCTTAATTTTGTTTGCTAGTAAACCTGGCAAATAATACTTTAAATGGTAGCTATTATTAGCAGTATTGAGCTTATTACTAACAACAGTTCTGTCTTAAGAGTCGAGTACACAATCTTAAAACACTACATTATCTTAAAAAAAAACACATTTAAAAGCAGTAACATGTTCTCAGAATGTGCTTTCCTAATGAATTTAATCTGGTGATTGCAGTTGCAGTGATGGCACTGATGATGATGACTAGAATGAGCAATAATGAATGAGGAATTTGCAATTTTTGATAGGGTGGCAGTAACACAACGTCATAAACAATGTCAATGTACTTGAGAGTTACTGCTTTTTTTTTTTTTTCCTAGCTCTCATCTTGATTTCCGAGGTATTTTAGATAACTTAGGTTTCTTGAAGGCCTCACACATGAGGGTATATGTTAATATTTCCAACAGGCTTTGTTTTTAGGACCCACTTTTGTACATAATAAATTATCTAGCAGGACAATAAAAGTGGCATCATTTTATTAAATACCTACTCTGTGCCAGAAAACCAGGCCTCTAACTATGGGCATTATGTAATTTAATAATCACGTGCTATTTTTCTGATTTTATAGAGAAGCATCCAAGGCATAGAGAGAATAAGTAATTTCTGCAGAGTCCTACAGCATTAAAAGAAAAAAAAAAGAGATCCTCTAGAGAATTTTTCTGACTCCAATGCCCTAAAATATTTTCACAATGATAAGGTACTCATTTTTAAGTTTTATTAAGATATATTTAATAACACATAAAATGTACTCACAAAAATGTGTAATTTAGTGTTTTTAGTATTTTCAGAGTTGCAAATATCACAATTTAATTTTAGAATATTTTAACACTCCGAAATAATATCTTCTACATTTTTTCAGTCATTCCCCATTCCTGCTCCCACCTTGCCCCATTCACCACAGTGTCCCAAACCCCATAGTGATATATCCTCTTCCATCCCTGTTGTAGTGATTTTAGTCTTCTCTCTTTTTTCTTGCTCAGTCAAGCTAAAGGCTTATCAAATGTTTTGATCTTCTCAAATAATCTACTTTTAGTCTTATTGATTTTTCTCTATAGTTTTATTATTATCTGTTTCATTTATTTGTGTGTAATCTTTAATATTTTCATTCATCTCCTTGATTTTGGCTTAGTTTGCATTTCTTATTCTAAGTTTTTAAGGCTAAAGGTAAGGTTGTTGATTTGAGATCCATCCTCCCTCCTTCCCTCTCTCCCTCTCTTCTTCCCTTCCTCCCTCCCTCCATTCTTCCCTCCCTTCCTCCTTCCCTCCCTCCCTCGTTCTTTCTTTCCTTCCCCTTCCTTCCCTCCCTCCTCCTCTCCTCTCCTTCCTTTCCTTTCCCTTCCTTCCCCTCCCTCCCTCCCTCCCTCCCTCCTTTCTCTCTCTCTCTCTTTCTTTCTTTCTTTTTCTTTCTTTCTTTTCATCTCCTCCTACTCCTTCTTCTTCAATACAGGCATTTACAACAATAGATTTTCCTCTAGGCCTGTTTTCTGTTTTCTTGCATCACAAAAGGTTTGGGTATGTTCTGCTTTTGTTTTCTTTTGTTTCAAAGCTTTTCTTATTTCCATTGTGATTTCTTTTTGACCAATTGGTTATATGGAAGTGTACTGTTAAAATTTCCACTTATTTGTAACCTTTTCAACTTTAAATTGTTGATTTTTAATTTAAATTTAAGAATTTTGGGTAACATACTTTTAATGATTTTAATCATTATAAATTCATTAAATCTTGTTTTATTTTTAAGCATATGGTCTATCTTGGATAATTTTTATTGCGTACTTACAAGATTATGCATTCTGTTGTTATTTGGAGTTTTATATTGGTGTATACTGTTTTTTAAATGTTCTACATTCTTGATCTTCTGCCTACTTCTATTTATTTTTAACACAAGATCATTGGATTCTCAACCATTATTGCTAAATTGCCCATTTCTTCAACTTTTTTTGTGCATATGTCTCATTATTTTAGGGCTCTGTTGTTAGTTGTATATATGTTTATAATTGTTCTATTTTCCTGATGATTTTCTCTTTTTATTATAAAATGTCCTTCTTTGTTATTAGTAACAATTGATTTCTTAAAATTTATTTTCTCTAACATTATTTTGTGGCTAAAATAATGTTAGCTCTCTTTTATAGCTATGCTTGCATGGTGTATCTTTTACCATCCATTTATTTCCAACATATTTGTGTCTTTGAATATGATGTATACCTCATATAGACAATATATTCCAATCATCTTTTAAATATTCTCCCTTTTTTGCATCAATCTCTACCTTATGATTAATTTAATTCACTTATATTTAATGTAATTATAGATCTGACAGGATTCCCACTTGCCATTTTTCTACTTCTTTATTGGAGTCTATTTTTCAACTTGGTTATCCTGGAAATTACAATTGGCACCTTATTTTTAAACAATCAAGTTTGCATTAATCCTAACTCAATTTCAATTGTATACAAAAGCTTTTGTGCAACATATTTTATTTCTTCTTTCCTCCATTCTATATTGATTACAATGCAATTTACATCTGTATATAAGCCCACTAATACAGTTTAGTATGTATTGCTTTGTGCAGTTAGTTGTCTTATTTGTTGAGATATTATTGTCATATTTTCTTTTAATTCTTTAAAGATATTTTTATTTATTTATTTGAACATATTTATAACAGCTGATTTAAAGTCTTTGTCTAATTAGTTCAACATTTGGGCTTCTTTAGGAACAGTTTTTATTGACTTTTGTTCTGTGTATGGGCCATAATTTCCTGTTTATATCTAGTAATGTGTTTCTTGAAAATAGGACATTTCAGATAATATAATGTAGAAATTCTGAAATACAGATACTCTTTCTCCCCAGGTTTGTTTTCTGTTGTTTTTATTGTTTCTGATGATTTTTAATTGTTTACTGGACTTATGATAAAAAAATCTGTATTCATTTTTGTGTGTGGCCACTGAAGATTCTGCTTAATTAGCATTGTTCTCAGTTAATTATTAGATTATATTTCTTAAATGCCCTGAACCAATAAGTCTTTCAGGCTTTGCTGAGTCTCTGAGTTGTGTTGGAACATTACTTAAATGCAAGCAGTTTACAGCTCCTCCTTAGCTTTCACATCCTGCCTCCGCAAGTCCTTAAGATTAGTGGGATGTAAGAAACTAAGATTTTTTTGGTTATTTTCTAAGCATGTGCACAGCCCTGCACATGTGCATAGCCCTTCAGATTTCCCAGAAATATGTTGAAGCTTATCAAAACCCCTATTGTCATACCATTCCCCAATTTTTCCTGTAACAGTTTTAGTCAACTTCTTATTCCCAATTGGCACCACTGCCTCAAGCAGATGTGATATTAAACAATTGTCACTGAAAGTTTTCAACAAATGCTGTGGGGATAGGGCTGCTCCCATGGACTGGTATCTGACTGAGGCTCTGGAAATGGAGCTTCTTAGCGAGATTTGAGAAAGGTCAAATAGTAAACATTCTCTGTATCTGGGGCTTTTGAGGGGGTTACCAAAATCATTCTGCTCCCTTGTACAGCTGTTAGGCTACTGTACTCGTGAGGTTGTTGGTTTTCAAGGCTGCCGTGGAGCTAAGTGAAGGAGGAAGGGAACAGGGCAAGTTAAAGCACCATAATAAGCCTTGTCATTCTTACTGAGATTCAGCTATTTTTATTAAAGACTCCTTGGATGGTTAAACACCTCTATTATTTTTCAGAGATTTGAAAATTAATTTTTGACAATTTTGTATAGTGCTTTCATTGCTTTTATGAAGGTGTAGATGTTCAGAGGCCCTTCCTCCACCATCTGGAGGTGCTTCTGTTACTGGGAAGTGTGGGGCTTCTCAGTTCTTGTCTTTTTGGAAGACATGTGTCCAGAATTGGTTCCTTTGGGTAGGTTCTTGGTCTCTCTGACTTCAAGAATAAAGCCGCAGACCCTCGTGGTGTTATAGTTCTTAAAGATGGTGTGTCCTGAGTTCATTTCTTCAGATGTTCAGATGTGTCTGGAGTTTCTTCCTTCCGGTGGGTTCATGGTCTCACTGACTTCAGGAGTGAAGCCACAGACCTTCGCAGTGAGTGTTACAGCTCTTAAAGGTGGTGCGTCCGGAGTAGTTTCTTCCTCTTGGTGGGTTCATGGTCTCGCTGACTTCAGGAATGAAGCCAGAGACCCTTGTGGTGAGTGTTACAGCTCATAAAGGTAGTGCAGACCTAAAGAGTAAGCAGCAGCAAGATTTAGTGTGAAGAGTGAAAGAACAAAGCTCCCACAGCACGGAAGGGGACCTAGCAGGTTGCTGCTGCTGGCTGGGGTGGCCAGCTTTTATTCCCTTATTTGGCCCCGCCCACATCCTGCTGATTGGTCCATTTTACAGACTGCTGATTGGTCTGTTTTTATAGAGTACTGATTGGTGTGTTTACAATCCTTTAGCTAGACACAGAGCTCTGATTGGTGCATTTTTAGAGTGCTGATTGGTGTGTTTACAATCCTTTAGCTAGACACAGAGTGCTGATTGGTGTGGTTTTACAGAGTGCTGATTGGTGTGTTTATAATCCTTTAACTAGACACAGAGTGCTGATTGGTGCATTTTTACAGAATGCTGATTGGTGCATTTACAATCCTTTAGCTAGATGCAGAGTGCTGATTGGTGCGTTTACAATCCTCTAGCCAGACAGAAAAGTTCTCCAGGTCCCCACCCAATCCAGAAGCCCAGCTGGCTTCACCTCTCAATAATTCGTCCAAGAGACCAATTAGTAAAGTAGGCAGAAAGTGTATTAAGGGAATAAAAGTACACTCCAAGAGAGGAGTTGGCTGACCTGGCTAGAAACACCCCCAAGAATTCTGTGTTGCAGTTTTTATCATGTTGGGTTGTTTCTTTAAGTTCCCACATGTCTTAAGTCTCTGCCTTTTTGTTTGTCTAGTTTTCCACTGTTGTCTTACATCTCCATCTTTGTTCCCATCTAGTTCCCCCCCAGGTTTGTGGGATCCTCCCTTACTGTCATTTGATGCACATGCCTGGGGTCCGGTGATCAATAGGAATCCTACCTAATGATGACATTGCTCATGACCACCTCCGCAGGAAGGTTGCATGGCAGTTAAATCTGTACTGATTGTGCCTGAGTATGTCAGGAATTTCCCCTTTATCCTTTCTCCCTTCTTATCAGCATGTAACTGGCTACATTCTGACAATTTAACCACAGAATGAGCAATTACTGGGTGTCTTAAGTGGCATTTCAGGACGTTCTTGTCTACATAGGTATCGCCTCTCCTCTCTGCTAATACCTAACTGCATGTTTCAGGTGGTCTCTGAGGCACAAGATTTTCCAGAGCTTCCTCACCAAGAGGCTTCCTTTTCTGCTCATGTCTGTCTGCCTGCTCTAACAATCCCGGAATGTGAGGGTTTGGACCTAGTGTAGGACTTGATGCTCGGCTTTGTTAAATGTTATGTCGTATGATGGGAGCTGACCGGCCCAAAAAGGATTCCTGAGGTGAGGGTAGAAAAGTGGGAACTACAGCAAATGGAACCCCATGTTATGAAAAGGAGAGACCAGGAAAGGAATGCGCCATTTTTGTCATGGGCTCCTTCTGCAACTCTCCTTGGGCTAGATATTTGGCTTCTCTGTGCTCCTTCCATGCTCATACTTATCTTTATTCCAGCTCCAGTTGCCTGGTAGCTTAACTGTTGCTTCTGCTCCTTCACCAGAAGATAAATTCTCTCAAGGGCAAGACAAATGTCTGATTGCCTCATTGCATCCTTGTGGCTTAGCACAATGCTTGGCATGCTATAGGCACTCAATAAATGTTTATGAAGTAAAGTCAACCACAAACACTTTTCATTTCAGAATCTCAAACATAGGATAGGCAGGGCATAGTAAACTCTGCAACAAACCTGTTTCAGGCAGGAAAGCAGAAAGGGAATTGTCAGCTCCACCCATATCTTCTTTATTAGAGGGATGAATGGCCAGAGGCAAAGTCACAGAAGACAGGCAGGCATTGACAAGGCACAGAGGTATGCAGCAACTTCTGGTTTGAGAGGTGCCGCTGTGGTAAGCAAGATAAATAAAACTGGTAAATGACATCTCCTCAAGGAGCTGAGTTGAGCTAAGAGCTAGCCTTGGCTGCTGGTGCACACATCAGGAAAGCAGTATTTGAGACCCAGGAGTCTTGTTCTTTATTAATAGGAGGATCTGGCTATGCCTCCTCATTTTTATTGCATTGAAAATAATCATTAACATCATTATCATCTCATCCCTTCTGATTCTGAAGCACTTTGACATTTATAAAACAATCACGTAATGGTGACCCTCACAGGGGACAGACACCCTTTAACCTCTATTTTACAGGTGAGGAAACTGAGGAGCTTTTTCCAAATCACTAATTATGATAAGTGATAGAGTTGATCCTACAACCCAAAATGCTGGCTAATGGTCCCATATATTTTTTTTTTTTTTGGAGTGGGGAGTGGGGGACGGGGTCTCTGTCATTTAGGTTGGAGTGCAGTGATGCAGTCACTGCAGCCTCTAGCTCCCTGGCTCAAGTTATCCTCCCACCTCAGCCTCCTGAGCAGCTGGGACTGCAGGCACCACCATGCCTGGCTAATTTCTGTAATTTTTGTAGAGACAGAGTCTCGACATATTGCCCAGGCTAGTCTCAGACTCCTGGGCTCAAGTGATCCTCCCACTTTGGCCTCCCTAAGTGCTGGGATTACAGGCGTGAGCCACCTCATTGGCCTCATATCTTATTAGGGTTTGTCTTGAGTTCAAAGCAAGATGCATTTCTTTGCTAATTTCTTTGGGTACATGGCTGTTTTTCTTCTCAAGAAGTTCAAGACCCCCGCCCCCACAACTCTGCAGCAGTCTCCGTATTTCCATCCATTTTTTATCCTATGGATACCCTGCTTTCCAACTTTGTTTGAAGGAATAGAAATTATAACCTGACCCTCAAATGGGTATCCAGAAAAAAATGTACCATTTCTAGTCAGATTCCCTCAAAAGTTCTTTGTCAGATTTTAATTTGTTTGGAGGTCAACCAGACTCCTCTTTTCCCTCAAGGTTCAGCATAAATGTCATGTACTCTGGAAGGTCTTCTTGAATTCCCCAGGCCAGGTTAGGTCCTCCTTTGGAAGTTTCCATGGTATTAAGTACTTTTCTTTACAGAGACATTAGCATAACCCTCTGCAACCACTTCTCAAAACAATGCTTGTACTGCCCCTCTACTGGTCTAAGTCACCTATGTAAGTACTATGTCAAGGAAAGCAAAGAACAATTGTCCCCAGCTGTATTCCTGTGGCTTGCCCAAATTCTGACCACAGTGGGCTCTCAACATTTTCCAAATCATGGACTTTGATTATTTCAGTTCTCAGACATGGGTCCCAGAAGGGCTGCCTTCACTTTGGTTTCTCTAGGCCAGCAGCTTCTTGTATACCAAGTCCAAAATCTGGGTCTCTTCAGGGGCATATTCTGTTGACTATATTTCCCCCCACCCACTATGTATAGGGCAGACTTTCTTCTTTCACTGCATGTCTCATAAGTTTTTGTTGGAAATTGGTCATTCAATTTGCAATATACTATATATTATTGTCATTCAATGTCAGTTTGAGATAATGACTTCTTGGTCTGTACATATAAACATTGTTGTAATGATGAGGCTAATGATGAAAGCGCATGCAATAGATATTTTTACATAATTTGGGTATGAACCTTTTTTGTGGGGGTTGGCTAAGGTAGTAATAGTAAGATTAAGGGGATGAGGGCTATTATAGTAGTGGAAGAATACATGTTTGTAACTTTTATTTGGAGTTGCACCAATATTTTTGCTTCCTAAGACCAATGGATGACTCTAATCCTTTAAAAGTTGAGAAAGCTGACAGGGTGCAGGGCTCATGCCTGTAATCCCAGCACTTTGGGAGGCTGAGGCATGTGGATCACAAGAGGTCAGGAGTTTGAGAATAGCCTGGCCAACATAGTGAAACCTCATCTCTACTAAAAAAAAAAAAAAAAAAAAAATTAAATAAAAGTAAATAGAAATACAAAAATTAGCCGGGCATGGTGGTTGGGTGTCTCTAATCCCAGCCACCCAGGAGGCTAAGGCAGGAGAATCACTTGTACCTGGGAGGCGGAGGTTGTACTGAGCCGAGATCGAACCATTTTACTCCAGCCCTAGCAACAGTGAGAGACTCCATCTCAAAAAAAAAATTGAGAGCCACGCTGTGGGCATGGGGGCATATATTGTACAGATAATATCTTGTAACAACTCTTTTATCAGATTTCTCCACAGCCCAGTGTTCATGGTTGTTGCTGGTTTGTTGCTGTTTTTCTTGTTGCTGTGTGTTCATGTAGTGACCTTCCTGAATTAATTCTGTCTATTCTGTTTTCCTGGGAGTTTGCAGCTTCTAAGTTCTCTTCTAGCTCTTGTTTATTTTCTTTTGTTTTGAGACAGAGTTTCACACTGTTGCTCAGGCTGGAGTGCAGTGGTGCGATCTCTGCTCACTGCAACCTCCACCTCCTGGGTTCAAGCTATTCTCCTGCCTCAGCCTCCCGAGTAGCTGGGACTACAGGTGCATGCCACCATGGCAGGCTAATTTTTTGTATTTTTATTAGAGATGGGGTTTCACCGTTTTAGCCAGGTTGGTCTCGATCTCCTGACCTCATGATCTGCCTGCCTCGGCCTCCCTAATTGCTGGGATTGCAGGCATGAACCACCATGCCAGGCCCTTGTTTTTGTTTTTTAGTTCTTGTTTTTATTTTTCAATCCTGATTCCTAGTGATTATATCTGTGTCAGTATAATTTAGTGGCCAGCCAATGAGTGGTCAGATTTTTAAAAATGCTTTGCTATGTATCTTCCTCCCTTTGCCAAAGGGACCTATGTGGATACCTTGAACTTCAAGCATCTTACAAGACAGGCTTAGCTTTTACTTCCTGCTTGTGCAGGGCCTCAAGGTCAGTTATAGGTGAGTGATTGGTGCTCTCTTCTTTCTGAGGTCTTTTTCGGCATGTGCACATCCGTACACATGAATGCAAACTTGAAGATTCCTAGGAGCATGTAGGAGATTTTCAGAGTCTCTCTGATCTTCTCCAAAATTTCCCATTAAATTCCACACCAAGCTCTTCTTTGCTCCAACTAAAATCACAACCTTATGCAGCTGAGAGGTCATCAACAGCGTGCTGTCATTTTGGTCATGCGCTGGAGTTAGCCCTGCTGCTCCCCAACCCAGCTGAGCTCTGACTTCAATTAAATAACCACCACACTGTGAGAACAGAGATTTGTCAGTGCAACATGGCTTTAAACAAAGTGTTGACTGTGCTCTAATAATGGTGCTTTTAATGGAACATCAAAAGTTCTCAGATCTTTCAATTGTCTGCAAGACTGCAGGCTTCTGGCCACTGGACCACTGAACTGGGAAAAAGGGGAAAAATGGAGACATCAAATACCCCACATCTTCCCAAGGCTCAGTAGTTTCTCTGGGGTAGGCAATTTTCAGTTCTTCGATGGCTTAGGTTAATTGCTAGAACTCTGAAATGGTTGATTTTAGTTATTTTGCTTGTATTTCTGTTGTTTTAGAGAGAGAGAGAATCTACCAGGATCCTCAATCTGCAATTCTGGAAGAGGTAGTGAATGTATAGTTTTGAACTTGTGAGTGTTGGTGGGATTTTGAATGAATCGTACCACCTTACCAGCTATGGAAAAGGATGTTGGCTAATTATTGGCACAAAAATAGGATACAAGCAATCTAGGAACTTAACCAAAAAATTGTTTTAATTACTGTGCAAATATTTACTTATACGTAAACAACTGTAGTGATCACCACACATTTTTCTTATCTATTTAAAGTGATTTTTTAGGTTTGCGTTGTTGCAGTTGGTGGCCGTGGTAATGAGTTGTGTATGTCTTGTGAACACTTTTTTGGGGTAAAGTCAACTATTTTTAGAAACTGAAAGCAGTAATTTTGGTGTTTACTCCTGTTAATCTCAATTATTGAGGAGTACGCAGAGTGTGGCTGATGTATGAATCTCAGCTGTTGGGGGAGCCGTGTGCCCCACTCTCCCATACACTGTGTAGATTCTTTTCAGACTGCTTTGTTGGCCCATTGCTGGATTTTATTTTTTAATGTTTTATTCTGAAGTAATTTCATGACTTATTTGGCATTGCAGGAAACAAGCCAGTGGTAAGAATATTTAAGTGGTTAGGTAAGCAAAGCTGAACTGTAAAACTTTTTTTTATTAAAAGAGTTTTTATTTCAATTTTTTTTGGGAGAACAGGTGGTATTTGGTTTCATGGATAAGTTCTTTGGTGGCGATTTATGAGATTTTACTGCACCCATCACCCAAGCAGTGTACTCTGTACCCAATGTGTAGTCTTCTGTCTCTTAACCACCTCCCACCCTTCCCCCTGAGTCCCCAAAGTCCATTGTATCATTCTTATGCCTTTGCATCGTTATCATTGCTGGCTTTTTAAATAAGGGAATCTATGAGGCATTTCTTACTAATTCCATTGATGTTTATGTTTCTGTTCCGTTAATCACTAGAAGCAAGGGAATATTTGTGGCTTTGCTCATGTTAACTTTTGTCTCTCACTGAATTCTGGACACACTAAGTTATATATGTGCTGCACTTCACTTTTCTACCCTCTTCAAGACAAAAACAGAAAAAAAATCTTCTAGTCACAAAATGTTAGGCAACTAACGTTTATTGCCTGACTAGTCATTTTACTTTAGTGACTGAGTAATCATTTTATCTACATGATGCCACTGGGAGGTAGTAATTTGTGAAATACCACCTTGGACAATTCATTTTCTTTCTCCTCACAAGGCCTGGGGATGCTTTGAGCCAGATTGTGCTAAAGAATGCCATGTTTCCAAAGGATAAGGTTTATCTTCCATGAAACAGACCATTTGCAAAATTAATAGGTAAATTAACAAAGTGCAGCAGCCCATTAGACCCACTATCAGAGTTTAGAATCTGAGTTGGGGAAAGGAAGCAAAAGCTAAATGTGTAAACAGAAGTTCCCTGAAATGACAGCAGCTGTCATTCTGTGGTGGAGGGTTGTGGCTGCTTAAACAAAGCCAGCGGAGTGCTCTTAACATGTGGTCCTGCCAATGTGTGAATATACACTCACGGGGCAAATGCATGGGCTATAAGACCAGAGCTAGGAATCACAGTTACTCAGTGTACGTTAAAAGCATTATACTGCAGGGAAGGAGTCAGAGCTTATATCTACTAACCATTTCTTCATTTATTTGAAAAGTTTCTATTGAACACTAGCTGTGCTGAAATTTTAATACTCCTTACTCTATACCAAAGCTCTGGGTATGGCCATCTTTTTCTCCCTCGAGAGCTGACTTTCTCTTGTGGACTGAAAACAGCTGCCTTGATAGCCAAAAGGTTATTGACTATTTTGGCTTAAGCATGGACTTTGCAATCAAATGGACTGTTTGAAAGCTGTGTCACCTTGGAAGGTTTTTGAGGCTTGTTTCATTGTAAAGTGAGGAGGATCCCACCTTGCGGAGTAGTCTTGTAATGATTAAGTGAGAAAATCTATGCAATACTCATCATAGATAGCTCTTATTTATTAGTGTGTGCCAGGCAGTGTGCTAGGAGATCCACATGTAGCATGCCATTTAATTTTCGCAACAAACTGTAAGGTGGGAATTATTATGATCCACAGCTTACATTTGGGGAAACTGATATTTAAGAGGTCACACAAGTTGCCCAATGTCACTGAGCTAGTGAGTGGTGAAAGCAGACTTGAGATCCACGACATCAGGCCCCAAAGCCTTGACTTTTAATCACCAGGCCTTCCTATGCTTACAGATGGTAGCCCTCAACAGATGCTGGGTTCCTTCTTTGTCTCTTATTACCACTTCCACCCCTCATGTCTGCCATAGGAATTAAAACTCATTGGAGTACTTTTCTAGCTAGCCTCTGAGGTACACAATCTTCACATTGGTTAATAAAGCTTGTTGATCTTCAAAATGTAAATTGCTTGTGAGCCGAGATGCCCCTGGATGAAAATCCCCTCAGATGCTTCTTGTAATTCTGACTGCAAAAGTGAAGGGGGTTCATTTCCCTTTTGCTTCTCATATAAATTAAAGAAGACACACTATTTCCATTTTCCTGTCTCAGATCTTGCCTTCTCCACTATTTTGGAGGCTGTGCAGAATAAATACTGTAAAATGGCTCATTTCTGCTTACACTTTATTTCTTAGTACCCGCATAGATCATCTCAATCACCTATAGAAATATTTGTGTCAAAGGCTAAGGCAGCTGATAAAATTTTTTCCTTGTAGGTTATGAGCCTGAGTATCCCAGCATCTCTTCATTGAAAGAAAAATAGTTACATTTGGTGTTTGTGATGACTTAAGGTAGTGAAAATATTTTTACTGCCAACAAAAGCAGTTTTATGGTGCTCAATCCTGAATCACTAAAATCTGGATTTTCAGTAGAGCAAATTGCACTGCTTACAACTGAGGTTTTTTAAAACGAATGCAATTTATTATTCAGGCAGTCTTCTGTGGCAGGTTTGTCTAGTGGTTAATGCCTCTAAAGAGTCTGTAGACACCCAATATCTAAAGTAAATGTGTGTGTGTGTGTGTGTGTGTGTGTGCTCATGCGTGTTATTGAGCATTCCTGTGATAACGAGGGAATTAATGGCACATAAGCTAAAATGCTGAGCTCCTAAGTTATGTAAGATTCAGAAGCCTCATGTTATAATTCTGAGTCCTCATTTTTTTTTGCTGTTTTTTCCCTCCACTTTTTAAGTTTCTTATTCTATAATTAACTTTTCATAAATTTAGGTCATCTTCACAATTTTATTATGAAGACTTCACAATTGTTTTGAAGCAACTGAGGTAATAGAATGTTGGACATAGAATTTAACCCTTGGCCCATCTAATTCCAGAATTTTTTGTCATACTACCTTCTGTAGAAATTGGCAGACACTCTCCTACTCTTAATAGAGACAGTAGTGTCTGGGGTGAGTGGGATAATTCAATTCGATCTTTTATTTATTAGTGGCTTACTTTGTGCACAGCACTCAGCTGTGAGCTGGCAACTGGGGAGAGGTACACAGACACTAGACAGTTCAGACCCAATTCCTTTCCTTATGAAAATTGTCATATATTTTGGAGAAGTGGAGAAGGCGGCATGATCTCAAGAAAGATTTAAAGGACAACATGACACTTATTTGAACAGCAAAAGTCTGCAAGCAAATCGGTCTTGTGGAAATTTAGAAAACTGAACTGAAGGGGTAGGAGGACAATTTGCGGTAGAGTGTGATTTAATGGATGTGCTAAATACTCCCCAAAGATGGCTCACCTGCAGAAGAAAAGGATCTGGTACCAGAGAGAGAGAGAGATCCAGCTTTCTCTGTGTTCCAGATGAGCCAAGCCTTGTCAACAGTCCTTTCCCACATGACAGACATGGGAGTGAAGCTATCTTGGACATTCCAACCCCAGCTGCCATCTGATTGCAGAAGTTTGGGAAGCTCCAAGAAAAACTAGAAAAAGAACGTAGTCAACCTGCAGAGTTGTGAAAAACAATAAAATAGTGCTTTAAAGCCACAACATATTTGGAGTGGTTTGCTATGCAGCAATAGATACGTGGAGCTTTGAAGGCTTGATATAATCTAGACAAGTCGACCGGAATTACAAGCACCAGAAGTTGTGAGAAATAATACGAAATTTATTGACTTTCAGATACAAGTTTTAAATACATTTTTAAAAATCCCAAGTAAATTCCATAAATCAGCACTGCCCAATAGAACTTCCTGAAATGGTAGAAATGTCCTTAGCTACACCGTCCAATATGGCAGCCACTAGCCCTGTGGATGTGGAGCACTTGAAATGCAGTCATTGCAAATGATCTTTTTGCAATCCACAAGTTGAGTTGATAGGAGAGAAATTACCAGAGTTTGTGGCTATGTTCCTTCTAGGTTTGGCGTGTGATTAGTTGGGTACCTGGGGCTAGAGTTGCAATGGAGAGAAGGGCCATAGTGCCACTAATTCTCTCCATGCCAGTGTCTCTCAAATCATGGTATGTAAGATTGGGATACCTGTTAAAAATCTCCCACACAAGTTCTTCTGCTTGAAGCACCTGAGCACTACATTATAAGAGGGAGTCTGCCTTAGGTAGTGCAGGTGCAGTCTCTATACTCAGGTCTTCACTTAACAACCATCCAATTTATCTAGATGACTGTGGGTGGTGTTAACAGCTAGGCTTTCCTGAACAGTTATTAAGCATTTCATTAGATATGTTTAACATTCTTCAAGACCTTTTAAATATTACCTGTTTTTTCTTTAATCTGAAATGCGCTGCTCTGCAAGTTTCATTATGGTTCATGGGTTTCCTTTTCACACGGAATTATATTTTTCTTAACTTCCTCTCTTGAGTGCTTGGAGAATATTGATGTGAAAGGTGGTTGGTAATCACAGGAAGCAACTTCTATATTCAGAAAGGATGGTACTTCCTGAGCATGGAAACTATCGAGAAACTGGCAGGTAGAGAGACCTGATTGAACTACAAAAAGTCTGTAATGAAAAATAGCTATTTTCCTTTAGCACATACTTTCTCTCAGGCAAATCCCCTGATTTTAATGAATATAGAATAATCATTTGTAATATTAGTTACCATGTACATACAATTAGGGTAATAAAATGTGGAGGTATGTTATGTGTTTTTAATAGATTAAATTTGCCCTGTTTTGTTATACTGAGGTAGACATTTACTTATCAAATTATATATTCAAAAATTGAAGAATTTATTCAAGTACATTTTACTAGTACTGATTCTGAATTGATAGTGTTCAAATTTATGAAACTCCTGTAGTCATCAAAAGCAGGTGAGAATCATAGGGTCACACCCCCTCCAGACCTTGCTTTATTTCTTTGTAGATATTGAAGGAAGCATTGCTAGCTATAAGATAGTCTTTCCTGGGATTTTTCCATAAATCTCTACTGCAAATTTCACACTACAACTTAATTCTATATCAGTTGCCAACAACAAAGACAACAAGATTCTCTAATTGGACTTTGTTTTGTTGAAATACAGCTATGACAGACCCTTTTGGCAATTATATCTTTGGAAATGCTGGAATAATTAAAAAAAAGAAAAAACAAATAGAATCCTGAGGGCATATGGGGAGTCTAGACCTTATTTTTTCCTTGAAGATATTGGGGGAAGCATTGCTATCTATAAGATACTCTTTGCTGGGATTTTTCCATAAATCGCTACCACTTGAGGTATTATTTTCATAAATTTGCTGAAGGGGGCAAAATTCAGGGAAAATGTCAGTAAGCCTGGATGACTATTTTAGAAAAAGGAAAATGCAGAGGAGTGAGTCAGATAAGTCATAGAATGTTGGGCTCATGAGGAAGTAAATGATAATTCAATTAATACAAAGAGGAAGAATCCCTTGTACGTTTGGAAATACTATGAGCCTGAGTTCACTCGGGGACATGCAGTTAGCTAGCAAGTGTCTGGGGAAGGGGAGGAATTACAAAGCAGAGATGTGAAATATCTAATCAGATGGACCTTTTAAGCAATAATGTATTGCCAAACTGATGAAAAGTCATTACCTTTGAATAATAGTCCACATCTGAGAGTTAATTATTACAGGGTGAGATTATGGGTGCCTCATGCGGACACGGTCAATTATCTTATACCTATTAAAATGTATTATGAATAATTCACAGGTAAAAGTTAGCTGTAAAACATGTTAAAAATGAAAGGTGAGGAAAACATTGAATTCAGTGGTAATGTATTTTGATAATAGCAGGCAGATAATTAAACAAGGATAATGCTCACACATAGGATATAAAGAATTACTCGTCAGATTGGTCTTCTTAAATGAACACATCAACCCCTGCCATTCTCCTGCTTCAGAGAACTGTCATGTTATTTCTCTTAATGTCACTACTGTTTCTACTTTGCATGCCACCACACCTAGCTCAGTAGACATTTATCAAGCATTTACTCTTTCCTTGGGTTTATCTCAATTCCTGGGGATTCAGTGGTAAGACCAGAGCACTGCTCCTTGGAAACTTACAGTCTGATGCAGGAGATAAATCAGTAAACAAATAATTTTAAACAAAATAACCATTATCGGGATGAAGATATTTGTAGAGGCCCAGCCCTGGGAATGGATTCTTGAGAGAGATTAGGACTGAGCAATTCTTGGATCTTGGAAGGTGAGTGGGAATTGACCAAGCTAAGATGAGGTCGGAGGAGGCATGTGGCTGGAGGGTGAAGCTGGGTCATCAGCAAAGGCTCTGTAATACAAAATAGTATTTGGTATTTGCATGTGTGTCTCTGCACGTATATATGTGCATGCACACATGTGTTTGCCTGTCTACATATATGTATATCTGTGTGCATGTGTGGATATGTGTATTTATATGTGTGTATATGCATGCGTGCATTTATGTGTGCATATGTGTATGTTCAGATGTGTGAATGTGCATGTGTGTTTATGGTGTGTGTGTGTGTTTGATTGGGTGGGGCAATGGAATCAGAGGTGAGTCAGTATCTCTGCAGCATAGGTCAAAAAGCACTTCAATCTCTACTTATAATCTTCATAATATTTTTATTCTTAGTTCAATTGGTTTTGCTGTGAACAGAACTACAGACTTCTGTAAGAAGTAAAATTAGCATTACTTCTTTTCTCTCCCGTTTTGCCTGTGTGCCCAATATAGGACAATGAGTCTTTATACTTTTGTAGAACAAAGGGAAAGGGGGTGTTCAGAAGGAAATTGTAAGAGATGCCAAAAGGGGAAGTTCTGTTCTCCCTCACACTCTTTCTGTTTTACAACTCTTTCATCTTTACTTATGGCAAATTTTTTTTGTGATGAATATACATTACTTTTATAACTTGAGAAGAAACAAGGGATGCTCTAAAAACCTTATGTTAAGCACCAGTATGAATTCTCGCTTGGAATGAAAAGTAAAAAAAAAAAATCATCTATATCTATTAAAAACATATTAGGTGTCAGCACAAGGTCTATTATAGAAATGTGAAACTATTCAGTTCTTGAAGGTTAAGTTAATTATTTAGATTCATTCAGAGTGCATTTTGATTCAAGTTGTCTTACTACAAGTCAACATGCTTTGTATTAGTTATTTATTTGAGGACTCTTCCTCATGCATCTTTTTTCCTCTAAATCAGTCTCCAGAAGCAGTGTTCCCCCTCACTGAGCAGCATGAATATACAGACAATATTCAAATGAATTTTTTCCCCAAATCACCACCAATTCTTGTCTGCAATACTTAATAGTCTTCTGTCAGATGTCCCTGTTTCCAGTTC
Source organism: Nomascus leucogenys (assembly GCF_006542625.1). Classification (NCBI taxonomy): domain Eukaryota; kingdom Metazoa; phylum Chordata; class Mammalia; order Primates; family Hylobatidae; genus Nomascus; species Nomascus leucogenys. The sequence continues at coordinate 30,389,304 of NC_044400.1, forward strand.
TTTGTTTCACCAATCTCTGTTATACAATGTTGCTTAAATTATTACCCTTAAATTCTTACCTACCAGGTAAATGCTAGACATCTGCCCACGTCACTCAAGGCCCTCTGTGACCCTGCTCCCTGCTGGCTGGGATCTCCAGCCCCTCTCCTGCTATTCCTCTACACTTCCCCTAACCATCCAAACTCTTTCTAGGCTCTTCACATTTTCACACTGCTCCCTCTGCCTAGAATACCCCCATGTCTGGTCCATCACTTCAACCCCTCCTTAGTCATTAAGATTTCATTCTAATATGGTCTCCTCCTCAAAGCCTTCTTTAATGTCTCCAAGCTAAATTCTCCTGAATGTATTCCCATGGTTCTTTGCTTATTCAAAAATTTATCATGTCTTAATCTAAAATTTATCATGTTGCTATACGGGCAAAGGGAAAACTTCCCCTTTACCCTCTTAAGGTTCACAGAAAATCAATGACTAAAGGCAGATTAATAGGAGAAAAGGCAAACAAATTCACTTGATCATACTTTTACACAATACAGAAGCGCTCAATGTGAAGACCCAAAGGTACAGGGGAAACTCCATTTTTATATTTAGACTCAACACAGTATGAACAACTGTGCAGAAAGATGATTGGATGAAAAGTCTATGATCTAATGCAAACAGACTGAGTTAGAAAACTCAGAAAAGCCTGTCTGTTGGCTCTTCAGAAGGGTAAGAATTTAAGCAACATTTTTCTTGGCTTCTCTGCGTAGCATTCTTTCCTTCTGGGTGTAGGGGTTTTATGACCTATAATCATACAAGGTAGATCAGATCATTTCTTTATGGTCAGTTTTTATACAAAAAGTTGGTGGGTAAAGTTAGAGTGATGTTTTTACGTTTTATGGCTGGCTTTGGAGAAAGGGGATTCTGATTTCTATCATCTGCCTTGAGGAAGAGGGATTCTAGTTTCCATGCCTAGCCTTAGGGGAGAATAAGAGGCCAGAAACAGCAGGGCAGGAGATAGTCAGAGGAAAATGTTGGCTTTCCAAGGCCTTCATTTCATTTAGGGATATCGTTTTCTGATCCTCAGTATTGTTGAAATTATTTTGTTTCAGGCTCGTTTATCTCATATTGTGTTGTGAACTCAAAGAGGAAGATGCTTCTGTGTTTGTAACCCTGGCACCATAGCACAGTCGCTGGCACCTATTGAAAACTCAGTCAGTGTTTCACGGGTGAATTAATCTTTCCACGCGCTCCGTGGTCCCAATTTTCTTCAATTAGACCATGAACTTCTGTGATCTGGGACTTCTGCACACACTATTATACTAGATAAAATATGTGATGTGATAAATGCAATGAAGGGTTGTCTGTGAGGGTGTCTACCAGCAATTCCTTCCATCCCTGTCTGTGCACACTGCTCTTCCTATTAAGAGACAAAATCGTTTTCCCTCCCCATGAGCCTAGGCTGCCTTGTGACTATGATTTGCTTTGAACACGTAGCTCTGGGCCAGTCCTCTGTCTCGGCATCTGGAGATCTGTCGGCTTTTACTTTTGTGCTCTTGATATCTAACAGCCATGTAAAGAAGCATGAATTAGATTATTGGATGATAAGAGACCACATGGGCAAAGAAAGGATGAAAAAGTTCTCAGTTCTTCCAGCTACTCTAGTTGAGGTGCCAGCCACATGAGTGAAGCCCTTTGGGGATGTTCCAGCACCAGATGAGTGTGGTCACAGTGAATATCACATTAGAAAGCAACAGCCCAGGAAATTCTGAGAAATAGTTAATTATTTTCAACCAGAGGTCAGCAAACAATAGCTCATGTGGCCCACTGTTTGTATTTGTAAATAAAGGTTTATTGGAATAAAGCTAAGTGTATTCATTTACATATTGACTGTAGCTACTTTTGCACTACTGAGGGGAGTTGAGTAGTTGTGTCTGAGACCATATGGCTTGCAAAGCTTAAAATATATACAATCTGGCCTTTTACAGAAAAATTTATGGACTGTGTTTTAAGGCACTAAGTTTGATCCAGTTTGTTAAACAGCAAAAGATCACTGAAACAACTGCTCTCAGATTTCAGCTTATCCATGGAGGGGGAAGGGGGAAAGAAAGATGTCACAGGTGATATGAGGTCAGGCCTTAATGTGCAAGTATTGATGAGAATCCAGGACATGAAGGTTGGTACAAACAGAAATCAATCTCTTTTTAGCTCCAGATCTTTTCTCCCCCTTTCTTACTAATGTTGAGAAAGAAAATACTAGCACAGACTAAGCAAAGTTAAGTAAAACATATTCCCCAATTATGTGCAGGTGATGGGATTAGAGTTGCTGAAGGTATTATCTTCCCTCATTGCCAAAGGAAACTGCACAATGAACTGTTGAGAGGCCGGGAGAATGAGCGCCAGTGGTCTCTGGGGGAAGGTCCTGGCTGATGAGTCGGCCTCTTCTGTGTTCAGCTTCTTTAACTCCCTCCCAGCTTGTGATTCCCCAAAGGGCACATCCATCTGTTCTTCAGAAATCAAAGAATTCTCTTTTTTTTTCCTGTGACATATGAATCTTTTCTGGTAAATTCTGAAAGTTTTTACCCACAAATTTTAGTTAATAGAAACGTGGCAGCATGGCTTGGTAGCAAGAGTGTGAGTTTCAGAGACACACAGATACAGGTTCAAATCTTGGCTTCACTATTTTTTTTTTTCCGTTTGGGCCTGGACCAAGTGCTTTAACCTTCCTGTGCACCACTTTCCACAAAGTGTGGACAAAAATGGAAACATAGTTGGCACAGAATAAATGCCTTTTTGTTATTTTTATAATCAAAATGTATTCTTTGACTATGCTCTGAGATGATCTCACTCAATGTTCAAAATAAAAATCCCAGGAATATCACTGCTTACCCAGAAGAGTTTAACAGTAATCACCATTTGTTTGAGAACATAATGTGTCCAAGACATTGTGCAGAGTTCTGAAATAACAAAGATGAATATCATAAGTCACAGAAACCTCTTTAGTATGAGGATTCAGAGGTGTTAACTGTCAGATCTACTGGGATAGAGGGCTAGGCTGGGTTTTATTCGTTTTTCTGAAATGGGAATGGTAACCATTGACATCCATTAAGTGCTTACCATGTGCCTAATTTTAAGTACTTTGCATGTATTAGTTACGCTGTTCCTGATGCCCCTGTGGAGGCCGTGGCTGAGACACAGATGTACCATAATGAGCTGTCCTTTCCCTACTGGGCTCCACTGCCCTACTTTAACATCGCAGGCATGGGCCAGTTTATTTTTCAGTAGAGTGGAAATGTGAAGATGTCTGAGTCTGTATCATATTAAATGGTGTCATACGGCAAAATAAAACAAAACAAAATACCCAAGAAGCAAAAAAAAAAAAAAAAAAAAAGAAAAAACAAAACAAAACAACCAACCAGCTTGACTGTTGTGTTTCTTCACAGCTGGCTCTAACCAGCAGAAGCCAACAAGGGGCAGTGAGCTTTGAATGCCCATTATCTGACCTAGCTGAAGACACTTGCCTGACCCATGAACAATGGGATTTCTTATAAACAACTGTGTACACACTTATGGGCTCATTCTGTTTTGTCTGAGTGCTGGTGTTCATTGCTGAGTTGGCACAGCTCCATGACCTCCCACTTCTAACTTTAAAACTCCCGAGCTTCCCCCTCTTTAGTGACCTACTCAGTAAGTTTCTTCAAGTGAGTGCTTTCAGGCCTAGGTAGTAAATAAACTTGACATTTTAATTATTTTAAAAAATCATTTTGTCTTATTTTTAAACTCTAGTCATTTTTATTTAGTTCTTTGATGAGGCATAGAGTGAATAAGTAATTTGCTGTCTCCAGCTTGTAGTTGGCAAAGCTGAGATTTGAACCCAAGCAGGCTGTCCCTAGAACCTGCATTCCTGCCATCTTATGCTGCTCGCCTGCATAGAGTCAAATACTGAGCACCAAGCTCTTTTCTACAGTGAAATGTCAGGTGCTTAAACATAGTCTGAAATGATCTTCACAGCTGTGTGGTTTGGCAGAACATTGGTAAAGACCTTAATGATATAAAAAATAAAAATCACTGACTATAATACACGTAAACACATAGGCACAGATTTTTAGTGTCCCTAGTGGTTTAATGGTAATGTTTAACAACAAGGTCTCCAAAAAAATGTGAATGTGTCTAGATACGTTTATTATAAATTTACTGACATAGAGGATGCAGAGCAATTTACAAATAATAGTAAAAATACATGTTATTCTTATTATACATTCCACATGGGCATTTTATTCTCACAGAATGTATTCATTGATTTTTTTTCTAAATCCTGGCATTCATAGTCAACCTACAGTTATAATTCTTGAAAGAATATAAACACAAGTACCAGTCAGTATTTTCATTTACATCAGTGAGTAAGACAAAAGTGAAACAATGAAGGCATATGCTAAAGCTTTGCTTGTTTGACAATGATGGAAGCTGCTTCTTTGGTGAGTCAAATAATAGCTTTGGAATACTAGTAGAATATTTCCTAAATTGTATGTGTGTGTGTGTGCGTGTGTTACAATGTAATGGAAGCAACATGACACACTTTTAAGTTTAAATCTATATTACTGGTATTTTCTCCATCACTTTCTTCAGTCCAGAGAATCAATCAAACAATACGTCAGGCCATGATTTGTATAATAACAGTGTATAGTTTCTGTGGTGTGAACACTCGCACCATGGCTGATCTTACTGTACCACCATGCGGTTCCTGAAGGTGGACCTGAGCAGAAGTGTGCAGTAGCACAGCACTTGCAGTTACAGTAGATATAAACAATCTCAAGATCATAGACAGTTGTGAAATGCAGTCAAATTACAGAAAATCATGAGTTGAGTATTGTCTTTGTTTTTAATATGATTCATCAGTTGTAAGTTTGTGTAATTTATCTTTTAATAACAACTATGTTTCACAGCCAATTCACAAAATTTCTGAATATTTAGCAAGCAGCTCCCTTGAACTAGTATAAGCTGTCTGCAGAATACCAATGGGTGTACATGAAGAATTTGTGTACAGGGAAAATATAATCACTGTTTTGAGTTAGACTTCAAAATGTGCACCTAAACTCTCAGACATTTTTCTATCATTTATAATAGAGGAAATGTCTTCCAAACTTAAGTGGGATGCAAAGGGTATGTTAGCATATCTCAAGAAAGTCTGTGTTAATCCAAAGGAGTCTGGTCAGCTGAAGCAGCAGCAATCTACATTGGGTCCAGATGGAGGGAGCTAGGACTGATAGACAGCTCATACCAATGTCCCCATTGCCCAGGCTGTCCTCATACAGCAGGTGGAGAGAAGCATCACTCTGTTGTCTTCTGGGTGATCATTGCAGAGTGAAGAGTGCTCGGCACCTGTCCCAGGTTCCTTGTGCATATTTTTGCTTGTAATTAAAACAAATTTTCCCTAGGTAGTAGCATTGCTTCTAGTTTTAAAACCATGAAACTGAGGTTGAAGACTTGTGAAGTAATTTTCTCAAAATCACTTACCTGTTAAGAGGTGGAGTCAGAATGTCAACCTGGAGAAGAACCCCAAAGCTTTCTCTCTTTTATCCTGAAGATTTAGATAAATAAAAAATACTTAGAGCTGAGAATCATTTTGGATGTTGGTAAAGGTCATGATGCTTCTGGAGGTTGTTCAGAGGATCCAGAGAATGATGGCTGGAATGATTCCTATTAGAAGTGAAGAAATGTTACTAGAGTGAAGTTTGGAATATTTCAGAGCATATGTTTTCCTCCAATAGCAAGAATTCTTTGGCTGGTAAGTTAAAGAGGCAGGAAACAATGCAGTGATATTTTCTGCTTTCCCTTATTCCTTCTGCACTTTTATCCCAGAACTTCAAGTGCAAATTAAATAAAAAGGCTTGTGATCTTTTCTTTTCTTTTTTTTTTTTTTTTTTTTTTTGAGACGGGGTCTCGCTCTTTCGCCCAGCCCGGAGTGCAGTGGCGCAATCTCGGCTCACTGCAAACTCCGCCTCCCGGGTTCACGCCATTCTCCTGCCTCAGCCTCTCCGAGTAGCTGGGACTACAGGCGCCCGCCACCGCGCCCGGCTAATTTTTTGTATTTTTAGTAGAGACGGGGTTTCACCGTGGTCTCGATCTCCTGACCTCGTGATCCGCCCGCCTTGGCCTCCCAAAGTGCTGGGATTACAAGCGCGAGCCACCGCGCCTGGCCGGCTTGTGATCTTTTCTATCCTAGAAAAATAACTCCTTAAACATCCATTCTCTTAGTTTTGCTTATCTTTTTTCACCTTCTGCCTCTCAGTGAGAAGTAGTCTTTAAATGACCAGTGAAAAGCTGATTCCTCCCTAGTCCAGCCCTGCCTTCTCTCCCTGGAGCTACTTGGTGCTTGTCTAAGTCATTGAGTCATATGTCCCTGAAAAGGAACAAGGAAGTTGTGTTCATTTAATAATCCCTTAAAATATGGGCTTCATCAAATAAATCAATGAACTTAAGAAAACCCAGAACTCAGGGCAACTTGCCTTCTGACTGTGTGACTTTTGAAGCATCTAAGGTGAGTGTGTCAAAGAATATGTGACAATCTTCAATTCTCAAACGTATGCCCAGTCCTGACACCATCACCATTAAACACACCTTCACACACACACACATACGTATCCATAGATACATTTTTCTTGTAACTTCCAGGTTAAGATTTGGTTCAATAAAGCAGATCTGTTATAGCTACTGTATCACTTATGGATTGGGGCTTTTATTTCTCTTTTTAAATTCATGGAATTTTATAACTTTGTGGGAAAGTAAGTTTTGTTTCTTTCAGCCTTTTCATTGCATGAGAATACAGCATCTCAGAAAGGTTAATTGACTTCATTTGAGTCATACAAACATGGATCCACTTGAGGATAAATCTGCTTATACAACTCAGATGCCTTGATTTTTAAAAAATAATCTTTATTTGTTTTAGAATTGTTTTAAATTTACAGAAATACTGAGACAATACTATGGAGTTCCCATATACACTGTACCCAGTTTTTTCATTATTCACATCGTACATTTGTATGGTACATTTATTGCAATTAATGGACCCATATTGATACATGGTCATTAACTGAAGTCCAGAGTTACTTGGATTTCCTCAGTTCCTACCCAATATCTTTTTTCTCTTCTGAGATTCCATCCAGGATGCCATGTTACATTTACATGTCATGCCTCCTTAGGCTCCTCTTGGCTCTGACAGTTTCTTAGACATTCCTCGTTGAAAACCTTGACAGCTTTGAGGAGCACTGGTTACATGTTTTGTAGAATGATCCCCTCATTTTTAATCCAGTGTTACCTCTCTGTTTACTCAATACTTGCCTTTTTTTTCTCTAGGAACTTCAGCAAGGCCTTATCTTACCTTAAGTGAGCAATGTGAATGAGTAATTTGATGAAAAGATCTGAAAGGACATCCCTTAGTTTGAAAAAAAAAAAAAAAGCTGTACCCTTCCAGAAGCCTGGCATAAGGCCAGCACATCCTTCACTAGAGACTTCTTCATGCAGGAGTTCCCTCCGGAGTGCAGACACTGCCCAAGCAGAAACAACACATGAGTTCTTCGTCATCTGTTAATATCCTTGCACAATTACTTTATATATATTTGTCAACATCTACCTGCTATATACCAGGCACTGTTCTATGAACTTGCATTAATTAATTATTACGTTATTTCAGCACCCTTATCAGATAGGTTCTATTATTATCCTCATTTTGTATAAGAAAACAATTAGGATGTAATGTGCACCAAGACCCAGATGGGAGACAGAGGATGGACTCATAGAAAAGTAGAAGACATTTTAGCATGAAGAGGTGTGAGTGGTATATGATCGGGCCACATCCTGGAAGCCCTTTTTGGCCATGCTAAGACCATAGATTTTTTTCCCCAAATAATGATATAATATAGAAAGATTATAAAAAGGGGTATGATCTGCTCAGATTCATATTTTAAGGGAATCCCTTTCCTGCAGCATGCAAAATGGGTTTGAGGTGGACTAGATTGGATCAGAGAGGCCGTTAGATCTTATGAGTGAGAGAGATAATCTGCATAAAGGCTGAGGAAAGGGGACTATTTCTTGGTCTCTGAAATTTTGCTTCAAATAGGGCTCATTCTCTGCAGATGCTCAGAAATGCAACTGGAAAACTCAAGATTTTAATATGCCCAAGTGGACGAGAGGCTACACACACACACACACACACACACACACACGTTTGCTTATTTATATGTATATATTTTGCTAGTTATCATAAATTATTTGATTGGTAGCAGGTACTAAATCTTTTTTCTTAAACTTTTGTAAGCAAGAAATAGAATATTTTTGTATTTTGTTCATATCAAATTGAATCTGAATCTGAGCTGCTCTGCCAAGAAATGCAATCTTGGTGATGATTGGGTCATTATTCCTGGGCATGAGGCGTCTGGGAGGCTCACATATTACCCTGTAGGTCTTCTATGCTTCTGCTCATCACGGTTGACACTGGCATTCCCATTGTCCAGGCAGGTGCTTTCCACTGCTGACTCCTGAGAGATGTAGGCCAAAGCCCTTGTCTCTGCCCCAAGCGCCAATGTGTTTGGTTGGCCATCCTAGGCCCTGGGGAGCCTCCCACTCTGAGGATTTCCCACCCCCTAGGCCATTAGAAAACCTGCATGAAAGACTCACTCTGCCCTCTTTCCACAGAGGGACACTTCCTCTCTTTTCCTCAGTGTTTCTGCCCCTGATCCTTCAAAGAGTGGCAGCCCAGTGTGAGGAATGGAATTTTGTATGATGATGGACATGTTCTATTCTGCATTTTCCAGAATTGTAGCCACTAGCCATCATTTGAAATATGGCTAGTGCAAATGAGCAATTTGATATTTAATTTTATGTAATTTAAATTGAAGTTTAAATAGCCTCTATGGCTGATAGCTACAATACTGTATAGTGAGAGAGAGGGAGAAGCCAGGAAGGAAGTTGATTTAAGCAGCTGTGCTTTCTGCCTTGCCATGCAAATCACCCCTAAGAAGATTAAGTGCACAGGGGCTTTGTGGTCTGCTTAGAATGGAGAGGGAAATATACAGAAATACCTATCTCAATACATCATCCTGACACAGATATATTCACTTTCATGCTTATATGCTTTGGATGCATTACCTGTTTGTAGGTTGCAGGGAGGGGCTCAGATTGGTAATTGAAGCAATACTGGAAAACTCCCCCAGAACATTTTCTGCTTTCCTTTCTCACCCTACAGTCTACCCAATGGAAGCCTGGCCAAAGTCACAGGGAGGTTCAGGACATTCAGTGTTGAGTGAGGTCAGCTTCAGCCTTGCTTCACTCAGCAGAGTCAAGTGAACAGGCTGTGCTGGGAAATGGGATTTCTCAGACTCTCATGGTTGTGCAGATGTGCCACCACCCACCAACCTCTTCCTTGGTTGTCCCTCACTGCTTCGGTAACCCACACTTAGAAAGCACATTCAGCATGCATGCTCTTAGCGTCCCGGAAGGTTAATTGGTGGAGGTGGTCAAGACAAAGAGGCATTTGGTCATGCCTATAAAGTCACTGCCAGGCTCTCCCACAATTCTCAGTTTCTGAGTCCTATAATTTGTTCTTTCTCCTTTCTTTCTTTTCTTTCTTTTTTTCTTTCTTTCTTTCTTTTCTTTCTCTTTATCTTTCTCTTTCTTTCTTTCTTCCTTCCTTCCTTCCTTCCTTCCTTCCTTCCCTTCCCTTCTTTCTTTCTTCTTTCTTCCTTCCTTCCTTCCTTCTCTTCTTTCTTTCTTTCTTTCTTCTTTCTTTCTTTTTTTCTTTTCTTTTTTCTTTCCTTCTTTCTCTTTCTTCTCTTCTTTCTCTTTCTTCTCTACCGAGATATAATTCATATATCATAAAATTCATCATTTTGAAGTGTTTGTTTCAGTGGTTCTTAGTATATTCACAAGGTTGTACAACTATCACCACTAGGTGATCTTAAATATGTTCATCAACCCAAAATGAAACCCTGTACTTCTTAGCAATTTCTCTCCATTCTCCTCTCCTCTAAGCCTTTGGCAACCATTAACACTAATCTATTAACTTTATGTCTTTATGGATTTGCCTATTCTGGATCATTTATATGAATAAAACCACTCAGTAAATGGTCATTTGTTTCTGGCTTCTTCCACTTAATAGAATGTTTTCATGATTCATCCATGTTGTAGTATATTTCAGTACTTCCTTCCTTTATAGGGCTGAGTAATATTCCATTGTGCATACATATCACATTTTGTTTACCTGTTCCTCAGTTAACAAACATTTGGATTATTTATACTGTTTTAATCTTATGAATAATGCTGCTGTGAATATCACTACAAGTTTTTGTAAATGTGTTTTTAATTTTCCTGAGTCCATACCTAGGAGTGGAATGACTGGATCATGTGGTAATTCCATGTTTACATTTTTAAGAATCCCCAAACTTTTTTCCATAGAAGCTGCACCATTTTACATTTTTATTAGGAGTACTTGAAGAATCTAATTTCTCCACAACCTTGCCAACACTTGTCATTGTCTTTTTATTATAGTTATCCTAGTGGGTGTGAAATGGCATCTCATTACTGTTTGATTTGCATTTTCCTCCTGACCAATGGCATTGAACATCCTTTCATGGTAAAGGATTTTGTCATTTTATTTAAATTGCGTTACTTTTCTTTGTATTGTTGATTTGCAAGAGGTTGTTTTTATGTAATCTGTAAACTAGGCCCTTGTCTGATATATCATTTGAAAACATATTCTTCAATTCTATGAATTTTCTTTTTTGTATTTTTACAACATATTTAATAGTATATATTTAAGGTATATAAAACATGATATTATGAGATACATATAGATATTAGGTTGGTGCAAATGTAATTGTGTTTTTTCCACTATTTTTAATGGCAAAAACCGCAAATACATTTGCACCAACCTAATAGTAAAAAGGTTATTGTAGTGAAGCAAATTAATGTATCTATCATCTCACATAGTTATGTATTTTTTGTTTGTTTTTGTGGCAAGACCAGCCAAATCTACTCGTTTAGCATGAATCCCATACACAGTACACTCTTATTACCTATATGGTCCTCATAATGGACCTTAGATCTCTAGACTTAGTCATCCTGCATGGCTGTTGCTTTGTGTCCCCTGACCTATATATTCCCATTTCTTATGCATTTTCTACCCTCCTCTGCCAACCCTGGTAACCAATGTGTTGTTCTCCATCTCTGTATATTTGAATTATTATTTTTTAGGATCTACCTATAAGTGAGATCATGCAATAGTTTCCTTTCTGTGTCTGGCTCATTTCACTTACCCTCATGTCCTCCATGCTCATCTATGTTGTGACAAAAGGCAAGATCTCACTCAGTTTTAGGGCTGAATAATATTCCATTGTATACCTCAGTTTCTTTATTCATGCCTTCAATGATGGATACTTAAGTTGTTTTCATATATTGGGTATTGTGAATAATGCTGCTGTAAATATGGGAGATCAGACATCTTTATGAAGTGGTGATTCCATTTCTTTTGGGGGTATGCACTGAATAGGGATCACTGGGTTGTATGGTAGTTTTATTTTTAATTTCTTTATAATTCCCCATACTGCTTTCTAGAACAATCTACATTCCTGTGAACAAAGTACAAGAGTTCCCTTCTATCCACACCCTTGCCAACGTTTGTTATTTTTTGACTTCTTGATAATAGTCATCTTAAATATGAAGTGATATCTCATAGTGGTTTTGATTTGCATTTCCTTGATGATGAATGATGCTGAGCACCTTTACATATGCCTGCTGACCTTTTTATGTCTTCTTTGGTGAAGAAATGTCTATTTACATGTTTTTGCCCATTTTTTAATTGAGTTATTTGTTTTTTCTTTTACTTTCTCTTATGATTGACTTAAGGGGGATTTTTTGTCTTATTTTTTTCCTAACTTTAGTGGAAAATTTTCAAATATATATAAAATTTAAAAATTGTGTAGTGAACATCAATATACTCATTACCTAATTCTACAATTAATATTTTCTCTTTATTACTTATCACATATCTATTTTTATTTTCCTTCAACTTTTCTGAGTATTTCTGGTGCAACCTCCTCCTTAAACTTCAACAATTCTTTTTTTCTTCTCCTACTAAGACTTTGATCCATTCAGGCTAGGGGAAAAAGAATAACACAACAAAACCAAATTCTTCTGCCCAAAATGAGGATGTTTATATGGAACATCTGTATTTGAGTGGTCCAATTAGTTGTCATCCAATTTACATTAAGCATAAGCACTTCTGTTCTGCAAATCATTTAAAATGAAGAATTATGATGTCCTTCTGTGAAACTATGAACACTTTTTTTTTTTTTTTGCTAGTGAAGAACTTCAAGGAAGACAAATGCCTTTAAAGCCACTCTCAACTTGGTGTATCCTCAATAGATATAGTAATCCTTTAGGGATGTAGACATTGCTTTCCCCCTAAGACTTAGTGAGTGAGAGGTTATCTTCTCTATTGCCTTATTTTATGTCCCTGAGTTTAATAGTGCCAATTCCATGGCCATTGAATTTACCTGCTTTATTTGCTCTAAAGAGAAAGTTCAGCAGAATTTCAGACGGGGCTGGAGAATTGCATGCCCAGCAATGTCTGCCCTATATCAATTTTGTACAGCACTAGGAAAAGAGAATTGAAACCAAATTTCCCATTATGTAAAAGTAGCTATTAAAAAGATACAACTGAATTTAAGATGATTGTCAACAGAATGGGCTACAGCATTAAAGGGAGGTAGGGACACAGTTAAAGGATTTATTTGCCCTTTTCCCTCATTTTCTTTTCCTCATTTTGTCATTTACTTCAGAGGACATCAAAAAGCACTATTTTAAGACCAATCTGAATTTTTGGAACCTAACCATCTGATATGCTTATTTCAACACATGAACATGAACAGATGTTTACATTATAATGTTAAATGTGCCAGCTGTTGTCATGTCAGAATAAGCATCTATGCATTTTTTTTAAAAGTGAAACAAAGCTTTTAAACCTCTGATCGTAAACCTCCATATGAATTCAGCTTTCCTTCCTTCCTTCCTTCCTCTCTCCCTCCATCCCTCCCTACCTCCCTCCCTTCCTTCTTCCCTTTCTTCCTTTAGCCCTTTCTTCCTCCTCTCCTTCCTTCCTTCCTTCCTTCCTTCCTTCCTTCCTTCCTTCCTTCCTTCTCCCTTTCTTTCTTCTTCCTTCCTGCCTGCCTCCCTGCCTTCTTTTGAAAGAATCATTGGTTTTTAGAACAATATTTGCTATTTCTGGATGTATCATAGCATGAATATCATATATATTTTATTGGCTAATATCTTCATGTCATGTATTGCAAGTCTATACTTGTTCATCCTGCATATCTGCTACTTTTTAACCTCTGACCCAATAGTGATACTTTAACAACGAAGAAAATATGAGTATCGTAAAATAAGTAGCATAAAAATCTAGGCAAAGTTCTTTATGTTCAAACACCTAGACGCTGCCTAGCTTTGTAATTAATTAAGTCAACTCTTAGCACATCACACTTAACTACCTGGTCACCTTGTGCAATGGTTAGTTTGAATATACCATAGGCATTTGGTATATTCAAACCATTTGGCTTCTTCCCTCCAACTGCCGATCTTCCCAGGCAAACGGAAGCTCTAAGACATCATTCTTTCCAGGTCTCGTCTCTTCTACCTGCATTGCAGCTGCTGAGCCCCGAAGACGATAATCATAGAAAGTCAATGCCTGATGACATCAGCCAAGTCAGTGAATGACACACTCTTACCATTGAGCACAGGACTAAATGGGGTTTAAAGAAAGTGTCCTAGATTTAGATATGAGTTTTTAAATTTCCATCCACAGAAGTAAGAGGCTGGCTACATTCCTTTTGGCAAACATCCATGAATTTTGGCAGTTGTCACCATTCGAACAGCATTGCCTATTAGGCTTTTAATTTTTTCCTGTTGTGGCACAAAAACACAGAAGGTCAAGGATTTCCCACATTGAATTGCTTTAGTTCTGTATTCTTTATGAAGATAACATACCGGATTTAAAACTGTACTCCAAAGATTGCACTGGGAGTGGGGTAACCTAAACCACAAAGATAGAACTGGTGGCCTCAGCTTAGACCTTTCTCTATTGTTACAAGCACAGGTGCTCCCCAGGGGGCCCACAGAGGGACTTTGCCATCTGGACAAGTAGATCAGCCTTGAAAAAATCATTAACACCTAAGTGTAGTGTTTTTTTTTTCTTTCTTCTGATTTTTTAAAAGAGATTAAACAAACATAATAAAAGAGTGTTAGGACATAAGGTGTGAAACTTGTTATATCACTATTCCAGGAACATGCCAGGAGCTATATCTGTTTACTTAAGCCTGTCCATTGGAAGGAAAAATAGAACAGTATGCAGTCCTTAAATATGTTTATGCAGAATGTTTTATACCATAGGGAAGTGATTTTAAAATATCGCTAATTGACGAGACAGAGTACTTCTTACATGTTTAATGTTATATCAACTCTTTAAAAATGTTTGCCTATGTATAAACAGAAAAATAATTCTGGAGGAAAAATGCCAGAATGTTTACAGCTATTTCCTGGTTACAGTGGTCTTTGCAGGGGCCTGTAAATCCTGACATCATCCAGCTGCCAGTCTCCCCACCCCCAACTTTTACCACCCCACCTCCCCCTACACCCCAGTTAAACCACCGGCTTTCTATTCCCCATCTCTCAGCTTAGCATCTTTGGCACCAGCTGGTGCCACTGCCTGAAACCCTTTCCTTGCATTCAACTGCTTAGTTCTTTCCCTTACCTCCTTCAAGTTTGACTAAAATACCACTTTTTCTAGGAAGCCTGTGCTCATAGAGACACTCCTATATAGTCCTGTTCCTGCCTATTCCTTTCCCCATACCCAATCCCCCTCAGTGTCTCCTATTTTTGCTTTTTTTCTTAGTACTTTCCACTTAATTGTGTACTTTATAATCATATTGTGCAACATATGTGTAGTTATATATATACATATAGTTATGCATTACACACAAACACACTTTTTTTTTATAGAGTGTAGTGTACATACAAGCCCATGTGTATGTGTAACTCTCCTTTCCATAATGTAAATTCCATGAGTGCAGATTACATTTGCTGTATTTAAATCCAATGCTTGGCCCGGCGTGGTGGCTCACGCCTGTAATCCTAGCACTTTGGGAGGCCAAGGCAGGGGGATCACCAGAGGTCAGGAGTTTGAGACCAGCCTGGCCAACCTGATGAGACCTCGTCTTTACTAAAAATACAATAATTAGCCAGGTGTGGTGCCATGTGCCTGTAATCCCAGCTACTAGGGAGACTGAGGCAGGAGAATTGCTTGAACCTGAGAGGCAGAGGTTGCAGTGAACCAAGATTATACCACTGCACTCCAGCCTGGGTGACAGAGGGAGAGACTCCATGTCAAAAAAATAAAAATAATAAATAAATAAATAAATCCAGTGCCTACGATAGTATCTGGCATATAGTAGGCACTCTAAATAAATGTTGAATTAATGGGGGTTGGCATTATGGATGATTTATAATAAGAAAAACATAATGTATTTCCATAAAACAAATGATTTTTTAATAGCGAGTAGAGTATGAATAGCATAAAAATGAGTAGCATAAAAATCTGAGCAAAGTATTTTAGCATCATAGGAAAAGTAACAAAATATCTGAGTAAAGTTTTAAGATGTTCAAATACCTAGACACTGAATGGTTTTGAAATTAATAAAGCGAATCATTAAATTTCAAGTTAACCCTTAGTTCATCATGCTTTACCACCTGGTCACCTTGTGTGATGTGTAGTTTGAAAATACTGTGGACATCCACTGTTTCTCCTTCACTCCAGGCCTCTGATCATCACAGGCAAAGGGAAAACCTAACAGCTCATTCTGCCCAGGTCTCATCTCTCCTACCTGAATTGCTGTTGTTGGGTCCAGAAGAAACTAATGAATCTATGCAGATTTGACCTTGACACTAGAGAATTATGAAGTAGCAGCTCTGATTCTAGGTTACTGCTCCACACCATCTCCAGCAAAGGGGCTTACCCAAAAGACGAGTGTTCCCTTTCCAAATGTTAGAAATAATTAGTTTTGTAAGGCTTGGGGTCAATGTCCATTTGTTTGAAAAGAAAAAAAAAGACAGAATTTAAAGATTTCTGCAGTGTCAACTCTTTTGTGTCTTGCAGCCACAGCTAAAGCATAATGCAAATTACTAATTCAGGGAAATTTTATTTTGGAAAATTTTACATTGATGTGAATTTCTGATAATATGTGTATTTTCTCCCAAAACATTTCTTATTAGTTCATTGCTTATTTGTCATGATTTCTGTGCCCCTCAATGTATCCTAAGGCTGGGCATGGTGGCTCATGCCTCTAATCCCAGCACTTTGGGAGCCCAAGGCAGGCGAATCACTTGAGGTCAGGAGTTCAAGACCAGCTTGGTCAAAGTGGTGGAATGCCATCTCTGTAAAATATACAAAAATTAGGGGGTCATGGTGGTACATGCCTGTAGTCTCAGCTACTGAGGAGGCTGAGGCAGGAGAATGACTTGAACCCTGGTGGTGGAGGTTGCAGTGAGCTGAGATTATACCACTACATTCCAGCCTGAGTGAAAGAGTGAGACTCTTTCTCAAAAAGAAGAAGAGGAAGAAGAAGAAGAAGGAGGAGGAGGAGGAGGAGGAGAAGGGGAAGGGGAAGGGGAAAGGGAAGAAGAAGAAGAAAAAGAAGGAGAATAAGAAGAAGGAGGAGGAGGAGAAAGAGGAGGAGGAGGAGAAGGAGGAGAAGGAGGAGGAGAAGGAGGAGGAGAAGGAGAAGGAGGGTAAGGGTAAGGGTAAGGGAAGAAGAAGAAGGAGGAGGAGGAGGGGGTTGGGAGGAGGAGGAGGGAGAAGAAGAAGAAGGAGGAGGAGGAGGAGGAGGAGGAAGAGGAGGAGGAGAAGGGGAAGGGAAAGGGGAAAGGGAAGAAGAAGAAGAAAAAGAAGGAGAATAAGAAGAAGGAGGAGGAGGAGAAAGAGGAGGAGGAGGAGAAGGAGGAGAAGGAGGAGGAGGAGAAGGAGGAGGAGAAGGACAATGAGGGTAAGGGTAAGGGTAAAGGGAAGAAGAAGAAGAAGGAGGAGGAGGAGGGGGTTGGGAGGAGGAGGAGGGAGAAGAAGAAGAAGAAGAAGAAGAAGAAGAAGAAGAAGAAGAAGAAGAAGAAGAAGAAGAAGAAGACGAAGACGACACAACAACTTGGGATCATTCAGTGACACTGAGGAGAGGGCAAGAGTCCCTGCTCAGAGGTAATGCCCAGGGTCACCTGGAGGTGTGGCAAGAGAGAGAGGATGAGGCATGGACTTTGATTCCTTCAAAAATTTCCATCAGAACTTGAAATAGAATTTTTTGTTTGTTTGTTAATTTGTGCAACTGGCATTTTCCCAAGTAAGTGGGAATAAAAATATCTCTAGAAAGCATGGTACATTTTTTGAGCTACATCACATTATTTTATTATCTAAATAAATCCAGAGTGCAATAAATGTTAATAAAGTTTTAAGGACAAAAAATCCTTCACATACTCCACCCACCGCATCATTGCCATGTCTTAGCCATTTAAGAGATCAATATTCCAAACAAAATAATCACATTCCTTGATGGCCAGGAATTGCTAGATTAGGAGGGATTCGAAGGTGGGAGGCCGAATTCTAAGTCCAGTTCTGCAGTGGCTCAACTCATGACATCTAACAAACCTAACACCTCTCAACCTCACTTTCTATTTTTATAAAATGAGCGTCTCTTCCTTTATTTTTCTGGATTCAAAAAGAATTGGTTGTAAAGGGAAAAGTTTTGTTATCAGCCTCAAGTATTGTAAATTTCCTTTCAGTGCAAGCAGAATTACATACAATTATTATTCCAATTTGGACTTCTTAAAGTAAAAGTGAAGACAAATAACTTTGTATATACAAGCAATGCTTCCAGGATAAAATTTTTAAAAAGTCACTATCAATGATGTAACAGAAACTGCTGAAGTGAATACAGGGAATTAATATGTCAAGTAACTAGTTGGACCTACATGATGGTGTTTTGTTCATTGTTGCTTTCTAAATCATTTCAGTATTTACAAATAGGCTTACGATGTTCTTTGAGTTTTAATTAATAGGCTGAAAACTCAAGTGAACTTTTTTTCACGTGTGTTACTGCATAAACCAGACTTTAACTCAAATAGTCAAAATGGAGAGGCTTTACTGATGAACTGCTTACGAAGGTGTCAGTAGGAATGGAGGTATCCACAGGCAAAATGAAGGCACCTGGATGCTAGCAGGGTCACTAAGCCTGGTATTGAGGAGGAAATAGAGCTGGAGCAGTGGAAGAGAGGTGCCCAGTAGAAGCTAGAGTCAATGAAGGAGCTCAATCATTGGTAGTTCTCAAAAGCAGAGAGGAATCCAGAAGGAAACGCCGTGATCTCGCTCTCATCTCCACTTCCTGCTGGTGCTTCTATTGGCGGGTGGACACGGGAACCTGGCAGTGCAATCTGCAGGCACAAAGAAGCCAAACAAAGGCAGAAAATGTATCTCGGGATTGGAGGTACAAGGAAAACACTGAGCACAGAGGGATGGAAATTACAATGCCGTTTAGTGTTGTGACAGACATTGGCATTTGTGTCTTTGCTGGAGCTGCAGTTCTGGAATGCCAGAGTAAGGATGCTACAAAGAGTTTCCTTGCTACTGTCTTTATCTTAAGAATGAGTCTGACTCTGTTTTTGGTGGCAGTGGATTCCCATATCATCACTTAGTGGTCATTAATTGTGGGCACTAATTGCTGAGTTCTCTGATGCCAGAATTGCTCAGCAGTTGATAACGGTGGTGAATCAGCAATTGTTTATGTCCATGCTATCTTTGATGAAATCTTACCTGACTACAGAGAAGCTTGAGAAATGTGTTTTTTCTCCTCTGCAACTTGGGCAGAGGGCCCAGCTTACAGCACACTTCTGTGAACACTAAATCACAGTGTAAACTCACTCACCGTGTGCTGTGCTTCATTCCACAGAATATGAAGCAGAGCCTCTCTGGGCAAAACTGTGCAGTGGGCAGTATCTAGCACCATTTGTATTCCATATTTTTTTCCTGCCTTGGGCCCATAAAAGTAGCAAGTTTCTTTGGACAATCTCTGCTGCAATCAGAACTCTCATTCACACTGAAATGTAAGATAACAGTTGAAGAGGCACTGCAAGCTTCCTTGGGGAGGGAGGGAGGGTGTGTGTGTTTGTGTGTGTCTGTGTGTGTGCGCGCACCCACGTGCATGCTCTTTTTAATAGACTTACAAATAAAAATGTCTTTGAGGGCCAAGCAGTCACATAAATGAAGACATTATTTCTACAAAGACCCATCTTGTCTATGCAATAAATATTAAGGAAAACTGCCTTCCTGAAAGATGTTAATTATAAATTTTATAAAGTTAAAATAAATGAGTCTTACATAAATGTAAAATGAATACAAGTAGAAAATTTGTATAACCAATTGAAGAGGGAACCATTAGTGAGTTATATGAGTAAAGTTGGTTCAAATGGGAAGTAAAGTTGGTTCAAAGAATGCTTGAGGAACAGAGATTTGTGTAGTCAGTCAGGACAGCAATCTGCTCAGAGACAAAATAGTTAATGTCTTATAAGACTATGAATCATAAGTTTTGGAGTTAAAATTATTTTTATCTCCACTGGACAAAATCTACATGCTAATATGTGGTCCTAATCAATAGTGAAGTGCACATCAAACAAAGATAAATCCTCTAAAGGAATCATTAATCCACCAGATAATTAAATAATCTTGTAGAAAATTATATTAAATATTGAATGGGCCTGTTCAATAATGCTTCATATGACATTGAAAGGGTATCAGTCATTCCTTTGTCCTATTCCCAGTCTTCAGCTAACTTTTCTTAAGAAAATAATATAGTAGCTTCTATTTTTCTCAGAATACACCACGGTTTTCTTAGGTTTCTGAATGTTGATAGATTTAAATGTAAAAAAGTAATTACTTCAAAAAAATTTCCCACAAAATTACAAAAAAAGTGGTCCTAGATCTTACTTGTTGCCATCTGTAGTGACTGAGTAGATGGTCATGGAAGCTGGAATTCAGAGTTTGACAATGATGTGTTATGCCGAAGATGATGGTGAGCAGTGAAGAGAAAGCCCAAGTGACCCCTTACAGGAGCAGCTGGTTGGTGGGAATGTGGGACCCAGTGTTGCCGACACTTCTGACTTTCTAGAAAGCCCCAGAAACCCTTTATAATAAATCTCTTGATTTTTAAATATTGACAAATTAATTCAGAAGTTTAAAAGCACTGTATGGGCAACAATTTCAGCCTACCTCTGGTCAGAGAGTTTCCATCTTGCAAATTTCTTCATAAGCTAAATAAAACAAGCTTTGGTAGGGAAATTCTAGTTTATTAGATGCTTTTGTACACAACCTGTAATAGAAAACCAATAGATTTTCTCTATATAAATTTGGATCCTAGAGCCTAGACTGTTTAAGTCTTCTCAGTTCAACAACAGAACCTAACATCCATTGTCGGGGAGCCCATCAGTCAATCCACCACTCCATCCAGCAAATGTCTGCAGCGTGTAGATGATATACCATGTGTGGTGCTGAAGATATAGCTATTTGATTCCATCTGTCCTGGGCGTTTTGCAGCCAAATTTCCCAGTCTCTTGCTTTTGATCCCAGGCTGACTCCTTAATTCACTGCAGACTGACTCCTCCCTTCAAAACTTTTCTGAAATTACTGTTTTCAGAGGAATCCAGGACGACTTCATTGTTTAATTCAGCAAACATGTCTTAATCGTTATCCAGCCTGACTTTTCTGTGACAGTGAAGTCTGTTCTGATTTTCCTGAAAACCTCTCTTTGGGTGTTCTGCAAAGTTTTCCACTGCTTCTCTCCTTGCCACTACTGTGCATTCGTGTTGTAGTAGATTCTTTTTTCTTCACTTCTTGATTTTTTGAATTTATCATCCCTTCATTTTACAATCTTTCTCCTATAAGCTGGGCGTGGTGGCTCATGCCTGTAATCCCAGCACTTTGGGAGGCAGAGGCAGGTGTATCACAAGATCAGGAGTTGAAGACCAGCCTGGCCAACAAGGTGAAACCCCATCTCTACTCAAAATACACAAATTAGCCAGGTGTGGTGGCACGTGCCTGTAATCCCAGCTATTCAGGAGGCTGAGACAGGAGAACAGCTTGAAGCTGGGAGGCGGAGGTTGTGAACAGAGATCGCGCCACTGCACTCCATGCTGGGCAATAGAGTGAGATCCTGTCTAAAAAATAAAAAAATAGTAAATAAAAATAAAATTAAAAAAATCTTTCTCCTATAAAACTCATCAGAGAGAATGGCACCCACACAAACTGTTCCATCTCTCCATGCCCCCAACATCCAACTAGTCACTGACTCCTTTATATGCTACATCCTTAATAGTCTCCAGATGATTTCCTTCTCCCTGTCTCTATCTGCATTAGTTCAGGCTCTTCTTATTTTGTACTAACTGTAACAGTGAAGATGCTTTTGACCATAAGTAACAGAAAACAGGCAACATGGCTTAAGCAATATGGATATTTATTAAAAAAATAATTTGTATTTGAGGCCGAGGCAGGTGGATCATGAGGTCAGTAGATGGAGACCATCTTGGCTAACATGATGAAACCCTGTCTCTACTAAAAACAAACGAACAAACAAACAAACAAACAAAAAATTAGCCAGGCGTGGTGGCACACGCCTGTAGTCCCAGCTACTTGGGAGGCTGAGGCAGGAGAATCTCTTGAACCCGGCAGATGGAGGTTGCAGTGAGACGAGATAGTGTCACTGCACTCCAGCATGGGTGGCAAAGCAATACTCCATCTCAAAAAAATAATAATAATTTATATTTGGACAGTTCTAGTATTGTTTAATTCAGCACCTCATCACAGATAAGTAATTTCCATTTTTTACTATTTTCCTTAAGCCTGACCCTAGACACATGCAGAAGTTCCAGCATCTCAACAGAAAGAATTACATCCATTAGCAGAAGGAAGCCTTCTTTACAACTCACTTTAAGTTCTTGGCCTGGTATCCTTTTATGTCTTTTTGGCCAGGAGTGTGTGATATGTCTGTCTAAAACAATCACTGCAAGAGAAATTTAAGCACGTTCATTAATTTAGACCAGTTATGATTTATTTTTCTCCTGGGACTCACCTCCCTTCAGACTTATGTTGTGTGGATACATGAATCAATTAGTAGCAGTAGTAGTAATCATAATAATAACTACAAATAATAGCTAAATCTGAGCAGGCCAGATGCTGTTCTAAGCATTTACTTGTATTGCCTCATTTAATCCTCACAACAACCATATTTGGTAGACAGCATAATTATTCTCATTTTACGCAATGAAAACGAAAGCTTAGAATGGTTCGGGATTTTGACAAAGGTAACAAGCTGCCAGGATTCATACTCAAGCTGCCTGATTTGGAGCTCTGCTCTTACCCACTGATGTTTTACCTAACATGGGTTTTATTAGCATGAGAGAAGCATGTGGAGAAGGAGCTGCTGCTGGTGTGTCAGTCAGTTCAGGCTGCTACAATAAAATATCATAGACTGGATGGCTTGAAAATAACGGAAATTAATTTCTCACAGTTTTGGAGGCTGGGAAGTCCAAGATCAAGGTGTCAAAAGGTTCAATGTACAGTGAGGGCCCTCTTTTTGGTTCACTGACGGTGCCTTCTTGCTGTGTCCTCACGTGGTGGAAGAGGCCAGGGCGCTTTAGCCTTTTTTTTTTTTTTTTTTTTAATCATTTTAAGAGAGAGTGTCTTGCTCTGTCACCCAGGCTGGGGTGCGATAATGCAATCGTAGCTCACTGAAGCCTCGAATTCCTGACTCAAAGGATCTTCCTGCCTCAGCCTCCCAAAGCTCTGGAATTAAAGGTGTGAGCTACTGAGTCTGTCCCTCAGGCGTCTTTTATAAAGGGCACTGATCCTATTATGAAGCCTCTGTTCTCAGGATCTAATCACCTCCCAAAGGGACACCTCCTAATACCATCATCTTGGAGGTAAGGATTTCAACATGTAAATTTAGAGAAGTCGGGGGTCACATGTATTCAGACCACAGCATTTGACTACCAAGCATCTGCTGAATTTCAACTACTATGGGACTATAATAATGTCTGTCTTCCTTCCTTCCTTCCTTCCTTCCTTCCTTCCTTCCTTCCTCCTTCCTTCCTTCCTTCCTTCCTTCCTTCCTCTCTTTCTTTCTTTCTTTCTTTTCTTTCTTTCTTTCTCTTTCTTTCTTTCTCTTTCTTTCTTTCTCTTTCTTTCTTTCTTTTTTTTCTCTCATTTTTCTGAGACAGAGTCTCGCTCTGTCACCCAGGCTGCATTGCAGTGGTGCCATCTCGGCTCACTGAAACCTCCACCTCTTGGGTTCAAGCGATTCTCCTGCCTCAGCCTCCCTAGTAGTTGGAATTACAGGTGCATCACCAGGCTCTTCTAATTTTTGTATTTTTAGTAGAGATGGGGTTTCACTATGTTGGCTAGGGTGGTCTTGAACCCCTGACCTCAAGTGATCCACCCACATTGGCCTCCCAAAGTGTTGGGATTACAGGCGTGAGCCACCACACTGCCATGCTGGGCCATAATGTGTTTCTTATTTCCATCCTTGCTCTTCTTCTCACCTCCCTCTCAAACCAGCTTCCATACTGCTACCAGAAGGTCCATTCCAAAACAGAAACCTGATCTTCTCTTGTGCTAATCGCCCAGTGCCTCACAGTTACCTTTAGGAGCAATCCCAACTTCTTTATCAAGGAGCATGAGGCTCATCAACACCTGACTCCCCATCTCTCCACCCTAGTTCAGCAAAACATCTTTCCTTGTTCTCTGTACTTCAACGTTGCCTAATGAATTACAACCTCCAGATAATACCAGATTCCCCCGTACTCTCTTGACTTTGCACATGTGGTCATTATTATTACTTGGCCAAGAATGTCTTTAGGCTCTTTTTTCCCCCCAAACATAGTATGACATTTCCTCAAGGCTTTCTTCACTGACATCATTCTGAGTTTGCCAAGCTTCATTTTTGCTCCCTCAGCATTCCATGCATTATGAAATACTTGTTTGCCTTCTCAAGAGTCGCTTGAGTGTAAGGGCCTTGTAAGCGGCTTGAGAACAGTCACTGTGACTTATTCACTTCTATCTGCTCAATGAATCTTGGTATAAACACTGAAAAAATACACAGAATGACCCTTAAGGAGCTCAGAAATTAGTGATGTAAAACAAACATTTGAAATTAGGTATTTGTAGTTCAGGAAATGGTATAATAGATAATTGGCTCAAAGAGAGACCCTCCTCACAGTTAAATACAACCTCTTAATTTATAATGAGTTTTATTTGTTATGGAAACTAGCCCTTCAGTTTTGAGTATTGTAGTGGTTTTTAGGTGAGGTTCCATGTGTCACACAGTGTTACTTCAAAGGCAAAGGCATTACCTTCAAGTTGTTATCCATTATCCACCATTCCCTAATATTTATGGAAAGCCTCTGTCTGTTCAGAGTAAGCCCAGAGTAGCTCCCAGTTAGGGAATTCTAAATGCAACACTGCTAGTGAGTTCAATAAATATATATTTTGTAATAATACATAGTACATGAATTATATATTGTACTTTATACTATATATTGTATAATAATATTTATGGATATATTTATATGGAGCTACCTGTATATTAAATATATAATCTATATTTCAATGGGGCCACATACATATACATTTTTTTACTTACTAAACACAACTAGGAATCCAGAGTCCAGAGATAATCTGGAAAAACCTCTGGTCTATCAAGACAGATTTGCAAAGTCATGCTTTTGACTTGTAGAAAATACTCTATTGATCTTTTAAGCAGAAGTCCAGCAATTTTGTTAATTACCTCTAAGACAAATTAGAAAGTACAATTTCACGTAAGGGATGAGGGAAGACAGGACTACCATGAATAAGAAAACAAAACAGTAGGAAATTGCAATAAGAGGCAAGAGTAATACTATTGCTTGGATCCCAGTAATGTGGAGTGTGTTTAATCCTTGGTTAGTTGCACAAGGCAGCTGAACTGAGTGGGCATGTCACTGGAGAGAATGCCATCTGAGCACCAAGGCCTCTGCTTCAACTTTTCAAGCACTTACTCTGTGTCAAGCATTGGGCTAGCCATTGAGGATATAGAAATAAGTAAGATATTAGACAAGGCTTTCCTGACATTTAGATCTTGCTACTTAGAACATATTTGACAGCTTAGAGTCAAAATAGCAACATCTTGAACACCATGTGTTTATGCCTCTCACATGATGGTTTTGGGTTATTTTGGTTCAGACTTCTCATTCATTGTTCTCTGTCATCCCCTCAAAGCTAAATATATTATGATTCTGGATGTCTTACCACCATGTTCCCATTGAGGCTGGAATACAAAAGAAAAAAGGAGGGTGGTGTTTTTCCTTTTTTCTTTTTACTTTAAGTTCTAGGGTACATGTGCACAATGTGCAGGTTTGTTACATATGTATACACGTGCCATGTTGGTGTGCTGCACCCATTAACTCGTAATGTAAGAAGGGTGGTATTTTTCTTTAAGGAACATGTATCATTTCCATTTATATGCCATTGATGAGAACTTAGTCACATGGCTTTAACTTGCTACAGAGAAGCCTTGGAAATGCAATCTTCATCTGGGTGACAATACTCTCCTGAAAATGCCATTGCTATAGAAAGAAGGAGATTGGATATGGGGGAACAGCTACTAGTCTGTCACCTCGTCTAATAGAAGATGGATGCTTGAATAAATAGGCAGACAAATAAAATGACTACCAAGTCTCCTTCTCAAAATAGAGATTTTGTAAGCTTAATTCTTCCCAAGATGACCTGACCTTGCCATTGAAATATACCAGCACCTATCAAAAAGCGAGTCTACAACTCCTCTAAAACTAATTCTACTGAGGTGTATGTTTACATAAGTCATTGTACAGGTGAAGCTTCAAGCCCAGGTGCAGCTTGATTTAGTTACTTTTTTATTTCTTAACTTTTTAAAGCCTGGATTGCATTTTTTTCCAAATTGACAATTATCTTAAAGTTATTTTTATATTATTGCCAAGCCCCTTACAAGGCCACTATCAATATGAAAAAATGATTTGTATGAAGTAAAACAAAAAATTGAAATAACTCCAAATATTTAAATAAACACTGGCACGTACAATTTTTCTCATGATAATAACCCTAAGTGTGTGGTGCTATGATCCATTTAAGGAAGCTGAGGGCTGTTTAAAAATTGCCGTCAACATATATCATTATCCTTACTTTTCTCAAAATGCATGATGAAAAATCCACATATATTATTTGGAAGATTCATTTATAGAACACCTCCTGTGAAACTGCTGGATAAATAAAGTATAGCAGTAGTAATAGTACAAGCTATAACTTATATAATACTTTTCATATAATTATATTAAAAATTCTAAATATCTTTAATAGAATATTATCAATGTTTGTTGTTTTTAAACATTTTGCATTACACTGTAAACAATATAAGGGCATTGAAAACTTTATATTTCTCTATATTCCTTCCATACTTAACAACAACCAAACACCTACTATGCATAAAGACTCATGCTTGATATTGAGGATGCCTAAGAGAACAGAAAACAAAAACACATGTTTTTAGAATAGGCAACTGCTAGATGAAGAGTAAATAGAAATTGATTAGGTGATAGATTTTTCTGGTGTGGTACCTGCTTAGGATGAGAGAAAATAAAATTAGGCTGTTGGTCTCTTTGCAGTTTCCAACAACCTGTGGATAAATACCCATCTTTTGGGAAATCATCCTGCCGTAACATAGGGCTGGTCTGGCAAAACTTCTGTGGTATTCAGTGCAAGTGATTCTTTGCCTAATTTCTTCCCGTTACTCATAATTACCCTCTGCCTAAATGTCCCGGGTGCTTATCCTCTTGAATATCATTCTTAATCTCTGGATGATCATCCCCCGCACTTTATTTTCATTTGGCCACACTCCCACTATATAATTATTTTAATCAGGAGCACCATCTTTTTTAACCGTGATAGCAAATGATGCCATTTCCAGAGTAGGGTGGAAAATTAAAATTGTTAGAATCGAATTTGATTTGCTTTGTGATGGTGATTCAGAGGCGATGGAGGAGCAAGGGAGTGTATGCTGTGTTGGGCCATAATGAAGATCAGAGGCTGCGTGCTGCCAGATTGGCATCCTTTCCACCCTGTGAACAGTTTTCATTTCAGAATGGAATTGTGGAATTTGTATCAGTTTAATGTTCAGGGAATACTTGAGAATTGAATGTTGCACTTTAGCGCATACAACAGTAGCACCTGCCTAGAGGCATTCAATAAATATTGGTTTAAATAGATTGAAACACAGACAATTTTAAAAGCATTGACTTGACACAGTGTTCCCCCAAACCCTGGTGTGCATACGAGTCATTTGAAGAGTTTGCTGAAATATTGATTTCTAAGCCTTATTTCTAGAAACTACGATTTAGTCCGTGTGACGTAAGGACCTGGAATCTGCAATTTAAAGAACTGGACGATGCATCACACATGATTCTGTTGCTGGTATGTGGATGTCAACTAGGCAGAATATTGGGAAATCTGACATAAATGGTGTAAGCTATGTTGGCCTGAATGATGTTTGAAAGTTAAGGGAATTGGGGATGGAATTTTTATGGATTGCTCTACCTTCAATAGAGTTAGTCCATTCATTTCTCATTAAATTCATATTTGTTTAACTGACAGATACAAACACAAATATATTAATAAAATATTCAAAAGAGTCAATAAAGATGAACTTTTCCATAATAAAAACTAGATACCTATTATGGGCAAGGACACCTGAAGTTCCAAATTGCTTGCTCACTCCTGAAAACAATATTAAGGTTTTATTGTAAATTTATTCATGTCTATGTTACATTAATCACAAGATGCTATTATAGTCTACCCACACCAGTTCTTACATTTCTTTCTAGAAAATAAATGAGAAGACTAACAAATGTAAAGAGGATGACTGTTTGATTGACTGATTTTACCTACATGTCCAACTTTCTACTCCATTCTTACCAAATGAGATGTGGGACATAAAAGCTTTGAACTATAAAAATATAAAAATACAAAGATAAAGTATTATTGTTCATTAATTACCTCCTCTTTGCTTAAGAAAGCTGTTCTATCTGGGTAGAGGGCAATGAAGAAAGATAAAGTTTCCTATTTCTGCTTCATTAGTTCACTTTTCCACCTCTCAAACAGTGTAAAAGCTCAATCCAACAAACTCCATTTTTCAGTAGAGCGTATCATCAGTTAATGTCCCTGACCTTTATTTTTCCTGTTTCTCTTCTGTGGCATTTTGTAAGTGTGTTGTGTTGTGTCAGGGTATAAACCATTGAAGGAAAAAATGGAAGAGCCCAAACTACCCATTTATTGGAAAACAAGCAAATAAACCCACTATTGCCCTTAAATATGCTACTGCTATTGCTGCAACAGTGTTGGTGATTATGTATGTGGAACTGTTTCTCTTAGGCATGATGGATTTTAAAATTCTGTCTACTTAGTGACCAGATACTTAAATCTTGTAGACCCTGGCCACATTAAGAATAGGAAGTAAATCCCAGCACTTTGGGAGGCTGAGGCGGGCGGATCATGAGGTCAGGAGATCGAGATCACGGTGAAACCCTGTCTCTACTAAAAATACAAAAAAATTAGCCGGGCGTGGTGGCGGACGCCTGTAGTCCCAGGTACTCAGAGAGGCTGAGGCAGGAGAATGGCGTGAACCCGGGAGGCAGAGCTTGCAGTGAGCCCAGATTGTGCCACTGCACTCCAGCCTGGGCAACAGAGCGAGACTCCATCTCAAAAAAAAAAATAAAATAAAATAAAATAATAGGAAGTAAGGCCGGGCCAAACCAGGCAGATCATGAGGTCAGCAGATCAAGATCATCCTGGCCAACATGTTGAAACCCCGTCTCTACTGAAAAAAAAACACAAAAAATTAGTCAGATGTGGTGGCGGGCACCTGTAGTCCCAGCTACTTGGGAGGCTGAGGCAGGGGAATCTCTTGAACCTGGGAGGTAGAGGTTGCAGTGAGCCAAGATAATGCCACTGCACTCCAGCCTGGGCAACAGAGCAAGACTCCATCTAAAAAAAAAAAGAATGGGAAATAAGACCAGTGACTAAGTGAATGTTATAGACTCATTTAAGGTCAAGGCAAGCCAGTGACTTTACTAAATGCAGATCACTGAGTGCCTCTTCAATGGAAGAGAGAGTGCCTTGTCATGGATCAAAGTATAAGTAGTCTGTCAAGGCCAGGCTTAAAGTTATTTTCCTTATACTTTATATTAATTGTGCAACTTTCTTGGGTTTCACTCTCTCCAGCTATAAAATGGGCATAATAAAACTCTCTTCATGGGATATTGAAAGGATTAAATAAAAGGGCATATCTACATCACCTCCTACAATGACCAGTAAATAATTCATGTTTAAGAAATGTTTAATTCCTCATTGTCTCTTGTAGTATGCACACAAAGATTTTTAGTTCTGTGGCTGACATAGTGTTTGGAAAATGAATGAAATCAAAGTTCCTGTCTCTGGCTGCTTACAATCTGAAAATAAATAAAAGGCACACAAACAAAGAACAGCTGAACCAAGTAGTAAGTTTAGCACAGGATCGGGAATGGAGAGAATATTATTCATTCTGATATCTGGTGTATAAAAAAGGGGTTTTAAAATGATGCTTACTTTTAATTTTCTTTCTGATTTTCAATTTCACCATATAAATTTGAAAACCTCCTTGCACAGAGATTTCCAGTGGCTACATAATAGTTTCTCTTGTGGTCCTGTGACAATTTATTTTATACTTTCTCTGTTGAAGGCACTTAAACTATATCCCCATTCTTTTTTTTTAACTCTCAATAATACTGTAACTAATCCTTTTAATTATGAAATCTTAAGAAAGACCTTTATAAGTGGAATTTTAAGACTTTTAATAAGGCCAAATGCCTCTCGAGAAACTTTGCCTTAACATTTGTATCAAGAGTTTAGCAGAGTGCATGGCTAAGATTTTAATGTGATGTAATGAGATTGATCTTTGAAGCAAGGGCTCAGTGGTCCTAGTCTTGGTAGTAGATGATTTATTTTGCCTAAAACAGATGGTTTCCATGGGGAAAGCCATGGAGAAAGAAAAAAGTGTTGATAATCTGGCTACCAAGATTCTCTCAGAGTTGAACTAAGAATTATGGACAGCCAAGCCAGCCAGTATGAATGAGACAGAAGAGAGACTCTGAGCTCCAGGACAGTTTTGAATGACCTTTTAGCTTAATGTTGCCTCGGTCCCTCCACGTGGCATCCTAGCATCAGAATTCTCATGGTGACCCCACACTGTGAGACCATTCGCATAAACTGGGCTTCAATTCCTTCATCTGTAAGAAAGGGTTTTTTACAGCCTGGATGTTTGCTGTTGACTAATTTTATTAGTTGTTTTTTGGCATGTAACTGAAGTATTTTAGCTGCCAAATATTGTCATTAAAACTGTCGAAAAATCTAGTGGTTTCCCCCTTTGACTATTTTCTGAAAACATGTGTTCCCTTTTCCCCAGTTGAAGCTGTAGACACATCTGGTTGCTTCTCTCACTTCCTATTCTGCTCTGATGAGTTTAAAGTGTACAATTGATTTAACCAGAAATAACTTAGTAGCTGATCATATTTCTGAAAAGAATCTTCTTTGCATCCCAAGAAAAAAATGACTCAGAAAATAACTTTTTAAATTTGATTTTAAATTTTCAGGTGACTCTACTGCGTTAAAAGCTATTTTAGTAGAGTTAGGCATGGAGTGAGAAAAGGTAGAGCCAGGAATTTCATTTCCTCTGAATGATCCTTGCTGAGATCCTTAGAAATAAAAACCACAACATTCAGAAATTAAAATGTCAACTTTGAATCAATTTGCTATAGCAAAGACAGTTGGACTTTTAAAAATTTAAAATGACAAATTGATTATTAGTGTACCTGTAACCCTTTAGCTATGAAATGGAGTGCTACATTTCTTTAAAGGCTGATAATTAGTTTATATTTCATTGGATCATATGAAGAATATAATTTATGGCCCCTTAATTTTTTTCTTCTTTAATATACTTTAAGATGGTAACATTGTTTTCTTTACATAACACTGGTCCATGTTCTTTGGCACATTCCTGTGCTTCTGTTTCCATCTTTCCCATACCTCCTGAAGTGTGGAAAAGGCAAATCCCATTAATCAGACAGAGGAAGATAGTGTAAACCAACACTCACCTTTGCCTCTGTCCAGCTCCCTCTCTACACTAGATACAGAGCAGATCTTACAGTACTCAGAACTGACCAGCAGATTTGCACCTTGTTTATTTACAAGAATTAAATGCGGCTGGGCACAGAGGCTTATGCCTGTAATCCCTATACTTTGGGAGGCCAAGGCACGTGGATCACTTCAGGTCAGGAGTTTGTAACCAGCCTGACCAACATGGTGAAACCCCGTCTCTCCAAAAATACAAAAATTAGCCAGGTGTGGTGGCACTCACATGTAATCCCAGCTACTTGGGAGGCTGAGGCAGGAGAATCAATTGCTTGAACAGGGACAGAGGAGGTTGCAGTGAGCCAAGATCATGCCACTGCACTCCAGCCTGGGTGACAGAGCAAGACTCCATCTCAAAAAAAAAAAGAAAAGAAAAAAATTAAATACAGGGTGTCAGAAGCAGACAAATAGACATACAAAAATCTCAGGAGACATTAAGCACAGTAGGTTCTGAAAACAAACCAGCAAATGTATTGCCCTATTTATTTTCACAAATACTACTTTTCCCCTTAATAATTAAGGGAAAGTATAGTTTTCCTTCAAAGTGTTGGGGATTTTAAAATTCAAAATTCTGATATATCAGGAGGAATCCTAAACAATACTGATTTAGTTTGCTAGGGTTGCCGTAACAAAGTGCCACAGATTGAGTGGCTTAAAGAACAAAATTTTATTCTCTCACAGGTCTCCAGGCTAGCAGTGCACAAGCAAGGTGCTGGCAGGAATGTTTTTGTTCCAACACCTGTCTCCTGAGTGTGCAGATGCCTGCCTTCCTGCTGAGCCCTCACACAGCCTTTCTCTCTGCTTGCACACCCCTAGTTTCTCTTCTGAAGATGAGGCCTTATAAGGACACCAGTCTCATTGGATTTGGGCCCCACATAAATAGTCCTGTTTTACCTTCATTTTTTAAAAGACCTTATATCTTAATAGAGACACATTCTGAGGTCTTCAGGGTTAGACAGCAACATAAGAATTTGGGAAGAACACAATTCAGTTCATAACATTCTGCTCTTTGGACCCCTCAAATTCCTACACTTCTTACATGCACAATACAATCACTCCATCCCAACAGCTCAAAAGTCTTAACCCATTTCAGCACCAACTCTAAGGCCCAAATCTCATTAAAATATCATTTAAACTAATTGTGAGATCCAAGGTATGATTCATCCTGCTGCAGAATTTTTCTCCAGCTGTAAACCTGGGGGAGCAGACAAGTTATCTGCTTGCAAAATATAATGGCAGGACAATCACCAGATAGACATTCTCCTGCCAAAAAGGAGAAATTGAGAAGATGGTGTCATAGGTCCCAAGCAAGACCAAATCCTAGTATGGCAAATTTGATTAGGTTTTAAGTCTCCAGACTAATTCTTTTTGGCTTCATGCTCATCCTCCAGGCCTACTGGTAGGTATGGTGGCCTTATATTCAAGGCCCACTAAAGTGGCAGCATTACCTCCTGAGTTCCTGGGTGGTAGCCCCATCCATAGGAGTTGGGTAATGGCAGCTGGGCTGCTGAGATTAAGGGGGTAGCCTCAACCTCAGAAGATGAGTTGGAGGCAGGCTTGACCCCTGAGCCTGTGTCCTCCAGGACAGTGGCAGCAGTGACAGCCCTTGCAATCTTTGAGTCACCTTTGAGTTCTTCTTCCCTTTCCCTGAATAAAACATGTTCTTGCAGCTAGATAGCTCTATTGTCCCATCCTGTCCCATCCCAGAAATCTGACAGTCTTCCTTCCTATTGTCTTCTCTCTGTCACCTTCAGTCAAGGATGGCAGTGTGTCTCCCATTTCTCTCTATTCATAGCTTCCTGGGAGGTGGCTGATTAGATCCAGGAGCTGCATCTATAATCTCTTTACCAAATAATTTTCCAGCCATACTTACTGTGTTCTCTCCAGAACCCACTTTCTACTTTTTGGCAATATGGACAGGCTGATACTTTTACAAATCATCAAGTTCTGGTTTATTTTTGCTTGACGGTTGCTTTAATTTATCTCTTCCAATGGCATTTTTTCTATAAACAGTCAAAATATCGAGGCCATAGCTTTGACACTTTGTGTAGAATTTTCTTTGCTAAATATTCAAATTCATCCATGCAATATGCACTTTCCACAAAACACTAGAATACAATTCAGCCTTTTTTTTTTACTTTTATGACAAAGATCATGTTCCTTCAATTTCCAGTAACATGCTCCTCATCTCTGTCTGAGACCCCAAAAATCACATTTAACATTCATCCTTTTCCTACCAAAAGTCTCTTCAAGACAGTGTAAGATCTTTCTAACATGTATTTCAAAATTCTTCTAGCCTTTGCATATTACCCAATTCCAAAGCTGCTTCCACATTTTTAGGTATTTGTTAGAGCTGCACCACACTTCCCTGTATGCAGTCTGGTTTCCTTTACTAGAACTGCCGTAACAAAATACCATAGACTGAGTGACTTGATCAGCAGTTTATTCTCTCACAGTTCTTAAAGTTAGAGGTCCAGGATCAAGGTGTCAGCAGGGTTGGTTTTATTCTGAGGCTTCTATTTTGACTTGCAGATGGCCACCTTCTTGTTATGTCCCCACAGAGTGCTTCTTCTGTGTGTTCCCATGCCCAGTTCATCTTCCATTCTTATAAGGACACCAGCCAAATTGGATCTGAACCCACCCAAAGAGCGTCATTTTAGCTTAATCACCTCTTTTAAGATCTTATCTTTAGGCTGGGTGCGGTGGCTCATGCCTGTAATCCCAGCACTTTGGGAGGCTGAGGTGTGCGGATCACGAGGTCAGGAGACTGAGGCCATCCTGGCCAACATGGTGAAATCCCGTCTCTATTAAAAATACAAAAATTAGCTGAGTGTGGTGGCACGTGCCTGTAATCCCAGCTACTTGGGAAGCTGAGCCATGAGAATTCCTTGAACCTGGGAGGTGGAGGTTGCAGTGAGCTGAGATCACGCCACTGCCCTCCAGCCTGGTGACAGAGGGAGACTGCATCTCAAATAATAATAATAATAATAATAAGAGGAAGAAGAAAGATCTTATCTCTAATTCAGAGGCATTGTGAGGTGCTGCAGGTTGGCACTTCAACATTTTTTTGTTGTTGTTTTGTTGTTTTGTTTAACCATGTGATTGATTAAAAGGATATTGCAAAGGATACAGATGAAGAGATGTGTAGGGTGAAGTACAGGCGAAGGACCCTGGAGGTTCCACACCCTCGCTGGGGGCATCATCCTCCAGGAAACTCCACATGTTCAGGTGTCTGGAAACTGGCACTTCAACATATTAATTGTGGTGGCAAGGGGCACAAGTCAGCCCATAGAAGATACCAAGTTAAAGATAAATATACATGTGATCAATTAATTCACCAATATTTTGTGATAGCCTGTGCTCAAATCACCATAATAGTAATGTGTGTGGAGATCTAAAAGTCTGAAGACACAGTTGAATCCAGCTTTCTCCCTGGCACGGCTTGAATACATTGGGTGGACAGCTGCATCCTTATCTCATCTCTTCTGTAAAGCATTTGACCATAATTCCAAGCAGCATCCCACATCACAGGCCCTTAATGTGCTCTCTATCAAGAACTCACCCAAAGCCCAGCTCAGAAAAGTAGTATCAGTGGGAGGGAGGGTCATGGGAAGACAATGCTACTCATGTGTTCTGAATTTTAGTCTTTAGATTAAGCCAGCAATTCGAAGGCAACTCCTTTACTGTAGCACATCAATCCCTCAGCTTCAATCCCTCAGCTTTTTTCAAAGGAAATTCCCTTAGCTTTTTTTTTTTTTTAAAGGAGATTCCACTATATGAATTTCCTTAAGAAATTCTTCCCCCTGAAATTCAACGTACTGACTTTTTGAAGGGTAGTCTATTGAGGACGTTTTCTGGCAAACTGCTCTGTGTTCTTCTCTACAGGATCTCACATACACACAAATTTATTTTCAAACTCACTGTTTAAAAAATCATTTACTTCCCACCGATTTGTAAACTCTATTTTTGTGTGTGAGTAAGAAATGTGTGACAATGATTTTTTTCTCTTTTATTGCCAAAATTGAATTAAAAAAATATTTCCATAATTGTATTTTTTGTTTTTACTAGGACAGTCTTCATCTATACTTTATAGCAGATGTAGGGATTGTTATTTTTTTCCAGCTTTGTAGAAGAATAATTGACAAAAATTGTATATATATGGTATACATGATGTTTTGATATAGTTATACATTATGAAATGATTACCACAATGAAGTTAATTAACATATCCATGACCTCACATAGTTTCCATCCCTTTACTCCCCTTCCCCTTCCTCTTCCCCTTCTCCTTCCTCCTTCCCTCTTCCTCTCCTCTCCTCTCCTCTCCTCTCCTCTCCTCTCCTCTCCTTTCCTTCCCCTGTCTCTCACTCTTTCTTTTTTTTTGTGGTGAGACCACTTAAGATTTACTCTTTTGGCACATTTAAAGTGTGCAGTACAGTAGTATCAGCTATAGTTATCATGCCACATATTAGGTCTCCAGACCTTATTCTGCATAACTGAAACTTTGTACTCTTCAAATGACATGTCTCTATTTTCCCTACTCCCCAGCCCCTGGAAACTACCATTCTACTCTTTGCTTCTGTGAATTCAAATTTTTAGGTTCCACATGTAAATGAGATCATAAGGTATTTGTCTTTCTGTGTTTGGCTTTTTCACTAGCATAATGTCCTCCAGATTCATTCATGTCGTTGAAAATGGCAAAAATTACTTTTTAAAAGCTGAATAACATTTCACTGTGTATGTGTGTGTGTGCATAGTATATATGTGTGTGTGTGTACGTGTGTGTGTGTGTATATATATATATAGATAGATATATATAGATATATGATAGTTCCATTTAAATTATTTTGTGGAACCTCCATACTGTTTTCTGTAATGACAATACCAATTTACATTCCCACCAAGAGTGTACAAGGGTTCTATTTTCTCCATGTCTTCACCAACACTTGCTATATTTTCTCTTTTAATTACAGCCATTCAAACAGGTCTGAGGTGATAGCTCATGTAGTTATGGTTTGCAGTTTTCTTATGATTAGTGATATGGTTTGGCTCTGTGTCCCCACCCAAATTGCATCTCAAGTTGTAATCCCCATGTGTCAAGAGAAGGACCTGGTAAGAGGTGATTGGGTCATGGAGGGAGTTTCCCCTATGCTGTTGTCAAGATAGTGAGTTAGTTCTCACAATATCTAATGGTTTAAAAGTGTTTGGCAGTTCCCCCCTTTAGCTTTCTCTCCCCTGTCACCATATAAGATGTGCCTTGCTTCCCATTTGCTTTCCCCCAAGATTGTAGGTTTCCTAAGTTCTCCCAAGCCATGAGGAACTGTGAGTCAATTAAACCTTTCTTTATAAATTACCCAGTCTCAAATAGTTTTTTATAGCAGTGTGGAAACAGACTAGTACAATTAGTGATTTTGAATAGATTTTCATATACTTGTTAGCCATTTGTATGTCTTCTTCAAAAAAAGTCTATTCATTTCTTTTAAAATATTATTTATTTATTTATTGCTGTTGAGTTGTTTCAGTTTCTTATGGATTTTGGTGATTAACTCCTTATCAGATGTATAGTTTGCAGATATTTCCTCCCCTGCATTCCATAGGATATTTTTTCACTCTCGATTGTTGATTTTTTTAAATTTACAGCATATTTTTAGTTTGATACAGTCCCTCTGGTTTATTTTTACTTTTGTTGTCTGTGCTTTTGGGGTCATGCAAAAAAAATGTTGTTCAGACTAACATTATGAAGATTTTCTCCAGTGTTTTCTTCTGTTATTTTTACAGGTACAGGTCTTATGTTTAAATTTTTAATCAATTTTTAGTTGATTTTTACATATTGCATGAGATAAGGGTCCAGTTTTATTTTTCTGCATGTGGATATACAATTTTCTCAAACATCTTTGTTGAAAAGACTGACCTTTCACCATGTTTTGTTCTTTGTACTCTTGCCAAAGGTAGTTGACTCTAAGTGCCTGGATTCATTTTGAGGTTATTTATTCTGTCCTGTTGGTCTATATGTCTGCTTTTATGACAGTACCATATTATTATGACTACTGTAGCTTTATATTTGAAATAAGGAAGTGTGATGTCTCCAGTTTTGTTCTTGTTGAGGATTGATTTGACTATTCGGGGTCTTTTGTGGTTCCTTATAAATTGTAGAATTATTTTTTTCTTTTTTTTTGTGAAAAATGCCATTAAAATTTTGATAATGATTGCATTGAACTTTGGGTAGTATGGTCATTTTAGCAATATTAATTCATTGAATCCATGAAATGGCCTGTTTCTCCATTTATATGTGTTTTTCACCGTTTCTTTTATCGATGCTTTATAGTATTCACTGTACAGATCTTACACTTCCATGGTTACATTTATTCCTAAGTAAATTCATTTTTGTTGCTATTGTAATGAGATTGTTTTATTTATTTTTCAGACAATTCATTGTTCATGTATAGAAGCACTACTAAATTGTAAATGTTGATTTCATTTTTTGCAACTTTACTGAATTCATCTATTCTAACAGTTTTTGGCATCATCTTTAGGGTTTTCTATGTATAAGATTATGTCATCTGCAGAGACAATTTTACTTTTTTTTTCCATTTTGGATGCTTTTATTTATTTATTTTTCTATATAATTGCTGTGGCCAGGACTTTAAGTACTATGTTGAATAGAAGTGGCCAGAATGGGCATCCTTTCCATGTTCCTAATCTTAGAGAAAACTTTCAACTCTAAAGGTTGAGTATGACGTTAGCTGTAGGTTAGTCATATATGTCCTTTATTGTGTTGAGGTACGTTCCTTCTACCTAATTTGTTGGGAGTCTTTATCATGAAGCAATGTTGAATTTTGCAAATATTTTGTCTGCATATATTTAGATGATAAAAAGGTTTTCACTCTTATTCTGCTAATGTGGTGTATCACATTTATTGGTTTGTATATGTTGAACAATCCTTTTATCTCACTTGATCATGATGTGTGATTCTCTTGATGTGCTTTTGAATTTCATTTACTAGTATTCTATCAAGGATTCTTTTACATCTGTGTTCATCAGCGATGTTGGCCTGCAATTTTATTTGCCCTTGTCTTGGTTTGATATTAGGGCAATGCTGGCCTTTTAAAATGAGTTAAGAAATGCTCCTTGCTCTTCACTTTACGGAAGTAAGAGTTTGAGAAGGATTGACACTAGTTCTTTAAATATTGCTTAGAATTCACCAGTGAAGCCACATGATGCTGGGCTTTTCTTTATTGGGTGGTTTTTTATTACTGATGCAATATTCTTACTCATTATTGATCTGTTCAGATTTATTGATCATGTTCTCTTTGAAAACCCCCTGAAATCAAAGAAATGAACAGACACGAGTAATGTTGTTCTTTATTTCAATGAATGTAAAGTATCTTTAAATATAGAACTTTAATACATATACATTATTTTCAAAAAAGCCTGAAGTAATAGTTATTCATAGCTGATTTAATCAAAAAAGCTTCATGGGAGAGGTAATATTTGTAATAAACATGGAATGAGGCATGGAGAAATTGGCTTAAAACCTTTAATAAAATTCCAAGGATTTTTTGCCTTTTTCTGAATGACACTATTCTAAAATCTGGCAACTCCACAAATAAGATCTTAATGAGTCTTCATAATCCAATTTGTAAACTAAACTCAATTCTAATTTATAATCAAATATATACACTGGAATATTTTCTATTGTCTGATGTGAATTTCCAGATATGCTTAAAGTCTTACAAAGGCCCTCTCACTTTGTTGGCTGGTATGCAGAGAGAGACAGCATTTTAGGCTCTCAGGATGTAATCAACCAGGTCCTTTCATGGAATTATAATCCAAGAACAACTGGACCTTACCAGGCCTTTTAGTATCCCACCTGGGAAGTCATGTAATGTCACATCAATCCTGATCTACTGGCTACAGGAGTCAGCCCACTCAGATTCAAGAGGAGACACAAGCCTTATCTCCCAATGAGAGGAATATCAGAGAATTTCAAGACCTCCTTTGAAATGACTCCATGTATATGCATTTTTTATTTGAGAACTCTAATCTTCAAATATTTTTATTAATGTAATACAATGAAATACTTGTAATAATGGCTAATTTTTACAAAAAAAGTAGTTATTGTTCATAAGAAAATATTAATAGAATAATAATGAATTTGTTATTATTGTTTTCTTTGTTAGGCATCATCCTTTATCCTTGTTACATGTTCAATAAACAATTCTGAGCTATTCTTCTGACTAGGTAAAAAAAAAGCATTAATTTCAGATGCAATGAGTTACAAAAAGTTTAATTATATGTGTAAGTACAGTCAAACCCTAATTTTGTTTTACATTTTTGATACCTCTGAAATTGAAATGAATCTTAGAATCAATGGGGTAGGATTGTTGAACTGGCAGCAGTTTTCCTTCTTAGCAATACAAAAATAATTGTATGACCAATTATCAATTATGACCTATTTTATCATCTTTGATGAAATATGATAGTTGTTACTCAAAGTTCTGGAGTAACCAGACACTCAAGATAAAATAACCACACCCTCTATTTTGAGATATTTTCTCTATAACCAAAAATAAGTCCTAAATCTTAGATACTGCTTGAATTACACTATCCTAAAAATCTGTTAACATTCTTTTTTTATAATGTGCTTATTTTTCTAATTTGATTCTAGACTTCTAAGAGAACAGCCAACAATGCATTAACTATATCTGTCAGCTGAAAAGTCCTTTAATTGACTTGTTCATATTGACTGAGATCCTAGAAGGCAGCCTCTGTTAATGGTGTATCCTGATGAGAGACAAGGAATAGGTTTGCCAGCATCAGACTTGAGTGCTAATGTAGTATATCATGTTATTTCCAATCACTTAGCTTTTTCTTGTGATAGCAACAAAATGACTTCTTGAAAAATGAAGCCTTGCACCATGTTATCTGAAAAAATGCATACTTGTCTTTGACCAATATAGCTACAAGTTTTTCAATAAAAATCTTGTCTTAAATCTTAGGTAAAAAATGTGTCTTTAGGGAAACTGTATTGTAGTTATTATTAAGAGTGTTTGTATCACTACATCTTTTAATGAGAATGTTATTTCGTGTAGTATACCGGTGTGCGTGTGTGTGTGGACATGTGTACAGATATTTATATATATATATATATATCTGCAAATAGATATGTATTTATTCATTCAATTATTATTTAAAGAATTACTGAATGTCTAAAATATGCTGGCATATAATGACTACCAATCATCCCTGCCCTTAAGTAGATTACGGTCAACCTCTCGTAAATTCAATTATTCTTCTCTACCTTTTGTGATGTGGAAACATAGCAACTAGTATGTTGTAAGTCTTGAGTAAACACTAGCCAATGTTTTCAGTATTTTTATTTAGAAAATTACTTTATTTTGATTTCATCTAGTTTTTTGTTTTGATTTTATCTAGTTTTATAAAACACAAAGTACTTTTTTTAAGCAGGACATTTTTGCTCAGAAACCAAAATTGCCAATTTCATATGTTTTATGATTGTAGAATATCTTTCAGAATAATTAAATGACCTTTGTGGGGTATTATGGAATAGAAAATCCTCAAAGGCAAGAAATCCATAGGCTTATTTTATTTTTTGTTATATACCCTGTAAATAATCATAAACAGGAGAGTGGTTAATAAATATTATTCAGATATGGGGCTGTGAAATAGGAGATACAGGCATGAAATCCTATTTTTATTACTATCGTTATGCTGATGATCCTCTGGCCACTTCTTTCTGGTCTGTGTAATTGCAAAGTTCTTCATATTTTATTCATTAGAAGAGCTGCTCTGTGCCCATTCTTCTTATGTTGCTGCCTCGTGCTGTTTCCAGCACTTCCTAATGGGTGTGATCAGTGGGCTCCATCAACTTTCTGTCTATGCCTTGCTCAGACCTCCAATGAATATTAGACTTGCAGCCATCAGTCATGTTTCAAGTGCAGACAGAATGAATAGAGAATTTTTGTTTGTTCATTAGCTTTGTGAAAAGCAAACTCATTTTGTCTCCTTCCTGCTCTCTTGGATGTATTTGCCCACCTACTATAATGAATTTGAAGGGAAACTTGATTCATGTAGGTATTTACTTAAAAGGTTCTTGCTGGCTCTTTTCTCACCTTTTTTCACTTCTTTTTTTTTTCTTTTACCGTAAGCAGATAATGCTTATTAACCATCAACAATAAAATACTGTAGATAGGATTGTGATAAATTCTTGTTGAATCGATTGTGCTGAGGTGTTTAAAAAGGTTGCCTTTCAGAAGGGTATCAAAGGAAGGAATATGGGGAGAGAAGAGGGAACAGGAGAGGTAAAAATAATTTGGGGAGAGGAGGAGGAGAAAGGGAGCAAGAAAGAAAGGAGGGAAGGAGGGAGAGAGAGACAAATGCAGAGACAGAGAGAAAAAGGAGAACCAGGAGAGAAAGAAAAAAGAAATAAGAAAGGGCAAAGGGCAATCTTGGGTAAGAAAAATCATATAGGTGTTTGTGTGTAAGTATGTGTGTATGGGTGTGTGTGTATTTGTGTGTGCATGTGTATATGAGTGTGTGTTTCTGGGTGTATGAGTGCGAGTGTGTGTATGAGTGTATGTGTGAGTATGCATGTATGAGGGTGTATATGAGTGTAAGTGTGTGTATGAGTGTGAGTGTATGTGTGTGTGTGTGTGTGTGTACATGTGTGTTGAAAGGAATGCAATTCTTAATTGGGTAAGACAATTCAAGAGTTTATTATATAAACACAGCATACCCTCCTTCCATTTAGGTCTGTTTGTTCACCATTTAGGTGAAACTTTATTCTTTTACTCTGAGCAAGTTTAGTTTTTCATCTTAGTATATTTTACTTAGACAAAGAAATTTTTTAAAATGCATTACGATGCAAAATAGCAGCTTGTCAGGGATCAATATTATAGCTTTTTTGAGTGCACTGCTGGAAATCTGATTCTTTTTTGTTTTATAATGAGTGAGCTCAAGAAAAAATGTTGATAAAGACCAGATAATTTTGAAGAGAAAATACATAATTGAGTCTCAGTTGCTCAACTTATTTTATTCCATACTTCTTGTTTCTTTTCAGCAACTAGATTCTCTTAGAAAATATTAATGGATCAATAAAATTCTATCATATTCCTATGGTATGAATATTTTTATTCCTCCAAAATTCATACATTGAAACCTGATCACCAGTGTGATGGCATAAGAAGGTGGAGCCTTTGGGAAGGGATCAGACCATGAGGATAAAGTTCTCATGCATAGGATTAATGCCCGTGGAAAACAGGCCCAAAGGAATCCCTAAGCCCTTCTACCTCACAAGGACACATCAACAAGGCAGTTTCCCTGATCCAGAAAGTGAGCTCCAGGTAGACATGAGAATTGCCTTCATTTTGGACTTCCCAGCATCCAGAATTGTAAGACATAAATTTCTGTTATTTATAAGCTATCCAGTTTATGGAATTTGGTTATAGCTGGCCAAATAGACTAAAATGCATACCAAATTTATTTTTCATAAGAAAAATGCACTGAATTTAACATTTTCAACTAAAGAGTACTTATTTCAAACTTTAATTTATAGTAAATGTGCATGAATCAGTTGATAAAGCTATAGAAATTACCGAGTTCCTTACATAAGAGTTCTCACCCTTTGTGACATGTTTTCAAACACAAAAATTCCATAAAATATGCCATCACCATGAGGGGTTTACACTTTGGTTAAAAGACTCAGAATATAAACAACAGTGGATTAGTTGTTGTCTTGATAAATGGAAACAGTGACTTGGAGGTGGGTCTATTAACATGAATAATTGCAATGGCATTTTGATTAGCAATGCAACATTTACTCCCTGTTCTCTTTATTTAACACAAAATTATTGATTTATTGAACACCCTATTTAAGAAAAGACTAGGAGCTTTTGGGGGAAATGTTAATACCTCCATGTGTATATTATAAACACACACACACACACACACACACACATAGCATAGTAGGTAATAAATATTCTTCAAACTTTGTAAAGAAGTATCTGGAAAATGGAATATTATACATATAATTAGTCTTGATATTATATAAAGAAATTGCAATTTGTTAAGGAAGTTAAGAGAAATAGCCCAATATAAGATAGTATGCAGTCAGTCAATAATTTTCATTTTTTTCAAAGTGCTATACAACTGAGAAGAGGAAATGCTTTCAAATAAAATTGTTCGAGAAGACTTCTTATGGGAAAAAGCATTTAAAAAGGGCTTTGAAAAAGAAGGGAAGCAGAATTTACATATGTCAAAATGTGGAAGGGTGGAAGTCAACTATTCTTGCAGGAAAGAATTATGTTAGCAGAAATTCAAACTAAATGAACAAGATTTTTTTTTAAAAAAATGAGTAACAACCCAATTTGATTGAGGAAGAACATATGTCTAGGAAAGTAGACCAATATGAAAAGTAGCTTGGGGACCAGGGAATAGAGGTTTTGAGTAGCAGATTGCTAGTTTTTTGTTTCTTTAAATTCATTTGCAAATGAGATACTATTGAATACTTTGCTGGCAGAAAGCATTGTAATCGAATAGTTAGTTTAAAAAAACTAGTTGAGTGCATGTGTGCAGAGCAGATTGCAGTGATGTGCAGGCAGGACACAGTGAGCCCACACTGCAGATTTGGAAAGAAATCTGCAAAGAAAGCTTCGATGGGGGAGAGTGTTAATATGACATGCACAGGCTTTGCTGTCTTGATGTTTAAGAGGCTAGTGTTTGTTGAATAGAGTATTAAACTTCTCAACCTAAGGCTGCGAAAAATGGGAAAACATGTGAGAAGCCTGAGTAGGAAGAAGGACACACCACATAGTAATGTGCTACTTGTTTGAGGTACTCATGGAGAAGCTGTCCATCAAACAGCTCAGAAAAGAATGCAGAGCTGGAGAACCAAGCCTTTTTAGGCATTTGTGTATAAGCAATATATAAAATATTATGACAAAGGACAGAGAAAAACACCCCACATCTCCAAAGACCTGGTCCGCTGAAGGGTGGTGGGATGGGAGGAAGGCTGGCAAACGCTGCTACAAGGAGATACTAATGAACACAAGGAGAGAGAGAGAGAATGAAGAGAGGAAAAATGTTATCATCTTCCCACGGAAACAAATGAAAAGTGAGCATGAGAGAGCGTTTGACACAGGAATTGGTACCTAATGACTATGTGTGTGTGTGTGAAGCAGGATAAACAAAAATCACAAGAAATCTAACTGAACCTCACTGATATTTTAAAATGATGGAACAGAGTTTGCTGCAGGAATGAAGCAAAAGGGAATGGGAATGGGGGCTAGCGAAGAAGGAGTAACTGTGGGAGATGTTCTTTAGGGACCCTTGCAGCGAATTTGTGAGAAAAGTAGCATCATCACATGCACACTAGATTTATATTTGACCAAGACAAAAGCAGGGCAACTGCCTGCTTTTAATTCTAATAAGAATTAGTTAAACCAGAAATTTGGTGACCTTCTCTCAGTTCCAAGTTAACCTTTATTTTTTCTCTGTATTTTATTTGTCTCCACTTATCATCCTACCTTTCTTTAGCTGGATCCGCTATAACCTAACACATGCGATTTGG
This sequence comes from Nomascus leucogenys, assembly GCF_006542625.1. Lineage (NCBI taxonomy): Eukaryota > Metazoa > Chordata > Mammalia > Primates > Hylobatidae > Nomascus > Nomascus leucogenys. The sequence continues at coordinate 30,434,225 of NC_044400.1, forward strand.
TAAGAGTAAAACCTAAAACTAAGTAGCTCATTAGTGTTTAGCAATCCGTGGTGTCATTGAGCAAGAATTCCTCATAAAAGAGAGGGGATACAGGCCTGACAATTTTAAATAAAGTTCAAACATTGTAATTAGTGATTCTAAAATTTAAGTGTGTAAACTTGAGTGAAGTTTTAGTGTCACTTGATGAGTGTGAAATAAATGGGAGAATCTTGGTCTGTACTCCCGAAGTGTCTGGGAAGTTTTTGAAAACCCATGTCCTGGGTAAAGTGCATTAACGCATGGCTGTGTGATATCCATTGTAATGTTGTTGACAGCTTTGTGCAGAGAATTCTAGCTTTCCCCTCTATAAATATGTACCCTCTTTCCTCCACAAAAATTAAATTTTAGTTGAGTCAATGACTGCCCAACCAAAAAACAAACAAACAAAAATATGTCCTTAAGACTTCCCAGATCATTCTGATTCAAGTGGCCAGAGGCTATACTTTGAGAGGAAAAATTTCAACTAATTCCCAGTTACATGATTAGCCTATCACTCCTAGGTAGCTACTGAGAAAAATTATAGAAGTTCAGGCCAATTAGACTTCATAGAAACAATGATACTTATTAGAACAATTATTTCTACAAGATTTTTCTTTTTGCTTTTCTTAATTTGTTTTTTAGATAAATCAATAGGTATACTAATAGAGTTGGCGAGACAATACAGTTTGGAATATCCCCAAGAGAGTTGAGTATACATACTCAATAATGATCTGTAGTTTTACCAGTGTAATGATTATTTGATTTATACTATTTTAATGTTGATTCAAGAACAAGTGCCCTGAAAATATATAGTACTCTTTATTCCCATCTCTAATAGGACCAGGTTTCACATAATATGTAAAAATATGGCCAGGCGTGGTGGCTCACACCTGTAATCCCAGCACTTTGGGAGGCCAGGGTGGGAGGATCACGAGGTCAGGAGATCGAGACCACAGTGAAACCCCATCTCTACTAAAAACACAAAAAATTAGCTGGGTGTGGTGGCGGGTGCCTGTAGTCCCAGCTACTTGGAGAGGCTGAGGCAGGAGAATGGCGGGAACCCGGGAGGCGGAGCTTGCAGTGAGCCGAGATCGCGCCACTGCACTCCAGCCTGAGTGACAGAGCAAGACTCCGTCTCAAAAAAAAAAAAAAAAAAAAAATATATATATATATATATATATATATATATTATTGGGATTTGGAGTCGTAAGATCTAAATTCAAGATCCTTTTTCTTTTCTGTGTGATTTTGGGGAATTTGCTAATCCCTTGTTAGCTACCATTTCTTTATCTGTAAGAATGAGCATCTTCACAGCTTTGTTGAGAGGGTTCAATGAGTTATGTGATGTGAACCTTGTTTTGAAAGTTAGTGTTATGGATGTCCAACTTTCCTCACTGGTTTGTAAACTGAAATGGCAGGTGTATTCATAAAAGAAATGACTTTAGGCTGGGCGCGGTGGCTCATGCCTGTAATCACAGCACTTTGGGAGGCCGAGGTGGGCAGATCACCTGAGGTCAGCAGTTCGAGACCAGCCTGGCCAATATGGTGAAACTCTGTCCCTACAAAAATACAAAAACTAGCCGGGCATGATGGTGGGTGCCTGTAATCTCAGCTATTCGAGAGACTGAGGTGGGAGAATCACTAGAACCGGGGAGGTGGAGGTTGCAGTGAGCAGAGATCACACCATTGCACTCCAGACTGGGCATCCGAGAGAGACTCTGTCTAAACAAAAGGAAACAAAACAAAACAAACAAACAAAAAATGACTTTAGATTTTTCCCCTGACCCTGTACTCTCCACTAAATAGCCAATTTTTTTCCTTTTGCTTTCCACATATTGCTTAATATTGAACATCAAATTTATTTCATTCTAAATTGAATTAAAAATAATATTTAACATTTTCTTTCCCTTATCCTTTCATTGTGAAGAACTTGATGGCAGGATTCATAAATGTTTTGTCTTTTATACTAAGCAGGTTCAATCAGACAAGAGTCTTGACCATTGCAGATGTTTTATATCGGTTTGTTTAATACATGAATGAACTGATACGTGAAAACCTTACTGTATGGTGGTCTCATTCTATGCCACACTTATAGTAAGCATTTATTCAAAGGCTTAATAGGTGTCTTTTTCTGGAGATGTGACTAAAACGGAAAAAAGCACTTGATTTCTTCAATGATAACCTAAAATGCCAAAGATGAATGCACCTATATAGAAGCTAAAGGCATCATAATCATATATAGTTCTGCAAAACACATTTTTTTAATGTCATCTTTAGAAAATCTTTCTGGATTGTTTCTTTTTTTTCTGGCATTTGGTCATTTGTTCATTCAGCAAATATGTATTTAGTTCTTAGTGCAAGCCAGGCACCATTCTCTATGTTGGATATACAGTCATGAACAAGCCATAAAAAGCCTTTTCCTAATTCCAATGAGGAATACATTACACAAAGAAAAATAAATAAAAATAATGATTTCAGGTAGTAGTAAGTACTCTTAAGAACAATAGGTTGGGCGCGGTGGCTCACACCTGTAATCCCAGCACTTTGGGAGGCCGAGGCAGGTAGATCATGAGGTCAGGAGTTCGAGACCAGCCTGACCAACATAGAGAAACCCCATCTCCTCTAAAAATACAAAAATTAGCCGGACATGGTGGTATTGTCTTGTAATCCCAACTACTCAGGAGGCTGAGGCAGGAGAATCATTTGAACCTGGGAGGCGGAGGTTGCAGTGAGCTGAGATCACACCAATGCACTCCAGCCTGGGCAACAGAGCGAGACTCCATCTCAAAAAAAAAAAAAAAGAAAGTAAAAGGAACAATAGAGTGATGTTGGAGCGCTTTGGATAGGGTTAACTGGAAATAATTAACTGGTTAACTTCAGGGCCCAGTGATAAGACATCAGCGTCTATGAAGACCCATGGGAGGACGGGTTCAGGCAGAGAGCAGCAAGCATCAAAGAGCATGTGCGAGGGCTGGGAGGGGGCCAGCACAGCCGGAGGGCAGGGCACAGGCTGGATTGTGGAATAAGACACAAGCCTGAGAAATCTGCAGGACCACATGCGTAGGGTTTCATGGGCCATGGCGAGAAGGTGGGATTTGTTTCTTGTTGCAATAGGGAACTATTGGGAAATTTCAATCAGAGGTAAATCACGTGATCCATACTTTAAAAGTCCCTTTTGGATACTACAAAAATAACTTTTGGAGGATGGAACAAAAATGGAGGCAAGCATTTTACTTTTGAGTCTATTGTAATTACCCACAAAAGAGATCATTATGGCTGCGGCTAGGGTCTGTGGTCGACTAGCTGAGTTACTAGCAAGTAATTTTACCTCTATCTACGCCTTTGTTTTCTCATCTGCAAAGTGGAAATAAAGGTATTTACCTCATAGGGTTGTTGTGGAGACTAAATAAGCTAGAACATTAAAAAAAAAAAGCATAAATCTGCCTGGAATATTTTAAATGCTCAATTAATTCTGGATGTTTTTATTAGTATCATGAGTCTAAATATACACAATGGCTTTAGTAGCCAGATTTATTGCAATTCTTAGTTTCTAGATTGTGTGTACATATCTGGTATTTTACTTTTCCAACTCTGCTTTTCGTTCATTTTTTTTTTTTTTTTTTTACTGTGTGAATCAGTATAAGTTAAACTATGCTGAAGTCATGAACATGCCCCACACTAAATCTCTGAGGCTTAACACAATAGAGGTTTCTTTATTACATCACAGCTTGATGAAGAGTTGAGAGTCCTCCCTCTTTCTTTTCACTCTGCATTTGAAAACTAATGCTTTTGTCATATCAGGGAAATTGTGCAGTAAACTGAAAATCTTACTCCAATGCTGAGTTGTTCCTTTATTGTTATCAGTTCCTACAGATTTGTAAGAGTGTCTCAAAATATTCATTTTTATCTGTAAGGCTCATGTTATTTCATGATGTTTCCAGCACATTGGAAAGTATCAAGGTCTGCTGGGCAAAGTGGCTCACACCTGTAATCCCAACACTTTGGGAGGTTGAGGCAGGCAGATCAACTGAGGTCAGGAGTTCAAGACCAGCCTGGCCAACATGGTGAAACCCCAGTCTCTACTAAAAATATAAAATTAGCCAGGTGTGGTGGCACATGCCTGTAGTCCCAGCTACTTGGGAGGCTGAGGCAGGAGAATCGCTTGAACCTGGCAGGCGGAGGTTGCAGTGAGCCGAGATTGTGCCACTGTACTGTAGCCTGGGAGACAGAGTGAGACTCCATAAAAAAAAGAAAGAAAGAAAGAAAGAAAGAAAGAAAGAAAGAAAGAAAGAAAGAAAGAAAAAAGAAAGTATCAAGGTCTGGGAGTCTTTGTGAAGGTGGGTGTTCAGAACAGGAGCAGTGCAGGGTCTCAGATGTCTGGAGCCTGCAGCCCACAGTTTGCTCAGTCACCGTGTGACTCTAACTGTCATTTAACCTTACTGGGATCCTTCACTGAGGCACTTAAGAAAAAAATATACAATAAAAAAAGTATTTTTATATTCTCCTACAAAAACTCACACAATGCCAAAAGAATCATTTAAGTTAATCACGTTGTCCATCTCTTTGTCTAACCATGAAGGATCCCCATGGTACATTCTAGAGAGCTTTGACTAGTCCAGCTTGAAATGATCCCATCAAAGTGACTTTCATCATTTGTTTTGAGAGGCAGTACCATTAATCTTTTCTGTTTCCCCCTCTCTCTTTTTGGCTCACTTCAATTCAACAGGCAGGGAGAAGAGAACATTGAACAACATTATAAAAATGTTAATTCCTAATGTCACAGACTAGCCCTTAATCACACTATTAGACATATGTTTTGAATTAATGATCCTGACCAGCAAGCAGGAAGACGAAGATTGACTTTGATGAATGCCTGCCATTATTTTCCGAGATGGATGAAGTTGTTTTTCTTTCTGACTAAATGTTTTCTCAGAAATGATATTCTATTTAGAAAGAAAGAGCATATAAAACACTTTCTTTTGTTGGCAGAATCTTCTTTTCTAAATCAGCATTTTGATGGTGTGTGTTTTGTTCATACAGTGAGACATGTTGCTGCAATCACTGGTAATCTCCTGGCCTTATAACTTTGGTGGCCTCTTTCTCTAGATTTATTTTTAAGCCCCCAGTGCTTAACTACAAGCAATGAAATAAAGCATGTTTAGTATGTACAGAAATCTAATTATTCCAAACAGTCATTTCCTAAAGACGACTGCAGTGAAAATCAGATCTCCTTTTCTTTGTGATCCTTACCTGCACAAATTCTTTCTCCATGGCACACTTTGTCAAAGTCCTCAACACCGAGCCTCCGAGCCTCTGCTCAAATGCCACCATTTGCATAAAACTGTTCCCACGACCCCTGGTGAGAAGTCATAGTTTCTTACTCTGGGCTTTTCTAGAATTTTATTAACTGCTCTGTTTGGCACTGATCTCACTCTGACTTTCATTATTCTTAGCTGTGTGCAGGGCCTCCTTCCTCTAAGTGTTATGAGCTCTTTTAGGGTAGCAAAAGTTCATTAAAGTTTATATCATTCACATATTACACCATGACCTTTCACAGCATACAGTTAAATCATTGAATATAATATATGCAATTCACATCATTACATTTAATTATATAATTTTATGAATTATATATTTAATTTATGTATGAATTAGTTATTGTATACAGTATGAATATAATATTTAATTTACATATAATTAATTATATATGTGTGTATACACATACACACACACAAAACTTTCAACTTTGCATCATTCTATGGGCAGAGGCTGTGAGAAAGCTGCACAAGATCTGGTTTCATTAGGTTACAGTTAAGTGACCAGTTGTGAGAATAGTTCCTTCAAAGTTCTGTGAAGAGTTTTTAACTGAATGCATGGGTAAGTGGCATCGAGACTTAAAAAGATGAGGCAGGACCGTTACCATCATGGAAAACTGCTATCTACATTGCAGTGACAGCCAAGCACCATGTTTGAAGGAGACAAAGGCATGGAAGTCAGGTTACACTGCCAATCTTTGGGGCTGGGTTGGGACAGACTCCAGGTGAACCCAGATTGGGTTTATGTAAATCACATGTGGGAAGGAAGAAGGACAGATGGGAAAGACACTAGGGGTTTCTAACCATATTGCAAACACTTTGAAATTAGAGACATCATTGATCTTTCTGTGTACTTCTTTATAACCCCTACAGAATTTATTTTCACGTGATATATACCTAATTTGTATTTTATACTCCAAAATGCTATATAACCAGTTGCCAAAGCTCAGTGACATACAACGTGCAGTCCTTATTCTCACGCTCACTCATCTGTGCATCCACTGTGTAACTGTGCTTCCTGAGTTACATTCTGGGGCCGTGGCTGGAGAGGTCATGACCTGCTGGGGCATGTTCCCAGGGTCATGTCAAGGAAGCTATGGAAGGGCAGGTGGAAACATGCATGCCTTTTGAGGTCTATACTGAAACTGAACCATCGTCATTTCTGCACACATTCTGTGGAGCTACACAAGTAGCAAGGCCAAGCCTCACATCAAGTGAGGCAGTGGGTTTACTCCACCCATAAACCCACTGCCACATATATTTGCTCATCAGTGCAGCAAATTTCTTTTACTCCTACAACTTCAAACATTGTATGAATAAAAGAAATGAGAACTAAAACTCTTCTTGTTGGCATACTGAGTTTGCCAGAATCTAAGGCTATGAGAATACATTACATCTAAACTTAGAAAAATGTAAGGGAAAGCAATAACCACAATGACAACAACAGCTCAACAGTGCACTGTCTGTATACATCTATGAAACTTTCTAGCTCCATTCTGACATTGTCTGGAATTCTGCTTGGACTGTTCATAGCAACGGGAAGAGGCCAGATTATCTTGGCCGTAGCTGTAGTTATCAACAGGAAGCTGTTGTGTTTACTGTTTTCCAGTTGTCAAGACTTTAACTGAAACAATTGCAAGATTACAGAGAGATCTTCAATTTGAATTACGTTCAACAGCTCCCAATGATTAAGCCATACAATTGTGCAACTAAGCTGTTTGAATTCTCTTCAATTTCTTACATTATAAAAATCATCATTTGAACTAAGCATGTACAAATTAGATTTGTGTTTAGGTCTTCTGTAAAACATATGTATTTTCTCTATCTTTGAACCATTTCTCTGCATATAATACATACGTATTCTACTTGAAACTTTAGGGTCAGGATAGTGTGGTTATCCACTCATTAGCAAAATCCCTAGACTTCATCTGCTGGAATTATTTAAATTCAAGTATAATACTTTTCTGAGACAGCTCATAAAGGAGTCTATATGGGCTGAAATCTCTGATTTAACAAATGAGGATGCAATATTGTTTCCCACTTTTACTTCCTCTCCCTCCTCATCCTTATTCTCTCTCTTTCTTTCTCTCACACATACATTCCCTCCCCAAACTTACATTCTCTTTACAAGACATACTAGAGTATGCAATTTTATTTTTTATTTCTGTCTTTTTGTGGCTCAGCCGAGATAATTCTTTTCCAAGTTTATGATGCATTATCCTGTTTAGGATAATTAGAAAAATAGAAACCTGCGGCTGGCAATGTAAATTGGAGGTAAAACACACCTAGAAATTTCTGCAGTGGAGAAACAGTGAAGGTATTTGGACTTTACATCTGCACTGATTAAGAGGGGAAGAGGCTCACTGTGTTGAAATTCACTGGCAAGGAGTTTTATAGGCAGACCTAAGACAACATAGCCTTATGCAGTCTGCTCTGCCAAATGGGTTAAATAGTAGTTTTGCAAACTTTTTTCTTTTAATTTGTTTGTCAAATACTCTACTTTAAAATTGGGGAAGAATTTAGGTCCATAAAAATACTTTGAGTGGAAACTCAGAAAGACACAGAACATTTGAAAAGAAGGCAGCTACAGGGCTTAAACTGTGCCTCTCAGTTTGCATGTTGTCTGCAACAAAGCAAAACACACTCATGGTTATCCCTTTGAAACTTGGGGTAGGGAGGTCCTGAGAAGGTTCCAGCACTCAGTGCTGACATTGCATTGTGCTATAGTATTATTATTGTGTGGCAGTGTGTAGGATCACCTTCTGTGATCACTTACTGTGTACACTCTAAACAAATACTTTCTTAGGAGGATTTATATATATACATATATATTAAACATATACACACACAGACACACACAGACACACACATATATATGTAATTTGAGTTTTCCCATACCTTGTTTATATGCATGAGGTCATATGACAATAATATTTGCATAGAAGCAATGTAAACTCATGCAATTCCTCAGTCGTATTTTTTATATCCTGCTTACAGAGGACCTTGCCAGCTCTCTAAGAGCTTTGTGGCTGCTACTGGGAGTTCCTAGAGGAGTCTCCCATCAGATCCCAGTCCTCTTGCTTTCTTAATCTTGGCTCTTTTGTGGAAGTCCTTGCATTGCATGGCTGCTGGGGCTGTGTATGAAAACTCTGGCTTCCTAGCCAAGGAGCTGGCCTCCCAAATCCCCAGAGCCCCAGGCCCCGGAAGCACAGTGCATAACGCAGACCTCTACCGTGGAGAGATATCTATGTCACATGCAGGCAGCTGGGGGTAGACAGAATTTTTCCCCATTTGCTTCTTGTCAAAGCGAAGTGCCTTCCTGGTTTTCAAAGCAAAATTGTGAAACCTCCTTAAGCCCTGCTCACCAGATTTCATGGAGTTCTTTGTTTATCAGAAGCATCAGAATAGGTTTATATTTGGATTAATAACCCCATTTGGTGGAAGAAATAGAGATTTCAGAGGTTTAAAATATTGATCTATTAAGAGATACTAAGTGTCTGCTTAGCTTTTGAATAACATTTCTGTATTGGGGGAAAATGTGTTGTGAGTCCTGCCTCCACAGCAAAGAAGTCAGAATTTAAATCCCCAATCTCCTTTCTAGGTGGGACTCAAGCGTGCAGCTTGTGCTTTACCCATCAGCCCCTCCTGTGAGATGCTCTGATGGGAAGATAGCCCCAGGAAGCAGGCTCTATGTGAACCTTCTTTTTTGCAGACACAGGGGCTGCAGAAACTCATCTTTGAGGAGACAGGGGTTGCAGCTCAAGATACTTACAGGGAGGTCGTGGTGGCACAGACAGCACGTCGACTGAATCGGTCTCTAAGCGTTTGGCATTCAGGGGCAGCCAGCTGGGCAGGGTTTTATATTTATGATTCTGTGGCAGTCCAGCATCTTCATAATAAATACATTTTGGCTTGGAACAGGCAGAGTGAATTCTTAGCTTCTATTCAAGAACCTGATCAATTAAGTTCTCTTTTATCTGTTTTATGCTACCCATTTTTTTCCTGTTAAACCTTCCTATCAGAACATTTGCAACATTTTGCAAAGTGCAGTTTAAAAACCTAGCCATAGATTCTAAAAAATTGCCCTGATTTGTTCTTTATGTTGTTCATTTACTTTGTCTGCAATGAGCTTTTCCAGATGGCCACAGGTGACTTATCCGTGGCCTGAGTTTTGTTCAGGATATCTTTTCATCAAAGTCTTTCCTGATTGGTATGGTTTAAAATTGCAACACACCCTTCTTCACAGCACGCTTGCTCTCCTTAGCCTGTTTTATATTTTCCATATATGACAGGGTTTGGCTGTGTCCCCACCCAAATCTCATCCTGAATTGTAGCTCCCATGATTCCCATGTGTTGTGTGGGAGGTGCCAGGTGGGAGATAATTGAATCATGGGGGCAATTTGCCTCATGCTGTTCTCATTGTAGTGAATAAGTCTTACAAGATCTGATGATTTTATAAGGGGTTTCCCCTTTCACTTGGCACTCAATTCTCTCTTGTCCATGTAAGACATGTCTTTTGCCTTCCACCATGACTGTGAGGCCTCCCTAGTCAGATGGAATTGCGAGTCCATTAATCCTCTTTTTCTTTATAAATTACCCAGTCTTAGGTGTGTTTTTATCAGAAGCATGAAAATGGACTAATACAACATACCTCTTATCCCTTTCTAAATACTAAATTATTTAAATATTATTATTGTCATTTCCTCCTAATTACCATGTAACGACCAGGAGGACATGTTTTGTCTGTTTCTTTATTTTGGTATGTTTTCTTAAGTGATTTATTCCAAGTGCCTAGAACCGTGTCTGAAATAGTATGAATCCTTAGTAAATGTTTGTTGAATGAATGCATATTTTGTAAATAAAATATTTATAATCATGCTTTGTTCCTTCACTTTTGAAAGAACCTCCTGTCAGGAAAGAAAAAGTTCAATTTCTGCAATGGCCAAAATTTGCAGCCTAGGTTGTGTTTTTTCTTCCTGACTACACGGTTAGCGTCAAGACTTGAGGCGAGTCAGACCCGTTTGATCCTCAGTATCTTCATTTGCTGTAATCTCTCCAGTACTCCACAGGGACCAAGACACAAAGATGGGACATCTAAAGGGAAAATTTAGCAATAATCCTCCAGTTTTCATATATACATATATAATTTTTTGTTCTCTCTTTCTTCTTGTTTGTTGAGAGTCAATTGGTTAAAACATATTTCAACCTTTAAACTTCTCAACCTTTAAGCCAGACATTAGGAAGGAGGCACTAAGAGGCCAAAGTGGTGCAAGATGTTGATGGATTGAAAACAGAATTAAGAGTTGGGCTGCTAATGGAACTTCTCGGGGGTGAAAACACCAAATAAGAATTGGTAAATCTACTAGAAGCAACACATCCACCAGAAGCTGGACACAAATTGGCTGTTCAGAGCTTATACCATTAGTAACGATGCAATTAATGTGCTTATAGCATTTCTGGTAGTTCATAAACAAAGTAACTCTTGCTCATTGGATTTGACTGTGTAGTCTGGATTCTAGAGTCTGAGAGTAGAGGCCTGGGCTGCTGGAAGGAAGGAGAGTTTGAGAGATTTCTTTCCATTCTTGGGCTCAAGGACAACACTGACAAATGTATTCAAATACAAAATGCTTCACCCTCATGCTGGCCGGACTCACGCTGTGATGACCCACCTAAGCTTACTCCAGCCCTGAATGTGCTCCATGCTCCAAATAAGCCTGCCAGTCCTCTAGGCCAGGTATGCTTGGCTCACCCGAGAAGGGATTTAGGAAGAAAGCAATTCATATGTGTATTTGACAGTGATATACAGTTATTTGAAACTAAAGAAAATGAATTCACATTGTTTATCACTATTCTTTAAAAGAACACACTGGTTAACAGACATCTCTAATTGAAACTCTAGCTTTAAAGATGACATACGAATTGAACTTACTGTAGGCAGAGTGTGGAGTGCCATGTTGGGATGACTGTAGTCCTCCAGGCCCTCTGCTTCATGAATCAGAACCCCTAAAATGCCGCTGCTTTTCAAAGTATCTTCTGTATGTTTTTCTTATGGCCTTCAGGTTATTGAAAGCTTTAGGTTGCCTGGTCTATTCCGACTTACCTCAGTGGCTCTCATGGGGATGATAGCCTGGAGGCAAGTAAGAGAAAGTTGTTGCTCTTTGTATATAGAGATTAATTGTGATTTTTATGTTTGTACATAAGAATACGCATGTAAACTGGAATCTTGATTAGGCAAAATTTCAACCTTGTAACATCCTCAGACAATTGCTTTTATTCACTGTAAAATTGCAAATGATATAAAGTGGCCCTTAATAAATATTTCTTTCATTTTTTAAATAAGCACATGTTAAGCACCTGTTGTATATCAATCACAAATAACACAATTACCAAGGGAGCCCAGGCCTCACATCCTTTAGCCTAATGATGTATAACACCTTCATCTGCCTATCTTGTTTTGGATGCAGTATCACTTTAAGAATGATAATTCTAAGCTACTGAAATATTCTCAATCATAAAAAATCCAAAAGATTTCACTAAACTACATTTTGTAAAGAAAAAAATTAACAAGGAAAAGACTCAAAAATGGTTTCCAGTTAGCTATAAAGGCTGGAAATCACAGGTTGCATACCACCTTTATGTGGGTTAAATATAACCTTCACAAGGGTTTGTTTTGTCCACATATTATCAGCTTTAACAGTGCTTTTATTTTTTTTTCCCCAAATCTTTGAGCTTGGAACTTATGACTTCTTTTTAAAAGACAAAATCAGAAGACATGGCAACTGTAGGGCTACTATTATCATGAGAGAAATCAATGGGAGACCATCAGAACCAGCCCTCTTACACAGCCAACCTCTTCTTCACCTGAGTCTCTAACTTCCTCATTGTCTACCCAGAACTGAGGACAGAGGTCAGGCTAATCTTGGCCCTAGTGCTCCATTTTCTCTTTGGTAGTTTTAAAAGAAAGTTATTATTTTTTAAAATTCGTATATTAAAATATTTTGGTCTAAATTCTGACCCAACTTACTCAATCGTGCCTGACCTGGTAAGAATTTAAGTTTATGACACTGCCTCTCAACATTGCCATTCATCAATATTTGACTATACAAACATTTTGATGAAAATGTCGTTTATATGTGTACATATATGGGTGCATATAGGTGTAAAAATACAAATTTAAATATATAGAAAGAGTGAGAAAGAGGGACAAAGAGGGAAAAAGAAGGAACAAAAAATGAGATGACGAAACAAAGAAAGCAAGCAAAAGGAAGGGGGGAAGTGAGGGAGGGAAGAAGACAGGAAGGGAAGGAGATTATCTATATACATCTATCCTCCAAGATATTTTCAGCTCAGTTTCTGTGCCATCCCCTGTGTTACTTCAGACTTGCCCTACCCTGACTGGTGGAATATCTTGTCTTCCAGATGGAACACCATTTACCTGGTGGATTGGGCGGTCCAATGAAAGGCACCCTTACTGGGGAGGTTCTCCTCCTGGGGTCCAGCAGTGTGAGTGTGGCCTAGACGAGAGCTGCCTGGACATTCAGCACTTTTGCAATTGCGACGCTGACAAGGATGAATGGTAATGAGAATCTCCATCTTTCTGCAATTATAGAGAAAGCACATTAATTGATGCATAAATTTCCCCAAGACAGAAGGACGTGGATGAGAAATTCAATACAAACTGGAGCTCCCCTGTTAGTGACTTTTGTTTTTTAACTTTAAAAATGGTAAATTCTAGTGTTTTCAGTATGATAACTTATGTTTGGCACATATAAGCATGTGGTCATACCATCAGCTTCTTCTTTTTTTTTTTTTTTTTTTGAGATTGAGTCTCGCTCTGTCACCAGGCTGGAGCGCAGTGTTGTGATCTCGGCTCAGTGCAACCACTGCCTCCCAGGTTCAAGAGATTTTCCTGCCTCAGCCTCCTGAGTAGCTGGGAGTACAAGCACGTGTCACCACTCCTAGCTTTTTTTTTTTTTTTTTTTTTTGTATTTTTAGTTGAGACAGAGTTTCACCATGTTGGCCAGGATGGTCTCGATCTCTTGACCTCGTGATCCACCTGCCTTGGCTTCCCAAAGTGCTGGGATTACAGGCATGAGCCACCACACTTGGCCCCCATCAGCTTCTTATATTCAGAACTTCCCATTTCAAACAAGGAATGGCATGCAATATTGAGCTTTGCGATTGAGTCAGGGTATTTATGATATGTGGACTGTATGTTTTTGGGGGAGGGAGTGAGAGAGATAGGGATGTGGGGTTATATAGGCTGTTTCTTCATGCTCCCATTGATGTTTCAGTCACCAGCCTTCCCTTTTGCTACCAATAAACACATAGCAAAGGAAACGTATATTTATTGAGCATCTATTACATTTCCTATAATTATCTTACTTTTGCTTCTTAATGTTGAGTAGTATCTATTGCAAAGATGTTAAATAATTTTCCCAGTGTCAAACATGTCTGTCAAGTGATAGATACAGAATTGGAAATCAGCTATTTCTGCAGCCAGAGTTTCTTAGTCTCCTACACCAACTTACTTCTGTAAAATGAATTTAGTTTGAAGCTTCCATGCCCATTACATTTACTCTTCTTTTATCCTCCAGGTGAACTGCTAGTTTTTTACTGTATTGATTATGAAAATATGTACAGATCATTTCTAAATATACTTTTGTTTTGACTGAATTTAAAGCATTCTTTGGTTTTGGCTTAGCAATTTTGCTTACTTCATCAAATGCTACTTAATTTTAATTAAAAATTCTTATGTTAAGCTAGTCTCAATCCCCAAATTTCCCTTTAGTGTTTTTACTCACTCCTCAAACTGTTAACAGCTAGGACTATTTCACATAAAATATAAGGTTAAGTCAAAATCTCAGTTCAGCAAGGAAAGGACCAGGCATTTGTCCTTACTGGGTCCCAGGAGATGTGAATTATCACTTCAGAACACCCTAGGGCTGCTTGGGCACCAGGGCAGGTTACCCGAGTGCCTTCTCCTAAACTCAAGCTGGCCGAAGTTATATGGTAATGAATTTTTCCTCTTCATGTGGGTAAAATCAGATATAGTTAACCACAGGTAGAATGGACTTCTGCATTCTGTGAGCCCCCACTTTATCCTGCAGCGAATTCTATCTCATTATCGCGGATGCCTACAAACCAGATTTGTATCCTGGGTGGAGGCCATGTCTCTTTAAAGATTATACCTCTCAAGACCTACAGAAGACATTCAGTGGTAATTAGTTGAACAGATTAATTTAGACAATCTTTAAAGAAGAGAATTATCACAAGATGGCACCTATGAGCTTGGGAGGCATGTTGAAGTGTTAGATGGTTGTGCTGCCGTAAAACATATTCAAACATCTGCTCCCAATCGCTTGGATTCACTCATTCCTTTGATTTATAAATTTACTCTCACAGTGCATACTAGACACTATGTGTGTAATCAAATAAACAGATATAGGAGCTAGAATAGGTAGAAGTGCTTCCTCCTAGTTACTCTTGACTGGGACCCCTCCCCTCCTCTCCCTCCTCCTTCCTTCTCTCCCTCCTTCCCTCCCTCTTTCCCTCCCTTCTTCCTTCCTTCTTTCCTCCCTTCCTTTCTTCCTTCCTTCCTTCCTCTCTCTCTCTTTCTCTCTCTCTCTTTCTTTCTTTCTTCTTTCTTTCTTTCTTTCATTCTTTCTTTCTTTCATTCTTTCTTTCTTTCTCTTTCTTTCTTTCTTTTCTTTCTTTTCTTTCTTTGACAGAGTCTTGCTCTGTTGCCCAGGCTGGAGTACAATGATGCAATCTCTGCTCACTGCAACCTCTGCTTCTCGGGTTCAAGCGATTCTCCTGCCTCAGGCTCCTGAGTAGCCGGTATTACAGGGCACACCACCACGCCTAGCTAAGGTTTAGTACAGACGGGGTTTCTCCATGTTGGTCAGGCTGGTCTCGAGCTCCTGACCTCATGATTCTCCTGCCTCGACCTCCCAAAGTGCTGGGATTACAGGCGTGAGCCAATGCTCCCAGCAGACTCTGAGTCCTTTCTTAGCTGCCTTCTTGATCTTTGCTCACTGTTTCTTTTCCTTTACCCCTTTCTTTATAGGAC
Source organism: Nomascus leucogenys (assembly GCF_006542625.1). NCBI lineage: Eukaryota > Metazoa > Chordata > Mammalia > Primates > Hylobatidae > Nomascus > Nomascus leucogenys. The sequence continues at coordinate 30,449,630 of NC_044400.1, forward strand.
ATTTGCCTACTGAACACTGCCTCAGTGTCTCCTCCTACTTGGGAACAACTGATCCAGGCTTAAATTACTGCACACTGAGGAGCAGGGAAGAGTGTGGCCTTATATCCCTTAATTGGTCTGAAGTGCTCTGTGTCTCCTTTCCTAAAACTTTCCACTGATCTCTTCCATTCTGCTCCCAGCCTCTCCCTCCTTTGACTTGCTCGATGTTTCAGTATCCTCTGAACCCCTCATCTGATAATGTCACTTCATCATCTAGAGTGAGCTCAGAGGGATTCTTCATAATGTCTTCTCTCACCTTGATCACTCTAGAAGTTATTACATATTTCATGACCCTTTCCATTTCCTTTAGAGCCAGGGACAATTTTCCAGCCAGTGCCACTTTCTGTGGCAAGAGACCTCGCTCAGGGCATGAGAATTTATTATTAGATAAGGTCCTGTTCAACAATCAGCCTATCAAACGTCAAGAGAAAAAGACTGAACTTCCCCTCTTAAGGATGCCTGACTCACTCCTGGATGTCCCAGGGTAGCACATTGACCATCTTGGGGCAAAGTCTAGGTGAGAACAGATCAGAAAGTTTCTTCTGTCATTCTCAAGAGGGAGTAGAGACTGAGATTCTGATTCAGCACTTCTGAGTTTCATTCTTTGTCTTAGTGCAAGTCATAGCTTGTGATAAAGGGTTTTTATAAATACTTTATTATAGAAGCATCTATATGTATTACTTTATCAGACATTTACTGATTTATCACTTACTTACTTAGTGCCTACTCTGTGCCAGACAGATAGTCTGCTGTGCAGAGAAAGTCAGGGGCATTACGGTCCCTGCCCTTGAGGAACCCTCAGAACACTGGAAAGAAACTGCTGTTTAGTTATTAGGTGGGTGCAAAAGTAATTGTGGTTTTTGTCATTTAAAAGCAGTGGCAAGGCCAGGCATAGTGGCTCACACCTGTAATCCCAGAACTTTGGGAGGCCGAGGTGGGGGATCACGAGGTCAGGAGCTTGAGACCAATCTGGCCAACATGATGAAACCCCATCTCTACTAAAAATACAAAAATTACCTGGGCGTGGTGGCACGTGCCTCTAGTTTCAGCTACTCAGGAGGCTGAGGCAGGAGAATCACTTGAACCCAGGAGGCAGAGGTTGCAGTGAGCCGAGATCGCGCCACTGCACTCCAGCCTGGCGACAGACTGAGACTCCATCTCAAAAAAAAAAAAAAAAAAAAAAAAAAAAAAAAAAAAAAAAAAAAAAAGTAGTGGCAAAAACTGCCATGAGTTTTGCACCAACCTACTAGAAATACACGGGTTTGAAAAATTTGGCAAGAGAAATAAGCACAGATGTGCCTAAACCTGGGGTAGAAATGAGCTGGGAAATTTAGATTGTGAAGAGGAGCAGCAGTTATGTTTTGAAGGAGCAGAAGCAGCTAGTTAAATAAATAAACAAACTGGTGTACTACGGGTAGGGGGTGGGGGTAGGGGGAACATCTGTGTGCAGCGGGGAAATTTAAAATAATATAAAAATCACCACTCTCTTAAACCACAAATATTGGTGTGGTTGTTGTACAGTCGTCATATGAGAAATGTACAGAAGATAAAGGAAAGGAGGAAGGTCAAATCCAGGTTATGAAGCTCCTTGTACGGAAATAACAGTGAGCTAGCTTTGTCTGTACGAGGATTATGGGCATACGATAAGCATTCACACGTGAGACCAGGCATATCTTTGTGAAAATGCATTTATTATTTATCTATCAAACTCTATTATTTACTGCAGAAAGGAAAAATACAAAAGCTAACACACTTGTGAAATAGTTAATCAAGTTCAACATACATGCAACTTCTTTCTTGACCAACATGTGGTCAAACTGACTTTCCACACATTTCAAATTTTTGTTTTAGACCACCACGCCTCTTTTTATATCAGCGGTGGTCTGTGTGCCTCAGAGAAACTTTGGATATTCTTGCCTTGTAAAATTCCCTCAAGTTTTTGCTCTTGTGAAATTAATCAGAAAACTGACTTGGCCTTGTATAGAACCCAGTGGATAGTAGTTTAATACGTTACAACTCCTAGATAGTATTGTCACTTAAATGTTACCTATCATATCCTGAATTGTTCTTAATATTTTATATACTGTACCTCATATTAACATCTCAATAACTCTTGAGGTTGGTTTTATTATTTCTTTTCCCCAGAAAAAAGAAACTGAGGCTCAGAGATGATAAATGGTTTGGTTAAGGTCGCTTGACTAAGGGGCAGAGTAGGCATTTTAGCTGAATCTAAGGATGCCCTTAATGATTATGTCAAAGGAGCTGCTAATGTTGGGGTTTTGAATAATAGCCAGTCAGTAAGGATGCTAGAGAGAACTCTCCTACAATCTCTCAAATCACATCACTGTAGCATGAATGTTTCTTTTTGCTAAGCCAGGGTGCTTAGGGAAACTGGGGCATCTTATAAGCCTCTGGTGATTGATAATCTTTTGTTTTGTTTTATTATTTTTTTGAGTAAGCTTCTCACTTTGTTGCCCAAGCTGGTCTTGAACTCCTGGGTTCAAGCAATCCTCCCATCTCAGCCTCCCAAAGTGCTGGGACTATAGATGCATTCAACCATGGCCATCTTGTTCTATTTTAATAAGCCGCTGTAACTGAATAACATACATTTCAATAAGACCCAAGTAAATGAAGATAATGAGTGCATGTTGCAGGGCTGAGTGAAAGTGACACAGCTCACAAGATTGAGGTGGGTGGGGAGAGAAAAAAAGTCATTCAGTGAACCTCAAAATCACATTTCCTTCTTAGAGTAAGAGGAAAGCTTTAACTACCCATCGGAATTAGCTGATTTCCTAGAGGTTTCTATACCAGTCAAATCACAAAATCGTAATGAAAAAGTAATAAATGAAGGAACATGTAAAGAATAATAATTTTACTGATTAATGACTGTTTGCAAAGGAACTTCTCTCAACATAATCATTCAATCTCTAGGAATCCTCCCAACTAAATGGTTTCTGAACCAGCTACTTTAGAGTGATGGCTTGTTGAGAGTAAGAAAGGAAACTCTGGTGACAGCTCCGGGTTGCAGACCCTGGAGACAGTACGGGAGAGTGTTGGGCTGTGTGGAAGGTGGAAAAACAGTCATCCAGCAAGAGGGGTCAAAGGCTGGCGGAGCAGCATGCTGGAGAAGGCAGAGAGAATGCACAATGTCCCTCATGATGATGACCCGTGGCCCAAATGAAGAGTCTTCTCATCCAAACAACCAGGTTGCACTAAAGTGAAGCTCTTTTACTTAGCAGTAGAACATTCTTTTATTTATTTTAGAAGAAAGTAGAGAAGTTTTTATTTGATTTTTAGTAACTCTGTTCTTTGCCTCTTGCCCTTAGTGTACCCTTGTATAAAGTGATATGGCAAAAATAGGAAGAGAAAATGACGTAAGGTGTAAATTCCGGTCATCTGATAATCCAAAAAAGAAAATCTTTTATTCTTTTCCATAAAGAATAGAATATTTTTATGGGATGTTATCTTTTTAGCACATGGAATCCTGGAGCTTTAAGCTACAATTTATTCTTTGGTTCTACTTTTCTGTTACAGAGAAATTATTTAATAAATGTTGCTAAATTCATGAATGAACAATGGATGAATGATTTCTGTTAGACAGATTTTTACCAATGTATTTTTAGATAGGTCAGGCCATAGCCATGATAGGATTAGTTGAAATTTACTTCCTTGTTAGCCATTACTCCTATTTCACAATCTCATAATAAATACTTACCAAATTTTAACCTATATGCCTTTTGCTACAGATTGATTTTCTTCTGGCTATCAAAAGTAGTTATTTGTCTTTCTATGCCCGGATTATTTCACTTACCATCATATATTCCAGGTTTATTCATGTTATGGGAAAGGGCAGGGTTTTCTTAATTTGCCAAGCTTGAACAGTAGTTCATTGGTTATATACACATTTTCGTTATTCATTTATTCACTGATGGACACTGAGATTGTTTCCACGTAAGGGGATAGATATGTCAAGTAGCTTGATTTAGCCATTCCACGATTTATACATACATCAACACATCACGTTATACCCTATAAATATATACAATTTTTGTTGTTCAATTAAACGATTAATTTTTTAAAAAGTAATTACAAGTGAACATCCTGTTCCAAAAGTTATCTTTGTATACATTTGCCTTCAAAATAAGCTTTTGTTTTGGTGAATGCATGTCTAATCCAGGCCCCAGGACATTGCCCTTCCCAAGGTCCCTGCATTCCCTTCCCATGAGAGGTAGAATGAGATGATGCTGGATACCTCCTAGTGGTGTCAAATTTTGCTGTTTCCTCACCTTGGTCATTATTTGATCTTTCAGAACTCTTTCAGTTTCCTCAAAACCTTCACCTCTGAGATTCCCAGGCTCCATGCATTAAGGGCACCTTAAACCACATAGTATCTGGAGAAGGGGCCCCAATCCTGAATTCTGAGAGAAATAAAAAGTTCACCTCAGGGCACACTAAAGTTCTGCCCCTTATTTAAAAAAAATAATAAATTAGGCAATCTCTATTGGTTGAATTTTATTATTCATTCATCTGTTTATGAGCTACTCTACTGCTTATTGAGTTTTGAAAGTGCCTGTTCTCTAGGCAGACAGGAATTAGGAAGGGTTTAGGTGGGTTTTTGCTCACTCAGTCCCTGAATTCCCACACGCATCTTGCAAACTAACCAGGGCCAGCCTCTTGTGTTGGAGAGGAGCGTGCTTGGCACATGGTGGGTCATCCACGCATTAACTGCTGAATGAGAGGATGCATGAATGAGGAGATGGCACATTTCCTCTCTCCTCATCCACTCTTCCTGGCCAAATATGCGCTCCACTTGCTAGTTATTTTCTGCTGTTTTAGTCATTGAATATACTCTTAAAGTATACGTTCTGGAGTAACTTGATACTGGCTTGCTTATGATAATGTTCCCGTGACTGGGTTTCAATTTTTTTTATTTTTCTTAAGACAGAGTCTCACTCTGTCACCAAGGCTAGAGTGCAGTGGTGTGATCTTGGCTCACCGCAGCCTCAAACTCCTGACCTCAAGCAATCCTCATGCGTCGAACTCTCAAAGTTATGGGATTACAGGCGTGAACCATTGTGCCCAGCCTACATTTTTTTTTAGCCAGAATGTTTTGTGATGTACTTCAAAGGAAAGAATAAAAAGGCATTGCCCAATTAAGAGATAAAGCAAAAAATATGAAAATAGAAAAAAAGAACTTGTAATAAGAAGTTGAAAATTCAAAACCAAAATATCGCATCATTATTTTGTAGAATTCTAAATGAGGTAAATAGTTGATATTTTGCCTAGCATAGCATTAAAGAGGGTTTTTTTTCTTTCCTTTTATTTAATGATGCCACCATCCTATCTACCTTTTAGGGAAAAATATCTAATATGAACAGCTTATCATCTATGAGTTCTGGAAAACAAAACATAGCTATGAAATACAATTTTTTTATCTTGTGGAAAACAAAACATAGGCTGAGGTTTCTATTACATCAGTTATCTGTCAAGCCTTACAAACATACTATCACTAAATTGTCTGCAAAGTCTCATTATTTGAGCAATTGCAAAATTGTATCGGAAATAAAACTCAAAGTCATTATAGAGATTATGATTTTGCATTTACATGAAATGATCCTCTCCCTGAGGAGGTGGCTTTACCACAGGGATATTCAGAAATTACCAGTCAGAACACAGATACACAGGGAGACATTCCTTACAACTTCTTCTTGATCAGAATTTACTGGAACTCTTAGCCAAGTATGTCTGAAGGGGACAGCTCTGACAGAATGGGAAGCTGGTGATGCTGTTTTCCTGCTCCTTTCATTCTCTCTGTCTTTGTCATTTCTACTCTGCGTGGGGCTGCTTCCGTGGTCCATGGCAATGCTCTCTGTGGACTACAAATAAATCCCAATGTCTGCATTTTTTAAAAGTGTAGTGCCTTCATCATGTAGCAGAAGGAGAAATAATTCCATCTCCTTTGCACATCTGTCTTATAGGTATTTTGTGAAAGTGTCATGAGCTAATTCATGTAATAACACTTAGAATACACCCAATTGTAGCTATTTTTGCTGGTATCATTGTCATTTTCTGGATGTAAAATGTAATGAATCTCTCAGTAATATTTTATTATGTAATGGAAAGAACAAATTGTGGATTTGTCACTTATTAACTAGAAAGCCTAAGTCATTTAGCCTCTCTGAGCTTCTGGTTTCTAATTTATTTTTTAAAGTGGAGGAATATCTATCTCTGGGAAATATTGGCTGAGTTAGCAATAATTTGTGCACCCAGCAGATGTGGCATGGAGTCAGAGCTCAAACATTTATCAACCATCTTTTTATTATTATTTTCTCCATTTTCATCCGAGCTTAAATAAACTATAAAAGGCAACACTGATTTATAGAAGTTAAACTGATGTCTAAGAAAAGTCTGTATGCATGTATTGCAAATCAAAACCACAATGAGATACCATCTTATACCAGTCAGAATGGCTATTAAAAAGCCATGAAAACAACAGATTAGCTAGAGAGGTTGTGGAGAAATAGGAACATGCTTACACTGTTGGCGGGAGTGTAAATGAGTTCAATCATTTTTGAAGACAGTGTGGCGATTCCTCAAAGACTTAGACAGAACTATCATTTGACTGAGCAATTCCATTACTGGGCATATACCCAAAGGAATAGAAACCATTCTATGATAAAGATATATGCACATGTCTGTTCATTTCAGCACTATTCTCAATAGCAAAGGCATGAAATCCACCTAAGTGCCCATCAATGATAGAGTGGATAAAGAAAATGTGGTACATATATACCATGAAATACTATGCAGTCATAAAAATGAATGAGATAATGTGCTTTGCAGGGACATGGATGGAGCTGAAAGCCATTATTCTCAGTAAATTAACACAGGAGGAGGAAACCAAATACTGCATCTTCTCACTTATAAGTGGGAGCCGACTGATGAGAACACATGAACACATCGGGGTGGGGAACGACGCACACTGGGGCCTGTAGGACGGCTGGGTGTGGGAGGAGGGAGAGCATCAGGAAGAATAGCTACTGGATGCTGGGCTCAATAACTAAGTGATGGGATGATCTGTGCAGCAAACCACCATGGCACATGTTTACCTGTATAATAAACTTGCACATCCTGCACATGTACCCCTGAAATTAAAAGTTGGAAATAAAAAGAAAAGAAACTAACGGGAAAAGAAAGAAAAGTATATATGCATGTATGCAGTGAACAAAAACATAGCAGAAGTAATAGCATGCCAGCACAAAGTTCATTCAACCACCAAACTTCTAGTGGAGTAAGGAAATAGCACTGAGGTTCCTTCTCTCCAAAATAAGGTTGCTCTCTGAAAGTTTATTCGTAAAATTCACCAGGTAACTGATGGATCTGCCCTGTGTGTAAATAAACCAAGAGATTCCTTGTGAATGTATAACAGAAGAGCTCATGGACTCCTAGAAATCCTATCAAGGTGATCCATGTGTAATCTCAGGGAATGTTGGGCTAGAAAATGATTGCAAATTAGTAAACTGAAACCTAGTCAATTGAGCTGTGTCTTGTGTGGAGAAAGCCTGTGTGCACAGAATGGGGATGGTCACCCTGAGACCTACGGAGGACAGTGTGAGGGCTCAGAGCCTGGCGCTGTGATTCCAGCACAGTCCAGAGGAGGCATAGACTAATGTGAGAAACACCAGCTTCCACTCTTGAGAGAGCTGCTGTCGGCAGGTGGGAGACCCGTGTTGGAGCACAGGAGACATTGGTGGTTATAGGCAAATGCTTTGGCATCTAAATCTGTGTCCAAATCCTGGCCTTTCCATTTGCAAATGATAAACCTTGAGAAGTTTTGTCACCTTCCTGAATCTCAGTTATTGCTCCTGTACAATGCAGGAAATTGTTACAATATTTTCCTAGCATTATTCTCAGGATTAAGTGAGTTCATGAGTGAAACTCTACTTCAATGCTCCCATGGCCAGGGAAAGGATCCACGGGTATGAGTTGCTCATCTGAGTCCCCAAACCCCCAAACCACCAGTATGTTATAAAGCAGCAACCTCAAACTCTAGCAGTGTCTCTAATTTAGGGATCTTATTTTTAAAAAAACAATTTATCTCTGGAGAAGTCAACAGTGATTTAAAATAGAATTTTATTGGCCACTTTATAAATATTTTGGTATTTAGACTTTGCCTGTGAGAGATAGAGACCTCTTAAAAGGTTTTAAGCAATAAAGTACGAATCATGGTACATATTATGTAAACATGTTTCCTGGAATAATAATAAGAATGATAGGAATTAAGAGAGTGGATAGATTAGAAGCAGGGATCCAGTTTATGTCACCAGCCCCAAAGCCTATGCAGGACCATGAGATCTCAAAATAAAACTGAGTCTGGGAGCATGAGGATAAAGCAGTTGAACAGAGAGATATGAAGAAGGTGAAATTGGTGGAAATTGTTAATTAAGAGCAAGGGAGGAAGTAAGAAAGAAATGAGACTCTTATGCTTATGATCTCAGCAACTGGGTGTACAGGACAAGTCATTCACAGAGTTGAGTGACAGACAGGTGGGAAAGCTGACCCCTGAGAAAATGACTAGTGAAGGAGGTTGAACATCTTAGTTTAAGGTACCTGATGATATCCAAGGGAAGGATTTAGTAGATAGTCAAATAAATATATATTCATGGAGGAACATGTGTGTGTGTGTCTGTCTGTGTGTGTGTGTGTGTATAGCAGCAAAGAAGGCAAAAGTAAAATGTAAAATGGTGTAACAAAGTGAAGGACATTAGGGGCCGACATGTTCCATGGAAACTAACAATTTAATAAGAGAAGTCTCAGTGGACTGAAAGGGGAAAAGGCCAATTGTCATAGGTTGAGGAGGAAAAGGGTGCAGAGGAAGATGAGATGAGAGAATGCAGGCAATTATCTGAAGAAAATTTGGCTCTGAGGAGAAAAGAAGGGAAGTAACTAGATTGATAGATAGGGTTGAGGACGACTACAGCATGCAAGCAGAAAAAGCAGGGGAAGTTGAAGTTACAACATAAAGAGAGAGCTTAATTGAAGGAGAAAGTGCCCTGAGAAATCAGGAGAAGATGAGATTCAGGATAAAATACTAGCCATGGACAAGGGGAGCATTGCTCAAGCCAAGAGAAAGCAAATCACAGTGGGTTTGATGGTCTGACTTTGCAGATACCTTTGCTAGATTGCTGATTAATGCCGAGCTTATTCTTTACGAAACATTTACTCATTTTCCAACAGGGAAAACAAGAATTACACACACACACGTCAATATATAAATCAATGTCACAAAATATTTTATGCAAGAAATTAAAATTAGAATAGAGAATGAAAAGAGAATACAGAACATTTGGGAACATTTTTGAGAGGAAACTGGAACTGAGTCTTGAGAAATTTGAAGAGTTGGAGAAGACAAGCAGTTGATGTGTTCCAGAGAAAGAGAGATATATATTTTGGAATCATCAAGATCTAAGTGGTACTGAATCACAAGTATGGTGTATAGTCTAATAGTTTTGACTTTTAATCTACTTGCTTCCTGAATAAGACCAAAGGCAATCTAGAAATGTATACATATATTTCTAGAAATATATATATATATTCATTATATATATATAATGGCACCACTAATTGTTTCTTTATTTATATTGAAGGAATGTTCTACAAATTATGACTCCCAAAATCTTCATCTGTGGTATTTTTTAAATCAATTTTACATCTCTAACGTCTTGAGGGTCATTTTAGTTTCTTAACAGTAAAGTGACATTGAGTAAACCTTGGCTGATTCATATACCAAGACCTGCTTTTGTTTTCTTGTATCGGTTTGTGAAAAGTCCTATGGTTTCAGATTTCTGGAGCATTTATAGAAAAAAATAATTTCTGAACATTTTAAATACATACTTAATTTGCCTTCACCCCTTGTTTCTTATGTTAGGAAATAAAAACAAGATTGCAGATGTGGTCCAGTCCCCCCCACCCATCCCTGTGTGGAGCACAGAGAGATGGATATTATCCTGGGGTAGACTGTATATTTGACCACTCAATGCCTGCATTTGCTTTGGTTGGAAGCCAAATGACCTTTAAGCTCATTTAAAGCTTCTTGTTACCTAAACTCCTTGGTCTTTTTTTTTTTTTTAATCTGGAAGCCTTGAGAAAGCGAAAGAGAAATAATTGCTCCTTAAACAAAGCTAAGATAGAAGAATTATTAGCAAGCATCGGTGCAGCACTGCAGACTTGAAGAGTTGCTTGCAGGCATCTTACTGGCTATTCCTCCTTTGCAGCCATAAGAAAAGAGAAACATCATGTACCCCACTCAGGAGAAGGGGGTGTGGGGTCTCTTGAAGTTGATCCACTCAGATTCACATATGGGCTTCAAAGGGAACTGAGTTCTTGAATTCTTCCTATAATTTTCTGTTTGTCTACCATATATATATAACATTTTATTTGCTGCTTCTGAGTGACTGAAAGAGGAAAGGACACAAAAGAGGGAAAAAAACCCACTGTATTTTTTAATAGTTAAGTCACCCAAATTATATACTAAAATAAGCTTACCAAGCAGCAGTTAACCAAAATTGGTTGATGAAAATGAATGGCAGTCTGTGACATTTCATCAAACCTGAATGATACCCCGCCCCCACCACTCTGCCACTCTAAATTCAGTGAAATACCAAGATTCAGATATTTAAACTTAAAGAAGACCACATTGACTAATTCTGTACCATACCCTTGCTCTTGAGAATATTTAATTTTTTTTCTTGCCACATGTGTTTTATTATTTTTAGGTCATACTAAAGTGTTTTTTAAGGATCAGATGCCTATTCCATGAGCTCTTGTAGGCTCCATAAATGAGAGTGTCTGGCTGCTCTGCTCATGCATTCCGGTTGTGGGGTGCCGTTTCTTGTTCTCCTTTTACGCATTCTTTGTCATGTTTTTATTTCAAACGTCAATGAGAATTTCCATAACTATGTATTGAGTCTCTACTATGTACAAGTTGGTGTGTTCATTGTCTTGTATACATTATTCCCTTTGATTAACACAACAATATCAAATTATTGTTATTATTATAACCATTTAAAACATAAGAAAGCTGATCCCCAGAGTGACCTCACTGATGTTATACAACTAGGGTGGTGAGGTACATGGATTCAACTCATGTCATCTGATCCCAGTGACAGGCTTTCTTACTACATACACCACAGTCATCTCTCAACTGTACTTAGGAAGGGCCTTGTGCATTGTTCCAAAGGAAGTGAAAGTTTGCAGAGTCCTTACCCTTGGCATGAAAAAAGCAAATCTACAGCTGTAGACTCCTTGCCTATCAATAGGTACCACCATCATTTGCATCATTTTATTGTGACTAAAACCCACCATGACAATCACCACTACCATCACCACCAATTGTCCTATCCATTGTTTTGAAATGTTGGAATCATACCTGTCACTCACAAATTTAATTAAATCTGATCATATTCCTAATATGACCTTAAAAGCAGGAATAAATATGCAAATTCTCCTTGATGGCTCCATTGCCTATAGGCTCAACACAGCCTTCATATGCAGTTTATTGGTCCAGTCAGTGTGGGTTCCCACTATAATTTTTTAAAGAAATTTAAAATTCATTGCCAATATTCAAAAACTGAACATTTTTACATTAAGATTGTAGCCTGGCTCTTTGGTCTCATATTACAGAATAGCATAATTTCCTGTTGCTAATGAGTACTACAGGCCTGTTTTAGTTGGGACAGCTACTTTATACTTATCTCTCTTTCCCCCTGACAAGAGATTGTGTGTCAATTTCCATTTATTACTAACACAAAGCTGGATTCACATACTTTTTGACTTGCTTGGCCCCTGTAGGCATTTAAATTTATATCTGTTTCTGTTGCATTAAACAGCTTTAGAGAGCAATTTACTTAAAGTTTTCAGGTAAAAAGTATTCTTAGTAATGTGTCTTGCATCATCAAACTAAATATGATTTCTTTCCTCTGTTATTTGGAAGAGAATTTTATTCTTAGAGTGTTATTTTTAGATCCAAACACTTTGACACAAAAACATCAAATTTTTGTAGAAAAGATGCCAGAGTGTATAGGAAAGGCAGTCGTTGGCATTGATGGGCAGACTTTAGAAACTACCATTTTCACCTTGAAAATGGAAATGGAGAGACATACAATTCTATAGCAGTACAGAATTTCTTCAGGAGAGGATTTGGGTTTGGTCTACATTCCACTTTGGCTGTTTGGAATTTGCTTTGAAATCTCTGCCTGAAAAGATACTGGAATGTGGAGACTGAAATTCATCCCTGTGTCTATGCAACATTCATAGATGTACTTTCAAGCTGAGCCAAAGCCTTATTCTATATCCTTTGAATGGCCTCTAAGTACAGGTATTTGAATTGTAGATATTGTATATTTCTTTACATTTTCCATTTGATCTGTAGGAATATCTGTAGGAATATATATACAGGTGAATATTTGACTTATTCATAATCAAGATGAATTAATATGTTTTTCTCCATTTTCATGAGTTGGATAATAAATCTGAGAATTTAATTTTCTACATGTGCTGTGTAATATAAGCTCTCCAATACAAAATCATAGATGGATGCATAAAAAGATAAATTGACTTGCCTGGGGCCACAGAGTAGTACAGGAACAAAGATTAGAACTAAAATAAGTGTCACTGCCACCATTTTTGAGCATTTGCTATAGATCAGGCACCATGCTAAGTGACTACATAATCTCTTTTAAACCCATCAGTCACTGTGATGTAGATGTTATCTCCATTTTAAAATTGAGCACACTGAAGATCTCAGAAATGAAATTATTTGCCCCAGTCTAACACAGCTAGGACCTGGGGACAGAGATTCCAGAACACATCTGTATACTTCTAAAACTATGTCCTTAAAGACCTGGGGTAGATACTGGGGATACCAAGAATGTGACATTGTCCCTATCTCTTCTGTGGTGTGAGGTGTGAGTTTAGGCCCCCTATCTAATATCTCTGAGCCTCAGTTTCCTCATTTGTAAATGGGCATAATGACACCTATGGCATAGGATTTTTTTGGGGGTAAAATTCCTATCCCCTAGTGTATTTCTGCCTCAAAACCATTGTATATTCAATGCTAGTTTCCTACATCCAATTTTTCCTTCTCAGCCAAATGATGTGGCCCTTACCATGAGTCCAAAAACACCACCTTAAACAAAAGGGGAAAATATCCAATGGCTTATCCTATTCTTTCTAAACTCTATCCAAAGGTGATTAGTCAATATTTTATTTGAATGGTTAACAAAAACAAAGCCAGAGCCACTAACTACTGAGATCTTTAAGAACAAAATGAAAAGCAATGAAGCAGTAAGTATAAAGCACTTCGAGTTAAAAGGTGGTTGAAAAAAATCTAAAGTTGATTAAAACCTGTTGGCAGGTGGCTGAAACAAGTCCTTGGAGTGATTTTTGAGTGGAATTTGTGATGGCTGTTTCAAGTTAGTTGCTGAGATGGCCGATCTCTTTATGGGAATGAGAGGTGAGGTTTAATGCCACATTAGCACACACTGAGCTGGTGGGCTGCTCTTAGCCACCAAAAGCAGCATCTTTGTAAACTATCCATTTCTACAAGCACATGTGGGGAAGATGTAAAATTCACTTGTTTTTGGAAGCCAGCCATGGGTTTTGTAATTAATATTCCTTCCCTTCACACACACACAGGCAATGAAAGGCCTTCTGTTTTCCCCCTCTCTGCCCCTACCCCGCAGCAACTGCCCAAATCACTTCTGAAAACAGGGGACATGGAAAAGAGTCCCTAGATTATCCATATTTTGTCCTCTTTTTTCTTAAATTTATGTTTTGCAGGGCAAATGATACTGGCTTTCTTTCCTTCAAAGACCACTTGCCTGTCACTCAGATAGTTATCACTGATACGGACAGATCAAACTCAGAAGCCGCTTGGAGAATTGGTCCCTTGCGTTGCTATGGTGACCGTGAGTACTAAATCGAAAGAAGCTTTCTCTCTGCATTACATGAGCACAGGATGTTTTTACTCCCTTATCCCTTTTCCCTGCAGTGTGCCCTAGTCTTGAAAATTATCCACATGCCCAGTGCTTTCCCATACCCCATTGAAAACGACAAACCACGTTGAAGGATTTTCTCATTTGCAGGACGCTTGTGGAACGCCGTCTCATTTTATACAGAAGCCTCTTACCTCCACTTTCCTACCTTCCATGCGGAATTCAGTGCCGATATTTCCTTCTTTTTTAAAACCACAGCATTATCCGGAGTTTTCCTAGAAAATCTTGGCATTAAAGACTTCATTCGACTCGAAATAAGCTGTAAGTGCCCTCAATTATGAATTTAATGTAACTGATCAACAAACAAGTTTTAGTCTTGTTTTTGCCACCAATCACTAGTGGGCATTTGTACCAGCAAATTAATCTCACTGGACATCTGTAAAATTAGCAGTGATAATGTCTAGTTCCTTCTGATGCTTTATGATTTATTATGACTTGTCAGTATTTAATCAGTCATTCTCTCATCAAAACATGGGCATTCCGAAAATTGCCACAGACACCTATTACAGTTTCCAAAGGTATTTCTTACCTGTGACTTTAATCTTCCACACTACAGGATTTTATTCATGACACTTTCCGTGCAAAGCTGAAAAGAGGATTATTATGCATTCTATTCATATTTGGGGTCTACTTTTTTGCTTTACCTTTGTTCCAAAAGAAATTTCCTGACTTATTTCCCACACTAGGAGCGTGTGACTATCCAATCAGAATTCCCATGGTTTCTCTACCACTTCCCCATGGACAGTGGCTTATCTAATAAACTTGATGCCAGGATGTGGATCATCACCTTTTAGCACTGCATACTCTACATATAAACTATATTCAGTAATAATCATGATATGCGATGAAAAATAATGGGAATACAGATGGTGACATTTCCTATAATGAAACATTTTGTATATAATCATACTAATGAAACAATATTCCAATACCAATAAAATACAATTTAAAAAAATTACATCAAGTGGTATTTTTAATAAAAAGGGAAAAAGCATACCTATATATTGCTCTGTTGCGATCATAGTAACATTAAAATTTGTGTTTCTGAGTCTCTACTTCTCGAAATTTTACAGTGACTTCATAAAATTTAAGTTTTTTCATATGTTCATGTTCAAAAGAGAGTGTACTCATGTCCATTTATCTTATATTGAGAAAGTAATACTTTCTATTAATTTTAGTTTGTTTCATATGAAGAAAGAGCTATACAAATAGATAAGGTTTTAAACTTCCTAATATATTTGTTAAAAATTCTTAAAAATTTCATTTTATACTGAATTCTGTAAATTCTAGTACTGTCAATGTTTGTACTTCAGGATTGATTCTAGAAACTTCTACATGTCTCTGCAAGCAAAAAAATTCTACTACAGTAATTTCAACAGAAAATTCATGATAAATTTCTATTTTATTAGGTAAAAAGTTACCATATTCCTAAGAATTTGAAATTGCTTGGGTTCTCGTAGGATGCAAATTTTGTCTCAAACCTCTGTGGTTCCATACATTCATGTATTCAACATTAGATTTGAGTCAAACAAAGCTAGCACAGTAATTGCACGATGAAAAATGAGAACTTGAGTTCTTATTCTTAAAAATAAACAAATAGATTTGGGTCTGTATTTTTAGGAGACAATGGTAAATCTAGAGTTCTCTGTATTAGCTTTCCCTCAGAATATAATATGTATGAAGTGGAAAGAGATAAAACATACTAATTTGAAGTTTATACACATATTGTTAAAAACAGTAGCATCATATAAACAAAATATATTTGTTTATTTTTAAGAGTAAGAACTTAAGTCCAGGTGCAGTGACTCACACCTGTAATCCTAGAACTTTGGGAGGCCTAGGCAGGAGGATTGCTTGAGGTCAGGAGTTCGAGACCAGCATGCCCAACATGGTGAAATCCCGTCTCCACTAAAAATACAAAAATTATCCACGTGTGGTGGCAGGTGCCTGTAATCCCAGCTGCTCAGTAGGCTGAGGTAGGAGAATCGCTTGAACCCCAGAAGCAGAAGTTGCAGTAAGCCGAGATTGCACTACTGCACCCCAGCCTGGGTGACAAGCACGAAACTTTGTCTCAGAAAAAAAAAAAAAATAGGTACAAAAAATAAATAAATAAATAAATAAAAAACAGTAGCTTCAGCATTTATTGAAACAGACCAACAAACAATTTGTTTAGCAAAGGAATGTTTTATCACTAACATTGCTTAGAATTACTTGTGTATGGTAATAATTTTTAAAAAGATGTATTTTTAGTGACTTTTGCTATTTTTTTGGTTCTCCACACTCAGTGCACTTTTTACTGCTTATAGACAGGGTAGGCTGTACCCACCACCTTGCCCTAGTTATTCCCATGACCATAAAGACTCAGGCTTGTCATTAGCTCCCTATGTATGTGTGTCTAAATGAATGTTTTTCTGTAGTTTGATTGAGGCAATTGACATATCACTATAATGATGTGTCTGCATGAAATACCCTTGAAAGCATAAGTAATGTCTTAGCAACAGAAATTGGAAATTTGAGAGCTCCAGAAAAGGAGACAAAAAAAAAAAAAAGACTGGAGGAGATGACAGAGGTGTTTAAGTCTCCTGCAAATTACCAAGCAGCTAAGTGTTTCTTTTGCAGTTACTGCACAATACATACAAGGAAAAAGATCTTCTTAATTGGCAGTTTTAACCTCCTTTTGCTCCAACTATTGAGACTATTAATGGGAGAAAGCTCTTGTGGCTTTGGTGTGAAACAAGATCCCTTATACCTAACATGGCCAGTCCTTAAAAATGTTGAGTTGAACGCCAACAATTTCATAATATGGATATAATAACTTCAATGTAAATTTAATAAAAATCAGGCCCCATGGCCTTTTGATTCCTTAAAGCAGCAGCAAAAGTATATTATTACAAGGTAATGACCGATGATTAAGTGTTAATTACGTATCAATGCCCAGTTTGTTTGCACTTTGTGGTACTGTATTTTAGAATTACATTTGACAAAAATAAAAACCCACTGAAGTAATTGTTTGGTATATAATATATCACCAGATTGGAGAACATATACTTTCCAAGACAAGATTTTATATAGAAACATTGAAAAGTTCAAGATCTTATATTCTCAAATATTTGTTACTGTTAATATTTAAAAGGGGAAAAGACCAAAGTGGGATGGAAACATCTTGCATTCTTTATTTACAGCTACGCTCATATTACGCATTTTAGACTGATGGATTTTTTACTCTAAAGGGTTCATAGCAAGAACCATACACAGACCAGGCACTTGGAAAGGAAATGGCCTTTTAACAGATGCAGTGGCTCAGAATAGATTTCCCTCCTATCCCCAAGGAGTGTTCCTCTAAAACTATCTGAGCAGCAGTTTCCAAGGTTGATATATCCAAATTATTGGATAGGGAACAGTAGATTCCCATGAAATTTTCAATCCATTTCCTTCCAGCCTACTTTCAAAGATATTTGAATTTTGTAGCCCATACTCTATGCAAAAGAAAACACGCCACTGTTTTCTCAAGTCTTAGTGAATGTGTTTTAGTGGGCCTGTGAAAACAATAACTATTTTGATACTTATCTCACAATGGCTGTACAGGTAGAAATTGATATTTTAGAGTAGATGAGGAGATCAGAAGGAAATGGCTTTTGAGAGTCAGTCTGGCATAGTGGAAAGAAGCTGGACTAGAACCCAATGTGGATTCGAACTTTTGTTCTTCCAAGTGGGTTTGTGAGCTGCCTTGAGCAAGTTCTTCTCCCTTCCTATGCTTATTTATGCAACATGGGGTTGGTGACATCCATATGCCGCCAAGATGCCATTGGCTGCAAATAACAGAAAATTCAATCTGAACTGGCAACCACAAGAATGGGAACTCACTGGTACTAGAGCATGTCACTAAGCCCAGAGGAGGTAGGACTGGTTTCGTTTATGGTTGTTTTTAGTAGTTTAACAAAGTTGTCAGTCGTCTGATGGTTTTCTCTCTCTGTTATGAATGTTGAATGTCTACTTCGGTCTAAGGCTGGCTCCCCATCATGGTGGAGCTGCATCCCAGCTGGTGAAGAATCCCTGCTTTCCAGGCTTACAAGCAATCCTCCTGAGAGGCCACTCACTTGGCCCCCAAGAACCAATGTGTGTGTGGCTGGGAACGTATAGATTGCAGATTGATTTATACCAAGGCCTACCCCCACACCAGAGAGTGGGCTAGCTTCCCCTAAATCCCATGGGAACGTGAAAGAGGGAAGAGTTTCCCAAAGCAAACTCAGTATTGTTAGAAAGAAGGTAGTCGTCAGGGAGATAATCAATGAGGATTCTTCTGAGGCAGTTGTCAGAATTGAAATGTGTAATTTATTTTTAAAAATACCTTGAAAGGAAACAAAACCAGAAATTTGCTGAGCTGCTCAGGGGAAAAACTATACATATACATACTGTATGTATGTGTGTGTATGTATATATGTATATGTATGTTCATGTATATATTTACTGTACAAATATGAGAGAAAAGAAAGAAAGATTTAACTTTATGATTTCAGAAGCATCATACTGAGAATATTACAAAATGTGATGTTAACTTGGACACACTATAGTTAGAACTTCAGAAAATAGTACAAATGAATACTACTAATAATTACAGTTTTGTTGAATTGTTGAGCAATTACTCTGATTAGACACTATACAATTCTTTACATTCCTGATTTCATTTTGTTTCCAAGCACTCCCATCGATGACAATCACTGTGTTGTACTGTGATTACCACCACACAGCGCACAGGTAGGCAGGATGAGCCTAGAGAGGGGAAGTGGCAAGCCCTGATCGCACGGCTGGGAAGGTTAGAATCCAGGACCCACCCAGGTCTGTCTGGCTCCTTACAGCACCCCTCAACTCTGCTTTGCACGGGTCGGGAGGATGGACAATGTTAGAACTGAAGAGAACATACAATTAATTACATCCAGGTTTTGAGGCACAGGACACAAAGGAAGCTCCTGCAGTTTTGTGCAATATCACAGGTACTATTTATCTAGAGATTGAAAATGTGGCTGCCATCAGATCCTTAAAGAGATTATGTCCCCGAAAAGTTTTAACAGTATTTTATTTAGTTCATATTTCTCATTTTACACATGGACACATGGAAGGCCAGAGAGATTAACTCACTATGTTAAGGCCTTATGAATTATTTATTCCACAAATGGACCCTGAAATCTCTCTAATGCCGACCTGGGGTGTGGATTGAGGACACAGAAATGGAGTGTGGTTCCGTCTTTATGGAGCTCAGGACTGAGTGCTGGGAGAAGTGCAGAGTGTGTCCTAAGGATATTCTCTAATGGGCTTGGTGGTCAGTCCTGGAAGAACATCATACAGGAGTCTTCTTAACAGCTTCTTCTCATCTCCTAGGAGCACTTGGTAGAAACTCTGTTACAGCCCTAAACATGCCCTTTCTTTTCTTTATCAGTCTTCTCAAAAGTAAGTCATGAACTCATCTTGTTTCAATTGTCTCAGAATTCTCAGTGCCTAGCACAGGGTCTGGCTTGATAAAAATGCCCTGAAAGGCTGAGACTCCTTAGCTTTGCCTTGAACCATAAAGAAGTAGCTGGTGAGAGAAGGCATTTATCAGAAGGTTGGGGGAAGTTGAACTTAGAGGGTAAGTTCATGATAGAGCTAATGCTCTCATTGGTCTTCTCCCTTCCTATTCAGGGCCATTGGGTTATGTCCACCTCTTCAGCAAGTGAGAGCCAGCTTGAGTTTGCCTTAAGGGCCCTGTTATACTGGGCCACAGTGGGATGTATCATTCATTCTCTCACGTTGTTTTCAGGCATCTTTATTATCTATTCTAGCTTTGACTAGCCCGGGCAACTGCGCAGGTTTCCAAGTGTAGAGGTTTTGTTGTAGGAATAATGATTTAAAAATTGAGCCCTGGGAAACACCATCTGGATTCACATCCAGACTCTGCCCCACCCGCACTGGGTCAGCTTACTTAGCTACCTGTACCTCACTTCCCTCATCTGTAAAAGATTCCCTGTCTCATAAAGTTGAAGCAAGGCTTAGTGAGTCAATTAATGAAAAATGAGTAGCAAGGTATTTGGCTCACAGTAAGTACTCAATAAATATTAACTATTTTTATTGAATTTTACTGATTCTAGGAGGTGCGGCTTAAACATAGTATGTCTTTAATAGTTGCTTTAATAAAATTAAATAATAATAATTTTAAAGACTTTGCAAGGACCCTAATACCTTGGTATAAAACTGTAAAAGTATAAAGAAAATTGCAGAATTGCATTTAGTATGTGCAGTGTAATGATGTTTCAATGAATAAAATGAGAACTTCCTGTATATAAGGCACAGTGCTAGGTGCTGGGTATATGATAAATGAGATGTTCTTCTAGAGTTGCAGACTCGAGGGAGACAGTAAACAGATTATTATACAACAGGGGGCTGCAGTTTGGACCAGAGGTAAGCACAGATGGGAAACCTATTATAGAGGTCAAGGGGCAAGGCTAGTCAAAGCGAAGCAGCAAGCCCTCCCCAAACATGTGTTGTCTCAGTGGAATTTATTATCCGCAAGACTAGCCTTGCAGGAAAGCTTTTAGCAAAATCTTTAACATTCCTCACCCAAATTCTCACCAATCTTATTCTGTGTTTTATAGAAAAATGTAAATGTGGGGTCCAGTCATCTCTCAGTTAAGTGTTTTTAAATTTGGGGATGTGCAGGGCTGCCAGGTGGCACTGGTGATCTGAATAAGAAACAGGGAAAGACTCAAGGGGCCGCCTTCACTCTTATTTAGTCTAACTGCTCGTCACTCAATCTGTTCCCTTCAATTCTGTTTCCTTTAAGGCATGAATTTGTAACCTGAAGCCAATTTGCCTAGGTTGAAAAATCACAGGTCACAGTAATAATAACGGCTATCACTTGTTGAACATGCAGTATGTGCCAGGCACAGTTCTAATAACTTTATCAGGATTCATGTCTAAATAATCTGATGATTTAAGTACTGTTTATATTCACATTTTACAAACAAGAAAATTAAGGCATGGTGACATTGAAAACTCGCCTTGGGTCACAGTATCTCCAGAGTCTAAGCTCTCAAATCCCATTCTTACTGCTTCCACCTTACTACATCTCCTTTAGGCCAGGGCTCACCAGAAAGCAAAAGAATTCAAACTCTCACATACTCAAAATTCTGTGTAATGGGGACTTTGATGGAGGCTGCTTTCAGTTAAGGTTTAAAGGCTG
The DNA here is from genome assembly GCF_006542625.1 of Nomascus leucogenys. Taxonomy (NCBI): domain Eukaryota; kingdom Metazoa; phylum Chordata; class Mammalia; order Primates; family Hylobatidae; genus Nomascus; species Nomascus leucogenys. The sequence goes on from NC_044400.1 coordinate 30,470,936, forward strand.
GGAAGAAAGCGCTCTGGGGTGGAATTTGTCTTTTGGCATTTCCGATAATTTAAATCTGGCAGCTGATGACTTCATCAAATAAATACCTGTTTCCTATTTTAGGGCGTAGAGGAGAGGGAACAATTGTGAAGGTGCCTAGAAAAAAAGGAATGCCTAGCATATGAAAGTTCCAGTCCTCTCATCATCCTCAATTTGTAAATTACAATTAACCTCTCCATTTCCTTTAAATTTAGAACATTCTTATGTGATAATGGAAAACACAAGACAATATACTCAATAGAGCAAAATCGTGAAGAACCCTGCCTTTGGAGACAGATTCTACTTACCACTTAGGACACTTTCAGCAAATTATTTATATTTCTGTGCACTTTAGTTTTCTCACTCATAAAATGTGAATAATGCTACATTTCTCATAGGGTGGTTTTGTGTATTAAAATGAGATAATCCGTGGTCAGTGCTTAGCATGGTGCCTGGCATAGAGTTCGTTGCTCCCATTGTGCTACCTCTTCCAGTTCTCTCTCTTAATGGTTATCCACCATTGCCACTATCATCACCACCACCATCACTGGCACCATCATCATCACCTTCATCACCACTATCACCACTACCATTACCACCATCACCATTACCACCACTAGCACTGCCACCATCACCCTGTCACCATTACCACCACCACCGCCATCACCACCACTGCCACCACCACGATCAACACCACCACTGCCAGCACCATCATTACCATCACCATTACCACCACCAGCACTGCCAGTATGACTATTACCATCACCGTCACCATTACCTCCATCACCACCACCACCACTACCACCATGACCATTATCACCACCAACAACAATGATGACACCATCACTACCACCACCATCACTACCATCACCATTACCGCCACCAGCACTGCCACTATCACTATCACCATTACCCCCATCACCCCCATCACCACCACCACTATCACCACAACCATTATCACCACCATTGCCACCACCACCACCATCATCATCACCGCCGCCACCATCACCATCATCATCACCTCCATCACCACCACCCCCATCAGCACCACCATCACCATCATCATTAACATTATGTCCACCACCACCATCAATACCACCACTACTACTAGCACTACCACCACCACCATCACCGCTGCCATCACCTTTGTCATTTCACCATTATCAGTATGCTTATTTCTGACTGGGTGCCATCTGGCTTCCATTATACAAAGATTGTTATAGAGAGGAGGCAGAAAGAATAATGGAAGGAGTCCCATGTGATGACAGGAGGCTTGGATTTGATTGCAGGCACTGCCACCTACAGCAGCGTCTCCTTGGACAAGGCAATACAACTTTCTGAGCTTTTTTCATTATGGAAACAGTACAAATGCTTATATAACATGCATTAGTAAAATAAGGAGGAAGCACTGGACTTCCCAGGGCCCAAGTCTCCTCCCTGCAGGAGTGGAGCTGCCTTGCTAACCTCATGTCTGCAGATATCCTGGAGGACACAGCTGAAGCCACAACAGATCCAGAAAATCCAGGGCCTCGGCATTCATGCAGGTTTATCAGATCAGAATGAATGGTCCAGGTGCCTATCCTGTTTCCTGAATTTGCAAAAGTAGCAGGAAAAAAACAGCTTGCAACAAGTATACACATTTAATTTGGTAGCTGTTACTATTAATGGTGATTTCAAAGCTGCAGGAATTTCAAAGGAAGTCTTCTCTACATTGATATTGACTTACAATCATTTCTCCCACTGCAGCCTGTGCCTTGAATGTGCTAACAACTTCCTCTATCCTTCTTCCTGTTTTCCTTTCTGGTTTCAGCTCCTTCAGAGATCACCTTTGCCATCGATGTCGGGAATGGTCCTATGGAGCTTGTAGTCCAGTCTCCTTCTCTTCTGAATGACAACCAATGGCATTATGTCCGGGCTGAGAGGAACCTCAAGGAGACCTCCTTGCAGGTGGACAACCTTCCAAGGAGCACCAGGGAGACGTCGGAGGAGGGCCATTTTCGATTGCAGCTGAACAGCCAGTTGTTTGTAGGTAGGGGACATCTTAAGGCTCCCTTTGTGCTAAACCCTACAAGATCACTGTGTGACCATGCCCAAGAAAAATTTCTCTTTTATTTTAGATCTGGGATATGATCAAAATGTCATAAATCATTTCTGATGGTAAATTTCATTCTATACATTCTTTTTTTTTCTGGCTTCATCAGCTACATGAAGTTAAGATAGTGCTAACCTTTAGCAAATTTTGAAGTTGTCCAGATTCTATACATTTTCTTTTTGTAATATTGTCTTCAGATGTCCAGAGACCCCATTTGTTCTTCATCATTGTAATATAAATCTACTCCAAGGGACAGGACATGTCAACTCTTTACACCTTAGTGGGTGTGGACTCTAAGTCATGGGCCGCCCTTCCAAGTGCTACCCCAGTCCTGATAATTGTTGATATCCATGCAATGATATAGTTGAGCCATTTTAAAGGGATTTTCGTCATCAGTAACATGGTTGAGAGAAGAATGATCCCTTTCTAAAGGGATCTATCAGGGGCCTCTTTGATGCTACCCTGAAATCATAGCACTGGGGATCAACCTGCCACAGGCTGTTCATCTGAACTGGCAGCTGCTGCTGGTGGGGGCCTGGAAAGATCCAGGCACCCTTCTTTAGTCATTCCTCACTTCTTTCATTCCGCTAATAGTCACTGAGCATCTACAACTGGTCGGTATCTTGTTAGAAAGTGGGTATTGAAAGATGGATTGAGCACTACCACTGTTTTTCAAGGAGTTCATAATCCTCTGGGGTGTGTGTGTGTGTGTGTGTGTGTGTTTTTCACAGAGAAGAGAGCATGGGGTTTTGGAAGTCTCTCTTCAGTGCCTGAGCCTTAACTACACTTATGTTGGCATTTTGTTTCCCTTGTCATATTTTTTACATTTTGTTAAACATAAGGGAGTGCGTGTATGTGTGTGTGTGTGTGTGTGTGTGAGAGAGAGAGAGAGAGACAGAGAGAGAGAGAGAGAGATGAGAGAGAGAGACTAATACAAGGTGAGCCTTATAGCTGTAGTTTTAAAAAATTAACGTAGGTTGAGGAGGGCTTGTAAAGCTTTAAAGTACAAAATCGAGCTCTGAAAGTTAAGAAATATTGTCAATACTACCAAAACGAAGAGTGTGCTTTTATATAAAGCTTGGAGTTCAGATGTTTAGAACAGTGATGTAAATAAGTAACAGAATTTGTCAGTCTACCCAGATTTAACTTTGTTTCCTTTTTTGTTTATTTATTTTTTTTGCCAGCTCCCACACTACATAGCTTTACTGCTAGTGATGAGATGCCACCAGCACTCAATGGAAGTTTCTTACTTGCTTCCTTTAAATTTAGGTTTGTGCAGCTTTTAACTCTGAGGAAAGCAGTCACTAAAATCACACCAGCTAAAAGAAAATAAGTAATAGAGTGTGAGGATGTCATATTCCCTCTTCTTAACAAGAACCATATTTCTTTCTTTGTCTGTCATGTTCCCCAGATCCAGCAGAAGCTAAGATATAAATGATCAAAACAGTTTTGTGATTGCAAGTCATTTGCTTAATTAATAACTCATATATGTGATATGATTCACTATTGAAATATTTTAAAAATTTATATTGCTGTTTTAATTCTATTTAAACATCACATTTTGATGGGTGACTTCTGAGGAAGGTTGCTAGTCGTCAAAATCTAATATATTTTTTGGTGGAATCAAGTCAAGTGTTTCACAATTTTCATAAATTATATTCCATGCCAAAGTTTAATTTATCTTCAGGCAGTATTTATGAATCTTTCTGGCTGAAAGGTATATATAAAGATGGAATAATTTTTTTACCCTTTCATGCAAATTTTACGTAGCTACGAAATTATCACATGGACTGGATATGTGATAAAGTTTGTGCAAGTCAAAAGGGAAAGGCGGCAGCTGTGTTTCATGGCAGATTTCTATCTTCAGACGTTTCGGTTAAATTGATCACAAATGCAGTGAGCTGTAAGAGCATGTTGATGGGTCTGGAGGAGATAGCTTGCTGGTGCTGGAGCCAAGGTCAGCTGTGGCAAGAGCACCTGCTTCTGCTATGTTTCTCTCCAATAAGTCCCATCTCAGATGTTACTCTGCTTTATTGAATTTGTCTTAATGTACTTGAAGAAGAATAAAATGCGGTTGGAGGTCACTTTAATGGTCTTTCAGTTTGAATTTTCCTATTTAGAGTTCAGTGATATGCCCATTTAGAAATGTCAGGTAGCCAACAAAGCTGAAGTCTCAACATTTCCATCTTGCACAATTCAATTGTTCTATAAATATATAGATGAATAAATAAGCATTTTGGTGCTTAGTTATAGTCACCAAAATGAACAATTGCATTCTGTATTATTCAGAAATTGAGAGGCCTTGGATATTTATATTTGCTAGGCAGGAAAAGAGATCATTGGCATGTGCTTCTTTACTGGAATAGATTGAGTGTAGCATTACTTAAATATTAATTTGGATATGTCTGTCTAGATATCTTTGGCCACTGAAGGATCTTTCAATCAAAATGGAGCATCCTTCAGCATTGTAATCACTGACACAGCTGCTGTGGTCATGAGTGTTTCCTGAGTACCAGAAATAGGCTGCGTTTTTAGAATAGGATGTTCCTCTCAGCACTGCCCCTGTCATTGGAATGTGACAGGTTGAAGTGCTGATACATGAGTCAGTGCATACTGGATTTCCAGAATCAATACTTTAACTTCAGGCTGTTATATCATCATGATGGTTAGGGACATTTGCAGCCATGCCATTTCACCAGTCACATTTCTTTAACAGAGCAGGAGACTCTTCACAACATTCAGCTTCTGAAATGTAAGCTGCAAGCGTGTGGCATTCTCACCTTTGGAACTGTCAATAGTACCGCCCCTTCTGCTTTGTTATTCCCCACTAATGTGTCCATCAATATGAGGATGAGGCAAGAAAAATCCAAGATCCAATGGAGAGATCTGAGTATGCATTCCTGGTCAGATGCCAACAAGCCATAGGCCCTGGGTAGAAAACTAACTAGCATGAGTGTACTATTGTCTTTATCTGCAGAATGAAAATGAAGAGACTGTAACCGCTCTTCTAAGGCTTGAAGATCTGCTATCTGCATGTATAAATTAGGAACAACTGTTACACCTACCATCATGCCCATGTGTATGTAACAGCAAAGAAAATGTCTCATTCCCTCCAAACCTAACGCAAGATCTTTCAAAATATGCAGCAATTATAGAGTGGAAATTTTGTGAAGATGGGGGCCTGTGAGTCTCATTTTATGACTCTATTTCCTTCTACTTTTTATTTTTCCCATGGGCCTATTTTTTTTTTCTTGGCCCCACTGCTCTATTTGTGTCAAAATAAACTGAAGCTACTCCAAACTTACAATCCCCTGGGGAAAATACTACACTGACTTGATAAGTCACAACATTTGGAGAGATCCCCCAAAATTGCTGTTCTTGTTCCAGGCTGGTAGGGAATTATTATTCCTATTTTCAGGTGAAGGGTGTCAAACTCAGTGAGGTCAAGGGTGAAGCCAGGCAGGCTTGGTGCACACATGTTAATTTTGTGCTCTGGCACTTCCTAAACTCTTGATTTGTGGCATAATGCAACACATAGATAACTGGCCCCAGTCTCCTCTTGGAATAATAACTTATATTTTACTCTTGTGAGTGCCTCATGAAGATAGCCGTCCTGAAGCACGCCTGTAGTGCTTTCCATTAGGCATGATGTCATGTGTCTAACAGTATAGGAAGAGATCTGTATTCTCTTCACATTGAGAAATAATTTGAAAATTAGCTATTAGCATATTTTTACATAAAGCTGTTGTGCATGGAGGATAATAATTATCATGACGTCAACGGTGAAACAAAAAGTGAAGAAATAATTGTCTTTTTAACATTATATAAATCTCTGATTATGTCTACTATTCCCCATAAAAGTGTATTTTTTTCAAAGTTAAATAATATATTAAGTATACTTCAATTTTTTTAGGAAACATTAATGTATGACTTTCAATGTCCCCTTACCAATTACATAAGGGAAATTGTTCTGGTTGGTTTAAGAAGACGGTAAGAGACCTCTGAGCGCTAGCAGGCAGGCCCTGGGACTGCCTCAGTAGCCACATAAGAAACACTAGAAGAGCACCCAGTGTCCACTCAAAAATGCTTCTTTAGTGGAAAAACAACAAAAACAACAACAACAACAACAAAAAACGATGAAGAACACGTGGGTTTGTCCCTAACACCAGTGCTCCACAAAATCAGGTTCTTGTAGCTTGAAAATGTTTGAAAAAACATTAGTTCTGTTTTTATATTCAGGAAAAGTGAATGATTAAATCATCCTTTCAGCAAAATTTTGTCTCTTCTTGAAGATGTTGAGAATTGGATACATTTAACCCATCCCAACACCCATTTTAGTGTTTTCTACCCGGTACTATATATTTTTTGAAACAGAGTCTCTCTCCGTCACCCAGGCTGGAGTGCAGTGGTACGATCTCAGGATCTCAGCTCACTGAAACCCCTGCTTCCCAGGTACAAGCAATTCTCTTTCCTCAGCCTCCTGAGTAGCTGGGGTTACAGGTTCACGCTGCCACATCTGGCTAATTTTTGTATTTTTAATAGAGATGGGGTTTCACCTTGTTGCCCAGGCTGGTCTCCAATTCCTGGGCTCAAGCAATCTGCCCACCTTGGCCACCCAGATTGCTCCCTACTATTTAAGACACACTTTTGAAACGTTTGTCTACAACTTCTTCTGCTTTAATTGAGCTCATATTGTGATCTTTTGGTCTCTGTTGGATTGACAATGGACAATTGAAGCAGAATGGAGGGGTGTGAGTGTGTGTGTGTGTGTGTGTGTGTGTGTGTGTGTCAGGATTCATACTGTCTTTTTTAAAGGAGAATGCAGCATGGTATCATCTTCTCATGCAGCTCAGAAAGAGAGGTCCCAAGCTTCAGACCTCACAAAAACTCCAAGTTAGAAGCAGTAATTTGATTCTCTTGGCACTTCCACTTGTCAACATTTATAACTCAGTAAAGAAAGAAATCATTAGAAGAGCATCATTTATGTGAAACTGGCATTCTAATTGTAAAAAGAAACTTAAGGCAGATCTTTCTGGACAATAAAACAGTTCTCCCTGGACATTCAAGGATCCAATCTGAGGGGCAATTGCAGGAAAGAAATCAGGCTGCCCTGGAGCTAATATGACTGCCACATGCTGAGTAGCCACAAGGGAAGCTCCCAGTTGGAAAAGAGCAAACCGGAGAGCAGGCTGAGGCTGCAACACTGCCTAGAGCTTAGTGAGCTGGTTTCCATTTCTCTGAGTCTTCCGAGAGGAAGCACATGACTCAGAGGAGGTGAGAAAGCCCTTGGGCAGAGTAGGGGATGGGAAGTGTGTCAGAAACCTCCAGTAAGTCCTACCGGCGGAGTTATACTCTTCTCATTTTGTTATCAAGTTTTTTTTGAACACATGCACAAGTGGTGCCTCAGCCAAAGCTTCATCTACCTCTTCCATGCACAATGTGTCATCATCGCCTTTGAAGGTGGCCTTGCTTCAGTTTCAGCAGCGCTGGCATCATTAGCTTCATCAATACCCAGACTGAGTTTGATCATCCTGTCAATCCTGTTAGCACGTGTCTGGGGATGTTCCACACTCAAGCCAGAAGACAGGAACACAGTTTCATAAACCAAGAAGCAACTTAATGGAAGAAACTCTCCAAAAGGGACTTGTTTTCCAAAGAAAAGTATAGTTCAGAGCAGGGAAATTATAAGTCTACCTAGGCATGTTGTAAAGCCATTCAAAAATAACTCAGAGAGAGGATTCTGAATGGTAATGTAGTGTCCCAGTCACATTCTGCTTAAAAGGATTGTAACAAATACAGACAAGTTAAAAAGAAAAAAAAAAAGAGTTTCTTCTGAACCTGGAAGAAAGGGATGTGGATTCAAAGCTGCTTCAGTAAGGAAGGTGATTTTGTAGAAGAGGAGGTAAGAAGTGCCATGCTCCAATTCGGCTTCCAGTGTTATCATCCCTGTTTCAAGGTAAATAAGGATCTGCTCTCAGGCTCATCTTCCATGTGTAGAGGGGCTTAGGGACCTGTGGTAGGACCATGTAATCTGCTGTCCAGGTCTCCCTTCAAAGAAGGACTTGCCCTGTGGCTGGGAGTGCTTGTTGGTGGACAGTCTTCATCTGTCTGCACCTTCAGAAGCTGCCTCAGCTGCAGAGAAAGCCTCGACCAAGGTCATGTCCTTTCCAGGGGGATTCACATCCAGTGAATGAGCCAGAGTACAAAGGCACAACTATTGGGCCCAAGAAGGAACATCTCTGGTTATTCGTTCTGGTTTCAGCACTCCTGGTGGGACTGTGCTGGGCTGATGTTGGGCCTTTACCATAGTTCACTTCTCTGCCCATTCATACTTTTTTTTCTTCTGTCCGACCATAAGTGTGGTTTCCAAGGTTTCCCCTAAAAATATCCTGTACCCTTAACTCCATCACAGAACTTGCTTTCTGGTGAACCCAACCTGAGACAGAATCAGATACATTTTTCGTGCAACTTACACACATGTGTGCACGCTCACACACACTTACACAGACACACACACACGCTTCTTTTAAATCAAATTAATTTTCTTAAGTGAAATTTATTTTTCATTTCTCCTGAGAATTAGCTATAAAATAATGCCTCTTCCCCTCCTACTTTCTTTTTCCAAAACATGCTAGTAGGTTATTAAGACCAAGTTTGCATGGTTTTGCTTCATTACCCTTTAAAGGTCCTGGTACTCAAACTAAAAGGGGCCCGCCCCTACCCCGATCTACCTGACAGACTCCTCTTCATTGATAATGCAGACTTTGATGTGTCAGATGAACTATCTCCTCTCAGGGGAGTCTATCCTGGTATACCCCCCTATTTCTGTGAGCACACACAATACGCCTGATTATACTGACCTGATTGTTGCATCTCCCCTTTCTAGGAGTTTCTTTGTGGGAAGACATAGTGTCTAATTTATCTTCACATCTCTGGGACCAGTAGAGGTTTTCTAATATATTTAGTGTTCAATAAAAATCTAATGGATTAATGAAAGTGAATGAAGGCAGAGCCCCCCGTGCCATCCATTCCACTAGCGGCTTTATGGTATTAGGCAAGCCACTTACTCTCTCTGAGCCTCAGTTATTCCATCTGCCCACTGGGCTTAATAATAATCAATACCTTGCAAATCAGTTTCAGACATTGAATGCAGCAATGGATGTCCCTGCTCCACTTGGGATTTTCTTTTAAGGGTTCTTAAATAAGAATGGCAAGCAAAAGACTGTTTCAAATGGAAAATGATTTGTGCCCTCACCCCAGTGGAATAATGAGACACTGCTTTTGGAAACTCAGGGGTTTTGACATTTAAAGGACATACTCAATTGGTGTAATGGCTCCAGGGGGAAAGATCCCTCCCTACGCTGGATTTTACTTCTCACAAATCAACAGAAATGTCCCCACACACTAGTGTACTTGGAGTGTGAGTGCCTCAAAAGCTGAATGCAGGTCCTTATAAAGGGGAAAGTTTCTTGCCATTTTCTTGGCCATCGACTTTAAAGATAAAGAGATTTCAAAACCACATTTTCAAATTACTATATGGTTCACATACGCCTGCTTCAGAATTGTTATTGCTAAATTACATTCTCACTGCTATTATTTTCTCCCGGTCTGTTCAATAAGACAGTTTTGGGTTGTTTCTCCAAATCAGAGAGTTGTGTCCAATCTGGTAGTGAGAGGATGTGCCCAGACCAGAAATGGGACCTTTACTTGTTATTTAAGGATACCAGAAATAAACTGAAAGCTGACCACACTCCTCACACATTTGCAATGCCTTCTAGGCAGTCAGGATTTTGCCTCAGCCACTGACCTTCTCTTGGTCTGGACTGAGAATAAAGTGCAGCAAAAAGCCAGGCTATGTGATTGTTTTAAATTGAAATGACCTTCTTTAGCAGAATTTATTCTTCATTCTCCCAGCGATCAACCTTTCCTACTATCTCACCCAAAAGAGTCTTTAAAAGCCTGTGGGTGCTTAGATGGAGTTTGGAGCATTTTGCAGGATGAGGAGTGAGGGGCAGTGGTCTGATTCTGCATTTCCACTTGCTTTTATTTGTCCTTTATCCTTTTCTCCCCACTCACATTATTTTCCTTCCATAATTTACTGAGCAAATATTTTCTGAGTGCATGCTCAGTCAGCTCTGGGCTGGGCAATGGGGTCATGGAGATAAATAAGATCCATTCGCTCTTTGGGAGGTACAGGCTCAGGGGGGAAGTGAGTTGGATTTTCTAGTAAGTCCTTCATGCTGTGGTATATGGTATGTATTCAAGGCGGTATGAGCAGGGAAAACTGGATGCAGCTCCCAACTCCATGCAGAGGCAGGCCCCAGACTCTATTTCCCTTAGGTTGTGTAACTACTTGTTTCCTGCCTCTCTCTTTCTTATATTGGTGAAATAAGATTAATTTGCAGTTAGCACAGTGTCTAAGGAAATTGGCCCTTGGAAGGCAGCCTGAGACTTGTGTGCCCACTCAGTGTGTAGGAAGCAGATCTCTTACATTGCTAAGCCAATCGATCACTTATTCAGGTATCTGGGAGGACATCTGGAGCCCAAATGCCTCAGGACCTAACACTGACCATCCTTCCGGACCTTGCTGTCTATTTGGGGTACTCTACACGGACACTGCGTTCCCCGCCGCCATCTACACTGCACTGGAGCCCTGCTTTGGGCTCGGGTTTGCCTTAAAATAGTGAGATGGTGCTTGTATCGATGACAGAGTCAGGTGCCCTTTTGCTTCTCATTCTCTGCCATTTTCCCACAAACTCTTATCCTCAAGGATCCTTCCTTTTCTACCTTTCATCTCCCATCCTTTCACAGATAAATTAATTCATCAAAAACATGGGGTGGGGGTCACTGTCAGGATGAGGCTGTAGCCCTGAAGGGCAGATTCAGGCTGACAAGGTCTCGTCCACACACCCACTAATAAGAAATAGTCCTTGCCCAGAGGAGTGTGCTCCAAAAGCAGTAATGGAGGGCAGTGGAGCAGTTATTTATGTATATATGTGTGCATATGTAGATGAGGTTCATTTCTTTTTTATAATACCTCCACTCTCTTAGAGTTTCTGAAGCCTGCAGTTTTCCCCTTTCAGTCAGAACATATTGTGTTATGCGTTTCCTCTGGTTCCATCGTTTTTTATCCTTTTGTTTATCTGCCCTCATTTTTCTCCTCTTTTATCTTCTGCAAAGCCACCTTGCTTCCTTCCATTTATTCCTGAAGGCCACGTAACCTCTGATGGTGCCTGCATGCCCAGCAGGAAAATATGGATGATAATGTGTCCTGCTTGCTTTGTGTTCACAAAAGACTAAAAGCCTCTAGATATTTCAATATTTTATCTTTGTTATTATTGTTATTCTAACTTGTCCCCATCATTATGTATTGTGAAATTGATATCTTTTTCTGTACTAGAAGGTCATGTGGACCTTAAACAGTAGGAAAGATCTAGCTTGAACCCAGTATAGGGGAGGCTTCAGACCAACCACAAGCCATAGGTAGAAATGGAAAGCGTAAATCAGTTTTCCAATAAGTATCCCAGGACTGGGAGAATTTTAGTTCAATTGCTCACATTTTTGTTTTCATCTGTAGTTTGTAAAATAATCACTGGCATTTAGCATACTGACCAAAGAACTTTAAAAAAAAAAAGCATCATTCTGAGAATGCAAACAATTAAAATTTAATTTATTGCTGGTGGGAGTATAAATTGAAACAGTTAAGACTGTTTTGCATTATCTACTAAAGTCAAACATATGCATACCCTATGACCAACAGTTCTACTCCTAGGTATACACCAAAAGAAATATGAACCATAATAAATACAGAAGATTACTTATGGCAGCACTATTCATAATTGCCAAACTATACTATGCCCATTGAGAGTAGAAAGTAAGATGATTTATGAAATGTTTCTCACACCAGAATGCTGTACAGCGTCCTTTATTAATACGGACAAATGTCATCAATACAATGCTAGGCAAAAGAAGCCAGGGTCAAAATAGTACATGCAATATGATTCAATTTAAATCATATTCGACCTCTGATTTCAGAAACAGGTTAGCGGTATTCTTAGAAGGGGTGGTTGGTGACTGGAAGGAAGCTTCTGGCATGCTGGTAAAATTCTGTCTTTTGATCTGGTTGCTAGTTACTTTGGTGTGTTCAGTTTGTGAAAAATTATCAAGTCATATATTCCTGTGCACTTTTGCATTTGTTCTTGAACACAAGAAACAATAAAACACAGTACTAAACACAGCCTCAATCATTGAAGTTGAGTTTTCTCATCATCATAAGTTTTAATGGTTTTGTAAGTAGTTCCCCATATAGAATTACCATGACTTATTTATCATTCTCTTTTGTCAGACATTTCCCTCCCCCAGTCTGTAACAACTATTTCAAAAGATCAATTAAGTATTAATATTTCCGCTTGTAATCCTCCTCCGAGCTCCATTTTCAGCTATTTTCTTTAAAAAGTGCAATGAAGCCAGTAATAACAATGCTTTAATGGCTCTTGACATGGATTGATGAATTATTATTCACCAGTCTTTCACAACATTTATTTCTACCAAACAAATAAGGAAATTATTTTAATCTGTTAACCAAATTCAAGTTATCACTAAGCTCTTTTCCAGTTTCCTGAGGGGGTTTGGCGTTTGGTTTGAGGTGTCAAAATTTGTGGTGAGGATTAAATCAATGAAGCATGTAGAGGTTTTGATATTAAATAAATTCTTCATTCTGATCACTATTATTATTATTTTACATTTTGGGCATCCAGTTAATACTACCAGTATTATTAAATAGTGTATGTTTAGTGATTCCTGAGCAAGAAATCTCTCTATCTGGCAAAACTCAACCAGATACATGCCTTATCCTTAAGGAAATCACATTTTGAAATTAAAGTCTACAGCAGGATTTCCTCCTGGTACCAAGATTCTGCCAATTGGAGAACCAGGGCTTAAAAAAGAACATAATCGATAGTTAGCATACTTGTTTCTATTCATCATGTATATGTTAAACCTTCTGCCACTTTAGTCAAAAAGTCTGCCGCTTTTTGAACTCTAAGTGGTAAATGCAGCTGAACTTCAGTAGAAAACAAGCTGCTCCATGTTCAAGGGCATAAAAAAAAAAAAAAGTAAGGCAGGAAGAAAGGGTGGGAGGGAAGAAGGGAGGATGGAAAGGTGGCACTGTACTAATTTTTGTGAAATAAGAGCCTGACCTGATGCAGTCTGTGTTTTTCCAGGGGCTTCTCTGATAATGAGTTTTGCTGGAGCATGTGCAGGAAAGAGCAGACACACATGAGAGAAATAGAGGCTCCGCGTTTGTGCTCAAGGAGGGCACAAGGAATTGAGATGCTTCTCTGAAAGCAATGAGCATTTGTCCAACTGACACATGGAAGTTTTCAAAGACAGGCTTAGAATGATGATAGTGAAGTTTTTAAGAGTTGATTCATACTCAGTCCAAGGAAACATCATCATAATGAACCCACTTGATACCAAGGGCCAGCTGAAGAGTATCATACAAAATAGCTTCTAGCTAGGCCAGCCAACTAATGGTCTAAGTTGTCAAAAAGACTGATAGGGAAGCTGAGAGAATAAGTGCATGCTGGTATATTATTTGGTGAAAGAAAACACGTAAGAGATAAGAGGAAGACACTGGAAGAATCACTTAGTTGTGGTATTGACCCAAATCATCTAATATTCATCTTAGAATTTTAGGGCAAGGAGCTACATGCAGGCTTTGAAGGTCACCAGGTCCAGTGTGATTCCAGGCTTTGCTACATAAAATCTGTTTAATTCCCAACTCTGGCCAAAGCAATCTCTGACGCTAAGTTTTCTTAGGCAATGTGGATGTTGAGTTTCTTAGGCAATGTGAATGATATGAAGAATACCTTCTTTCCCACTGACGATTTAATGAGTTTAGTATAAAGTTTCTAGCCTACAACTAGTATGACTAGTATGTTTAAATATTGTTTTTAGAACCAGAGGCACTGCTTTGGTCCTCAAAGAGCTCAGAGATTAAGGCTGAGAAAAAAAGAAAAAGAAAAAGAAAAAAAACCCTTGAGCTTCTCTAAGTATAAAACCACATGTTTTTTGTTCTTCTAAAATTACAGTGAACTGTATACAAGAAACAAACAATTAAAAATAAAAGTATATTAGAGCAACATGGGAAAAATTAAATACTTGCAGTGGCCAGGAAGGCAACATGAATGAGTGAAGTCATCCTGGTGGGGTCTGTGGTCAAGTGGAGAGTGCATGCCCTATCTTAAAGGAGCTGACCCCAGTGCAGCTGAGAATTGCCATGCAAGAAAGCAGGTTCATTTTTAAGAGATGTTCTGATTTTTCAATGAGGAACTAACTAGAATTTTTAGAAGTATTTTCTGTGTTTTAAAAAATTGACAAATAATTAAAATAAGTAAATGTTCGGTGGGTAGAAAGATAAATGATTAATAAGTTTATATGAGTTCAGGTGTGCATGTCTGCGACTACAGAGGTAGTGTAGGACAAGCAGTGGAGTGCATGGGGATGGATAACATACTAGTAAATGCAACATATGTGAAGAGGTGCAAAGTCTAGATAGGCCATGTGGCATGAGAGCCACAAGTGGTTTGGAATGCTTGGTGCACTGAAGTCAGTGCAGGGAGTGTGGGAGAAAGAAGCTGATGAGTTAAGAGGAGGCCAGATCTTCCTTGCTGTGTCAGTTGTGATCAGGAATTTCAGATTGATCCCTAGGACAATGACTAGTTTCCTAAGGGTATCAAACACGTACAGCAGAATCACATTTTCAAATTTGCATTAATTCTGGCCACAAAATGGTGAATGGAAAGGAAGAGCAGGGGCTGAAGGTAGCATGTTTTTGCAGGGATTCAGGTTAGGGTGACAGAGAATATACTGAAAGCAGTCTCCAGGCATAGAAAGAAGCAGACAAGCTGGCCATGGTGGCTCACACCTGTAATCCCAGCAATTTGGGAGGCCAAGGCAGGAGGATTGCTCAAGCTCAGGGTTTTGAGATAGCCTGGGCAACATAGTAAGACCTCATTTCTAGTAAAATTAAATAAATAAATAATAAAAATAAATTTTAACCAATTAGCTGGTCGTGGTGGTGTGTGCTTTTGGTCCCAGCTACTCGGTAGGCTGAGGCAGGAGGATTGCTTGAACTTTGGGAGATGGAAGCTGCAGTGCGCTATGATCACACCACTGCACTCCAGCCTGGATGATAGAATGTGACTCCGTCTGAAAAATAAAACAAATAGGCAGGCAGGAAGGAAGAAAAGGAAGAGGAAGGAAGAAAAGAAAGGAAAGAAAGAAAGAGGAAGGAAGAAAAGAAAGGAAAGAAAGAAAGAAAGAAAGAAGAAAAGAAAGAGAAAGAAAGAAAGAAAGATAGAAAGGAAGGAAGAAGGAAAGAGAAAGAAGAGAGAGAGAGAGAAGCAAATGGATTCAGAAACAGAGATTTCTGGGAGAGGGAGAGAAAATCCACAGGGCTGGGGTAGGGGAGGAGGACAGTGAGAGAGGAGGATGAGGGAAGATTACTGTTGCCTTTCTGTTTCTGTACAATAAGTTTTACAGAAGATTCATGCCTCCAACAACTCTCTATACATAGTAGGTAAGAAGGGCTGCTTTTAAAAAATTATTCTCTTTATAAAGAAAAAGCAAACTTACTCCTAGTTTTCTTCTTTGTAAAGACTAAAACAGCCAGGTAAAAATGGAAATTTAGTTCACTGTGCAATTGAGTTCATAACTCACTGTGTCATTATGTTTTGTCAGCATCTGTAATTGAAATAATCACCCAGATTTGTGTCACTATCACCAGGCTCTATAAGTCTCAAACCTTAAGGAATGCATTTTTGCCCGAGTAACCACCCACCTCAGTCATCTTCTTCTCTATTAATAAAGTTGTTGACTAAGTCACATGCAAGAAAATGTGCAATAGATCTTGCATTCTTCACTTCTGCTAAAAGAAAAATGACACTAACAAGATATATGAAGAGTTATTCAAATCCACCATGGGGAGTGACTACAAAATGAGAAAAACAAAACCAAACAAAACATTTGACTACCTAAATCCTCTCCTCTTTATTCTACACACTCTCCAGGAAAGAAATAATGAACCTTCCTCTATGATCTGCTTGTGTTTATAATTGATTTATCTTGTGGTTAAAGAGATTTACTTACCAAAATTGAGACAGACAGGAGAATGCAATTTGGGTTTGGCCTCCTGGCCTGCTTGGGTATCACTTATGGGAACTGAAAATAAAATAATTGAACACATATTGTATTCTATAAATCATTACTTCAGAATGCAAGATGAGATCTATCCCTTAGGATAAATGTCTTTGGATGTAGCAAGTGAATGTCATACATATATTTATGAGTCTGCTGACCTGGTGGGATTTTGAAAAACAGCCCTTCTCTCCCCACTCTCCCCTGCCCCATGTCCCCCTCACATCCTCCCCATTTCTAATTATTTCCTTGCTTTCCTCAAAGCCATTGACCCACCATTGGGCCAGTCTGACTAATGCCAGGAATTCTTTAAATTATCTATTCATTCCTTTAACTTACAGCTTTGTTTCTCACTTAACATCTCTATTCCCTGTCTAAGATTATGCATTTCAATTTCTCATCTGATCCACTTTGATAAGGACACATTTGTATCTGGTCATTTGCCAGACAAAGATTTAATAAAGTTTTAGAATAATTTCTAGAATGAGGCTCAGATGAGAGATGTAAGGGTACAGAAAACGAATGACAAGTTGGTCCTGACCTTGGTATTTTCCCTTCCACCTTCTCCTCCTCTCCATTAGTACATCTGGTAGACCTCAAAGATCTGTGTGTGGCTTTCACTCATCCATATGTATAGACTTGAGCGTGAGGATTTGAAACAAAAGTTGTGTTCTTTAAGGCCATTCTGTACCTCCACCTCCCCTGGGTTCTCCCAGGAGTTTCAGCACCAAATAAATACCTTATAATGGGACTTAGCTTAATTTCCTGGCTTGTCTTTCAATACACATTTTTCTGATATCAGAGGGGTAGGCTGGTGGAATACTGGATTTCTGGTGGGAACAAAATACTCTGAAATATTAAATCTGCCTGATTCTTGAATAATTTTCAAGAAACATATAAAATCTTTCTGAAATCTTTAAGATATATCCTCAGCAGAAGGTTACAAGCCTATTGTGTATTCCACAAAAAAGAAATCTGTCTTCTAAATCATAATGTAAGAATAAGCTCATTATTAATCAGCTTAATTTAAGGATTAATCAGCACATATATATTAAGGACCTGGTTCTAGCCATTGTGAAGGTGCAAGAGAAGACATAAAAGAGCAGCAGTGATTTAACAGGTATTGTATTCTATGTTATTTTCTTTCTTTTTCTTTTTTTCTTTTTTCTTTTTTTTTTTGAGACAGAGTCTCGCCCTGTGGCCCAGGCTGGAGTGCAATGGCATGATCTCGGCTCACTGCAGCCTCCGCCTCCCCGGTTCAAGCTATTTTTCTGCCTCAGTTTCCTGGGTTCAAGCAATTCTCCTGCCTCAGCACCCCCCCCCTCCCCGAGTAGCTGGAATTACAGGCGCCTGCCACCATGCCTGGCTAATTTTTGTATTTTTAGTAGAAATGGGGTTTCACCATGTTGGCCCGGCTGGTCTTGAACTCCTGACCTCAGATGATCAGCCCGTCTTGGCCTCCCAAAATGCTAGGATTACAGGCATGCACCACCATGCCAGGCCTGTTGTATGATCTTAATGAAGTCTCACTATACACTGCACAATAGGTTGATTTTTATTTTATAGATCAAGTAGCTGAGGCTTAGGTAATTCCATGGTCAATATGGCTAATGAGCAAGTGACACAAGTTTGACTCCATGTCTATCTGGCTCTGGTCTACCCACCTTCCACTCTACTGCACTGCACTGTGCAAGCATTAGGAAGTCTACTGAGGTTTTCTAAGTTGGTGTACCTAACAGCTTCTGTCTAACTTTGCCAGAAAGGACAGTCCCACTCTGTGCCTTCCACTTCAAATGAAAGTGTGCTTGGCCGGCGCGGTGGCTCACGCTTGTAATCCAGCACTTTGGGAGGCTGAGGTGGACGGATCATGAGGTCAGGAGATCGAGACCATGGTGAAACCCCGTCTCTACTAAAAAAATACAAAAAATTAGCCAGGCGTGGTGGCAGGCGCCTGTAGTCCCAGCTACTCGGGAGGCTGAGGCAGGAGAATGGCGTGAACCTGGGAGGTGGAACTTGCAGTGAGCCGAGATCGCGCCACTGCACTCCAGCCTGGGCGACAGAGCGAGACTCTGTCTCCAAAAAAAAAAAAAAAAAAAAAAAAAAAGAAAGTGTGCTGTGGACTGTGTAAGAACTTTTTTTTTCACAAGAAACATGGCCATCTGAAGTTTTACCATTAAACCTGTAAAATATAGGAACTACAATCTTTCACTTTTTTTGTGTGTATATGGAAAGAGCTTGAGGGAGGGGGTTCCCAGCCTAGAAGGATGTGTATTTTTTTCTTAACTTTTATTTTAGGTTCAGGGCTAGATTTGCAGGTTTATTATGTAGGTAAACTTGTATAACGTGGATTTGTCGTATATTTTGTCACCCAGGTACTAAACTTAGTACCCAATAGTTATTTTTCTCTGATCTTCTTCCTCCTCCCACCCGACACCCTCAAGTAGGACCCAGTGTTCGTTGCTCCCCTTTGCGTCCAAGTGTTCTCATCATTTACCTCCCACTTATAAATGAGAATATGGGGTGTTTGGTTTTCTGTTCCTGCTTTAGTTGGCTAAAGATAGTGGTCTCTAGCTCCACCCATGTTTCTTGGACATGCATTTTTTTTGAGCCTCTTCGGAATTCCAATTCTCACTGGAAACTTTAATAAAAAAATTAATTTAGACCTGCATGACAACAGAGAACTACTTAACTCTTACCCATGCCAGCATTAAACCTAAATGTATTGAGCCCTATAATACCTTATATTTATTTCCTTTTATTTAACCTCTTAGGGGGAACATCATCCAGACAGAAAGGCTTCCTAGGATGCATTCGCTCCTTACACTTGAATGGACAGAAACTGGACCTGGAAGAGAGGGCAAAGGTCACGTCTGGAGTCAGGCCAGGCTGCCCCGGCCACTGCAGCAGCTACGGCAGCATCTGCCACAACGGGGGCAAGTGTGTGGAGAAGCACAATGGCTACCTGTGTGATTGCACCAATTCACCTTATGAAGGGCCCTTTTGCAAAAAAGGTACCTTAGGCGCTCCTGTTTCTCCTGAGTGCAGTGCTGTGTCACCTACACGCTATGGTCAGGCCATGTGATACTCACACTCTGAGACAGTCTTTATCATCTACTCTGCCTCTGTTTAGACAGTCTGCGTAGTTCATCAACGTAATTGCATATACTTGTTGGTATTACGTGTGTTCACTGGCAATGTAACTGAACTGGATGGATAATTACAGGAAAACACCCTGTCCACCGCCAAAAAGCCAGTTAAGTAGAGAAAGAGGTGGACTCACATTTCTGTTGTTAGCTAGATTGTTAGTGAACACATTCATATTTCCACTTCCAATCCCTCAGTCCACAAATGTAACCAAAGAATTGTAGAATCTAGCCCTGGGGGAGCCTTGAAGATACTTAAGCCATCTTAAATTATTTTTTACAACAAAGAGAATATCAGTCAATTAGTAAACACAGTACCGTGTATTTGGTGAAATCTCCCTATTCTGCAGGTGACTTGAGTGAATGTCTGAGGCTTTAAAAGCCCTGTCTGAAAGCTCATATTTAGTTCATTGGTGGGCTGGGACTGAAACACACTTGAAAGTCAAAATTTCTGCTCCAGGGCTTTTCCTATACCCCTTTACAATCTCATGAGTTTATTACATTGACACAAATTAATAATCACGGATATACGCCTTGGACAAGGAATGAGGATTATTGTGTAAATTCTCTAGATAAATTCAAGATACCTCAAGAAACTAGAAAATCTCAATATTCAGTATAAATACGTAGTGTTTTTCAAACATAAGGAAAAAGATTTGGTGTACTCTCAATTTTTGCAACATTTTAAAGTTTATTTAATTGATGGAAAAAGTTTGTTCAGTAAATAATGTAAACAATATTTCAAGAGCAGCATTTAAATTATTAAAATAAAATGCTTGAATCACTTTGAGACACCATTTACAAACAATCAGAGCAATTATAAATAATTCTTCTCAATTCATTAAAGCACATCTTCGAAGCACCTTTACAAAGCAATGGTTTATTTAGTCCAGCTTACTACTGTTGGAACTTAGAAACAAAAGGGAAAAAAAGCACTCACTGTTTTATTTGAAGGATACTATAGTTTGAGCCCTCCGTTCATTCATACAGGGGCCTTCTTCTGAATTAGTTTGAATTACTTACTTATTATTGCTGAAGAGCATGGTATGCTTCTTGGGAGAAAATTAATGGTAAAACTTTTTGGGTTAACTGCATGGAAGCTTAAAATAAAAGTTTCCATTCCAGGGGCTCATATTATGAGCTAAACAAGCAAAGTGCTGCTAGGTATTCACACTGGGGGAAGTCTCTGAACAACTTCCCCTGAGAAGTGTGAATGCTGCCCTTTGAACCATCCCACATGCTGGGAGGAGCACAAACAGAATAAATCCTATCAGACCCAGGCACTGAAATGCACAGGCATTCTTCTCAGCATCTCTAACCAAGTCTTTTGTTTGGAAGGACATGAACAGTAGACCTCTCTGCATTTCTCTGGGGACATTATTCAAAGATCTCGTAGATCATATTGTTCTAAATGTAGCCAAATTTCTTTTTTTATTTTGGCTCCTTTCTCCAAAACCATTCATATTAATTTTCTTCTGTCCACGGCCCTGTATCTTTTCCCTGCATATGTTGCAACATCTTTGTGCTCCCTCCCACTTTTAATTATGATCTGCCAGTTACATAGGCAAATGTGTGCCTAGCCTTTTCATATGCTTTGTATTTTACTGTTTCCAAACTCTTCGTTCTTTCTGATAATTCTAAGAAAATGATTCCCTCAGTATTAAGTCCTCGCAATGTATGGAAGATGGCCTTTTTAGTCACATCTTTGAGCCCTGCCAACTGCCCTTGGGGAATATGGCCGGAACTGAAATGGGGAGCCAGCGGCTACAAAATGGTTCTGAACAGAGGGTGGTCTGTTGGGCAACTGGGGCAGCCTTTTATGCTACTTACTATGGCACAGTATATTTCAAGGAGATGGTGTGTAAATACTGAATATATCTTGGATAGAATTAGGGACATTTTTTTCATTACCAATTCCTAGGTCAGAACTATGTTTCATTGGCCGTTTTTCCGTTTCTCATAATGGTATGAAGAAATAATCATCATAAAAAATAAACTAGTAATTAATTGCAACATATATTCCTCATCCAAACAAATAGAGCAGGTATTAAAATCTAAATTTAACTTATTAGGGGTTAATAAAGGTGTATTAATTTGCTAAGTGTCAGGAGGTCCATCTAGCTTGTTTTTGGTTCATTTTTTCTCTTTATGACCCTAATTTCATTCTATACGTGAACAAGGTAATATGATTCCACAGCTTCAAATATGCAGCTTTTGTTTTGCGCATTTTTTCTCTCTTTTTCTGTTATTGAGATGTAATTTATAGACAATAAAACCCACTCTTTTAAGGTGTATAATTCAGTGATGTTTAGGATATTCACACAGTTGTATAATCATCACCACCATCAGTTGCAGAATATTTTCATCATCTCAAAAATAAATTCCATGTCATTAGCAGCCACTCCCCAGTTACCTCTTCCCACGTCCCTGGAAACCACTAATCTACTTTCTTTTTCTGTAGATTTGCCCATCCTGAGCCTTTCATATAGATAGAACCATACAGTATGTGATCTTTTTGTGTCTGATTTCTTTTACTTCACATAATATTGTCCCAGTTCATCCATGTTATAACATTCATCATTACTTTATTCCTTTTTAATGGCCAAGGAGTGTTCCACAGTGTGAAAGCACCACAGTTTGTTTACCCATTCATCCATTGATCAGTTAATGGATGTTGGGAGGGTTTCATTTCTTTGGCTATTATGCATAACACTGTTATAAATATGTACACATTTTTGTGCAAACATATGTTGTCTATCCTCTTGGATATATACCTAGAAGTGAGATTGTTGTGTCATATGGTAACTATAGGTTTAATCTTTTTGAGGAACTTTCTAACTTTTTCAAATTGGCTGTTCCATTTTACATTCTCACCGGCAGTGAATGAGGTCTCCAATTTCTTCACCTTCTTGCCAACACTTTTTATTGTCTGACTTTTTGATAATAGACATTTTAATGAATATGAAATGCTATCGCATTGTGGTTTTGACTTGCATTCCCCAATGACTAATGATATTTGATATCTCTTCCTGTGCTTATTGTCCATTTGTATACATAATTTTTTTGGAGAAATGTCTAACATCTTTTGTAGATTTTAAATTTTTCTTCTTTTTACTCATCAGTTGTAATAATTTGTTGTATGTTTGGAATATAATTCCCTTATGAGATATATGATTTGCAAATGTTTTCTCCAGTTCTGTGGGCTGTATTTTGTCTTCTTCATAGTGTCTTTTTGAAACACTAAATTTTAAATTCTGATCCAGTTCATTTTCTCTAGTCTCCTATCTTTTTTGTTTATACATTTAGGATCATAGCTAAGGAAGACTTACTTAATCCAAGATCATGAAAATTTACACCTATGGTTTCTCCGAAGAGTTTTATAGTTTTAGCTCTCACAGTTAGGTCTTTGATGCATTACGAGTGAATTTTTATATTTGTTGTGAGGTAGGGGATCCAGCTTTAATCTTTTGCATGTGGGTGTATCCTTGTCTCAACACCATTTGCTGATGTGTGTTTGTTGTTATCTCTCTTATCCCCCCTACACACACACCATTAATAAAGAACCTGGGTACGACTGTCACGGTGTTTTAATTTAAGTGTTTTTTCTTCCTAATTAAAATGTAAGATAATTATTTATAAAATTTATTTGAAAATTTATTTAGAAATCTAGAAAAGTTAAAACCCAATCTAAGTACTCAGAAATAATCATTAATAGGGAATTTATACTTCCTTCTAGTTTTTTATCCCCTTGCACTTAATATAACTAAGATAATTTTGCCCATTACATTTTATATTCTGGATTTTCTTTATTTCCTTTCAAAAGCATTTCTATGTAAGTCACCAATATTTGTTAGCATCCGTCTTAATGATTGCAATATGTTCCATCTGGTGCTACTGCCTTCTCTTGTTTAATCCATCCTATTACCAGAGCATTACTGCTCACAGATAAATCGTGGAGCTCTGGCACCACCCCTGCCCAAGTTAAGGTTCTGGTTCATCTACAGTCCACATTGTATGACACTGGTTGTGTAGCTCAACCTCAAGATTCCTTGGTTTCCTCATCTATGAGATGTGGGAAGCGCAGGACTCTTTCACAGGGAGTTGTGTTTAACATTCGATGAGCGCTCCACAAAGCACATGGGATAGCCCATGGCATGTAAAGTCTCACTAAATGCTGACTCTTCTTATTGATTGAAATTTTTCATTATCTAAAATTTTGTGTGTAAATAATGCTAAAATAAACACATATATTGATTATTTTCTTAATAACAATTTCAGTGAAAAACATAAAAGTATGTACATTTGGGTACTCTTTACATACTGCCAAAAACCTGTCCAGAAATCATTTAATACTTATATTCATTTCAATTTATACCATTTATTTTTACTTTTTATTATGGAAAAATGGCAAACATATGCTGTAGGCCAGGGAAGAGTTTAAGAACTCCCATCCACCGGTTATCTAACTTCAACAGTTACAAACTCATGATCATTTTTATTTCATCAATACACGCAAGTCCTATCCTCCTCCTTTATTATTTTGAAGAAAATCCCAGATATAGTACTATTTCATCTACAAATATTACATAATGTATTGCTAAAATATAAGCACTCATGATAAACACATAGCCACAGGATCATTATCATAAGAAAAGTATCATAATTTTTGAAATAATTGCTCAGTGTTCAAATTTCCAATTGTTTTATTTTTATTTAGCTTGTTTGATTTTATCTAAATTAATTAGAGCTTGGATATTTCTGGGTAATTTCTAGACTATTCATTACCCAGGACTGGTCTTTCTGTTTGTTCTAATTCCAAATCTAATTCTACTACTATTATTAAAACCGGCTACTGTTTATTGAGTTCCTACTATGTGTTGTGCTTTTATGTACTTTCTTCCAATCTTTCACCCATCCCAAGACTGAATTCATCCTGATTTATATTTGAGTAACGTGAGATTGAATGGGATCCCGTGATTACAGGATGTGTGTAGATTCAGGTTTTATCTCCAAGTCTACAGGCCCCATGGAGGCTCAGAGACACACCCTCCAGTACCATCCCATTTCCAGCTCCTTCTCCTACTTCATGTCATCCACCAATGCCCTGTCAATATGGAGATCTTCTTGCAGGTCTCAGGAGGCTCTGCTCTCAGAGACATCCAGCTCTGGAAAACATTGTCTCTGTCACTAACACATCAAGCCCAAGGTTAACTTCTATTGGTCCATTGGTATTTTTGTTTTGTTTTGTTTTTGTTTGTTGTTTTGTTTTGTTTTGTTTGACAAAGTCTCACTCTGTCACCCAGGCTGGAGTGCAATGGCACAATCTCAGCTCACTGCAACCCACACCTCCTGGGTTCAAGTGATTCTGCTGTCTTGGCCTCCCCAGTAGCTGGGATTACAAGCACCTGCCACCACACCCAGCTAATTTTTGTATTTTTAGTAGAGGTGGGGTTTTGCCATGTTGGTCAGGCTGGCCTCGAACTCCTGACCTCGGGTGATCTACCTACCTCTGCCTCCCAATGTGTTGGGATTACAGGTGTGAGCCACCGTGCCTGGCCCAAATGTTTGTTTTTTTAAAATATCTGTCTTACCATCTCAGAATCTAGTTAGCATAGATTCTTCCACCAAGTGGATGTTCTAGAGGTGTTGTTGATAGTGGCTCAGTGGCCTTGGAGAATCATCATGGTCATTAGAAATCACTTTCAAGTTAAGTGTCTTTATCCTTTTTGGCCAGTGGTTTTAGATGTTCAGATGACTCAACCCATCTGATCAAAAGCTTAAACTCTTAGATTGTAAAGTATAAGGAACTGAAAGAACAATAGAGTCCAGGTGTATTGCTGAATTTAGCTTTATGATAAAACAGACAATATTTAAACATTAAAAATAACTAGAACTGGGGCTGGAGGAAGAGTGACAACAGAAATTTGGTTTGACATTTCTAATTACGAAATGCTTTTAATTTTTAATTTATTGTCTTAAGTATAAAGAAAAAAGTAGTATCCTGTATATGCCCATATCTATGTTATTCCTAACAGAATGCTCTGAATTTTACTTCCGTTTAAGCACACACACAAATACCAAATAAAAGTCCTTTATTTTGTTAACTAGGAGGCAGTAGCTCAAAATGCAGACCAAATATCCCTGAGAAAATTTACTCAAGGAAAATTCTTGAATCAAGCTGTTGATAACCAGAATTCTCACTGTCACAGATGTCTGCTGCATATTTTTATAAACAGGAGTACCAAGGTTGTAACCTGCATGATAAATGCAAAACACTTTCTCTGAACCTTTAGTAAAAATGAACTAGTATTCTCAATCTGCTAGGCAATATGCATAAATATGCAACTTTAATTTTTTGGCACTATTACAGATTGTTACAGAATTTTCACAAGGTGGAACACATTTGCAATAGAATTAGGAAGCAAAAGCCAGGTATTATTATATTCTAGGTGCCACTAATTCAATCAGAGACTTTCATGGGGAATTTGGAACATTCCATATGCCATTTAGGACAAAGGGAAATTAATCATGCCAATATGGGTTTTTGTTTACTGTGCAGATTTTATGGCAGAGGTTTGCTGCCTGATCTAAGGTGTGCTGCACTATGAAAGAGCCTTCCCCACACACTCTGTTACTGTAGAGATAAAATTTAAAGTGAACTCAAGAGCAGCCTTCATTTAAGGAGAGTATCTCAGCATTTGGACAGATGAACATTTAATAAATGAATATATTGTATAAAGTCTATTGGGATAGATTCAGGTTAAATTCTCTTCTAACACTCTGTAAGTTCAAACTGTACTGGGCAACTCTCTTAAGTGCTTTACATACATCAGATCACACACATCAGAGAAATATTGATGAAGTAGGTATTATGATTCCCATTCATCAGATAAGAAAACATTCTCCACAAAGTTCATTATCTTGCCTGGGACCACATGGCCTGCATGAAATCAAGTGAGACTCCATATCCAGTGCTGAGTCACTCAATGCTAGTTCCACTACACTAACATGGTAACAGTTGGTGTGCTAGAGCATTCTTCATGGAGGCTGGGTGATTTACAGATGCCACTAAATGAATTTTATCAGTTTCTAGATCCCATATTTCTTCCTGGTGGTGGCAGATCTCCATTCAGTGTGTTATGCTAGAGGGATTGTTTCCCATAGGAAAGCTTATTTACCCAAGTCTTGGCTATATTTTGGAACTGAGTACCAATGCCTACACATCTAAAAAAGTGAGTTGAAGAGTTGGAGACCTATGCCTTTTCTGCTTTGTCCATGAATTTCTTCTTTGCTGTTTTCATTGTCCTTCATGCTTTACCAACATCATAGAGAATTACTGCTGCTCACCCTAATGTCTTGTTCTGTATTTAGAGACCATCCACAATCTCCCTGAGATACCAGAAGAAGAACACAAACTAGAACTGTCAGGTTCTCAGTTTTGGGAGTAAGACGGTTCCAGTGTATTTCTCTATGCACTATGCTGGAGGCAGGGACATGTTATCTTTACTTCCCAGGAAATTAGCCTGGCACATGGTCATTATTTTGCAGATGTATGTAGAGCTGGACTTAAACCACAGGAGGCAAACCTGAGCTTTCTTTTCTGGCTATGCAATCCTGTTCAAGATTTGTAACCTATGAGAGCATTAAGTTTTTCATTTGTAAGTTAAGAATAGTGACTTCTGCCACTTCAAAATTATTGTGGGGAACATGTTGTCTGATGCGTGTAATACTCCTCACACAGTGCCCAGCGCATAGGAAACGACAAAGCAGTTATGGCTAGCTTGAGCAATGGATCTAAAGGTTTCAATGTGTGCTCTCCCCTCTTATATTTTGCAGAGGTTTCTGCTGTTTTTGAGGCTGGTACGTCGGTTACTTACATGTTTCAAGAACCCTATCCTGTGACCAAGAATATAAGCCTCTCATCCTCAGCTATTTACACAGATTCAGCTCCATCCAAGGAAAACATCGCATTTAGCTTTGTGACAGCCCAGGCACCCAGTCTTTTGCTCTTTATCAATTCTTCTTCTCAGGACTTCCTGGCTGTTCTGCTCTGCAAGAATGGTGAGTGTGATGGCATGATGCCCAGTGGAGTCTCAGCCTGGGCTGGAGGGACGGTGCGTGCCCTCCAGAACTCTGCATAATTTCAACCTCAAGTTGGTCCCATCTGGGAAGCTTATTTCCAGACTTCCAGCAAAATCCTTGATTATTCTTTACCTTTATGAGTTGCAATTGGTATTCAGGGCCAGTGTCAATTCACCGCTGAAGTCTCAAATGCATTGACTTTAATTTGCCTCAACTGGATAGCAGTAATTCTTTATTATTTATTCTGTGCTGGAATCCATTAAGTGCAAAGGAGAAGATCATAAGCATATCTGAATTTCAGAAGGACACTTGCCACATATATTTTGTCATCTTTTCTTCAGTCTTCTTTACTGAGGGCTGTTAAAACAATGAGCATACATGCAGTCTGTATTAATAGAAGCAGTTGTCCAGGTCTTAGAGAGAAGTAGTTAGTATATGAGTCATAACCTTGGGGAATAGGTGGCTTGCTTCTGGGAATCAGATTTCCTTTTCTCAGGCTTTTTTTTTAAGATAATGACAAACTGTGGCATTTGCTATTTTGAAACAGAAAGATTTGGGGCATTTTATTTGACAAAACTGTAATACTATTGTTTTATAAATCAAAATGTTATCACTTCCTTTATTTTTATAATTACTCCAACTTGATACAAAATTCACAAAAATACAGGGCAATTTTTTCCTAATGCTAAATAAAAGGATGATTTTTTAAATTTTATTTATTATTTAAGCTTCAAGACTAGTGATAAGCTCAATGTCATAGTATCTGAGGAAGATATAATTTTTCAATTTGCATGGTATCCAATAGGTTCTAGTGCCTAAATTGCCCATTATTAATATAAGTAGTAGGTGAAAATCAGATTTTTGGGAAGAATTTGGGCAAAATGAAATATGAGAAGTTGAGAGTGATAAGCAAGGTGGAATACACTTCATGCAAGGAATGGTGAACGACACCAGTTAGGGTGGCTACTACGAGTTAAGACTTTCTTCTGATGCTGCTTAATTCTACCCTGCAAGGATGACTATTTTTGATATAGTCATGGCAGGAACACTATTAGATCAAAACCTTATGGGGTAGAACATACAATAGTATGATCTCATAAAACACTGTCCTGTGATCAAGAATACAACTTTCTTCCCTTTGTCATCTGCTGGTGTCATGAGATGGGGCTGGGCCTTGGCAGATTCTGCCCAAGCCATGTCACTGAGTTTCTGCATGGACAGTGGTGGGACCGAGCAGAAAGGAAGCCTGGAGTGTGCCCCATACACAGAGTTCTCTCCAGGCCTTATGAGGAAACTCTAAATTATTATCTCGCTTTATTTTTTCTTGGGTTTATTCCTCTTTGATTCATCTTGCTTTCCAGCTATTTACAACATCAAAAGCCATGAATGATGAATGGGCGTAAAGAAATGATCAAATGCTGAATCAGGCCTGAAGTGAAATAATGATGATGGACCACATGATGTAACAGGTGTCCTTCTTTCTAATAGAAAAATAGAAGGGAAGGAAAATAGAGAGAAATAGAGACTAGGATGACAATGGCTCATTCTAAGCCCATCTGGACTTGAAGAATCCACAAGAGAGAGGGGGAAACACTATGGGTAATTAGATCTGTTTATCAATAGTCCTTTATGTGATTATGATTAGGACCATTTTATCAACATAGCAGGTCATAGACCCTGCCCATCAGGGCTTTGTGAGGGTGATAAAGCTGACTGAGGACACTGAGGCATGGAGCAGGTCTTAGACTCTGCCCATCAGGGCTTTGTGAAGGTGATAAAGCTGCCTGAGGATACTGGGGCATGGAGAAGTTCAGTAGGTGGACATGCCAATGAGGTAATCTATGGCATAGTGGGGACCAGAATCCAGGTTTCTCAATAGTCAGCCAGCAGCCTTCGTTCTAAACAATATCATCCTCTAATGATGTCATTGGACCTTAGTAAGATGGTTGGTTACAACCAATGCAAGATTTTTTCCAAAGCATCTTTTGGGTATAGTTCCATAGGCACAATTGTACCTGTCAGGCCATGCCTAGGGAAATACAGCTGCCATGAAGACAGACAGTGCATAATGAATACAATTGTATCAAATTGCACACACACATATATAACTCTATACTGAGCACTATTTTAATTAATCCACACAACATTTACTTCTCATCACAACCCTGTTTAACTGATGTATTTTTATAGAAGCTGAGGCACTTCAAAATCTCACAGCAAGTAAGAAGCAGAGCTGGATTCACCCTCCCTTCTTCAGTCTGGTGGCATATTCTGTATTCTTAACCACAAGGGCTAAACTAAGAGTGTTTTTAAAATGCATAATGTTTTAAATAATGTGAATCTATTTAACTGAGAAAGCATTCTTGAATTCTATCCTGCCCCTATCTTCTGACATCCTGAAGTCTTACTCTATTAAAAGCTGCCTGATCCCGTAGGCATCTGCATGTTTTAAAGTCCTGGCTACATGCAGGAATCAAGAAGGTACTTGTTCCTTGTTTGTATGATTAAGTTTAGGTCTCAGGGCATGTGTGAAAGTTCAGATATGAGTCCTGAGCCAAATATGAGTGACCATGGCCTGTGACACAGTCCTCAGGAGGTCCTGAGAATATGCGTCCAAGGTGGTCAGGGTACAGCTTGGTTTTATATATTTAATATATTTTAGTTAGCTCAGGCTAACTCATGCGAGATGGATGTCCAGGACATTGTTATTAATAGAGTGTCCCCCTTCCCCACTCCAGCTTAGAACACCCCCACCACACTATGCTCCAGGGAACCCACAGCAGTAGGTGGTGGGAAAGATGCCCTGATTTAGAATCCTGAGCATCTCTTGCCATCTCCTTATACTGCAGAGATACAGCTAAGATATGTGCTCAATCATTCATTTTTTTATTAACTCTCTGTGTAATTACTAGTCAAACTACACAGTATCAGGAACTGTGAAGATAAGCGACGAAATGTAGGACTAAGTGCTGTCTAAAGGAGATAAGGAATGAGAGACTAAAAAATCTGCCTTCAACTTTTTGAAAGGAAATCTAGATAGAGGAGGCAGTCGTGATACCCAGATTTCTACAGCAAACTAACTAGAAGGGAGATTTTGACTAAATTTTAAGATGAATCTTCTAAAAATTCAGGGATTATAACAGTGGAATAAAATACCTTGAGTGGTAGTGAATTCTTTGCCATTGGAGGTCCTCAAATAATAATGCATGACTATTTGTTGGAGAAACCATAATAACTATCACAGGAGTAGATGAGAGGAAAAAATAATAATCTCTGAGTTTCTTCCCAAGTCTTAGATTTTGTGATTCTTTATTCCCTTCTCGTGTAGTCTTACATTAATATTTCTTTCTGTTAAGGCTTCATTTGCAGACTTTGAAATGCTGCTTTGAGGAATAAAGAATCGATATTCTTACAGCTTGTTCCCAGTATGTTTGTTCTACTAGGCCATTGACCTAATTACCAGAGAATCATGGGGGGTAGGCATTGCATTATAAAGAACTGGGAACATTTTAATGTGACTTTGATACACTGTTGTGAAAAAAATATACCTGTGAAAATACTATTGGGAGTTAAGGATTATTAGAGATTGAAAAAGATCAGAAAACCACAGGGTTTACAGGGGGAGGTTATTTATTATCTGTGAAAGTTTTTATGAAAAGATCGATTCAAACCTTCCTGAGAAGAATTAAGAGTCTTCTGTTAGTCTAGTTGTCTTAACCTTTGTGACTGAAGATAGCCTTGGGAATCTGGTGGAAATTATGAGAGGGCCACTCTTATAGGGAGCCCATTTTGCTTTCTCCAAAAAAAAATCAAGTATCCGCCTCCAGGTCGTACACAATGGCTCTAATTTTAGCACTCTGGGTTAAGAAGTCAGCAGGTGGAGTAAGGTGGATGAGTTGCATAAACACTGCACACAATTCTCAGCTTGCAAATTTATTTAATATAGTTCAACAGGCCAGAGGAAAGAAGATCAATGTGATTCAAAATCATGGTTATAAGTCTCTCCCTGGCAGGGGTTTGATTTTCCAGGGTTGGAATTCTTCTTTGCCCTTTATCATTATTCTTGAAATTTCTCCAACTACAGACTCATTCTGGTTAAACTGCTGCCATCTTTTCAAAGGAAAACAGATACTTCTTCCTAAATAAAAAGAAATTAGTTTAATTTCTGGAATGGAAGAACAGAGGCAGAAAGAGAGACATTTTGAGGTCAGAGAGTTGTTAGGAAAGAGAAGGCAGTTTTAGTTCTATAACCTGGGGCTATGGCCACAGACAACTTCTCCGAGTCTGGACAGTTGGAGGAGAAGGGGTCTTGAAGAGAGGAAAAGGGTCCAGAAAGGGAGAAGAGCTCATTCTGAAGATACACAGGACCTTCACAGAATTTTATTGAGTGATGGATTTGCCTTCTCCACAATAGTGGGGATTTCTCTTTCAAATTTGCAACTCAAAAAATATTCATGGAGCACTTACCATGTGGCAGGTACTAGCTCATGTACTGGAGAGACAAAGACAAACAGAAAGCATCCTTCCCTCGCTTTAAGAAATCTAATTGGCCGGGCGCGGTGGCTCACACCTGTAATCCCAGCACTTTGGGAGGCCGAGGCGGGTGGATCACGAGGTCAGGAGATCGAGATCATCCTGGCTAACACGGTGAAAACCCGTTTCTACTAAAAGTACAAAAAATTAGCCAGGCATGGTGGCGGGCGCCCAAAGTCCCAGCTACTCGGGAGGCTGAGGCAGGAGAATGGCGTCAACCCGGGAGGTGCAACTTGTAGTGAGCCGAGATCACACCACTGCACTCCAGGCTGGGCGACAGAGCGAGACTCCTTCCAAAAAAAAAAAGAAGTCTAGTTATGGGAGAGAAACATAAGTTAAAAAAAAATGTCATCAATGCTAGGTAGAAGTCTGTTCTAGGTAGAGTGAGTTAAAGATGATCAATTCTCTCTGGGAGAGAAGGTCAGAAAAGGCTTTCTAGAGAGGGTGACGCTTGAGTTGGTCATGAAAGATAAATTAGTGTTCTCCAGCAGACATTATATTTTTTCATAAAAATTAAAATTATTTTTGATTGTTCATCATTTTTTCCATTTTATTCACATTGCAGTTGAAATCTATACATGTGTTATGATCAATTTCTGTTTCTATTCTTCCATCATCTTCTTTGTTGATAGAAATGCAAAGTCAAATTTAGAATATGCACTAACTCTAGGGCTATCCATCTATGGTGAAATCCTTTGGGTACAAAATCCAAATACGGTTCCCAGATCACCTTCTGGGGAGGCTGTGCAGCTACCCTCCAGCACCAAATGGTTTGTCCGACTTTGCTTCAGGATTTCCTTTTTATCAATCTTTTTTTAAGCATATGCATTCAAAAGATGCACTGTCTGCATTTGTGATTGCACACACCTTGGAGGGAATAATGATGAACTGCAACACTTTATATTTTGAACACACTAACTCAAGGGAGGCAAGAATAAGAAGGAAGCCAGGGAGGGAGCATTTTCAAAGCACAAAACTCTGCAGTGGCTAGCCAGGGCTGGGTTGACCTTAAAACACCCCTGCCATTACTGCTATCTTATGGAAGCCCTTCAAAGTGTAATGCTGCCTCCACATAGCCCCTCCCTGACACCAGCATATGCTTGATGTCCTCAGAGCAGCAAGAATCCTGATAAACAGAAGGCGAAAAGCAAGTCTTGGAAGGATTATTTTGACAGCATTACTAAGCCCTGACCACTTTAGTCTCTGGGCTTGTGTCAAGTAACACTTTGCTGATTTTGAATTTAAAATTCCCAATAGTCTCCCAGGAGGAGACTATTTTGCTATCTCCCAGACTTTGTTTTAGTTGTTTCATTCCGTACATTTCTGGGCTTTCCAACAATCTCTTGTACTTTCATCATCCATTTCACTGTAATGCGGTTATGACACACTGTAACCTCCAGAGGGCGATAAAGAGCCCTCCTAGTCACTTTCTCCCAGGGAAGGTCAATGGATGATAAGGGCAGGACAGAGGGCACTTCCATTACCACAGGGTTAGACTAGGGTGCTAAGGTTGGGCCTGACTGGAGAAACAGTGGCATGCTGAGTAGCACTGGATCTGGGTAATCCTTGTTTCTCTTCTCTTTGTTGTTGTTTATGCTTTATTTTGTGATATGCTCCTAAGTCCCAAGAAGATTGCTATGAACGGAGTTGTGACCACCCCCTTCCCAAAATCCACGACCCTCAGTGTAGCTGTATTTGGAGTAAAAGGGTAATTAGGTTAAATGAAGTTATAAGATTGGAGCCCTAATCCGACAGGATTAGTGTCCTTAAAGCAGGAGACACTAGAGAACTCTGTCTCCAGCTCTCTCTTTGAATGTCATATAAGGACACTGAGAAGGCGGCCATCCACAAGCCAGGAAGAGAGCCCTCAACAGGGCCTGAGTCAGCCAGCAGTTGTGTTTGTATTTCCCAGCCTCTAGAAGTTTGAGAAGATAAATTGTGTTGTCTGAGTCACTCACTCAGTCTATGACATTTTATTGTAGCCAACTGAGCAGACAAAGGTCAAATGAGATTATGCAAGTAACTATGATGTGTAGACTGTAAACTATAAAACACACATTATTTCCTTATTGGTAAAAGTAATAATATGAATGATCTGCATCCTGGGGTTATCAAAGCATGAATGTGAAGGCTAAGATTTGGGGAATTTGGGGTTAAAAATTAATACAAAGAGGAAATGAAAATGTGCAATGCCTAGAGGCAGAACGCTTGGGCCTGGATGGGACATTACCCTGAAGAAGGAGAAAGATAAGGTACAGGGTGTCCTCTTGAAAACCGGCTGTCTCTAGGCACAGGAAACAGATTTTAATAGATACAAGCATGAAAATGAAACCTTTTAAGAATGACTTTCTCAAATGCCCCCTGACATAGACCTTCAGGGACCTTCTCTGATGTTTCTAAAATAAAGAGAGATGTGTGTGTGTGTGTGTGTGTCTGTGTGTGTGTGTGTGTAAAGAGAGAGAGAGCTATAATAACTAGGAAACAGAGTTATGTGTAGAACTAACTAAGACTTCTGCTCACTGCAGGGCTGGTCCTTGCACAATACACCTGGGGCAACAGTCAAACACAAGGAAACTCCCCACCTCAACCCCAACAACTTTGGCTGTGGAGCTAGCTGGGCAGCATGTGCCAGCATCAAAGAAAATCAAAATAGAGACAACAGCAGCTTCTAAGTCAGTCCTCTAAGACCGTCAGAAAAAAGCTAGTATGGAAATAAAGCCAACAAAAATGTCAAAATACAATCAACTCTACAAACATCTGTTTAATACCTACTGTCTCAGTTTGCCAGGGCTGCCAAAACAAAATACCACAGACTGAATGACATAAACAGCAACAATTTATTTTCTAACAGTTCTGGAGACTGGAAGTCCAAGTTCAAGGTACTGGCAGTGTTGGCGTCTGTTGAGGACCCTGCCTTTGTGTTGGCCACCTTTTCCTGTGTGCTCACATGGTCTTTCCTCATGAATGAGGAGAAAGGGAGAGAGAGACAGAGGGGCTTTGCTGGTGTCTCTTCTTATAAGGACACTAATCCTACAGGATGAGAGGCCTACCCTAATGACCTCATTTACCCTGAATTACTTCCTCAGAGGCCTCCTTTCCAAATACAACCACACTAGAGTTAGTCTTCAACATATGAGTCTTGTGGAGACACAAACATTCTATAATACCTAACATGTGCTAGATGCTGTTCTATGTGTTCATGGTAGAAAAATAAATATGGTGTAGTTGGCTTCAGAAAGATTCTTGGGGTTAAGATTAATATATAATTCATCTTTGTAATGTCAGTGTGAGGCAGAGTAACTTAGCATATAGTTCACCTCTGATTATTCTTGGATTTAATTAATGTATTTTGAATCTAGTAGGAGGAGAAGCTACATATACAGTGAGAGGGGAAATGCCCTATAGAATCCATGAGAAGATGTTATAGGATGACAGTGGGGCCGTATTGGGGAGAGGGGTAGCTCTTCCTGGTGCATTTCAAAAGTCTTCTAGTATAAATAGGCATGAATATACATTGCATTAATTGAGTTCTTAATCATATTCTTTTTGAGATTCTGTCCTGCCACCTGTGATGTATGTGTGGGAGGCAGGGTTGCTTGGGGAGTGGGTCTCTGTAGAGCTGGCATTCTGTGGCTCTATGTTCTCAGGGCCTCTGGGTCTTCTCACTTTGTACTTTCAGTTTAAACAACTCTTCAGAAATTTTCCAAGAATTGAGCAACTGCTTGTTTTTTCAGCAAGGCTGGTTGCTTACAGCTGTACTGTGAGAATCAGAATAATTATTATTTGCCCTTATGATGCTTCATTGTTTGTAGAAAGAAAAAAGGAGTGCACAAAGTGCCTTGGTTCTTCATCTGTAAATGTGGGATAATCGTGTTGGTCAAGGGTCTCGCAGCAGTGTGGTGGGGCATTAATGAGATCCTGTCTGTAAAGGGCTTGGAGAAACTCACTTGAAAGATGTGGCATAAATACAAAGAAGGGTTATTACAAAAGAGACCAAAGAACAGGCTAGTTACTGAACTACCTTTATTTTACCTTTTTTTTTTTTTTTTTTTTTTTAAGCCAGGGATAGAGAAAATGGGAGATTGAATGTTTAGCTTTTGGACTGGAACTCTAATTAGAGGTTTAAGGATTAAGAAAATAGTTGCGGTCAGTGTGAAGAAAGCTTTTCTGAGAGAAAAGACATGTTTTTATTCTTCTTAGAGCACTTGACCTGTAAATACTTACATCTTGAGATGTGAAACAAATTCAATGAAAGGCTCGAGCTCAGGGCTTATTCGGTTCTCTGTGCAGTTAATTACCTTTTGTCCAGCAAGGAGGCCTTGAATTATCATTATTTCTCCTAATTCAAAGTTATTGAAGATATGTCTCCACTTTAATAAGTAGTTTGACCTCTCGATGTTAAGAAATGAGGGCTCTGGCAGTCGGATGCCCTGTTCTAAAGCTGCAGTGGAAAGATGGGTCAGGGGATAGTTTCCAGCCTTAAGAATCCGGTTCAAATTCCTAACACCAGCCATATGCCACTGTCTTTGATCTTTCAGCTAGAAAATATTTCCTAACAGCTAATACCTATCAAGTGCTGAGTATGTGCCAGGGCATAGTTTTCATAGTTTGCATACATTAATTCATCTCATTCCCACACAATGACTACGGAGTCGTTACTAGTATTTCCCTATTTTACAGACAAGGAAATTTTGGCCTAGAAAAGTTAAATGACTTGTCCAAGAAGACACAGCAAGGGATTAGTGGGGCTGGAAATCAAAGCCCATTATATTTACTTTTTAACTTGTAAACTCTTCTGCTCTCTTCTCTGACCTTTCATGGTACTGTGTGTACTTCTCTCAAGGAACCTGCCATTTTTTACTGGGTGCTTGCTCGAGCCCCCATCTAGGTTGTATTCTCATCTAGGAATGCCACATTCACTTCCTGTGCATCCCACCACCATGTCTTTCTTGTAGGTCTTCATTCAAGAGAGGAGCCAGGCAGAAATAATGGGGTAATGTATCAGGAGTGCTAAAACACCACTGAAAGATTTAGAAACACAATGCCAAGGAAGGAACTTGCCACGCATCTCGTGATATTTAGCAATTTGTACTTTGATGCACAAGGAAGCACACAGGACTAACAAGTCAAGAAAAAATACCATGCCTTTATTGGTGTCAATTCCTGTAATGCAAGTTTCAGGATGCTACAAGAGCCCCCAGCTCTGAGACTCACCAGCCAAATCCCACAGCCACTGTCAACTGAAATGCTGTAGTGGAATAGCATACAGGGGAGTGCTACTTTCTTGGAACAAGTGATTTTAAAGTATTAATAGGGCTCCCCAGGATTTTTTATTTTTTGGTCAGAAAAATTACATGTAATAAATGTATGTTCTCATTTAAACATGGAGAATGAATGTGCAAATTTATTATCTCTCCCTTAAACTCCTTCAAAATAACATAAAGCAGGCCAGGCATGGTGGCTCACACTTGTAATCGCAGCACTTCAGGAGGCTGAGGTCAGGAGTTCGAGACCAGCCTGGCCAACATGGTGAAACTCCATCTCTACTAAAAATACAACAATTAGTCAGGCGTGGTGGCATATGCTCGTAGTCCCAGCTACTCAGAAGGCTGAGGCAGAGTAATCGCTTGAACCTGGGAGGCGGATGTTGCAGTGAGCCAAGATTGCACCACGGCACTCCAGCCTGGGTGACAGAGCAGGACTCGATCTAAAAAAAAAAAAAAAAAAGAGACAAAGCAATTAAATAATTTTTAATTTTTAGAAGTAGGAAATCGAAAAGACAAAGACAACAGAAGAGAATTTAGTATGAGTGAAAAATATGAACTCAGTGTGGGAAATTGGAGAGCAGATGAAGGAGGAAGGCTGCCTCTGCCCCAGTGTTTGCTGAACAGTTTTCCTGTTCAGGCTAATAGGCAAGTTCCTTTTCGCTTCCATCCCAGGCTTATTCTTTAGCATATAGAAGTTGAACCAAAGACTGTCCAAAGCTGAGGGCAAGGTGAAGATACTGGGCTAAATACGGAAATAAAGGACTGTCTGCACACTGGGCTATGGGATCCCCAGCCTTATTTTGTGGCCCTGTTCCCAGAGCTCTTATGGTGAGACTTGTTTTTTTTTCTCTATACTGGAGATAAGAGTCCTTGTCCATGGAAGAACTGAACAGCCCCATGAAAAACATGTGTGATAACTGGAATTATAGAAACGTACCCTCATTGAAAAAAAATAGTTTACCCATATGATCACCAGACAATAAAGCCCATCTACTGACCTGCGTAGCTCCTGCACTTGGGAACTTCAGTCCAATTTGTAGTGCCTCAGTCCTAAGTGTGAACAAATAACCAAGGCTATTCAGTACTTTCGCCAGCCCTCCAAGACAAAAGATGCCAATGAAAGCATACAAATATCTTCATGTGTTTTCTGCTCATAATTCTTTTTGAAGTTTTCATTCTCTGCCATTTTTTTTTTTTTTTTTTTTTTTTTGTTATTATAGATTCTGATATTAGCCTTTGTCAGATAGTTCAAAATTTTCCCATTGAACAGCAATCTGTAGGTTGCCTGTTCATTCTGATGATAGTTTCTTTTGCTGTGCAGAAGCTCTTTAGTTTAATGAGATCCCATTTGTCGATTTTGGCTTTTGTTGCCATTGCTTTTGGTGTTTTAGACATGAAGTCCTTGCCCACGCCTATGTCCTGAATGGTATTGCCTAGGTTTTCTTGTAGGATTTTAATGGTTTTAGGTCTAACATATAAGTCTTTAATCCATCTTGAATTAATTTTTGTATAAGGTGTAAGGAAGGGATCCAGTTGCAGCTTTCTACATATGGCTAGCCAATTTTCCCAGCACCATTTATTAAATAGGGAATCCTTTCCCATTTCTTGTTTTTGTCAGGTTTGTCAAAGATCAGATAGTTGTAGCTATGCGGCATCATTTCTGAGGGCTCTGTTCTGTTCCATTGATCTATGTCTCTGTTGTGGTACCAGTACCACGCTGTTTTGGTTACTGTAGCCTTGTAGTAGAGTTTAAAGTCAGGTAGCGTGATGCCTCCAGCTTTGTTCTTTTGGCTTAGGATTGACTTGGTGATGCAGGCTCTTTTTTGGTTCCATATGAACTTTAAAGTAGTTTTTTCCAATTCTGTGAAGAAAGTCATTGGTAGCTTGATGGGGATGGCATTGAATCTATAAATTACCTTGGGCAGTATGGCCATTTTCACGATATTGATTTCTTCCAACCCATGAGCATGGAATGTTCTTCCATTTGTTTGTATCCTCTTTTATTTCATTGAGCAGTGGTTTGTAGTTCTCCTTGAAGAGGTCCTTCACATCCCTTGTAAGTTGGATTCCTAGGTATTTTATTCTCTTTGAAGCAATTGTGAATGGGAGTTCACTCATGATTTGGCTCTCTGTTTGTCTGTTATTGGTGTACAAGAATGCTTGTGATTTTTGTACATTAATTTTGTATCCTGAGACTTCGCTGAAGTTGCTACTCAGCTTAAGGAGATTTTGGGCTGAGACAATGGGGTTTTCTAGATATACAATCATGTCATCTGCAAACAGGGACAATTTGACTTCCTCTTTTCCTAATTGAATACCTTTTATTTCCTTCTCCTGCCTGATTGCTCTGGCCAGAACTTCCAGCACTATGTTGAACAGGAGCGGTGAGAGAGGGCATCCCTGTCTTGTGCCAGTTTTCAGAGGGAATGCTTCCAGTTTTTGCCCACTCAGTATGATATTGGCTGTGGGTTTGTCGTAGATAGCTCTTATTATTTTGAGATACGTCCCATCAATACCTAATTTATTGAGAGTTTTTAGCATGAAGGGTTGTTGAATTTTGTCAAAGGCCTTTTCTGCATCTATTGAGATAATCATGTGGTTTTTACATGAAGAAATGCTCATCATCACTGGTCATCAGAGAAATGCAAATCAAAACCACAATGAGATACCACCTCACACCAGTTAGAATGGCCATCATTAAAAAATCAGGAAACAACAGGTGCTGGAAAGGATGTGGAGAAATAGCAACACTTTTACACTGTTGGTGGGACTGTAAACTAGTTCAACCATTGTGGAAGTCAGTGTGGCGATTCCTCAGGGATCTAGAACTAGAAATACCATTTGACCCAGCCATCCCATTACTGGGTATATACCCAAAGGACTATAAATCATGCTGCTATAAAGACACATGCACACGTATGTTTATTGCGGCACTATTCACAATAGCAAAGAGTTGGAACCAACCCAAATGTCCAACAACGATAGACTGGATTAAGAAAATGTGGCACATATACACCATGGAATACTATGCAGCCATAAAAAATGATGAGTTCGTGTCCATTGTAGGGACATGGATGAAACTGGAAAACATCATTCTCAGTAAACTATCGCAAGGACAAAAAACCAAACGCCGCATGTTCTCACTCATAGGTGGGAATTGAACAATGAAAACTCATGGACACAGGAAGGGGAACATCACACTCCGGGGACTGTTGTGGGGTGGGGGGAGGGGGGAGGGACAGCATTACGACATATACCTAATGCTAAATGACGAGTTAATGGGCAGGATCACAGGAATGGATAAAAAAAAAACAAAAAAAAAAAAAAAAAAAAAAAAAAAAAAAAAAAAAAAAAATACAAAGGTAATGGAGAAACAGGGGTGATGCAAGAGACACAAGAAACATTAACAATGTAATGTCTTCAGCTAGGTAGGATAATATATAAACCCATAAAACAATAATATGGTATTTATTTATTTATTTTTTAAGAAACGGAGTCTCTCTGTCTCTCTCACTCAGGCTGCAGTGCAGTGCCACGGTCATAGCTCACTGCAGCCTCAAACTCCTGGACTCAAGGGATCCTCCTGCCTCAGCCTCCTGCGTGTCTGGGAATATAGGTGCAAGCCACTGTGCACGGCTGGGAACATGATCTTTAAAATAAAACTGGCAAACAATGAGAAATGACTTTTGGAAATGTGATAGAGCAATTTGTTAAAAAATCTAGAAAGGTGGAAGATAAAATCTGAGAAATCTCCTAGCAAGTTGCATAAAAATACAAAAAAGTGGGCAATCAAAAACAAAGAAGAAAATCAGAGGGTCAAAATGTAATGTCCAATATCTAATAGTATTTACAGAAAGAGAGAATAAATGTGGAGGAGGTGTTAGCAAAGATATCACTGAAAATGTTTTATAGAATAAAACTGACGTAAAAGTTTGTTCTCTTACCCAGCACAGTGCATAGAAAATGGCACAGCCAAGGCAAAGGCAAAATCCTAAGTCTCCTAAAGATAGATGAATCAGGAGTCAGACAAACATGGAACTTCTGAAGAAAAACACTCGCCATTTGCAGATAGCGGAAAAACATCACAATTCTAATTGGAAATGGTTTG
Source organism: Nomascus leucogenys (assembly GCF_006542625.1). Classification (NCBI taxonomy): domain Eukaryota; kingdom Metazoa; phylum Chordata; class Mammalia; order Primates; family Hylobatidae; genus Nomascus; species Nomascus leucogenys. Next base: position 30,512,378 of record NC_044400.1, read on the forward strand.
CAAACTGGAATCCTATGTTTAGTCAAATTATCGGTCATGTGTAATGTCATTATTGAAGACTTCCTAAATATCTTTCCTGGGACTCTACTTGATATGCATGCATTCATTATCTGATATTGCATAAAAACTACCACCGAACTTAGCACCTTAATGCAACACACATTTATCACCTTATATAGTTCTGGGAGAGGTCAGGAATCTCAGCCTGGTTTAACTGGATGATTCCAATTCTTGGTGTCTCCGCGGTCAAACTGTTGTCCTGGGCAAAGAGCTTGATAATCTGCTTCCAAGCTCCCTCGTGTGGCTGTTGACAGATTTCAGGTTCTTGACATGCTGGTTTTTTAATAGAGCTGCTTAAACAGCAGGTCATCTGGCTTCCCCAGAGACAGTGGTGGGCAGGGGGCAAGGGTATAGGGGGAGGACACAGGAGGACAGTCAAAACAGAAATCGAAGTCTTTTAGAACCTTAACTGGAGAAGGGATGCCTAGTCCAACCTGGGTGAGAATTACACAAGGGTGTGAATACCAGGAGGCAGGGATTATTGGATGCCATCATGAAGATTGCCTGTCACAATGTGGTTCACCCAATTAAAGAAGTACATAAAAAAGAAAGACATGAGACCCAGGAAACAGAAAACCCACCACAGAACAGGCCAGGTATTTCGGGATAGCAGCTATGCAGAAGTCACAGAGAAAAACCAGTCTGGGTCAATGGTTCTCAGCTGGTCATGCTTTTGCCCTCCCAGAGGACATTTAGCAATATACAGAGACATTTTTCATTGTCAAGACAGGACTGCTACAAGCATGCAGTGAGTAGGAGCCAGGGATGCTGCAAAACATCTGTAAAACCAGGATAGCCCCCTTGATGAAGAATTATTTGGCCCAGAATGTTCAGAATTTTAAAGTTGAGGAAACCAAGTCTATAGGTCTAGAATGAGATCCAAGAAAACAGGGCACTTGGAAAGAGGATCCTAGAAAAAGTCTGCAAGTAACAAATACCAGCTTTATCACTTGCATGCATATATCAGACAAACAATAAGGACTTTGAAAACCAACCTCACCAAAATGGTGATAGACATACACAGAAAGCGTGAGAGGGGCTCTTATGTGACTGGGTCTCAGAAAGGCAGCTCATCATTTACCAACGTGGGTGGGCAAAAGATTATATCTAAAATGGATAAATGAAGAAATAACAACATATTTAGTAAAATAGAGTTAAAAATAAGAAGAGTAATGGAACTAAAAGTAACTGCATATGAGGAGGAAGGCAAGAGGGTGGGGCAACAGCTGCTTTCTTATGTTCAGTTTTTCTATACTATTTGACTTTATAAATGTATTACTTTGATAAAAAATTAAGTGCTTCAAATAAATCTATTGTTAGATTATAAAGAAAGTGGTTTACAGTTTTGATAAAAGAAAATTAGTTTTTTTCCCTACCAATAAATATGTATAAATATCTAAAGGATATTGGCTGAAGACACATGAGATGACTATGTGGACAGTGGCACACATGCCCCCTTTTGATGTTTTCAGTTAATGTAGTACTTCAGCGAGTGAATGAAGGAATGAATGGAAGATTGCATGATGAAATAATTTAATTGAAAACAGGCTGGGCGCCATGGCTTATGCCTGTAATCCCATTACTTTGGGAGGCACAGGCAGGTGGATCACCTGAAATCGGGAGTTCAAGACCAGCCTGGCCAACATGAAAAAACCCCATCTCTACTAAAAATACAAACAATTAGCTGGGCGTGGTGTTGGGCACCTGTAATCCCAGCTACTCAGGAGGCTGAGGTACAAGAATCACTTGAACCCGGGAGGCAGAGGTTGCAGTGAGTAGGGATTGTGCCACTGTACTCCAGCCTGGGCAATGATAGCAAAACTCCATCTCAAAAAAAGATCTATATATCTATATATAGATATATCTATATATATTATATAGATAATATGTGCATTTTATATTATATATATATAAAAAACACACGATTCTACCCTTTTTTAAATGGTTAAGCACATTTTATTTAAATAACTCATGCTAAGGCTAATAAGAAGCTCCTCATTGCCATATCTGGTTCAGGCCATAATCTCATGAGCTACCTAGAGCACACATATGTAAACCAAAACCAAAAATAAAATTTGAAGTTCATCTACACACCACTGATCATCTGAGTGGAATCCTTCCTCTATGGCAGGGCACTCCAAAGTTAACTTCAACGGCTGGTTCAGGCCATGAAAAGCCAAATAGCATTTGACATCAACCCAGACCTTAAATCTCATAAGAAATATTTACAATCTATTCTCTTTAAATCCAGCCAACTGGAGGCTTCATATGCATGATAAAACTTTGGTTTCTACAACCTCTTATAATAACTCAGACATTCCTTTCTATTGATATTAACTCTTTAAAACAATCTGAAAAATTGTAGATCTACTTATAACCTGGAAGCCCCATCTTCGAGCTGTCTTGCCTTTCTGGACCAAACCAATGGTTATATTAAATGTATGTGATTGATGTCTCATATCTCCCTAAAATGTATAAAACCAAGTTGCACCCCAACCACCTTGGGTACATGTTCTCAGGATCTCTTGAGAGCTGTGTCATGATCTATGATCACTCATATTTCCCTCAGGATAAATCTCTTCAAATATTTTACAGAGTTTGACTTTTCGTTTACACATGCCCTCACAAGAGCGCTGGAGATCTGTTGACCACTTCTCAGTCTTCTGGATGAATATTTTGTCCTGATCCTACACTTTAAATGTTGACATTTTGTGTCAGCTCTGTTTTTTTGTTTGTTTGTTTTGTTTTGTTTTGTTTTAAGGAAAGATGTACCCTCACTGAGCTAACTCATCCATTCCCATTCCCATGACTTCAGCTGGTTACTGTATGTCGATGAACCCAAATCTATATGCCTAGCTTGTGTAGACAATTAAAAGAATTGTCCCAATTACCTACAGTGGCAAGTTTACTTTGCTGTTTCCTAGGCCTCCGAAACTCAACACATCCCAAAATGAACTCAAGCTCTACCTCAAGACCTCCCCACCACTCCAACCCCTCAGCTAGATCTGCTTCTGCTTGAATTTTTTCTTTTTCAGAGAAGTGTTCTACATTCACCCAAATATCCATGTCAGAAGCAAGTGTCACTCTTCTTTTCCTCTTTCTCACCCCTCTGGAGTCCATCAGTCACCACACTTTACTGAATATACTTATGTTGCATGCTTCCACAGTCTCTTTAAATCTGTTCAATTCTTAATACTCCCACTTCAGCTATCTTTGTTCTGGCAACCCTAATCTTGGAATTAGATTACTGCCACGGAGTTCAAATACTTCTCCCAAACTCTAGGCCTGTACCCTTTTAATTCATTCTCCATTCTGACCAGGGTGATCTTTTAAAAATTCAAATATATTCATGTCACTTATTTTTCGACAGCTTCCCATTGCCTGCAGGCTCATCTCTAAACTCTCCTCAATCCCAGGCTCTTGCTATCCTCTGAAGTTTCCTTTTTGTTTTCTATGATTCTCACACCCCACTATACTCTCTGTCTATATTAAATTATGCTCAGACAATTGAATGCATCATGTTCTGTCCTTCCTCTAGGTCTTTGCACATTTTCTTACCTTTGCTTGAATCCTCTTTTTTTTTCCTGCCTCCATTCCCTCCTTGCTGGAAATTGTAATTTCTCCAAGTTTTGGTTCAATGTCACTTTCTCTGGGAAGCTTTCCTGGTCCCCTCCCAAAGACTGCATTAAGAGCCCTTCAACTGAGCTTTCTGTATCAGTCTATTACAGAAATTGTCACAACCACTGTTCACTTGTATCCATTGCTATGATCTGAATTCCAGGACTCAGCACTCCTGGCCTAGCACAACGTGGGGGCCCAGTGTCTACAGGCGATAAATACTCCACCATTGTGGACAACTTTTCTTAGTGAAATTGCTTAAGAGCTTCTTTTAAAAATAGGGCATTTTTTTTTCAAGCAAAAGATCCTTTTTCACAAGCATATACTAATGGTTCAGCTTTAAAAGAGTTCACTGACATATCTTTGTTGTGCACTAAAGCGCAGCAAAGAAAGAAAAAGAAGAAATTAAATTGGCTAATAACCTTGCTTAAAAGCACAGAAATAAAATGAGAGTAAAACTTCAAAAAGTTGCAGATAATAAAAATGGATTGCACTTTTCTTCTTATTTCTAATTTTGATAGATATTTTTCTTCTCAAAGGGTCTGAGAAAAAATATCTTAAAAGGGAGGCAATTTAAACCAGGCAAAATATTATATTAAAAAAAAAGATAAGGGAAAAACGTGATCAAGTCATCAACTCCGTAATTAATACTGTTGGTTTTCAGGTGTTTGGATTGCCCACCTTAGGTGGGGCCTCTAAAAAGACAAATGAGATTAGAGATGAAGTGCCTGCTAGTCTAAATGATAGCACAACAATGAAAATCAAAGAAACAGCACACGTAATTCCCCTCTGATGGTCCTGATTTCCAGATCTCCATAGCAATAACTAAGTAAGCCTAGGTGTCCGGCAACATAGGCCATCGACATTTGTCAGGCTTTTCAATAAACTGGCAATGAAAGACTAAATCTGTGCAAGGTGGGAGATAAATTAGCACACAGCCAAAGGTACTGGAGGAATAAGCACTGGTTTTGTAGCTGAAATATTTTTTGACAAAGTAATAATCCTTGGTAATCTCTCTCCAGCTTTAAATAACAGCCGGTCTTTGTGCCGGCAGTTTAATTTTGTTGGCTGCCCTTGTCTTACAAATATATTTAGTGGAGTCTGGAATATCATTTTGTGCTGAAAGCTGAAGCCTTTGTCATGCTGAAGCCCGGCAGAGGCAATAAATCAAGGACAAAGTGAAAAGGAATAGAAATGGGCTATCGGAAACTTATTTCCCCAGAGCGGCCGAGCTTTCTTCCCATGCTAGCAGGTGTATTGCATCAGTCATGTCTTCCTGTTAAGTGCCTATGTTGTAATGATATTGACTTACAACTACATTGCACCCTGGTTGGCATTGCTCCAAAGTGCTTAAGATGCATCTATGGGAAATACATGCTGAAAATAGTGTCATGAAAATATACAACTCCAGTTTTCTTTTCTTTCTTTTTTTTATTTTCTTTTCCTCCTCTAAGATCATTCTTTCCAGGAAATGGGGTTTAGGTAACTTCCCCAAGTCACACCATTTGTACATGGAAAGGTGTATGACTGAATAATTTTATCCTCCAGTAAGAACTGTGCTGGGACAGGATATTCAACTTCAGCTTCTTCCACTAATTTCCTCATTTGTGTCTAATCAATTAATAAATGATGTTTTAAAGGTAAGGGACTACTATAAACTTAAAATGATGAAACCAGGACTAATGTTCTTCAAGATCTGTGTTTGCCAAATTGGTCATTACTGAGAATGGATTGTGGAGAAAGAATATTTAAGTGTTTATAGGGGTCTGTGTCTTACCGTTAGCAATATAAATGAATAAAAATCACTATACTAGGAAGCCAAGGAGCTGGATTCTTGTATTAGTTTTCTATTGTTGAGTAATACTTCTACAAATGTACTGGATTAGAAGAGCAAACATTTCTTATCTCACAGTTCCCTTGGGTCAAGAGTCCAAGCACCATTTGTCTGTGTGCTCTATTCAGGGGCTCACAGGCTACAATCAAGGTATCAGCTGGGATGTGATCTCATCAGAGGCTCCCCTGGGAAAATTCTGTTTCCAAGCTCCATTAGGTTGTTGGAAGAGCTCAGTTCCTTGTAGTTTTGGTTCCTATTTTCTTTCTGGGCTGCCATCCAGGCTCTGCTCCCACCTCCTTGAGGCCATGAAAGTTCCTTGTGGCACTCCCTATTGACCTTGCAGCTTACTTTTTTTTTTTTTTTTGAGACAGAGTCTTGCTCTTGTTGCCCAGGCTGGAGTGCAGTGGCACAATCTCAGCTCACTGCAACCTCTGCCTCTGGGGTTCAAGCGATTCTCCTGCCTCAGCCTCCCAAGAAGCTGGGATTACAGGTGCCCACTGCCACACCAGGCTAATTTTTGTATTTTTAGTAGAGAAGAGGTTTCACCATGTTGGTCAGGCTGGTCTTGAACTCCTGACCTCAGGTGATCCACCCGCCTCGGCCTCCCAAAGTGCCTGGATTACACGCGTGAGCCACTGTGCATGGCTGCAGCTTGCTTTTTTAAGCCAGCAAAAGAAAGCAAATATATGTATGTATGGATGGATCTTTTAATGTAATTATAGAGAGGATATTCTATCACCTTTGCAATGTAATGTAACCTAATCATGCGAATGATATCACATCATCGTTGCCATATTCTATGTATTTAAAGCAAGTCATGAGTCTCAACTACACTCAGAAGTTGGGGTTCTATGTGGGGTGTAAACATGAGGGCCACCCTAGGGTGTTTCTCCCACATAAGTAGTCCTTATTATTATTAAAAACTAGATACTCATATATTTGCTCTAAGCAGCAAGAATGAATGACTTATATTAACACTAAACAAAATTGATAAATCTCACAAAGTTAATGTTGAAAAAAACAGACTTAAGAAAGGCACGTTCTCTATACATTCATTTTATATAAATTTTTAAAACATGCTAAATTAATCTGTGCTATTAGAATAATGTTAACTTTGGGTGTAGGGAGAATAAAGGAATGTAAGGGGATTTATATGGTGATACAATGTTCTGTCTCCTAAAGTAGATGCATTCCATTTGTAAAAGTGTATGGAGCATGGAGTATTATATTTATTTGCACTTTTACAGATGTAAGTACAATTATTCCTTATACTTCAAAAAAAAGTAAAACAACACAACACAAAACAAAACAAAAGCCCTCAGTTAACTTAGACTAGATGCTTAATTTCTCTGGCTCTCAGTTTTCTAATCTATACCATGAGGTTGGTCTTGATGATGTTTAAGTCTATTCTAACAGATTATAGCTAGAGTTGTATAAAGTCTTGAGAGGCTATAAAACTCATTGGATGGGCCGGGCGCGGTGGCTCACGCTTGTAATCCCAGCACTTTGGGAGGCCGAGGCGGGCGGATCACGAGGTCAGGAGATCAAGACCACGGTGAAACCCCGTCTCTACTAAAAATACAAAAAAATTAGCCAGGTTTGGTGGCGGGCGCCTGTAGTCCCAGCTACTCGGAGAGGCTGAGGCAGGAGAATGGCGTGAACCCGGGAGGCGGAGCTTGCAGTGAGCCGAGATTGCGCCACTGCACTCCAGCCTGGGTGACAGAGCGAGACTCCGTCTCAAAAAAAAAAAAAAAAAAAAAAAAAAAAAAAAAACTCATTGGATGACTCTGAAGAGCTCAGGATTCATCGTGTCCCAGCACAGTTCTTACTGGAGGATAAAATTATTCAGTTACACATCTTTCCATGTACAAATTGTGTGACTTGAGGAAGTTACCTAACCCCCAATGCACTTTTGTTTTCTTGAGGCCTTATTCAGCTGAAAAAAAATCTATACTCTACTAATTTGGCAACACCTTCTGACTAGGCACCTATATTATAACCAGGGTGGAGAGCAGGCAGTGGTGGGGGAATCTGGCCTGGGGGTAGACAAAAAGGAGGTGTATTGCAGAGAATTTTAAAACAATAATAAAACTGTGTGCAAATGGGCCGGTCTTGTGTTACCAACATGTAACTGCCTTTCTAGACAATGTGAGCCACCAACACATTCTCACACACTGCAGCGGACGGTTCCACCACTGCCCCATGTTTTCACTTGGCAATTGTGCTAAAATCATATAAAGCACTGGCTGCAGATATAGCTAAGATGTGACACTCTATGCTGGGAAATATGACATAGAAGCTGAGGGATGTGTGCACACCCACGTAACACTGCGTTCACGCCAAGACCCTCTTCAAAGAGAGGTCTGGATATTCAGAAACATACTATGTTTTAGCCTCACTTGTCCCTCAGCTTCGTCCTCCAAGCCCCACTGAGCAACCATGATCCCTGTAAGTATTAGGTAACTGGCTCCCAGAATGGCTTGCTTGAGGCCAAGAGTTCAAGACCAGCCTGGGAAACAAAGAGAGACCCCCGCCTTTACAGAAATAAAAATAAAATAAGCTCGGCATGGTGACATGCTACTTGGGAGGCTGAGGTGAGAGGATCACTTGAGCCCAAGGGTTGGGTGCATGGCTGCAGTGAGCTATAATTGCACTACTGCACTCCATTCTGGACAATAGTATGAGAACCTGTCTCTTAAAAAAATACATCTCCAATTTAGTACCTCTTAATTATCCCTTCACTTGTAGCTTCAAGACAAATTCTGAATCCAAGCACTGCTGACCACCTCACCCCTGCAGGGTGCCATCTCCTTCCCCACTTTCCACTCCATCCCCTCCTGCAGCCACAAGCCTCTTCCCAGGCCCCCTGCCTTCTCCTCTGGACTGCAGTAGTCTCTTCTCCATAGGGCACCCAGAGCTATCGATTCACAGCATGAGAGACCAACTGCATTTCTCCTCTTCTCAAACCTGGATCTAGTAGGCAGTACACAATATGGCCCTTAAAGTTGATCCCAGACTTTTTTACCTACTGTCATAGGCCTGGCTCATCGACCTTCTCATTATTTCTAGAATGTGCCCAGCAGGCCACTGTTTGGGGTTTTATACTAACTTTCTCTATCTGCAAACCGATTTAGCTCAGTTTCATGTAGGGCCCTGTAAATGTCACCTTGTCTGGCAGTCTTTCCCTGACCACAGGCTGCCATGTGAGGAATCCAAGGAGTAGGGCTTATAGAGACCATGCCGTCTCCAAGTCAGCCCCAACCTTCACTCTCTGCCTTCTACTCGGCTTGGTATTTCTTCATCAGCTTGTTATCTGGAATTATATTCTTCATTTATTTGTTTGTTGCCCGTCATCCAAACCTTAATGTAAGCTTTGGAGGGCACAGATGTTGTCCTTTGTAGCTAGGATGGAGTTTAGCAGAGAGCAGGTATTCACTACAGTATTCAGTTGACTGAATGATTGAAAGTCTGGTTTAGCTTTTACATTAGTCATATTGAATTTTCACTACCACTTAGGACTCCTATTTCTGTTTGGTAAAATTTTTCCAGCAAATAACATGGCAGTATGTGTTGGTTTCACCCCATGACCTGAGGTTTGTTGGGAATTTTAATCATCTGTCACCAGAATTTCATCAAAATTTTCTTATAAAAAGTGAGTAAACAACTGGTGATGCTGTTAATGGAGCACCTACATGAAAGCAACATTCAGGCCATTGTGAAATTAACATTATCTTCAAATAATAGTTGGTCAGTGGAGCCTGCTGGGCTGAGATGTGTTTGAATGATTTCATCCTCTAGCTTCAGGACTGAAATTAAGAACCAGGTTAGACAACTCAAAGTTAAAGGAAAGAAACAAGAGCAGAAGGGAAAAGAGGTCCAGGAAGCTAGAACATCAAAAACTGTAAGAAAAAATAGACATTGAGAAATAGAGAGTCTGGGACAAAAGAATAAAAGCAGAGAAAATATCCAGGCCTCAATGCCATATGTCCCTCAGGCTTTCCCATCAGCTGCACAGTTACTTTGTGTCTCTTTCTCAAAGTTTCTTCTCTTGGCCCCCATGCTTTCCCCATGTAGGCTCTGCCTTACTTCCTGTCGCGGCATTTTAGCCTAGTTGGTGCAATTCCGTATCAACTTAAGGCCCTAGAGCCACACAGCTATTTGATTTGCAGAACAACATGTAAGGAAGAAGATTCTCTCCCTTGCAGAAATGGGCCAGACCTGGACAAACAAATAGAACTTCCATGAGTGTGCATTGTTTTTTCTTTCCTTACTCTAGTCTTACTACATACCCAGAGTCAAGCTGTTGTCTATTGTAAGTTATATTAAGCCTTTAGTCTGTTTGTTTGCCTGGGAGGTAGATGTGATGTCAAACATTTGAGGCATTTTGAAAGTCTCAGAATATTAGGAGATTTTATCATTATAATAATTGGAGATTGAATCCATTTACAGTAAATGTCCCAGTACTACTGGCCCATTCTATTACACATTGGGAGAATGATGGTTTTCCACTTCATAATGATATCTAAACCACAATTTGATCTGTGACCCAGAAGAAGGGACCTGCTCTCCCTCTCCAGTTGCTTCCTAATCCCACTCCTCAGATGAGGTGGAAAGGAAGGGGGAAAAAAAATAAAAATGCAGTGAATTTAGGAGAAATAGAAGAAGGAAATGACACAAAGGAAAGGGGAGGGAGAAAGAAAGCAAAAGAGAAGCAAACATTAAATAGGTACAATCCAAAAATCCTATCAGTGGGCTTATAGTTTCAATTATTTGTAATCTCTTAAATATGGTAGTCCCTCATACTTATTCAGCAAGTCATTATGTGCATTATCTCTTTGGATCCATATACCATGCCTGTATTAATCTGATTTGCTGTCATAGTTGACAAATCCCAAATCTCAGTAGCTTGTAATAACATTATATGCCACTTACTTTCACATTATATCCCACTGGCTATGAGTTTGTTCCATGCAGTTTTTCATTCAAAGCCCCAGGTTGAAGCAATAACTCTATTTAGGACTTTCTATTCTCAAGATAGAAGAAAAGAGTTAACAAACTTGTGGAAATATGCAGTGGTTCTCACAGTTTGTGCTCACAGGCTTTTTGTCAAAGGAAGTTGGAGGGTTATTCCCAACATCACCAGGCAGGGAACCATGCAGTTCCCACAAGGTGTGGCCAGTCTCATGGCCATAAGCCAGGGTGTGTAATTACCTTTTATAGGAAAAGTAAATATGTATCTGGGAACAATAATACAACCTACATTAATACCAGAGTAAGTTAATAAGGCTTGTGGGCCCATTCCACTTACAGATAAGAAAACAGAGGGACAGAAAACTAAGGAGAAGAAGAGCCTGACCTAGATCTCAGGTTATGTAATTTCCAGATAATTGATTTGGCCTTTCCATCCACTTTCTTTCCCTCCCCTACCTGCATTTTCTTTTACACTAAGGTAGCACTGCTCAAATGGCAGCTGACACCAGAATCACCTGAAAGACTTCTTGAAACACAGATGACTGGAACTCACTTTCAGAATTTCTGATTTGTTATGTCTGGCATAGGGCTTTTTAAAAAAGTTTTCTTTTTAAACAAGTTCCTAGTTAGTGTTGAGTGTGTTGATCCTGGGACCACACTTTGAAAACCACCGCTTTAAGGTCCATCTCCAGAGTAGAGTGCAATGTACAACTGTTCCAATTACCTATATTTTTTAGGCTTTTTGTAGAATAAGTGAACAGCGACTTCAATGAATTGGTTCTATAACTTTAACAGCTCCACTCTGGATCTTAGGAGAGGCTATAGCAGCCCCACAGTAGTAGCTCTCCAAGTGTGGTCCCTGGACCTACAGTACCAGCATTGCCTGGGTATTTGTTGGAAATGCACATCATTGGCCATGCTCCAGAACCACTGACTCCCAATTTCTGGGGATGGGGCAAAGCCCTCTGTGTTTTACGCAGTCCTCCAGATGATTCTGATGTATGCTCAATTTTGAGAAATGTGGTTTGGTCCTACAGACACCCCTGTGGCTAGACTGCAACTTCATGGTGAGGTCTTCAGGACTTGTTTGCTGCATGCCTGCTGCTTGCTAGAAATGAAAGCTCTCAGGTCCCATCCTATATTTACTGACTGATCTTCATGTTGCGGGGTTTCTTCTTGCAGAGCCCCTAGTCTCTGCTGCATTACCCAGCCATTTAGTCCATTTATCACGACTGACTATCTGCTTGACTTTCAATTATAATTTTACCCCTGAATGATCCTTGGTTCTGTGCTCTGTAGCCTCAGGACTTATCTTCCTGCTCATTTCCCTGGCCAATATTAGAACCTTACTCCAGGTGTAGCTTATCAGCCCTCTTGGAAGGGGGTTGGTGTGGGGATGCTTAGGCAGGGTTGATGTGAGAGCCTCTATTTCTCATGATTTGTATTTTTCCATTAAAATTCTTCACCTTCCTTCATTACAACCTTGTCTTACTTAACTCTTCCCCTCATTCTTTGAGACTAGCTTTAGGGACAATTTTAACCAGTGTATTAAACACATAATTATAGTCATACTATTGTGTATTTATGAAACACAAATCATCTAATGGGCTTATTGCCCTTGCATGAGTTGTTCATGAGAAAACATGATGCAATTACCAGTCCCCTTCCAACGAGATGTACTATTGCCATTTTAAAAAAGCATTTCTACATCCAGAAGTCATTTAGTCTTTTCTTTAAATAAAGTAAAAATACAAGGCTGCAGACAATGAAATGTGAGAAACAGATTGACATCTCAAATGATTTCTAGGCAAACTGAGTCATTTCACTTCAGATCTGTGATGTTTATACAGCAAATGCAGATGTTATGTTTACTCACTGCAGAGCATTCCCTGAAAGTCTTGGCTTGCATGGAAAACTTTCATGGGATATTCTTTTAGACAGTGTATGTCTTGCTAGCTGAGAAAAATTTTAAAGAAAAAAAACTCGACCTCATAGGAAATTGACATAGAGGCATCTGAGGTTAAAATGTCAGGGGGAAGACCTTTGGGAACATGTGAATATTTCCCGAGTCCCAACTCTACCAATGTGTGCCCATCATCATTGAAATTTGGTCATATGGAGGTGCATAAAGCATGTTTCTTGTCTTCAAAGAGCTGATAGTCTTGCAAAATACAAACAACACAGAAAAAATTCAATGTTTTATCATAAATGCTGTGATTAGTGCAACCAATAATTTATCACCACAGCAGTCATTCACACAACAGGTATACTTTGTAGCTGTTCCTGGCACACCACTTATATGGTCACTGTAGTTACAGTTGATAAGTACAGATATGAAGTAGGCTTAGAATGGACATTTCCTTGGGGGATGATTCTGGGAAAGCTACCTAAGACACCAGATCTAGCGCTTATTGAACTAATATGTTTCATTGTCCTGTTGATCTTTAGAGCCATTCACTATATATTTACAGACTATTGTGTTGGATGTTGAGATCTCTTTCTAAAGCCAAACCATTATCAAATGCTTAGTCTCCTTTTCTCACCATTCACACATTTCACCTTTCAAAGACCTTCACCACACCAACTCCATGCCCTACTGGTTATGTACAGAAAGAGTAACAGACTAAGGTTGACAAGCATCTGTGTTTAACCTTGATTTTATTGCAAACCAGCCATGACACATTCTACTAATCAGTAAACATCTCCAAACATGAGAAGGACATCATCAGTATCCCTGCTCACATTGTTCTTTGGTGCCCTTATCAGACTAAAGAGTTGTACAGGTAGACCTATGGATGAGTCACCACTCTGACACTTCACCAGTTAGGCGACCTTAGAGAAGTCCCTGAACACCTCTGAACCACAGGATGCCCATTTGTAATAGCCACAGAACCATGGAGGGCATTATATAGACTGAGCACAGTATATGTGAAATGCCAAGCAAGTTTCTGCTGCCAAGTAGGTATCTGGTGCATGGTGATGAGTTGCTGTCATTATTCTTACTGATGCAGTTGCTAACTGCAACATAGGGCTGGCCATGAGTGACAGTTCTGATTTTTTTTTTCTTTTTTCTTTGAGACGGAGTTTTACTCTTGTCTCCCAGGCTGAAGCGTAATGGCGGGATCTCGGCTCACTTCAGCCTCCGCCTCCTGGTTCAGGCGATTCTCCTTCCTCAGCCTCCCAAGTAGCTGGGATTACAGATGCATACCACCATGCCCAGCTAATTTTTGTATTTTTAGTAGAGATGGGTTTTCATCATGTTGGCCAGGCTGGTCTTGAACTCTTGACCTCAGGTGATCTGTCTGCCTGGGCTTCCCAAAATTCTGGGATTACAGGCATGAGCTACCATGCCTGGCCCTGATGTTCTTTTAAACGAGTGACCATGCTCTTTCACAAAGCCATCTGGTAGTCATCCTTCCTTTTTACCATCTTTGCATGTTATTTTCAATTTTCATACTAACATGTCAGAACCAGTTTGCTGCTTATTCCTCTGCTGTACTTTCAAACAGAAAATAGCATGCTTGTTGGCAAGTTCTGACTGTTTGACTAAAAGAAATAAACAAAAATCTGTGATGAAACAGTTCACTAGGATGTTTAATCCATCGTGTGCAGTGGAACGGGGTTCATTAGCCAGAAGCTCACTCTGAAGGATGCCCAAAGCTGAGTGATCAGGGGAGGCTTCACTCAGTAATGGCATCTGGTGAAGGTTAGCATGAAAAAAATCCATGGTTTGTCAATTACTTAAGTAATATCTTGTCCTAGCATGGTGATGCTCATGGCAACTCACATTGATTGGTTTTGACTGTTCTTGGAATAATACTGGAGCCACTTTGGTCCCAGCTGGAAGCAGAGCACGATCAGTAGTGTCTGCCTGGGGTAGTAAAACAAGAAATAGGAGGCTTCTCTTAATGTCCTACCAGTCCTAATCCATAAACTAATTGCAGGACTAATAACTACAGGACTGTCAAACAAGCAAAGATTTTATGCCTTACTTATTAATTTATACACATTCCAATCCATCTTGTACTCCTGGATTTGGCATACTCTTACAAGCTTTCAGAAATGAAACAAAGATTAGTTGACATTCATATTTGTCTCAATCCACCCTTGTATTTCTCCTAAAAACAGTAGACTTCTATTCATATTACAAATATTTCAGCTACTTACATATTCTTAACTATTGTAAAAATAAGAGAAAGGTCAATGAAGAGGACAATAGAAAAATCTGGGCCGGGCGTGGTGGCTCACGCTTGTAATCCCAGCACTTTGGGAGGCCGAGGCGGGCGGATCACGAGGTCAGGAGATCGAGACCACGGTGAAACCCTGTCTCTACTAAAAATACAAAAAAAAAATTAGCCGGGCGCAGTGGCGGGCGCCTGTAGTCCCAGCTACTCGGAGAGGCTGAGGCAGGAGAATGGCGTGAACCCGGGAGGCCAAGCTTGCAGTGAGCCGAGATTGCGCCACTGCACTCCAGCCTGGGCGACAAAGTGAGACTCCGTCTCAAAAAAAAAAAAAAAGAAAAATCTGATAATTATTAGATAAATTAAGATAATTATTTTATCTATATATACTGAGAGTGCTTGGTAAATATACTGCATTCTGCTATGGTCTAGCTACACTCTATTTTCTTGTATACAAGGCATAGCGCATGTATGTCTCTTACCTTTAATGAGGATAACAAATTTACTTTCTTAAAGTAATTGAAGAACAGTAATTTACCTGTTTCCAATAGTATTTATTTTTTAGATTTTTCTCATCTCCAACGAATACTTGCTTGTACCCAGGGATAAGTATGATAACACGGGGGATGTTTCTATGTAATTATTTATCTTAAAGTCCCATTTAAACTGACTCTCCCTCAAGAAGGGTCCTTATGATAACAAGACAAAGCTATGAACAGCCACCTTAGACAATTGACCTTAACTATGGAACACCCCCTATACTGTGGGTGGAGTGAGAGTGAGTCCCTCACAAGGCGGGAAGCAGAATCTTCAGGGTGAGAAATGAATGCATCCTAATGGCACTTTCCTGCTTGGATGGGAACACATTCTTAATTAGAACAGCTTTTGAAATGGGAAACACTTGGAGGAGTCGGGGATCATACTTTAGGGCCTGGAAGGGGCTGCTGATCAAAAGTCTCTTTTTATTCTGGAATCTGGGGAGAAGACAGAAATCATATACTTCATTTTTGTAGAAGATCTGCTGCTGTACTGCACCAGGTATTCTTGGGATCGGGGCATGACGATGATCTCATCCAGGATATCCAGGAACACCTGAATTACATCCCATGCTTTGTATCTGTTGGAATTTTCTATAAACAGCACCCATAGCTTGTATTAGAAGCTCAAAAGTGTCTGTAACTGTAGAAAATTAAGAAGGCTCAGGAGTTATTGTAACTTATTTTGGCTGACTTAATAAAAGTAAATTATAGAGACTGAAATATTTGTACTGGGTGTGCTTGCATTTTAGTATACTCTATATTTTATATAACCAACATAATTGCTTAATGAAATTAATATATTAGCCTCAAGTGGTTTTTTAAAAAAACCTGAATCATTGGATCTTGAGATCTTAAGAGAGTTATGACTACATTAATTATTAAATATCAAAAGAAGTACCTTAGTTTAAGAAACTTTATAACTATATTTCTACCATATTTGAAACCTTTCCAAAGTATTTATCTTGCTGTTTTAATTCTAATTTCCTGGGTCCCTCGTGAAGGTGAAAGTCTTTGGTGAGTTTCACAGCCTTTCTTAGTGTCAGATTGGGCCCATAGAAGTTCAAATTTTGATTGAGTAGGCTTACCATTGGGAGAGTGGGATGTTAAGAAAACTCAGGGATGAGTGGGAGGTAAAGAGAGAAGGTGGGGGATTAGATGAAGTGTGGAGTTTCCAGGCCAAATTCCCAGCCCCTCCCTGGCCCCTGATCACTTTATTCTGGGATGAAACCCAAGTTTCCCTCTTCTTTCCTGTCTTTTGCTCCAAGGCTACACAGGGTTGGCAAAGTGTGGTCTCTGGACCAACAGAAGGAGCTTCACTTGTGGACTCGTTAGAAATGCAAATTCTGATGCTGCCCTCCAACCCCTACCTTCTCACATCTGCAAAACTGGAAGCTCTGGGGTAGGGCTCACCCTTCAGTATTTTAACAAACCCACTAGGTGATCCTCCTATTTGAAAATCTGCTATTATAGCCAGACACTTTCTGATACATCCCTGAGATAGTGCTCACCTGAGCAGCAGGTAAATGTGTACCTTCCCAGAGCTCTTCCTGAAGATACTGTTTGGTTGCATTTGTGATGAGCCCCAGAAAGGCTGGTTGTCAATAAGTAAGTATCTATGAAAATTTCTTTTTTCTTTTCTTTTTTTTTTTTTTTCTTGAGACAGGGTCTTGTCCTGTCACCCAGGCTGGAGAACAGCAGTGCAATCAGAGCCTACTGCAGCTTTAACCTCCCAAGCCCAAGCAATCCTTCCATTTCAGTCTCTTGAGTAGCTAGGGCCACAGGCCTACAACACCACACCCACCTAATATTTTTTATTATTTTCTTAGAGACAGGATCTCCCTGTGTTGCTCAGGCTGGTCTCAAACTCCTGGGCTCAAGTGATCATCTTGTCTCGGCCTCCCAAAGTACTGGGATTATAGATATGAGCTGCTGCACCTGGCCTACAAAGATTCTTCCGGCTAGAAAACATTGGCATTACCAAGCAAGCTTCCCCACCACATCCTGTGGCACACTGTGTGCTGGTGGTGAGTTACAGGGGTTTTCAGCATGGATTCCCCTCAAATCTCACTGACCAGGTGGGCCTGGGACAGTTAAAGTCCTTGTGCTGGTTTCTCTGAGCAGCCAAGTCAGTGCACTCCAGTGTCTCTGCAGATATGATGAAAAAAGTCATGAGATCTTCTAAATCTGATGTTTTGTCCTCCAGCGTAACCTATGTGAACTGAGACATCCTTCTTCTGTCATGTTCCTTGATGAGATTTAACCCACATGACAGACAGCAGCACCTCCGTCTTGAACCCTGGTGTCACAGTATCTGAGATTAGAGGAAGGAAGTGAAGACAAACATAGCCCACTTACACATTTTTTGATTTGTAAATAAAATACTACTAGTTCAGTGTTTGTTTTGTATAATACATTTTCCTTTTTTATTATAATTACCAACTACATATGATGTAGCTTTTCATAAGTAGCTCTATGTCAGGCTCATAAACATTAATGCTTATTGTATGCCATAATAGAGTAATCCTTAAGGCAGGTGAGTTCTTTTGTCTTTGTTCTGTAGTTTTTGTGTTTTCTTCCCCCACTTCCCTTGTTGTCTGTTTTCTTGGACCAAAGCTCTTAGTATCCTGGAAACTCTTCAACTTGCTGCCTCTGATTTTTCCTGTTCTGGGTAAACTGGTAGAGTAAATTGTTTCCAAATCAGCTCCAAGCTGCTCTTCCTCTGAGTTGCTCCCACTTGCACCCAGTGTGCCGTGGACAGGGATGTCAGCCTTGAGTGACAGGAAAAATGTTGCAGTTTGACACCTGAGTCCACTACTGCTGTAATCTTGCAAGAACTATTTAATCTCTCAAAGACTTTTTCAAAGGTTGTAAAGTTTTGTGATAATGTCTACTTCTTATTTAAAAAATATGGTATTGGCCAGACACGTTGGCTCACACCTCTAATCCTAGCACTTTGTGAGGCCAAGGCGGGCGTATCACGAGGTCAGGAGATCGAGACCATCCTGGCTAACATGGTGAAATCTCATCTCTACTAAATATACGAAAAATTAGCCTGGCTTGGTGGCAGGCACCTGTAGTCCCAGTTACTCGGGAGGCTGAGGCAGGAGAATGGCATGAACCCAGGAGGTGGAGCTTGCAGTGAGCTGAGATCCTGCCACTGCACTCCAGCCTGGGTGACAGTGAGACTCCATCTCAAAAACCAAAAAATAAAAATAAAAATAAATATGGTATTAAGGATGAATGCACAGAATAACTAAAACCATCCTTTGCCATATTGTAGGTTTTCAAAATATTTGAATTCCCTTCTCTTCCTAGTCCTATCTAAGCTGTGTTTGAATCGTTGGATTAGCCTGAGAAATGGCTTCTCTGTAAGAGAAGCTTAACAAATGTTTACCAAGGACCTACTATGTGCCTTGCAGACCAATCCAAGTGTTGGCAAAAAAAAAAAAAAAGTCAATCACTTAAATCATTAGAGTAAGTTTTGTTCAAAAGTCTTACTGAAGACTATAGAATGAGGACTATAGCCCCAGAGTGGTCCTTCAGAGAAGCTGTCAGACTTCTCTGGCACAGTGTTTCAGCCCACAGCTTACATATGGGGGTGGGGGTTCAGTAAATGCAAAATCACATCAAACTTGCTCACAAGTTACATCAAACCAGAATCACACCAGAATCACACCAAGGTTTTGGTGTAAGAATACCTCTGGTCATAGATTACAAAGGCACAATCGTTAACCCTATCAGATGTCATCTTATGTGCAAGAAAAGGCGAGGGCTAGGGTCATTCATATTTTAAGGAATATAGTGACTCAGGCAAGAGATGTGGGGGGCCATGTGCCCTATCCTGTTTTGTCTTCAAAGTGTATTTCTGGAGAGCTGCACATCATTCCAGAGTCAGGGGCTTGTGAAATTATGCTGGCAAGCTGAAAAGGGCCAAAAGGGCTTCTTCCCTTTGCCATGTTGTCTCACAAGTTCCCCCCCTTTGATCATAAATCAACTGTCTGGTTGCATTTACAAAACCAATACTGATTGTTCCACATAGCCAGGAAGGCTCTTTCCTTAGGAAGGCTGGTGATCTTCATTTGTATTTGTAAGGAACTGCGCAGCATGCATACTTTCCTATTTGTTGGAAAGCATATTTTGAATAGCTTCTATTTTGTAACTAGCATAATCTGATTTTCTTTCCTGACATTTCCCTGCACCTAACATAACACCTCAACAGGACTATACAAGGATAATACAGATTATACATAGTGGTATATACATAATAGCATCAGTATCAGTTACAAATTAGAAATTTTTTTAAAAAAACCATTGATAACCATGCAACAAAACTGGAGCATATATTTGCATATTTTTTCATTAATTGTACTGTGTTTTTTCCTTTTTTGTATCTATATTTATTATTATTTATGAAAAAAATTTGACCTAGAGCTTATTAATGTTTTTAGAGAATACTTCAAAATAATAATGTGGATGATGAAAACTTTGAATAGACATGATTAAAATATGATGAAAGTTCCCAGTTGACAAGAACATCTAGTTATTTCTATTATATACAGTATTCTAAGATAATTAGAATCATGACTGACAGTGCCACATCAGAAAAATCAAACTTTTATAAAATTTATGTAGTCTTTGGAATACTCACATTAATAACATATTTATAAAAATATAATTTTAGAAAAGATTTAACATAATCAAAATTATAACTGATACCATATTAAATTTTTATGAATTTATATATTTTTATGACATTTATAGCAATAACATATCCATAAATATAATGGAAAGAGGATCTAGATTATTTATCATTTGATAATGTTTTCTATACAATCTACCTAATAAGTCTAATATTTTAATCAAAAAGACTTAATTCAGAATTTTGATCTCTGGGAAAACTGCAAAAGATGTCAAAATGTTTAAAATACTTGATCAAAACAATCACAGGTTATTGTAAAATAATAATTATTCATTTCACTAGAGTCATAACATGGATGTAACCCTTTTAAGCTCAGTTTTCCTAATTAATCAAAAACTGAATAAAGACAACACAGGAATTATCTTAATAGAGTGTAATATCTTTATTGTGTAGGCCAGCTACTAAAACATAAAGAAAAACCTCCCACAGTGTGATTGCCTTTTCTTAGGAAAAGCCCATTTAGATAACTGTCAGATCTGATGAAAAGAGCCCGTGAATTCAATCAGACACAGGAAGAGTGCATCCAGGGTCATGAATACACACTATATAATAGAGGAATGTAAACACAAAACTAATACCTTGAGCAGAGGGAATACATGGCTTTTAGTAACAGTATAGGAAGTTTCCTGGTTACATTGAACAATTCAGACATACCAAGAAAAGCCAAGGCACAGATTCAAGTTATACTTGAGAAAAAATTGTTTTTCTGGACCTTCAAGATAAACATTTCAGCCTCAGGTCACAACAGCAGAGTTAGAACAGGAGAAAAAAAGTTACAAGAACTGATGAAAAAGTTGAAAGAGAGAGTTATCATCTCAGCTAAGCAAAAAGTTATATCTTCTCAAGGAGAAAAGGAACTGAAGTCAATTATGTATAATTCACAAATCAGGTGCAATGAAATACAGCAAAAGTTAAACTTTTGAGACAAAAATCTGAGAATTTTCAGAAAGAAACTGATTTCAGAATTAAAAATCAAAACCTCCTGCAATTGCATGAAGAGCAAATCAATATTTTTAGGTAACCTTATTTTTTTAACATAACTGACAAAATTTTGTTTTGTTTTAATATATTTTAATAGCAAAGCTCAATCTTTAGAAACAGTGTTATGAATAATGTTATTTTTATTATAGCCAATTGATCACATAAAACATATCTTTCATACATTCTCTTCTCACAACTATATCACGCCTTACCTACCCAGACCATTTATGACATGCTTGGACTTTCTGGTTTGTCCAATACTTTCTCTTTTTTAAATAACCACTCATTTTACTTTAAGACAACAATTTACCATATAAGCTTCTTTCTCATACAAGATTAATATCTTTCTTCTTACCTTCCTTACCAAAAATACATCATCATATTCATTCCATTCATATACATTCTTCACATCTTTCTTTCCTACTTACTGGTTCCTTTCTATCTTGTTTCATGAATAACCTCTGAATTAGATAAAATTGTCCTTTTTCTCAAAATGATGCATTTTTATGCTTTTCTTATATTTTTCCATCAAAAAACCATATTTTTGCATACTTTGTATATATAATTATATATTAAAATATTTTAAATTCTTAGTAACCTTAAATTGTAGTCAAAATCTAGGAAGCAAGATCCTGAATTGTCTTTCATATATCAGTATTTTATATACTAAAATAATTTCCTAATTTTTAGAAACATGTTTCCTTATACAAAATTTTTCTCTCAATTGAAAATGACCCAAGTATTGAATGAGTATCTATTATTTAACATAACTTTAATATTTAAAATTACATGAAAAGTTTATTTACAACTATTTACCTAATTTATTATTTTTAACAGATTGCCTAGATTACTTATGAAAACTGAGATATTAGACAAAGCTAGTCATCATTTAAATTTATTTTCAAGTTGACCACTTTTACAGCCTGTGAATATCAAGTGTTTACCTAAGTAAGAACTTTAAAATTAAGTACATGAGTATTTTGATGATAGCTCAGAAAATTCAGCTGTTTTCATTAAACTAACAACATTAAATTAGTCTTACTTATAAAAAGAATACACACAGATCTTTCTGTTTTGGGCTGAGTTTGCAGTTTTATGCCATTCTAAAACCTGTCACCTTACAATATCTAGCAGAGGCAAATATAGAACTGTCTCTTCAGTAAATCTAGGCAAAAATGTATGCTGATGATTTTGAAGACATTTTTATTTTTATTTTATCCATAATTTTTAAACAAGCTTATTTATTAAGGATTTTCTTAAGTCACATGAACTGTAAAATATTTAAACTTACTAATTCATGAGTGCTTATTTATTTATACATCTATTTAGTACCATATGACACAACATACTGCATAATACACATACACATGCAAACACTTATCAACACATATACACACATAGAAATAAAGATATTATAGTCTTCATTTTAGAAATTTAGTTATGAGATAGTAATATAAACTCACTAGTTTAAAGAAGACAATTAGACCTAAATTATTTCTGACAAAATTGGAACCCCTTTCCATGGCTAAACTTTATTTGACCCAATAGGCAATCTAATGGAGGCTGTGGACCAAAATTTTGGGTAAGGATTTTCCATGAAAGTTTTTATTTTTAGAAATTTCTTTTTCCTTTTTTTTCCTTCAATTTCAAGTGAGTTAAAGGATAATACTTCAGTGATTCCATTTTAGGGAGAACTTGCCAAGTTGTGTAAGATAAACAAAATCTCCAGTTACTAATACAGCCTTGAAGTAATAATACCATAAACAATGAGTTTTATCTCAACACCAGTAGAATAGACAACAGATTCAAGTAGGCAGAAAAAATAATAGAGAACTTAAAAGACTCTGCATGTTAACTCTATAGTTGTGAATTTTTTGAATAATGATCATTTAAGCTCTGAATTTTCTATTTCTTTTTCTTTTTTTTTTTTTTTTTTTTTTTTGTTTTTTTGAGACAGGGTCTGCCTCTGTCCCCCAGGCTGGAGGGTGGCACAATCTCAGTTCACTGCAACCTCCACCTCTCAGGATCACACCCACCATCCTCCCACCTCAGTCTCTCAAATAGCTGGGATTACAGATGGACACCACCACTCCCAGCTAATTTTTGAAGTTTTTGTAAAGATGAGGTTTTGCCATTTTGCCCAGGCTGGTCTCAAACTCCTGAGCTCAAGAGATCTGCCTTCCTTGGCCTCCCAAAGTGCTGAGATTGCAGGCATGAGCCATGGAACCTGGACAAAAATTTCCCTTCCTAAGAAACAAAAGGTCTCATGGAAGAACTTACCCTTTTATCAAGGAGTGTAAAAAACTAGCTGAATAAAACTCAGCATTGGCAACCAAGTATGAGATCTGAGACTCAGGAGAGACCCACCTAGTCATCTGCAAATGTGGAGGAGATTTAGGGGCTCTAAGGGCCATGCTGGTACCAAGGCTCTGGGTTCCCACAATGTTCCAAATGGTCCCTATCTGTATACTATGGGTTTCTTCTGGGACACCATGATTGTTGACTAAAGAAAAAATAATTAAGCTTTTTAGAAAGTTAAAGTTAGTTTTATTCAGAAGTCTTACTGAAGACTGAAGATTACGGAATGAGGACCTCACCTAGGAGCAGTCCTTCAGAGAGGTTATCAGATGGCTCTGTCACAGTGTTTCAACCCACTGCTTACATACAGGTGATGAGGGTTCAGTACTTCAGTACATGCAAAAATCACATCAAACTTGCTCAGAAGTTACATCAAAGCAGAATCACATCAGGGTTTCAATTCAAGTGTAGATCCGGTTTTAGATTACAGAGGCACAATCATTAACTTCATCAGATGTCTTATGTGTAGGAAAAGTCAAGAGTTAAGGTCATTCATATTTTAAGGAACATATTGACTCAGGTAAGAGATGTGGTGGGGGGCTGTGCCCTATCCTGTTTTATTTTCAAAGCCTCTTTCTGAAGAGCTGCACATCATCGCAGAGTTAGGGGCTTTGTGGAATTATGCTGGCATGCAGAAATGAGTGAACACTGCTTCTTATGTTTGCTACTTTGCCTCACATGAGAAATAAAAGATAATAACAAAGGAAGAAATGTAAGCAATCTACTACATTCCAGGCACCATGTATAATCCTTTATGATAGTTACTATTAGTATTATTCCACATCATGAAATTGTGGAAGAGCAGCTTTAAATAAATTGCTGATAAATTGGCAGAACCAAGATTTGCACCAGATACCCTGCTCTTAAATTTTTTTCTTGACCACTAATTCATAAACTTCAAATTTGAGTGGTTCATTCTAAAGCTGATGTCTAGTATCTTTAATAATAAAAAATGCTCTTTGCCCCAACTTATATATGCACAAATGATATTTTCCTTAAAAACAACACTTTAGACAATTGATTCTGTTATTTCATCTTGCCAGCTGTACTTTCTCTGAAAAGTGAATTTACTGAGCACAAATCCCCAGGGAGAAATGGCTAATTATGGCGCCAGGTTTCCTAGCCAGCTATTCCACACAGAGAGAAGTAGCTCATGTTTAAATATCAAGGCTGTAATGGGGGGTATTGCAGCAGAAGGCCTCCGCAAGCTGCCAGAACACATTTCTTGTTGAATGGCAATGGAGACAGGGGCTGGTGTGTTGTGATCTGTAAGTAACAGGACAGTGAGCTCTTTTAAATCATGCTAAGGGAGCTCTAGGCAAATCATACTAAGGGAGCTCTACAGTCAAGTGCACTGTGGCACTGAGGGTGCTGCTTACCTGTCTGCAGCTGCATCCTCAACACCTTCCTCTATAGTGTACTTGCTTTAAAGATACCTTTAAAATATTTCACAGTATACATATATATATATACTTATCAAAGGAAGTTTAAAAACAAGTACATGTAAAAAGAAGAAATAACAAATCACCTTTAACCCCATCACTAAGATAGATAGGCTAAGATTTCATTTTGTATCCAGTTCTCTAGTGACCTTGGTAAAGTCATAAAATGTGTTGACACTTGGTTTCCTCATCTATAAAATATAAATAATAATATATATTTTGAAAGGCTATTATGAGGATTAAATAAGATAATGTAATTAAAGCACATGTCACAATGCTTAAAACAGGGATCATAATTAATAGTGACTTTTATCTAACTACCAATGGATACTTAAATGCAAATGTAATCAAACTACACTGTTTTAGAATTATCTTCATTTAATAATATCATGTAATGATATTTCCATATTGCTACACATTGGCAAACAAATTGTATTAGATTATGTAGTTTGTTTTCATCTTTCTCATGGTTGGACACTTAGGTTAATTTAAAATTTTGCTACTTCCCTTTTCCCCAAATGTTATGATCAATTGCTTACTGCTCAGTCCTTTGGGTCTCAATTATTACCCTGTGTAAATTCCTGGACCTGAATGACTAGATTTAAGTGTATAAAAAAAATCCTTTTAAAATCTTAGATATCCGTTTCAAATTGCCAGGATTGCTGCAGAACTTGGGAAAGGTCCATCCTGACAGCCTCTGGCCAAGACCCAAGAATGCAGGGGCAGTTGTTTGGAAGTTAGGACCTTCCAGGGTGGCGACATCCAGGTCCATGCCGGAGAGTTTGACGTGGTATTAATGAAGTCTGAAGCATAAAATCCAACCCTGGAATGGCATTTGACATTACCCCATCCCCAGGCATGGTGCTAGGTGTCAGGCTTCTGGACAATTACTGTTTGTAGAATATCTGTTATATGGTGTGCAAGCCTGGAAAATTACATTATTTTTTCTAAATCTAACAAAATATCTGTGAAGTAGACATTAATATCCTTATTTTGCAGCCACGGAGCAGAGAGCTTAGATGACTTGTCAAAACTCACGTAGTAAAGAATGACCACCTCACTCTCTCTCTTCTGACTTACAAAAATCAGTACAAAAAGATTCACAGAGGGCCTATATCTCTTGCCCCAGATCACACATACTGTCATCAACAAGAAGGACACCAATACCCTTGCAAACATATTGCCTGTTCCAGTCTTTTAGTTAGATTATTCAGAAAATATCAGAGAGAGAGAAAAAAGGAGATGGAAATGCTATTAGTAGACCATGGTAAGAAACTGCACCTTTATTCTGTGGCCAATGGTAAGTGGCAGAAGGATTTAAAAGGCAGGGAAGGTAGAAGGGAGAAAGACCAGACACTGGAGAAAAGATAGGATTTTCGAGGGGATGGTTTTAGGAAAAAAATGGATAAACACAGATTTTAGAAAGTTATTTACCTTGGAAAGCTCATGAAAGATTCTGAAGTTAATGAGTGGTTTCAAAAATGCTTTGTAAAACTCCACACAAATACAGTTGCATATTATTAGTAGTATCAGTCAGAAGCTAATATGTTAGGACAGATATTGATATCATAATGTCATCTAAAAATATAAGTGGTCTCTAAAATGAAATTGTTCCTGCCACAGACAACTTATCCTCTTACAGGCTTTCATTGTCAAATATTCATATCAGTTTTGTAAACTGTTTATAGAGGGAGGAATTGGGAATGGTAATTTGGTTTTCTGTTTTGCTTTATGATTTTCTAGAAGAGATTTCCTGGGACACTTACTCATAATGGCTATCATGCTCCTTCCTGCCCGTCCTCAAGAAAGCATAGTAATCTCCCAGCTTTATGTGAATGTGTGCTGTGGCCTATGGGGGTGCAAGTGGATTGCAATGTGCTGTATCTGTGATAGGTTCCATCTGTGTTCTTGAGTGTTCTGCTGATGAATTCTCACTACATCCATGGGTGATATGCCCCGGGTTGTTTTAAGATTATTTAACTATCTTTGTGAGTGTCACTATATAAATATGCTCTTACCCAGAGGCCATAATCCCCACTGAAGAGTGATTAATTATACACATACCTCATGTTTGTATTGCAGCTTCCCCCAGGGAGCTCAAAGCACTTTGCAAATATGAACTGCGAATAATAAATAATGCCTTTGATTTCTAAGACACCTATCTCTAAGGTCTTAAGTTTATGCCTCTCTCAGCATTCTACTAGGAGCAAAGCCCTCACAACCCAAGGGCAAGAGTCAGCACCTCTCATCTTCTCCTGTGAGAGGGGATCGTGAACTATTCACAGGCCTGATTTTACCAGAGTGGAACTAAGTATGTGAGGGACAGGAATGTATAAAGGCAGGGAAAGCAGAAGGGAGAGAAACCAGACACTGGAGAAAAGATAGGATTTTCCAGGGTATGACTATTAAAAAAAAGGTTAAATGCAGATTTTAGAAAGTTACTTACCTCAAAACACTCAGGGAAAATTCCAAAGTTAAAACAATACAGGGTAGGTGGGGCATGTGACACTAAGTGCCATTTAGAATGTGGCTTTCTACTAAATCTTGACTATGAGAAATCCTCATTAATCAACAAAAAGATGGGGTAGGAGGGAAGGTTCAAAACATGGACTACAACTATAATTCTCAGTTAATTATTGGCTTTGAAGCACTTTAGTGACTAAATTCCAACATTGGCAAAAATAATTCATTTCTTTTGCTACCGAAGATAGTTATTTAGATAAAATGTATGTAGATCAGATGGCCCTATTTGTTTCACGGTTTACTCTATTTTTAGTCCCTCTCTTATCCAGGGAAAGGGGTGGGAGAGTTATTTGGGTCATTTTTTGATTGAGCACAGA
Organism: Nomascus leucogenys; assembly: GCF_006542625.1. Lineage (NCBI taxonomy): Eukaryota > Metazoa > Chordata > Mammalia > Primates > Hylobatidae > Nomascus > Nomascus leucogenys. Next base: position 30,539,901 of record NC_044400.1, read on the forward strand.
ACTCAACAGCAATTACATTATCATCAAGCAAAAGTGATATTTTAGGCACAGTTGTTTACAAAACAGTAAATAAATAAGAACCACTGGTTCCTTTCTATATAAACACTCTTCTCCTAGGAATTCACCCGTTTCAAAATTTCCCCTTCACTAGGCAGAAATTTGAACTTGAGATGAGGATTAGGCCTTTCAGAATTCTTTGGCTGCTGCCGACATAGCAAATTGTACACATTCAATTGATATCAATTGGTAATGAGACTAGCACTCCAGGCCACTGTTTTCAGTGTTCAAAACCACACTGACTTCCTTCTAATTTCCTGTTGTGCAAATGGAGCTCTTAAATGTGGTGCTGCATTAATAGAACTCTTTTCAGAATCATTGTAACAATGACAAAAATAATAACACAGAGGATCAAGCCTAAGCTAACTAGTGATGATGGTGGTGATGATGATGATGATGATGATGATTTATCTTGATTTTTTGTAGAATGTCTGCAAATGTAGCTTCAGAGAGATTAAAAAATAATAATCAAGATAATAATTGTAAGAATAGTTAACATTTATGAATATTATGTGCCAGATACTCTTAAAGTGCTTAATTCAGCTTCAACCTTCACAATTTAATGAAGTAGAAGTAGATACTATGATTATATACATTTTGCACACAGGGAGGTGAAACACTAGAATACCATTAGATTTTTCCAGGCTTTCACAGGTGATGTCTAGAGGCCTTGAGATCTGATCCAGACAGCTTGTCTCTTAACCACTACTCTGGCCTGCCTCTCAGAAAACATGTTGATGGGCACACAGGCTTAAGATTTGAACTAAGCCACTATGTCATGGAGCTCTACCAGGATTCTGTCTTTGAAGGGGGTGCCTTATGAAAGAACATGGTTTTTATTATTATGCATTTTGACTAGTCTCTCAGCTGGTGATCTGGGAAGAAGTAATCTGAAGGCAGCATTCCTAACTTACTATAAAGCAATGTCTTATCTCATACAGCTGGCTGTGAATCAAATAGGGTCACAGTCTACACAAACCCCCATTCATAACTCTTAGATCTCCATTTCCGCTCTTCACTTCTCTCCAAAATTCTGGTTCCACATTTGTTGCTGTTGGTTTGCCATCTTTAACAAATAATATTTCACACAAAAAAAATAGTGGTTAAACTGATTCCTCCCCTGTTGTGAAACTTGCATTTTTTCTTCCTCTATTCTTACTTAAAACACTTAGTAAATTCCTTATTTCCCTAATGAGATTAGTATTTATTAACTACCGTCTGTCATATATCTTTGATAGGTACTGAAGATACAAAGATGAATCAAACAGAATCTCTGTCTTCCCAGAGCTCACATTTGATTAGAAGAGTCATACATTAATAAAATATCCATACTAGTAGAAATATAATTATGAACAGTTTCATGTGACAAAATGTAGGGTACTATGGAAGCTCATATCAAAATGAGGGACAATGGGGATCAAAGAAGGCTTCCCTGGTGAGCTGAGCTCTGAGAGTGGGCTGGGTTGGCTGAGATGGGTGGTGCTAATTCCAGTAGAGTGTATGGTTTGTGCAGAGGTTCTCCTATGAGGGAAGATGGGGTGAGGAGGAACTGAAGGGAAGTCTGGCTGGTATAAAGGGGATAAAGTATAAAGACAGTATACTTTATACAGAGTATAAAGGGGAATGATGTGAGAGAGACTGGTGAGTAGACTGGGTCCAGATCACCCCTCGACCTAGAATCCTAGGCTCATGGCTCTTGTCTTTGCCTTAATGCTTTAATGCACACAATCTGCCACCAAATCCTGTCAAAAATGATTCTCTCTCTCTTTCTCTCTCCCAATCCCCCCATTTCCCCCTCTCTCTTTACTCTCCTATGGCCTCAGAGCTAGATTTCCCTTTTTAAATCCAATCTTGCCTGAACTCTACCTCCAGCCTTTTAGATGATTTTATACCTCCAATCCTTCTTCACCCTGGGGCATCCCTTCATTGAGATCTGTGGTTTTTCTTTTTGATTTTTATAAAATACATTTTAGACTACTCTCTTCTTAAGAACCTTTACTGATTCCTAAAACTTCTGCCTTATAAACCAAAACACAGTGGGACAGAGTGACAAGCCCTTTAGCATCTGTCCCAGCCCGGCTGTACGTGGTGCACTGAATTTCCCATCAGAAGTTCCCATCAACCCTTTTGTCTGAACTAGAATGTACTGTCAATTGTGAAGGGCTGCTTGGAGAGCTCCGGAGATCTTTGCTAAATGTGAGGGAACTCAAACTCAATTACATTTATTTTTCTTTCAAGGAAAACACACTTGTCTCTTTTTCAACCTTGCCATAAGTGAACAAATACATGTGACAAGGTAAAAAAGTGACGCAGTTTTCTTTCTATGCATAGGTTTTCTGAATCTCGTTTATGCCTTCATTTAGCAGGTATTTAGGCAGCACCTAATACGTGTAAGGAAGTGAGGAGGGGGAATAATAAAGCTTGAGAAGATGTGAGTCTCTTTAGCATGAAGTATAAGACATCAAGAGGAGATTCCTGGAGAGATGACTGACAGGTTGAGATAAATTTAGAGTATAGGACAGGTATTGGACTTTACTATGTTGATAGGTAAGGAGGTTTCTTCACAGTGAAGTGACACTGTCAGGTATGGTGGAGGAAGACAACTTTGTTGCTGATATAGGGGAGATTCTAGAGAAAGGATGGCCAGTGGGAAGGCTTGGGCATTACAGAATACAAGGGAGATCCTCTCGAATAAGCTGGCCCTCTCTCTCCCCACTGCATACGCCCTCAGAGCCTGGAATATTTTCTCTGGGTCATAACATTTGTTTTGTTTGTAGGCGTGAGCTCCATGAAAGCAGAGGCCTTGGCTGTGTAGTCTCAGAATCCAGCTAACAAAAGGTGGACAGTATGCATTGAGTAAGACATGCTGGCTGGCTGCAACTAACAACCTTATCATATCACAGAACAGGTGGACTCAGAGGCAGAACATGGAGCCCTGCCCCCTCACAATCCAGAAAAGCTTTCCACCTGATTGTCTTTATGCTAGTAAACAGGATTCTCTGGTTATGTCTTGACAACTTTACGTTGTGAAAACAGACCAAAGTTATTCATGAGCTAGTTACACGATTTGTTAGTGATTTTAGAAAATGGTTTAGGAAATCATCTCTAATTGACCATCGTTTATACTTTCATTTATGAAAGTGCCTGGAGCCAGCACTAACTAGTCTGTCTTCTCTGCACTTAGTAGGCTGCATGTGGCTGACAGAGTCAAGGAAAACATGAGGACCAAGCAATGTGCAGACCATTCTGACCAAGTTACATCACTGACACCTTTAAACTTTAAAAATTATCATTCTGAGCTCAACATACATTTTTTGAATGCATATTGAGTGGTGCACATGAGATGAGATGCTGAGGATGTGTTATTGAGTTGGTTATTAAATGCAGTTTGGCTCAGCTCCCTGTTATGTGATGCATTTGTGCTGTGGGTCAAGTTGCCACTTACCCCACTCCCTGTAATGACATCATTGGAAAATGTATCTAAGTCACCATTCACATTAGTGCTTCTTTTGAAATCACCCCCATAAATAACATTAGGAAAAAGCAAATGATGGGTTGTTTAAAAAAAAAGTCATAGCTCAAAAGAAGTAATGCCTCCCTTCAGGATCAGAGTTTGGTTTCACCTCTCAAATTGCTCAGCAAGTACTTTCTTCTTCTCCTTCCAAGCAAACACGCCCACCTTCCACACAACCGTAGATATGCACTCCATCCTTTTTTTTTTTAAATCCCCTTGCTTTAGGCGTGCTCTTTCCTTTGTAAGATCCTCTGTTTCCTTCTCATCCTCATTGCTAATTTTTAGGGTCTTCAAGACCCTTCAAGACCCATGGCTAATAACTAAGGTCTTCAAGACCCTAATTCAGGGTTTATCTTTCCTTCCAAGCCTTCTCTGATTTCCCAGCTCTCCACTCTCCTGCCTGTGGATGTTCCCTCACATCATTCCTCTTCACAGTATTATAATAGTCTGCTTATTGTTATGAGTAACTCATCCCTAGATGTGAGTGTCATGGGAGAAAGTCTGTCTCCTTCTGTAGCTAGAGTCCACACCGTTGTCCCTGGTACGTGACAGGTGTTGTCTATCTGCCTGTTGTATGTGGATGGAAGGTTTGCTTCCCAGCTGAGCCCCGCACTGGGATCACAGAGATGTTAATAATGTGAGCATGAGCTTCTTGTTAGACAGAAGTGGTCACTCTCAGTGGCATTTCAACCAGCCAGGTAACAAACCACAAATCGTGACCCAATATTTCTGTAAAATTGCATCTCTTTATACTGTCAGTATCTGTGGTTACCAAAACTTAAAAAAAAATCTTCAGAAACACAGAATGGTTGACATTAGTTCCAAATATTAAAAAGTTTTAAGTGTCATGCTCAAAAGCATCTATATTTAAAAGCAATTGGATCATAAAAAGTGAACATAAAATTTACACAGCTGCCTCATCCTGAATACTTTAAAGACTAATTACTCTGTTGAATCCTAATGACTATTGCCTTCAAGCTCTGTAAATTATATATAAATAAGAGAAGAGAGTTTGTAAATGTAAGTGACTCTAATTGGGTCTCAGAAGAAAGAAAAACAGATCTTTAGTAGCTCGATGAAATCTCTAAACCCATAAAACATCGGTCAGTTTCTCCCATGGAGTTTTGTGGAGTGTACCTTTTACACATGCAACAGAGACTGAATTCAAAGGGCAGGCCTGAACCAAGGAACCTGTTTGATTTTGCTTGTACATATGAACCGAAAAATATAAATTAAAGAAACTCCTGATTTCATAATTCAATATATTTTTATTTCCTTGAAAAAGGGCTGCCATTCAGTGAAGCATACAATAAGGAAACCTGTCAGAACAGAGTCCCATGGAAGAGTAGCAGTTGGTCTGTATTCATTCCCAGTAATGGGACTCTTTTTCTATGCAAATGCATTTTGAGTTAAAGGTAAGACAGGTTGTAGAATATTTTGTGCAAATGTAAACAGAAGCACTGAAATAGAAGAAGATAATTGTTGCTTATTAAAGTGCTTAGAATAGAGCTGAATCAAGTAAACCAGAACTCATCACTGAATAGTTTGGGGATTTGGTACCTGTTTACTACTTCCTCTGAGAGTTTTCAAGGTTGTTTTTTAATAAGAAATGAATCGAGCCCTAGAAAACCATCATAGTTGAGTGGATCTGAAAATGCTCAGTGCAGTGCAGTTAATGACTCATGAGAAATTCTCAAAAAGCTGAGAATATTCTCTCTCTTTTTAATTTTTTTAAAATTTCAATAGGTTTTGTGGGAACAGGTGGTGTTTGGTTACATGAATAATTTCTTTAGTGGTGATTTCTGAGATTTTGGTGCACACATCACACAAGCAGTGTACATGGTACCTAGTATGTAGCATTTTATTCCTCACTATGCACCCACACTTTCCTGAGTCCCCAAAGTCCATTGTATCATTCTTATGCCTTTGCATCATCATAGCTTAGCTCCCACTTATAAGTGAGAACATACAATGTTTGGTTTTTCATTCCAGAGTTACTTCACTTATAATAATAGTCTCCAATTCCATCCAGGCATTTAGGTTGCTGTAAATACCATTAATTTGTTCCTTTTTATGGCTGAGTAGTATTCCTTATCCACTCGTTGATCAATGAGCATTTGGGCTAGTTCTGTATTTTTGCAATTGCAAATTTTGCTGCTATAAACATGCATGTGCAAGTATCTTTTTCATATAATGACTTTTTATGGCTGAGTAATATCCCTTATCCACTCATTGATTGATGAGCATTTGGGCTGGTTCCATATTTTTGCAATTGCAAATTTTGCTGCTACAAACATATGCAAGTATCTTTTTCATATAATGAATTCTTTTCCTCTGTGTAGATAGTGGGATTGCTGAATCTAACTGTAGATCTACTTTTAGTTCTTTAAGGAATATCTACATTGTTTTTCATAGTGGCTGTACTAGTTTACATTCCTACCAACAGTGTAGGAGTGTTCCCTGTTCACTGCATCCATGCTAACATCTATAATTTTTTGATTATGGCTATTGTAGGAGTGAGGTGATATCTCATTGTGGTTTTGATTTACATTTCCCTGATAATTAGTTATGTTGAGTAGTTTTTGTCTATTTGCATATTTTCTTTTGAGAATTGCTATTCATGTCCTTAGCCCACTTTTTGATGAGATTGTCTCTTCTTTCATTGCTAATTTGTTTGAGTTCATTGTTGGTTCTGAATATTAGTCCTTTGTCAGATGTATAGATTGTGAATATTTTCTCCCACTCTGTGGGTTTTCTGTTAACTCTGCTGATTATTTCTTTTGCTGTGCAGAAGCTTTTTAGTTTAATTAAGTCCTGTTTGTGTACTTATCTTTGTTTTTCTTGCATTTGCTTTGGGGTTCTTCATCATGAAGTCTTTGTCTAAGCCAATGTCTAGAAGAATTTTTTTAAATGTTATCTTCTAGAATCTTTATGGCTTTAGGTCTTAGATTTAAGTCTTTGATCTGTCTTGAGTTGATTTTTGTATAAGATGAGAGATGGAGGATCCAGTTTCATTCTTTTACATGGGGCTTGACAATTACCCCAACACAATTTGTTGAATAGGGTGTCCTTTCCCCACTTTATGTTTTTGTTTGCTTTGTCAAAGATCAGTTTGCTGTAAATATTTGGCTTTGTTTCTAGGTTCTTTGTTCTGTTCCATTGGTCTATGTGCCTATTTCTGTACTAGTACAAAGCAGTTTTGGTGACTATGGCCTAATAGTATAGTTTTAAGTCAGGTAATGTGATGCCTCCATATTTGTTCTTTTTGCTTAGTCTTGCTTTGGCTATGTGGGCTATTTTTTGGTTCCATCTGAATTTTAGGATTGTTTTTTATAATTATGGTGGTGTTTTGATGGGAATTGTGTTGAATTTGTAGATTGTTTTTGGTCTATGCTCATTTTCACAATATTGATTCTACCCATCCATGAGCATGGGATGTGTTTCCATTTGTTTGTGTTGTCTATGACTTCTTTCAGCAGTGTTTTGTAGTTTTCCTTGTAGTGGTTTTTAAAAATTTTTTTTCCACTAATGTGAAATGGGTTGAGATTTTGATTTGACTTTCAGCTTCTGTTGGTATACAGCAGAGCTACTGATTTGTGTACATTAATTTTGTATCCTGAAACTTTGCTGAATTTATTTACCAATTATGGGAGCTTTTTCGATGAGTCTTTAGAGTTTTCTAGGTATACGACCATATCATGAGCAAATAGTGACAGTGACAGTTTGATTTCCTCTTACCAATTTGTATGCCCTTTATTTCTTTCTCTTGTCTGATTGCTGTGGCTAGGACTTCCATTACTATGTTAAATGGAAGTGGTAAAAGTGGGCATCCTTGTCTTGTTCCAGTTCTCAGGGGGAATACTTTCAATTATTCCTCATTCATTATAATATTGGCTGTGGCTTTGTCATAGATGACTTTTATTATATTAAGGTATCTCCTCTGTATGCCCATTTTGCTGAGGGTTTTAATCATAAAGTGATATTGGCTTTTTTCAAATACTTTTTTCTGCATCTATTGAGATGATCATGTGATTTTTGTTTTTAATTCTGTTTATGTGTTGTATCACATTTATTGACTTATGTCTGTTAAACCATCCCTGCATTCCTGGTAAGAAATCTACTTGATCACGGCAGATTATCTTTTTGATATGTTGTTGAATTTGGTTGGCTAGTATTTTGTTAAAGATTTTTGCATCTATGTTTATTGGGGATATTGGTCTGTAGTTTTCTTTTTTTGCTATGTCCTTCCCTGGTGTTTGTATTAGGGTGATAATGGCTTCTTAGGGTGATTTAGGAAAGATTCCTTCTTTCTCTATCTTTTGGAATAGTGTCTATAGGATTGGTACCAACTCTTCTTTCAATTAATGATAGAATTAAGCTGTGAATCCACCTGGTCCTGGCCTTTTATTTTGGTGGCTTTGTATTACCATTTCAATCTCACTGCTTGTTATTGGTCTGTTCAGAGATTTTATACCTTCCTCATTTAATCTAGGAGGGTTGTGTATTTTCAGGAATGTATCCATCTCCTCTAGGTTCTCTAGTTTATATGCATAAAGGTGTTCATAATAACCTTTAATAATCTTTTGTATTTTTGTGGTATCAGTAGTAATATCTCCTGTTTCATTTCTAATTGAGCTTATTTGGATCCTCTCTCTTCTTGGTTAATCTTGCTAATGGTCTATTAATTTTATTTATCTTTTCAAAGAACCTGCTTTTTTTTCATCTATCTTCAGTATTTTGTTATTTTTGTTGTTGTTGTTGTTGTTGTTTCAATTTAATTCAGTTCTATGCTGATCTTTGTTATTTCTTTTCTTCTGCTGGCTTTGGGCTTAGATTGTTCTTGTTTTATCAGTTCCATGAGATGTGACCTTAGATTGCCTATTTTTGCTCTTTTGGACTTTTTAGTGTAGACATTTAATGCCATAAACTTTCCTCTTAGCACCGCTTTTGCTGTATCCCAGAGGTTTTGACAGATTTTGTCACTATTATAGTTCAATTCAAAGAATTTTTAGAATTTTCATCTTGATTTCATGGGTGGCTTTGTTCGTTTCAAAAAATTTTTTTTTGTCTTTGTTGAATTGGGTTAATTTCACAGCCTTGTCTGTGAGCTTTGAAGATCCTTCTTCCACTTGTTTGATTGGATTGCTGAGACTTTCCAGTGCATTTCTCTAAGTGTGTCCTTCATTTCCAGGAGCTGTAATTGTTTTTATTTTACTGTCTACTTCACTGAGGAATTTTTGTTTCATATCCTGTATCATGTTTTTGATTTCTTTAATTTAGACCTCACTTTTCTCTGATGCCTCCTTGATTAGCTTAAAAATTGACCTTCTGAGTTCTTTTTGTGGCAATTCCGAGATTTCCTCTTGGTTTGGATCCATTGCTCATCAGCCGGTATGATCTTTTGGGGGTGTTAAAGAAACTTGTTGTATCATAATGCCAGAATTGTTTCACCGATTCCTTCTCATTTGGGTAGACTATGTCAGAGGGAAGATATGGGATTCAAAGGCTAGTGTTAAGATTTTTTCATTCATGGGGTTCTCCTTTGATGGGGTGTTCTCCCCTTTCTTCTAGGAATGGGGCTTACTGAGAGCCAAACTGTAGTGATTGTTTTTGCTCTTCTGGGTCTAGCCACTCAGTAGAGCTACTGGGCTCTGCATTGGTATGGGAGAACTTCTGCAAAGAGTCCTGTGATATGATTTGCCTTCTGGTCTTGCAGCCATGGATAACAGCAACTGCTGCAGTGGAGGTAGCAGGGGAATGAAGTGGACTCTGTGAGGGTCTTTGGTTGTGTTTTTGTTTAGAGCACTGGTTGCATGTTGGTTGGCCTCCAGCCAGGAGGGGGCACTTTTAAGAATGCATCACGTATAGCCCTATAAGGAGGATGCATTCTTGCCTTAGGAACACTTGGTTAAGTATTCAGGTTTCTCAGGTGGGGAGCAGGGCCATAGAGGTCCCAAAAGCTTCTGACCTTTGTCTTTCACTACAAGGATGGGCAGAGAAATACCACCAGGTAGGGGCAGGGATAGGTGTTTCTGAGTTCAGCCTCTCTTTGGGCAGGGCTTGCTGCAGCTGCTGTGGAGGATTCAGGTGTGACTTCGAGTCCTGTGGAGTTATATTCCCAGGGGGATTATGGCTACCTCTGCTGAATCATACAGGTCACTAGGGAAGTAGGGGAAAGCAGGCAGTCACAGGCCTCACCCCACTCCCATGTAGTCCATAGTCCTAAAGGCTGGTCTAACTTTCATTGTGCCCCTCCAACAGTACCGAGTCTATATCCAGGCAGCCAGAGACCAGGGCTGAGAACTTGCCCCAGACTATGAGTTTTCCAGCAGAGAAAGCAAGCCGACTTACAGGTTTTTGGTATCTCAGGAAACCTGCAGTGGTGATCCAGTTCCTTCAAAGGGTCTGTGGGTTCTCTTAGCTTTCCTGGTATGTTCCTGTGGTAGTTCTTGGAGCAAAAGTTTATGACGTGAGTCTCCACATGCTGCTCTGTCCATCCAAGCGGGAGCTGCAAGCTAGTCCTGCCTCCTATCTGACGTCTTAATTTTCGAGAATATTCTCTTGAGGATAGCTAATTCTTTTCTGTTCTAATCTTTTCTTACCTTGCTTAAGATGGAAATTATGGAAAATAACCTTAATGCTTATTTTGTCATAAAAATTGGCTTTATTTTTCATAGAATTTATAATTTTTAAGAATAAAGTGTCTCTTTTTCCAAAAAGCTTAAAAATATTTATTTTTTAAAAAATTTGGAGTCATATCATTGCATTTAAAAAATGTTTACTTGACTAATAAGGATTGAATACATTCAAGATGTACAATGTGATGGGTTGATACATATAAACACTGTGTAATGGTTACCACAATAAAAAAAAAAAAAAACACATCTATCACCACCCATGCTTTACATTAGATTGCCTGAACTTGTTCACTTTATGATTGAAAGTTTGACCAACATCCTCTCATTTCCCCAAACCCCAGTCCCTGGAAACCACTATTCTACCTTCTGCTTCTGTGATTTCTACCTTTTTGGATTCCACATATAAGTACGAACATACAGTGTCTGTCTCTCTGTGTCTGGCTTATTTCACTTTGCATTATGTCTTCCAATATCATCCATGTTATTGAGAATTAAAGTATTTTTATTATTTTCTGTGGCTAAATAATGTACCACATTTTCTTTACTCACTAATCTCTCAATGAACACTCTGGTCATTTCTATACCTTAGCTACTCTGAATAATGTTGAAATATACATGAGGTGCAAATATCTCTTTGAGGTACTGATTTCATTCCTTTGGGATGTATATCCAGAAGTAGGATTGATGGATCATATAGTGGTTCTCTTTTTAATTTGTTGAAGAGTCTTCAAACTATTATCCATAAGTGCCATACCAGTATATATTCCCACCAACAGTGTACAAGGGTTTGCTTTTCTTGACACCCTTGCCAACGCTTGTTATCTATTTTCTTTTTGATAATAACCATCATAACAGGTGTGAGGTGATATCTTATTGTGGTCTTAATCTGCATTTCTCTGATGAGTAGCGATATTGAGCACCATTTTGTAGATCTGTTGGTCATTGTATGTTTTCTCTGAAAAATATCTATCTAGAACTTTTGCTCACTTTTGTCATTGTTTATTCTTTGCCATTGAGTTGAGTTCTTTATATATTTTGGATATTAAATCCCTACCAGATATGTAGTGCAAGTATTTTTTCCCATTCTCTAGGTCACATTTTCATTTTTTCAACTGTTTCTTATATTGTACAGAAACTTCTTAGTGTGATGTGGTCTCATTTATTTATTTTGGCTTTTGTTGTGTATTCTTTTGATGTCATATTAAAAAAATATATTGCCAAGACTAATATTAAGCAGTTTTTCCTCCATGTTTTCTTCTAGGAGTTTTATGGTTTCAGATCTTATATTTAACTCTTTATTTTTAAGTAAATTTTTGTATGTGGATCCAACTTAATACATTTGTATGTGTGTATCTAGTTTTTCCAACACCATTTATTAAAGAGGTTGTCCTTTTTTACATTGTATATTCTTGCTGTTTTTATCAAAGTTTAGTTGATCACAAATGTATAGGTTTATTTCTGGGATATCTCCTCTGTTACATTGGTCTATGTGTCTGTTTTGATGCCAGTACCATACCATTTTTTTGTTTTTTTTTGTTTTTGTTTCTTTCTAATTAGAAATTCAACGTGGATAACATAAAGTTTTGATCACTACAGTTTTGTAATATAGCTATAAATTATGAAGTGTGATGCCTCCAGCCTTGTTCTTTCTCAAAATTCCTTTTGCTATTTGGGATCTTTTTTGATTCCATATGAACTCTAGAACTGTTTTTCTATTTCTTTGAAATATACAGTTGGAATTTTAATAAGAACTGCATTGAATTTGTAGATCTTTGGGGGTGGTATGGACATTTTAATAATGATTCTTCCAATCTATGAATGTGGGCTATATATCAATTTATTTGTGTCTTCTACAATTTCTTTCATCAGCGTCTTACACATTTAACATTCGATTGTACATGCAGTGGTTCCAGGACAACTTTTTGACAATGAAGTTTTGCTTCAGAATGGTCACAAATTGTATTTTAGTCGTTTGCTCTGTGATGCCTAACTGAGTGGGATTATCATATGTCTTTACTTAAATAATTTTCATTAAATGATTTTATGTTCTATGATGGGGGCTAAGGAAGGATGCCAAGTATGGCTGCTGACCTTCAGGAAAATTGTAGGCCACAGCCAAATTACAGGGAAGAACTGTGTTAAATGGCTAATATTTAAATGTCCAACCCAATTAAACAGACCTACATTTTTCCCATATGAAAAATTAGCATAAAGTTAATTATAAGTATGCCATATTTTTCAGATTGAAGGATGAAATATATGAAATGCATTTGAGATAGTCCCTATAACAAAATGGGCAACCAATGATATTTTAATGATATTGGTAATAACACTAAAAATAGGTCATTAATTTTGTTTCCCCCAAATTCATGCCCACCTGGAACTGAGAATTTTACTTATTTGTAAAATAAAGTCTTAACAGATGTAATAAATTAAGTTAAAATGAAGTCATACTGGATAAAATGGGTTCTAAATCCAATAACTGGTGTCTTTTTAAGGAAAATGAGATGTGGATACAGAGACACAGAGACAAATAGGGACACACAGAGGGAAGAGGGTCATGTGGCATGATGATAGAAGCAGAGATTGGAGCAATGTACACCAAAGAACAATAAGGATTGTCAAGAGCTACCAGAAGCTGAAAAGAGACAAGAAAGCATTCTCCCCTTGAACCATTAGAGGACAAGTGGACCTGCTGATATTTCTGTTTCAAACTTCCAGCCTCCAAATTTCTATTATTACAGTAGCCCAGGAGATGAAACAGATGGTAAATGGAACCACAGCACTGGATGGGATTGTGAAGGCAGTGAGTATTGATAGAGAAGTTCCTAGACCGAGCCCAGGGACTTTAACATGAAGAAAGTAAGGTGACATCGAGAAATCAGCAATGGAGAGAGAGAATGAATGACCAGTCAAGTAAGAAGGAAACTAGGAGAGAAAAATATTAGGAAATTGAAGCATTTTAGAAAGAAAAGAATGTGACTGTGTTGAATATTAATAAAAATAAGATAGTGATTATGAAAGGAAAATTCGATTTATCAACATATAGTTTATTGGTGAAGTAATAATAAAATGAAAGTTTTGGTGGTAGCTTAGGGTTAAAATCTGACTGGAGTAAGTTTTAAAAGTAAATAAAAAAGAGGCATTAGAGAAAGTATAGGTAGTGCCTTAAAAGTTTTACTGTAAACCAGCAGGGAGCAGAGAAGTGTGACATTAGCTAACGTTAAAAAAGTTGCAGGCCAGGCGCAATGGCTCATGCCTGGAATTCCAACACTTTGGGAGGCCAAGGCAGGTGGACCACCTGGGGTCAGGAGTTCGAGACCAGGCTGGCCAACATGATGAAACCCCATCTCTACAAAAATCAGCCGAGTGTGGTGACAGGTGCCTGTAATCCCAGCTACTTGGGAGACTGAGGCAGGAGAATCGCTTGAACCCTGGAGGCAGAGGTTACAGTAAGCCAAGAGCTTGCCATTGCACTCCAGCCTGGGCAACAAAAGAGAAACTCCATCTCAAAAAAAGAAAGAAAGTTGCAGAAGTTTCCTTTTAGATACAAAAAAAAATGCTAATGGGAATTATATAGCAGAAGGAATCAAATTTTAAAGAGAATTGTAAAGGAATGGGGTGTTGCCTAAGTAGTGTCTTTACAAGGTGATAACGATGAGAAGGAAAGAATACATTGGCATCAGATAAAAAACAAGGATAATTCATCTAAATTATTAAAAGTAAAGTCAGCGCATAGGGGTTCAGCTATTGACATGTCAGTAAATATGGGGGCAGGACTTTGTGGTTCTTTTACAAATGTTTCAGTTATCTTCGAGAAGACGGAGACAAGATTATTAGCTGAGAGTGAGGAAGGAGAAGGCAGAAATGAAGAGAAGGCATTATATGGTCACCTTAGCCAATAGGTGAATGGATAGGAGAAAGAAGCTGAGATTGAGAGGGTGGGGAAAGGCCCACATGAAGTTGGCAGTCCTGGATATAAACTGGCTTATAAACAGTGTGCATGGTTTGTGTTTTCTTCCACCAGATAAACCATTCAAAAGTAGGGTAAGCAGTCATGGCTCTGTCAAACAAATATCCACATTCAAGAAGCAAGAATGGGCCAAGGGACTTGAGACTGTAAATGAGAGGATAGTGATGGACCAGACAATATGAGCTGGGAAAGGAGAGAGGAGAGGACACAAAGGAGTTAAGAGCTCTGAGCAGATGGTGAGATTAACCCTTACACTAAGTATTGGAGGAGTCCAGGCATTAGAGGAAGGGAATTAGAAAGGGAAGAGATTGTAGTCAGAAAACAAAATTGCTACAGTTGCAGTTACGGAGGGTTTGCAATTATTAGTACTAACAGATACTGAAGTCTGATATTGATTCCATGATGCACTGATCAATTATGACTGACAGCTTGAAAAACAGTTATATGGAGGTGCTGAAGTGGGTGGGAGGTGCATGGATGTAAAGACATTATTGTGTGGCTCTCATGGGACCTAAGATGTGAATAAGGAGGGGCTTCCCAGCACAGATCTGTAACAGGAGCATTCTAGACGCAGAGAATAGCAGGAATAAAGTCTCCAAAGCAGGAGTGAGCTGGCACATTAGGGGAACATAAAGTAGGTCAGTAGTAGTTGGAGCTTAGTGGGTGAGGGCAAGTGTGGAATGAAATGAGACCAAAGAGATACAGGGGAATATGATATAGTTTCTTGCAGACCGTGTCAAAGAATTTGGATTTTATTCTAAGTGCACTGGAGAATCATTAAACATTTTAAGTAGTGGCATCTGGTTTATAGTGTAAATGGTTATTTTGACTACTGTGTAGGGAATGGATGGATGTGGGAGAATGAGGAGGTGAGGTTTGGAATCTGGGAGACAAGTTCAGATGTGTTGTAGTTGTTCAAGTGAGAGCTGGTGATGGACTGCCTTGCGGCATGGTGCAGACCTGGAAAGAAGTGCAAAGACGCACAATGTATTTAGTAGAGACCAGAGGGCTGTTGACGACTTGGTGTGGGGCATGTGTATAGGGGTTCCGGTTAGGAAAATGAAACAAAAGAAACAAGTATGGCTCCTAGAATTTTAACCTGGGCAGCCAGCACAGAGGGGTGCCATTATGTGAGGTGGTAAAACCTAAAAAGGGAGCTGTTTGGTGAGGACAATCTGGTTAGCAGAAACTGAAAGATGCATAGGAAGCTGTCTGAGTCTAGGATTGACATGAACTGATGTGGAATAGAAAGGAATCGACATGGAGAAGAGCCTGCTCTTTCAAAGTGAAATGGTAAAGCAAGAAACTAGCAATGCCATCGTAAAGGGAGAATGAGAGCGAACTCTTATCCCTCAGTGGTGGTCCAGAGTCTGGATCAGTCATCCCTTTGATGATGTGAGGGCCATAGTGCTTTGTGTCTTTCCCTTTAGATCTTGCATGTACATTGTGGCACCCAGGCTTAAATATCACTTTGTGTCACAGATGTGTTTGCTGCTCCTAATTGAATCCCTGTTTACAGAAACAGGTAAAATTTCCTTGGCATTCCTTGCCAGTGTGGTCTCTTTCTTTACCATTTCATTCCAAGTTCCCATTCCTTTTGTGGGGTCACAGTTTCCCTACTTTTCAAAATGATGAGATTGGTTGTGCAAATGGCTGCTAAGGTTCTCATCAGCTCCACTGTCCTACAGTTCTACAGCTTCAGGTGCGGAGAGATCCAGCTACATCACTCTGTTTACATCATAGCTAATAGTATATCAATTTTTGTTTTCCAAACTAAGTTCTATCTTGCGTCTGTAAAACTTCTTCCCAGACAAACTCTTTCTGATTACTTCCACGCATTTTTTTTAACTTTTATTTTAGATTCAGGGGTACATGTTGAGATTTGTTACACAGTTAAACTCATGTCACAGAGGTTTGTTGTACAGATTATTTTGTCACCCAGGAAGTAAGCCTAGTATCCAATAGTTGTTTTCCTGATCCTCTCCCTCCTCCTAACCTCCATCTTCACATAGGCTCTGGCATCTTTTGTTCCCCTCTTTGTGTCCATGAGTGCTCATCATTTAGCTCCTACTTACAGGTGAGAACATGAGGTATTTGGTTTTCTGCTCCTGCATTTGTTTGCTAGGGATAATGGCTTCCAGCTCCATCCCTGTTACCACAAAAGACATGATCTCATTCTTTTTTATGACTGCATAGTATTTCATGGTGTCTATATACCGCATTTACTTTATCCAACCTGTCATCGATGGGCATTTGTGATGATTCCATGTCTTTGCTATTGCGAATAGTACTGCAGTGAACTTTTGTGTGGATATACCTCAACCCTTATAATTGCTTATTGATTTTGAATTCACAAAACATGTATTCTGTAGCACTGATCAAAGCTTCTCCCCTTCCCTCTGCTTATACGTCCATTCCTCTATCCATCCACTCATCCTTCTATGCTGACACACATATCTTTTGAGGTAGCATGACATAGTGGAAAGGACACATACTTTATATACATCTGTACTCCTCAGTTTAAATCCCATTTCATTATGAATATTCTCATTACAGTTTTACTTGTGGAGTTTTTATACCTCTGTAAAATTCCATTTTTTAATCTGAGGATTTAATGAAAAACCTATCTTTAGTACCAGATTAGGTGCCTATTACAGAGTAGGCACATCACATCAGCCAGTGTGACTGTTGCTTTTGTCTCCTTCAACTAGATTATAAGTCTTTGAAGATAGAACTGTAGCATTATAGCCATTTGTTTCTCTAGTTTCTTACACCAGCAGGCATTGAATAAATGTTTGTTTACAATTTGGGTGAAGTGTTGATAATATTCTCCACAATGGCTATTTTATTCAACAAATGTCTTCTGCAGATTTAAGATAGCATGTCCCATGTTATTCTCTGTAGACACAAAGATGAATAAGCAACAATTCCTCCTAGGGGAGCTTAGATTCAAGAGGATGAGAAAGACAAAAGAGTCTTGATAAATTGAGATTTGTATTAAACGTGACCAGAGTGGCAATATGGTGAAAAGAAAGATGTTATTAGTCTCTGGGGCAAGTGGGGACCTGGGTCACATGGACTGGGTCTTAAATAATGAGGAGGAGCTTGCCAGACATATTAGGAGGTAGGTAGGTGTTTTCAGCTAGTGGAAAACAGAAACAAAATAAAACAAAAACATATCAATGTGCAAAGGCAAGGAAAAGTATTTGGAGGGATACTGAGTGTTCAGGTGTGTGACTAAGATATAACAATACATACATAATAAAGTCGGAAAGGTAAGAAAGGACATTGAATGTCATGGTAAGAAGTTGGAATTTCTCTTATAGAATTAGAAAGCCTTGGGCTTTTGCTTTTTTTTTTCTGACAGAGTTTTGCTCTTGTTGACCAAGCTGAAGTGCAATGGCACGATCTTGGCTCACTGCAACTTCCACCCCCCAGGTTCAAGCAATTCTCCTGTCTCAGCCTTCCAAGTAGCTGAGATTATAGGCACGTGCCACCACGCTAAGCTAATTTTTATATTTTCAGTAGAGGCAGGGTTTCGCAATGTTGTTCAGGCTCGAACTCCTGACCTCAAGTGATCCTCCCACCTCAGCCTCCCAAAGTGCTGGGATTGCAGGCATGAGCCACTGTCCCCAGCCACCTTGGGGTTTTTTAGGCACTAGAGTCATATGGCCAAATATGTGTTATAATATTCATATTAATAAAAGTGTGGAAAACAGATTAGGGTAGGAAGAGTAGAATGGTGAGAAAAGGTAAAACAGAAAAATTATGTTCTTGTACAACCAAAGTACAAGAGTCTTTACCCTAAGTCCCAGCTCAAGATACTGAATTAGATATTTGAACTTTTTAATTTAATTAATGTAATTTTATTTTATTTTTCAAAATGTTTATTTTCATAGGTTTTTGGGGAACAGTTGGTATTTGGTTACATAAATAAGTTCTTTAGTGGTGATTTCTGAGATTTTGGTGCACCCATCACCCAAGCAGTGTACACTGAACCCAATTTATAGTCTTTTCTCCGTCACCCCCCTTTCACCCTTACTCTTGAGTCCCCTGTATCGTTGAGTCCATTGTATCATTCTTATGCCTTTGCATCCTCGTAGCTTAGCTCCCACTTATGAGTGAGAACTTACAGTGTTTGGTTTTCCATTGCTGAGTTACTTCACTTAGAATAAGAGTCTCCAGTTCCATCCACGTTGCTGCGAATGCCATTTATTTGTTCCTTCTTATGGCTGAGTAATAGTCCATGGTGTGTGTGTGTGTGTGTGTGTGTGTGTAAAAAAATAAAGAAATTGTGGTGTGTGTGTTTGTGTGTGTGTGTATATATACATATCTATGTGTATATATACAATTTATCTACTAGTTGATAAAGAATATATACTTATACACATGCGCACATACCACAATTTCTTAATCTACTAGTTGATTGATGGGCATTTGGGCTGGTTCCATATTTTTGCAATTGCAAATGTCACTGCTATAAACATGCATGTGCAAGTATCTTTCTTGTATAATGACTTACTTTCCTGTGTAGATACCCAGTAGTGGGATTGCTGGATCAAATGGTAGTTCTACTTTTAGTTCTTTAAGGAATCTGCATACAGTTTTCTACAATGGTTGTACTAGTTTACATTCCCAGCAGCAGTGTAGTTTTCCCTTTTCACTGCATCCATGCCATCATCTATTATTTTTTGATTTTTTGATTATGGCCATTCTTGCAGGAGTAAGGTAATATGGCAATGTGGTTTTGACTTGCATTTCCCTGATCATTAGTGATATTGAGCACTTTATTTGGACTTTTAGACCCCGAGTTCCTGGTCCATCTTCCCTCTGTCATGTGTAGCTGAATTTCAAGTAGGATAGAAATAATAATAAAATGTCTTGCTACAAGGTACTGGGTAATCCTTGGCTGAGTATTAGATCTGCTTTGAAATAGGTCCAACATATCCTACTTCAGGGGGAGTGTAGTATCTCTTCCATGCGAGGTTCTTTCCTGAAGCCAGTTATGTCTACTCAGATGTATACAGAGTCTAACATTGATCAACTTAAAGCCTGGCCAAATATCCATGGCAAACTTGTCAGATCTGACCTCTGGATACTTAGAGCACGAGGTCCTGGGGGTCAGAACTGCAGGGAGGCACTGGTTTCCGGGCTGTGGCTCATGGGGCTCACATGAGTGATACAAAAAGCTGTCCTGGGGATCTGTGACCAAATCCCAGTAGGCTGAGCTCTCTCTGAAGAGGCAAATAGTTTCCACTGTACTCCTTGGAGACCAAGGCATTGTGTTGGCCAAATGAAGTTGTGGGTGACGAGGAAGAGACAGTGAGCCTCCCCATAAGCACCCCTCCCACTTCAACTCGTGCAGCTCTACATTTTTTACTTTTCTGTACTAGCCTTCACTGTCCACATCATTTGAATACAGTGTTGCAATTGGAAACAAATTTGAAAACTACTGGACTCAGCATATAAGGCAATCTCAGATGCATGCAAAAGAGATGGAACCCTAAACACAGGCAACAGTCAGCAGGTTCCAGGCAGTTGGTGGGAGCCCAAACCTGAGTAAATTTTCTGAGATGTTACAGCCTCAGATGCAGGTGAGAAGGGGGCTAAACCAGTGCAGAGACTGCTCAACTCCAACAGGACCACCAGGTTCTAGCAAGTTTCTTTGGCATGCCACCCTTGGGATTTTCGAGATACATATACACCCAACTCAGGCCAGGCATGGGGGCTCATGCCTGTAATCCCAGCACTTTGGGAGGCCAAGGCAGGTGGATCACCTGAGGTCAGGATTTCAAGGCCAGCCTGACCAACATGGTGAAACCCTGTCTCTACTAAAAAAGAGAAAAAAAAAATGAATAGTTAGCTGGGCACAGTGGCAAGCGCCTGCAATCAGGAGGCTGAGGCAGGAGAAGTGCTTGAACCTGGGAGGCAGAGGTTGCAGTGAGCTGAGATCGCACCACTGTACTCCAGCCTGGGCAACAAGAGTAAGAATTCATTTAAAAAAAAAAAAAACACAAAAACAAAAACATATACACCCAACTCAAGCACAACACACTCTAGGTGAGATAGTGTGTAAGAACGAGTCAAGTGAATTGGTCTCTGCACTTAATGAAAATAAGTACTATGAGAGTTGTACTGTTCCAGAGAAATTATTTTTTAGATATTAAAAAATTTCAACAGCCCTTGATGCTAAAAACTCAATAAATTAGGTATTGATGGGACGTATCTCAAAATAATAAAAGCTATTTATGACAAATCCACAGCCAATATCATACTGAATGGGCAAAAACTGGAAGCATTCCCTTTGAAAATTTGCACAAGACAGGGATGCCTTCTCTCACCACTCCTATTCAACAGTGTTGGAAGTTCTGGCCAGGGCAATCAGGCAGGAGAAAGAAATAAAGGGTATTCAATTAGGAAGAGTAAGTCAAATTGTCCCTGTTTGCAGATGACATGATTGTATATCTAGAACACCCCATCATCTCAGCCCAAAATCTCCTTAAGCTGATAAGAAAATTCAGCAAAGTCTCAGTATACAAAATCAGTGTGCAAAAATCACAAGCATTCTTATACACCAATAACAGACAAACAGAGAGCCAAATCATGAGTTAACTCCCATCCACAATTACTTCAAAGAGAATAAAATACCTAGGAATCCAACTTATAAGGGATGTGAAGGACCTCTTCAAGGAGAACAAGCCACTGCTCAACGAAATAAGAGGACACAAACAAATGGAAGAAAATTCCATTCTCATGAATAGGAAGAATCAATATTTTGAAAATCAAGTTAAATAATGGGTTATACTTAAAGTAATGGGTTATAAGTTAGTATTTGTAAGCCTCATGGAAACATCGAGTCAAAAAGCATACAATGGATACACAAAAAATAAAAAGAAACTAAATCATATCACCAGAGAAAACTTCAAATAAACAATCTAACAATGCATTTTAAAGAAGCAGAAATGTAAGAGCAAATCAAAGCCAAAATTAGTAGAAGAAATAATAAAAACTGGCTAGCCATACGTAGAAAGCTGAAACTGATCCCTTCCTTACGCCTTATACAAAAATTAATTCAAGATGAATTAAAGACATAAACGTTAGACCTAAAACCATAAAAACCCAAGAAGAAAATCGAGGCAATACCATTCAGGACATAGGCATGGGCAAGAACTTCATGTCTAAAACACCAAAAGCAATGGCAACAAAAGCCAAAATTGACAAATGGGATCTAATTAAACTCAAGAGCTTCTGCACAGCAAAAGAAACTACCCTCAGAGTGAACAGGCAACCTACAGAATGGGAGACAATTTTTGCAATCTACTCATCTGACAAAGGGCTAATATCTAGAATCTACAATGAACTCAAACAAATTTACAAAAAAAACAAACAACCCCATCAACAAGTGGGTGAAGGATATGAACAGACACTTCTCAAAAGAAGACATTTATGCAGCCAAAAGACACATGGAAAAATGCTCATCATCACTGGCCATCAGAGAAATGCAAATCAAAACCACAATGAGATACCATCTCATGCCAGTTAGAATGGCGATTATTAAAAAGTCAGGAAACAACAGGTGCTAGAGAGGATGTGGACAAATAGGAACACTTTTACACTGTTGATGGGATTGTAAACTAGTTCAACCATTGTGGAAGTCAGTGTGGCAATTCCTCAGGGATCTAGAACTAGAAATACCATTTGACCCAGCCATCCCATTACTGGGTATGTACCCAAAGGATTATAAATCATGCTGCTTTAAAGACACATGCACAAGTATGTTTATTGCGGCACTATTCACAATAGCAAAGACTTAGAACCAACCCAAATGTCCAACAATGATAGACTGGATTAAGAAAATGTGGCACATGTACACCACAGAATACTATGCAGCCATAAAAAATGATGAGTTCATGTCCTTTGTAGGGACATGGATGAAGCTGGAAACCATCATTCTCAGCAAACTATCGCAAGGACAAAAAAACAAACACTGCATGTTCTCACTCACAGGTGGGAATTGAACAATGAGAACACTCGGACACAGGAAGGGGAACATCATACACTGGGGCCTGTTGTGGGGTGGGGGGAGCAGGGAGGGATAGCATTAGGAGATATACCTAACGTAAATGATGAGTTAATGGGTGCAGCACACCAACATGGCCCATGTATACATATGTAACAAACCTGCACGTTGTGCACATATATCCTAGAACTTAAAGTATAATTAAAAAAATAAAAATAAAAATTTCTAAGTCCCACCAAATTATTCAATTATTTCCTCCCTCTCTCCCTCTCTCCCTTCCTTCTTTCCTTCCTTCCTTCCTTCCTTTCTTCCTTCCTTCCTTCTCTCCTTTCTTTCTCCCTTTCTTCTATTGTTTCTTTCTTTCTTTTCCCTTCTTCCCAAATTTACTGGGTACTTACCTTGGGCCAGGCACTAGAAACCCAAGAACGAATGAGATATGTCCTGGCTCCCAAGGAGTTTATTGATTTGTACGAGTTAGGCAAGTAAGTAGACAACGCAACACAGTACATGTTAGAATAAAGGAGACGCTAGGGCCTATTGGATTAGTTATGGGCAGTTTACAGAGGCCAGGGAGGGCTTCTTAGGAGAGGGAAACTTATGATGAATTCTGAAGTATGGGAGAGTCGACCTAATGAGAAGGGCATTCTGGGCAACAGTGATCACCATGGGCTGTTGTGGCCCTTGGAAACTCATGCTCTTTGGAACCGGCTGGATTTAGTTTTTAAATCTGACCTCATCATTTACTGAGAACAGGAAAAGTTATTTACTTCCCAGCAGCTCTGTTTTTTTTCAGCAGTAAAATGAAGAAAATTGAAGAGAAAAAGCATTCTAGATGAAAGTGGAGTGTTGAGTAGGTGCTCAATCATGATGGAATACCTGTGCTAAGCCAAGGAGTGTAACGATGTCTAGTAAGTGAAAAGGGATCTTATCCGGGTGTGATAAACCATCGGCTCTTTTAAGAGGATTCCTTATCATGTATTTAAGTACTTTTTTAAATATAGATTTTTCAATTTGTTAGAAAAACAGCATTTATAATATCTGTTGTTTATTTCTAAAAACAATGATGCTGGTCAGACATGGTGGATCACGTCTGTAGTCTTAGCACTTTGGGAGGCTGAGACGGGCGGGTCACCTGAGGTCAGGAGTTCAAGAGCAGCCTCGCCAAGATGGTGAAACCGCAAGTCTACTAAAAATACAAAAATAAATAAATAAATAGCTGGGTGTAGTGGTGCAAGCCTGTAATCCCAGCTACTTGAGAAGCTGAGGCAGGAGAATCACTTGAACCCAGGAGACGGAGGTTGCAGTGAGTCGAGATCGTGCCACTGCACTCCAACCAGGGTGACAGAGTGAGACTCCATCTCAAAAATAAATAAATAAATAAATATAAAAATAATGATGATGATTTTGCCTGAATACGGGGAAGAAGAAGAAGAAGCAACAGCAGCTAGATCTAACTTGAGTGCTCCAACATTGATAGGACCTTTAAAACTTTTTGAAAGTAGTTGCTGGTGACAAAAGTTTATTCCTTTTAATATACATTTATTCCAGAAGCAACTATGGCTCAAATTAGTTTTCTTTTTATTTATTTTATTCTATTATTATTAGTTTTTGAAACAGAATCTTGCTCTATCGCCCAGGCTGGAGTGCAGTGGCACAATCTCCACTCACTGCAACCTTTACCTCCCGGGTTCAAGCAATTCTCCTGCCTCAGTCTCCTGAGTAGCTGGGATTACAGGCACGTGCCACCATGCCCAGCTAATTTTTGTATCTTTTGTAGAGACGGGGTTTCACCATGTTAGCCAGGCTGGTCTCGAACTCCTGACCTCAGGTGATCCGCCTGCTTTGGCCTCCCAAAGTGCTGGGATTACAGGCGTGAGCCACCACACCTAGCCCACTTTTATTTTTAAACTAAGTTTTATTTTAAGCTAAGGCTCAAATCTGTTTTATTGTTAATTTCCACATTGTGAAAATCTTATCTCTGTTTATATGAACAAAAAATGATGTGTGTCCTTTATGGTGCAGCAATGTTAATATATAAACAACAAGAAAATGATACCAAATAGAAAATAAATGCATTACAGCATGTCAGAGAAATTGCATCACATTCATGGCCAGAACATTCAATTCATTCTTTGCTTTATTAGACTTAGGGACAGCACCTTCCCTCTGTCCATTCACTGTCTGTGGAATGATAAACTTGCAATGTCTATCATTGCTGTCAACCTAATGAAAGGGGATGGGGACAGAAAACTCCAGAGGAAATGGAAGCTCACAGATGAAGCAAGCCAAGGGGGTAGAGGAAGGCCTGAGGACAGCGGGAATAACTCTGCGCCCAGGATTTTCCAGAGACAAGCAGACATGGCAATGCCAGGCAAGAAGCTGATGGTGATCTGAACCACTGGAGTGCACAGCTGGAGAGGTGGAAATGTCTCTTAGCTCCCTAACAAAGCCACTGAAGAAGATGCTCAGGGAGGTGATTAATGAGCCCCAAGCTCTGACCCACATGCTTTCCAGAAGTTAGCATTTCATGGGGTCAAACTTACTTTGAAAAGTTATGGAGTGTGTTTGCTTCCCCAAGAGTCATGTGAAATGAGTTAGTGGGAGGTTTCAGAACATCACATTCGCGGGTGGAGGGATACTTTAAGAGGCATTGATTGCATCAAAGCTCCTAAGAAGGTGAGTGAAGTATTTGAATGGCTTTGGAAGAACTAGCTGAGGTGTTTTTTTTTGTATCACGAACTTGGATATTGGGGGAAGCTTCAGAATAATTTAGCAGATAGGATCTCTGCTGAGATTACTAGGTCCTAAGAGGAATGGTGGCAAGAGGGATGCCAGCAAACATGTATAAAATGAAAGTGTTTTCAAAAATGGAAAAATATGTAAAGAATATGTGTGTGAATATGAATTACCAGAACAGTGAGATGTTAAGAGAGTTCAACAGCCTTAAGGAATGTGGGGGTTGATCACTATGCCTGGCACGTAATTATCACACACTGGTTTATTTTATGAGGTTGAATTAAATGTTAAGACACACAGATTCTTAGAAAAGTGTGGAAGAGCACACTGCCCAGCAGCCCACCAGCGCACGAGAAGGGCCTTTCCCTGCCACGGGCAGGAGGGATACCTTGCCCATGACCTGCACAGTGACCCGCCCCCCACCAGCTCCTGTCTGCACAAAATATGCTGCTGTTGGGAGCAGCCATTACTTTTTAAGCAGTAAAATAACAAAAATAATAATATCTGGAAATCTGCAGTGGTCAGAACCACAGAAAGAGGATGAACCAGGAAAACCAGGACCAGGTATAGAGAGCTTCTCCTTCTGGCCTCAGAAGTGTTAGGCAATGGCCTCATAGCTCCAAACTACATTTTTCTATTCTTCATTATATTGTTTCACATGCATGTATTCTGAAATTCTATGAGTAGCAACTTATATTTGAAATGGTCCCTGCCCTCTCCCTGCAAAAGTATTCAAATACTTGGGTGAGGACTGGGGATCACTCAAGGACATGTTAGTTACTCACAACCCTCTTGCCTTACTGGGTTGGCAGCCTGGGAAAGATTGGCAGGCTGAGAGAGTTCAGGGAGTTTTTCTTTGGGACAGGGGAATATGAGAAACTTTGAGGGGATGAGAAAGAGTTACTTTAGTTGTTCTCAGCTCAAATTTGAGCAGATACTCCTTTCCCCACAATGGCCATCAGCTTATGACATTGCTCCTCAATTCCAGTTATTTTCCATTCCCACATATGTCCAAGGGAAGAGCTCCTGCCATTTTGTGTGTGGGACTCCATTGACTCCAGACCAGATGACCCCTACAGACAGAAAAGGACAGCAAGCAGCATGCAGTTGGGCTGCTTGGCTCAACTCTCACAGCCAGTGACACTGGGGAAAGAATCAAATGAGGAAAAGTGCCTGTCACCATGTCTGAGATAAAGTAGCGGCTGAACAACTTATTACCCGATGGCAATTTTTAAATATAGAGTGTCTTTCAAACACTTTTTTTAATTTTATTTTTAATTGACATATAATACTTGTATATATTTATATGGTACATAGAGATGTTTCAATACATATATGTATAGTGATCAGATAGGGTAGTTAGCACATCCATTATCTCACACATTTATCATTTGTTTGTTTTGGGAACATTCAGTATTCTCCTTCTAGCTACCTGGAACAACATAGAATATACTTTTGTTAAGTCTAGTCATCCTACAGTGCTATAGAACACTAGAACTTATTCCTCCCATCTGGCTGTAATTTTGTTTCCCTTAACAAATGTCTCCCAAGTGGCCATTTTGCATTGTGAGCTAATATTCTCTCTCTCTCTCTCTCTCTCTCTCTCTCTCTCTCTCGCACACACACACACACAATTGATACACTTCTATTTTTAATATGTCTCCTGGAAGCCTCATATATCTAAATTCTGTTTCTTTTTGTAAGAAATGCTGACTGAGACCCGGTAAATTGATTTCCTAACCAACAAGGAATAGCTAACAGCTGTTTGAAAAACGCAGTCCTAATAAAATTTGAATGTTCCAATGGGCTGTAAAGGGTTAAGAGGGTTAAAGGGCCCTAAAGGGTTAAAGTGAGGCAGTGTGCCCTAATCTGGCCACACTCCCATCGTGGGCATCATATATCAACAGGTGATAACAGGACTGAGTTCTCTTTCCAGTCCTTAGATATAAAAAGGAGACAGCAATTAGGAAGAAAGAGAGGAATAGGAAGTGGTAGGAATTGAAGAGAAAGTAGAAAAGATCTTAACTCTACCTTATTAAAGTTTCATGATCCAATTACAGAATAGATGTTTTATTTTCTAAACTGGCATTTTGGTTTGTGATAACACCACACACACACACACACACACACACACACACACTCTCTCTCTCTCTCTCTCTCTCCCTCTAATTTTGCAGCTCTCTTCAGAATTTTCTTTAGGGACCCTGATAAACATACATAATATATTTTCAAAAATTGAATAATGGAAGGATTAAGACCTGGGGCCCTAATAATCAATTAAAAGACAATCTGATCATGTCTTTGCATTTTATAGGTGCTGCTTTAAATTCTAATTTCTAATGTTTTTCTTTCAAGGAAGCTTACAGGTTCGCTATCACCTAAACAAGGAAGAAACCCATGTATTCACCATTGATGCAGATAACTTTGCTAACAGAAGGATGCACCACTTGAAGATTAACCGAGAGGGAAGAGAGCTTACCATTCAGGTACCTTCCTTACTTTCTCCTGCCTCAGGCAATGTGCCTTGGCTACTCTGTCAAACTTTTCTAAGCTTCTACCCCATGCCAGTGTAGCGCCTAGTGCTGGAAACATGGTTGCAAATCACACTTGCCCCCAGACTTGGAAGAACTAGGATAGTGGTTCTCAAGATGTGCTTCCCATGTCCCACCAGTATCAGCATCACTTGGGACCCTGTTAGAAATGCAGATTCTTGGGCCAAGTGTGGTGGCTCACGCCTGTAATCCCAGCACTTTGGGAGGCTGAGGCAGGCAGATCAAGAGGTCAGGAGTTCGAGACCAGCCTGGCCAAAATAGTGAAACCCCATCTCTACTAAAAATACAAAAATTAGCCGGGTGTGGTGGCACACACTTGTAGTCCCAGGTACTCAGGAGGCTGAGGCAGGAGAATCGCTTAAACCTGAAAGGCAGAGGTTGCAGTGTGCAGAAATCATGCCACTGAGCTCCAGCCTGGGAGACAGAGCAAGACTTCATTAAAAAAAAAAAAAATGAAAAGAAAAAAAGAAATACAGATTCTTGGCTAGGTGCAGTGGCTCATGCCTGTAATCCCAACACTTTGGGAGGCCGAGGCAGGTGGATCACAAGGTCAGGAGTTCGAGACCAGCCTGGCCAACATGGCAAAACCCTGTCAATACTAAAAATACAAAAATTAGCCAGGCGTGGTGGCACACACCTGTAATCCCAGCTACTGGGGAGGCTGAGGTAGGAGAATCGCTTGAAACTGGGAAGCGGAGGTTGCAGTGAGCAGAGATCCCACCACTGCACTCCAGCCTGGGAGACAGAGTGACTCCATCTCAAAAAACAAACAAACAAACAAAAATGCAGATTCTTGGGTTCCACAGCAGATCTATTACACTGGAGGCTATGGAAGGGGGAAAGCAGCAGGTGATACTAATGTCTGCTCACGTTTGCCAACCCCTGGGCTACATTAAAGTGAGGAAGACGCATGGGCAAAGAGGAAATCATAATAGGCTGTGGGAAGGCCTGTGGCGGAAGCAGGCACAAGTGATACTGAAGAGGGTGCTGATCCCACCTGGGCATCAGTAATAACTTCCTGGAGGAAGTTAGGAGTAACTTGAGTCTTGAAGATGAGTAGGAGTTGGCCACATGGAGGAGGAGAGTGCTCAGGAAGAGGGTCCGTGTGAGGGCAGGGTAAAGCTGTCTGAAAGCATGTTGTGGGGGAGGCACCCCATGAGATCTCAGTGGGCTCCATATAAAGGGCCAGCAGCAGATGATGGCAGAGCCCAACAGAGAATAGACAGAGTCCAGATCATCCCCTTTAAAATCATGACCCTCAGCAAGCCCTTGCATCTGCCCATAAATCACTCCATGTTTTTTAATCTGTCTGTTCTCCTGTTCTCCTGGCTGACCATTTTACACTCTCTCCTCTTTGCTTACACTGCTAACAATTGCCAGTTTGTCTTAACTCTCAGCGGATGACTTTGCTTTCTTATTTCTTGTAAGAATTTACACTCTTACATTCAGAAGAGAATATCCGCACATTCTCAAGAGCACATTACCTACCTACCACATGTGTTTTTGCACTCTCTCTCCCTCCTGAATAGTTCATGGTTCTAGCTAAGGCCTGACCTTACTACCTGTGGGCCAGATCTGATATCCTACTGAAGAAAATCACTCTAGCATTCTCCTTCCTCCCTCCCTTTCATCATTTATTCCAGCTCTACTGAATGGCTCCCCAAAGCCTAAACAAATAATTATTACATGCATTAAGAACTAATATACAAAGACAACAATAGCTAAACAAGCAAACAAGCCAGCATATCTCTGGGTAAAGAGAGGAAACCTTTCTTTTATCTGACTTCTTATAGTGTTCCATTCTCTTTGTCATTTTCTTGCCCGAATTTTTGGAAATGTTGTTTATATGCTTGTTCTTCAAATTTTCCCTACCTTTTTCTTATACCCATACTGAAAAGGTTTTGTCTCTGTGCTTCAGCAAAACTGTACTTCTCAAGGCATCAATGTGCTTACCTTGCAAAATCCAGTTGTCATGTCTCAGTGTTATCTTTCCTTGTCCTCTCACTGGCAACTGACATAGGGATTCCTTCCTATTCTTGCAACTTGACCTAAGTCTTTATTGCTTGCAGGATACAACTATCACCTGTTGATCCTTCTGCCTGTGTTAGTTGCTCTCTCTTGTCTCTTTTGTTGGTTTCCCATCATCTCTCAAAACTCTACCCATCAGAACACCCAAGGACTCCAACTTCTGCTTTTGATCTATACTCACTCCATACTCATCTCATTCCATCTCACATCTTTAAATTTCATGTACATGCCAATGAATCAGTCCTGAATGTGTATCTAACACTAATCCTGTCCCTGGATTCCAGACCTTATACCAACTAGCCACTGGGCATATCTATATGAATGTCTGTTAGGCATCGGAATATTTAAGTTAATAGTTAACATTGACTTAATAGGGTCAGGCGCGGTGGCTCATGCCTGTAATCCCAGCACTTTGGGAGGCCGAGGCGGGCAGATCACGAGGTCAGGAGATCGAGACCATCCTGGCTAACATGGTGAAACCCCACCTCTACTAAAAATAGAAAAAATTAGCCAGGCGTAGTGGTGGGCGCCTGTAGTCCCAGCTACTCAGGAGGCTGAGGCAGGAGAATGGCGTGAACCTGGGAGGCAGAGGTTGCAGTGAGCCGAGATTGCACCACTGCACTCCAGCCTGGATGACAGAGCCAGACTCTGTCTCAAAAAAAAAAAAAAAAAAAAAAAAAAATTGACTTATTAGGTAGTTCTCCTGAAACAATGACCTCATCCCCTACAAGCACATCCCAGTTAGTGGCAGCTTCATTTTTCAAGTTCACAGTCCCAAAATTGTGGTATTCTCCTTTTATCTCTCTTTCTCTTACATGCAGCATCTCCTGGATCAACAGCATCTACCTTTCCCCAAGCCACCCTTGTCCTTTGCTTGGATTATCACTGTTTACAGTTGCCTTTTGATTGACATCTCCCTGCTCTTCTTTAGGTTCCCCAGTTGTCTATCCTCAACACAGCAGTCAGAGTGATCCTGGTGAAGGAATAGTCAGATCCTGGCATTCTTCTGTCCAAACACTGTCAATGGTTTCCTTTCTTGTCCAGAGAAAAAGTCAAAGGTCTTCCAGTGGCTTATAAGTTCTCCATGATCTGACATCCCTGCTCCCTTTCTGGTTGCTTCTCTAACCTCATTTAATTATATGCCCTCTGGAACTCTAGTTGTGCCACTCTGGCCTCCTTGCTATTTGCAGAGCCCTTGGACTTACTGCTTTGCCTAGAATGCTATTCTTTATATATACGCATGTCCAGTTCTTGTACTTCCTTCTGGACTCAAATGATTCAAAAGATCATTCTCATTGAGGCCATCTCTGATCAGCTTATTTAATAGAGCAACCTATTTCCTTGACTTCAACCCTACACTCTCCCTTGTCCTTGTCTGCATTATTTTTTTCTCTCAGCACTTAACTTCCAATACAATGTATTTACTTATCAAATTTTCTGTCCTATCTCCCTCCTCTAGAATGTAAGTTGCCTGAGAACAGAGGAGGTTCATTCTGAGCAGATGTGCCAAAGGAAAGTCGTGGCAGGGGAGATGGGAGGACGATGTATGAGTCCCTCGTGGGTTGCACTCAAGCTGTGCAAAGTCAGGCACATGGCCAATGTGATCTTAGTCTCCTCTTCTTACAGGTGAACTGTAAAATAATGAGGATTCTTTCCAGGAATAGAACCATATGCATAGTCAGAGTAGAGCCTGGAAGAAACCAGTAGGATATGGCTAGCCTGAAAAAGTGAGAATGAATGGGGAGGGCTGCCTAGAAATGGGAAGGGGACTGAACAGATGGGGCTGGAATTAGCAATGGGGGAAGTAAGGAGGGATCTCTAAAGGATGGTCATAGAAATAAAGTCCTATTAAAGTCCCAGTTGTGGCTTTTGCTCACCCCTGCAAGATGGGATTATCAACCGTCCATGTTGGTTGCAACTAACT